>NW_023416291.1:47585203-48808402 GCF_014176215.1 Rousettus aegyptiacus | reverse complement strand
CAGACTCTCAAGCTGTCTTTTTTGCATAAACCTTAATTATAATGTCTTATCTAAGATTTCTAGTGTGTAGTTCCTAAAAGTGAAGCAAGACTATTAAAACCCTTAAGGACAAAATGAATGCAGAATCTCTCTAGATTTTAGATTTTTCACTAATTTCCTTCCATCATTTTAGACTCGTCTAGCATACACGCCTAATTCGAAAGCACTTATTGCTTTCCAAGTTATTACATTTAATTTTTATGGTTACAACTCTTCTAATCTACATCTTATCATATTACGTAATATCTAAATTACATAATTACAAGAGCAATTCAACTGGCATAAGCAAGGTTAATTGCTAACACGGTGACTTTTTGTGAGACTTTAAGAGAAGTGCACAGGTACGCTCAGAAATCACATGCTAGCGTCAGACGTTCAGTCCGCGTGGGAATCCGTCAGTATTGTGCAAAGGGAAAAGATAGCATCAATTAACCTGAATGAAGGATGCAACACATAGGACATCCAAGGAAAGGTACCATAAAGCAGTTATTTCGGTAAGGAAACCCAGGAGTCTACAGTCTTCTATCAAAGTCAATTCAGAACTATTTCAGCTTTCTCTGGTTGAATAGAGTTAGCTAAAAGAGCTCAGATTTCCCTGAAAGGGAAATGGTTTTCATCATTGAAGCTGGAAACTTCTTTCGGTAGGCTTAACCGTATTACCTCCTGGGTGCCTCGGAAATATGCTTGGAGAACTTTCACAGTTTACCTCTCACGTTTGTCCTGGAAACATATGTTATTTTATAATTATCGTATTTATATTAAGTCCAAAAGAGAACACTGTTGTGCCTATATTTAGGGGTTTTTGCTATTCTTGGAAATATCAGAATAGCAATATATATATTATATAAAATACCTGTAGAGACATTGTTCGCAATATCATTATGGAACATAAAACCTTTTCTTGTGTTTTCCAGTTCAGTAAATTAAATGCCAGTAATCTTTTCCACCATGTATCCTGAAAGCTTTTCTACATCACAAAAATTCCACCTGGCAGAAGCTTTTAGGTAATGAATTTTTTTTTAAATCTGCAGTATTTTATCATTTAAAAAATTCTCTAAGGAAACTAGGAGTTAACATAAAAGTTTCCTAATGAAAATACTTTTATTCTATGATATGGTCCATAAAAGCTTTTGTCTCTATTTTCAAAAAGGCAATCAATTAAGCACACTACATATTTAGTATTCCAGTTCTTCCTTAATATTCTAAAAGATGTTTGTTTTTAAATTTCAATAAAGTAAAAGAAGGCACACATATAAATTTTAAACCTGTCATTCAGACTTATTAGCATTTTAAAATGCTCACCTAAAAATTTATGTAAGTGGGTAAAATCTACCAATTTAGAGCCATTTTTAATTGAAGTCAAAGTCAAAATATGTATTTTCTCCTTTAAGCATTAAATTTTTTTAAAAAAAAAAACATTGAGCTCAAGTTTTAGCCCATCATTTTAATAAAGCGTGTTATACAATTAAAAGTAAAACTATTTTTTTAAGTATAGAACAGTATTTAGAATCATATACTTTAGAAGCTTAACTATACAAAATGATGAATAAATGCTAGGATTATTTTTTGTTTGATACCTTTTATTATAACATTTGTACAAACACAGTTGAATAAAGGCATTCACTTAACAAGTATTAAGTGAACAAACAGTAGTTAAGTGTGCAGACTGTAGGAATTCTACTGGATATCTTACAACAAAGGGTGACTTCGAGCAATGTCTTCTAACTGTTATACTCAAAGAATTATTTTCAGCACGTTTTTCCCCAAACTCTCTGTGATGTCTGATGCTGCTCATAACCTCCCTGAAAGGACTGCCCTCCCTTTCTTTTCATTACATTCCCTTCCCTTGATCATTCTCTTCTGAGTCTGACTATTCATTCTCATTCTCCACTGTGGGTCCTCTTCCCAACCTACACCTCAACTGCTATTGCTTTCAGGGTTTCTTCCATCCTTGAAAACGTCTTCTCTTCTATTACATACCTGGATGAGCTTCAACCACCACAGTTCCAAAATCCACACCTCCAGTCTATTTTTCTCCAGAATATTATTCTCAACTCCCTATGACATAGTTTAACTATCTCATTCAAGTAGGTCCACTTTTTCCACAACACTTCATAATTCATGTAATTTACAAGTTTTTACAAGTACAAATATTTATTTCTTGTTTATGGCTCTGCCCCACATTGTGCAGAGATATGAACTAGTATGTGATGGCTGAAGAAATAAACCCCAAGGTAGATGCCCTCATGGTAGATAGAGAACGGGAGAGCAGGAGCCGTTGTGAGAAGTGAAAACGTGTTTCCTAAGGCATCTGCTTAGAAATGACAAACTAAAATGATTTCTCTCATTTCATCAGTCCGAGAAAATCCCATGGACAAGCCCAGGATCAATGGGACAGGGAGGTATGAAGTTATGGCAAAGGAGAGAAAAGAATGAAAAATTGGAAACAAATTAAATAGTCTTTCAAACAATAATAACCGAAAGCGGTAGGTTCAGAGTGATAATAATTATCTTTTCAAAGTACCTTATTTTCACCCTGTGAATTCTTTTTTACCATTACTACTTTTATTGTTAACCATCTCCCCAGTTACGCAAGCTGAACAGCTAAAAAGTATTCTCTATTCCTCCATGTACTTAACCGTACATCAGTCAATACCCCTGGGTACTGCTAGAAATCTCCTAAACATCTATCATAAAAGTTCATTTCTTTCTATCCCCATAACCACTGCACTATTTCAGGATTTTGGCATCCCTCATCAAACTATAGGAATTATCTGTTACATTTGAAAGAATCTGCTGTAAGAGATCAACCTCAAAACCCCAATAGTTTGACACAATAGAAATTATTATTCACTCACTAAATATCCAAAATAGGTTTTGTAATTTCATGAGTGGTACGCCTCCAAATAATGACCCAAAGAGCTAGGCAACTTCTAACAACTGTCTCTTATCACCTTCAGAGATCATTTCCTAAGGGTAAAGAATATGCGAGATCACATGTTGATGCGTCTTGTGTGCCAAGCCTAGAAGTGACACACAGCATTTCTATCCACTTTGCTTTGGCCAGAATTTATCATATGGCTTTATCCACCCATAAGAGACTAGGATATGATCTAGATGTATGCTCAGGAGGAAGAAAAAATGGGTTTGCTGAACAGCTCACCAGTCTCTGCTACAATCTGGCCATTAATCTTTTACCAGCACAATGGTTACCATTGTCAGAATAGTATCTCTAAGGCATAACTTTCGTGTTATTCTTTTTGCTTAAAAAACCTCTCATAACTCTACAACGATTGAAAATAAGGGTCGGACTTCTTAGTGAGATATTCATGGCACTTCATGTAAAGAAAACCTTCTCTTCAGTCATATTGCCATCACTGCCAGTTTCTGTGAAAGTAACCCGTGGGACCCTCACTCTGCCATGCGGCCATGGCCAGCCCTGCACTTCGGTTCATTCACTGGATACTTAAATCACCTTTAACGCTTAATTCCAGCAACGACTTCTCCAGGAGATGCTTCATTTAGAAACGGCCCCTCCTCCTTCTGTTCCATTTATCCTACACACTGTTTTGCAATGTGAACTACGACGCTGTCTACACTTAGGACTTGTCCTTCCCTACCACTATGCCCTCCTTGAAATGGAGCGGGAGGGGACGAAAGAGGTACAAATATTCCCTGGTATAAATACTTAAGATTATTTATCGACCTATCAACAATGAACATAACCAAGCAGATGTTATAATATACTAGTTCTTCCATACAGAACCAAGTGACAGAAATCCCCGTAAGACCACAGGTAATCGCAGTTTTACTGAGCTAGTCAGAAAAGTGCAGGCTGCTTGACTCTAGATTCTTATTTCCTCTTTGTGGACGGATGGGAGCGGTTGTCCAATAATTTTGCCCATTCCACATACACTGAGCACTTTTCATTTCTTCGGTGAAAATGCTTTTAAACATTTACTGTGCTAATTAACAAACTTGGTTATTAATTACAAGTGGTTGGAATTAAAACTTTGGGAGTGAGGGCTTCTGATTAGAATGCCTCAAATGCTATCAAACCACCTCTAGGTTATGTCTAATTAGAATAATTCAAATGTGAACAAACTTCCCCTGAAGTCAGGATCAGTGATATACTCAAAAGTTTTCTCCCGGGATGTGACCAAAAGTTTGATTAGAAAAAAACAATCTCAATAAAATTTGTACTGCTAAATAACTAAGTGGTAATGAGGATTACTAGAGATGATTCAAAGAGAAATCATAGGGTTTTCTTTACTGAACACAATGAGAACACATTCACCTAAATACCTTCTCATTAAAAACATCGAGGAAACTTCACATGTCCACAACAGAAAACATAAGACCATTTTTAGACTATTTTTAGTTACTAATGCTTCTTTTCACGTTTCAGAAAGTAGCAATGGGTTTGCAAGTCACTTTTGCAACTTGGTTTAAATGAGGAGTCAGAGAAATAAGCTTTAATATTCTTTCAATGAGGTTTTCATTCTGATTTACAATTTCTTTCCCACCAACGTGAAATGGACTAAAAGTAGAGACAGAAAACTTCTCCTCTGATAAAGCTTCCTTTCCATATGGGAAAGAAATCCCACTTTCAGTCAGGATATAAAAAGACAGCAAGAGAAACCTGGACGAAATTAAAACCATACTTTTCTATGGATCTAGGGAAAAGCAGAAGACACAAGAAATGCTTGAAGAGTGTAATTCTAGAAAGAATAGAGTTTTTCCAGGATGAACAGAGCGCCTCAATACCTTCCATATCTTGGGGCAGCTGGAGCACAGATGGAGGCACAGGAAGACACAGGTGAACACTATAGGGGAATGAGAATGAAGATGCCCCTGGAATCCCCTTATATAGGCTTTTACAGAAGGTTGAAAAAGGAACTAAGTTTGGAAAGGACAGGTGGGTGGTTTTCAAATCACTCTAAGAAAGAGCTAACAGCACTGACATCAAAAATAATAAGACCTGTTATTTACCATATGCTTCTACATGGCGGTTACATTCTGTCTATTATTTCATTAAATCTTCAAAACCACCTTTGATGACCCATTGGAGAGGAGAGGAAACTGGCACAGAGACATTAAATAAACAATTTCACATCACACCCTAAACCCACATCACATCTTGACGGTCCGATCCTGGAACCACCGTCTTAGTAGCCATGTCATACTGCCAGGACCTCAAATAATTAGATAGACTCAATAACAGGACAAGATGCTTCATGAAGCCATGCTATTAAATTTCACCCAAATTAATAAATCGCTTCTCTGTACCCGTCATGTACAAAGGAGGTAATGCTTTTCAACTGATCCAATTTATTTTCCTTTGAAAGCAAATGAATTGAAAGTAACGTATTATGTGGCAATCTTTACTTCTTTCCAAAGAAGTAGAGAGGAGAAGCTCTTCTTAGATTCTTGGGTTTCCTAAAGTGAAGGAGACCTACACCCAATTCTTTTCTCAGGAACGCTGGCAATGAGAAGCCCCTCAGGAGCTCACCACCTTCACGTGGCGCTTGCTGGAAAAGCAGCTGGATGTTTCTATGCTTCTGAAGAGTGTCCAAAGTCTGGTAAGAAACTGAATACAAGCAGGACCGATAAGGTATCTCTTTGTCACAGGGAGGAGTGCACTTCGGGAGTGAAATCTGGCATGGGCCATACAGCCAGATGTAGCTTACATAATGACAGTGCTGACAGAAACTATGTCAGCGACTCTGAGGTGGCATCCTGTTCAGGGGAGGCCAGAAGGAACAGGTACTGGCCAAAGACCAGCTGCCTTACTAATGCTGCGAGGCCGCGGAGGCCGTCTGCACCCAGGAATCAAGGGGTCCTCCAAAGGAAAGCCCAAAGAACACTCCTTACACATCCAAATTGTTTAAACCTGAAACGAGACTGAATGTCTTCCTGGAAGCTGCCGTCAGAGAGCACGGGAGCTCGAATGAGAAGTTAAATTAAGTTTAGAAAAATAAAGAGCATTATATTTTTGCGTTTTTGCATGTACCTCTGTTTAGGGCCTGTAAAGGTCAAACCCCTGACCTGTTTATTCACAAGATGAAAATTCGAGGCTGTGGCCCTGCTGAGTCTACTTATTGATGATTTGCTCAACTCTGAAAGGTGTCCATCTATGTGTCATGTGCTAACTTTGAAGGTTGAAATTAGAAGGATAATCCTAAGAATATAATGGTGAAATAAATGGCTTTAATTATTGATTCTATACCTTTAGGTAAATAGGTCTCACATGCAGAACTAAGGCCAGGAAAAAAGCATCTGCACCTCACTTCCAAGAGACTGATTCAGTGGATCTGGAACAGAGCACAGCAATCTGCATTCTTAGCACTTTAATATTTCAAAGATAATACGTCTCAGCAAGGATGTAGAGAAAAAGAAACCTGAGTGTACTCTTAGTGGGATTGTAAATTGGTGCAGCCACTATGGAAAATAGCATGAAGGTTTCTCAAAAGACTAAGAGTTGGTCTACCATATATAATCCAGCAATCCCACTTCTGAGTATATATCCAAAGGAAATGAACTCGCTATGTCAGAGCTATCTGCACCCCATGTTCACTGAAGCACTATTCATGATAGCCAAGACATGGAAGCAACCTAAGTGTCCATTAATGAACAGATTTAAAAAAGTAACGTATATCTGTTACGTTCTTAATATGTATATTTTATATATGCATATAAATACATCAAACGGAATATCATTCAGCCTTTAACAAAGGATATCCTGTCATTCGCAACAACATGGATAAACCTGGAGGAATTTACACTAAGTGAAATGAGCCAGACACAGAAAGACAAATATACAGCATGATCTCACTTATATGTGGAATCTAAAAAAGTCGGACTCATAGAAGCAGAAAATAGAATACTGGTGACTAAGGGCTGGAGGATGGGGAAAATGGAAAAATGTTGGTTAAAGAGTACAAAGTTTCATTTATGCAGGATGAATAAATTCTGTACATCTAACGTACAGCATGGTGACTGAACTTAATAATACTGTATCATATACTTAAAATTTGCTAAGAGAGTAGATTTTAATTGTTCTCACCGAAATAAAGATAACTATGTAAAGTGATGAAGATGCTAATTAGCTTGATTGTAGTAATCATTTTACAATGTATACATGTCAATACAACACATTTTATACTTTAAATATATACAATTTTTATTTATCAATTATACCTCAATAAACCTAGGGAAACCTAGGTGAACTGAGCCTATTCTTCCCAAAAAGTTAACTTATCAAAATACATATATACATACATATACGTGTGTGTGTGTGTATTATTATTATATATATATATTATTCAATGGTTTTTATATATTCATATGGCTGTGCAACCATTATCAATATCTTTTTTTTTTTTTTTAGGTGCAGCAACCCTTGATTGACCTCATAGATTGCAAGGACCTTGTCAGCTTACAATCCCTTATTTTCTTATTTTTTATGCCTACAGCACCTGCTCTTCCTAGGTGGTCTCCCATCCAAGTGCTAACCAGGCCCAACCCTGCTTAGCTTCCGAGACCATCACCAATATCTAATTCCAATTATCCATACAGTCTTTAAATATTATAAATACATTACAAATACACACTGTAAAATTAAATTTTAAAAAGTGGTACCAAGCCCAGGATTGCCCACTCACAGATGACTTTTTATCTATTCCCAGGATAATTCCAGATGCTAAAAGCGGTACATGGAAAACCTCTTCTGGGATTTTTGGGGGAATTTCTCTAGATTTGCTTTCCTTCTATGTCTTCGCTAGCACTCTCCCCTTGAGTTCCCAACCTCTGTAGCTTCATATTTGTCTTTCTTTTTTAAAAATATTGCCTCATTTGAATCAGGAATGTTTTCTGGAATGTTGATCTTGGTTCTAACGTAGCAATCCATAAGATGCTATATATAATTGTTCCCAAACTCCACACACTGCCTAAGGTCACCTGAATGCTGACTTCTCTCCCCAGTGCAGGGAGGGAGATTGGACAGGATACTTCTAAGTTACTGAAAATAATATGTAGATACAAGTGTGTGTTTATGGGGGGGATGGGGACGGGGTTCTGAAAGATTTATGCTTTGACTATTCTGGCAAAAAGTTCTTCAGTGGCTAAATGCCTCCTACGCAATAACCTAGTTTCCCTACACTCGGTCTCTAAGTTAAATTTCCATAGTTATTCTTCTTATGGGTAAGAAATTCAGGTCTTCTGGAGCACAAAGAAAGTTGAGAAAAATAAAATTCTATCAACAATATGGCACATGTTTATTTTTCTTAATCGTTCACTTATTAAGTTACCATTTAGAAAGACTTCTGTAGTACTAAGTGCCAAGCATAAACAATTAACGTGAAGCAGAGAAAGATGGATAAAAATAATTATGCAACATGCCAAGAACTGTATCAGAAAAACAAGCAAATTGATATGACGTGGTGTTTTTACTTAAGTTACTGATACGTCTGCCCTAACACTAAGAGATATAGGACCGTGGCAATTAGTGGTTTATTTTACTTATGTTTCTGAAGGATTTTGTGATTGCATCGTTTACTATTCAGCTTTATTTATTACATCAACTTTATTTCTATTATATTCTTAGAGCACTACGTGCATATGCTTAATAAATAATTAACTGCTGCACTGGTTCTTGATCCAAAGCAACACGCAGCTCCTTAGTTTTAATCCTCAGAGCTATTTGGGAGTTTTTAGATCCCTAATTAATTCATTGCATAGTTCCTCTCTTCGGTTTTGCCCTTACAACTGACACACATAGTGATCTGTATATTTCTTCTTTACTCCCTCTGTACAGCAAGGCATAGTTTATTTTGCTAAGAAAAGATCTTGTTTGTGATAAGGTCCCATATCTATTTATTTGGCTCTTTTAGTCATAAATAGTAGCAAACGGATGACTTGCTGGAGCAAGAGCTGGCATAGATACTTTGCATTTTTTCTTCAAATTATAAAAAAATAAATAAATAAACTGTTTCCCCCATTTTTACCATCTTGGTATATACAAATAAAATACTAGGGTCTGCACTGAAAAGACTCTAAAAGGACATTTATTTCATATAATTAAGAGAGTATCAGGAAAGTCAATTCTGTAAATCACAAGACCAAAGTGATTGACAGGTTGCTAAAAGCTTTGCTAGTTTCACTGGAACATGTTTAAATTCCTAGAGTCTAGATATAAAAATATGACTCAGAATTGACACTGAAAGATAAACTACCCTCCCCTCAAAAATGCACTCTGATTGATGTGGGAGTCTGCACCCAATGAACTGAGAGAGAGAGATCAGTAGCTTGAATTACTTTCTGAAACATCAATCACTAGACTTCTGTTGTCTAAAAGGACCAGAAAAGGCAAACTCACCAGTTCTGTCTCCAAGGTAAAGGAGATGATAAAATGCGTGTCTCTAAAATGCTGGGAAGGCACGTGTGATCATTGTGGAAAAGAATAAAACTGACCTGGGTTCAGGAGAGGAGCGTTTTTCTACACCGAGCCATCTGATGTGAGGAGGCCCCTTCCTGAAGTCTCTCTGCTTTCCACTTCTGGATTGCTATGTCGATACAGCAAGCGGGAGGGCGCTTAGTGAAAAATCCACAGAAGTGCAAAATCAAGACAAAATGGTGGTATTCTGAATGTGGATCTTTGATTCCACAGAATTGTCACATCCCACTGAAAGCTCTTTGTAAATCAAATTAGACATTGCAGACCGTTTAGGAAAGTCGCCTCAATTTGCAGAGAAAGAAAGGAAACCCGCTAAAGCTCAGAAGGTAATCTTAAATTAGATACCTAAAAACCACATAATATAAACTCTGGAACTAGATTCCAGTCCTCTGTTCTTCACCTGAAATGATTTTTCACATTTTCCATACTGGAGTAAATTAATGAATCACGAACTGAATTATATATATTAGCTGTATACTTAAGATATATTTTTAGCTAGAAATAATGATTTAAATCAAAATTTTTTAAATAGTTTTATTTAACTTAACAATAGTTACCCAAAAGTAATGATTGAAGTTATTTACTGTAATAAAAATGAATTATAATAATAAATATGTCCCATATATTCTTCTGCTAATTATAGGCTGGTTACATTCCCTCAGAGTATTAGAGAATTCTAATAGTATTAATTTATATTTTTTTCAGATACTTTACAATGCAAATAATTGAATTTCCATGAATAATAATATTTTAAATAGATGTAAAAGACGTAAGAATATTTTCCAAATGTCACTAATAAAATGTTCTTTGTATTATAGTTAAATATTTACTACCTATAAAATCATTCTTTGTCAATGTTGTAAGTCACTAAAATTTAATCCATAAAAGATAACATAGATCTTTACGTTTAATTAAATGAAATATGGGTGGAAAACAATATCGAGAAATGTAGATAGTTTTTAGCAAGGTAAATAGGTAGTATTATATATAAAAGAAAAAGAATTTTAAGAAAAGAAATTGGTTCGATACCCATAAATTTATTCAAATAGAATATTTGAAGATCTATAAGGACAAAAGAACTATCTAAAGAACATTATAAAGTAGTTACTCAACTTGTGAAACAGAGACCTAGATAAACTCACCCAGTTATTTCTGCTTTTTACCTCACCTTTGAGTTTCAATTCATCCATTTTCATAACACTGCCAGGTTTTCGAAAACTTTCATTTTAGTATACAACTCTTCTGCTTAAAAACTTTTAATTCCCTATTTTCCACAGTGTAAATGCATATTCTGTATCCTAACACATAAAATCCCATATGATCTTAATCAACTCTATAGGAGTTTTCAATGTTTACGCAGTTGTAAACTCCACTTTATTTGTACTTCCCACCAAGTCTACTCCACCCTGCTGGTCCTACGGAGTGCATCATAACAGATCTTGTCTCACCGACTTTCCTCTGACCTTGCTGCTTACCTCATCGGGAGCATCTTCATCCTGTTCGACCATGAACACACTGTATCTTTCTGCGAATGCTCTGCTTCCTGGAGGCTCCTCTGTAACATAATTACTGAATTACTTTAATAATGTTATCAATTTTACTTTAGCCATCACATATATCTATCATGGCGGATAGCTCACCTGTTTGGGGGAAGAACTATTTTTATTCTACTCTGCATCTCTAAAGGTGCATCGTAGAGCACTGTAATTATACTAGCCATTCAATAAATAGATAATAGTGATGATGATGATGATGATGATGATGATGATAATACGTTTTAAAAAGGAGCATATCTTCGGGTAACCAGAAAAAGTTATCTTTCCAGTTTGTTTGTTTTTTTAGGTGAGGCATGCTTGGTCAACCTCACAGATTGCGAGGACCATGTCAGTTTACAATCCCTTATTTTTTATTTTTTTTTTTTTTTACACCTACAGCACCTGGCCTTCCTAGGCAGTCTCCCATCCGAGTACTAACCAGGCCCGACTCTGCTTAGCTTTCCAGATCAGACGGGATAGGGCACGTTCAGGATACACTGGCCGTAAATGAAGTTTTTAAAATCATAACAATATGAGCAAATATTTTAAAAATGCTAAATAATACGAAGGAAGAGTCATCATTCCCACACTTCTCCACTTCCATTCTGCACCTTATGTGCAATCACTTTTACCCATTTCTCTTTGATTTTTCTAGAGGTCATCTCCAGCATTCTGAGCTTCTCTATTTCTTAATTCATAAGCTTTCCACTTTTTATATGAGCACCCTAACAAGAAAAATGAGGTTTGGGTCTTTTTTTTTTTTTACTTAGAAGGATGCCGCCAACCCTCCTCCTCCTTCTCTTTCAAATTTGAGAATATTGCAATATTCAGTGCTTAGCTGGTTATTACTGAAAATTTTAAAAATCTGTTCAATTTTATATTTGTCTTGTTTGTCTTGACTCTCTAAGTTATGAGATGAGGACATTAACTTCGATTTGTTTCTAAGTGTGCTTAAAATAAGAAATTCAAACTGACATATGGAAAGATCCTTAAGATGAATTGAGATGAGAAAACTAAATCGAGGCAGTCTTAACACTTTTTCATAACAGTATACATTTTTTTATTCTGATTTTGACAAAATGAGATTTTCAATTAATGCAATGAAGTAAATATAAATATATCTTTTTTACTAGTATACTAACATCCAAGAAAAAAAACTACAATTTTATAGTGAGAGTGAGACAAAAATGGTAAAAACTCATTCCTCTCTAATTTTTATTAGTAACTTTAATGGGCAGAACTATTCCTTTGCTTTTCCCTTGAAGAGCCCATCAACTACAATGAATTCACATGTAACACACTCTAAATATTATAGTGTTTATTATTCTTTTTTCAAACACAGCTACTCTGGAATTCAACTGAAGAAATACATATAAAACAATCAAAAAACATTTAAGTCAGTGCAGTTTGTGGGAGATTTATTTTGTGAGGGAGAATATGCTGGATCAACAAGGAGGGTGATCACATGGTGAATATTATAAAAGAAAGTAGCAAGAAAGTGATCTACGTTTTTATTTCATCAGTTACTAACAACCTGTGATAAAACTTAAATAAAAAGTGACTATCTAAGCAATTTCCAAGCTTCCAAAAGTGGAAGACCTATGGTTCTGTAGATCATCACCTGATTCCACGGTTAAATGCGTAGAAGTAAATGTTCCCTTGCCTGCTTTTAGGGGGCCAGGCTAAAGCTGTTTTTGGAGGGATGTAACATGGGAACAGTGTGAGTTTATCTGATAACTGTTCTACTTTAAAACCTGAATGGGGGTGGGACAAAGAAATAGAATGGATACTGCAAAATGTTAGGCAAATTATACTAAAGACAAACGGAGGAGTAGTGATAATACTCAATTGTCACAGCTGTTTCCAAGAAGCAAACTCTGAATCATAGAGTAAGTAGCATTAAAGAATATTACTAATTACCACATACTCTCAGGATCAACTCTTAGGGTGGGAAGGGAAGCAAGCAATACAGTAGTCCACCCCTTATTTCTGTGGGATACATTCCAAGACCCCCGGTAGATGCCCATAAGTTAGGATGGTATCAAACACTATACACATACACTACATCTTTTCCTATACGTACATACCTATGATAAAGTTTAATTTATAAATTAGGCACAATAAGAGATTAACAACAATAACTAATAATAGAACAATTATAATAATATACTGTAATAAAAGTTATGGGAGGTGGTCTCTCTCAAAATATCTTATTGTACTGTACTCACCCTTTCCCTTAAAGATGCAGTTCACAGCTTCTCTTGGGCATATCCGAATTGCCAGCATTGGTACTTTTGCCCTTTGGGGTTGTTGTTACGTAAAATAAGGGTGATTTGAACACAAGCTCTGCGATAAAATGACGAAGACGGATTTGATAATCTAGAGAGTAACTAAATGACTAACGGGTGAGGAGCATCTCCATCCAGCGTGGAGACGCAAAGAGCCTGGCGTCGCAAAGGGCGTGGAGATGCAGATGGGAGTGAAGATGCTGATGGTTGTCAAGATGCGGATGGGCGTGGAGATGCTGATGGGCTGGGCGTGGAGATGCTGATGGGCGTGGAGATGCTGATGGGCGTGAGATGCGGATGGGCGTGGAGATGCGGATGGGCGTAGAGATGCTGATGGGCGAAGAGATGCTGATGGGCGTGGAGATGCTGATGGGCGTGAGATGCGGATGGGCGTGGAGATTGGGATGGGCGTGGAGATGCTGGAGGGCGGGATGATTCACTGCCGTCTGGTTTACATCACTGGCTGGGTAGAGCCGGACTTGCAGGTTTCATCATACTCCTCAGAACAGCAGCAATTTAAAATCGGCAAGTTGTATTTATCTGGAATTCTTCACTTAATATTTCAGACCCTAGTCGACTGTGAGTAACTGAAACTATAGGAAGTGAAAAGGCAGATAAGAGAGACTGCTACTGTATTAGCGGAGGGAGAAGCTTTGCCAAGATAAAAACGTAAAAAGAGACACCCTGAAGTTGGAAGCGGGAACAGCCCTTCAGAGACTTCCCCAGCTGAACCCGAGAACTGAGATCTTATAATGCACTGCCCTGCCCACGTCCACATCACCACAAGCTGCAGGTTGCACGAGCGATGGCAAGTTGACAGGAAAGGGCAAAGAATGGAGGACGTTAGTTAGCAGGCCTCAAACCTAGGAGAATATGCTCTTCAGTTCTCAAATGAGAATTGGCCGAGAGACCACAGCATCCAATACCGTCCAGGCTTTGGCCACACCAGGCGCAGCCCCTAAAACTGAAGCGTCTGCTTGTTTGCCATAGTTCAGTGTTATCTCCCAGGATCTATCTTTTTTGGGGGGGACTGGAAAGTGAATTAATTTGAAGAAATGGTGGGGCTTCCATCTCTGCATCTTTTGAGTCTTGAAGGCACTGATGCCTGAAATGCCATCTAAATACGACGTTGTTCTTGATATACCGACTTGGCTTTCTGTGTGGGAGAAAGGAGTCGGTAACTTTAAAAACGTCAATGCAATATTTTAAAACAAAAGCTATTATACTGTAATAAAGGGACGAAGGGGAGGGACATTATGCCAACTCTGACATGTGCCCATTCTAACTGTACATTTTGAGATTGAGGAAATGACCACTAGATGGATCCACGGACCCAGTGACAGCGGATCCGCTGTGAACTGACCTCAGATGGCCCCACCGTAAGAAAGAGACCCAAAAGATGGTTCAGGTCGGTGGCAATTCAGACCCTTCAATCAATAACACTAAAGTTGTGATGGCATTTTCTTTTCTCCAGTAGATGGTTTCAAGAGTAACTAGATGTCACTTTTAGGAAGATGAGAGGAATCATTACTTTGTACACGTGCTGTATATAGTATTGTGGGTCCTGCTTACCAGGAATTTGGGAAGAAGCTAATAAGTTTCTGGTATCAAATCTGACTCTGGTCCAAAAAATTAAGCGATGAATCATGATTTTTTTTTTTAATCGTGATGCTTACATTCGACCTCCTGATTATACATCATCGATATTTTCTAGTTAAATAGATTGAGAAATACTCTTGTTAGCTTACAATCTATCTGGTCCTCAGAGACACACGTACAATTAATTACTTCCAGAGCTCTTTGTGTGTCAGGCCTCCCTGTCGACCACTGAGACTTCACCATACAGTAGGAACATTGTACCTGCCTGGCTTCTACCTGCCTCTATTATTTCATGATCTTATCATTGCTTCTGTTACCAGTTAACCTATTTCAATAGTAGCATCTCTTACCATCAGCCCGGACTTACAAATAATGGCTATAAATGAACTCAAGGATGCTGATGCGCCCTCATCATCCCATTCCTTTTACTGTGCTAAGCAGAATATCCTTCAGGTCTTCCCCAAGAGACCCTAGAGGGCCTCCAGCTTCATATGATACGTCCGTTTTTACAGGTGCACTGACCTAAGCTTTTTAATCTCTCCTTCTGTCGTCTTCCATGGTCATTCTCACAGTTTTACTTTATTTAGCATAGACTAATGCTTTCTCCAATCTTCCGAGAACCATTCTAGAAGCATGTGAGCACCATCGCTTGGCCAGTTCGTTAAGCCCCATACCACAGAAAAATGTTCCTATATCGATAAACTTTTCCTTACACAATTGTATGTATCACTTACCTTGTTCCCAGACCCCAGAGTGCAGTCCCAAACGTCCTCTGCACCTCCTGCCAATACACGATGACTACTAGGTCGTGCTCCTCTGGAAGAGACCCTTCCCCCTTTCAGCAAACACAACACCTTGCCGATCAGGTGACATCATGACTCAAAGTACTGGCCTGGTGGCTGGGAGGCCCATAGAAAAGAGCCAGGAAATGGCAGAAAATATAACTGTAGTGTGAGCCTGAAGTTTGCCTTTTCTTTTTGTAATGCAAGTGCCTGACTTGAGCTTTGATTGTCAAAGCTCCTCTTCAAAGAGCCATTCGCTTCAGGCAAGCAATGAACACACTGCCAGCCAGGACTAGATTAAGGCTCCTTTCCTCCACTGAGGCTCCTTTGCTTCACATCTTGATTAATTTCGATAATTTACCATTTGGGCTACTTGGTTTTTTTTCTCTTTTGTGCTTTAAATTCCCACTCTTCTGTTTTAAATTCACCGATAAAAAAGTGAAGGCCAAAGCCCCCACTCTTGACCTCAATAAAAACCCCAGGCCTGAACTCTGCCCTCTCCGGTGAGACAGGTGGGCTTCACACCCCACATTTCTTGTATGTTTCTTGTATCTTTCTTGTATCTTTCTTGCATCTTTCTTGTATGTTACTTGTAAGTAACAAATTGTTTTTAAAACTCTCTTTTTTCCTTCTTTGTTGCCTAATGGTTATTGCTGATGGGCATCTTGCAATCCCAGCAGGAACCACAAGGATTGGTCCAGGCATATCTTTAGTATGGAAAATTGAGTTGTCTACTAGAAGCTTCCTGGGGCCAGGTGAAGCTCCCAGGCATTTCTCAGTGAAAAAAACAACAACTTTGGGCTTTGCCTTCTGCCTCATCTCACAAGGAAGGTGGAGGAAGCCCTTCCACAAAGAGTTCATATTCGTCATTCAAGATTTTCATATTCGTCATTCAGCTTCATCCTGAGCCTCAGGATCCTATTTTTCCCCATCCGAGACTGCCTAGTTTGAGACTGTAACCTCATCGATAGCTCTGGTATATATACTTTTATTAAGTCCCGTGCCTAGTCTGCAGGTTTCTCTCTCCCTCTGCCTGCTCTCTCTGTTCTGCCATGGAGGCCTCTGACTTCCATAGTCAACTTTTAATTGACAGTTAGCAGTACTAAGCTTTTTACTGACTCTCCAGAGAGTCGATCGCCTCTAGTGAATATTATCCAATTTCATTGGCTTTATATTTGGTCCTCTAGGGGTCGAGGGGAGACCAAGTCCTTTGGCGGAGAGTGTAGAAAGAGTTCAACATGCCAAAGTAAGAGTCAAAAGGAAAGATTTTTAGAAAAGGGGTAACACTGTGTGCCTCCTCTCAGAGACAGAGTGAGAGGGACCAAGAGAGGCTTGGAAAGACAGTGAGAGGAGTGAGTATTCAGGAAATTCAGTTTATATATCATCCTTTAGAACCTATGAGTTATAGTTTAAAAGACTTTGTTAACCCATTTTCTTTGATATGGACATACAGTGAGGAAGGGGGAGGGTGTAGGTAGCCCGAAAAGGTAAGAATATGTAGAGTGAAAAGCCTGCTGGCAGTTCCCAGCCTTTAATGCATAGTTTCCCCCTAGGTTTTAGCCACAGGGAATGATTCTTGGTTCCTGGTTCCCCTGCACAGGTGTGGGGAACGGGCTGTCAGCAATCCCAGCAGGAACCTTCCCTTGTTCTGCAGGTGACCTCCTGGCCTGGCTGCAGGGCTGAGCAGCACCTTGCAGTCTCTGGATGCGGCTCGATTAACGTTTTTAATTCCGCTGCCTCCTCCTTACATGATTACCACCCATGAAAGTTTCGACAGTTCCACTGCACCTTACGCCAAGGGCTATGTATGGTCCACAAACACCCACACCTGCTAACGTGAGGGCGCACTGGAGCTGAGGGGGGTGACCCTTCAGAAAAGTTCCCGTTGTGCTGAGCAGGCGGGGTGCTGACACTCCACACCAACTTCCCCTCTGCAAGTTTTTGGGACCTTCGTCGAAGTGGTTTTCTTTGGCAAAGGACAATTCCCAGAGAAAACTGGCCACCAGAGGTGGCCGGCATTTGGCGCTGCGCCCTGCGGTTGGGGAAAATGTCCCTCGTCCTTGAAAGGACCTTGAAAGGGCATCTGCACAATGCAGCACAGCGTCTACCTCAGCCGACACCAAAATATAGACTGCGGGAAAAGCAATTATAGGATCAGGATCTGCTGTTTCTACTCGTCACTTAAGATGAGTTGGAGAAACATTAAATAATTAAATTTAATATTTGCGTTTTTCTCTTCTATTTTCCATGGCTTTTCTCTTCTGCCACCTCTGTCATGGCTTTGTCATCTCACTGTCCTCGGTGTGCACTATACCAGACTCATGTTACTAAAACACCGTTAGTTCAGGTCATCCTCATCCGCCACGAGGACACACCTAAAGAGTCAATAAAACCCAATCGTTAAAACCTTCTCCAACCTAATTACAACTAACCTCTCTACTCCATACACAAAACATCCACTGAAACAGAATAGTCTAGAAATGGCTCCCCACCACAGCCCCAAGCACCGAGCTTGAATCGCCTCTTTCGTATTTTGCCCATACCATTCTACCCTTTTGAAAAGCCCTTCCTTCTCCTGGTCCCCCTTCGAGAGGACCTAGATCGAAATTCACACGGCAATTTAAGGGCACGCAGTGACCTCTCTCACTTGTCGCATCCAGTGCCCTGATAGAAACCATTTTACGTGCAACCTCTCATCTGCTCCCATACCATTGTTCTGCTCTGCAATTTATCTTTTCACAAAATTAAGCCTTCTCTCCCTGTCTTGAGTGTAAATGACTTTAGGGCAAGCAGTCCTTTGATGTCGAATGCCTAGTAGCAATAAACTCTAAACGAATGAATATGGAAAAGCGCCTGCCTCATCCAGTCACTTTGTCATGGAGAAAGGAGCCCTCCCAATCTTAGTGTCTCCTACATTTAGGATTTGTCCTGTCCTAGGAATTTCAGTGCTTAACATGATGCTAAATTATATTCCATCCCCACTAGGCCTGTTTGTACCAACAGATGTTATTCTCACCGTGTTCAAAAGGAAAATCATTCTTACATCTTGGAATCCATGCCCATCCTTCTTTGTATAAAAAAGATAGTAAAAACTAACATGGTAATAGCTAGAAAAGCCATTCGTAGCACATTAAAAGTCAGAGGCATCAGGTAAAACTTGCCCACACTTACGGCAGCTCGCTGCTGGAGGTTATGATTATAGCCATTACTTGTGATGAGCAGCAAAGTCCTTCACGACTAAGAAATTCATATGGAGTAACATTTCCCATCCTTTATTATCAATAAAGTTGTGAATTTTAATGTATCTTTAAGCTATTTCTCCTATATTTTTCAACCATTGGAGCAACGAGATTGATTGAAATCCATTGTTTCACCATTCTTTGAGTGCTGTTAGGATTTCAGATCACATCATCCTGGAGAAGAATACCGGAGGACCAGAATTCAGAGTAGTGGTTCGCGACTAGGAGCGATTTTGCCCAGGAAGACATTTGAGTTGTCATGGTTATAAGGGACCAAGGACAACCCGGAGCAAGGGAGAGGAGGTGTGACGGAGATGCTACTAACAGCTAGCTAAGCTGCTACATATCCCACGCGGGACAGCCCCCACGGCAAAGAACTATCCTGACTCAGCACTGTCGTGTGAGGTTGGAGAAGTCCTGACCTAGACCAAGGTGTGTTTTTTGTTCAGGTTATTTTAGTCATATACCAAACAAAAGGAAGAGACCTATTCCCCTGAGAGTAAGAGATTGCATGTCGTTTCAGTTTAAAATTAGTTTATTATATATACATGAAGGTAAAATCAATGTATGATGTAATGATAACAGAATTTCTCCTAAAATTTTGCTTAGAAATACTTTATTGTGGGCAAGGCGAATCACAGCATAAAGCAATGTGCAATGAAAACCACGGTGAATTTGGCTTTAGTTTCTCTTACACGGAGGACTGTAATGTTCTGTAATGACTTTTTTTGTTATCATAGTTGAAACTACATAGCACATTTTGAAGTATTTTATTTTCCCAGGGCTGGATATTGTGCAAGATATTATCACCATTATCATTCGGATCCTTTAAATGTATTCTAACCAAATGGTTTCTAGAACCTGCGGTACTGTCATACTTCCTGTAGTTACAGCCTGCGCCTTCCATTTATAAACAAGTGCTCTTAGCCTGGCTTTACGCTTTCCGTGTGTTTCGAACGTAGACTGAACATCTGCTCCATTCTGTAAAGTATTCTCTGATGAAGTGACAGCTCAGAGAGTGACTAGCGTTACTTAGTTTCCTAACAGCCATTCACTAGGGCCCTTTCAATAAGCAGAGTCATATCTTGTTCTCACAATAAGAAGCGATATTTCTCCTGAGAGCTGAACAAAAAAGATAAGTAAAGTCGTCTGTTTCCATTGTATGTTTCATTAGGAGCGAATTCTCTTAATGTTTATGTCAATAAGATTTTTAAAGAGAAAAACAAAAGGAGAGACACATGAAAAAATGTGTCTAAGATGACTCTCCATACATAGAATACTCAGTATTATGAATAATCAATTAATTCATTAATGACCAGGTAATAAAACATTTCACGCTGTAGGGAATTTAACTTTATGTGTATATAAAAAAGTTTTACAGAATAGAAAGCTAAATGAGCTCCCGCATTTCTTCTTTAGTAAAAACAACAATAAAATAATAGTTAAACCAATAACATGTTAATTTGTACATAGGTAGGTCATGCACTCTTATTTCATGCTGGATGTCTTCGTGAACAATCTGTGCCTGGTATGTATGTTGTATGAAGCTGATAAGAAAAATGTGACCATGAAGGAGCTCCGAAGCAATTTTATTTCAACATACCAAATGACAAAATAATCAAATAAAGAAGAAAAGAGAAAGATCTAATTTTCCACCAAATCAAGATAATATCAGCTCTGGTTGCACAGTCTGATGAATCTCTTGATGTTGAGATATCTTAGTAGACCAGCATCTGAACTTGGCAAAGATGTACTTATGAATATTAATAAGATATTTTTTAGTGGTGTTTGTTTCTGTTATAATGGTTCAAATCGATTGATAAATAAATAGATAGATAGATAGATAGATAGATAGATAGATAGATAGATAAAACCAGCAAAATCAGAGACCTTGAAATTCCCAAAGGAAAGGCTTCCTAGGATCCTAATGATACTGTAGGTTTCAGGTGGTCATGCAAAATATCTTAAAATGTCGCCTCTAATGCAAAAGGATTATTTTTAAGTCTATAGACAAATTTACAATCCTTATTCCATTATTATCTAGATAAATTACCTTAAGGAACTCACATAATCTCTCTGGTTTCCAGTTGCTTCGTATGTTAAATCCCACACAATTTACCAAATATTTACTGAGTTCCTGCTAAGTAGTGTACATTAGCAACACGAGAAGATAGAGGTTATAGTGTCTTTTCCGAGCTCAAAATATGAGAAAAATCTATTTGTCTTTTGAATGTTGCAAGGCGAGGTCGGCTAGAAAATCATCCTAAAAGTATCAAAAAAGAAAAGACAAGAGTTGAAAGGTAACAAGGAGAGGAGCGCCCTGGTACCGCAGCAGGGGCAGGACTGCGGGGGTCGGGGTCAGGGTTGAGGGGGGGTGGCGGTCGCGGGGAGGCGGGGGCACTTATGTAATTGATTATTGAATTAAACATAGACATTATTATTGGCCAGGTTCTAAGGATCCCACCACAAATTCTCTAAAATGCCACCCTTCGTGAAAGCCTAGTTCAGGTAAGTGATATAACAACAAGGAAATGAAAGTAGAAGATACATTGACCCTCTGCCTGTAATATGAACTAGTAGTCTTCATGGTTATAAGGGACCAAGGACAAAAAGAGAAAAGGAAAGAGAAGAACAAGCAATTGCTGCCTTCTCTCCCTCGGATAAGTCCACTGTTCCTTTATGTAAAGTTTATGAATAACTCATTGGTCATTACCCGGATATGAATCAATTGCCATCTAATGCTTGTCAAATGACTTGAGACATTTGATAACTGAGAAAAATCGAAGCACCTTCTTAATTATACATTCTTCCAGATTCTGTATCTAGACAGATCATGAGAAAGTAAGCATTAAATTACATCCTCTTCACTCTCTACAAGAATTGCATCTATCAGTTAAAATACAATGTATGCTCAACACCCATACATAACATATATTGATGTAAAGAAGGTCATTTATAAGTTTTTTCTCTATAATAGTCTTGCAATCATTCATGAACTAATCTCTCTTTCCAATCCCTATAGCTTATATTCTTTTTTAATCTGGGATATTTAACTGTATTTCAGCGAATCCATGAATTTCCCAAAATTTAATGCAAAAAAAAAAAAGAAAGTCTCTTTTTTTCCTGGGCTGAATTGGAAACAGATCTAGTGCTTTTATCATCTTCCTAAAAGAGTCTGCAAACCTTTAAAAGCACCATGAACCATTCACTCACCGCTTTACCTGGAAGTCCTAGATTTAGAACAGAGAGATAATATTCTAAGCACAATTTGTCTCTAAACTATCTTCCTCATAATTCAGTCATAAATATCACCCTCCATTTCTTTCCGCAGTGAGAGTAATAGTGGTATCAGACTATACTGAGGCAAGCTGCCATTATTATATTTGCATGCTCGTTCAGTTTCAGAAAGATAAGTCAAGGCAACAGCAATTCTTTCGAACCACATGGCCTTGCACCTGAGGTCCCTTTAATTTTTTGCCTTCGTATTCCAACTTACTCCCAGAATCTTTAACTAGGAAGCTATTTTTTAACTTCGTGGAGTGTCCTTCACCATTAATAGGCTAACGAGCCAATAGAATCTCCAGAGAAATTTGGAATTTACTATGGTCAGTAGTAGTTTCCAGAGGAACAATATACAGCTAGATTTTTACTTTATTCTTTTTTAATTTTATATTTTGATATCACTCTGATTAAGAGTTGGGTTAATGTCCTATTTCCATTTTCTATAGTAAATAGAAAGCTAAACATGATTTTATTGTCATAAAATAAGATTGCCATTTGCCTAGCCCTGCTATATAATTAATTACCATCATGAGAAATGACTTGAGATAAACTATTCCAAATGTCAAATCATTATTTTCAGTAGCAAACCTCCAACATTTTATAAGCTTATAGCTCACAGGTATTCTAAATATTCTTGGGGTATACCATAGCTCGAATGAAATGTGCCTGAAAAAAATGTTGGCCTTTATAGAAAACATCACTAATAGATCATGCCACTAGCTTACATCTACAGGTTAAATCTCATTTATATTTATATCCAGGTTACAATAGCTTTGAAACTTCTTCTCTAATTATTGACATAATTTTTAATTTTCCAGGCTTCCTTCCAAATACTAGGATTCCTCAGAGGGCTTACACCTGTTCATGAATCATTTGCTAACACTTAACCGAGATAACTGAGGAACAAAGACTCTCACGTCTAAGCCAGACCCCATATCCGAAGGCCCTCTGCTGGACTTAACTGATTTTACCACCATCACCCCGTGCTTGGTAGTGAGGCACCCCGTCACTACTGCCGGTGCTATCAATCCACCTTAGACGACAGGGAGGCAATTTCTTGCAATACTCAATCAGGAGGTCTTGTAGAAAAATTCCCTGGTCTTTGAATTCAGGCACATATTGCCATAATCACATATCTTAGATTCTCATATTTTTGTCTCAAGGCTGTGCTGAATTCGGTCAACTCGAACGAACACTACAATGTAGTTTAAAACAAAGGATATTAAATACATCCAGATAGAGTCCACATTGTCATTTATAAAAATAGCCTTTCTACTTCTACGTATTTCCCATACTCTACAGCTATTCCAATATATCCTCCCTCAGTCTCTCATTAAACCTTTTTTATCCAACCATGAAATTATACTGTTGGTTCTTTCTGTTCCCCAGACTTTGTCTCTCTGTGCTTTCTTGTGTGGATTGACTCAGCAGGAAGGACTCATTTCTTTATTAGAGAAAGAGAGGGAGGTGACTATCAATAAGCAATTTTCAGATTTCCCTTGGTAGCTGCAGAAGAAGGAAAATTAAATTTTTGTACCTTAATCACAGGCATTTTCCTCAGTGTGAACCTCTGTGTTGTGATGAGTGCTATGAGAGAATGAAGCGACTTCGGAGTGAGTTCACACGAGCCATATACGTCCCGCCAATAACACTTGCTTTTGTGGTAAGTACCAGTCACATGTCTAGATTCAAGCCTCGAATTCAGTAAATTCCCTTTTAAAAGCATAAATTGTCCTTTCCTATAGCATACCATTGATGGGCGCTATCTCACTTTTTAAAAATACGTTGTGAAGTCTATTGATTTTTATGGTAGAGGGCAATTCAAGGTCCAAACCCCTTTTTATGCTTATGTAAAATTATACATTCAGTAATACATGTGGGAGGGAGACAAAATATTTCTCTCAGGAACAACAAAGACTGAAAACAAAATGGATATATTGATTAAAGGATGAAAATGCTAACCATCCACAATTCTATCGGCAAGTACTTGCCCAGCCAAAGTATCTGGACATATCTAAAAGCAAAAAAAAAAAAAAAAATGGCTGTCTACAAACCCAAGAATGCTATAAAATATTATCCATTTTATTGCATTAGTCAAACTAATTTCTTTTGATATCCCATTCCACTAAAATGGTAGAAAACAGTTCCATTCCATTTGCAGTTTCCCTCCGTTTCTTCAGAGTTTTATCTGTTTTGAGAAGCCTACAAAGTACCAAAGTATCAGAGTGTATACATTCGATTTCAACGTCCTCTGTGCAAGCAGTCACCTGCCAAGACACTCACCTTCATGTCTGACCTAGGGCCCCTGAACTCAGAGAATCTCTACATTATTTATCATACCATACTAAGGGCCTAAGGACCACAGTTCTCCCCTCGTGCTGTTCCATTGCATGGGAAACTGTGCGAGGAGATCTAATCACCCTTCCACGGCCAACCCCTTCTCCAATGCCTCGCTGCATCCTTGGGATTCAATCCCTTTTGCTGCCAAGTTCTCCAAAACTCTCAAGGTTCTCACCAGACCCAAAGACTCTGCGGCCCAATAGTATTTATCCATCCTCACTCAGCATAGCATTTAGAATGGAGCAAAAAAATGAACAAGAAGAGCCATCCTTTTTTCCACGTGGCTCTCAGCATTATGTATATCCTTAGCATGTGGGGAGCGCAATAAGAAACAAGACTCTCAGAAACCTTAAAAATATTTTATCACAAAAAAACTCAAGGAAATTCATATGAACACCATCAAAGAGAATCAGGGTAAATCTAGAGGAAATCCTACTCCAGCCCCGGTTGCCTGCTCTCAGGATGTTAATCTTCGTATTGCCTTTTTTCCTCTTCATCTGACATAAATAATACATATAAGAAAAAATCAACATTTCTCTCTACTGAACTCACAAAGTAGATGAGCCAGCTCTGTGTAAACATAGCTGAGTTTTATTTTAATATTATGAAGATGTTTGAGGAAGCATTGGCATTTTCTCCAGATTTTTATGAAAAAGTCCAGCCTTTATGAAAAGGTGAAGTCGGAGAGGCATCTCACCTCCTTTTCCCTTTTGAAATTGCATCTCAGGACAATAGAGAGAACATGAAATAGACAAAGAAACTCCATCTTTGATGGACTGAGGATACAGCCATAGCCCAGGTCCGTACAGGACGGCTTGTTGGGAAATGGAAGATTAGAACACAGTGAGCGTAAACACCAGACAGAGCACAGCGTTCTCCAGCGGCATGGCAAGCCCAAGGGCAACAAGGTCAGGCACACGGTCGTACTGAAAACGACAAGAACGGGACACGTAGATTGTCCGGAGATGCCGTCCTTGAGGCCTTCCAATATCCCTTCTAGCAGAAGAAACAGCTACATTTGGAAATGTCCAGAAAACACCATCTCTGCAAATGGGCTGCGATGCCATGATGGGTGACTGATCAGGAGCTCTGGGGTTTCTGACTTCCCCCAGCTGAGCAGCTGGAGGCTTCTCAGTGGGCCAGGAAAGGTTTCCATGAGCCCTGGCCCCTTACCAACCATCTTCTAAATTACTGCTGGTCCAGGGAGAAATCACCCGTAATCTTTTTAATTATATTACATTTATAGAATATGTATGACAAAATAAAAGGAATAACAATGAGAGGTGAAAAATACATAGAAAAATGGTACTTTTAAATACATAAAAATATTGAGGAAAAGCATTCCTAACAACTCAAAAACGGTAATGAAAACATCGTACCTAAAAACAAGAGATCAGGAGAGCAATAAACCCTGAGGAAAAATGAGAAGACGGTCAAAGGAAATGAAAAATGACATGTGGAGTTTATACAGAAGTAGATAAGAAAATAAAATGTACCATCAGAGAAACAAAATTCATAAAATTTAATTCAAAAAAACTTTCTTGAAATAAAAAAATGCACTTGAAATGAACAGATTATTAAAAATTATAACTTAAACAAGTAAGCCATGGGTCAGAAAATACTGATACGGCATCTTCAGCTCCAATACACGTACTAGAAAAGCCATTGACTTTCCACGAAAAGAAAGAACTTTTGAAAATCCAGAAGAAGAAAAAAAAAAAGACACTGCTTTTCTTACGAAACTGAGAGTGGCTTCTCCTTCGTCACAGTGGCATTCATTTCCAGGAAAGAGCAGAACAATCCACATGACAACTTCTCAAGAAAAATGATTACGCCAGAAAAATTTTCCTGGCCGAGCGGACTAATAAGATTAAAGACCACAGAAGAATCTTTTTAATATACAGAACTCAGGAAATGTAATCCACACGATCTCTTTTTGAAAAATGTACTAGAGGGAGAACTTAAAACGAAAGAGAATTAAGTGGAGAGACTATGGTAGAAACTACTAACACAGAAAATCGAATTCACTTAAATATAGGACATAGGCTAAAACTACCAGCAGAGTTACGCTTACAGAGAATTTTAATGTTATAAACTGTGGCACAGTAGATGTAGTAATGTAACTAAGAAAAGTTGGGATGGCCAAGGACGGAGAACATACGAAGCAGGGTAAGTATGCTGTTAGTTTCATCTTTTTATAACCTGAGACCAAAAGATGTAGTTTAAAGCTGATAAATCAAGTAATAGAGATAAATAAAAAGGTATAAAGATAAAATACAAAAAGATAATATTAATAATATAAAATCAGGTAAAATATAAACAAAAATCAGCTGGTAGAGGGAACAGGGGCATGAGGATGTCAAATTATATGCTAATTTTATCATCCTTCTTAATAATCAACAAGCTAACATCACTGATGAAATAAGAACTAAAATTATTATATAAAGTCATAGTAATCGAGGTAACTGTTTAGGGAACTAACACCAGACTGCAAAACTCATCAGGTATCAGAAAAATAAACACGTGAAGCCAGATAAAGAAAATAAGTTTACGGTTATTCCTATCTAGGGAGACTCAATGTGGAATGATAAACAAGAAACCAATAACAAGATCAGGAGAATGAAAGACGGGAATTGTTGGGAAGATTACATTTGGCCAATAAAAATAATTGTATAAAAAGCATGCCAAATACAAAAACAAAGTAATAAATCATTTTTAATGACAAAATATAAAGGATTGAACAAAATTAGGATGGGTTAAAGTCTGTAGTGGTTTTGCACTGTGCGTTTGAGCTAGCTGGGACTGGATACCCTTCCCCATAGAGTTCTAGGCAAAGACTGGCCACAAGAACAGTCTGCGTGAACTTGCTAAGGCAGATGTGAAGCAGCTGCCATTATCTTCTGGATCCTGGCGTAGGGTTCCAGCGCTATGCTGTTACCGGATGTGATGTCACTGCTGGTCTGGCTCTTTTTGACGACAGGAGGCTGCTGCTCACGTGTTTTCGCTGCTCTTTCTGGTGGCCTGGCTCCTACGGAGCCTGTAGCTCTCCACCTTCTCCAAGTCCTGAGCCGGGCACGTGAGCACTTTAGGGCAAAACCTGCCTGTTCCTCTGTGGTTCCTTCTGCATAGAACAGGGGATTTGTCGCAGGCATTAGACTTTACATGACTGTGAGATCTAACAAAGAACTCTGTGGAAGGTCTCTGAGTCTGCCTCAGGGACTGAAGTTACGATAAATCAGCGAGGCCCCCAGGATCAGGAAGAAAACTGGGATGCAGGAGCGAGAGGGCAAGGTAAGACACTCTGGGATTCAGGAGGACGAGCTGGGAATTATGTCTGCCTCTCACCGCCTCCAATCTCAAAGTCATGGCAAAAGGATGTGTCAAGCGCCCTTTAAGCATGTCCATTTGTCTGGGATGGCGCCCACAAATCCTAAGACAGAAAACCAGTCTGATCTTCTGAATATTAAGAAGCAGGTATGTTATGAAAGGGTTCAGAACGAGTCTCTCCAGAAATGTGTCATATTTGCAAATGATTTTGAGCTGAAGATGACTAAGGCCCAAAAGACTCAGGGAGAGCTTTTTACCTCCCCCTTAACTGCCTAGAAGAAATTAGGTGGAAGGTGTGGTCCAGGAAGAAAACTATCACCAGAGATAACTACAGAGACTATGGGTTAGCTGTGGTGGCCAGGAGCTCGTCAGGGCCCTTCGTTCAAATTCCTATGTCCTGTTATCTTTCCATTGCCTGGCAGGCATTTGCTTACCAAGGATTTCCACCCCCGAACCCCCACCCCGACCCCTCACTCCCACTTCTGACTTTGCTCAGGAAGGTACATAAGTATCAATTGCCTGTCTGTCTTTGAACCTCTTATGTACTATACCACAAAATTAGATTTGTTACTCTCCTGTTATTCTGTGTCATGCCAATTTAATTAATAGCCAAAAGAAACTACAAGGGTAGAGAAAAAATAATTTTTTTTTCAGCCGCTACAATGACAAAAAGAAAGAATTTCGCCCAGTCCTCATCAGTGCTAAAGTCTCAGGTAGTTTTGAGTACATAATAAGACTTAATAGTACTCGTTAAATAAATGACCAAATGACTAGATGTCTAAGTGTACTCTTAAAACTCGGAAGATAAGACTCCATTCATTCTCCTTTGGAGTATATTTTCCTGATCTCTGACAAAATTAAGACTATTCTCCCTCTTATTTTTCTCCGTATTACGATGCCATTTTACATTCGAAAAGCACATATTCTGTCCTTTCTATCTGAAGCAGAGCTAAAGGTAAACCTAGAATGAGAAACCATGGCTGTCATCTGCAAAATTAAATTTAAAGCACTTTTTTGAGACAGTTAATTGGCTTGGCACTAATTTCCTTCTTTCATCATAATAGAACTAGTGATGCGGTGAAGAGATGGAAAGATGTATTTATTCTTCCATGGTTTTAAAAAACATTTACTATACTTCTATCGTGAGTTAGAATCTTCAGGAAAGACAACAAAAGTGAATCAAACGAGGTTTAAGAACTGTGAAAAGAGAGAGGGCCACAGAAATGAATAAAATAATGAGAAGGATGCAAGAAACGGACAGAGCTGCAAAGCTCGGAAGTAGGAGAGGTCAAGGCCGGCAGGGGGAGAAGGCTTCCCGGAGGAGGTGGCCCCTTAACTGAGTCTTGAAGGGTAAGTCAGGTATCACTGGGTTTGGAATCAAAGAAGCTTTCTACGCAAGAGTAATGAAAACAGTGCTGGTGGGACTTGGCCAGAAAAGGAGACAAGGGAGATATTTAGGTGTAAGGACCAGGTCTAGGGCTCGGGTCGGCAAACTGCTGTGGGACAAATCCAGCCCTCTAATCACACTGTTTGTTCCTTGGTGACCAACCCTGGGCGGTTGAAGACCAAATGTGCATTTCTTATTATAAATTATATTATCATACTCCCAAGCTGCTTGCAGAATTGTTCAGGCTTCCTCTCCTTGTCGTCTTTTTTTTTTTTCCCTCGCAGACGACCTCCCAGCCAGTCCACTCACCCCTGTCCAGGCAGTCACCATGCCCTTCAAAGTTCACTTAGGTGACAAGGCTTCGGCTTACGTAGAAGACTCGCTTACATAAAACGCATGTGATTAATCACTAGTACAGTTCTTTTCCCTTAGGAAAGGGAATCGTGTCAGGATTCTTTTTATCTTTTTCTTTTCTTTCTTTCTTTTTTTTTTCCCCAGCAGAATTTAAAAAAAGCTTCATTAGAAGGGAAAGTTCACTTCCAGACGTGGAAGCGGCCTGAGCAAGAGAAGCCTGGCTCAAAAGGCCATTGTCAGTACTGTCTTGGAGCTGTCTTGGAGCCTCTCGAGGTAATCCTAACTGGCAGCGGATGCTGAGAAGCGCTGTGTAAAAGGGAGGAGATGTTTTAAAGGGAAGGACGTTCTGAAAGGAATCGACAAAGTCAGCGAGGAAGACGCACAACGGAGGCACCGAGACCAGCTAGAACTGTCAGAGCCAAGAAAGGGACAGAGGACCGGGGGGTGGCGGGAGTGGGTAGAGGAGACGTTGATGGATTTCGGTCATTCGGGGTAACCGAGAGCGCTTGCTCCTTCACTGAATATGTTGGGTAAATGCAAAGTATTAAAAACAACGAGATCTATGATTGTGAGGAGGAAAAAAAAAATAGTAGCCCTGTTTCCTGTTGCCATGGTGTTCGGCCGAGCATAAACAATTTTACATCATAAGGCGAATTAGCTCTGTGATCATAACGGATAATAACAAAAACAAGCCCCTCTGAGATCATGACTGAGCACAAATAAAAGAAAAACGCCATGCTGAAAAGTTCATTCATGTCTCAGGACCCATGAGACAGGCCACCACAGTGGCCCTGCCCACATCGCAGATCTAAACCTGTCACCCTGAGCTCTTAAGAAACACCTGTGAAGGAAACCCAACATACCTCCGCTCACGATCTCCCAGCTCAGCCTTAACTCGCTTACTTTCCCCTAAAAAACAGGACCTGCTAGTCTTGGAAGGAAGTCCCTAACCTCCGAGCCAACTACACGTTTCCACACGGCCTCCCCTCATGCGCTACAAAACACACTCTTGCCCAAAATCCCTCAGAAAGAGTGACCTCCTGCTATGAGGCACCGTGTGCCCCTAATCCCTGGATCGTTTACCCTTGAATAAAGGACATCGAACTCGTTAAATGATTTGTTCGTTTGACAATGCAAACCACAAAAATGACAAATCACGACCTTCCTGAAAACACAAGTAACTGTTGCTTCTCTATCAGTCACAACGTTCACCCCGCTCCATTCCTCTCTCTTGATATATAAAAAGTCTTAAGATACCCAGTTATGGAATTGCTCCTAGTCGATATACCCAACCCAGAGCCAATGCCAACTTCTGTAAACCCTCTCCAAAGTCACCTCACACGAGCCCATTTCCTATGTCAATCCTCTCCTAAACCAACTCACTTGCTGCAGCAAGTGAGAAACTCAACTTCGTCGGACTACAAGTATCTCCCGGTGGCCTTTTGTGACGTTTCCTGGGAAGAGAAATATTGGAGAATAGGACTGTTTAAAGATAAGATGATAGTTTTGATTTGTGCGTGTTGAGCGTGAGGTGAGATTTTGACAGTAATTAGATCTGGGACTCAGAAAAAGAGTTTGTACCGATAGATGAGAGAGTCGTCAACACAAAAATAATAAGTGGAACCAGAAAAAAATGAGGCGGATAAGTTTCTCTGGAGAAAATCTGTATGGTGAGAGGAAAATAGATCCAATACAAATCTTTAGCAGAGGGTAAAAGACAAGGCAATAACAAAGAAGAATCAAGAACGATCACGGCCTAGGAGAAAAACACGGCACTTCGGAGTGATGTCCCTGAAGATAAACGGTGCTTCAAAAAAAAAAAAAAAAATTAACCAGAGCTGTATAATGTTATATCTTATGCTTTTATCATTTTTGAGTCCTACCTTACTTCGCTCTTAAAACTACTTTATTCTACAACTGATGCGTGTATATAAATTTTTAAAAAATACATACACATGCATTCCATTCATTTCTCAAGTATAACTACTATTAGCAGTATTACGTGTTTAGGAAAGATATTTTTTCCTGGAACTTTATGAATATGCAAGAATAGATATACTTTTGTTTTTACATAAATATTATACATAGTGTTTTGTACTGTACTTTTTATTTAAAAATGAATTTCTGCATTATAAATACAGGCACATAAATATCATTTTTTTCACCGTATGTTTGATGTCCTATTGTAAAACATACCATAAGTTATTGCGTCATTTTTAATCATTTCTCTATTACGATCATCTGCGTTGTTTAATTTTACAAACAGGGCGGCAAAGTCTTCATACATAAATATTTAACTGCTTGTGCAAGTACATTTAAAGGATATTCCTCACACTGAAATTTCTAGGTTGCTAAGCTTGTGCATCCAATTTTTAATAGTTAATTATTCATTTAAAGGATCGCATGAAGTAACAGGCCCACAACAGTAGATGAGTTTGTATTTCCCAAAACCTCAGCAAATACCAGGTACGTTTTTCCTAACCTCAAAATGAAGTTCTCCTTTTAGTACCTCAAGCATGGTCCAGTACCTGCTGACTTGGCATTGCTCTGACCTCTCTGTCCGCCATTTTGGTTCCCAAATGCTTATTGCATTAGTTCACTCTCCAGCCTGTTGAGACTATGCCGGAAAGTTAGAAATTAAGAGCATACATCTGACAATATTTGGTGGTATTATATCCAAAATTAGAAAAAGGCCCCACAGCTGTCAATCATTCCCCTCTCCACCTCGTTTCCACACGTTTCCCAAGGTAGCTCTATAAAAGCAAGCGTAGCTCAATGGAAAATAAAGTACCATGGTAGTCACCAAGAAGTCATTGACAAAGGCAGATTTCCAGCAGGGGTGTTATAGCCTTGGCCAAGCATGGCCTTTTCCCACACCACCCCCGGCTTCACTCACATTTATATCTTCTGAGTTACCAACCATTACATCAGGCCGTCAGGTGAAAACACTGGGAAGTGAGACCAGCTGAGCTCCTCAGTGAATTCTCCAACCCAGCACCATGAAATATAAAAAGGAGCGAGGAGGCTGTTTCTGAACTAACATGTATTTTTAACTTAAAACTACCTCACCTTTTGCCGAGAGAAGCAAAATGTCTTAGATTTACACATCAGGGCAGCAGCTCCTCTTCCTCAGCTGGGTGCTGGAAGGCAAGTGGGAAGAACAGGACAGAAATGTCCTCCTAAAAGACATTTTAGGTGGACAAAATGTGACCTAAAAGAACAGCCAGCCACACTGCCTCAGACTAGGATACATTTCCCTGAAAAGGTTTCTTTCTGGGTAGATTAAAGTGCCATAATAATGGTGTATATCTATATAAACCTCTCCATCTCGATGTATTACTGTCATTTAACTGCAATTTATCTCTGTTTTTGCAAAAGTAAAAGGAAGACATATTGTAAAATATTTGGATGAACCTGAACTTCGTTTTGATTGTAAGGATGAATTTCACCCTCACAGATCAATGTATAAAAATGGATATGCTACTGGTTTCAATTTTTTAAAGATTAATTCGCAAGATTTATTAACATAATTATTTCGATTGTGCTTAGAGTTAAGCAGAATATAACTAAAATAAAGATGCAGTTTTATAGTCATGTTCCTTCACTACGTTCTGCCTTAGAGCATGTTGTATTGTAGCTTGATTTTTCATGCTATTCCCTCTTTTTGAGCCTGGAAAACTCCTGTTCATCCTTCAAGACATGGCACAGCGTCACCCCTCTGTGATGCCTTTCCATTCTCCCTCTTCTGGTATCTCATTGCACCCTGTAACTATTTCTACTAAGGCACTCGTCGCACTGAACTAAAATCATTTATTCCTTTCTCTGTCATTCTCTCTAGATGATGAGCTCCTTAAGTGTAGAGTTTGTGGCTTCGTTCTTGTGTGTTTCTAGAACTTAAAGCAATGCCTGGAACAGAGATTCTCTAATAAATATTTATGGAATAAATGAAGGAAAATGTAAATCTTCTTCTTATGCTTCTGGTCCATCAACTGAGACCAGAAATGATAAGGAAACTTACCTTAGGGAATATCTTCTCTGTGAAAGGATCACCTGGAGGAAGAATTCCAATCCTATACCACAGAGAGTTCACAAAATGTGAAAACTGATGACCAAATAAAAATTTCAGAAATATTGGTGGCTTCTGGACACCTCGTAAGAATTTAGGTGGAAAAAAAAAATGATTTCTATCTTCTGGATTCATCTGAGCACTAGACCCAGTGCTTTTTAGTGAGTTTCAACAATTTGCCAACATAGTATAAAAGCAGGAGAAGAAGAGACACAAGAGATCTCACTCTCTCGTCACGCGCGCACAGAGGAAAGGCCTTGTGAGGGCACATAGAGAAGGCCGCTGTGTGCAAGCCAGGGAGAGAGGTGTCCCCAGTCAAGGAATGGCCCAGCACTCTGATCTGGGACTTCCAAACTCCAGAAAAGAAAATAAAAGTTTTTGTTTAAGCTGCTCGGTCTGATATTTGGTCATTCTGAGCAGGCTAATACAGAGGTCCTGAAAGTGAGTTTTCATGAGTCATTCAGTACTAGCCTTCAAGATATTTTGCTTAAGAAAAATGTAGAATTTGGGAAACTTTCTGTACAATAAGTTGTGCTACTCATTACCTGACAAAAGTACATTGGTCTCAGCCTGGAGAGAAGGCCAAAGGCTGTTTATGTTACTGTAGTGTTTGGTCTCAATGAAAGGTAAGTGGGTTTTCTCCATTTTTCAAAACTAAACCTTTAATAAATCAAGTCAGCTTAAGCATTCAACAGTCGAGTCCATCATCTTATAGAAAAAGTCTTTCACTGAAAACCTAAGTAAAAATTCGTGCCATTCTCACCAAACTTGCGTTGGTGGTTCTCATTATTTACTGCTTCTTCTCTTTCTAGTTCAGAGAGACGCCCTTCGCCTCTTCTCACAGGCTTCAGTTCTGAGATCAAGACGTCAGCAGGAGTGATCTGAGGTTTCTCCCGGTGCCAGCTCCTGCAGGCTTTACTTCCTGCCGCAAGCTGACTTCAAGCTCAGTTTTTTTCCCTTTTCATCCATCAGAGGACAAAGTACCAAAGGAGAAGGAAAATAGCTCATCTCCTTTCTGATCCTTTCAGTTTTTATCTTCCACGTATGAGGCCTAAAGAAGGGGAAGGGAAAGGGAGAAAACGAGCCCCACTGCTCTGTCTCCACACTGAAAGGTCGAAGCCTCCACCCCGCACTTCCCACCGTTTAAAATGAGTCGCAGGCTCCCAGCTGGTTCCGTTGTCTCTTTCTTTTATTCAATATTCTCGTTCACCTGAGTCTCTGTCAAGTATTCTGTTATTAAAACAACAGCAGAAGCATCGCTTCATTCCGATGGAGCCACAACCCCAAGTTGTGATTGTCAAAGTATGAGTCAGTGATGCATGGACTCAGGATTTTTCTTTGTTTCTTAGACATTTGTCTGTAACTAGATCGTAAGCTTGTTGCAGACAGGGAGTGTAGATAACTTTGCTTGAGTCACAGTCCTCTGCACACAATACGGAGTATACGCTGGGTGATGTCAACGCCTCCCTGGACATGTGCGTAAATGAATATGTAGTTAAGGCTATAGTTCCTATTAATGCCATATTTAGGATACCTATCATTTCATAAACGTGAGTTTTTAATAAAAGTGAATATACTTAGTAAAAAAAAAAAAGGTGCTATTGTAGAAATGCCCATAAAATATGGTTAATATTGTATTGTTTTCTGTTATATTTCATACATATGATTTTATTTTGTTCCTAGTTAAGTAGAACAAAATATGAGCACAAAAAGATGCTGAATTTGCATTTCCGAAATTACTTATCTGTATTAAAATGGCAAGACTAGAGGGACATGTATATTTAAGATGACCCATCCCAATTCTAAGCTCATTAATTTATTAAACAAAGTCATAATGAATGAACACTAAGAAATAATTCACGGTGCCATGAAAATGTGAAACTTCGCTTTCTGGATAATATCAGAGCAAGTAGTTGCATGAGAATTCCAGCAGAGTGGTCTTCTGAGCTCAGTAGTGATCACTTGAGTCTTGTGATTTTCCTGGAGCTTTAGCTTAAATGACTAAGAAACTTATAATTTGTACATAAGATAAATACAACTTCATTATAGCCACTACTCAATAATTGGTTTAGTGCCTTTTCATATATTAGGACATTTTAGGATTAAAAGGAAGGAAGGAAGGAAGGAAGGAAGGAAGGAAGGAAGGAAGGAAGGAAGGAAGGAAGGAAGAGAAGGAAGGAAGAGAGAGAGGAAGGGAGGGAGGGAGGGAGAGAGGAAGGAAGGAAGAAAGAAATACAAAGAGAAGAGAAGAGAAAATAAAAAAGAAAAGAAAACAGGCCCTTGAAATTTTAATTATTAGGCTCAATACAAATCTTTCCTCATCCCTGATTTTATCAAGTTCTACACTCATGTGTCACACCAAGACATCAGGACTATAGCTCTTAGATAATAGTGCTGTTACGAGCATTAAGCAAGATAGCACCTATAAAATTAGAATATAATTTTAAACATTTAATAATTGATACCTGTAATTAGATCATAAAGTGAAAATGGGAGGAAAACAAGAGAAATAGTCACAAGCTAAAACTTACACTTTTGAACCTGTTATCTGATTCTTTTTAAAAATGTTAGCTATTTACTGTTTGACTTATTAATGTGAATATTCTCTCATACTATATCTAGATTTTAGAAGATAAGTCTTTCATAATGCCTGTAATTTTCTGTCAGAAATGACAATTTTTTAAGACAACAAACATTCTGGACAGCATTTTCATCTTCTTATAAGCAAAGTTTCATCCCTATAAAATAAAATACCTACTTAACTCTCGGAAAGAGTTATTTATTTATACACATGCTTTCAGAGGTAAGTGTTGGCAAGCATATGGAGAAAAGGGAACACTTGTTCACTGTTGGTGGGAAGGTAAATTGGTAAAGTTAATATGGGAAACAGTCTGGAGTTTCCTCAAAAAATTAAAATTAACACTGCCATATGATCCAGTAATCTCATTTCTGGGTGTATATCCAAAGAAATTGAAATCAGAATCTCAAAGAGATGACTGCACTCTCTCGTTCACTGCTGCATTATTCACAATAGCCAAGAAAACAACCGAAGTGTCCATCAGTGGATAAATGGATAAAGAAGATGTAGTATACACAGCTTGACCTTTGAATAACATGGAGATTCAAAGAACCTACTGTGAAAATCCAAGTATAACTACAGTCGGCCCTCCGTACACATGGATCCCAACAATGAGGTTGACCCTTGAACAACACTGGTTTGAACTGTGCAGGTCGATGGAACTGTTTAAGTGGACCCATGTAGTTCAAACTGTGTTGTTCAAGGTCAACTCTATATATAATGGAACTCTATAGTCAGCCACAGGAAACACAGAAATCCTGTGGTTTGAGACAACTTGGATGAATCTCGAGGGCATCACGCTAAGTGAAATAAGTCAGACAGGGAAAAAGAAATACTATATGATATCACTTATATGTGGAATCTAAAAAAGCCGAACTTGGAGAAACAGACAGTAGTAGAATGGCGGTTTCCAGGGATTAGCAGAGTGAAGAAAATGCGAAGATATTGATGAAAGGGTACAAACTTTCCACTTACAAAATTAACCAGTTCTAGGGATTGAATGCATGGCATGGTGATTATATTTAATAATACCGAATTTTGTTAAGAGAGTTTCCCTGAGAGTAAATGGAATTTTGCTAAAAGAATAAATCTAAAATGTTCTTGCCAGAGAAAAAGAAATGGTAATTATATATGGGAGTGGAGGTGTTAGCTAATGACATGATGACAATCATTTTGCAATACATTAATATATCAAATCAACATGTCGTACACCTTAAAGTTAGACAATGTTATATGTCGGTTATACCTCAATAAAACTGGAAATAAATAAAAGCTAAAAATTTACTTATCTTTGGCCAAGTAATTATATTTCAATTTATAAATAAGATACATGCACATGTTTGGCTCGTATTTACCTTAAATCCTTTAAATGTGGAAAACATGCATATTTTTCCATGTTCGATAATTGGCTGCTAGCTTTTCTCACTGAATGCAAGTTTCGGTTCAGTTCATGTTGAGAATTAAACTTAAGTAATGACCATGAATAAGAAAAATTATAATAACTGGCCAGTTATACCTTGAAATATTTATTTGTTAACCTTTTGTTCTACGTTGCATGTTTCATGTAAATATGTTAATAATAGAGAATGTTAATAATAACATTCTCTGATATTAAACTTAACCTTTTATAGGATTTCAGTTTTTTATTTAAGAAATGCACAAGTAATCAATGCATTTTCATTAACTACACCCGTGAGAAACCTCTCTATTTGGACTATGAACTAGGGTGTTGCTATTGACAATTATCCTAGTAGAAGGATAATTAGAAGGATAATTGGAAGAATAATTAGTCTGGAAGCCTAACTATGAAGTCGAGGAAAACCCACAATGAGTTGTCAGTGTTCTTCGTATAGTATTTCCGACTAAGTAGTTAGTGTAATTTAATTTAACTGTAATGTTAAATATATAAACATCCTCAAATTCTAGTGGTTGTACTGACCAGTATGGTAGGTACTAGCCCCAAGAAGCTGTGTAAATTTAAATTTAAATTAATTGAAATTAAATGTTGGAATGTAATTGTTCAGTCCTATTAGCCATACTTCAAGTGCTCAATATCCCCTTGCAGTTAATGGCTATCATATTGGAAAGTGCCAATATAGCTCATTTCCATCAGCGCAAGACGTTCAGCACTAGACTAGGTTTTCCATCTTCTATAGTAATAAAAACTGAGGCTAAAAAAGAATGTCTATAAAAACCATAAAGCATAAATGTTTATTTTTTCCCTCCTTTCCATTCATTTTTTTCTTTTCTTTCTTTTTCCTATTTGTTTCTCATCTCACTACAATGTCAACCAATATGATTTGAATCTTGAAATGGAAGAAAATAATTTAATTAAAAATTATTTTAGGAAAAACAGCTTCAAATAAATCTTGTGTTTCCTGAGGAATTTCGAGAACAATATTAAAAAGGGTGTTTTTAACACTCCATGTTAGATGAATATTTATAAGTATAGCTCCAAAAGAAAGAGCTCTTCATTGGTAAATTAGGCAAAATTAGTAGACAAAATTCACTGTGATGTTTAGTACTACATGCGAGAGAGAATTCTCCATCCTTTTCCCCTATTTTCAAAGGAAGGGACACTCAGAGTTATTTCTTCACACCTGTCTTTCTTAGGAAACGCGGAGAATCCTGACACTCTCTGGGCCCTTATGGAGGTGGTAGGAACTACCGAGCACAAGGCCCAGTTCGCACTCAGGTCCAACGCGTTCCTCTGCTCGTGAGTCCAGGCCCACCACACTTCCCTTCTGCCATCGTCTCTGGAGGCGAAGCCTTTTCCTCTTTCTCTTTTCAAGGGTAGATCAGCTATCAGGAGTGAACTGACTTCAGTTTGGAGAAAAGCGATCTCACTTCAGTCCCAGATCTGGGAACATCCTACAAATAAGCTTTTATCTGAAAGTCCTCCATCGGTTCAACTATTTTAAAAATTGGTTCCCATAGGGCTATTAGTTCCCTACTGTTTGTTCCATTAGCCAGGACTTGGGAGAGGATAAAAGCCTTTAGTAAACTAAAAACACAATATAGTAGTTCCTTAACCATTTTTTTTCATTCTTGCCCCTCTACAAAACTTTAAAAAATATGCTCCCTAATCCCCCCATCGAGATATTTTAATACCTCAGATACACTGTATATCTAATTACTCTATGTGTATCTGTGCTTCGTACATAAAAAGAATAAGAATTTTTCACTCTCTGAGAGTCAAGTTGTATTTCCTTGGAGACAATATTGACTTTCTGATAATGCCTGATAATCAGGAGTTGAAATATCACAAATAAATACTACTTTCAAGATCCCTTACCTATGTTGCAGTACTTTGTCATGCAGATTTCAAAGCTTACAGCTTTCTTGAGTGTGGCGATTAGAAATTTTTCCCTTCCTGTATACATCATAATTTGCATACATTAGTAGTTTAGTAAGGAAAGGACCTCTTTGGGCTTTCTGAGAAGTCACAGAAACCGCAGTATCTGAAAGTCACAGGACCTTGACCTTTGAGATCCTATCCTTTCTACTCCATCATTTTCAATGTAATTGTTATGGGCAGGAGAATATTGTGGAAAGAAGAAGAGACCAGGACCCGGGAGGAGGGGAGGAAATGGATGAAGATACCTAGATAATAGCATATGGTACATTTGTAAAATTTTCCAGGAGCCATTCATTCAAACTCATGGGCCAATAACTTACTCCTCTCTTTTTTGAAACCTGTTAACATAATAGATTAGCACTTGAAAAGCATCTCCAATGCCCTGCCCACAATGATTAAAATGCCCCACCGTTTCCTAAGAAAATAATATTCAAATGTTGAGCACTGAGTTCAATCCGAGAAAGTCTATCATACTTTAAGGTAATAATTGCTAAAGATTTACACTAACCTATATATCATTTAGTTGTAACTTCTTCTTTTCAGGTTTGATAAATCAACAAATCTTTACAATTAAGACAATAAATAAAGCTTTTCATTGATATTTTCCTTTATTATTCTTCACATGGTAATAAAAAGAAGAAATGTGGGAATCGTAAAGTGTAATGAGATATTGTTCTTAAGATGTATTCAGTTAAAGTCACATACAAAAGAACACTTTTTGATCTTATCATTCATTCATTCATTCATTCACTCAACAAATATTTACTGTGGGCACTATGTGGCAGAAGAAAACACATTTATCTTAAAGAAGCAGATGCTGAGAGATCATTCTTCCTCATCCTTTCAGGTTAGATTCTCACAAGAAAGGGGCTTATTGACTTTTCCTTCAATTATAGTTGCTTAGGGATATTAGGAAGACATAGAGCTCCAATCCCTCCTTTCCTCTTTCCCCACATTTTTCTATAAGTTGACAATGAATTATTTATAACTTTCCACCTGTATACCTATTGCATCCCAGTACATTTCCGTTTGTAGTAGAAATAGGCTTTGCATTTTGATGTCTTCCTTCTACCCTCTTTCTGTCCAAGTAGGAACATAATCTTGCAAGGGCTGAGAGAATACAACTAGAGAAAATTACTTCTTTCGTATACGATTCAAGAGTACTTCTTTCTTCTTCCTCCATTACCTCCTAACTTTATATTTCCTATCGCAATATAAAGTTTATAATTTATACCATACGTTCCCTCAAAATGAAGTGCTTAAAATAATTTCTTCGTTAAAAATGCTGATACTACCAGGCTAGACTATACTAAAATGTAGGCCTACAATTGTTATTCTTTGGGGGAGAAGGGCGAAGTTGTCACTATGCACTCTGAATTCATTAAAAATCCTTTATTTTTACCTTTGATTTGTCTAGAAAGAAGAACAAAATCCTTTTATTGTGAGTTTAATATTTGTTTAAAGTATTTTCCTTTGTTAGTGAATAAAGAAAGTAACATTTAGGGACATAAAGAATACAGATGGCAACAAGGAGACGAGGACAGAAGCCTACCTCAGAGAGCCAGAAAAACACGCCAAGACCCTGTTATTAGGAAGAGTCTCCATGAGGAGCTAAAACCTGACGTCAGTCTTCATAGGAAGGCATTTCTCAGGACCACCTCGCAGTCTTGCATATGTTTAGAGGTTATTGTCATCCTCAGTGAGTGTGAGAGTGGCCCATAAATAGGATCAAGGTGAGGCACGAGTGACCAGTGACATAGGAAAGAACTTCTGACCTGAGGTGAAATGAAAATATAACTTCTCCACAGGGACCACGAGATGGAGTCTTTCCTTTCCCAGTCTCTCATTTTGTCTTTCTTCAACACAAATGAGGTGCGAGGTGGCATCTTGCCTATTGAGTATGCAAATCTGGAGATCATTAAATAATAAAGAAAACAGCTTTTCATTATTTATTTTGCCAGAATATACAGTACATGAAATCTGTGGGTTGCAGACAGGGTTTCCATGGAAACTATTCTATACGAAAGAATGCCTGACTAGGCTGGCAGTAGTGTTGTTACCGTCACCAGCCACGGTTAAGATTTGCAAATCCCATCGTCTTAACTTTAATAATAAATCACTTGCTTGGTAAATGGGTTTGTCTGTCTTCTCTCTGCTCTGAAACTCTAAGGTCAAGCAAAAGTAATAGATGTGTTTCAGTGCGTTCCTACAGATTTTAAGATGACTTTTAGTTTTGATTTGGGTTTTTCTATACTGGTTTCTACCAAGTTAAACTCTACTATTGATGTTTTTGAACATACAATGGATGAGTTTTAGTCACTTTATAATACAAATATTTATTATATCTCTGGCCCCAGGAATAAGGAACCCCGTCTCTAGGGATTTATTTATATTTAGAAAACAGATTAAAAAATTACAACTGATAGAGCTTCCTGAGTTTGCTTATCCCTTCTACAACAACTAGAAATTGTGTTTCTTTTCATGTACATGATCTAAACCTCAGAAATTACTTTTTGAAGGCCCCTTAAGAAATCCCTAGCTAAGTGTATCTTGAAAAAAATTTCTCCTTTTTTTTTTTTTTTTTTTTGTAGATTTCTAGATGTGACCTGGCTATTGCATACCTACCTTTCATTGTTGTTGTTGTTGTTGTTGCCAAAGTGACAAATATTGAACATACTCTTTTAGATATCAAGTTGAAAGATTGACTTCTTGTTAAACAAATTGATGAATATAAGAAGCCAGAGAGGAAGGAATGATTATCAGCAGAGAGAGAGAAGGCAGAGGGTAAATTTCTTTGGTCACGTGTCAATCCATGTAAAATATCAGAGAGCTACCCCTAGAAAACTGAAAAGTTGGTTAGTTCTCTATTTTCACCACTACTATTCCCTCCTCTTTTCTGAGCATAAAGTAAAGTATGCAATCTTACTGTTTTTCTATTTTGTTTTGTTTGGGATCCGATGCCTGAGGCTTGAGCAACAGGAAGGAGGAAGTTGTCATCAACTACAAGAGCAGAAACTTCCAGTGCAGCAAGCCTAAAGTGCAAGTTTAAAACTCGGTTCGGGACATGTGAAGATATTTATTAGTCGTCTAAGGAATGCTGTCAGGCAGCCTGTGGATTTCTGAATCTGAGCAACGTCTGGAAAAGAGTTGAGGACACTTCGAAGACAGAACTCCTGCATTAAGAGTAAGAGAAAGAGAACAAACCAGGAAAGGAGACTAAGAAACACAGCTACGTCCAGAATGCAGCTCCAGGACACACCGTTTGTAGTTTTGTCTGGATAAATGGCATCTCTTGGAACTGTGCAATCGGCGGCCTGTCTGAGAAAACGTGACCAGTGAGGTAGAATAAAAAAAGTGAGTTTGACATCCTAGAAGCCAAGTGGGAAAAGTTTCAAAGTAGAAAATGATCAACCGTGAGACGTTTGCAACGGTGAAGGCTGAGATCAGACTGTCATACTGTGAGTTGTAGAGGTCCTTGGTGACTGACAAGAAAAGTTCTCACTGATCAATGGGGACAAAAGCCTGATTAAAATAAACTATTTTATTTGCATAAAATTGTATTTTCTCCCTCAAAATATTTAGTGGAATTCATTAGCAAAGCTATCTGGGCCTTGAGTATTCTCCGTGGAAAGATTTCTTTTTTTTTCATATGGATTCTACTAAAGCAGCTGAAGAACTCCTCTGATAATTTATTTTTCCTGTGTCCATGTTTATGAGTTTCTTTTTCTAGAAATATATTTATTTCATCTACTTTTTAAAAAATTATTGTGATAAACTTGTTCATAATATCTTTTTGTTTCCCTAATATTAGCACTACAGTTATTTTAACTATATAAATGTAATGTTCAAGCAAATTGCTTCATATTATCATCATAATAAATTTCAAAAAAGTAAAATCACTGGGACCAAACGCTCCTGAAAGACTATACATTTTACTAAAAAGTTTGATACTATCAGCAATACAGAACAATGCATTTTTTTGTAGCCTTGCTCATACTTCATATAATACTCATGTTCCTTTTTATCTCTCTTTTTGGCCAATTTTTATATACTGAAAATATATTCTACTTAATTTTATTTGCATGTTTTTAAATTTATTTAAAGGCTGAGCAATCTTTTTCCAAATTTGTATTAATTAGTCATATATGTTTCATTGTGAATTGACTATCCACATCCTATGACTTACATTTTGATTTAAAAGACTAAATAGGCAAACTCTACAAACAGGAAAATAACTATTTCAAACTATTTCAGAATGACTACTGAAGAAAGAGTGTTACTAATAGGATGACATTGTTTCTAATTTAAAACACTACAAATTGTACATTTTTATGTGTCTGCACGCGACAAAATTTTGCAGCTAGCTATTTTACATAACACTTCTCTGTCGACTTTATTTGTAGGGATCTATTTCTATGCACATTTTCAAGGTGAAAAAAACAACATAAATGTTTGCCAAGTTATATTGTACATTAAAAGCATCATTATACCAAATTGCCTCTTGAAATAAAATTGCTTTATAATAAACAAACTAATACAATTAAAATGCAGCAGACAACGTCAACAGATCTCAGAAGTCTAAGTTGTTGCGAAAAATATTCAAAATAATTTCCTAAAATTGACAAAGTACAGCAACAGAGATATCATCAGTTTCTGATTAACAGCGAATAATGTGTACAACCTGAAAAGTGCATATTAATTTTAAAAACAAGCTATAATTTCTTGCTAATTACTCAAGATCAATTTTTAAAACACTTTACAGCTGACCTAAAAAGCAATCCGCATTTGCAAATAAGTACTTTAATAGGTTCAGCAATGTTGTGAAGTTTTAACCCACGGAGTGTACACGAATGAAACTCTGGGAAATAGTGTGGCTTAATTATATAACTGGTATAACAAGTATTCTTATTATGGAATCTTGAGAAAATGTGTAAAAATTCTAAGTGGCTAAGTAGGAAATGATATCAGTAAATTAACCTTGAATCATTTTTACGTGTATGTGTGTGTGTATCTGTGTGGCTGTGATTGTGTGTCCTCATATCAAGGGCATGTGTGGGTGTTAAACATGTTCCTGTAGATTTCCAGTAGATTTTCTCAGCGCTAATGCCTCCGTAAATGTAAATGTAATCGTTCTATTTTCTTAGTTTCTGTTGTAACACTACTTTTTCTATCCCTCTCTAATTCCGGCTTTTGAAAATCTTGCAGTTTATCTTTGCCCTGTGATGCGCGCAGCCTAGGATGGTGGCTCCAAGCTCACGTCCTAGAATCAGATGACTGTATTCAAGATTTCACCATTATCGGCTGTAAGAAACTGGATAAAGCCCTTAATTGCTACACGCTTTCATTTTCATTCTTTATAAAATTATAATAGTATTTCCTACTTCACAAAATTGCTGTGAAGAGTGAACCAAGACATCCTTTTTCAGGGACTGACACCTTGCCTGGGTACTCAAACACTAAACCTGACAGTCATTCCAGATGCCATCCCTTCCCTAACATTGTGAACTCTATCGGTTCACGTTCCTGAAACTTCTACAGTCTAAAATCATCTTCCCGTCTCAACCACGCATCGCTTCCATCAATAATTGCCTACTTGGCTTCCTTCGATTTTCTCCCTCCAACGCATTCTCCTAAAGAGTGATATTTCCAAAATATGAAACTAATGATATCACTAATCCCATACAGACCAAGGGGGGGGGGTGGGGAGGGGGGAAGCCTCCCTAGTTGGCCCCTCAAAGCTCTTTGTCATCGGGCCTTCAGTCCCTTTCTAGCTTCTGAGATTAGTTTCTTTCTTTCTCCCCACGCCCTCTAGGTCCGTCAGAGCTATTTCCCTGCTGGGTTCTAGACATGCTGAGCTGTTTTACAGTTCCATGGCTTTTCTCAGGCTTATTTATCCCTTATTTTCGAAGAACCATCTCCAGGATCATGTCCTCTGTGAATTATTCCCTATCTTTTTCCTCTCCTCCTGCCCACCTAAGGTAGAACTGACCTCTCTCAGTACGTTCCCACTATACTCTGTACAAACGTGTACTTGCATGCAGGCACTTGGTGCCCTTGTCTGTGTATTTCCTACTATTGTATTCTAAAGATTGTACCTTCAGCATCGAATGCATGACCAATAAAAAGCACAAAATAAATGTTTACTGAATAAATGAGTATATAAGTTTGATGGCTAACTTTATTTCACTAAGATCGTTAATCAAAAGAAGTACTAACAGCAAATTATATGTAATTCTCTTTCCGTTGCTACAAAAGATTTACAGATCTGCGCTTTCATTATTTTTTCATATTTACGAGTAAATCTAGTACATGGTGGCTTCCTCATCCTGAAGCTATTTTACATGGTAGAGAAAACCTGGAAGAGAAAGAAAATATCTCCTAGAATACTGTCTTCTTATTTTTAAATTCCCTGGAAACCTCGTTATATACACATATAGCATCCATTATTCTTTGCTATGGATAAGGTTAGCTCTCTGGAAGGTATCTTTACAGATAGAGCAAGATGGATACCAGCTTATTGGATGATTGATTTAGAGATCAACATTAAAACACTATAGTAACCTACAGCCATGCCACCCTGAATGTGTCTGATCCTGAAGCTAAGTAGGGTTGAGCCAGGTTAGTACTTGGATGGGAGGCTACCTAGGAAGACCAGATGCTGTAGGCATTTTTTTTTAAGCTGAAGTAGCTTTATTATTCTTAATAAAGAACTTGATAACCATATCTTAATATCTAAAGTCAGAATTTTAAAACAAGTTTTTATGATCTTGAGAAAAAAAAGGTCATTAATTTTGCAGTTCTAAAATGCTAGGGTACTCTCAAAACCAATTCCAAAAAAAAAAAAAAAAAAGAGTAAATCCATTTTCTATTGATCTCTGACCCATTTTTGAGGCACAACTGATCTGAAAAACTGTGCCCAAATAGAGAGTTGCTAGCCTGAGAAATACTGTCAAGTTATTAAGTAAAAAAAAATTATCACCAATGCCTGTAGTATTCATCTGATATCAGTACATAAAGACCACAATATTCTAGAAATACAAATGAGAATCTCAAAGGTTAGGAATCAGCAAGAAGCATCTGGAATCAGCAAGAAGCATCTGGAAACAAGTTTTCGATTACTGTCCCTTAAATATCTTTTGTGTGCTGGCAGTAAGGACCAACGTGATCAAGTAGCGCTGGCCCCCAAGAAGATTATTGTCTAATAGGGAAGATCAATACAATCAGTTACAATAAAATATCACGAGTGTCATGACAATGTAAGTGGAGAACTCTATCAGAACTAAACTCTATTCTTACATTTCATGTTGCATTCACAGAAAGAAAACTTTTTAAATGAGTTTTCTGTAAGGGGTAATGCACTTGCCCACACTGGGAAAAGTCTTCAGGCGTCCATCCAGCTCTGATGGCTATATGTAAAAGTGTCTAGATGTATTCTTTAACTAAAAATTTATGAAAAAAAAGTATTAACAAGCATGATTGAATCCACTTTATAAGAGCAATCTATTTTGCCTTTCCATAACAAAAGTAATTTATGTAACTATAATAGGTATTTATATAATTTTTCACATCCTCCACCCTGAGGAAATGGACAGATGCTTAAGCTGGTTACGACTAAAAGAAGGGTCTCTTTCTGGCCTCATTCCCATTTCTCCTTCCAGAGACTTTCTTGGATCATTTTGTGTTCTATTTGGTTCCTTCCCTTTTCTGATGTTTTTGTGGAGAGGCTAAAGTTTTAGTATTTGCAGAAGGTCCTTAGACTTTGTAAATATACTCGAATGTCACGTTCATCATCATATGCCTGGAATGAGCTCTGTAAAGCAGAGACAAACAGTGACATTTGTTAAGCTGAAGATGGCGCCCCTTTTGGTGTAAGAATGAGTTCCTATTTATAGTCTAAATTATAAAGAAATTCCTCATTGGGCAGAAACATACATGCTAGATATTTTCTAGATGTCTAAGACCATTAAATTTTTCCTGGCTACAATCATTCAGAAGTTTTTCCAATGTAGCCACTTGAAACCCAACATTCTTTAGGACAACATTTCTTTAAATTGAGATAGAATCTTACTGGTATAACAATTGTGTAAGAAATTGAAAAGACATTTTCATAGAAGTTTTAGTTTCTTAACTCGCTGTTTCCCAAACTGTCGTCTGTGGATATGTTCCTGGATGCCCATAACAAAAAAAAAATTTGAAGGATTTGTGCACTATCAAATTTGAGAAACACGGACCCCCTCTCCTAAAAAAAAAAAAAGTGTACATCTTACACGTTTTTAATGGTTTCTTTAACACTGGAGCTAAACAAATAACTCCAGGTTAAGAACCACAGAGTCTACACTAAAGAATAGCAGTTTCCTAATCTAATACGAAATATTTTAAAAGTATTTTAAGGCCCATGACCTTCTAATAGATTGTCTTCCTAGCGAGACTAGAAATATCACCTAGAAATGTACACTGTCATGAATTGCTAGCTATCATCTATGACAGTATTTCCCAAAATGTGTTCTGGAGAGTAATGGTACAGGGAGATGTTCTGTGAAGAAAAATGAATATGGAAACACATTCTGTAGTCCATATAGTGGTTTGAACCATATGAAATTGCCGTTTTGGAGAACATTTCAAATGGTTCAAACTAACAATATTTGACTGTATCAATAAAGTTATTTTCTTCTGCCCATAATCTTGCTAAACAATTCATTTGAACTTATGTCGTTGCCAGTGAATATATACTAGCAATTTTACTTGGTCAAAAACCAAACTGATGTTTAAAAAAAAAAAAAAAATCAATCATTTTGCTTTACATGACTCAGCCAGCTACTAAGACAGCTAGCTTGCACAATTAAGCCTGACAGTCCTAAATCATATCTGAGATAAAACACTGCATGGTGAGTAGTAAAACGGATATTTGCAAGAGTGATGGGCCGGGGGAGAGAGAGCAAATGTTTCCCAAGCACTCCTGTATGTTACGGGGGCACACAACGAAAGGTTAAAGGACCTGTAATATATTGTGCACACCGTAGTGGCTATTGATACTGAGAACCTTTTAGAAATTCACCTGTACCATTCAAACACCATAGACCATCATCATCTATGTATCACATTTTAATAGGAATTCTATGCGAATAGATTTTATTCCACTGTATTTGTCGTATGTCATTATCTGGGTCACATCTCTTGTTAGAAACGATGTTTAGTCCATCCAGCCTCAATATGAATAAAAAGCTTTTACCACATAAGGTCAGTCTGTTCTGTTTGGGGGATGGTGTAATGCCACCAACTACAAAATAAGCCAATGTAATATTAAATGCCATTTCACCAACCTTATGAATAGAAATTAAAGGTACTAACTAAAGTATGTGTAATAATCAGGATTTTGTAGTAGCCTTCAAATATGTGGGTGTGTGTACACACATATAAGTATATATGTATAATATAAAAATATACATACTATTTTTATTGAATTTTTTTTTTACAGCCTGTTTTCATTATTTTAGCATTTGATACACAAATTTCTACCTTGTTTCCAAGATTCTAAGTAATTGTACATGTCTAATCCACGGACGATAATTCAGGCGCAGAGTACACACAGGGTCAAAATTGGGATGTAATTGCATTGCTGCCAGTAGCTCAAAACAAGTACTTTGGTCTAACAGATGGTATTAAGAAGATATTTCTCAACTTTAATTTCAGGCACACTAGAGTAATTGTTTCCTTGGTTTTCTGAAACGTAATTGCAACATAAATTTAGGATTAGACTAGATCACAGAATGAGAAGTACGGAAAGGCTTTTAGAATATTGGCAATTTATCTGCAGAAAAGAACACAAATATGTGGAATTCTTTCTACCCTGTACGTATTAAGTCACAAATGCTGTATAATGCGTTAAACCATAGTGTGGCTGCGGCATTAACTGACAATGAATTCTCATAAATAATTTTATTTTCCAGTTTGTATTCTATTCAGACCATCTATTGTTTTTTAAGAGTTATACCTCAGAACTTATCATCATAGATATCAAATGTGCAATATCAGAACTAAAGTTTTATGAATCTATATTTTGTGAACACAAATGCATTCTATAAAATGTTAATCTTACAGGTTTTTAAATCATTTTTAAAGTTTGTTTAAAAGAATCTAGTATTTTAACAATGTACTCATTTGTTTTTCCTAGCCCTTAAAGAAGTACATGACTATTTCAGAAAATTCTACAAACTCTGAGCATGTGAAGACAATGTCCTAAGTTAAAAATGTTCTCAAGCCTCCCTCAGGTACCTTATTTAGCCAAACCGACTGAGAAACAGTGAGAAGTAGACACATAAGAATTATTTATCTTCCTCTGCTTAAATTCCCTGACTTGTGTCTTTTGAAGGGGTAAAAAATTGCTTTTATTTATTTATTTATTTATTTATTTATTTATTTATTTATTTAGCAGCAGAAAACTCATTGATGGGAAGCTGTGTAAAAGAACTAATAGAAAGCTTTGAAACCAGTTAATCGTATCGTCTTAAAAATTTTGATGCAAATTTATAAAATTGAATACAAGTAGCGACATTATTGTTGAAATAGAATATAGACGACACATTATTTCTGAGATTCTCTCTCCCCAAATCATTGTGTTCTTAAAAAACGTGTCCCTAAAATATACACTACAATTTTTAGCACTTGGAGATTTAAAATACCACTTATTAGTTTAAAATTATAGTAGACTAGAACTCAGATTCTACTCATTTCTTATTCATCAAATGTGCTACCTCTTTTAATGTAGTGTTTACCAGCTTTAAGTCAACAACAAAAAAAGTAGCATAGAAATCGTAGGGGTGGAGGGCAGGGACTAGCAAATCAGACGTGGCTGGGAAGGGAAAGGGTTCTCTATACTCCTCTTTGCCCCCAAACAAGGGAGACCTCTGCTCATCCATCCCCTGCTATCTCCCATGCTCTTAGTACTATTAATGAGGATCTACTAATAACTTAGCTACCCAGAAGAGATGGGTACATTTTGGTATCTACCTTTATGACTTACTCACATGGCTTTTAAGAAATGTTCTTTGCTAAGTTCTGACACTGCACATTCCATTCCCGATTTCCACTACACAGTCTCAACCCAGTTCTTTGAATGTCTATTTCTAATAAGTGGACAAACCATCTAGTTACCATGGACCTCACTATCTTTTTTTTTGTAAAAGGAAAAGGAGACAGTGATCTCAATAAAACTTATTAGCTTAGGCAATCATTTTGATTTTACAGTTACGACTGTAGATGTGCCAAGGTATGATCCACATTCAATCATGTGAATGTCAATCTACTTCATCAGAGGAAAATGCCAAAATAAAGAATTCTCTATTTGAGGTGAGAAATTGTATGAGTAGAACATTGTATTTATATCAGCCAGTAGTTAAAAGATTACTGTAAAATAAGGTGGGGGTGATGAAAATTGTTATTTCTCTTCTAAATAAGAGAGAATAGTTCTTCCTCTTAAACTCTAGAGACAGATGTAGTGGACAAAATACAACTGATAACCACGTGAGATGTCAGATACAATTTGAATAGACATGATTTTATTTCTTCTTCCTTATCAACCCCACATCCTCACAACTACTCCAAACAGTATTCCCTTAAGTTTCAGAGCGAATGGCCAAAAAGTTGGAGTAGTATAATTACCCCGAAATCTATATAGACTAAGAATAAATCTTGCAATTAATCACCTGGGGTGGGGGGGGGGGGTCCTGGCTCTCAGCTCAGATCTACTGGATTTGAAACTGGGATAAAGTCCGAGAATGTGCATTTTTAATATGCTATCCAAAACTCAAGTGTTAATTATAAGTGATTTCCGGGCACCTTGAAGTTTTTAAAACCCTGAATTAAGTATAAGGAGGAAGGCAAACTGACTCTCAAGTGTTTAAGGTAGCGACTTAATTGAAACCAGATATCAAATGGTATCATTCAGCTCTGTTTCTTCAGATATTAAATCTCTACCATCAGATGCCAATACTTGAGGTCCAGAGATGTTTTAAATGCCATGGTGATAACAACTTGTCGATTTACCATCACTTTTCGATTTTCCATTCTTGTAGGGTTTTTTTAGTGCTTCTAGATATAATCTTATTTAACTCTGACAATATTCTATCAACTAGAATAAGGCTGTGCCATAATCCATGAAGGTAACTCCTAATGAGAAACTGCAAAACCATGTCAGGAATAAAAGACTAGGAAGCACCAATTTAGTACAAAGTGCCGATCTGAGAATCAAGAAAACGAGGCTCATTGAGCCATCCTCACTGAGCCATCGGAGTGACCTGAGGTAAGTTCCTTAACCCTTTAAGTTCCTCCTTACTAAATGAGGACTAGTTTAGACTTCTAAGCCTCCCCAGTTCCTAAAATTCCATAATCTCCCTTACATTTACATTTCATGATGTAAAATAATACTAACTGGTCATTTAACTGGTCAAACTCTGAATTCAATCAGTCATTCATGAAATATTTTTAAGGACCTAATCTGTGCTAGGCCTGTGAGAATCTGGGAACCAGATTCCTAGTGTCCTAGTATGGGGTCAAATATATTTTATTGTAAATAAATAACCTTTTATTGTGAATAATCCTTGTGGTCCTTTTAAGTGGTTAAATAGTAAAGTGTGCTGAATAGTGACCAAATGGGAATCTGCATAAATAATAAACAGCTTGCTTATGCATGACGAATAAATAATAGTCATAGCTTCTACCAACATTAGCCTTTCCTTCTCTTCTCTGTACCCTTGTCTTGTTTAAAAAATAAATGAGAACATTTAAACTCCTTGGTAAATTGCATTTATAATTAAAAACAATTTCCAAAGTATGAGTTTATAAAAATAGTTTATTTTAAAGACTCTCGATAGGATCTCAACATCTTATTTTCATATATACCAGGGTAATGAATATATTCAGTATATTCTAATACATGATGAAAGTTGCTTCAGATCTACCATTAAGCCTATACATATTGCTTAATAGGGAAGGGATGGCCAAAGCATGGATTCAAAGTTTTAATTAAATATTACATAACTGGATTCGCTCGCCACAAATTTAAAGTGAAATTTTCATATGGATAACAATTTCACAAAGGTTACAAATATATATCGACTTACAACTAAAGGAAGTATTTACTATTTTCCGATCTTGTAAAAATCTAACTCCATAATTACTTTCTTTAAAAAAAAAAAAAATTCCTTCCCATATTTAAAAAAAAAAAAAATCCTCGCATAGTATAAAATATAGAAAGTCTACTTTTCTCCGGAAATGCATCCGTTCACCTAATAGTAAGAGCCAAAATGAGAAGAGCTGCTATCTGCGGACGAGGCGGGGGGCGGCGGGGGCGGCGGGGGCGGCGGCGGGGGCAGCGAGTAGGGCAGGGGGAGCAGGGGGTGCGGCGCGAGGCCAGGCGCCGCCCAGCCCATGCTCGCAGGTGGCGGCGGCAGCGGAGGGGGCAGCGGGAAGCTGTGCATGTCGAACCCCGGAGGAGGAAAGGGGTACCGCGGCGGGGCGAGGCCGTCGTGCCTCGGGGGCGGGAACCCCGACGTGTCCGGGGCCCCGTGCTCTGCGCTGTAGAACTGCGGCGGGGGCGCCCTGCCGCGGAAGGCGCGCGGGTGCCCGGCCCGGGGCGGGCCGCGTGGGAACTCCCTGCCGCGGGGGCCTTTCGGATGCTCGGATGCGGCGCCGTGCGCGGTCCAGTTCTGATGCACTTCGGCGAAGCTGTCACCTTCGAGCAGCGCAAAAAAGAAAAAGGCATGCAAATAAAATTACACATCCTAATACATCAAACAAAAAAAAAATACTAATAACCATTTAGGAAAAAGTGCAGCTCGCTGCCGTGTCAATTGAACGTCATGCGTACGGATGCTACGTTTTCCGAGGTCTGCCATCGGTGAGTATTCTCAGGGCAAATGGGAAACGGGTTAAAATTTCAATAATGCCTTTTCTTTAACTTCCAGTACATCTCATGGTAGTTAAAAAAGCCTAAGGCTTAAAATGATCTAGTTTAAAGACTCCAAAAGGCCAGTGAATAAGGAAAGGGAAAGCCTAGCGAAACAGGAGACTTTCAGACAATAACCATTCGTCCCCAGCCGGATGCCACAGGACACTGGACCACACCCGCAGCCACACTCCCGAAGGCTGAGTGGGGGCCCTAGACCCACCGACTGTAAGGAGATGGCTCCCACCAGAGTGGCGTCAGAGATGGCCTCCCTGAGATGGCACTGGAGGTCACGTGGGGAACCTGGGCTTGCACCTCAGCTGGCAGTGACACAGGGTTCCTACACCCACGCCCTGGGTGGTGTCGGAGAAGACCTAGCAGAGAGTCAGGGCTTTCCTCGCCCCACATGAGTGTCCTAGTGGCAAGAATGAGGAGCTCCTACCCCTGCCCAACCAGGCCTCTGGCCACAGGTGTCAACAGAGGTTGAGAAGAAAACCTGGCCGTCTAGCCCTACCTGACAGTAATAGTAATGAGGTGACACCCTCCTCCTTCCCTTCCTCGTTGGAGCAGCTTGAAAAACAAAACTGCTAAAACAAGATTTAAATAAGAGCTAGTGTCTCCTGACATAATGCCCAATACGTCCAGGTTTCACCTAAAAATCACTCATCATACCAAGATTCCGAATTCAATGATGAAAACGGAAAACTAATCGAGGCCAATACGAAGATGACAAAAGACGTTAGAATCATCTGCGAAATATTTTAAAACAGTCATCATAAAAATATTTCAATGAGAAATTATGAATACACTAAAACAAATAAAAAGAGAAAGCCTAAGCTATAATAAACAAAAAAAGAAGATACAAAGAAGCAAATAGAAATTTTAGAACTGAAAATTCAATAGAACAGTTAAGATGTCAATTGTCTTTGAACCAATATACAGGTTTAATGCATATGCTATCAAAATCCCAATGAGACTTTTTGTCAACATAGAGATTATTCTAAAATTCATATGGAAAGGCAAAGGAGCTAGAACAGTTCAAATAATTTTGCAAACTTTTGGGAAAAAAAATAGGAGAAAATCTTTGAGATGTAGATAGAGTTAAGAAATTTTTGGATTCCATAAAAGGAAGTTTGATACAATAGGTTTAATCAGAAATAAAAACTTTTTTTCTGCAAAAGACCATTTTAAGAGGATGAAAGCAGTCTAAAGACTGGAAGAAATTATACACAAACTCATTCAAGAGTTAAAAAACTGAAATACAATTAGATAACAGAAAAAAGACACATCACTGAAAAAGATATATAGATAGGAAATGAAGCATTAGGAAAATGCAAGTTAAAATCACAGATATGGCCACATACTATGAGAACAGGTAAAATACAAAACAGTGACAACAGTATATGCTGGTGAGAATGTAGAGAAACTGAGTCACATCGGGGATGGAAAGGTAAAGCAGCACCAGCCACACTGAAAAACCGGGATGGCAGTTTCCCGAGAAGCTAAACTCACAACCACCATGTAGTCCAACAATTGCACTCTTGGACATTTATCTGAGAAATGAAAACGTGTTCACACAAAAGCCGGTACACATGTGTACAAAGCAACTTTATTCCTATAACCAAAACCCATTAACAACCCAGATGTCCTGCAATGCACGATGCTTAAACCATCTGTGGTATACTCACACCGGGGAATACCGTAACTCTGGAGAAACTTGACACGTACAACAATCTAGATGAGTCTCCAGAACATTATGTTCAATGACAAACGCCAACCCCCAATGGTAACATATTAAATGCCTCCATTTAAATCGGCATTCTTGACATCACAAAACATATTGTAGAAATACGGAATAGACTACTACTGGTTGACAGGAGTCGAGGACGAGTTAGGGAGGAAAGTGTGAGTGGCCGACTATGAAAAGGCAACGTGAGGGATAGTTCCCTGTGGAGGAAATGTTCTGCATCTTGACTGTATCAATGTCAGTATCCTGGTTGTGATATTTTACTGCAGAGTTTTGCAAGACATTACTATTACAGGAAACTGGGTAATGGGCATACAAAAATCTCTCTGTATTATTTCTTACGACTGCATGTAAATCCACAAAAAAGTTTAGTTTTAAGGAAAGAAAAAAGGAAACAGAAAAGGGATAATAAAAAGAAATGCATGTGAAAAAATAAAATATCTTGAATTAGGTATTAAGTACCATATCATTTAATTCTAAACAGGAAGCAAATATGTTTAAGAAAAAGTGCTCACGAGTACAAATGACTCTAACAAAGCTTAAGTTTGCCTTTTACCCCTGAGCCATTTTTATGTCATTAAGCTTGAAAAACTACCAGTGAATATTCCTTGTTACTCTCTCCCACCACATTCCACGTGTAAAATGACTCCAATGCTGGCTGGATGGCAGGAAGTAAAAAGAAAGCCCAGATGTTTCCTTCGGTTTTATTACTGAAATACACGTAAGTGAAGATAAAAGATTACTACATATCGCATTTACTCACCTGATTCATTAAATTCAGATTTGAACTTTTTCCGGCCTTGAATCTGAGTTTTTTTCCTCTGTCTGGCTTCTTTTTCCTTTTCGTCATCACTGAAATCTAAGGCCTGACAGAAAAATGTATATTTACATCACATGAATTCAATGGTATGTACTTGGAGGTGAGAAGAATAAGCCTATTTATTTGACACTGACCCTGGAAAATACTCTTTTTGACGCTAAGCATTTTCCAGTAATATTTGAATTACATACAATAGAAAAATAAAGTATTTTTTGATAAATGCCTAAAGACACTTGATTGACACAGTCCAGTAATCAGATGAATAGTCAAGGCGTTTTTGGTTATTGTTTTTCTTTTTTTAATTCTTAGAAAGCTTCACAGATAACTTTAAAATGCCAGTCTTTAACAACCTTCAGATATGGCTATTCCTTAGCTAGAAATCTGACTTCCAACTTAAAGTCAAGAGTCATCAGAGTGCCAGCTGCCAAAAATGCTAAAGAAAAGACTAGTTAGGAACATGCAAATAACATAAAGTATCAGATCTAATATAAAAGTAGAAGAGAATTTTATACTTGCCATTCATTCAAAAACTTACACATGCTAATTATATTCCAGGTACTGCTCTAAACACTTAATAGGTATTAATTTTTTATTAATATAACGTCAGGTATAGAAAGGGTGATAAATAAATAATGAGGCAAAGTAAGGGTAGAGAAAATCACCAGGGATGCTATTTAGACAGGACTGCAAAAAAATGTTTGACAAGCAGAGACAGGCATGACCCGACTTCCAAGGGGAAATCATTTTAAATTACAAGAGGGAAAGTCAGATATAACTAAGAATTGAGATTCAATGTTACAATCTACGAAAAAAACGAGACTTATAAGCTACGTATGTTATAACGTTTACAATTTCTCAATAGTCAGGCATTTTATTATTCTATTAATATCAGAATACAGATATTAAGTTTCATGAAAATATATGAAAGCAGGCTCACTGTGTATGTATGTACGCACATTTTAAAGGATGAAATAAAATGTAAAAGAAAGACTTTGTATGGGATTTAAGTAGGGTGCTGCTGAAATATACCCTAGATCAAATCTTTCATGAAATGAAACATCTCAGATGTATAATCAAATCTGAAAACATCAACTGATTTTAGTACCTTCACATACATGATTTTTTATTACTGATCTTAATGTGCTAAGATGTTTAAGTTCTGGTTAAATCTGGTATCTACCAGGCAGTAGAAGGTACTGAGATCAGATGGAAAACATTCCCTTCTCTGAAACTGTTCAGTGAAATGAGAAAATAGATAAATACACCAATGAATAAGTGCTATGATTTAGTGCTATGGAAATATAAAGAGAAAAAAGGGCAAGGGAGACTTGGTATGAGAAACCCAAGACAAATCTCTAATGATGAGTTAGCAGTGAAAATAAATAAAAGGAAATTTCCAAGAAGTAGAAATGTGGAGAGAGGAACAGTATAATCGAGAAATGAAATGGTTCTGCATGGCAAAGTGAAAGCTTCTCATACAGAAAAATCAGAGACAATGTAGTTAGAGAATAAAGAATCTTATTGTGCCGTTTTAAAGAAATGGGCATCATCCTAAGGGCAGGGAGGAAGAATTAAAGGATTTTAATTGGCAACAGTTAATTTAGAGAGACCTTTTTGGCAATATTTTGCTATCACCTCCTAAAATAAAAAAAAATTCACAGTTTCCTTATATACAAATTAATTTAAATTTGTCTGCATTAAACATATTTATTCAACTACAAATTAGATACTCACATTAGAAATGAATAAATAATTATTAGCACTTTTATGCAAGCCTAACACTTTGTTTTCACAGCATGATTTTTAGAGAAAGTTCAAACCCCACGAATTCCAAATTCTAATATATGATCAATACCAGGCAAAAATTCTAAACTACAAAAAGTCATCATAATAAAATAAACTTTGGACTCTCAGAGTTTTCCATATTATAGAAATAAGGGACAGATAACCACTTAGAAAAAAATTCTATGAAGTATGTTGAGATTTACTTTTATAATTAACCTAATCAAACCAGTATCATAATTAACAACTTTAATGTTTAGGTCTGAAACAACAGAGATATTTAAAAATATCTGCATTTCACAAGAAAGATCTTTCAAGACCTTCGTAAAGTTTTGAATACTTTAAAAGCACGCAATTTCAGTAATAAAATACCCTATAGATAACGAACAACATGAATCTTCAGGTCCTTATGGAAATCAAGTGTACTAGAAAATATACTCCCATGGCAATGTGGATACTAAATTTAGATCACTCACTGGTTAAGTGACCCTCTAAAGACAGCATTACCTAATTCATGCCTCAGTAAAGTTAGAAATTAACAAAGACCATGAATCTACAATATTGTGTGAGAACACCTAAAACAGTTAGTTATCTCTACAAATATCAAAAATTTATAATACTGAGAAACTTCATCAGAACTACTGAGCACATATGAAAACTCTTACTAATAATAAACCATACTTTTTCTTTCATATTGTATAAATTCATACTATTTTTTAAGGAATGTATACACTCATTGCTTTAATGTTCATATCTTAACAACTTAAAAAGAAAGAAAATATACTTAAACATCTCCATGAAGAATTAAATCAAATAATCCTACAGATTATTCCTGACTCTAGTCCACATCTCTAGAAACATTTTGGGACATAAAACTAGTCTTGCTGACATAAATTCAAAAAAGAAAATCAAGAACTCTCTTTTTTAAGAAGGTAATTACATTGTAAAAACTGGAGAATTAGGTAGATTCTAATGTGTGGGTTTTTTTTGTACTTCCAAAAGAAAGGCAGCATATTAAAAGCACCATTAATAAATAAATGTCTTCATGTCTCACATGGTGAAATTACAAAACTGAAGAATATTTTAAAAAATAATGACAATTCTGCCTTAATCAGTTGTCAAAAAAACTGATTAAAAAGGTAGGAAATTACAAGGACAATGACAAGCTGATAATTATTAAAATGTGACTGAAAAAATATTTTTTTATATGATCAACCAACAATTCCTATTGAAAGGCAGAGAGCAGCCATGGGGGTGGGGGGGGGGGGCGTGCGTGGGCTCACAGGAGACAGCGTGAGCCGCGGTAAGGCCCTCCTTACGCTTGAGAATGATGAATTTATAGGATTAAGCCCTGCTTTACTTTCTAAAGTATTGTAAAAAAAAAAAAAGACTGATATTTACATCAAGTGGTGGTTCCTGATCATTCTTCCAGGATGCATCCGATCCCCTATCCCTAGGAAAACAAAAAGTCAAAGTACTGGTTAAGATTCTGCTAAGCACTTAATAACTTCATAGTGTGAAAAATAATACGATAGAAGACATAACTCTTGATTTTGCAATATATATGAAAATAAGAACAAAAAAGGGATCGTTTATAGCTCCTTTTTTCAGAAGACATGGGAAGCTCCTAAAAAAATAGAACCATTGGATACATATACGTATTAGGATCGGGGGAGCAGAATAAGCCCCGGCTGAGGTGTGCACAGGAAATGGTTTTGCAATCAGAAGCATCTCCAGATGCTATGACTGGAATACGCTCATAACACCTGAGCTCGCTTTGTAAAACTCGCTTCCACAAGTGCCTATTCCGCACCACTTCTAGGTTAGATGCTGTTCTGCCTGCTAAGGCACAAGCATGAGGCATTCCCTCATCTAAGTTTTCACAGGTTTAATGGCAGAGATAACAACATGAAATGCTTTTCCTTCTATTTACTTGAGGAATATCGACACTACTCCATGAGTAACCAAGGCTCATTCCAATAGTGATTCTCAAAGCAGAGAGGGTAAAACAAAGGGTATCTAATTTGGGGAGGAGGAGGAGTTTTGAAGATTCTGAAGGATGGCATAATCATAAGCATTAATTACTTTTGGTGGGAAGTTTTATACTTTATGACCAACAAAAGTACATGTCAACTATGAGTATAATATCAATTTCTGAAAGGTCATTTTAACCTTATTTTTTAATTTTTTATTTCACAGTCTGACATCCGATCATAGTAAAATATTATAAAGTATTAGGAGATCTCTTCACTGCTTTAAACTACATCTCAAAAACAAATGAGATCCTCAGGAATTAATTCATTAAAATCACTAATCCATTAATCTGTAATCCATGAAAATCGACTTCCAGATGTCAGAGGACTGGCCCCATGTGAAAGACATTACGTTTGCTCTGAAACTCAGATTCAGAACTTTGACATTGTATATGAGGCATTAGCAGTGATTTTTCCACCACTTAAAAAAGTTTTTACTTCTTAATAATCACTCTGTACCTACACATTTAACATAAGTCTGGTATTCCTTTTTTTTTTTTTTTTTTTTTTTTTTTTGCATACATGCCATCTGTGGTGCCCTTAGCCTGGAGTTTAAAGACAGAAGTAGGAAAAGTACCCTCAACTAGTGCATTTCTCACTGAAAAATCAAAATCTACTACTGAAGAAGAGATCAATCGACATTTCAAAAAGCACTTGATCTCTTCTTTAGCTTGGCGCCTCTCCATCTCCAAGGCAAAGTAAAGTACTGCACTGAGTTCCCATAACAAATAAAATATAGTCGGGAATAGAACAGGCTCTGTCAGGTGGGGCTTCTACAGGACAGGCCTAACTTCCCAATTCTTTAGATTATTGTTACTTCCTTCAATGACCAAAGTCTTGTTCTTGTAAATCAAGAACAAAGACTGCTTGTGTTATTTAAAATCCAATAAACATCTTCGGAAAGGCTTTCGGCTTATGTTTTAAGTTAAAATATTTTATTTCTCCAAGCAAAATACATAGCACATCCACAGCAACATCTTCATATGGGGAGAGGGAGAAGGAGGGAGGTAGATGGGGTAAAAGGAGTCAAATTTGTGGTGACAGAAAGAAATCTAACTATGGACAGTGAACACACAATGCAATATATATACAAACTTACTGTTAAATGGCACACCTGAAACTTACTGGGTTTCGTTAAGCAATGTCACCATAATAAAACAAATAAAATAAAAATATTCAAAGCAGAATAAAATGATGATTAAGGCATGATTTTAAAACACACTAAAATCTTTATGACTTTACTGTCTACTTAATTCACCGTTATTGTCAGTGAGTGGTCATTTATAAAAATTAACCTTACACAACTTGAAGAATAACTCAGGCATAACGTTCCTTCAGATAATTATGTGGGCTCTTAAACATGAGTTAAATCAATTATCGGAACAAAGTTTTCATATCTGAAATAATAAATGAAATTCAGCGACTTGATTTAATATTAATATATAAGCAGAACAGAGACCTTCTTATGCCCTACGATTGGGACTAGAACTTTTGGCATAGCAGTGCTCGCTGACTGAAGCCCCTTTGTATTTCCTACAAAAACCATATCCCTAATGCGTCACCTATATTTCGAGTTTCCAACTGAAAGAGAGCTACACCTAAAAGGGCCTGTGTGTCAAACTGAATCCAGTCTTCTTGGATTTAAGATCTCCCGTCCCTCGCCACCTCTAGTGGTCTTTTCTTCCATTCCTAATTTGATGATATTTTTAGTGGCTCATATCCATTACTTCTTTCTAAAGTATCCAACTAATTTTTACTTCGAAAGCTATTCTACTTTAACTATATGCACTGGTTTATACAAAAATTAAATTATATAACAAATCTGACTGCTATAAACAGCTCTACAACACCAGGCAACATAATTAACACATGAAAATACACAATAAACCAGTGGGAGCATAAGTATTCAGAAATATTGCTACCCATTTGCCACAGACATCATTCGGCACATGTACAGACAAAATCGGGAGCTCTGCTTTATTAATTCAGTCAGCCCTGCCTATCACTGCTGGATACCCGACTTTTCAGTGACACATTTTAGTTGCTGCTTCTACAAGTTTATAATTTATAACAACCTGAAATCTACATATTTTTTTCTCTCGAGAATTACAAAGTTTTATTAAATCATTAAGACTGCAAATGTAATCCAAAGAAAAGAAATCTAACTTTGGGAGGTGAACATTCAATGCAATATATATATACATCACGCTGTTGAATTGTACACTTGAAATTTATTTGATTTTATTAATCAATGTCCCCTAATAATTTTAAATTAATAAAAATTAAATAAAATTAAAATGGCAAAAAATCTAACTGGTAACACTGAAGTAACATGTATATAAAAGAATGTATATAACGTAAAACACAATGAATTAGAAGTCAAAAAGTTTATATGACCCAAATGTATTCCTACTAGTTGATAGTCATTTTGGGTAAAAGATATAAATGATCTCTACCTATAAAATGTGAAAACAAATTTTGGCTTTTGGAAGTATTATTATGAAGATAAAAAAAAAAAAAACTCTTTGGAAGAGAGATGCCATTTAACTATAACAAACCACCATCCTTGAGAATTATTCTTAAAATATAAACATTAGATAAGCAAACAACTAACATGTAAATTAAGTTACTTACTGTTTAAGTTTTTCTGTGAATATATATTGAGTGAAGTCTTTCATTGATGGAGCAAAATACATAGTGTCCTTTATTTTAATACCTTTACTCTCAATGTGTTCTGAAGAATTAAACCGTAACACATAAAATGGATGTGCAACAGGTCCAAATATCTCAAATATCTACAAAATAGAAGAAACACAAAGGCCTCCTTTAACGTGTAAATAATGACTCAAAAATAATATTTAAATATTAGTGGTATTTAAAATAGAAAACACTGATAATTGTTATGAGAAGGTACTTCTGTCAATGTCAGAAGAGTAAAACTGTACTCATATTCATCATCTTTGCATATTCATAGTTTTCATATTTTGATTATAAATGCATTAGCTTTTTCCAGATTTCCTTTCTATGAACTTAAAACAAGTGTAGCAAGCTTGCCCCGTGCTAAATTCAAATCATTTAGTGGTACCGACTAGATGCAAACTATGAATTTTTATTTTTATTATTACTCTAAGGTTTAAGGTATGAAGAATTATAATTAATAACGTCTGAGAAAGAAAATGCTGACTGTCATCTGGAATCTTATAACACAAAACTTAAAATAAGTTTTTAATAAGTATTCAATTATTTCTACCATTTTCATACAATGCTTAACATTTTTATAAAATTAAACCACAACCTTTTCTATTCAAAAGGTAGCAAAGTAGATTTGAATTTAAACTTGCTTATTTCTCAAAAACCACAGATGCTATACAGCCTTTAACTTTTATGTGAAGGAATTACTTTTACGACACAAACATTTTATTTTATTTCTGAAAATGTTTTATGAATGACAAGAAGTCTCTCATTTTCAAACTCTTCACAAAACAAATACCTGTTTTTAAAAATGTTTCTGATAATATATATATGTATATTATAGACACTAGACCATGACTAATTTCACTGTAGATTCTTCCAGTCTTTTCCATTAATTTTTCAAAAACTATAGTTTTGTGTACTGTTCCCTTTTAAAATCTAAAGTTGCATTAAATTTTTCCATGTCATAAATATTCTTTGTAAGTATAAATTCAGTGGCTATTTAAGATCCCTTTATAGACCGAGTACAATGTGTTCAACTTGTCTTCTATTATAGATGATTTAGGCAGCTTCCAATTTGTTCAATAAATGATGCCATAATGAACATATTTATATGTAAATTTCTACACTTCAGGTTTCCTGAAAATTGATTGGTCAGGAAACTCCATTACTGGAGCCAAGAGTATAACTGCTACTGAAACTCTTGATATAAATTACTAATTAACTTTCCAAATAGTTTGGACCATTTTAAGCCAACTGCACTGAAAGTAGCTGTTTTATTACATCCTCAGTTCTTGACTTTTTTTTATAGTAAATGTTCTCATTTTACACTCTTTAGTATACCATTCAAGCTTTTATTAATTTTCAGTAAGGCATAAAATAACTCAGCCATCAGGGTACCAACACTGTGAAGATGTGATTACTCTAAAAACAACTAGCAATGTTAAAAACAATTAAAATGCCAATGTATTCTGAAATAACACTAATAGCATCAAATTTGTAAGCTTTTTTTCTTATTTTAAAAACAAACAAACAAGAAAACAGCAAGAAATTTCCTTTGAAAAACGTTAGGAAAAAAACAGACTTCTTTCTTCAAACCAGATTGCCAAGGATAGAAAGAATATATATTATTGGATCACATCTCTTACTGGCCTACATTACACAGATTAAAGTAAAACATCATCCTACTTGTCGCATTTTTAAAAAGTCTTAAAAATGATTTTCATTTTTTTTTTAACTCTACAAATATCAACAGATCTGATTCTTTAAGTCTGGACAGGGATAAAAAATATCTTTAAAAAAATGTTCTATGAATCCATTAGTATAAGGTACAATAATCATTGTTTGTGACCTGGTACAAGAAGTGCTTCCCAAGGGCTCACTTCCTAGATGGCACGATTCCATCTCCTAACTGTGAGAAATGATTTCCCTACAGGAATGCTGGTTTGCACCAAAATGTAAGTGACATTCAAAATTCTTGGATAAAATCAAAAGACACTTAAAGTGGTCTATTCGTAAGATCCTAAGTGTTTACGAGCCACAGCTACGATAAAATCATGAAAAAGTTTTAAGTAAATTAATAGCACGCACAGCTGGCAACAGGAAGGTGCATTATGGAATCAGGATGTAGCACACATCAGTACAGGTATTAGATTAGCAGACATCTGGGCCGGTCCAAACGCCCATGGAGATGTGTGGTCCATAGTTAATATAAGCCCTACTCTTTTGCATAGTTAATATAAATCCTACTATATTACACGATTTGAACCCTGACCCATCTACCTAATCCTACGTGCCATGACGAGCTAGGCTACTGAGGCAAGAAGAGTTATTATTGACAATACAGCCACAACACAATGATCGAACAGATAATACATGATAGTACTTTTTATGTATTAATTATGTATTAATTCTGTAAACTTGAAGTAGAAATAGACTTAATGAGCTATTTGAACCTAGGGATGATTTATAAGTGTGAACATTTTGGACAGAAACAAATACAGACCAAATGTCCTCTAGGGAACATGTATAATCTTACCCCAAATAGTCACAGGAAAACTTTACTGAGTTCACTCAAGCAATTTAGCTCACCCAAAGTTATAGGGAAAAAAAAAGCACTGAACAATGTTTTAAACAACTATCAGCTTCGAAGTATAGGTTTTCAACTGGCTAATACCTGAGAGCTACAGTGTACCGTGAAGAACAAGTTTAGACACAGCAGGGCTCGGACCAGCCCCTTCATCTCACAGTTCTTTAAACCTGCTCAGTCTTTCCATCAGACTTCAGGGATTCCAAAACCTCCACACTACCTGACTAGACATAAACGGAAAAGAAGGAACAGGCTGCAGAGAGAGTGTGAGAAACAGAACTTAAGAGAATAATGTCCAAGCTATTTACTTTACAGTAGGCAAGTAGCCTTCTTTATGCTTTAAATGGTATATATTCTATAGAAATAGTCATGTCAAAATGTAATCCAAAAAACTGTAATCCGACTAATGTTTTCTATTTGCCTTGTCATTTGAGAGGTAATTTTCTAAGCGTCCTTCCAATGATATGATACTTCCCAGCTTATTCAAAAGCAGTATTTTTCTGGTAAAAGACCTGAAAGGATTCCTGTCACACGAAGGGGTCACACACACACACACACACACACACACTCACACACCCCACTAGCACCGCATAGTACAGACATAGCATAGGGCTGGCTGGGAAAATACTGAGCGGCAGAGAAGAGTATGTTCAGTCCCCCAAATTCTCATTCCACAGCACAGGCTGGGCTTAGGCGTTGTGTATGCAACATGACAGAAGTCCTAGGAGCTGGGGCCTGCCTGTGTCAGCGGCCCAGACATGCACAGGGGGCGCTCAGAGAGAGAGAGAGAGAGAGAGAGAGAGAGAGACAGAGAGACAGAGAGACAGAGAGACAGAGACAGAGAGAGAGAGAGAGAGAGAGATCACTCTCTGCCCTCCCCATACGCACCATGTTAACCATGTTACACACTTATAGGTGAGCCCAAGAGGGACTAGGTAACTCCCAGTTTTTCAAGGTAAAAAGAAACACATGAAAGAACGTCCAGGCCCAGGCACACGGCTGGAGGCCTATGCGTGTGGAGGGCCTAGATCCGCACGCTGTCTCTCTGAGAATGGCTTTCGAAGAATGCCATTGGCCAAAGGCCTTACTGTCTCTTTAGCTGAGCCAGATTTTCGCTAAGCTACCGAAAGGAGGAAGGGGGAAATGAACTTCCACAGCCATCCAGAACTAGTTGACTTCCCATTAATAAAGAGTATTATAATTTATTAAGTCAAATGATTAGTTCAACCACTGTATTATACAAGTATTTACATGAGTTACTGAGGGGAAAAAAGTTATATCAATATAACACGGAGACTTTCACAAAACCATCAGATGCTACCAGCTAAAACTGTACTATAAAGCATTCTTTAAAAAAAAAAAAATCCATTAATATTCCTATCCAATGATATTTGCCAGGGAAATAGATCTTGTTTTGGTCTACTAAAAAGTAAAACAAACAATAACAGTAAAAACTTGTTCTGACAAATACTCCAAACTAAATGCAAAATAAATAACCAACAAATTCATGTTTCATGTTATAATAATAGGTGGTATAGGTTGGTCAATTTTTTAACAATCCCTTAAAGAACTAAACAATAAAAATGGAATTTCATTCATCATTTATCAAAAGAAACGAAGCATTATGAAGTTCTTATTAAATCATTATTAATGGGCAGAAGCAGAAGCACAAATCTGAGGCTGCCCTCCTAAGTCAGTGGGAAGAGGCAGGGAGGTAAATGGAAGTCGATCAGAGCAAGCAGATTGTAAACTCGCTTTGTTCCTTTATAACTCTGTGATTTTTGAGTAAACTGAGATAGTTCCACTTCCTTACAGGATTTCAGTGAATTTCTAAAAATACTCAAAATATTTTTCACTATGACTCATTATTACTATTATTATTCAAGAGCAGAGGGAAAAGAAAGACTATGCAAAAGCCTGGCATTGAGGACAAACTCATTTAGTGTCTAGATAAAGATCAAAAACAGATTCAATTTCATTTTCTGGCCACTGGTTTGGTTAACTAATACTCTCGACCCTTCCCCCCAACTCTCGCCATTATTTTGAGGAATTATTTCAAGGTGTTTAGATTCATAATCAAATATGTTTAAAAGACTTCTCATTTCTTGAATTTACATAGCTCTCTACGTAAAATTTAGAAATAGATTGAATTTATCCCCCTAGAGTTATGTCACATGGCTAAAGTTAAAGGTGTAAATATTACATTTTTATCTGACTCCTTTTAAAGTCAAATGACAGAAGAGCTGAATATTAACAATATTAGTCACAATTACAGGACTGAGAATGCAAATATATTAGACATAAGAAATGTGAATTTAGAAGTTTTTAATTAGTGAAGTGTTGGGTCTATTGAAATTAAAATTGTCTAAACTGTTTAGAGAAAAGGCGACTGTCAAGAAATCATAAATAAAAGGAATTGTGGAAATAATCAGTTTCAATACATAATTTGAAAAATCAAGAAATATGTTTCCCTTGCCAGTCTCTCCTTCCCTCTTCCACTTTCTTGAGGACAGCAAGAAACGTTTTGTTTTTGCACGAGGGCAGAATGTTCCATTTCTCCTAAAGAAGTTCTGTACCAATTGGCACGGAGAGCTTACTCAGAGCACAGTCATCTACTAATTTCCCATTCCTTTTTTCTCTCAACCTTCTTCCTCTGAGGTTAAGCGGCCTAGGATCTCTCTAAAGCCTTATAATGGCATTGGTGGTGCTCAATATTTGAAACAGAAGTACTGAGCCTAAGTATCTGAAAGGAAAAAAAAGTACAGCGCCATCCTTCGGGCATTAAAAAAGACATTCTTTCCCTCGCAAAACTTTCTCAAGAATTGTCAAAATATATATAGCTCTAGACTCTGATTAATTCTCCCTCTGATCGCTTTACGATCCTACGTGACTCAGATCTCTTCGGTGAGTTAAGACTGTCAACCTAAAAAAAACACATGTAGAACTAAACCCCAGAAAGCTGCTTCTCCAAAGAATAGTAACTGGTTTCTATTAGTTTGTTTTCAACCTAACGCACATTTACTTATTAGCACGTATAATTTCCAAGGGGCTAAATTTTGTGCGGTGGAGAATACTGAGGTGAATAAAACTCTGTCCCTACTGCCAGGAAAGGAACATTTGGTTAGTATTGATATTCTTGATCTTAGGTTTTATGTCCTCTGCTGACTGCTTAGAAATGTGTACCTAATGGGTAAACTGTGGCCTTCCATATTAAGGATGGACATTCAGGGTTGTTCAGTTAGCAAGATATGAAAAGGAACTCAACCTTATGGTGAGTACTGAGGTGCGCATAAACCAAAACCCTCGGAATGTGCTTACAGTGACACTTTACTGCCATCTCTGAAATTGTTTTCCCCTTAAAAAGATTGCACTTTCAGCATCCAAAAGAAGAAGCCAAAATCTAAAGTTTTCAGAACTACTACTGGAAAGACTCGAAAACCAAAAAAGATTAAGAACTACTACAGGGTGGAAGACTCCTCCACTTAACTCTCGTACCTGGAGGGGAGGGAACTGTGTCTTCCTCAATATGTAGAGCCACTGCCTAGCGAAGTACCTGAGGAATATAAGGAAAACATTCTATACCTGTGTACTGAATGACTGAAGAGGCAAATAAAACTATTTAACCTTTTACACAGACAAACTCGTAGTATTAAAGAAAACTGGGACGGTACTAAGAGAATGTTCGATCTGAGAGTTCTGGATTGCTCATCTATTAAAATTAACGAACTCGTTTTAGGACAGACAGGGAAAGTCAGAAAACCAACAAAGAAACAGAAAAATGTTAAGATTTAAATTTTTTTACAAACCTTTCCTGCTGCCTGTCGATCGCTTTTAAAAATTATAGTCTCCTCATTTACTGGAGGTAGGTTAGTCACAGATTCAATTATTACTGAAAAATGAAACAAAACAGATTACTTCAAGATTTTGGCAGAATACAGAATTTAAATAAGAGCTGAGGCTTTTACTCCAATATAATTTAAAATAAAACTTGAGGTAATACACTTCTAACTATTCCTCTTGGATAAACAAAATCTCTTACCACATAGCACAGGGAAATAGGTTCTACATGTTTTTATTTCATGCAAAAAAGCTGTAATGTGAAGGGAAAAAAAAGTATAAAATCTCACTAAAAATTTGAGTCACCAGTTAAAAAGCCAACAAATTGAAGCTGTGTACATTTTCTCAAGCAATTTTTACCCAAATATGTATAATCACATTTAGTTACAAAACTCCTGTTTCAGAAGAAATTAGTTTCTTTTTCATTCTAGACATTCTTTTCTACAAAGCGTGGATTACTTATTAAATATATAAAGGTTAAAAAAAATGTTAACGACTTCACAAAAGCATCTTTCTCTAAACAGGTAAAGAATGACAGTGCTCACAGAAATGATCACTTCTCTCTCAAAAAGTAAAAGCATTATCCCACTAGTCTAATATGCTCCAATTCTTTTAAGTGCCAGAAATGTTAAGTAAACAACTGATCTACCACAGCAAAGAGGAAAAAAGGAGTTTACATTTTTTTGAGAATATACATTACTACCTAACTTTTTTCTATATACTTCAAGTCTAACACTGTGTAATCAGGTAATTAATTATCTATTTGACTTACTTATGCATCTTATTAAATACCTAATAAGAGAACTCAAATACTAGTAAATGTAACGACTCGAGAATCATGTACCTACCTCCCATCTTGGAGCTAAAAGGTTAAGGACTTTGAGATGGAGAGATTATGTGGGTTATGACACAGGCCGGATGTAAGGAGCCTTAAAAGCAGAGAAACTTTTCACACTGCCTTCAGAGAAGCTATATCACTGGCTTTAAAGACAAAGAAAGGGGCCATAAGCCAAGGAACGACCGCAGCTTCTAAAAGCTGAAAGAGCCAAGGATATGGATTCTCGGCTACAGCCTCCACAAAAAACCGAGCCCCGATTGACCCCCTGATTTTAGCACAGTGAGACCCATATCAGACTTCTGGCTCAAAGAACTGTAAAATAATCCATTTCTGTTGTTTTAAGCCACTACATGTGTAGTAATTTAGTAGCAATAGAAAACCAGTATTACACATCGAATAAAATTCTGGAGAAACACGTCCATAAAAGCATACTTTAAATTTTTCTAATAACAATGTATTTACGGATTACTTGTATAAGTAAAAACTGAATTTATCTGTTTAAAATTTATTAGTCAAAGTCTGATTCGATTATTAGTACATGCTTGGAAAAAAATGATAATTTTTATTAATAAAGATACATACATACCTAACTGTTCAATAATACTTGAAACCAGCCCAAGAGGCTTTAATTCGGTATCTCCGGGGAGAATAATAGTGAGCTCTTCGACTGAAGGTAGTTCCTATAATACAAAAAAAACATTAATCTTCCTGCGGCTTCTTCATAGCTTAACTTAAAAAAGAAGGGGGGCGGGGGAGGAACAGCTTCCATTTAAAGTACTATGTGCATTTCTGAAAATGTTACATCAAGGAGTCCAGCACCTGTCTTCAATGTCATCCTTTTTAGTGTGACAACCCCCTTCTTCCACTCCTGCGTCTCCCCACCTAAGTGATGCAATGGGTCTAGCATCTGTCCCCTAACCTAGACTGAGAGCACAGACAAAAGTACCATTCAAGATTTTTCCAATCACACTTGAACAAAGACCGATAAACAATAGAAAAAAAACTATTAAGAAATACAAGGTAAAGAAGAGAGACAATGCACATAATTCCCAGAGTCATTCCACTTGAAGAAAAATAATTCTACTGGTCAGTACAATTTCTCCATGGAAGAGTTCTCTTTCTTAGCTGCCTTGATTTGGTTAATCAATTAATTTGACTGTGATTAAGTTACTGAATAGAGGTGCAGCACTCTTTCTGGGACTGTGTGAAAAAGAAAGAAATGTCTGGCCTCTTCGGGAAAAAATATAAAATTCCTGGAAGCAGAATGTTAAGCACCAGCCTGGAAAAGCTGTGAAGGTGTTGCCTGACACCTTCCCTCTCTAGGTTAAACACTAAATTTCTTAACATTTAAAGAGTTCTCTTTTCTGACCCAGCACCTAACTGTCTCTCGGTTGCTATAGAAACTAGCTATTGAAGTAGAGATGAAGTAGAAGAGAAATCTAAGAATAAAACTGACCTCAGGCTTTAAATTAAATAAAAAGAGCTTTCTATATCTTGACCTTTGCCAAAGGATCACAATTAACTCTTAGAATAAAGTGTTTCCTTAGGAAGCCTTAAAAGGGCAAAGATCCGATTAATGGCAGTTAGAAGTTAATCTGGGAGAAGATGACATTTGGAGAAATATTGGAAAAGATAGGAAAACCTAAATAACACAGTGTACTGCGGATGAATGCATCATGGGTAATGATTTTCCTCTACAGGGGCTCAAAAAAGAGGTTTTTAACAAAATCGTTTAATTAGATTAAAGCATAACTTGCTTCAGTGAGATGTTATTTTCCTATCAAGGATTACTTACTTATGGAGAGCCACACTAAGGGTCTCAACCAACTCAATGCAGAAGACTTCTCTCTCTGTATGGGTAGCCTCCTGCTGGTGTTGGAAGACACGATTGTGTTTTACGTATCTGAATGTTTCTGTACTTTTAGGAAGAGGACAACTACTTGTCGTTTTATCATATTAAATATGGAAAGCCTTTTCTTGGCAAGACCATGATTTGAAAGTGGTTCATGTGTATATCAGTATAGAGAAGGGAGATCAGTTGTTAGAACAAACTGGTAAAGAACGTGATACGGAACAGCTTTGTTTAAGAAGTTCTTAGCTAAAGAAACCCCACACTCTGTTGAATCTAAGACTGGAGAACTATCATGTTGGGAGGCTGCAGACAGGAGGGCTTCTGTGATATTTTACATATTTAGAGGGCAATGGTGATAGAGGTCTCACACTGATTCTGGTCCTGGGAGTGGCATTTTCTAATGATATTTTCTAATGCAGAAGGATGGTGATGAAATCTGCCCCGCCTTGCAGCTTAACCAAATTACAGGAAGATCGAAAGCAAATACTTTAATTACTTTGGGGCTGTGATAATGCCTACTGATTAAGTCAAGTCAGGGGTATGGTGGTAGAAGAAAGGGTAGGAAGGACAGTTTCCAAACGAGGAAGTGTTGTCAGATCTTCATGAAAACCTCTGAACTGGACAGGAGGCAGACCACACGTCGTTAACACTCAGAAGAAAAAATGACTCTTTTTCCAAATACTGAATAACTGCTCTTTGACCACAAAATGAAAGGCTCCAAGTTTTCTATTTTTTGTTAGGAGGAATAAATGCAATATAATTGTGTTTTGGTACAAATCTAAAGTCGAATACTGTTTCAATTCTTTTTTTAATTTTAAAGAATAAAAGTAATACATATTTCCGTTTTCAATAAAAGGAAAAAAGCACAGAAGGATGCAAATAAAAAATAAATTCCTCTACCATACTTCTTTCAAACTCTTAATTCCTCTCCAGAGACAGCTGTGTTAGTCTTTCAAACATTTACTATGCAGATATAAACTTCCCTAATTTTAAAATGTTTTACTTTAATAAAATATCGACATTTATCTGCCCTTTTAAAATTTTTACCATTGCAATGATACAACGACATTCTTTTACATATATCTTTGAGAAACTCCTGTGAGAAATTCTTGTAAGTGGAACTGTTAGATCCAAAGATATATAAACATTTTGAATTTTGACAGATATTGCTAAACTTCATTCCAAAAAAGTTACATCAATTCACACTTCCAAAACGACATTTTCCTACACTCTTGCCATCATGAGATGAAAATCTTTGCCAAGCTGATAGGCCCAAAATAGTATCTTGCTTTAATGTGAATTTCTTCTTTATGCAGGAAGACTGAATACCCATCATTCATGTTTCATAGATATTTTTATGTATTTATGAATTGTCTGTATTTTTCATACATTTTTCTTCTGGTGGCTTATCTTCTTATTAATTTATAAGAGAATTTTGGGTTTAAGAACATTTGCCCTTTATCAACTATGTAGCAAATATACACTCCCTTACCTTCCGGCATGTTTTTTAGCATTTGTTTTAATGAATTTTAGTATTTTAATTTTTATGTAGTCAAATATATCAATGTTGTATTTTTTTGTTAGCTTTTGAGACAGATCTTCACTTGACCAAATTAATTTTTAAAATTCACTGATGTTTTCATGGCTTCTCTAGTTTCATTTTGAATATTTGCATATTTGGTCCACTTGTCATTTTATTCTTATATAAAAGCAAATAACTAGCCAGTTATTTTTCGTTGGATAATCTATCTTCCCCTACTGACACGAAAAACAATTTTTAACATAGACTAAACATACTTATAGATTTGGGTTTTTTTACTGAAATCTCCATTATGTCCTATTGATCTATTTCAGTGTTTAACAACTGTGTCTTTCATAACATGTTTTAATATTTGAGAATAAGGGCTAGTTTCCCTATTCACTCCATCAATATTTTTCCCCTTTGAATTTTTCTAGCTAGTCTCATATGTTTATTTTACTAGGTAAACTTTAAAACCAGTTTGGTATATTAATGTTAATAGTATTGATTAAAATCACATTTAAATACAGCTGTCTCATTATAGGTTCTGAGTAGTCCTGAAGTTCATTCAAAGTCATTTTATCTTACTTGCTATTAAAACTTCCTAGTTATTAAATATTATTTACAGCAATTATAAATGGATACTGTTTAAACACACGAAAACATGCTGAAATTTGTGTCTAGTGATTTTCTTGTGTATTCACTATATTACCATATTTTAAAAATAAAAATCCTCCTCCTTTTCAATACTAGGACACCACGTTTTTCACTTTTAAACATTGGTTGGTATTTCTAGAATGTCAATTGTCAAGCAATTGTGATGTCTGACGCTTTATTAGGAATGTTTCAATATTAAACATAATGATTCGTTTTGACTAGAATTTTTTAATAAGATTAAAAAGTATCCATCGATTGCTATCTTACCAAATTTTTTTAAAATCAGAAATGACTGAATTTTATCAAACGCCTTTTTACTATTTTTTGAGATTAATATAATTTACCCTGTGTTGAGCAGGCCAGTCTACAGGGTCTAGGGAAGTCCCGATATCCTGCTCTAAGGATGTCTAAGAAACATCCAGCATGAAGAAGGTAAGGGAAGACACGCTAAGCCAGAATATCTGTGGCGGGCAGAGACTCATTCTGTGGTCCAGGACAATCTAGCACACCCCTCAATTCCTGGTGCTACTCTATTTTCAACCTACATATGGACAGAACTAAAAGTTTCACCTAAAAATGGAGACCTCCCGTCTCATAAAGGACCAAACTTAGGGAAAAAACAGACATCACCACACTCTAATTCCAGCTCATGGACCCCAGGACCTTGTTAACACAGTAATACATATGCAGTTTCATGAGCATTCCTAAAATAGGTCAATGAAGACATGAAGCTGGCTCTTAATAGTAACAGACCTACCTATAAAAGTGATGCGCCTAAAATCTCTATCCCAAATACTCTGCAGGACACAAAAGGTATATAAAGAACTAAATACTGTACAAAAAACACATAAGACATAAATGAAGTCAATAACCGAACTCAAGCTTTGTACAATTCCAGTGTGAGAATCTGTTACAGAATTTGCCTTCGAAAGTCTAGTTAAGTCAAGCAGTATATTTGCTTTGAAAATGGCAGACATTTGGGGGACTGAATCAACGGAGAAAAGACATATTTGTTCCTTTTAAGTGAGCAAGCTAGAGAGAAAGAACAGAAGTGGGGGAAAATATCCCAAACTCCAATAACAAGAATTCGCCATGCTTCCCATAAAGATTTTTGGCAGGTTTGAAGAGGTCAAACTGTAGGAGGTTCAAAGAGCATGTTCCTTGGAGTTCCACGTCAGACTGGGCAATAAGAGATCTCGTCTTGATGTCTGAATGTCAAGTGTCACTCCTTCCCTAACTACTAAACCTAAAGTATCAGGTTACTCACAAGGCTAGTCACTCTTTACCAAATCATCCTGCTGCTTTTCTTTCTTGTAAACATATTACTGCCTAACGTCCCATTTATTTCTTTTCTTAAAGTCTATTTCCCTAACTAGACAATAAATTCCACAAAAACTAGAACCTGGTCAGCCTTGCTCATTGCTGTACCACACAGAACAATGGCTAGCACTTAGAGGTGCTTAGTATAAACTTACTGAATGAATTGACTTATCTCATCAATCCAAGCTAAACAAAAATCTCAGAAGAGTCAGGCATTTTTCAGTTGTAGCCGAAATCAAATATTGAAAATATAATTCCTAGACTTCAAAAGAGAATCTTCAAAGAGCAAAAAGGACCTCGACACAACCTTTTCAAAAAATAAAGTAAAAAAGGCAGGTTTCCGAGGAGGCTTCACTGCCCAGGATTGATGCGTAGATACCTCAGGTTTGCGACAGCAAATATTACGATTATTAGATTAACACCTTGCTCCCTGAAAACACAGCAGCTGTGCCCAGTAAGATAATGAATAAATCACCTCAGTCTCATCATCTCCTTTGAGGAAATAAAATCGATCACTCTGATTTTCTGTGAGTGGGGAAATGATGTGTGTGTCAGAAAAAAACACAGACACAAAATCTAAGGAGAAAAATGGCCAGAACACACACTGAAGGACGTGACCATTTTGACAGTGCACACACGATATGAAGAATCAGAAATAAAATGCATACGGATGAATTAAAAACTTCAAGGCAGAGACTGTGAGGGACACCTGGGATAGAAAGATCATCATCTAGACAGCAACAAGCAAGCATACTGAAAATAACTGATGAAGGCTATTTATTGCAGGTTAGAAAGATTAAAGTGTGAGCCTGGATTACCCTGCAACCCTCATGGAAAGATGGATGAGTGGGTGGGAAAGACTCTTTGTATTCTGCTTATCCAATTATAGACACTGCCTATATTATTTAAATATAATTAATTAAAATTAAATAAAATTTAAAATGTAGTCTTCAGTCCCACTAATCACATTTCAAGTGCTCAGTGGCTTAAGACAATAGCTTAAACTCAAAGACTTAAAAACATTAAGACTACATGGATATAAAATATTTCTATCATTGCAGAAAGACCTGTTTTACATTTCTGCTTTACATTTTCATACATCTGAAGAGCCCTCCATTATAAAGCATTTAATCAGGTATCAATAACACTAATTTATTTTTGACCATTAATACAAGTATTAAGACCACTTTATAACAGCATGCGCCTTATTACTATGAAGTCTTAATGCTAAGCTGAATATTCCACTTGGGAACAAAGATTTGTGATAAATCTCTACTTTCACAATTGTTATTTCCCAAAATTAAAATGAAGCTAGATATGTTTTAGATGTATAGTATCTACAATTGGAGATAAATATCTATGCTATCATTGAAATAAAATTATGTTTACGGACTCAAAATTCAGGAGTAAAAATACTTTTTCTGGACATATTTATTTGATACTTCTAGATGTAATAACAAAGGCAAATAAAGAAAGAAAATATTTCATTCATATCATTATAAAAGAAAAGGCCACATGGAAATAAAAATCCCCAGACATCACAACATTTGGCAAATGAACTACTGGAATTCAACACACTAAAGCAATTCCATCATTTTTTCTCTAGAACTTTACAGTTCCAACTCAAAGGCTTTATTAAGAGGCAAATGGCCCAAACAAATATAATTTAAGAAAGCTTGCGTTCATCCTTCACGTGACAAAATATACAAAATATACTACATTATTATTCACAAACCAAATAAGGTCTGTAGGATGAAACACTGATGAAGTTGCATAAAAACCCAAGAGTTTTCAAGACATGACACATTAGTGAGATAGGAAATGTCTTATGAATATAGAAAAAGAAATAATATTGGTAGAATTCCGTCTTGAAAAGGCACCCTGCCGCCTCTAGGCATTTCAAATTTTTCTTCAAATCTTGCATTAAACTATCATTCATTTAAGTGTTATATAATAATGGAAATTAACAATCATTAAATTTTTAAAAGGCATTATTAATAACTATAGTACACGTGAGGATACGCAGAATAAAAATGTGGCCATATAGCCTATATTCTGAAATTCGGAGAAGACTTTCCTCTTGACTCAGGAGGTTTCAACCAGACTATCATCCTCCTCGGGCCAGTTTACAGCTTAAGAAGAAATAATCACACAAAAGCTAACTTTACAAAACAAACCTGTTAATTGTTCTCCAACTCCAATAATTAAAACACTCAAAAAACATCAAGTAAATAAGAATCCTAATAAGCTCAACCCATTTAATTTCACTTCCTATGTCTCTAAATGCTATCAATTAAAAAGAACAATTTCAATTGTCATTGAAATTTCTGACTGAAGGATGACAACAACGAAAAGGTTATAAATTACATAAGAAATATCTTCTAGGAAAGATAAAAAATGAAAAATAGCAAGATAAATTTAATTCCCTGGGAAGAACAATTATTAAATGTGAGAAGCAACCTTAGAAATCATTCCGATCAATCCTCTCTTTTACTTAAGAAAACGCATGGCAAAAGTATGTCAAGTAAGAAATTGAGAAGTTTTCAAATTTATGGAACAGATATAGACCAAATGAAATCGATATTAATGTACCACAATATATTTCAGAATATCCGAATGAGGTTCAGTAACAAATCTAAGTACTTACGTTAAGAAGTAACTCGTCTTTTGTTTTAAGAGGAAAATTCTTATTTTCCTTCTCAACTTGTAAATCATCTTCTCCATCCGACAGCACTGGGAGGAGCGACATCCGAGAGGAAGAGGAAGATGAGGAAAATGATGAGGATGAGGAGGAGCTCGAACTATCCGAATCTGTATCACTGTAAGAAATAAAGAGTTGAAAACTTAGTATATCACTAATATGATGGAATTAACCTTATTCAACTAGAGAATATCTAACATGTTTACTGTTACTGGTGTAATTCAAAAGCCAGTGTTTTAAACTGGATTGTGGTGTTTGGAAAATAGTCTTTAATCCATTTGATAACATTTTCAAAACCCCTATTACAACAGACTCACGTGTCACACATATGTCTGAATATAATTAAGCATGTGACAAATCACTGACAGGGCTCTGGGCAAGCAAGGTACTTTTATTGATCACCAATAATCAGTTCACTTAATTGCCAAAAAAAGGGTTTCTGGTCAGTCTTGAGACCCTTGGAAACGCAAAGTTCCCAACCATGCTGACCACTCTACTCTCCGGAAACTCCTTTAGCCCTTGACTTCCACAGCGACTCTTGTTACCAGTAACAAGTTGAAGTTGTTTCCCTAGTTATCCCACTTCGGCCCCTTTTATGTGCTTTTCTAAAAGGTCATCCATCTTCATCTTCTTTTCTCTCTCTGTACTCTGCCCATCAAAAACTTCATCTACTCCAATGCTGTCCAACACCAACCATGTGCAGACAACGCCCACATCTTCGGTGCTGGTATCTCTACCTCCATGCCTAATCTCGAGCTGCATGCTGGCCACGTCTGTATGAATGGTGCACACTTACTTCACACTAGTAACACTAGGAAATTAACAAGTTAATGAATTTACACTAGTAAATTAAAGGAGTAAAAAGAAGTACATTCTCCTTATTGAATCGCTTCTCTTTGAGCTTCAATTTTATTTGTTTCTTAGTCTTTATTTAATCCAGTCCCTGTAGGTAGAAGCCTTGGAATCATTTTGAGCTATCACATTCTCACAGTCAGTGACAAAATCCTATCTTCAGATTAGTAAATATCACTCCTATTCCACTTCTCTATCTCATTTCCACTGCTACTCCTATGTTGAGTCTTCCGTTCTCACCTACTTTTCTGTAATAATTGTATAACTGATGTCAATACTGGTCTGTCCCCACAACAATCACCCCTGTATCCTACTGCTGTTTTGCTAGTACCTTCGGGTTCACATGGTCTCTATCCTAATCAGTTCACACTCTTGCTTTAAAAAAATGTTCAAGACGGGACATTAGACATGAGGGAATTATTACTGATTTTGTTACATGTGATAACAGCATTGTGATTATGTAAGACAATGCTCTCTTAGAGAATGAAAGCTGGAATATTTAGGGATAAAGTATCATGGCTGTAAATGACTTTAAAATGGCTCATTAACATACACATGTGAAACTAATAGCTCTGAAATATTAATAACAGTTAAATCAAGGTGATGGCTACAAAGGTTTATACTATCCTTCCCTTTCGTTAAGAAAAATTAAAACACAGAGAAAAACCTTAACAATTTTTCTCCCCAAATCCGCACTGTGTACAAGGTGAAGGTCATGCTCCACAGCATGGCATCTCAAGGCCCCTTGCAACCAGGCTCCTGGTAACCATGACAATCCCACCTCCTACCACTTCTCATACAGAGCTTTACATCTCGCATAGAGGTTTATGCAACTTTCCCTTTGTGCTATTTCCTTAGACTAGAATGTCTTCGATGCGAAGAAATTTTATTTTTTACAGGTTCAACTCGTACATTATCGCCTCTGAAGCCACCTGTTCCCAGCAAAAGTAGGATTATATACTTCCTTCCACATTTCCCACAGCACTTTTTTCAAACGTCCTCCTTACTATGCCATAATTTACTGAAAAACATGTCTTCCCAGATGGATATGAAGGGCCTGAAATCAAGACACTAGCTCTAGCAAGTATTGTCTTTCCTCCAGTTACAGGGGGAAACGGGCAAAGGCCACAGTCAGCCCTTGGGCCGAGGAACCCATCCCATTTGCAAGTGAACTCCTCCCCACTGTACTGTATCATGAATCTCTTCCTCTGCTTCAGGTCATGCCCATCAGCATACCTGTGTCCTGCAGTACCTCTTTTCAATCCCTCCTGCTGTGCGCCTCATTTCTCTCCTTAACATTTACTGAAAGAGCTATTAACACATTCTGTCTCTATTCTTTGATTTCTTATTCAGTCCTTACTCCTCCATTGGCTTCCATCACTACCAGTCTTTAACAAGGTCATCAACAATCTCCAAGTTGCCAAGTCCGGTGGATACCTTTCTGTCATCTTACTTAACTTCTCAACAATATTGGACATGGTGCCCCATTCCCTCAAAAAACTTCCATTTTTTGGCATCCGCTGTGCTACAGTGGTATTCATCCCTCACGTCCTGTCTTTATGGCTTTAAATACCATCTTCACTTAAAAAAAGAAATAAAAGCCATACACTCAAATGCACGGTTTGACTCTTGTTTGAACTCTAATTCAAATGAACCGTTAAATGATAGATTTTTGTGCTTGAGACAACCAGAAAAATCTGAGTACAGATTGAGCATTAGGTGATATTAAGGAATTAGGATTTTTACTAAGGTTGGTGGTTATGTAAAAAGTATTTTATCAATTAGAGATGCATAGTAAAGAATTTACGGGTAAGGTGTCATGCTGAGATCTGCTTTAAAACTATCAGGTTAAAAAAAAATTAGAAATGTGAGATAAAATGAGATTAGCAAAATATTGGAAACTTCAATTTGGTGATGAGCATTCATTATACATTCTCTGCTTTATCCAAGTTTGAAAATGTCAATAAAAAGTTAAAGTTTTATCTGTAATCTGATGCTGAAATGGTACGTCTCTAGTCCAGTACTGTCCTTCAAACTCTAAACTCATCATTATACTACTGCTTACCTGGCATCTCTAATTGTCTTGTCAGAGAAATCTCAAATTATTCAAAATAAATATTCTTATCGGTCTCCAGCCCCCATCTCAGTAAACAGCACAGCAATCCACCCAGTTGATGGCTCTCTGTCTAGCCCACTGCCACATTGATTAGCAAGCCTGATCAGGGTGACTTCAAAATATTTAATCCAGACAACCGTGGTCACATCATGGACTCCAGCAACATCTTTCCACCTATTTCCACACTAGCACGGACTCATGCAAAATCTTTCCTACGATTTCCACTCCTGCTTCTTCTACTCTTGACCCAGTTCAATTTTTCCTCTACAGAGCAAAGCTTATTAGAATGTGAACCTGAGCATGTCATTTCTCTACCTGAAATTCTTCAACAGCTTCTCAAGCATTTAGAATTAAAACTTTAACTTGGCTACAGGGTCCCACAGGGTCCCACAGGCTTGGGCTCTCCTAATAGTTCTTCGGTGCCCTACTTGCTCCTTGGTAATTTTCACCAACTCTATTTATTTGATGTTTACTTATATTTTCCATCCCTCTCACTAGAACGTAGGACAGGAATCATGTCTATTTTGTTCACCTCTGTTGGGTATCCCAACACAACACACTCAAATACTTGCAAACAATGTTCAGTGTGGGTTTAGGAACATCCTACATACTCAAGTCCTCTCCTACCACAGAAGTTTTAAATTTAAAAGACACGTGGGGTGGGGCTTATAAAACCTAATCAGAACATAAAATACATAACAATATCTTGCAAATTTCAAGAACTTGCGCTCCCCACAAAATCCTGATTCAAAAACAAGACCACACGCTAAACTCGATGAAGTCGGATCTGACGCAAAACTCAAAAGTTATCACTACAAAAGGACTCGCCCAACTAAGTGGTTAGAGGAATAATCCAATATCCTCAGACCACCACATGTAGAGAAGAGCGATCTGATTCTTAAGGCTCAAGATCCACAACCGCATTTGCGGTGAACAGCGACAAATGGGCGGTTCGAGTCACTTGTCAACACGTGCGCAGCGAGCGTCAGGGACCTCCTCCTTCCCCCACCCCCGGCGCCCGCGAGCATCCCGTCCGGCCCAGGGCCCGGGCGCCCCACGCCGGCTCCGCGGGCCCTGTCCCCCGCGCGGCTTCGGGACCCGCAGGCGCCCGACCTGTCCGAGTCCGAATCCGAGTCCGAGGTGTCCAAGTTGTCCGGTGGCCGCGCCAGGGCGGCGGCGCCGGTGACGCAGTTCCCTCCAGGTGGCGGTTCTGGCCGCAGCGGCGGCGGCGCCGGGTTCCCGCCGACACCCGGGCTCGGCAGCACGAGCTCGGGCGGCTGCTCCCCGGCTAGCGGGGCCTCGGTGTCCGGGGCCCCCTCCTCCGACCGGAGTAACGGCGGTGGCGCCGCGACCGCGACGGGGCTCGGGGGCTGCGCGGCCTGACCTTGACCAACCCCCACGCCGGAGCCGTGGAATTTGAGAGTCTCCAGCTGAGCCGCGGCGGCCTCCACGACTTCCATGGCGTCGCGCCGGGGACCCGATCGGCCTCGCGTTTGGGGCCTCGGGCAGCGTCGCGGCTTGCTCGGGAAATAAGGCAACCTTGACAGTGGCCGGAGCCCCGCCCGGCCCCCCTACTTCCCGCGGTCCTCCGGGCACTCCACGCGGGTTTGCCTGGGGGACACGCCCCCGCCGTTGACTTAGCGGCACTTCCGGGAGGCGTGTGACGTCACGTGACGCGGCTGCGCTCGCTGGGGGCGGGGCTTGTTGGGGGCGGAGCTCGCTGGGGGCGGGGCGCGCCGCAGGACCGTCGAATACCAGGCTGCAGGTGGCCCTGAGCCCGCCTCTTTCTCTGCTTCCTCGGAGCTGTGTGCTGCGCACGCCCGTAAGGTCCGATGGCTGGATCTGGGTCAATTCTGTCGCAAGCCAATACATGGAAGGAGAGATTGTAGAACAAGGGAGATGCCTGATTGTGCGAGGGTCTGTACATCAGAAACTTGAGCCAGGAAGTCTTGAACAGAAAATTTCTAGTAATTTCTAGAAAATAGTTCACTAGAAAATTTCTAGTAAACGTCATTAAAGTGAAGTTAAATCCATTGATAGATAACAAGCACATTGACCATTCATCTCAAAAAGAAAAATCGCAACTATTCAATGTATTTTTTTTTCTCCAAAGCACTCTCAAAGAGCAGTGACCGTGGGCAGAATGGTGCTGCTTGGTGATGTCCATGTTGTAGTTGACACTGTTTCATAGAAAGGGTGGGGAAGGACGAAAATGTAGTAACTTAGCCTGGGAAACCATTACTCTAAGTCATAAAGCAAGCAAGCAAAAAGTTGTAAAGGTTAAGGTGTGGAATGGAATTTTCTGGGTCCCTATTAGAACTTCAATCGGATGCATCAGCACCTCTAGTAATAATAAATAATCACCGTTACCGTTTAAGCATGGACATGCCCAAGCACTGTGTTAAGAATTTTATCAATTACAGTCCTGGGGTGGGGGGGAATTTTTTCCAGGACCCTCTTCCCCTCCCCCTCAGTACCAAATCCACAGAAGCTCAAGTCCCTTAAATAAAATGGTGTAGTACTTGAATACAACCTACTCACATCCTCCAGTATGCTGAAAATCATCTAGATTACTTATAATTCCAAATACAACGTAAATGCTGTGTAAACTGTTGTTATATTGTTCAGAGAAAGAAAAAAGTCTTCTGTGTGTGTTCAATACTAATGAAGCCATCATGGGCCTAACTGTACATAGTACATCAGCAACGAGGTAACATTTTTAAAAAATATTCTCCATCCGAGATGGATCGAACCTATAGATACAGAGGGCTTGCTATATTCAATGAGAATTATTGTATGCCTTCCACATTTATAGATCTTCACAGAAATTCCAGACGAGTAACACATAGTCTCTGGTTTTGAGGATACTATCAATTGAATTGAAAAGATCAATACACAGAAGATAACTAGAAAGATACTTGGAATGTGGACTACAAGGCGCAGTAATAAGAAGTTAAGTAAGACTGGTGGGCTGTATCATGGAAATCCTCCAAAGAGAGGCAGGAGTTTAAACTTGAGGTATTGCTCACTAATGCAACGACTAAGCAGAGCTCAGTGTTCCAGCTAATAGACTTGTGTTCAAATTTCAGCTCTCCTGTTTCCTTGTTGCTATAACTGTGACCCTGGACAAGTAGCCTAACAGCTAAATCTCGTTTTCCTTATCTGCAAAATGGAGGTACAAATCCTATCTTATTTAGTGCTTTTGAGCAATGATTAACATTTTATATGAGAGAATGGCCCTTGTCATACACATAATAAGTGTGCAAAAATACTCGATAAATAGAACAATGCATGAACTTCTAAATAAAACGATCCGTCCATGGCAATGGTATTGCAGAGATAAGTAGTATGAATTGGAGAAGAAATCTGAGTCAGAATGACCCTCTACCAAGCCAAAAGTCTGTTGCATTTTTCCAGGAATTAAGTGATGGAAGTCTGAACCAGGGCTAGAGTCAATGAAATAGAGTAAAGAAGATAAATCCCTAGTATCAGAAAAATTATAGTACTGTAAAATTTCCAAACAAGGAAACAGAAAGAAGTTACTATTACCAATAAATATGGAGAAGTTGGAATGAGATAATGAGTTTTGGAAACTGAGTTTGAGGAAAAACTGGACAGTTGAAAATGCCAGTAGCCTTTTGAAAATATGAGACTGGAATTTGATAGAAAGATTAAAGCAGCCAGAAGCATAGGTTTGGGAACAATTCAAATACCCATTTATTTACTCAGTAATCATTTACTTCTTACTGTGTCTATGTACTGCACTATGAACTGGGCATAGAGGATGGTGAATTAAACACAGTCCCTACCCTCAAGGAGGAAACATTTTAGTAGAAATGACAAGTAGGAAACAAGTGATAAGGGCGTCAGTATATAGTAGAGCCCATACTGTGGTAGTGGAATGTACAAAATGGGAATACCACAGAGAAGGGAAGTCCTGGGAAAGATAAGGAAAGCTTTACAATGACTATGACATTTGAGCTGGGCCTTTAAAAAGAACCATGAATTTTTTAATCTGAGAAAGTAGGAGAACTTCATAAGGGAGAATAAATAAGATCATGTAATTTTGTATTTAAAACCGGAAATATTTGCCATCCCACTTAGAAGAAAATCCAGACTCCCTGCTCTTGGTCTTCAAAACTCTGCCTGATCTGGCTGCTCCTTGTCTCTCCAATTTTCCCTGCCTTGTGCTGTTCATGGCTGATCATCTTGATCTTCAATACACCAAGCTTATTCTTTACAAGGCAGTCTCACTTTGCTGTTCTCTCTTCTCTTCGTATTAATATGGTTCGTTTCCTCATTTTATTCATGTTTCTACTCTATTACACCTCAGATACAGCTTTCCAGACCACACAATCTAAGACTCCCCCCAATACCAGTCCCTCCTCTAGTTTATTGCTCCTTTTTATTTTTAATATACATATCTTCGGATGAAATTATTGTATTTATTTACTTCTTTATTCTGTTTTCTCATAAATTAAGTCTCATGAACTTAAGATCTTTGTCTAATTTACACTTGACTGTCGGTGTCCAGAATCATAACAAATCCTAAAAAAGAAATTTGAAAGAAAGAGAAAACAAATTATCTTTATGAAATAATAATACTGAAGGAGAAATGATTTACAGATAAAGTTACAGGTAAAACCTAAGTTATTAATTCAGTTTAAATAAGTTTAACCTAAGAACGGCTACTGGTTTCCAATAAAAATCTCTGTTAGTTTTGGGGATGGGGACAGTCTCTGTGTTGCAGGATGAGAATACTTGTACCTCTGCCTACCTTTAAACTAGGTCACTATTATGCAATCACTCCTATTTTTAAGCATTTGAATGTTACAAAATATCTTGAATTTACCTACTTCCCAGAGCTTGCCACTCTATTGCATTATGGCTAACAACTGCTAAACTTAGCCTGAAGTCTTTAGCCTGTGGCTAAATGCTAAAAAAAGGCAGAGAAAAAAAAAAAAAAAAAAAAACCTTGAAAGAATAGTTGTCTATAGGATTATTATTAAAATTAAGAACGTTTGTCTTGAGTTAAATTATAAATTAAAAGCCATGTTGCATTTCAAAGCTAACATGTAAAAAAAAAAAAAACTAAACATATTCTATAAAGATCAAAAGTAAAATTTATGAGAAGAAATTTATTTGAAAAATAAATAGAATTTTGCAAGTTCACCAGTCCCTACTTGTTACAAGAACAAAAAATATATAGCTAACCAGCTCTTAGTGCCATTTTCACTGATTTGAAATGCCTTGCTACTCAAAATACCATAATGCATCACATGGAAACTTGCTAAAAATGCAGAAGCTCAGGCCCTACCTTCTGAATCAGAATCTGCATCTCAACAAAATTCCTCAGGTGATTTGCATGCACATTAAAGTTCAAGAAGCTGCCCTAGTGACTATGTGAGGGCAGGAAACATCCCCAGAGCAGCATAGTGCTTGAAAGTAAAATGAACGAAAAGGCCTTTTAAAGGAGGAGTTGAAGTGATATAGACCACTGAGTCTAAGCTGAATAAACCGACTAGCTCATTGTCTGTCGATACCTCTCTTTGGATGCCCCACAAGCCCCTCATACGCTCAGATCTAAAATGGATCTCAGCATCCTTTCCCACGTACTTTTCCTCCTTCATCTCCTATCCTGGTAATGCCACCTACATCCTTCTAGTCACTCACTATGTACTAAGTTTCAGCCTCACCTATTTGCTTCGTGTGATAGATAGTCCAAGTCATATTCATTCACCCATTCATTCAGTAAATATTTACCAAGTACCAACTAGTGGTAGGTTGGATGGTAAATGGTAAACAAAACAGAAAAGGCCCTTCAGTTCATGGAACTCACGATATAAAACATCAGTTTTAAAAAATGAACGGCCAGCAGAGCAGAGCTCCATAGACCCTTCAGGCAGGAGTTGATCAAGGTTTGGGTTAGGGAATGGGGAGGATGGGAAGACTGGCATTCCAGATCTCTTACACATGTTGGTTTTAAGTAAGATTTCATTTGAAGAAAGAATTTAGTGGCAATAAAATAAAATAAAATAAAATAAAATAAAATAACAAAATAAAATAAATATAAAATATAAAATATAAAATGAAATAAAATAATAAATAAGATAAAATAAAATATAAAATGAAATAAAATAATAAAATAATGAAATAAAATGATAAAATAAAATATAAAATGAAATAAAATAATAAAATAAAATAATAAAATGAAATAAATATAAAATATAAAACGAAATAAAATAATAAAATAAAATAAATAAATAAAATTATAAAATAAAATAAAATAAGTAAAATAAAAATATACCCAAAACTTAATGCTTTTCGGGAAATGTCATTTTATATAGTGTTTGTTTTCTGTTTCCAAATTTTTAAGTCAGATGACATACTGATCAATGTTAGTTTATTTCGGTGTTTAAAAAGACATGAATAGACACACAGACAGTTCAGTTATTAAATGCCCATATTAAATGGAAATGAGATGATCTTCTAATATTTATCACACAGTGACTAGAGAGGCAGGATGTGTGACTGACTATTTAAGCAAGTCATTATTCCCGTTTTCGGAAGACTGGGTCAATGCCTGAGTTTTGCGCTGCAGACTAATGCAGTAAGGAAAAGAAAGGCATACATGCTATTTCGGCCCCAATCATTTTACCAGACTTATTTGAGTGTGGACAGAAGCAGAAAAAATAGGTACCAAGAATGTAAGGGGAAATACTTACACTCCGCTCCTCGTGCTTCTGCAGGGGGAAGAGAGCCACTTCACTACTCAGGGCTGAGAGCGTGAAAGCAACACCTCTCGCTTTCCAGTCTCCTCTCACATCCCGCTCGTGAAGAGAGGGACGCACCTGAACTTGGGAAAAGGAGCTGGACATGCTTGGCCCAGTACCTTTTTGATCCTTCTTCAGTTTTACTTGTTGGCAGGAAAGGTGCATCTGAGCTGTCCTCCATTATGCACTATAACAGGTGCGGGCACATCTGTGTCATTTAATTGTGTGCCGGCCACTATTCTACGCATCATATAAATCTGTTTAATTATTTCCACAATATCGTGAAGTAGATATAATCATCACTGCCATTTTATAGATAAGAAAACCGAGGCTCAAAGTAGATGAGCGAGTTTTCCAAAGTTATACAGCTCGTAAATGTTCCTGTGCATTCTCCAGGGGCCTGAAGATTTCAACAAATATAATAAATAAATGAAGTCCATCTTGTGCCAAAAGTTCATTCTGCTAAAGATCTAACACCATGTCCTCTAGGATTGTCAGTAATTAAGGTCATTTTTTTCTCCATCCAACCGTCTCTTCAGTCTTATTTCTAAATTGCTGTGTACTTAAAAGGAGAAGAAAGTGATGTTATTTACTGGCCACCCAAAGTTCAACCTCTAGAGGTCAGAGTTGAGGAAGAAACACATACACACACACAAAAATGAGTTTTCAATGCAGAATGGCAACACCTAACCCGTCCCAAACAAATACCTAAATGTCCCACTCCCGCAAAGAGGCTATTCCAAACCAGTGCTGTTCTGTGGAAATCTCTACAATGACGGAAAGGTCCTATACTGTCCGGCACAGTAGCCACTAGCCACATTTGGCTACTGAGCAACTGAACTGTGACTAGGGTAACCAAAGAACTGAATTTTTTACTTTTATTTAATGTTAATTTAAAGGTAAATGTTCCTTCAGCAGAGGCCTGAAGTTTCCAGCTAATACAGTGACTGGAATGGTAATTCCGTCTAGACCCAAAAGTCCATTTCGCCGCCATTGCTACCGTGTTGGACAGCATCATGACGGTGCCGCATCGCCATCCTTCTGAACCTCAGTCCCGTCAAACAAGCATTAGATTATGGACTCCCTCCCCTTTCTGCTTCCACATTTATAAATATCCATACCCATTCTTACCACTAGCTTTTGATCTCAAAAACGAAAAGGTCCCTTATGACGTAAGAGCTGATTCAGATGTGCTGTGGATTTCATTTCTTTCTTCCTTTCTCATCATTCTCATCTCAGCCATTTTCAGTTAAAAATCTACCTTTTTCTTACTCTTCTCTTTTCTTTTCCCCCCTTAAACTTTTTTTTTTACCCCTCCTTTTTTTTTTTGCCTTTTTTTTTTTCTTCATAGGAAGACTTCTTGAAGAAATAGTCTGCACTTGGTTTAATCCACTTCCTCATCTTCCGTTCCTTAGCTCATTACAGGCACACTTATGACAAGGGCTACACTAGAACTTTTAAAGCCATAAATGACTTCAGTTGAATTGCCAAATCCAATCAATATTTTCTAGCATTCACCTGTGCTGGCCTCGAGGCGTCTGACACTGTTTATCACTCTTTCCGCTTTTGCTATTTGAGGAATCATCTTGTATTTCTCCCCCTTTGCTTTATTTTTGTTTTCTCAGTTTTATTCTTGACTTTTCCTCCATTCTCTCTTAACTGTTGTTGACCGATTAGTCTCGCCTCTCTCTAATTCATCCTTACACTCTTGCCAGTGTGAGATTTCTGAAATGCCAATATCGTATAGTTTTTCTGGTTCAGAACCTTCCAATAACTAACTCTCTGTTGTCTTAAGATAAAAGCAAACTTCTAAGTCTGACATAAAAACGTAGGTTTATAAGGGCATCGCCAACGCAGTGATGAGAATGAAGATGGTGTTGTCAGAGACAATTTTAACAAAAGAATGGAGACTGAGAAATACTGGGCTGCTTTACTTTCTTTTGGCTGGAAATTTTGCAATTTCTACACCCAACGCGCTGCGCTCAGAGATGTCAAAATATACAGGATGTAATCTAAAACTTGAGTGCTTTTGCTAGTTGGAAACATAAACTTTGGCTTAGACTGCCACTTACATTATTGTTGACCCTTAAAAATGATCATCCATCTGTAGTGTTATATTATCCTCTGCTCCAACCACTAGAACCTCGTTTTCATGGCAAGCATTTTAAAGTTCTTCTAACCGCATTAAATATGACTAAGAGCACCAGTTGGTTTCAGTCTTTCAAAGACTTCATATCTCTCTTATGATAAATAGACATCCCCATTGCCCACTGCTCCTAGAGCTAGCAGATGGACCATATGAATCAGGTCCCTAAAAAAATTGTCTCCAGGAAAACAAATTCTCTAGGCAGGATTACAAGGTTACTTTTTTTCCTGGGGACAAAATTCACATATACCAATTACTAAAGACTGTTTGTGAGCCCTCGAATTTATATGTTAACACTAACTGCCCCCCACCCTCCCATCCCCCACCCAATGTGACAGTATTTAATAAGAGGGGACTTTGGGAAGTGATTAAGTCCTGAATGTCAAGCCCTCGTAAATGGAATTATTTTTCTTAGACAAGAGATCTAAGAGAGCTTCCTTACTTTTCTGGCAGTGAGATTAAAAAGGAACAGTGAGCAGTCTGCAAACAGGAATGGGGGGCTCATCAGAACCGCCCCCCCCCCCTTGTGCTGGCTTCCTGATCTCAAACTTTAACTCTTCAGAACTGTGAGAATAAATGTCTGCTGTTTAGAAGCCACTCAGTCTCTAGTAATTTGTTATAGCAGCCCAAACTCAGAAACCAGCACCACAGAGCATAGTTGTAACAGTATAATAAATTGGGACTTTCGATTGAGGCACCAGAATTCATGAGGTATTCCATTCATGAATGTGCTAGACATCCTTGAATGAAACACTAGACTTCCTTAAATGTCGAGTTTCAAAGGAAATAGCCAAAAGTCATTTATAAAAACCCTAAACTCTCACTCACATTCAAAAAATGAAAAAAAAAAAAAAAGATAGATATTCAAAGGAGTTTGTGAAGAAGGTTTTGGAAGACGAAGTTGGTGGACTGTTGTGATTACCACTGCCTCCTCCAGTTTCTTGTATCTTTTTCCTGTCGTCTCATTAATACAGGAAGGACCGAAAAACCTAGAATGATAACAAGCTAGGATAAAAGGCAAAAGGAAGATCATGTCCTCCTTCCCACCGTCACTGACCCGCTCAGAGGAAGCCTCAGCTGGAAATGACATTTTATGTCGAAATCAAATTTAGAATTTCGATCATTATCTAGTACATGTGACATTTCTGAGCTGCAATTATATCTGCCACTTTAAAAGATCATAGGACTTTCTCTTACCGAAGAGAGGGATGGAGTTTTCACACCGGCAGGAGAAGGATTTCATCTACCGGGCAGATTTAATGCGAGAGCGAAAGACCGAAGGAAAGCTGTGTTTTGGGTCATAAGGCGTGAGTCTGCCAGACAGAGTTATAGTGCTCAGACTTTCCCAGCCACCTGCCCATCCAGTCCTGGAAGAGCTCCCTACGGCTGCACACTCTTTTATGACTAAGGCCAATGACCCCTCAAAGCCTTGCAGGAAAGCATGCCTCTCTGAGAGCAGAGGGTAAATGCTGGAAGTCTAGGTTGCCCGTACCAGTGACTCACTGTTATCAATCTCATCCCCTTCTTGCCTTAAGCACTGCAATTTGTATGTTAGTCTTCACTATTATGCCTAACTTCTGGACACTGCCTCCTCCCTTTGGTCTCAGAGCGGTCCTGACACTTGGCTTCAGTGCATGGCTAGATTATAGGTCCGAGGGATACACAGGTCCTCTTGCTCCCTCGAGCACACTCCAGACCAGGCATGTCTGTGGTTATGACGGATAGGGCAAGCAGAAAGGAGTGAGTTATTATTGTGCCCTTTCTGACACGCCAGATTCCACGGCAGGCTCAAGGCTCCAGGTCACAAGGCATCTCTGAGCTGTATGTAACTGCTAGATGTAAACTAACTCTACATCCATCTTTAACTCTCTCTTCTTCTAGTCGCCTTTGGTAATTTTTTTTTCCAATCCCATCTCATCAGACGTTTCATTTATTAGCGTATATCTATTACACTTTTGATGCCATTAAATGCTATCTCTTCATTCCATCAACACATTTCAGAACACCTTGGCTAATACTGCTTCGGAATCTACACTTGACCTCAAATAACCTCTAACCTAGGGGTATATTGCTGTTAACAGTACCAAAACCCACTCGGTTCACCTGTGCTTCAACAGCAGCATCTGAACCGAGTCAGGCAGGGCTAAGATGCCCAGGGACACGAACGAGGATGGCGTCAAGAAAGTACCAGTCAATTTTATATGTCAGTTATGCCTCGATAAAGCTGAAATGAAAAAAGCTGTGGTGAGTATTTTTGGAACCGCTGCTGTAATTCGGGGTGGACGTATAGGTAACACACTCAATGAAGTTCTTACACTTTATTTTTATTTTCGGTTCTGTCTGAAGCCAAGGTTTACTTTCCCTTTTTCTGAATTTCAATCCACATGCCAATTTTGACTGTTTCGATCTGTTGCCTATAATTCAATCTCGAAGTTACTAAACTTGATTTTACTCTTCCGAGAAAAATACTTTCTTTTTAATAAAGCAATACGAAAGTTAAACAGAAGTCAAACAATGCAGGTGAATGGTTTCAGAAACCAGCCAATTAGAGTGCAGTGGCTGTTATCATTTCCAATTTGGAAAAAAAGTAGCAAAAAAAAAAAAAAAAAAAACACCCAAACAAACATGTTTTGTGGTTTGTTGGTTTGTTTCTGGGTCAGAGGAAATTGTTCGCAGTTTCTTGTTGACATTTACTAATAAGAGGAAAAGCTCTTATAGGAAGACCTTTATTTTCCCTAAGATTCCAAAGGCAAAGATGTCCAGGTCATCCTTGTTCAATTCTTTGAATTAAGTGATGATGGCAACAGTGGATTATTTACTGCATACGTCATGAGAAAACTGATATTGAATGATAGAGTGAAGAAAAGGTGCTTTGAACTAATAGGCCCTGAAGTCTTTCTGCCAGACACTCTGGTGCTCGGTTGGGAGTGCTCAAGCTCGTATTGTTCAGGAATCTAGTAATTAACTCACTTTCCAGCACTTCCGAATCAGACCTAATGATTAAAATAGTGACCCCACCCCTGTTCTCCATTCTCCTCTCCCCCGAGAAGTGCCAAATTAAGGTCACTTTAGCAACGTGTATAATAAAACTGTAATGGAATACTGCAAGTCCAGGGTAAGACGACATTGAAGAAAGTCTTGTATTGGGCTTGAAGATTGACTAGGTGACCTCTGGGATAGCGATCTCCAAACTTTTTGGGGGGCGGGGTATGTACATCTGTTTTGCATTTTTTTTTTTTTTTTTGAGATGGTCAGTCAGATGTACTAAAAGAAGCCACAGAGGAGAGGCTCAGCAAATTTATTGTAGTCACAGGTCCTAGAGACAGGAGGCACAGCAAACCACGCAGGGCCACATGGGAAAGCCACCAGGGTGGTCAGGAGACAGAAGACAGGAACCACTGCCTTTATTGGGGTTCCCGTGGGGAAGGCAAAGCGGTTTAGGATTGCCTAATTGGAATAATTTATGCGGGCTTTGAGCTATAAGGGTGGTCCCTAGTTGCCTGGCACTTGGCTTGATTGAGGGAGAATAATATTGCCCCTGGAGGGTATGAGCCACAGAGGAGCAGCTTTGGTATGTGATTGGTTAGTTTGCATATCAAAGACTGATCTGCTGACCCTGTGCTACCTCTAAGAATTGGCTAGCCCTGGATGCCCCTTCTCTCCCCAGCAAGGAAAGATTTTTTAAGATGTCAAAACATAATAATATACAGAAAGTTAAAAATATTTATGATACAGCACCTCATCAGAAAATGATTTCGGTGTATGTACTCCCCAATATATACATATTTATTTTCTTATAAATTACATATGTGTATACATTAATATTATATTAAGTGAATTAAAATTCACCACAAAAACAGAAATTAAAAATGATGAATTTTAGATGAAACTTGAGATGAAAGAAAGCATATTATTAAAAGAAATCAAATTTAAAAGCGGTGCAAACGTTCTTATTTGCAAACTTTTAAATTAATGGTACCAAAAGTTTTGCTTGTATTGAATACGTATCAGTTTTATTAATAATTTAGTGAGAGCGATACTATTGAATATGCTTTATTTTTGGAAAATATTATGTTAGAACTATGTGATTAAAGATGAGTTTCTAATTAAAGTTTTTTTACCTTTTTAATATGGAATTTTTTAATAGAAGAGTAAATGAATACTAGAACAAACTCCTCTATATTCTTCATTCAATTCGATCATTATCAGTTCATAGTAATCTTGACAACTGTCTTGAATTATTTTGAAACAAATTGCAGATATAATACAATTCATCTGTAAATGTTTCAATGTATATTTCTTAAAGATATATATTTTTTAAATAAATCACAACCTTATTAATGCAGAAAAAAATAACAAAAATTCCTTAATATACTCACATATCCAGGCATTATTGACATTTTTCCATTATGTATTTTATAGCTGATTAAGTTTGTATTGATAATAGATTTAACAACTCTAAATGTATAATGTATACATTTAGAGTTGTTAAATTATGGATGATAGTGGATACAAAAGTATATTTCAAAGAGTATCCTTGAATAGTTTTGCCCAACCTTTAAGATTTGATTAGGCTGCCATTGTTTTCATCTAGTAATACATTTGACAAAAGAGATCTTTTTTAAAAAATGAGATATAATTGACATAACATTGTGTACATTTACGGTGTTGATTTGATCTATTTATGTATTTGCAACGTGATTACCGCCATAGCCTTAGCTAACATCTCCATTTTGCCATGCAATTATCATTTCTTTTCTTCTTTTTTTTTTGTGGTAAGAACATTTAAGATCTAATCTCTTAGCAACTTTGAAGTATGTAATACAGTATTGTTAACTATAAAAAGAGCTCTTGTTGACAAACAGAAAGTACACTCCTCTGTCAGATTCCTTTGTATGCTTTACTAGTATCGCTATCAAGCACTGGTTTCTTTGCAATAATAATTTTTAAAGCCATTTGTACATATTCTGAGAGCTATTTTAGTTTAAATCATTTATCTTATATCATAAAACCACATATAAGCCATAAATCTACTTATGTCATACTCACCATTCCATGTGTTACCAAATACTTCAAGTAAAGGGACAAGGGAGGACTCGCTCGTCAAGCCCTCTGGGCTGGGGGACTGTCATTCTTCTCTCCAAATATCTTCTCTCAACATTCCGAACTCTGGACTCATCCGAAGGTAGGATGAGGGCACCAGGATCATCCACATATTTAATATTTCTAAAGCTTGTTTTCCCCCCAAACGCTTCTAATTAAAAAAATAAATAAACATAAATGGAGGTTCTAAAACTTTCTTTCTATTCGGCAGATTGCCACATGCACCCTTTGGGGCAAACACCCACTTCAGTGCTTTTTGAGCTTTCTACATCTGTGAATTACTCTCTGTCAGTACTTTTGGAAAGTTTTAGCCATTATTACTTTAAATATTTCTTCTGCCGCTTTCTCTCTTTCTTCTCCATTTGGTATTCCAATTACACATGTTACACCTTTGGAAATTATCCCACAGTTCTTCGATATTTTATCTTGTTCTTTTCATTCTTTCTTCTCTTTGCATTTCATTTGTGGGAGTTTTTGACAATCTATATCTGAAGTTCATTGATCTTCTCAGGTCCAGGCTACAGATGAGTCCACCAAAGACATTCTCATTTCTGGTAAGTGTTTTTGTTTGTTTGTTCGTTTTTTATTTTTAGCATCGTTTTTTTTTATTATTATTTCTTCTTAGAGTTTCTATCTCTCTTTATATTATGCGCCTATTCTTCCATGCTGTCTACTTTTTCCATTCAAGCATTTAACCTTAATTATAATATTTTAAATTTCCTGCCTCATAATTTTAACATCTTTGTCATATCTGTTTCTGATGTTTGTTTTGCCTCCTGAGATTGGTTTTTCTTGCCTTTAGCATGACTTGTAATTTCTTTGTTAACCACTGGACATGCTAATAAGAGACATACAGTCCTCAGTATGAGTTTTTTTGTTAATCTGGGAATTCAGTTGTGTTTAATGTCTCTGTAGCTATAAGTACTGGAGGCTTCCAATCCCTCAAATGTCCTCTTTTTTCCTTCCTTTTTGACTGCAGATTTCCTGAAGTACCCTTCGTTATAGACAGCATATGTTCTGAATGAAGCTCTTTCAGTACCAATCCGCTGTCATTATACTGGAGCACTGTTGGTATTTAGTACGGTGTAGAGGAAGGGAAGCATTCCATAATTTGAGACTTTATTTGGACTCGTGTCCTTGAACTATTACTTTCCTGAGAGTTTTCCCTCCTTAAGTGAGGCAGAAAGGCTGAAGCAGACTGAAGCGAAATGCCCTTCCTCCAGTTGGGATAAGGCTCTGCGAAAGGATTTTCCTCTAGAACATAGGTCTTTGCTATGGAGACTGTTCTGGGCGTTTTTCACAATGTTTACACTTTCCTGCCTCCCTCCCCCCTCCCCCCCTCATTTCCATGAGGGGATTTTTCTCAGCAATTCGTCATGAGAATCATTTCTGGGGGAAAAAATCTCAGCTGTTATTTCTTCAAATACTGTACAATTGCCTCCGGCCTCTCTTTCTGAGACTTCAAATCCACATGTGATAGACCATTTTACCATGTCTCAAGTTTCTTTTGCTCTTTTATGTATTTTCTGTCTTTCTGTCTCTCATACTTTACTCCAGATATTTTTTTCCTGACCTGTAATCCAATGCACTCATTCTTATTGTATTCTGTTGCATCTTGTGGGTTTCCTTTCAACGTTGGACATTGTATATGGAAACTTATAAACAACTTGAATTTCTAGATGGTATTTCCCACAGAGAGAATTTACTTCCGCTTCTTTTTGCTAACGTGCTAGGAAACCCAGGTCATCTTAATCTAACGAGAGGGTGAAATTCTAATATGAGCCTTATTTCTGGGTCGCCATCGATTCCTGGGGCGGGGCCTTCCAGGGTCCTAGCAGAAAACCTGCAATGTTTACTATGCTTCTTCCCTCTTCATGGTCCTTAAAATCTAGTTGTTGTTATTGTTGTCGTTTTGTCACTGGAACTTCAGGAGCCTGTCAACACTTCTGCTTAGCTTTGCAGCCTCGGGATTGACTTTAGGATCTGAAGTATGCTGAAGGATGGTCAGATCCTGGATGCATCTCTCTGAATTTTCATTCTCTCTAGGGTATTGGTGTTGCAAATCTTTTCTATTTGTTGGCTTTCTCATGCCTTCGAATAGATTTTATTTTACTTTATTTCGTCCAAAGCTTCTAGTTCATAGAATTAGAACAACGGAAAATAGTTTTTAAAAAATAGAACCATAGAGAGTAAAACATTTGCTTTGTCTCTGTATCTCGGTAATCTGAAATTTTAGTCTGGTAACAATTAAAGTATTAAATAAGGTCTGGTATACGTGTATTTTTTTTTTTTTTGACAGAATTCTAGGGATTTAAATCGGCTAGTGCTTACAATAGGTGTTTTAAAATTTCACCAGAAATAACTACTCACTGAGTTATGGTCAAAGTTTCTTTTTGTAATTTGCTTCGAAACCAGTTCTAGCTAACACAACAACATTTTATGGCATATAACAACTGCGAACTAGCCTGTGGAGTTAAGTGTAACTCCCCGGGAATTCTGTGGTAAAAGTAAGCTCTTTGGATGAAAGTTTTCTCCTGAAAACTCGACAGCTAGTTTGTTTCATTCCACGATTAGGTAGACTTTGATAAAAGCCTTGATAATTTTGAATATTTTAGAGGTCACGCCAGGGGAAAATGAGTGAGCTTTCCACAGTTGCCTTAAGTAGATTCAAAACTCCTAAAAAGGATGTCCCTCCACCTTAACTAGCGCATTTATGCTTCCTGGGCCTCCCAAATGCTCAATAAGTAATTTACATATGCACGAGTGAATCAGTGAATGAAAAACAGAGGTGATCTTCTAGATTTTCCAATGTTTTTACTGAAAATAAGAAACCTCAAACTGAACACAATTGCCTCTCGGTGTTCTTACAAACATCATCTAGGGCAAAGCAGTCTCCTCTGCAATCAATTTTTGGGAAAATTTTTAATTGGAAGAAAACACTAAAAATAACAATATTAAGAATGCAAGTAATACAGTAACTCAGGTTAACAAGGAACTAGATTGCCTGTAGTTCAAGCAATTATTTGCCTCAGGGTTTAAAAGTTTCCAAAAGTTTGGAAATCTGTGCCAAATTAAACTTATAATGTTTTCTTAATAGTTTATTATTTCTCTGGAGTTATGTTCAGCTATTGCTCTTATCTTCCTTCAGTGTATGTATGAAAAAATGCAAAGATACACAAATATGACTAAATTAGGAGAAATAGAAATTTGGGAAGCATTTAATGACTTCTAACTATCTCTTCAAAAAGGAAAAGCTATTCATGAATCAACATAGTATTATTTCTATGCCAATATGTTATTTTCTAATTATTGCATTCTATCAACTTTCCAAAACTTTCTTAAAAGTGATGAAAATAATACTGGATAATTTAAAAGAATGTGTGTCTTCGATGGATGATACTCGAAGTGGCTGGTGTTTTCTGTGTACTCAGATTTAGTGGTGTTTATTTTAAAGCAGGTGTTTCTTGTTTTATTGTATTCAATGGCAATAGTGTGAATTGTTTGCACTAGACCAGATAAATATAAAGTCTTATGAATAGTCGTCTTTTTATTACAACAGATGGTGGTTCTATTCCAAAAGAGAAACCCTCTAATTAGATATTTCCTGAATATATAGCATTTAATGTAAAAAGGTACAGTTTTGTTAGAAAAGCATCATTCAAAGTATTGTATCTGGTATTGCTAATATGGCTTTGTTCGGTGTCATTTGGATAGTTTTATATACAGAAAAGAAACTTCAGAAGTTTACAATTTACAGTTTAAATTTGTAATTTAAAAACCCTGATTCTTAAGCATTTAAATTCACCTCATAATCTTATTCACTTTTAAGACTGATAAATTTTAAGAAACACCTTTAAAAGATATTTGAATAACATTTGGAACTGCTTAAACAGTTACCTTCAGCATTTCAAATTGCATTTATGAGCTTAACGTGCTTTATTTTCTTAAGTACTTCATTTGTCTTCAAATAGATCCTGCCGGATTACTTAAATAACTCTTATAAATCTAATAAATAATTAAACACAGTAAACCTAAAGTTCTCTCAGGTGTCCTGACATTAGGCATACACTTTAGTACTATTTCAACTTAAAATTACCAGTGCGAATAAATTACCCAATTTCCCATATTAAATGGAAGTAATGAGATTTTCATTCTAATAAACCAAATTCTTATTAAAATTACCAATACAATTGACCCTTGAACAACTCAGGGTAATGGATGCTGACTTGTCACACAGTCACATCCATTTTTGACTCCTCTAAAACTTAACTACTAATAGCTTACCATTGATCAGAAACCTTAGTGATAACATAGAGCCAATTAACACGATCTGTATGTTATATATATTATACATTGTATTTTTGCAATAAAGTAAGCTAGAGAAAAGAAAATGTTATTGAGAAAAATCATAAGAAAATACATTTACTGTACTATATGTATTTATTTTAAAAATCTGCATATAAGTAGACTTGTGTTGTTCAAGAGTGGGCTACATATAAGGTTTTAATTTGTATTTTCCTTTCAAATACTGTTATGGTGCGATCAAATTTAAGACTCACAGAGCCAATTAGCCAGCTGGGGACTGACTCTCCCCGCTAGAGAATCAGCCCCGAGTCTCTAGAAGGAATAGCTTAAAAAGCCCCAAAACCCCCACTAGCAAGCAAGCAGGTTTACAGAAGCAGAGGCTGGTCATTAACATATCTTTACACAGGATAACTACACCCTTACATTAGCATATCTTTGCACAGAATATTTCCTAGAACTACACCCTGTTTAACATTAAACAATGGAAGCAGAAATTGGCCATTTGAAAATTTTCCACCCTTAACAATACAAAAATATTAATTCTATTATTCTGCTTCTCCTAAATCTTTGGATCCTCAATCCATCATATTCCCGTATTTAATAGTTGTGATGCGAGAAAGGGCAAATTTCCCCAGTTGGTGGGTTAGGAGACCAAGGCCTGTACTGAGAGAAGAGGGTCTTTTGGTGGAGAGTGAAGAAAAAATTCAACACACACGCAAAGTTAGAGTCAAAAGGGAAGTTTGTTAGAGAAGGGGTAACACTCCACAGAGAGAGTGTGGTCTCCTCTCAGACGCAGAGAATGAGAGGCACAGTGAGAGACAGAGAGAGACAGAGTCAACGCCCTGAGAGGGACTCAGAGGGACAGAGACAATAGAGACGAGGACAATGAGAGAGGCAGAGTGAAGGCTCCGAGAGGGACCCTGCGTGTCCAGGGAATTCAGTTTCTATGTCATTCTTTAGTTCCCATTTCCTTTGATACGGACTTATAGTGAGGAAGGGGAAGAGTCTGTAGTATGAAAAGGTAAGAATATGTAGAGTAAAAGGCCTGCTGGGGTTCCCAGCCTTTAATCCATTGGTTCCCCCAAGGTTTGAGCCATAGGGAACGACTCTTGGTTCCTGTTTCCCCTGCACAGGTGTGGGGAGCAGGCTGTTAGCAATCCCAGCAGAAACCTTCCCTTGTTCTGCAGGTGACCTCCGGGCCTGGCTGCAGGACTGATCAGCACCTTGCAGTCTCTGGATGCGGCTCGATTAACATTTTTAATTCTCCTGCCTCCTTCCTACATTAGTTGCATCACTGGACGAAAATAAAATCTAATCCAGTTCACTCACTCATTCATTTATTCGACAGTTATTTTCTCACACACCTACTATGTGTCAGGTGCTGTGTACAGCACAGCGAATAAAGCAGGAAAAAAGCAAGCCTGTGCTCAAGGAGCTTGCTTAACTTCTTAGGGGAAAGGAAAACTAATAAACAAGGTCGATTTTTATATAACTTATAATATGATCAAGAGTGATACAACGCTCGTTTGGAGGGCCACTATAAAAAAAAGAACACGTGTTTGTGAGAATAAACAAACTGGAACCCCGTGCACTGTTCGTAAAATGGCACGGCTCCTGTGAAAACAATATGATGGTTCCTCAAAAAATTAAAAATAGAATTACCATGTGATACAGTAATTCCACTTCTGGGTATATACTCGAAAGAATTGAAAGCAGGATCTTGAAGAGATAGTTGCATAGCAATGTTCATAGGAGCATTATTCACAATAGCAACCCAAGCGTCCATCGACAGACGAATAGATAGGCGAGATGTGCTATATACATACAATGGGATGTCAGGCGAGATGTGCTATATACATACAATGGGATGCTATTCTCTGACGGATCTACAACGGGAATGTACCTTGAGGACATCGCGCTAAATAAAATAAGCCAGAGACAAAAATACACATGTTGCATGATTCCATTTATAAGAGGTGCTTAGAGTGGTCAGGATCACAGAGACCCAAAGTAGAATGGTGGTTGCCAGGGACTGGGAGGAGGGGGAGAGGGGGAATTATTGTTTAATGAGTATAGAATTTCAGTGTTGCAAGATGAAGGGTTCTGGAAATGAATGGCACTGATGGTCATACGACAATATAAACACCACTGAACTCTACGAAAGTGTAAATTTCCTTTTGTGCATTTGGCCACAATTAAAAAAATTGGGAGAAAAAAAATTGACGAGCCGTGGAGGAAGATAAACTTAGAAAAGGGCCCGAAGCAGTTTTAAATTGGACGGCTAGAAAACCGAGGTTATTTAAGATTGCACATTTGAGCGGGGCAGGAAATTGGCGATGCAGACGTCCAGAAACTTCGGTCTCATTGTCACTGAGCTTCTGTGTTTGATTCCCTGGGTCACTGATTGCAAAATTCACGTGGAGCTCGATCTCACAATTCACTTTCCCTAATTTTCCTTCTACTCACAGAAATTTCAGCGTGTCTCCCAGATGGATGCTTCAGAGAACGTTACATCTGTTTAAATTTTAAGATCAAGTTTTCTCTTCTAAGGCTAAAGAAACCTGTCTATGTTTTTCAGGATCTTTAAACGATTTTGGATATATCAAATGTTATCCAAGAGACATCTCACAGGCTTTTTCTGATTCCTGAGCTCATTCTACCTTCAGAGGCAGGATTTTTTTTTTTTTCCTGAATGCACAAAATATAAAAATTGCCTGGCATTGTGTTAATAGATATTTTTCCTGCGAAAGTCAATTTGTTGCATTTAGACTCTCGACAGCGATATTACTCCGAAAATGATACTTGGAATATATTTAAAATGCCAGTAGTTCCAAAAAGTCATTATATTAGATTCATATAAACAAAAGATTGAGAAGTTTTGCTAATTTATATCTAAGCAAAATTACACTAACAGATTTTTAACTTGATCTGGCCAATTTCATTACAATGAGCGATATCTACTCCCACCAGCAAAACTTGATATGAGAAACAGCAAAAAAAAAATGTACAAATTATTCAATAAAAAGAGTAAATTGCCAATGTTTTTAGGTGCATTTTTAAACTTTGACAGTCGGTTTGCTGTGTGACTTTAAGAAAAATACCAGACGTGCTTGATTAAAAAGACGATATGGAACCTACATGAACAAAAACCTGTATTTGACATTAAATTGCACCGTTGGTATACATACAAGTCAGGTCATAAACCGATTTAAACTTATTTCATTTGACGTTTTACATGGAGGTGTGTGTTCTTGCGGCAGGCAGAATATTAATTCCCTCGAAGTAAAAAATTCCAGTTATTCCTCCCGTCCTTCACTTTAAGACATAAATTGCTCGAAACAGGCGAAGGGAGGAAGTTGCTGGGGCTGAAGATGCTTTTCTGGGACTTGAGACAGAAGAAAGACAGGCATTTTTGTGAGTAGCTCACACAGGATGGGTGACAGGCCCTTCTTCTTCGGAGGGAGTAGCTACATGGCCTTCTGTCACACTGGTGGCCCTGCTCTTCCCACCCCCACCCCCACCCCGTGTGAAGACTCTGCTCTCACTCCGTCTGGAAAGTGTTTCTCTTTGTTCTTCAAATGTCACGTCAAAGCTTTGTTCAAATGTCATGCTTTCAGCCAAACTTTCTGTGGCAGACTATATTTTCCCCAAGACGACATGGCAATATTTCCATTCCTCGTCTCCTCCAGAACTTCGCCACTCACAGGGAAGAGGTGGAACCGATTTTCTATCCCCTGGAAAAACTGGGCATGCCTTTAGAGCCATCTCGACAAATAGAAGCAAAACTGGCATTGCACGATTTTAAGGCTAGGCTGCAGAGGGTTTCTGCTTGCGCCTCTTTCTTTTCTTGGGAGTCAGGTCCTTGGAATCAAGCTACTAGTTTGTGACGAAGCCCAAGCCATGAGGAGAGGCCTTGCCACCACGTCTAAGCGTTTCAGCATGAGCTGCCAGGTATTGGGGTGATTCTAGCCCTCAGCCTTTGAGTCTTCCAGCTGAAGCTTTAGATACTGTGGATTATCCCTGCCACGCCTCATGCAAATTATTGACTCATAAGTTCTTGAGATAACAAATGGTTGTTTTATACCACTAAATTTGGGGGTAGTCTGGCAGGACTGCCTGGAGGGTGTGTGGGGCCATCAAATCCAAGACCCACGGAGCCAAATGAGATTCATTATGAGCCTTTAGTGGCCGGCCTGCGACTGACTCTCCCCACTAGAAAATCAGCCCCGAGCCTCCAAAAGGGTTAGCTTAAAAAGCCCTCAAATCCCCTCTAGCCAGCAAGCAGGTTTACAGAAGCAGAGGCTGGCCATTAACACATCTTTACACAGGATAGCTACACCCTTAACATTAGCATATCTTTGCACAGAATATCTCCTACAACTACACCCTGTTTAACATTAAACAATGGAAACAGAAGTTGGCCACTTGAAAATTGTCCACCCTTAACAGGGCCTAAGGGAAATATTTAAATTTAACTATTTGATTAAAAAGAAATATATTGCAAAAATCATGGGCTCCTGTGAGGTATAGTGATTTATCAACAAAGAGTGTGTTTACTGTCTACTCAGTGGAAATGAAGATTATTATTCCAACGTCTGAGCTATGCTAGAGTCACAACAAATCAGAAGGTCAGCACTATTCTGTTTATCCAATCTTTCACGACCCCAGGAGAGAAATACTACACTAGCCAGTAGAAGTAATTTACTTCTCGGGCCATCCTCTGGGAACTGTGACCTGGTCATGCAACCCTAGGATGACCTCAGAGGCATGAGTCCCAGAGTTCTTTGAAGCACCCCGTTGACCTCATGCGTAGGACAGGAAATCAGAGAATGTCTCAAAGACGAGAAAGTGCAAAATGGGCCCAAGTCCCTTGCTGGCACACCTGGCTCCAGACAGTCCCAAGCACTAGAGTGGGACTTCGAGATTTAAAGCATCAGAACCTAGAGGCAGGGGGACTGAGACAGGTGCTCTGCTTGTCACTATCTAAATGCCATGCTGAGAATAAGAACATCTTCTCTAATTTCTTCCTGTGGTCCTAATAGTCTCTACTCCCCGGCCCCCACTCTGCTTTTCCATATAGCAAATGCAACCATTGATATACAAGGTATTCATCTTTTAAGAACATTTTAATGCCTGTTTCCTCTCTCTAAAATGTAACCTCCAAGAAGGTTGTCATTTTGTTTGTTCCCATTCGTCTCCCTAGCTCCTAGAATGATGCCTGCAGCATGACAAGTATTCAATAGTGTCAGGTAGCGACACCTGTTAAGAAGAAAATAAGAAGAGGTGAGGGCATAGAGAAAGATTGGGATAGAGGGGCTACTTTAGAGAGGGCAGTCAGGAAAGGTCTCTTTTATGATATGATATTTGAAGAGGAGCCTGAATCAAAGGAAACAGAGTTCCAAAGATGTAAGGGGAAGAACAGTCCAGGCAGAGAGAGAAAAGCTGCCAAGATCTCGAAGTGGAAATGTGCTCAGTGTGTTTGAGGAATGGATAAAGGGAGTGTGATTAGAGCAATGGAGAACAGTGGAAAAAAGTCAGGTTGTGAGACTGTTATGATCCAGAAAATAAAGAGCTTTTAAAGCCAACCTAAGAAATTTGTATTTTTCTCTAAAGTGATTGGAAACCATTGGAGGATTGTGAGCAGGAGATACTGTGATTGCTGGAAAGTGAGTGAGCAGGCAGTGGGAAGACTGGTTCCACTTGAAATAAGAGGACTCCTTAGGGAGAATATAATGGAAAAACTTCGACATGGGCAGAGTAGTTAAATTTAGGCCTGGCTGGGAAAAAAAATCATTCAATAAGCATTTATCAATTATAGTACGCTTAATTAGAGCATGCTAAGTATCAGAGATATAGAAGTTAATAAAGGACAGTCATCGAACTCACATTCAGTGAGAGAAAAAGCAAAACCAAATAATGATAAGACCTTGTGCTGTTGTCAAAGTCATCACACACGAACGCAATTTCATTGTCTTTTTCTCACGGGACGAAGAGGAGCCGTAGGTAAAGGACCTGGCCTAGTTCGTCTTCCTCTCTTACCTTTCTCTTCTGTTAACTTCAGCTTTAAGTATGACTATGACATAGTGGACACTATATATACATATATTTATATATACTTTATGAATCGGTGAATAAATATGAAAGTATATATATGTAGGGAAACAAAGAGGAAGAGCATCAGGTAAGATTGGCTAGAGATGGTGCTACCTGAGCAAGTGGAAAGCGGGTTTGGCATTCCAGAGGAGCAGGACGGCGTCTAAAATGTTGGAAGCAATTTGTTTGAGGTCACAGAGCATAACTTGAGATGCGGAGACCCGAACGAAATGGGATTTAAGAAATAGGCATGAATCGCATTATGGATGCATTTGAAGCCACCTTAAGATTTATTCTATGCACCATGGAGAAATGGCAAAGAGTTTTCAGCAAGGAAGTAAAGCGTTTGGGTTGATGTGGAATGGAACTGATTTGGAGCATGAATCTGACGTAGGCCATACCAGACTCAAAAAATCGGTCACTGGCTGCTTCGACGAAATGACAAAGTGTTTTTTTTTTGTCCAATAAGTGTAATTTTGAAGTAGAGGCAAAAGAGAAAGCTGATATAATGACCCCCTTCCTTACTAACTCTCCCTGTTCCCTTTATACTTGTATTAGAGCCATTTGACTCCTACCTGCAGTCACCCTTGCCCTGGGGCTTGAGAACAAACCTGTCTACAGTTGGAGGTAATTAGGGATATCTCAGAGCTCAAGGGACTGAAAAAACAGGTCAACCCTGCCGCTCTTCTCATTCCGACTTCATGCCCTAAATTTAGTAATCTGACTGTTTCCTCATTCCTGTAATCAAGATCTGTCCACCAGGACTGGGGGCCATACCTTGTTTTTACTCATCATCTTGATTACAGAGTTCCCACTAGTCTAAATAATATTTCTACATGAATGAGAAAAAGGTATATTCTCTAGGAAGAAACAGCTAGAGCTTCAGTCTCACGTGGTTGGGAGTTAGCCCTTATCGACTCCCTTGCTGGACACCTTTGCATTGTTCACAAACTGCCCAACTGGACCTGTTGGTCCTGCTTGAATCCTGGGTCCTATCCCTGAACCTCGGCCTCATGACCCTCACTTGCTACTAGACCTTCAGCATCAGATTGATGCCTTGCCTGGATCTTCAGCCATGAAACACAGCTGAGTAACTCTTGCCTGCTAAGATGGTTTAGGATTAGAGATATCAACTCCTTAGGGGGGAAAAATGATGTTAATTTAAGTTTAGAGGAATATCATTAATTTTTTCAATGAGGTTTAGAAACCATACGGTAAGAGTTCAAACTACCTTAATGTTTGGTTTTATCATAGAGTTAAGTTTCTTATCTGGGATTGGTCAAGGTGTTTACTATTATATTTTCATTCTCAGGAGTGCCACCTAAGTTATAAAACAGGTACTGGTATATGTATAGATCTCTTTTTATTTCTATTTTTTCCATTGTGTATGTATGTTTTTATACCAGTTCAAGATCGTGTTAATTGCTCTAGCTTTGTGTGTGCGTGTGTGTGTGTATTTCTTTTTATTTGTAGTAATGTTTTGTGTGTGTGTGTGTGTTTTTACCTGAAAATCTATTAGTTTGATTTTACTATAGCTACAAAAGGTTTTTTTAGGTAGTATTTTTCTTTACTTCACAGTATCCTTAAATTTCATGTGAATCTCTTATAAGTAGGATTAGTTGGCTCTCTTGTCCAATTTGACAATCTTTATATTTTAATTGGAGAAATTAGTTTTTTTAATTTACATCAATAATTACTATTTTGGGATTTAAATCTTTACTTTGCTATTGGTTAAGTATTTATCTTGTTGACTCTGTATTTTCTTGTTCTCATTTAGGTCAGTCACTTGCTCAAAATATATGTGATTTAAATTAGGGCAGTAGGATCCCTTTGCTAAGATACAAATATCTCAGAAATAGCGAACTTTTAACAAATAAAAAATTATACCTTGAATAAGGCAGGATATAAAATGAACAGTCAAGGGTCTGAGAAGACCAGAATTGAAGAAACAGTAGGTAGACAGCTTTTAAAGAGATATAGTAAGTCTTCAGAGAAAGCTAGCAACAATCAACCCCAGTATTGCAGGGGTCTGACTTATAACTGGAAAAGTGTCCAAGGATCAAGTGTATGGTAAGTAAACACTGAGCATTCTGATTCATTCCCATAGTCATCAACTACCTGCATCAGTCCATTTTGTCTGCATATAAAACAATCTCACCATTACTATATCGTATAACAATAAATATTTATTCTCACACTTGAGACCATGTGAATCAGCTTCTATGCTCCTTCAGAGTTCACCCCACTCTATGGTTATTCATCCTGAGGCCCAGGAAGTAGGAATAGTGATTACTTTTGGGAGAGGTCAAAATCACCCACTAAATAAGTTTAAACAGACAATGACATTTAAGATCTGGACTTGAACTTGTACACTCTCATTTCCACCCACACTCCATTAACCAAGATGACTCATATGGAGGCCAGCATCTAAAAGTATGGAGAGCTATCCTCTTCGTAAGGAGATATGGGGTTAAGGAATAAATATTTTCTGACCAATAGTTTGATTGATGTCAGTGCCTAGCTAGAAAAAGCTTTTAAAGCATCCAAAAAAAATTTTTTTTCTGTGTTTTTTGCCTATGCAGCAAAACCTGGCCTCCTTGGGCTTTTGTACCTTTTTTTTTTTTTTTTTTTTTTGGTATATATAAATCTTTAAATGAAATCTGGATAGCATATGGGCTTTTTCTTTATAAAATCAGCTTGCAATAGCTTATCATATATTTTAGAGCTTGAAAAAAATTATGTAGATTTTTGACTCCTTCCCTCCTTTTTCCCATAATAGGGACTTCTGTAGTGCTCCTCAGATGTAATGAAATCTATTTTGGTAGGCAATTTCAGCTAGGTTCCATTAAATGTAGGAATCTGTTCTCGGGTTTTAGCATGCTTACAATTATAGTCTGAAATTATACTCTTTTGAAATTTATTCAGATAATAGCTATTAGAGTAGTAGAAATTTCTAATGTAAACATTAGAATAATGCTTAATCATTTATTAGAGAAAAATAACAAATTCCAAATGTATTGAAAATATTATATAGAGAAGAAGATGAAAGCATTTCCAAGAATGCTTTCACATAAATATTACTCATTATACTGTCTCCTCGCCAAGTATAAATCACACAAATATAAATCTTCTGCATACAAGAAGCATCTAAATTAAAAGTGAATAAAAGGAAGATACACATCCAAAAGAGCATGAATAAAACAAACACCTCTAATCCATTGATTATATGTAGCAAAACCAAAGTGTGGGGTAAGATGGCAGAAATATTGGAGCGGTTATTATCGGTGGTAGGAGTTTCATTGTTACCTAATATCTTCAGATGAGAGGAATTCATACTAGGCATTTTAAAAGAAATAAAAGAAGAAGAAGAAGAAGTGAAAACAGGAATACTGAAAATGACATTGTAGTTTTAGAAACAGTGAAAGAACAAAACTGGGAGTTTTAATGAGCTCGGTTGACCCAGACGGCAAAGCGTCATTGATGCCGAAAAGTCACAAGCAGCAAAGACAGCACCACTTAAACCATTTGGACAGATGATCAAGTGGACACAAAACAAAACAAACCTGGGAGACTTGGGACCAGGGAAAAAGAACGGAAAGAAGGAAAGAAGGGAGGGGAGGAGGGAAGTGTCTTAGAGAAACGACCAGTTTTAACTCTCATGTGCTCCTGTGAATTCTTGGTTTGTTATTGTTTTTATTCTATAAGATTTTTTTTTCTTCCTTTTTTTCTTCACAAAGAATGCCTTAAAAATAGTTCAGCATTTTGTACGTGCTGTGCTTGGAAGGTTTCTCTGAAGATTTAAACTCTTCATTGCCAGAACAAAAGGTCCATCCTTATGAAAATCTTTACCAAGTCTCAGGCAAGAATGAGACTCTTAAATGACCATGTAGTTTTCCAAATCTTTTTGTTGTTATTCTGAGATGCTCAGTGTTTGTAAATCAAAGTCTTTTCTTTTGAGATAATTTACATACATAGACTCGTACAATATATTGTATCGCAAAAGATTCCAAGAATTACTTTCCTGCCCTTTGTTTCTATAGCAATCTGCTTTTTGAGAAGAGTAGGTTGTAATCCACATGCAGCCTGGACCGTGCGGAAAGGCCACGGGGTCCAATACAAGGACTATTTTCCCTCTGATATGCACACTATCTACCTTTGCTCGTTACAGGAGAAAAAATATCTGCCTCCATCCATTGTGATTCAATATGCTAAAAAAAATCATAAATCAAACTGGTATTCGAACATGCCAAGAAATAACCATTATATTTGACTATAAGTTTCATTTCACCCTTTCCGAGATGACTATTTTATACCTTCTCTCTTCAAATTTCTAGTACCCCTTTCTTCATTCCCTTTAGTGATGCCCTTATATCTTACTTTATTGTCCAAATACTCAAAACTGGACAAATTCAATACATCAATAAAGCCACTTGCATCCATATTTGTACTGTCTGTGTCTTCCTGCTTGCCACAGAGACAGGTGTTTCTGCTCGCCAAACAAGGTCAACGCTGCCATGATGCTCTGGATCCTGTTTCCTCTCGCTTTCGCTCTTTATCCTGCAGCAGTTTCTTTCCATCTTTTGCATCCTTCCGATTCTCACTGGCACGCGAATGCCACCTTTACATTATCTTCCCTCGACCACACATTCTTCTTTGTGTTTCATTCCGTGCGCTTCCTTTGTCTTTTCCGTTTCCTCCCCATTTATCCTCGAACCTAAGCAAATTGAGCTTCTGTTCCCATCAAATTTTCTGACATTGTTTTTTGTAAAGGCTTCAGTTTTCAAGTTAGTAAATTCAATGAACTATTCATTAGCTTTACCTTGATTGCAGTATTGGACATGATTGACTACTTTCTGCTTCTGGAAATAACTTATTGTCTGCTTCTGAGATACAGCTCTCTTCTGTTTTCTATTTTACAGGCAGTCTCAGCATCCTTTGCAGATTTCAACTTCTCTACCTAACCTCTACTATTGCAGTTCTCAAAGCTGAACCTTGGTCCTAGTTCTCATCTCTAAATACTTGCTCTCCTTAGGTGATATCTAGCTTCATGTCTTTAAAAGCATATTAATGACTACATTTATATCTCTTGACCTCTTGAGCTCTAGACTCATATCTAACTACCTCCTTGGAATCTCCATTTTTGTAATGTATTAGTTGGGGTAAGCACTAGATGCTTTAACAAACAAACTTTCCAAATTTCAGTGACATAATATAAATATAAAATTTTATTTCTCATTCACGTAAACAGTCCAATTTGGGGATTTCCAAAGGCACCCTTACTCATTCTGGCGAGGTAGTTCCCAGACTTCTCCCTTATATTCCCACCCTTATCTGGGGCCTGAGGGTATTCTGCATTCCATGGATAGGAAGTGGGTGTAAATAAAGCATATGCATATCTTGGTCTCCTGCCCAGAAAAACACACAACCTGTTCTCCTTGTTCCATTGTTAAGAGCTAATCAGGTGGCCCCTTGTGGATGCAATATGAGCTAAGAAATATTATCTCTGGCTGAAAAGCTGCTCACCAGCAATGATCATACTATGCTAAGGGGAGTATGAATCTCCGATGTGGAGCTAGCCATCCCGGCCACATTCTGTCTTTCTTGCCACCAAATAACTTCAAATCCTTCTCCTGCTACACAAAATATAAACATCCCGCTTCTCAGGGATAAAATCAAAAGTTCATCCAGCTGCTGCATCCAGCTAAGAGTCCAGGGTCTCTGGATGATGAATGATCCTCTCCAGCAGGGGTAGATATGGTTCCCTGTGCTCTGGCAACATCTCAATTAAAAGAAAAGTTGTCCATATACTCAATCTCACTCCCTGACAACATCCCATACACAGTGGTGGAGCAGGGACCAAAAAAAATGCAATAAAAACTTACATTCCGAAAAGGAGGGAATCTGAGAAAACTTCTCTACACCAGTTAAAGGAAAACTTCTGGCCACCAAGCGTGTGTGCTTTTTTCCCCATGCTCACCAATTCTCTGACAACGGTGACGATCCAGTTCAGTTCAGACACTATCTATCTGGAGATAGCATCAGATGCTGCAACTTAAGGGCTCAGTACCACAAGATTGCCTCAACTTGAGGTGCCAATTGCAAGTCCTAGCTAGTTACCTGTGCTTCTGATAAATGGCTATAAATCGGGGTTACCATGACCCTCCTCCTCCAGTTCTATGATTTGTTAGGATGACACACGGAATTCAAGGGAACACTTAACTTACATTTACCAGTCTATTATATGATAAAGGATACAGATGAAGAGCCAGATGAAACCTGCAGGGTGAGGTCCAGAGGGGTCCTGAGTGCACCCCTCTGTATCCGTGGAGATGTAGAGGGTAGAGAAGAGATTTCCAGGCAGAATCAACAGCGTGTCCAAAGATTCTGAATTCAGAAATATACATGCTGTATTTGAGAGACTGAAATATCTTTGTGGAAAGCTCGGTGGAGTGTGGAAAATTTCCAGAAGAGGAAGAGTGGGACCAATTAAGGATTGTGGGGTTTTATCATGAGAGGTATGGGAAATGACTAAAAAGATTTAGGGAAGAGAGTCATATGGTTAAATCTACATCCTTACTGCATTATGTATGGGTCCTGTGCCGTCCATCAAAATAGTATTATAAAGGCTAATTCCACTGTCGATGAAGAACTCAAAATAAATCATTAAAATGACCTAAAATATATGTTAAAATCTATCTTGAATCAAAAAAAATATACCTTACATTTATCTTAAATATATGTTAAATCTTAAAACTACTTTGAGTCCATTTAAATAGTAAATCTGTTCTGGCTTCTATAGATAGGCATATATATGATACACAGTTGTCTAAATATTATTAAATTATGTTAATGAATAGATTTTTAAGGCAAAATTATGACTCATATAAGATAAAATGAATGTATGTTAAAGATTTTATTTTTAACTCATTGATGGCGAAATAAGTAAGATAGTATAAGTTTCAAAAAAATTAAAAGAAACATACATATATAGGGAAATAAAGAATGATGAGATAAATCTTCAAATAGATGAACAATGGGTCTATCCACCAGCAATAATAAATTCTATTCCACCTTACGTGACTAATTTTCATTTCTATGGGAAAGAATCTTTGTATGACTAATTTTCATTTCTATGGGAAAGAATCTTTGTATTGTTATTAGTAACTCACAACTTGTAGTGTTGTAAATTGTTCGCAGAATGAAAGGATAAGGAAAATTGGGAGGGGTATTCTTGAGGAACACATTTTTGGTCAGTTTCCAAGTCCTTCAAAATTTGTCCTACAAGTATATACAAATTATAAATTTTATGGCCTATAGAAAGGCTGCTTTAATACTGGTCTACAGAATACTGCTCTGCCCTATAAGAGATCGGCCCTAAAATCAAGGCTGTTATTTCTGACAAAGCTCTATGGGCTCCTGGGGGCACTTCTACTTTAATCGTGATGTAGGTTAGCTTCATAACCTATGACTCCAGACCGATTTCACTCACGTGAGACCCTGAAGAGACAATCCATCCAGCCGCACGGGACAGGACCCCTGCCCCGTGGGACCTGTGACATAATAAATGTGTCGTTTTAAGCCACTAAGTTTGTCGTAAATATTTATACAGAATACGAAACGAGGGTAAATGCATGCAGTATGATTCCATTCGTATGGAGTTGAAAACTTGGCCAAACTCAACCGTGGTGTTAAATGTTAATACGGGAGCTACCTGGGAGGTAAAGAGGGGATAATAATAATAATAATAATAATAATAATAATTGGGTGAGGACGTCAGGGGGCTTCTGGGATCTGGTAATGCTCTTTATCTGAGCAAGTGAGCTCACTTTACGGAAATTCATTGAGCTGTACATGTAGGATTTCTGAACATATCGTTCGATTAAATATTATTGAAAAAATATATGATTTAGCTTTCCTCTGAGTTTATATTTCCTATTCCATTGCCAAAAAAATACCTGATAATATTAACATATATTGAGCCAGCATGTCTACTAGAGTTTCAAATGAATCAACATGTTTTATATTTTAACTTTGTGTTTAGTGCCCTTTTTAAATTAGATATCTGGTAATTCGATATAGTCAAATGTAAAAACACTTGCCATTTGGGGTATACTTGTTTCTTATTTAAAAATCATTCCTGCCCTGTAATGTTTTTAGAGTTAAATGAATATAGAAGTGGGTAAAGTGCTTTTAGGAACAAGTAAAACATTTCTTATGTATGATAGTTAATTTAATATACTCTGCTTTTTAAAGATAAGTACAAAGTCTTTGCTGTGTATGAAAGACAGTTTCCTCTCTCATATAGACACCCATAATAAAAAACATTTCATTCATTATATTGAATCCATTTTTTCTATTTATTTTTTATAAGTGACATCACTTTTCATTCTTAACATATAAGGACTCTATCGAGTGTTTATTTGCATGAAGACAAATACTTTCTCTTAGTAATTATTATCATTTTCTTGTTACTGTCTTGGTTTTTAAATGCTCTCTCTGGTTTGCATGCCAAATAATTTTAATTGTATTTATTTATGTTTTGAATTAATAACATTCTTTTAATTCAAAATTCAAAAGATACAAGAGTGAATGCAGAGAAAAATCACCTTCCTCCTTCTGTCTCCAAGCTCCAATTCTCCTTCCCTTAGGCAATATATGGTATATTTTTCTTGCGCATCTTTACAGAACTACTTTATGCATATATAAACGAACATATGCAAATTATATTTATGTATCTATTTACGTGTATAGATGTAGATGATATAGATTTCCTGTTGCTATATCTCTCTTAGCAGGCTGTTTTTAACACAGACAATAAGCTCCTGAAGATGAGTTTGTGTCAAATTCGTCTGTGTGATCTCTCTAGCATGTTAAGATATATCTATATATATAATTTCCTCCCCTTTCTTTTTGGCACATTATGGCATACGTACTCATCTACACAATATGTATTTTTTTGGTTTTGTTTTTTAGATAACAGCATTTCTTGTAGTGAATTCCACATCCGTTCATAAAACACTTTCTTTTTTTAAAAAAATTTATTTTATTTTTTTAGTTTATAGTTGATGTTCAATATTATTTTATATGTTTCAGGTATACTGCATAATGGTTAGACATTTATATAACGCTTATCCTTTTTCATGACAGTATGATAAATCATTGCATATGATAATCTATGTATATATTTATATAATTTCTTCAATCAACCTTCTCTAAATGCATATTTAGGTTATTTTCAATAGCTTGCTATTATAATGTACATGTGGCCATTGGAAATATTTTACTTTTTCTTCATTTATTAATAGCTAACTTCATTGAGCATATAGTATGATTTTGGCACCATGTGAAGTGCTGTACATAAATTATCTCATTCAGTTCTCAAGCTGACTCTATGAGGGCAGTACTTTTTTTTATTCCTACTTCACAAATGAAGACACTGAGAGGTTGACTAATTCCCTCAAGTGAGAAAATGAGTAAATGAAATATTTAGAGTTTGATTGCTGGTCTGTGTATCTTCAAAACTCTTAAAAACAAACACACACACACAAACAAAAACCTCTTAAAACAGAAACTAATTCTATAGATATTTATTGACAACCTGTATGTATATAACATGCTGGAGAGATCACACAGAATGAATCAGACACAGTCTTTCATCTTAAAGAAAGAGCTGATTGTTGAGTGTTAAAAATAGCCTGATCATTTCTGAGTAACAGTTAGTCACTTAATTATAGCAGATTTCACCATAGTGACTGACAGGTCAGTGAAAAGATATTCATCTGTGCACAGAAATGACGTTTTAAAATCATATTCTCAATTTCAAGTTATATAATTTAATTAGAGTACTAGACTTAAAAAGTAGTAACTATAAGATTTACTAAAACTGCAATTCTGCTTCTGATGTAACCACACAGTAGAATATAAGCTTAACAGCTACATTTCAAAGTTGAGCACTTTTTAGAGGTGACATGAGAAATGTCTAAATCATTAATTACAGCTAGAAATAAATCTTCCAACAGAGGAGAATTCGAAACAAATATGGAGAAAAGTGAATGCCTTGGGAAGAACTCTCAAAAGGGCTTGCCTGATTCTATGGCAGAAGTGAAACTTAATGTGATTATTGGATTTTGAAAAATATCCATTTTATTTTTTTCCACTGCCAGTTTCCTTCAGGGACAAAGATTAGAAATATAAAAAATTCATGTAACAGACATTTCTTCCCAATACTGGGATTGTGTAGGAAATGTTATAAAGAAACTTCTTTCAAATTTCCAGCATAGTTTGGAACGTTAACAAGTAAAAGAAAAAAAAGTTGTAGTAAGAACAGAAAACGTAGTTTATAGAAAGGCATTTAATTGAAAATGTAGTTTGGGCAATTTAATTGCTGCTTTCTACAGCTGCCCTTGACCTTAATCCTAAGAGTTCAACATTTGGCCATCATAGTCCATACTCAATGGCTCCTGTAATCTGCCTACATAAAATTTAGGTAGAATTGGAACACAGGAGAAGTTTTCCATTTTTGACCTTTGAACTGGCGATTGAATCAACAGATATGACTATCAAAAGCAGATTCCCTGGCCCCCATTCTGACTTTTAAAAAACAATATGTCCAGGAATTTACATTTTTGGTAATTCTCATGCCCTCAAGTCTTAGAATCAGTGAACCGAAAGCAAGTAAATTGTTAGGATTAACTACGACGCCTGTCTTCTCTCAGACACTTAGAAACAAACCAGTGGCTAGAAAGCACATCAACTTAACCTGAGGAAGTGTTTCCTATACTTGGCTCTGCTGTTTCCTTGCAAACTGACCTCGTAGGAGTCACTGACCATCTATTAAACCTAGTTCTCCTGTTGCTCTGCGTTACTGTGAAGTTAGGATGACGTATCTGCAGGCTCTTTATTTCCTGCCGTAGAAATGTATGACATCAATAGCATTAATTCCATTCTCTCAGAATAGGTTAAAGAATAATACATTCAAAATAAAATTCATCTCTATTTCCAACGATAAAGAAAAAGAATAACCCCCCCCCCAAAATATAGATATCTATTCAATTTGTATAAATTTATGGCAATATTAAATATCATTTCTTATTATTATTCTTAATTTAATAGCTTTTCCTTGTATTACTTCTTCACATAGTAACAAAAAGCACGGTTACTTCCATTGATTAAAAATGGATATGTTTCACAGATAAGCATTGCTTACCTTTTGATATAACTGAGTTTTCACCAAGTCCCTAAAAATCTTTTTATGTTGTTGAAGCATATATGCCTTGGGGATTATAGTATTCTTGCTTTTTATTTTAGAAAAGAAGCATGACTTAGTCTGACATGTATGACTAATATGATCACGACCCTTGGGAAATCAGATGGTTTTCTGGAGACATCACTAAAAAATACTGACTGAAGCCATTCCTTTCTGACACATGAATTGCTCTATACGCCAAGGCTACAAACTGTCAGAATGAACCAATACTAAGATGAGAATCTTACGAGATTTTCCAGCTGGTCGAATCACTGGTGGTGAGTCAGCAGATACATCTGCTAATTGCATAAGTCTCTTACCATTTGCGGGGCTTCCAGAACCTCCTGAAAAATGAGAAACCAGATCAGAAAATGAAGGCACAGCAGTCTGTGATGTATCTGGCAGCATCAAGACCTGAAAATAAGGATGTTTCCATCAACAAAAAAGGATCGAGAAGAAAAGCAGAAAGCAACGGTCTAAAATGATAAAGAAATGAGACAATTATAAAGCCAAAGTGATATATATTGCTGTGTGTGTGGGGGGGGGGGGCGGTGGGGAGAGAGAGAGAGAGAGAGAGAGAGAGAGAGAGAGAGAGAGAGAGAGAGAGAGAGAGGGGCAGGTAGAGAGGGGGCAGGGAATCACAGCTTCGCCTTACTAGCAGTATGGCCTTGGGCAAGTGACTTAGCCTCTGTGTGTTTAGGTTTCATCTGTAAAATTGCAACAGTGCCAGACAGCGCTGCCACATAGAAACGCTCAAATGTTGATTTTATCAGTATTGTTAAGTGGCTTTATATAGTAAATATTTAGTTATTCATAAAGAATTTGTGACATACAGGCATCTGGCAAGTGATTATTGATTTAGCGAGACCGAACTGTTATTTTGAATGTGAAATTTCAGACTCTTCTAAGCTTTTCTCTGCAAGTTAATCTACTACGAAATTTGAAAACATTTTACATTTTATTTTTTAATAAATCTAGATTAGGAAAAAAAAGCATTTTTACATTTTTTCTTATTATTCTGCTATATTTTTACTCAGAATTAAATTATGTATATATTTCAATATAATTACTCTCAACTTTATTCTAGGACTACATAAATAAAAAATAAAAGATATCAAAGACATATTTAAAAATTCTGAGGGGGTAATTGATTTTATTACTCCATTTTGTTTAGCTTCTTAAGGCTAAACTCATAAGTCAAAGGCCTGTTTGTGGTACATTTAAAAAGTACCTAATTAATCAATGTGAGATATGTAGACTTGTGATTAACCAGAAAAGTCTAAAAAAAAATTAGACTATATTGTCAGTCCTACATTGTAGTTTTACAGCTGAAACAATTTGTCAATCTGATTCACTCAGAGAATTTTTAATGAAACCCTAGGAGAAGATAAATAGAAGTACGTCACTGCCTATGGCTCGATTATATAGACAAGCTGGGCAACTTAAAAGAGAAACAAGGAAAACTAGAACTTGCTGCCATCCGTTTCATATTTTTTATTGTTCCCGTCACAGTTCTGTGACTACTGCAGTAACTACTCTTATCTGTCACAGCATTATTTCATGACCGCGGACTGAATTCATCAGTATTGAGGGATGAGGCTGACAAGGCTTCGAAATATGGTCTATCTGGCATGAAGAGAACGCCACGGGGACATTGGCATGGCACCTACTAGTCCTTTCCAAGGACAGGATCGAAAGATAGTTGGATGTGCCACACCACCCACACTTCCCAGGTGGCTGGCGGATAAACGCATCATCGTGGGACAGGCTAGCAGGTTTCATAATGTTGGAAACGAACTGTGCATGACTATTTTTCAAGTTTAGAAACATCCAGGAACTCATTCTTTGACATTAAAAAAAAAAATTATTAAATTTATTTTCAAAGAAAGAAAGAAACCTAACGTCAGGGGCAGTAAAACGATGTATATTGTTTTTGCTGCTGCTGTTGCTGCTGCTAATTTTCTCAACACTGGCAAAGCAAATGGCTTATTTTGAAATTTACAGTGACTGTATTTTATTTCACATAAGTCACGTAATATGGTGAATAAAGTGCTTCTAAGTTTAACAGAATTGTGATTCCAGTAAATAATAGGGATTTGTTGCACTTTTTACTAAAATTAATATATTTCGATCTGTTTACGTGTGTATTTGATCATGATTTGACAAATTTGAAGGCACAACTGGTTTTAATACAACAGAACTAAGAGAATGAATTAAATTATTTATTCTAAAATCACTTATAACAGTGGTCGGAATAATATGCAATGGATAAATATATGACAAATGTTTGACTTAAAGGTCAAAAAACATATAATATTAAGCAAAAATACTTTAGAGCCATTCTACATTCTACAATTCAATTTTTTAAAAAATAACACCTTTATTATCACATGTATTTTATCAGTACTTCTTTTTTATCACCAAATGATTTCTTTATTGACAAATAATAATCCAAGGTTGAGATACACCACATTTTGTTTATCCATTGGTCAGATGATGGACATTTGGGTTGTCTTCACCATTTGGCTGTTATGAGTAATGCTATGAACATTGTGTATAAGTTTTTGTATAGAGAGCCAGATCTGAGCCGGACCTGATCGAAGTATTGGCAAGAGCCATGCTTGACTGTGTTGCAGATCCTGTGGCCAAAGCATTAGCAAAAGCGTGCTTGGTTGTGTACAAGTCCATCAAGAACAGAGATGCAAAACAGTTAACAGTCGGCTGCTTCTCGTCTAGCACAGATAACCGGGTACAGAGAGGCCTTGGGAAATTATTGCTGGCAGCAAGCTTCAAGACCTGAGAAGAAGACTCCTGGTCCCTCCTCGACCTTCAAAAGTTTATAATAAACACGCTGAGCTGGCCTGGGTATCACTGGAACTCCATCCAAGTGCAGTGTACCCCCACCTGGCCCCAGCATTTGTATATACTTTCTCTGTGTTTCCCTCCATCCTCCATCGCCCTGCTCAGGTTAACCCTCTAGTCCTGCAGGTAGGTTGTGGCACATACCTCGGAGTGGGTCTTGCTGGATCTTATGGTAATTCTGTGCTTAACATTTTGAGGAACCTGTAAAGTATTTTTCAAAATGGCAACACTATTTTATATTTCCACCAGCAGTATATAAATATATGAGGGTTCCATTTTTATACATCCTTATCCGTACTTGCTATTATAGGTCTTTTATAATTTTATCCATCCTACAGATGTGGAATAGTATCTCATTATGTTTTGATTTGCATTTCTGTAATGATCAATAATGTTGAGCATTTTCTGGTGTGCTTGTTGGACCTTTGTGTATATATATTTTAAACATGCCTATTCAATTCTTTTGACAATTTTAAAATTGGGTATTTGTCCTTTTTTTAGTTGACTTTATTTTTTAGAGCAGTGTTAAATTCACAACGAAATCGAGGGTAAAGTACAGAGATGTCTCACGCTCTGCCTTACACATGTATAACTTCCCTATCATCAACATTCTCCACCAGAGTGGTGCGTTGGTTCAAACTGACAGTAAGTTTTAAAGGTGTTTTTCTGGATGCTCGATTCTATTCTGTTGCTCTATAGGTCTAACTTTATCACATTGTCTTGATTTTTGTTGATTTTGGATTACATTTTGAAAACTGGAATAGCAAGTCATTTAACTGTGTTTTCTTTTCAATATTTTTTGGTTTTCTTTGGTACCTCACATTTATTTTCATATGTATTTTAGTATCAATTTTTCATTTCTGCAAAGCTGCAGCAAAGATTTTTATAGGGATTACATTAAATCTGTAGATTAGTTTGGAGAGTATCACCATCTTAGCAATATTATGTCTTCTGTTCCATGATCGTGGGATGCCTTTCCATTTGTGCAGGTCATCTTTTAATTTCTTTCAATAATGTTTTATAATTTTTTTGTGTAAGTTGCGCACTTCAAAAAATTTTATTTCTAAGTATTTTATTCTTTGTTATTATAAATGGAATTGTTTCCTTAATTTTGTTTTTGAATTCTTCATTACCAGTATATAGAAATACAACTGATTTGAATATATTAACATTATATCCTACAATCTTACTGGCCCATTGATTAGTTCTAATAGTTTTTTTAGTAGATATATTAGGATTTTCTATACATTCATGAATATAGAAAATATTAGTGATGACAACATATTCTGAGAAATATGTCATCAGGTGATTTTGTCATTGCGTGAATATTATAGAGCGCACTTACACAAATGTAGGTGCTATAGCCTCCTGTCCACCTCGGCTATATGGTATGGCTTATTCCTCCTAGGCTTCAAGCCTATACAGAATGTTACTATACTGAATACTCTAGGCAATTGTGACTCAATGGTAACTATTTGTGTTCCTAACATATTGAAGTATAGAAAAGGTTCAGTAAAAATATGGCATAAAAGATAAAAAATGGTACCTCTGTATAGAGCACTTGATGTGAAGGGAGTTTGCAGGATTGAAGTTGCTCTCTGGGTGAGTCAGTCAGTGAGCAGTGAGTGAATGTGAAGGCCTACGACATTACTGTGCGTTTCTGCAGACTTTATAAACACTCTACACTTAGGCTACAGAAAATGTATTTAATTGTTTTTCTTTCCTTAGCTTATTATAACTTTTTTACTTTATAAACTTTTTAAATGTTTAGATTCTTGTGCGATAACACTGAGCTTAAAACACAAACACGTTATACAGGTGTACAAACATTTTCTTTCATAATATCCTTTTTCTATGAAACTTTATCTATTATAATTTTTTTTATTTTTAAACTTTTTTTTTTTTTTAAATTAAGACACAAACACACACATTAGCCTAGACCTACTCATAGTCAGGATCATCAATATCACTATCTTTTACCTCTGCATCCTGGGCTATGGGAAGTTCTTCCGGGTCAGTAATACCCATGGGGCTGTCATCTCCTATGATAACAATGCCTTCTCCTAAAATTCCTCTCGAAAGACCTGCCGGAGGTTCTCCTTGAAGAGGTATCACTCTTTTCAGAAATACATATCTGGTGCTTTGTTTGGTTTGTTTCTCTTTTTTTTCATCATAGATTTCTTTTCTGAAGAAACTTGTTTCTGAATATTTTATGCTGCCAAGGAGGTATCTGAAAATACTAAACAAAACCATGTAAATCATTTTTGAAAATCAGTGTGTTTGTCATGTCAGTCTATACTCCCAACCGATTAAGTGCTTCTTTGAAGGAGGAGGTGTGGAGGAGAGAGAGAGAGAGAGAAAAGCTACTGAAGTCTGAGTAGACATGGAAATATCTCCATTAATATGCTTCGAACTCTCTGAGCCAGACTGAAACTGATGACTTGATTATAGTTGTCAGGTTAATATCTAAAGACTATAGATTGTGAAAGATAGTGAAGCAGTTATGCAAATTAATGTATAAAAATAAAAAATCCCATATGTGCCTCGAGAGGTTTCCAGCCAAAATGCTAATGATATAACAATACTTAGTATCTTGACAGATTTTAATCAAAGAGCTAAAAATGTATTTCAAATTTACTACTTGCTAAATAAGAGTAGGCAATATTATTTTCCTGTTATAAATTTCAAGTGTCTACATTTTAATTGAACAAAAATATACAGATAATAATGAAATCTTTGAAAAGGAAAAAAACCAGAAAACACCTAACATAAACTTTTTAGGATTTTAAAACATCGCAGTGTGTTCACCACCCAAAGTCAAAAATTTCATTAAAACATTTTTTAAAAATCTCGGTGACCCAATGTATGAACAAAACTGCATGTAAATTTGAACACTATAAACGTTTTAAAGATTATTCTATTCCATAGCACATATATTTTAATATATCAGGTATAATTTTAAAAATTTAAAATAGTGGGAATTTTAAATTATGTGAACAAAATATGGCCGCCACTTTAAGGAGCTTAAAACTAATGGGAGAAATAAAACTAATTCATGGCTCTAACATTAACCATGTGCTAAAGAACTCTAAAAGAGACAGCTTGGGGAGACCAAAGAGGAAATAATTATCTGCGATTGGCTTTCTAAAGAGCAGTCGAGCTAGATTTTGAAGTATATGTAGGATTTCCCAAGTGTATACTGGAGGAAGTAAATTTAGGGGATAATAAAATAAGATTATGAACTGCCAGAATATGAAGTGTGGTAAGTGAAATGGTAGAGGCTAGACTGAAGAGGCAGGTCAAGGTCAGACTAAAGTGAGAATGTTTTCTTGAGGTCATGAGAAACGACCGAAGCACTCTGGCCATGACAGTGACAAAATTATGTTTGGTTTCTAAATCTTTTTTCACAGGATCAATATTATAAATCTGAGATAGAAAAGACAGGAATAAAACTAGTTTGTTGCGGGGGGTGTGTGTGTGATAATTTTTGTGTTGGACAGAGACTAAAAAATGCTTAGTACAGAGTCTTAGAAGTTATTTTCTTAACCCACACTTTTACCTCCCTCGCCCTGTTTTTCTTTTTTTAAGTACAGAAATGGAAACTCTGCATATAAACTAGCAATGTGTATGTCCAAATCCACACGGCAGATCAGCTCTATTTTGAGGTGTTGATGGAATGTTCCAGTGGAGATTTCTCTCTGGAGGCCGGAAACATAAATATAGACATCATAAAAGAATTGAGAGTTAGACTTATAGATTTAGGACTCTCATAGAATTTAAAGAACACTCAGTTGGGAGTGAGGAATACGTAAGAATAAGGGCTGAGAATAAAAGATAAATTATTCAACGAAAGGTAGACACAGAAGGCAAGTAAGAAAGCATGATTTAATAATTTGACAGCTACTTTGACATAGAGGTCCCGAGAGAGATTTGGACTGCCCAGATCTGAACTCAGATGCTTTATCCTTCCTTTAGTTTGCATCTGGGATCTGTGAGACAAACAACTCCTTATTCGATGTTTTCTAAGAGCATTACGTGCTTTTTCTCTTTCTATTTTCACAAAGATTCTATTAGCTAAGTATTTTTATTATTCTCATTTTATAGATGAGTAAACTAAAAGGTAAGAAGTTTGAGGAGCTTGCCTAAAATTACACTATTTATGAATGGAATAACTGGGATTGAAGCCTGTTCATTCTGTTCCCTGGGACCCGTCCTTTTAAATACCAAGTTCTCCTGCCCATCATTGCCTCTGCATTATTATTTCCTCCTGATAGTCACTGTATTTATGCTTATACCAACAGACATGAATCTTCTGTATATAAAAGATCTAAGAGGGAAAAAAAATCAGTGTCACTAAATAAACTTATTTTGTTTTCTTTGTCCTACAGAGAAATACATAACATTGCTTATCTGTTTTATACAAGTAACACAAAACTTTGATTATGTTTAAAAATTTTTAATGTTTTATTGCTATATATGGGCAGAGAAATGAACAGGAATAAGATGAAGGAGAATGGGAGAAATAAAGAAGTAAGAAACCAAAGAGAATTAGAAAAACAGAAAGAGAAAAACCAATCGAGAGAGAAAAAACAGGCTTAAGGGGAAATTTGTAAACTAAAATTTATTGAACTACGACTGTGTATCAGCTACACAGCGTGTTGTGGTAACATCTATTGGTTCCCCACTCCTAACCAGTCCCCACTTGCCCTGTTATCATAGCTCACCCAATAGATGGAGACTAAAATTGCCAGATGCTAGTTTTTCTAAGTACCTTAACAGCTGAGGAATGTGCCCAACTCTTGGCTAGGAGGCCAAGTTATGTGGGAGTCGAACCTGGCATTTTGGCCACTTTATAACTGCGAAGGTTCCAATCTAAAGATGAAAGCCAAGAGAAATGTGAAAAAGCCTCAGTTCTTCATAAGATCACGGAGCTACTAAATTAACCAACTCCACAGCTATCTAACCCCTAGGCTCCTTGTGTGATAAGATAATGCATATAGTCACTGCTGTAGCCTCTTTTAATGAAGTCTACAGTTAGTTGCAGCTGAAAGGATCTTAATCTCACTGACACTCGTGTAATCTACTAGATATAAAGGCTCATATTCACAATGATCTACAGAGATCCCTCTGGTGCTGGTAATGCCTCCTCCTCTGAGTTGCTCTTACACGGTGGAATTTGGGGGAATTTGTCTGTCACTGAGGTCACTCACTTTCACCCATCCTGCGAGTCCTTTGTTCATCTTAGATGGATGGTGAGTGGGGCAGAGTCCCTTCAGGGATGACCGTCCGTGTCGCGACAGGTTACTTACCAGTGATATGGGCAGAGGTAGGAGCTTTGGGTGAGGGAATCTCAAATAAATTGTCCAGGAGGGAGAGAATGAATATCAGATGTGGTCTTGAGGTGTGCCGGAGCAGTGGAGACCATGCTGTGCCCGACTGGCCTTCTTATGGTGACTTTAGGAAAAAAGGCCCAGCAGAACTTACGTTACTAAGAGGCTGTGAGTGGTCCAAGGGGGAAGACTGAGGCAAATTCTTCTGTGTACTGCTCAAATTTCTCTTCAGAACTGAAAGGCTTGTTTCCCTAGGCTACGCCAGTTGCCCTTGAGATACAGGTCCCAGATCTCAACTTTCTCAGCAAACTGCCTCCACTAAAGGCAGTTGCTAAGGCCAAGGTCACGCCCCTTCTGGACACAGCCTGCCCCCCATGACTTGGAGGGGAAAAGGCCCTGCTCCCTCACACTGATTTGGACCACTCAGAAGGGTCATCCTAGCTTTAGAGATGCCAGTAGGGTCTAGCGGGGTTCAGTGAGGCCTTCATTGAAACAGCATTGCAGCCCGTCGTTTCCTTCTGAACAATCCTCTTTCCTTCCTCAGGCGTTTCTCCCAAGACCACATTATAATAAACTACTTGCACACTAATTTCAATCCCAGAGGCTGCGCCCTAAGGAAGTCAATCTGCAACATCTGGTCTGAAATCAGAGAAGGAGGCCTTTTTTGAGGAAATGACCTTGGCTGATGAGTTTTGCAGAATGAATACAAATAAGCCAAAAGAAGGGGCCAGAACATTGAAGTCTAAGGCAGTGGTTCTCACCAGGAGTCATTCTCACACGTATCCTCTTACCCCTAGAGAGCATTTGGCAATGTCTGGAGACATATTTTGGTTGTTAGAACTAGGGGTTGCTACTGGCATTTATCTGATTAGAAGCCAAGAATGCTGCTAAACATCTTACATACACAGAACAGCCCTCCACGGCAAAGAACTCTCCAGTACAAAAGGTCAGCGCTGAGGCTGAGAAACCCTGGCCTAAGGGAAGGGTCTGTGGAGAGACTCTAAAGTGGGAAGGCACATGGAACTGGTGAGATGTTGGAAGCATAATTCATCCGGAGCACAGTGGACGGGGCGGGAAGATGCAGAGCAGGCAGTGGGAGGGAGTTTGACTTTTATACTACTAGAAAGCCATTGAAAATCTCTATACTAGAGACAAAAAATGGTCAGGGGTGCGTTTTTAAGAAGTCACACAGTCTGGTAACAGGTAACGTATGACATATGATGGCTTGATTAGCATCATGTCAGTGGAGAAAGAGAAAGTTTTTGAAAATATTTACCATGAAGTAATAAAAATTAATCATAGCTTTGAGAGGCGACATGTCACGTCTAGGTACATAGCCTCTGGAGCCGGAGGACATGGGTTCAAATTCCAGCTTCGCTATGTACTAGGTTTGCAAGCTTGAACGGTTTGTTTTACGTCCCTATGCCTTGGTTTTTGACCTGCTGTTGCGACTATGAAATGAGTCAATTATTGTAAAGTGCTTCGGTGTGCCGGACATATTGTATAAATCCTCCTAAATAAATCAAATGAGTACAAAGTGGCGGTCGTCTCCAAGTGTCCTGGCCTTTCTGATTCATGTGGCTGGTGGATGATTACGCCAGTCACTGAGCTGAAGAACCAGGAGGAGAATCTTTTGATTTTGTTTTCCCTTGCGGGTTGGAGCAGTGTGCAGGAAAGCAGTCCATCACAGAACACATGGAGACGTGGGTGTGTCAAAACTGCTGAGATGTCAAGATGACAGGAGACACAGAGGACAGGTTTTAAATGTACATCCTGAAGATAGTCTAAAGAATAAAAAAAATGACATCTTTTGCTAAACAGATCACTTTGCTGTTAACCGGGAACTTCCAGTAAATATTTCCTCCTCAACCTTGCATTGCAACGAATAAGATGTTCTAGGCTTGACTCTCCTTCTTTCCAAGAGGGAATTAAGCAGTGAGCTAATAATATCGATCCAATTAACTTTTACCACTTTGTGACATTAACTCTTCCCAGTTTGGGTTATCAAACAAACTAAGGAAATTCTACCAACGATATATTGAGAATGCCGTGAACTCCAAAGACAATTTTAAGTCTCAACATTAATATTTATCTTATTCTTGTTAAAAAACAATTGTTTTAATCTTCTCCTTCCTTCAGACGTGTAACCTTGCACTATGGAGCACCAGGATGGTAACGGAGTAAATTAGAAAATAATAATATTTGTGAATATTATTTCAACTAGGTGCTTGGAAGCAAATCTAAATTTGCAAAGGTGTCTGTCCATGTGGTGGCATGAAAGAATCATATATTAGAGGTGCAATTATCCAAAATTGTAATGCAGTTTTATAGGTTAAGTGCTACCTAAATTGGCTTGAAATTCCTTAGCACAAAGAGCTAAGTATCTTTGCTTTTTCCTCAATTGCTTATTTAGAGCATGTTTTTGTTTGTTTGTTTGTTTGTTTGTTTGTTTTTTGAAACAAGGGGAAAGATTGGCAGAAAGTTGTCTCTGGCAACATCTTCTATTTCTTTACTTTGACAAGCACATTAGGTTAATTGCATGGATGACTGATTCGAATATTTTTTTTGAAAGCCACAAAAGTCTTGAGGGGCTTGTTTTGTGTGTTACAATCCTAGAATAGAAAAAAAGAAAGCCCAGTGGTAAATTTGAAGTGTTAATCGCATAGAGGAAAATAGAAGTTGATTTACTCGTATGAGGAGTCTAATTGTGGAATTTTGTAAATTTACACAAGGTAAATCAGCACACATCTGAACTTAAGACTTCTAAATCCAGGACCAGAGCTATTTCACGCCACTCCGACTCCCATTATGCATGTTTCTTCATTTGATTCAAGAACCTGGGACCTTCTAAGAGAAGCCCAAAGGCCTGATTAGGTCACCACCAACAACTGTACTTGTACTTTGGGAAACATCTTAGAACATCTTAAATGTGGTGGTCCAGGGCCAGTTCAAGTTAAAGTCCTTGTCATTCCGTTTTTTGCTAATATTTCATTTTGAGGTAGCAAACATTTTGAGGTACCTACACATTACACGGGTACATTTAATTTGCCACTTAATTTTATGAGACATGGTAGCAAAATATTTCCTTACTAGCTGCATGAATTGAAATGTCCTGCCTCAGGTGTGGGCAAGTTAGAGACCCGCCACGTGTATAGCCTCAAGTCTCAGCAGCGAGGCAGTGATCATGCAGGACTGAAGTCATTCTTAATTTTAGGGTCATTGAAAAACTGTGCCATTGAGGGAAGGGGCCACATCTGCTTGCACATTGCATATCTAAACTGAGTACCGTGTCTGGGACATATTATTCACTGAGTAAATATTTGTTAAACAAATGAATCATTCTCAGCAGGCCTCCAACACTCATAAAAGACTACATACCCTTTAACTCACAATTTGGCGATGATCTATCTAGTCAGTCAAAAGGTATTGAGTACTTTTTAGATGTCAAACTATTTTAGGTGCCAGGGATACATAAGTGAAAAAAAATTGTTGAATTTATTGTCCAGTGTCAAGAGAGATAAACAAGACAAAAAATTAAAGCAGTAGATGATGATAACAGGTAAGAAATAATAAGTCAAAAGGAGATAGGAGTGTTGGATTTTTTTATCTATGGTAGGTAGAGCAGCAAAGAACCTCTTTAATCTTTTGAAACTATTGTCATCTCCATTTCATGCTTTCGGTCACTAAACTGAATAACTTGAAATTCACATCCTTTTCTAATTTGTAGGTGTGTAACTTGAACGCTTACTTTTTACCAGGCGTTGTATACATACATAAATGTCATAGAATTTGTCATCTAAGAACTTCCATTTTAGAGGATATCCCCTAATAATAGCTTTGTGGCACTTGGTACACATTAGACTCCTGTCGTTGGGATGGTTTCTAGGTCAAGTTTTAGAGGCTCACAGTCCCAAACAAACTAAACCTTCTGACAGTAAAGACCTTAGATTTTAATTTTCAACTATTCATTTAACTCTTCTGCAGAACCGAAAGGGTTACAAAAGAATTCGGAATTTAAATTTTTGAGGTTCCTCCCTTACCATTGCATTCAGGATTATCATTCAGTGTGCTGTTTCCCTTCTAATTTGTAAGTGCCTCAGTCAGCTCAGGCTGCCATAACAAATCCCACAGACCAGGTGGCTTAAACAACAGAAATTCACTTCCTCGCAATGCTGGACGCTGGAAAGTCCAAGATCAAGGTGCCAGCAGAATCGTTGTCTGGTGAGGACTCTCTTCATGGGTTGATGGCCACCTACTTTTTGTGTCCTCACACAGCCTGTCCTTGGTACATGCATGGCGGGAGAATGAGAGAGAGAGAGAGAGAGAGAGAGAGAGAGAGAGAGGGAGGGAGGGAGGGAGGGAGGGAGGGAGGGAGGGAGGGAGGGAGAGAGAGAGAGAGAGAGAGAGAGATTGACCTATTATAAGTTCATTGATCCTAGTGGATTAGGATCTCACCCTTATGATCCTCATTTAACCTTAATTATATCCTAAAAGCCCTCAATTATATCCTAAAAGCTCCAAATACCATCAGACTTGGGACTAGGGCTTTAAAATATGGATTTTACAGGGATACCATCAGTTCATAGCAGTAAGAAAACAATTTTTGAACATATTGCTTTAAAAAAGAATGCATACAATTACTCAACCAGTATGTACTGAGCATCTCTTATGTGCCAAACACTATTCTAAGCATTTAGTTTATATTGGTGAAAAAAGCCAAGAAATGTACAATTTGGCAGGATATATGTTTTTAAAGAATTTTCGTAATCTGAATTATTAGATGCCAGATATTTTTCATATCTCTTACTGAGATCTCGCTTAATAATGAATGATTTTTAAAATATCAGCAAAAGGGAAAAAATCAGACGCCTTGCAAAAAGCCAGGCATTGCTAAAAGTACTATATAAGACATGACAAAATATAAAGAAAATTTGCTAAATATCAAATTTTACATCGCAGAACTTCATCAAAATAAACTGTTTTATGGAGCCATGATTTATGAAAAAAAAGTTTTCCTCAGTGAAGAACTTCACTGAACAGTATTTCAGAGCATTTTTCCAGCAGGCACAAATAGTATTAGAAAGTCATGATGGGAACGAGAAATAAATACCAATGAAATGTTACATTTGCAAATGAGCAGACCAGGCTAAGAATAACAGGGAAAAAGCAAGTGAACTTTTAAAGTATTATTTATGAGGAATTAAATACATTCAAAATGCTTATTTTATTGTGTCACAAAGACTCTAAAAAAGCATTTAAGCTGAGCTAAGTAAAATCAGAAAGGATAATTTTTAGGGTTTTTTCCCTCTTTTCCAAAATTTATTTTTCAATAATAATTGACATACAATATGTTTCAGGTGTACAAGGTAGTGATTAGACATTTATATGCCTTATGAAGTCATCGCCCCATAAATCTAGTACTCATCTGGCACCACACATAGTTATTATAATATTATGTTCCCTATGCTGTACTTTACCTCCCCGTGACTATTTTTATAGTTGGCAATTCGTGCGTCTTAATCCCTTTTGCCTTTTCACCCACCCTCCCCCAATTCCTTTTCCTTCTGGTGACTATCATTTGTTCTCTGTATCTATGGATTTGTTTCTGTTCTGTTTGTTTGTTTATTTTGTTTTTTAGATTCCACATATAAGTGAAAGAAGAAATTTTCAAGATAAGATTGTCTTTAAAGTCAAGCTGTATCATTAATAATTATAGAGCATTTAACAAATGATAATTAACAACATATACTTAAATGTCGTAGTATTGTGCTAAATTCACTTCTAAACAAGATCAGTTAAACAAACAAAAAATTACCAATTTTGTCAAATGTGTTCTTAGGTAGTAATGTGACTTAAAAAGTTCAGATTTCATCTGAAAGACAGTCACATCTCTTTATTGGAAAAGCATCTTCCTAGGCACAAGGTTTGTTTCTGAGCTTCTGAAGACCTGAATTTGCTCTGAAACTCATAGCACTAGGTAAAACCTATTGGGAAAGAAAATGAGAAAGAGAAAAAGGAAGTGTGGGAGGGAGGGAACGAAAGGGCGGGTAGTATCCTCAAGTCACCTTTCTTGAGAGTCCCCTCACCCCCCACGTCTTTGGTATCATCAGTGCCCTCCAAAGATACCTAACAGTTGACCAGCAGTCGCACACTGTGAAACAGATGTTTTCATTCTCTCGTCATATTAAGAACTCTAGGGATGGTGGTGTTGACCTCCTCCAATTCCAGCTTGTACAGATTGGTTGTCTTATTTTATTTGGAAGGTTATTAAAGCCTCCTCTTCTTTTTTTCCAGCGTGTAGCGTTTTGTTTTTTGAATAAATATTCCAAGACCTATAACCTTTCATCGTTTAGGGAATTTTTAAAAAGTTGTGGATCATCACCTCTTCTATATTTTCTCTTAAATCCATTCATAGCACTCACATGGCAGTTATCGTCTACATAAGAAAACCCTAGAGTGTTATATAAAAAAAACTAGAGCACGGACGTGATTCCATAGTGTAGCAGTTAGCACGGCTCCTTTACATGTGGAAGGTCCTGAGTTTGTGCCCCAGTGAAGCCACAGTCCATGGTATATGGCCATGCCACCCTGAACAAGCCCTAAGTAGGGTCGGGCTTGGTTACTACTTGGATAGGAGACTATCTAGGAAGACCAGGTGCTGTAGGCATATAATAATAATAAAATAATACTAATAACCTAGAGCATGTTATGTTTACTTTGCATTCTTTCAATGGTGCACTCTTAAAATTTAAATTGCAGTTGTAGAATGCTTGAGATTTTTTGTAGAGTAGAATTTAACTTACTTCTGAAACCGTTTACGTATTTTGCCAAGATTTATGGAGATACACTTGACATATAACATTGTGTAAGTTTAAGATGTACAACATGATTTGATGCACATATATAGTGAAATGTTGACCATGATAAGGTTAGTTAACACACACCTCACTTCATATAATTACAATTTTTGGAATCACGTTAGTACAAGTTTTTATTTTTTAAATACAAAACCAAATATGAAGGTTATGTTGCTCCAAAGTTAGCCCAGTTTTGCCTCATTAAAAATAAATCCCTTGTGAATTCTCAAAAAGAAAAAGTTTCTGACAGTTTCTGACATATCTGTTAATCTGTTGCAATATTTTCTAGTGCATGACTTTTAGTTTTAGATAATGAGAAATAGGCAGGAAATTATGAATGAATTAATAAAGAGAACCTTCTGGAGAAAAGATTATACTTATTAAAAATCGAATTTTCACTAAAACTTCAGCCAAGATGGTGGTAAGATTCTTAGTCACATGTCACATAATAGTTGGCTCCTAGAAATGATGAATTCTCTGCTGGTGTTAGAGTTACAGTCCAATAATAATTTGTTAAGGGTCAAAAAAAAAAAAACAGTAGAATGTTTCTGAATGTGCTGTGTTATCTTTCCTTCATGTTTATTTTGCGTTCACTGTTTAATAGCATTGCCTCCATACATTTTACTTATATCATCACTGACCTTAAATATTTTAAATCGAATTATTTCCTATAAATACCCCCCACGCCTTTTCACTTTTAGGGTGCTATTAAACTGCACAGAGAGCCACTTGGGAGTAAGAGGTAGGATGACTTAAATTAATCCTACCGCGATCCATGCTTTCTAACTTTCCTTTGCATTTTTTCCTAAAATTTTGTCCTTTAAACTTACAAAGAATTCTTTTAAAACCTCATGTGTAAAACTAACAAAGCCAGTTCACAAACACTGGAAATACTTGGGTGAGGATAGAGTTTAATCACACCAAAAGGAACAACAACAACAACAGTAAACCGGCAGCGACGGATGGCTGGCCTGGACCAGCTCGCCAGAGCATGTGGCGGTTAGGGACACGCTGACGTAACAGCAGACGCACTGTCGGGAAGAAGGGGCGTGGCCGCCAAGAGCAGTGACACTCAGAAAGATGCCTTCAGGGTCTGTGCTGTGAGGAGGAAAAGTCGCTGGGCATCCCAGAGACTCTTGTTCCCACAACAAGAGCGGCTCTTTCAATCAGCAGCGTTATTTTTACATTAAAAAAAAAAAAAAAAAGACAATGAAAGGGACAAATTTTATACACATTTATTTTTATTTTCTGTCTAGTCAATAATAGTTTGGTTTTTTTCCTGAGAAAACCTAAGCTGGTCCCTTCTCCCCACCCCCCATTTTGTTTGTTTGTTTTTTTTTTAAAGTTGGAGAAGCGAGCAATGTGTCATTTGGGTGGCTTGCTGAATAGAAGAACCATGGCCTACCCTGAGCATTTTTAGGGTCACATGTTAGGATATTTAGTAGTCTCATTGTAACCTCTGCTACTCTGGGGCAAGTTATAAATGAAGCAGTCAATTAAATGGTTTTACAATATTGCAGGCCACTCTAAGGCAATTTATCCTACAAACTAATTTCCAGCGTTTAACAAAATTAAGATAATACTGACAAAACATGACCCCCAAAATAAAGTTGATAAACTTTGACTGCTCCCTCTTTCTTCTATTTTTCCATATTTTATAGTCTTTTCTAATTTCCCAAATCAACATTACACCTTTCTCCTCAGTTCCTGCAACTCTTAGTTTACGTTTCTATTTTGATATTTATGTAATTCTGTCTTAACTCCACCATATTATAAAAAAATCTTCTCTTATAAAAGTAACCAATGACCTGTCGATGATAATAGCCAAGGCCATGTTCATGCTCATCTAATTCAAGGCTATTTTCTCAGGATTTGATCTCGTCACTTTTGGTCTGTATTTTTCATTGTCACCTTCTTTGCTCTCCATCGAATTTACCTGATTATAGTATCCAGCAAATAAGTGTGTGTAAGAAATGGTTCTGGGGACCATTATGTGGTAATCCTATGTGTATATATTACATTTGCGATTCAAAATGAGGTGTCTCGAGGTGTAAAATTGCCCTTGGCTAAAAGAGGAATGTATAAAATAAAGCGTTGAATGTGTACTGCAATCTTATAGACAGTCTCCTAAAAGGTCAGCAACTATAAAATCAATAACAGATTCTAGAGGAACTGAACTGAAAACTCAAATAATGCTGGTCAGCAAAGAGTTATCTGGTCTGTAAGAGCGAGCGAAAAAAGGAAAAAATGAAGGCTTTATGGGAGGTGAGCACATCCAAATTCCCTCATCTGTGTGTAACGTTAGGGAAAATATAGAAGCTGTTTTTTCATATTATGAGCAACAGGCTTTACTTTGACCCAGAAAGATCAGAGAGAGACAGACACAGAGACAGACAGGGAGAGGGGAGAGAGAGAGAGAGAGAGAGAGAGAGAGAGAGAGAGAGAGAGAGAGAGAGAGAGAGAGAAGGGGGGAGGAAAGGAGGAAAAGAGGAAGGGAGGGAGGGAAGAGGAAAGAAGGAGAGAGGGAGAAAGAAAAAGAAAGACTTCTGATATTGGCATAGATATTGACTAAAGAGAATTTTGAGATATGCTTTTATTCTACCTATCACCGTGGATGTCATAGGCAATGGTCGTACATTTTGACACCAATGGTATTTTCTGGAAATGATGGCACTCTGTCGTTGAACAGTTTGCATGTGATTACAACTCAAGCGATTGATTCCTAGAAGTTTTATGGAGACAGCTAACACATCTCTGTGCACTTTATTATGCTTTCGCCAAACATTTACTGCTTCCTTTGTTTTTGGTAACGTGGGGCATCAGGTTGCACAAGGCACAAACAAACAGATAATACAGATACTCTTAGGAGGAGGAGTAGAAGTGATTGATTTTGCTTCTTGGTATAGAGGAAAGGCTAGAAAAAGGAGGAACAGGCTGGCCTCGTTTCAAGAATGATCAGTTTGCCAAGTAGATGAAAACAGGTGGGAAAAGAGATTTTCCAGATAGAGGAAAGACTCAAAGGAGTGGACGGACAGGAATGGCCAGAGAGCTGTAAGTAGAAAGATTTTGCTGGAGCATAAAGTTCAGTGGAGAGAATTGCTCCCACAAGGGAAGTTTGAAGTAGTCAGGAGCCAAACATGGAGCGCCTTGTATTTGGAATGAAAGAACTGGACTTTATTGCCGGCTAGTGTTTCTGTTTAATGTATATCAGAATCAACTGGAGAGCTTGTTAAAATGTCCCACTCTTAAAAATTCCGAGTCTGTAGGTCTAGGGTGAGGTCGAGAAAACCATTTTTAGTAAAAATCCTCCGTGACATTTTTGAAGGTAGTTTTTGTTGATACCTTGAGAAAACAGCTATGGAAACTAGGGGATGGTGAGGTATTGTAGCGAGAAGCATAACATTCTGCAGGATAAGTTGGCGTAGAGAAAAAAGGAAATTGGACATGCTCGATTTGATCTGACAGCCCAATTTTTTGTAAAACCTTCGGTCTGAGGTTAAGGAGACCTGGAATTCTCTTTTGGCTCCATCACTGACTGACTATGTTTCCTCAGAGTAGTAATCTAATTTATTTGACTCTCTTTTGCATCTTTTATTAAAGACTGTAATATTATGAACCTTTCTTGTAAGTAGATAAACGATAAAGCTAAAAAGTGCTTTAAAAATATTTATGCTTTATGAAAGTTTTATGACTGTAAACTATGCAAATGTTATAGAACTGGCTAATTTAACGGTATTACCCAAATTTGAGAATATGTAGTATTAATGGATACCAGCTAACGCTTACGTTCATGTTTTTGAAAACATTGTCATTCCTTTTCTACTCTTAAATATTAAAGCAGCCTTTAAGAAAAAGAGTATGTAATTGCTTGTTCTAGTTAAAAAATCAAGATAAGCATTTTTCTCATTTACTTTATTATTTATGTTCCATTTCTAACTGTAAAGATAGTCATTTTATTTGTAATAAATTTTAAACACTCTAGCAGTTTTAGGGCAACAGCTCTTAATGATTCATTAGTAATGCACTGTCATACAAAGAATATCCTCTTGCCATTATCAGTATTGCTTATCCTTTCTAAGCCGTTGGTTCATCCTGTAGATTGCCTAGTACTCTGCAGAACAGTGTTCGATATCAGACTTTGTGAATACATATGAAAATATCAAGAGACTGCTTCTTTTACATCTGAATAAAAAACTGAAAATTCAGACTTTTTATTCAGCATTCCTTTTAATATACTGAAGTAGCAAAATTGATGACTAGTTGTTTTGTTTGTTGTTGGTGTTGTTTTTTGTTCTTGTTTTTTTTGTTTTTGTTTTTGTTTTTTACTTAGAATCAATGGTTTAACCTCTCAGGATCTCAGTTTCCTTTTTCACTTATTTTCAATTAAATTAACTTCCTGTATTTTTTTTAAATTGGCTTATTTAGTTATTTGAACATCACATTAGTGGGGTGTAGGTCACGGGTTCTTAAATCATATGAAAGGTGTTTTTGTCTTTTTTCCTTTTTGTTTCAAGACCACAGATTGCAACCTGGTTAATCATCTTGCAAATATATCTATTGTTCATCAGAAGAATTTTTTAAAAACACTGGGGAAATGGTTGAAAGCCCTTTGCCATTATTTCTGGAACAGCCACTGAGAGCATCCTTAGTAAAGCCAGATGCTTAGAATTCGAATGCCGATTCTCTGACTAAAAGAAGAAAGATGTGGTCAGAACTTACCCTTAATATCCTCCTGATAATTTCCTCACCATTACAAATTCAAATAGCTGACCGATATACGTACTATTTGCCAGGAACTGTGAAAAGCATTCTGAATAAAGTACTTCCTTTAATTATCTCAAAACCCCTATAAATATGATTATATCTCCAACTTTTTTAGTTGAAGACACAGATGCACAAGGGTGTCAGGCAACTTTCCTAAAGTAATATTAAAAGTTAGAAAATAGAGCTGAGATTCATTCTGAGGGAGTCAAATTCTAGAGCCAGTACTTGCAACAACATCTCACTAAACAACTAGATGAGTCTCTCTTAGTTCAGCCGTGCACAAATAGATTCCCATCACTGATCATGAGCACTCAGTTAGATTTTTACTAACATACGAAGTTCTCAGTTTCAATGGTCTCTGCCAAAGTAAAAATAGTAGACTGTGGATTATGTAAAATGAAATAACCATCTCTTTATTTTTTGCACAAAAAATAAAAGCTTCTTCAAATCTTTATTCATACATATTGACACAATTAATTCAGAAGCCCATTTTCAAAGTGTGAGTTTAAATGAACCTCTGTGGGATAAAGACCTGACCACTGTTCTCATACAAAAGTTACTGAAGATACTGGACTAAAAGTCAGGAAATCTGACTTCTCAGATCGGCTCTGCTGATAACCACCTGTGTGCTCTGAATAAAGCAAGTTATCTTTATTCTCCTTAGTTTTTTTTTTCTTCTTCTTCTTCCATTATAATATCAAAAGACTGGACTAGGCAGCCTCCAATATTCCTTTCAGCTCTAAAATTTTATGATTGTATAATTGGGAATAAAATGTGTTGCCCGTCCCTTGAGTTAAACATGAATAATGGATCATCTTAGGTCTGGAGAATATGCCTTTAATCTCATGTAACACCTCAGGCTTGCGGTATCACAGGAGAGCTATACCAATCACATCTAGCTGCTTTGCTTATATAGCTTATGGCCAGAATTGGTTTGCTTTAGATAACGCGCTCTGTGGCGCTGCGCTACTGTTGCTAAGATATATTTTAAATATACATCCTGGTGTAGGGAGGAAGAAGAAAAACTTGGAAGTGGTCGGCAACAGATTTCATTTGTCTTTTGAGAGGACTGAGACGATGCTTTAGATAAATCTTTAAATGGCCCACTTTTATGTGCATCTTAAAATTATTTGCTTTATAGTAAAGTTGAGTGAAGAGAGGGAAGGGACCCAGAAGGACAGCGAGCGAGTCTAAGGCTAGTAACAATGACAAGTTAGCGTTTTGAGGGTTGGTGGCTTGGCGAGTCTGAAAAGACATTGTCACATGGCTCTGTCAGGATGTTCTGCCCTTGATATTTATGTCTCAGTGCTTTCGCGCACACACACACACACACACACGCAAAAGTTTATTGTCGTCATTCACAATAGATCAAAAAGGGCCTTATCTAAAGAACCACAATTGAAGGCTGAAGGGATCACGGCTGGATAGCCCTTTCCCTGAGAGCACTTGGCACGGAAGTTAGCTGGCGGGAGCGATAAGTTGTTCCCCATGTGCTGGGTATTAACAGGCAGAAAAGCCTGTGGCCTCCAGATGATGGCTCCACCACAACCTGACACCCCACCATTAGATATATCCATGTTTTAAAGCCCCGATGACTTTCACTCTCCTGGAGCTCCTTGGACATGAGGAGAGATGCTTAAGAAGCCTATGCTGTAGAGGGTGATTTCTGGGCAGCTAGCTGTCAACAGGACAAAAGAGTAGTGAGAACAGAGTCCGGAAGGTACTTTGATTGCCAGGCAAGGGAGAAAAGGAGCCGGAAGTAGACTACAGGGTTTCAAAGATTTTGCCTGCTTTAGTCATTTCACCAAGGGCCGGCTCACCCGTCCTAGCTTATTTTTGGCTTCTTGAATGAGAACTCTTGCATTAGCCTCTTTTATTTACTTTTAGGATTCTAGGCAATATTCTTATTAGCCACATTCAAATGATCGGGCTTTGCCTAATAAACCTCCTTCCTTCATTCTTAGTTTAAGCAGACTCGTTCTGTCTCCCCGGCCTGTGTTTATTCAAGAAACGTAACTTGATTTTATGTTTATTCATCAAAAGTTCTTTAGCATCTGATAGATAAGCTTCTGAGAGGGGTTTTAAAGCATCTCCCCTGCTGCTGGGCCTTGTTAGGTCTTTGTAACATTGACTAATTCGGAAGGGCCACACTGAGAAAATGCGTTGCCACCATGCAGTCACTCACAGCGGGGTACCAGTTAGGAGCTCTTCCACAATCAGGTCACAACAAGCAACTCTCTCTTCCACTGCCTTTTACTTATCATTATCATGATGACTATTACTATTATTACCTGTCTAGCTTCTTCACCAGACTTAGTCATAGCCTGGACATCGTACGTCTTCGTACTCTCTCACCTCACCTGCTGCTCCAGGGGCAGGATCGGTAGGTACTTGGCACAGGGTTAGCTTTTACTAAATCTTTCTTAAGTAAACAAAAATGATAAGAGGAAAAGAGCATTTCACCGTTATTTGAAATAATATCTGAAGGCAAAGGACATTCTTAGTATTTCTCTGTTTCTTACAGGGGAAAATAGGGCTGACAACTTTGACCATGATTTTGTTGATTTTGTTACGTGCTGCTCTGAGTCATGAGGGGCATAGATCCCACAAACAGGAGCCGGAGCGCAAAAAATAGTAGATAGTGAGCATTATTCGAACGCACAGGGCTTTACTAACCTTTGCTACCCTGGTTTTGCCCTAATCTGCCCTTTTTTCTTCTTTCCCTTTGATGTGACTCAAGATCACTTACCTTCTTGTCATTCTGTGTATCTCCCTCATCCAGATCATAAAAACAAATGGATAAAAGAGAACGGTAAAGAAGGTACCCCGCTGGGAAATAAAAGGTTAACTTGGAAAACGCTGATGTCCAGACTACTTGGCTAATCTAAGGACACAAATCATGTACTTCTCCTCCATGTGCCCCTGGGAAAATCCTGGGAGAAAGTGTTGAACTATGGGATTCAGACTGTTTTATCGAAGTGGAACTAAAAAGAAAACATAAGGCTCTCGCTGCCAAAGAAAAATGAGAAATACGAATCTTGCCAAAAAAGATACTAAAAAAACAGGAGAGCATAACAATAATAAACTCAGGAATTCTAACTTCATGTCTTCAAATAATTCTATGATTCTAAAGATTCGATATGTTATATTTAGGCATTAACTAGAATTTCCAATAAGCCATACTTTATAGGTATGCATATTTAAAATACAAGGTATTTGTGGTCAGCCATACCTATGGATGACATATGTTATAGCTTTCTAGCATCTAATGAACATAAAACAAAGGGTAGTTGTTCTATGTATAGTAGAATTAAATGCTAATTGAGCTTATGTGTACCAGGTACTAGCCAATTCCCTACACATATATGGTCTCATTTAATCCTCATGTAACCTTATGAGGTAAGGAATATCATTGGCACATTTTTCAGATACATAAAATGTAAGTCATTTACCCAAGGTGACACAGATTGTGAGTGGGAGAATTGGGATTCGAGCCCAGGCTAAAGGCTTAGGAGCCCACACTCTAAACTACTATTCTTTAAATCAACATGTTTGCAAGATCTTAGACATGGAAGAGTTTAGTACAACCCATGGTTTCCACGTGAGGGATCCGGGCCTCGGGGTTGGGTCAGAGTCGCCAGAGAGTGACACGTTCAGGAGAATAAGCCAGCTCTTCGGTACGTGCGTCCACACCTCGAGACTCACTCTGCAGCGAGAGGGTTTTCTCCACACACGAGAGACGGTTGTCGTGCTGTCTGAGCATTTTCACGAGAGCAAACAAAAGGATATTTGTTTTGAGAAGAAGTTTTTACATGGTTTAGGTAGTTTATAGAAACTAATAAAGTAAACTGACTGTAGGAATTTTATTGCACCTGCGGCATCAGAATGAAAGCATTGATAAAGCAGAACGAACAGAGAAGAGTGAAAATGAAGAGAATTAACCTGATTTTGATCATTTGCTGTATCTCCCAATGCAAGATGGTATGGATGGGCATTATATTTTGCATCCTCAATCCGTCACTGACTAATACTTCATCTCTATAAAAACAAAAAACAAAAGAGAAGCTACAGAAACCTTTAAATTTTTAAACTCTTTTTGTCTACGTGCTGTTCAGGTGACAAGTTCATGTCCTCCTAGTTACCACTGGCTCCTCCCGGGGGTATAATGATGCTACGAAGTCTCTTACTAGAGCAGCACGGTGCCTTTCACACTGTGCTGTTTCTTCCTCACGACCATCCTGGGACAGATGCAGGGGAGGTCAAAGAAGAGAGTGAGATTCAGGGAAGGTACATGATACACACGCCACATCCCTGCATTGACCCCTCGATTCTTACGGTCTCTCGGAGGATAGTTTCACTGAACACAACCTCTTTTTCCTTCTCCCAAGTCTGGTTGGCCCATGGCCTACGAATGTACTGGAATTTGCATCTAGATCTATCTCTCTACATCACTTTATGGTGTTTGTTTCCTTCCTATTGATGATAAAGACAGAAAAATAATAGAGATCGGAGTCACAGCCTCTGAAAAGAGACTTTTGCAGTTATGCAATTGGAGCACAGAGTTACTGTGGACATTGTCACCACAAGGGCTAGCCATGTCTGTGTGTACCTACAGACTCAGAGACAAACCGAGAAGCAAACAATTATTTAATGACTGTAGAAATATGTATCATTCCATAGATACAGGTTAACAGATAATTTTTCAATCACAAGTTTATTGAGTAGGTGTACATCATAAACTAGACTTAATTCAAACCTATCTACCCTCAAACCTCTGTGCAGCCAGTTTTAAGAGAAAGGAAAAATGACATAGATATGAATGACATTGAATGAACAGTGTGTAGCTTACATATACAAACGAACGTGTGTGTCCAGGTAAAATTTGGGGGATTCTGTTATTAAACGTAAGAAAGAGAGAAGGGATATTGGGAGTCAGAAGGTCTCAGTCTGCCTCTCCCCCAAATTTCACATATATTCTCTTCTTTCTATAAATACAACTCTTCCTCTACCCCCCAAAAAGACAACTCAAAATGTCATCCCATTTCTTCATGCAGCCCAAAGTCAGGATTTCTGGGTGATACTCTAACTTCCGCATCGAGTCTGGCTGTGGTTCCTTCCAGTCTAGGAGACATCAAACCAGAACAAAGAACAAAGCAAAAGGTCAATGGCATGAGCCTCCCAGTTGGCTCTGGACAACTCACCTCTGGCTATTACATGATAGAGAAATAAATGATCTTTTTAAAAAAAAAAATCCATTGCATTTTTTGTTAGTGTGTTTCTGTCACAGTAGCTTAGCTTTTACCTAACCCAATACAGCATTTATTACAAAATCACTTGACTTTTCTGCGTTTATCTCAGTTTTATACTTAAAGATGACTTCTTAAACCACAAGACTATGCATTTTACCAATTTTAGGATTCGGTGAAACGGAGTCGATTTTGCTGATTCTCAGTTATCCCGTTCAGCGATCTCAACAGACGCTACAATACAGAACACAAAGGGGACAGATGGCCTAGAAAAAGAATCAAAGCAAATTTGGCACTCGTTGTTACTGTCACTGCCACTTTTTTTCCTTTAAATGAGAAAAACCATTATAGTTGGTGTTTGGAAATTTCTCTACAGACCGAGTGAAACCCAGCGATGTTGAGACACAGGTTAGAAGGAAATCTCATCCGCGCCCTCTCCTTGTCCGATGACGAGGCCACCTGAACGTCGCATGTGGGACAATTAGGTGAGGACTCCGTGTCCATCGATCGACTCCAGAAGCTCCTGCTCGACTCCTGACATTCTAGGGACAATTCAGATGTGGGCTCTATGTGGCATGCGTTGAAGTAAATCTAGGTCACGATGGAGCCGCTCAGGCCTCGGGTGTCTCGTCAGCGAACTGCTGAACACCAAGCTGACTCTGGGCTCTATATTTAGTTCCTTGTTCCTTATTTATTTTCTATTTTTCTCTTCCTTGTTCCTTATTCTTTCTCCCATAAAAATGCCCTGCCTTCTGCCCCATTTTGCAATTCTCTAAACCTCTGGAAACAGAGACTACTCACTTCATGAAGTGTTTGAAAGTGTGTTTGCCTCACCTAAATTCTCTTCTTTATTTTTAAACCCAAGTTACTTTAAGGATTGTTGAAAGGCAGTGTGGGATTGAGGTTAAAGGTCTATTTTCTGGAATGAGCCATATATTTAATCCCCAGTTCTGCCCTTCTGGGCTGTGTGATTTTGAACATTTCACTTATGTTCTCTGTGCGTCAGCAATCTCCTGAGTAAAATGAAAATGATAACTTGAGGATAATATACCATACAGGATTTTTGTAAGAATTCAAAGAGGTATTACACGTTTAGCATTTAAAAGAGAACAGGCGTATAGAAAGCGTTCAGTAAGCATTAGCTATTATTATCTTAAATAAACAATACATTTTGTTATTCTTCTGACGTAAATTTACTCAGAATGATTAAAAATGGTCTTTAGTTTATTTTTATATGTATATCAAGTGAACCCAATGTTAGTAAGAGACCTAAATAGAAACCGTGTTCATTTCAAAAGGGGTTTGATACAAGGTTAATACATAGATCTTTCTCTTAGGGAAACAGAAATGTTCTCCAGCGTTAAGGAAAATAAAAGCACATTTAATATTTAAATAGATATGTATTCGGTTTGGGGAAAATTGAACTGCTTGTCATTGTCTGCAATAACCAACCAGCTAATAGTTTCAGTTTTCCCTAATAACGCAGATGCCATCCTAGTCAGGATTTACAACTTTGGTTTACAACCGTGTAAAGGACAAAAAGAAGAGACTGTAAGAATTGGAAATTGAAGCAAATGCAACTAACAAAGCTTAATTGTGAAAAATGGAGGGCGGAATTTGTTCTTGGGCTTCCTTGTGATACATTCCGAAGCAGAGGAGATTAGCTTGGAGAGTCAGCTCTCAGTGTGGAGGAGAGAGTGTGCGCAGGAACCTGTACCATCAGCGGGAGGGAAGGGAAATTTCAGAAATGAGACGATTAAAGAATAAAGGACATCAAATCAAAAGTTGCAAATAGAAATCAGAGAAAGAGTACCCTGGCCTCTTTCCTGCCTCCACCTTCCCCTCGCCCCCAATTCCTACCCATGTAGCTTTATGTTAAAGGAAAGAAATAAGAACAGCGAGATCATTTAGAAATAGAATCACCCCCTGCTAGGTGACGCTCGGTTCAGCTTCCAGACTATAAACCGAACTAATTCTTTCTCTTAACTTTCTGGATAATTATATGCCTTCCTCTGAATAGTCAACATTTTTTTTTTAGTTTTGCTTATGTCTTAGAGTATAGTTTTCTTGAAATAAGCACTGTTGAATATTATGTCTATTAAAAAGTAACAAGGCAGCCTCTCACACCATGTTTTTCTACATACATTTATAGCCGGCATTAGGTAGATCCATTTCTGACTGAAGCTCTACCAAAAACATATGAAAAATAAAAGTGCCATGGTACCATATGGAGGATACGGATGATAACAACATAAGAGGATACTAAAACCGCATTTCCATCTATATAATAATATAGTGTCCTATACAATGCACAACTGTTAAATACATCTTTTGAAGAAAACATTATAAAAACAAAGAAAAACCCACCATGCAGTACATTTTGCTCCCAGCAAACCACCCACACTTCTCAGTTTGGAAATGTGTCCTTAGGGTATTTTTGCCAGAAAATAATTTATCCTTCTCCATGTTCACATGTTTAAAGAAATCTTTCTCATTTCTCCCTCTACTTAAGGGGTAAATCTATACTTATGAGACATAGGCTTAGCCTATGTTTTAATGCATTTTTCCTTTGGCAAAATACAAACTCGGTATTCATTATCTTTGGCCTCACAGAAAATGAGTCTAAGTGGATTCCAGGAGCGTTGGCTGGAGATGACTTCCACACAGTGACAGCCTTCGCTGCCAGGTTGTTATGCTCTCAGGGTTACGAGCATATGCTAACTCAGATTCCAAACTCCTGGGAGAGAGAATAGATTAGAAAGAGCTGAGGTCAAGCAACCATCATCTCTAATCCATTTACCTCTGGCCAGGCTTGGGGCTGTATATTAAGAACATGGCAGCTTTCAGGGAAACGTGGCAAAGGGCTGAGAGGAAGCCCCACAATTATCTACTGCACAGCTAACCAGGGCTCATTCACCCACGAGATCAAAAAGAATCAGGGAAATAAATCGGAAGAGTTATCCTTGCGATGTGATTCACAAAGAGCGTGAAGGTTAATAAACGGCTCTCCAGGCTTGAGGACACACTAGTGTGGGAACGGCAAAACAGAAAACCTAGAGGTATCTTATTTGGAGATCTTATTTTTTTTATCCAAGGTCAAGGAAAGGCAAGATAGTTTAACATGACATCATTCCTCTCACGAGGCCACTGAAATAGAAAAACGACTGTTCCAAAAGCTCTGATCTTCTGCCGTGCTTTTTTAAATGTGATGTATGCACACGTGGCCACAACGAGATACCATAGTTAGCCTTTTCCGACTCCATGCTTTCTCAGACGAGTGGCACTGCGTCTGAGTGCCAAGTGCTCTATTCTTAACATCAGATTTATAGTAATAAGAGCACATATTTCATTTTTAATAAAGGCACTTGCTATGTTCTTAGTTGCAATATTATCTTTATTTAATAATAGTCACAATAAAGAAGAAGAGAGGGGATATTTTATGCTTTTAACTTTTAAATAAAAATTCTCAGCATGTGAAAATCTAAACTAATATAGACGGGCCTATTTTAAAATTTATATTGAAAGGTACAGGCTTAGCATAGCTAGGCCAATCTTGAAAAAGAAGAATAAAATGAGAGGAATCTCTCTGCCTTGTACCGAGCCTCACCATATAGCTACAGTAATCGAGACAGTGTGGTATTGGCGAAGGGCTAGACATCTAGATCAATGAAACAGAATAGAGAACCCATAAATGGACCCGCACTAATATGACTAACTTGTCTCTTTGGAAAGGTGCAAAAGCAATTCGGTGAAGGAAGGATAGTTCGTTTATTTGCTTTTTAAAGGGTATCAATCTAAACCTCACATTTTATACAAAAACTAACTCAAAATAGATCACGGAGAAAAATGTAAAACATAAAACTATCAATGTTCTAGAAAAAATATAGGAGAAAATCTTCAAATTTTAGGCAAAGTATTTTTAGACTTGATGCCGAAAGCGCAGTCCATAAAAGGATAAATTGACATACTGGACCTCATCAAAATTGGAAACTTCTACTCTGCAAAAGACCTTCTTTAGAGGATGAACAGAGAAACTACACACTGGGAAAAATATTTTCACACTGCAAAACTGACGTATTTAATCCACTGAATGTGAATGCTTAGCCTTAGATTCAAAAGCTAAGATCAGTGAGAAGGAGACAAATACTCCCTTCTGAATGGAAATGAACACATATAAATTCTATAAATTCTGGACATTATGGCTTTGTTCAACTAACGTCCTTTTAAACTATAACTAATTTGGGCAGAGTGTCTTGCTCTACCAAATGATTCAGACAAAGCAGAAAGACTAAGACTGTGGATAAGCATAAGTCGTCTCAGAAGAGAAAACTAGTATCAAGTAAGCCAACCTCCCTAATATTCTGACATTAGAGACTCCACTGAGATTTCTGGTAAAAGCCGTGGACTCTCTCTTAGGTACTAAGCCTTCACTAAAATATTTACATATGTGTGTGGGGAGCTTCTGCATCCCTAGAAGTATTTCTGTGTACTCTCTCATTACCAGAAAGCCAAAGTCAAACCTCTGGTCATTCGTTATTTTCCATTCCCAGTGTCGCCATCCTAATTTAAGCCACATTTATAATATTCCTGGCCCATGTTGTCCTCTCCCATTCTATCTTGCTGAGTTTACACATTGTTCAGTATGTCACTATCCAGCTTAATATTTTAAATATTTTTTCTCTACTACTAAACAGAGTTCAAACGCCTTGACTCATTATTCAGGCCTCTCTATGATCTGATCAGTTTACATTATCTTTCTATAAATGCTATAATCCTGCCTGCTTTATTTCTTGGCTATTCCTAATAGAACTCTTCCATCTTCATGCTTTTGCTTATAAAGTTGCTTTTCTTGTAATGCCTTCCTTTTCATCTAAACCTATCAAGTTCGAGGCTCAATTCAAACACTGAATACTCTTTAATATTGCCCTCATATCTTTCCATACTCTATGTTCCCGTGGTATTTAGGTTGTGTCTTTTATATAGTACTTGGTATATATTTATTTATGTTGCAATCATTTGTACAAGTGAACTACCTCCTTTTAAGGTAGCACTTTGGGTTTGGGATATGCCTTATATATCTTTTCTTTACCCACATTTATTTATTTAATAAAATTTTATTGATACCAGTTATGTGCTTTAAATCCAGTATAAAGTTATTAGCAAAACATACATGGTCCTTGCTACCGTAGAAAGTATAGATAAACGAAACGCAGACAATAAATTAACAAATAAACAATTATGAAATGTAAAATTCTATGAAAGAAATAAACAGAGAGCGTAGTCTAAATTTAACAAAAAGGCCTCCTCAGAATGATCAGGAAAGGTCTCCCCAAGTAAGAGACATTGAACTGAGAGCTGCAGGGGGAGAGAGAGGCTGCTATGAGGAGAGCCTACGGGAAAAAACGTTTCAGGTTGAAGCAACAGTATGAGCAAAAACCCTAAGATGAGAAAAAGAAACAGCTTGGAATATTCTCGAAAGTAAAGGAGGATCCACGTGACTGACTGAAGCATAGTGGATGAGAATGGGAATTGCACCTAATGCGGATGTAGAGAGAAATAGGCCTCAGATCTTTTAGGGCTTGAAAGTCCATAATAAACCTTTTGGATTTTATGCTACGTGTGGGGAGCAGATGAGACACAGGGTTCGATTTGTGTGCAAAAGCCCTGTGGCCTCCTGTGCGGAGAATAACCGGAAGGTACAGGAGCAACAAAGCATCTGGACTTGACGCTCTAAGAAGGTAGCAGAGAGAGATGGTTGGTGGCAGCCACAGAGAAAGGGCACCCTTTTAAGGAAGACGATTTCTTGAAAAGAAGGTGAAATGAATGGACCTCAGGGATAGATCTCAGATGAGAACGAGAGACAGAGAAGAACCACACGCCATCCGTTGTGCCAAAGCAGTGGGATTTCGATTTCAATTCACAGCACGGCAAGTGAGCAAAGGTCAGGGCCCTGGCCAAGCCACACTGTCACAGACGAAAAGGTTCTCTGCCCATCCATCGCCCAGGCTGTCATTCACAACTCGAGAGTACTAACCCTGTCTTTTCAAAGTAAAGGGACTACGGTCCTGCTGAGACGCCTCACTAGGAAACAATGGCTACAGGATTGAGTTTGTGTGCCCCCGCTGGACTGAAGAAACCGCAGGATTGTGGATTTAAACGTAGAAAGTGTCTTAGAAGCCCTCGAATTTATAATTTATTTTTTAAAGATCAGAAGCGGAGCCTCAGCGGAGTCTAAGTAGCCTGATCCAGCTGCTGTCGCCGCTGGGTGTAGGGCTGCAGTGAGCCCTGCCCGCAACGCGTCCCTTCCACGCGCACCGCGGAGCGGGGACACGCAGGGCCAAAGACTCTCCCCTTGCGGTGCGGAAAACTCAGGCACCACCTTTACCGCCAAAGCCAAAGACCGATAAGTACTAACAGTAACATAAGCTTGTCCCCAGATCGGGTGTACAGAGAAATGTGCTCCGAACGATTTTAAAACAGATAAGATCAAAGAGCAACTAGAGGGGAAAAAACCCTGAAAATTTGATGTACGGTTGACACTTCAAGAACTTGGGTTTGAGTTGTGCAGGTCCATTCACGTGCAGAAGCTTTTCAGTAAATACGTACGGTACTATAAATGTATTCTCTCTTCCTTGTGACTTTCTTAATAACTCTTTTCTCTAGCTTACTTTATTATAAGAATCCAGTATATAACACATATATCATGCAAAATATGTTAATCAACTGTTTGTGTTACCGGCAAGGATTTAGGCAACAGTTGGCTATCAGGAGTTAAGTCTGGGGGAGTCAAAAGTTACACGTGGGGGTAGGAGAGTAGGGGGTCTGCACTTCTAACACCTACGTCATTTAAGTGTGTCAACTGGATATAGAATTTGAAATACCTATTCTGACTTCAGCGGAAACATTCTTAAGTATTAATTCTACTATTTTAAAAAATGTTTACATGGACTTGTCAAATACGTCTTTTCAACAAATTTACCCATGGAAATAGGATAAAATCTGGCTCTTGGACAAATAAGATTATATTTTAGCTAATGCTGAAATTATCTTAAGCAGTGCTAAATATGGCAAGAGCGTGAAGTAAGCCTATTATTCAAGAACAGGCTTTATTTATCCTGTTAACATTTCAGATAAAGTGAAAATTTCAGCCAACAGCATATGTAGAAAGGCATCTTAATTATGAAGAAGTGAAGAGATTTCTTTTCCTGAGGTTTAAAACAAACTCTCATGACTATAACTTGTACCAATAGCATAGTCCTGATTTTTATATAGTATAATAGTTATATAAAGTGTAACCATTGGCGAAAACTTGGTGAAAAGCAACTTCCTATCAATCTATAATTATTCTTTTTAATTTAAAAAAAATTAACTCATGAGGAAGTTAATTAATAAAAAACAATGCATACTCATTGCACATCATTTCTTGACCTATTAATAACATGATCGACTGTTATTACATTAGTGTGTAGTTGGTCTCTTGTTTCTGCTGTGACATGCTAATTTTTTAGCCTAAGTTAAGCACTATCATAAATTTAAGGTAGACTCATTTCCAATATCAGCATCACAAGCAATTAACTAAATGCCAATACATTTTTTCATTAATTCAAGCTGTAATTTGTACCATTTAGGTACCTAAATCTTCACATCGGTTCATATTCCACTTTGCCTGATATTATTTATTGAAAAATAGTACGTTAATCTCAGGTTACAGAGGAATGTCCTCTGTATTGGTTCACTTAAAGATGATCAGGGTTGACTTCTTTTAGTTGTTTAACTTCTTAAGATGCAAAAAGCTTGGGTCGAGTAGAAATGACTGTGCTGCCCCGGCTTTCACATCAGAGGACTCCGACAAGGAGGGCCGCACCTGCCTCGCCCACCTGCCTGTCTGGCCGGCAGGGAAGGGAAAGAAGTTGAGTAATGGTGAAGGTAGAAGCCAGGTGGGACCACAGTGAAATCTGGAGTGAAAACCAGGCCGGTCCAAGGTGTCCTGCAGGCTGTACAATGCAGTTTAATCAGAGCGCCATTTTTTGTTGTTGTTGTTGCTCAAATGATTTTAATTATTGGAATGCACGAGTTTTTCATATGCAAATAAAAAGTTTTAAAACCTGAAAAAATTTAAAAAAGTGCAGAGGAGAGAGGATAGAATGACCTCACAGCAGGAAAGTACAAGTCATGAGCACGAATGAACACTACAATCACAGATCTTCAGATTCAGAAAGGAGATAATTAGGACCCGGTCCTCAATAGCCTCCTATATCTTGACCAGTGGCTTTTGATTCTGCTTCAATATCCCCAATCATGGGTAATTCACTATCTTCCAGAATAAATGGTTTAATTTTCTGCCTTTCTAATTGCCTTCCTAATTCTGTCCTTCCTAATTAAGGACTGTCCTTAATTTTCTTATGTTTTCTTATGTAATGGTTTGAGCAGGAAGTAAAAAGAAGGGAAAATAATAATAATAATAATAATAATAATAATAATAATAGCAGCTCTTGCTGAATCTAGGCCTAATGGTTGGCCAGTATCACAATTTCATTGGTTTTACTTACAGGAATAATTTAACCTCAGTATCCATGAATTGCTATGGATAAGCAATTCTTGGTAAGCATTTCCTTTGAACTTATTTTGAATTTTATCACCTTAGCACTGTTTAATTCTCAAAAAAAATGTCACATTATTGTGACCAAGTTTTGGAAAAATTCCAGAATGAGCGGTTTCTTTTTTTTTTTTTTTTTTTAAATATCTATTTCAAATACACAGTTTGATGTTTTCAGGCCCTTGCTGGAAGTGTGAAATTGTTCCCACAGCTCTGGTAATGCTCTTTAAATTTCTTTTAAAAAGAAAAAAAAAAAGTACAGAAGCATAGTATATAGAAAAAAAATAATTTTCACAAACGTGACTAATCCTAGATGGAACCAAACCCACAATGTCCGTAACCATATTTGCAGTCTTCCAAACGGCTAAAAGCACGTTCATTTTCTTCTCTCCTCAAACTGGACATCAGTCTCTGTTTCTTTAACTAGATGGGGATTATCTGTTTAAGGAGGACAATCAGAACTAGCAAAAAATGAAGTGACTGTATTTCAGAGGAATAATTTGTGTTTTTTCTAACTCCACTGTCATCATATTGTAATAGCTAATACACAAGTAGCAGGAACTTGTTTTCAGTCTTCGTGGTCCCAAAAGAGCAGGCTTTTTCAGTTTCTCCGTGTATGTAGCTATGGAAGAGGGTCGCCGTGAGGTCGAAGGGTCTAACTCTCAAGGAGTCATCCGTTTAAGAAATGAAAACTATTTCAAAAGGGCTATTTATCCATAACTGCCTAAACAGTGAAGATTGTTGTAAAGTTATACAAAAAAGAAAGCCTACTGGTTAAATATGCCTAAATTCTTCTAATAAAAGTTGTGAGAACGGGGCAGTGCAGAGTTTTCAGAAGGAAGGCTTCAGGCAGTCCTGAATTTGGATTCTGCTTTCACCATTGATGTTTACAGGACCCTGAGCAAGTTATTTAGAGTTCAACTTGAGCCTATAATTACATGTTTAAGGATAAGGCTAAGACAAGTATTTGACCTCGTCAAATTCCTCTTGTGAGAAATAAATGAGATACACAAAAAATTATCTCCTATAGCACTTAACACATAGTGGTACTTAATAAATATAAACACTATGATGTTATTGCTTAATCCTGAATTTTGGAAATAGGTATTGTGTCTTCTATATTCCTGTTTCTGTGAGGTACTGGAGATACAAGAATTTGAAGTTCTTTGCTTTTTTAGTTCTTGAAATCCTAATAGAGAGGAGAGAACCCCAAATGAATGGCATCTACTCTGAAAACTGCAGTGACAGAGGGACATGGGAACGTAGCCTAAGGGGATTAAGGCAGCATCTCAGATAAGACAGCATTAACCTTTTGGATGGCTTTGTAGCTGAATATCATTCCATCGCTACAGACTTCTAGAAATGCTTCTGATACTTAATCCACTATGCTAGGGGGTCCGCGGGTAAGAATTCTGAGAACAAATTATGTGCTTCTAAAATCTGCCCTAATTTTTCTAGCTTTTAAGGATGCTGTTTGGCCACTATTCTAGTGATTATCATTAGATCAGAGCATTTGGTGTGTTTCCAGAAGTGTCAGGAAGTTCCGTGGGGTCTCCTGGGACCCTTTGCCGATGGGAGAGCATATGTCATCTTATGTGAGGTAGTGGTGGTTTAAGTATGGTCTCTGCAATCAGGCCGCTGGGATTGACTTCTGATTTTTTCCTGAGCACTGGTTTGTTATGTCGAAAATACACAGTTTCTCTAAGCCTCAGTTTCTTCTTTTATAGAATGGGGAGCATAATGTTGCTTGTTTTATAAAATTTTATGAGGATTCAAGGAAATAATATATGTAAGGCACTTGACAGATGTTAAGTGACTAATAGATGTTGGCTGTTGCACTCAGTTGATGAGCTAAAAACTGTTATTATTTCAGAAAAGTCGCCATTTTTGTTTGTTTGTTTCATTTGTCAGGACCACGACCCAATAATCAGAATAAAAAGCAAGCATATCTATTGGCGAAAAGGAACAATCTAAAGGTGCCAGAAAGAACACCTCTATTTGTAATTTAGTTATTTTCTATTGCCCGGATAGCAAAGGGTGAAGGATTTTTTAAGTGTCAAATTAGATAAGGGCTGGTTTCCATTTACATTGCTGTGATAGCTCTGTTTTCTGTGTACTTGTTCATAATGTTCTCATTTAATGTGTAAATATGTTTTAGTCCTGACATAATGTGCTCTAGGTTTTATGACCAAATCTGTTGCCATGCTGCCCGTAGTTTCATTTTTTTTATATTTAATAAGAATCCACTGGTTTATCCTTTTCATCAATTTCTTCTTGTGAGAAGATTCATGTGAGAATCAGCCCGAGCTTAATAACAACCCTTTCCTAAGTATCCGAGACAATAAAGAAAGGAAAGAGCAGGGTCTTGCGAGGAAGATATGTCATCCATAGAAATATCAGTAATTGTCTCTGGACACAGGAAGTGGTGGGAGTGTCTTTTATACTAAACTAAACACGCTGATTAATTAAAATTCCCCTCACTAGGCCTTGCCTGTAGGCTCTCGCTTGTTAGTTTCACCAGCAAAGCTGTGTTGTCATTCTCTGGTTCCTAGTGATTATTGTCTGAAACGTTTTTTTTGTAACTGAGAAAGCAGTTCCAGAATCACCAACCATTCCCCACCACATAAAAAATTTTTTAAAAATCATACGTTTGATAACTTCTAATAATTATGCATGTATATATATTGTTTCATTAGGAAACCAAACTTGTATGATTTAGTTGTTTCAATTTCTAACCTCGAATTCTTAATATATTCAAATTCGATGGTATTTATGGGAGACTTTCTGCTTACGCGGACTTTTTTTAGCCTTTTTAAAATTGTGAAATATCACATACATACAGAGAAGTGCGCAAAGGATAACTGAAAGCATAATTCATAAAGTGAGACATGCAACATGCTATGCTCTGAGACTTCCTCTACCGTCTCGTCCAATCCCGTTCCTTAACTCTCCTGCTCGAGGTCACCATTGCCCTGACTTTTACAATAATCACTTTCTCTGTAATTTCTCTAAATATGTGCGCACCCCAAAAAATGTAGTTTAGTTTTGTGGGGTTTTTTTTGAAATTCATGTGAGTAGAATCATATACGAAACGTATTATTATTTGTCTATTTTCATTTATTCAATATTATCTGCGGAAGAATTGGAATAGAGTCAGAGTTTATTTAGTTTTATCGCTATAAAATATTCTAATCTGTGAACATGCTGTGATTCTTTATCCATTCTACCATCTTTGGACATTCAGATTGTTTCTAGTTTTAGATAATTAAGGATAATGATGCTATAGACATTCTTTTGCATACAATGTATTCTGGTTCATGTGCAGAAGAAATTTAGCAGGATCTGTTCTTAGGGCTGAAAGTGTAGGATAACATATTCACATCTTCAGCTTTACTAGCTAATTCCAAACTGTTTTCCAAAGTGACTGCACCCATTTACAGTCCTACCAGCATTGTATGCAACTCACACTATTCCCATTTTAGCCAGAGTTATAGGTATGCAATGGTATTTCACTGTGGTTTTAATTTGCCATTTCCTGATTACTAAAGACACTGAAGAAGAACTTATATTTTTAGCAACAACTTAAATTTCCCTTTTGATGACACTCGTTTTTTCCATTTTTTTTACCTAAGTTTTCTCCCTTTTTCTTAACATTTTAAATAAAATCTGGATACCAGTACTTTGATTTAATTTTCCCAGCTTGATCGAGATATGATTAACAAATAAAATTGCAAGATTTTTAAAGTGTACAATATTTAAAGTGTACAATGTGATGACTTGATATTTGTATGCATTGTAAAAGGACGTCCCCCTCCCCCCTCGTCCCCCCCCCATCAAATTATTTAACATATGTATCACCTCACATATTTACCTTTCCTTTTTTTGTCAGAACAGTTTTGTTCTCCTTTCTTAGTAAATCTTAATGGTACAATATACAACATTACTAACTGTAGTCACTGTTATAAATTAGATCCTCAGACTTGATTTACCTTATAACTGAGAGTTTATACTCTTTTACCAGCCTCTCCCTTTCCCTAACTCCCAGCCCCCTGCAAACACTTTCCTACCCTATTTCTATGAGTTCATTTTTTTTTTTAAGATTTCACATATAAGTGATACCGTGAAGAATTCGTCTTAGCATATCATGCCGTCCAGTTTCAACCATACTGTCACAAATGACAGATTTCCTTCTATTTTAAGGCTGAATGATATTCCATTTTATACACACACACGCATGCGCGCGCACACACACACACACACACACACAGCACATCTTTTTTATGCATTATTCCACTGATGGAAACTTAGATTGTTTCCATACTTTGACTACTGTGAATAATGCTGCAATAAACATTGGAGTGCAGATATCTCTTTGAGATACTGATTTAATTTTTTTGGATATATACCCAGAAATGGGATTGCTGGTTTATATGCTAGTTCTATTTTTATTTCTTGAGGAAAGAAATGTTCCGTACTATTTTACATTCTTACTACAGTGAACAATGGTTCTCCTTTCTCCGCCTCTTTGCTAACACTTACCTCTTGCTTTTTTGATAATAGACATCTTAATGAGGTGATATCTCATGGTGGTTTTAATTTGCATTTTCCTAATGATTAAGAACGTTGAACACCTTTTCAAATGTACCAGTTGGCCATTTGAATGTATTCTTTTGAAAAATGTCTATTTTTGTCCTTTGCCTATTTTTGAGTTGGATTTTTTGTTACTATCTCCTTATTTTTAACCTATGTGGATCTTTATATTTACAGTTTCTTGGATATTTTGTTAAAATTTGGTCAATAAACTGAAAACTTGGTCCAGTTGCCAGAGGTAGAACACATAGGGGTCTCCCTGTGACTGGGTCCCCTTGGAGTTTTTAACTCTAAGACTTGTCCACGCTAAACCTCCACCAATTCATCAATTACAATTCAAAATTTTTTTATACCAACACTTGTTCCTATGGAGTTGTCAGCTTAGCAATTTCTGCTACACAAAATTGTGATTCTCTGTGTCTGTCTCTCTACTTTGGGGAGCAGCAGTTTGTTCTGTATGGATTTAAGAAGAGTTATTGGGTTTCCAGTTCGCTCAGCCTTTTACTTGTTAGGGCGGGTGACAGCTTCCAAGCTCCTCACTTGCCAAACTGGAACCAGAAGTTGGGGTTTCTTTTTGGAGGTACGAATATGCTCTGGAATTATAGAGTGATAATGATCGTGCAACTCTGTGAATATACTAAAAACCACTGGGAAACACTTTAAAAGGTGACTTTTATGGTATGTCAGTTATATCTCAAAATAAATAAATAAATAAAATAAGAGAAAAAACTGGCCAGAAATCCAAATGACTGTCACAGTTTTCATTTCTAATGTCAGAACAAACAACACCTCAGGCAAGGATAGTTTTCACAAAGGTAGTCCTGTAATAAAATAGAATTGCTTTATAAAATGTCAAAAAAAAAACCCCAAAAACAAAAAACAGTCTATAATGGTCTATAACATAGGTGAAGGGGCAGTTGTGTAATTCTGTCAATAAAAGTTGCACGGTATATTTTTTGGTTTGAATGAAATAATGTTCACTTTCAGTAAATTTAATTCAGGGTGCTTTGCATTTTCTCCCGAGCAGGATTCAGGATGTAGAAGTCAGGCAGGTGGCAGTCCTTGTTCAAAGACTATTCAGAGGGCAATTTCTCAGCCTGCGGGTTAGACCAGGGGACTGAGTACGCAGGGCGATGCTTTAGGCTCCAAGCAGAAATTGGTTTAGTCAGGTTTAAAACTCTACTCTTTTATTAGGAAAAGGATCCTAAAAGTTGACTCAGGCATTGGCTGGGAATCTGGGAAGACCAGGGATAGTATAAACCAGGAAGGCATTGGGGATAAAGACCTGGAAAAAAAGGAAAATGGATTTGCACTGATCATCCTTGGGTGGAGCAGATCTGTGTCTCAATGCTGCAGCTGTGCCTAAACCACCGTGATTAGGAGTTCGTGTTCGACTTTAGAGAACGGCTTTGAAAAATATCTGCTTTAGACCTTTCTGAGGTTGGGTAGAGTTGGGGCAAGCCTAGAGTGCAGCTAGAGTGAAGATAGATTTAATAACAGAAAGACGAGAGGCAGAGCTTGGGGAATTCAGGTGGAGCCTGGCATGTGCGAAAGGTTTTCAGTGTGTTAAAGACATTCGGTCAGGAACCAAATTGTCTGGATGTCAATCCTGGATGTCATTTACTAGCTGAGTGACAGAGAAATTACCTCTTTATGCTTCAGTTTTCTTTTCTATGAAATGAGGAAAGAAATAGTATTTTGTAGGGCAAATTGCGATAACTGCTATATAGGGAAGTTTTCATTAAAAAATAAGAAAATGAATAGCAATAAACATAACCGCATTGTAAAATTATATATATAATGTTATATATATATATACCCTTATGATGTGTGGCATGTGCGCACATGCTTACCACAAATATATTAAAAAAGAAATCATCGAATAAAAAAAGATTTAAGTAGTCTTATTAACTTGCTCTAAAAAACTTATGCTCTCATTTTCACGGGCTCAGGCTGTTAAGTCTAACACACGTTGTTTGATGGACCACAGGGATAAGCAGAAGAAGAAAATATGAAGGCTGTGAAAGAGTTCACACATCTCACTAAAAAATGCATTCTCCAGCAGAATCCTAAATTGCTGAGAAAAGCAGTCCTGGCTGTGATGAAAGACCGAACAATGTCCATAAACTCAATGAATCGCAGTAAGGGAATCAGGCTGGAGTTACCCCTAAAACCTCAGCTCGAATCTGCCTCTTTCCACCACTTTTACTGTAGCTGGGGAAACACTTTCATTAGGAAAATATCCATTTATTTGAGTGTCAAATTTTGAAGTTATAGTACAATATGCATTTATATTTCCTTGGAAATTTGCGGAATAGAAGAAGGGAAGAGAATATCCAGTTAACAGTAAATAAATAAAGTTAATATGAATAATCACATTTTATTTTTAAGTATACTCTAATTCAAAATGAAATTTTGGATGAAAATAATCATAATGGCCATTTTCTCTCAACTTTTATTTTTCACTCCATTTCTTGTAGCAGCTACAATCGGAAAGGTGAATAGTATATGTTATACCCTAATAATGTAACTCGTAAAGAAAGGAAAAAATTGTTTTCTAAAATTCTATCTCGGGTTCCGCTCCTTGATTAGTTTACTAGCACTGGACAGACCTGGGTTTGATTTCTGCTCTATTTGTTACTCAGTGCGTTACTCAAATTTTTCAACTTGAGCTTCAGTTTCCTCTTACGTAAAGTGGCCATATTAGTTACACATCCTCACAGGTACTTAAGTATTTGACACAGTACTTAGCACATACTGTTTAAAAATCCTGACTATTATCATTTTATCCTAAATTTATATAAGCTACACCGTAACTATGTTCTTATAGTAAGCCAATAATTATGTTGTTCTTGGATTTAAGAAAACCCAATGGTTTTATAGTTTGTATTTAACATGGACATTTTTTTCTTCTTGAATGATACTGGATCTGCCTTGACCCCCAGACTTTACTGTTAGTTCATCAACATTTTTGGATAAAAGAGAAGAATTTGATATTCGGTTCATTATTTCTGTAAAGCAAAGGAACCAGCAGCCTGCACAGCAGAATGAAAATCCTAGAAATGGCCATCTTAGTAAAAGTGTTGACAAGGAAGCACCTGCCTATTAAGCCTGGTCTCAAGGAGCAATTTGTTTCCATAGCACCTAAGGAGAGAAAGACGAAATTTCCCATCGTCCTCCAAAACATAAAGACATCAAATAGTTTAAATTGCCAGGTTTGGGTAAGAAAAGATGATGATATTTTCCAATATACATTAAAAGTTGGTTTCAGAATATTTTTTCTTATTCAATACAACTAAAAGGCATTCTTAGGCTATAATTTGAATTCATATTAACATTCAATGTAAAAAATCCTTATACTTGTTTGACTCATAAGACTAATCGTGCGAGTTTATAAAATCTACAAGTCCTTTTTGCTTAGTTTAGAAGGGAAAATATCATAGTAAAAAACACCTTCTTGGTAAAGATGGACATATGAGGAGGAGAGGCCAAGGAAATTTCAGGATGTAAGTCAATTCGATCATAAATGAGAATGAAGGAAATTGGGTTATTATTAATTCATTTGTTTTAGAAATATTTTGTTTTAAACTTCTAGGTTCTTGGCACTGTGCTAAATGCACTGAGGACACAGTCCCTGCCTTCAAGAAACTTCAAGAAATAAAGAAGGGAGATTGGGCCATCAACAGTAATACCACTATAAAAAATGTTTTATTAGCAAGCAGATACAGGTTGATGTGGGAACGTCATAGGAGGGAAGATATGAAACCACACACACATGCCCGAAAGAAAGAAAGAAAGAAAGAAAGAAAGAAAGAAAGAAAGAGAGAAAAAGAGGAAGAAAATAAAACTGAAGAGATACAAGAGACCTCAAAAAAAGCAAACAGAATTTTTAAAAAGAAAATGTCTACTCTTCTAAAATCAAATACATTTAATACTTTGTGTGTACAATACATCAAAGATATGTCTTGTTCTTTAAAATATCTTTTCTCCAAATGTTTCTGGGGCTCAATCATGATTACAGGATACATGAAATTAAGAGTATTAAAATGACGCAACTACTCAGCACTCAATATAGTGCATTATTTATAAGACTCCACAAGGCACACAATTTATACAAATTAACATGGACTATACGAAGCGTTCCCAGTTTTCAGGTATTTATGCCTGCTAGCCAGGGTAAACGTTCTTTTAATCTTGTACCTCGGTGTCCTCCTTTGAAAGACAGACATTGAAAATTTAAAATGTTACTATATAGGCACTGATGTATGAAAAATATACTGTGTGTTTTTTATAGACTGTAAGCTGGAAATGCTGTTTGGATTACGTGTGTATTTATGCTAGAAAGCTTGACAAACACTGAACAGTATGTGAAGAATGGAAAGCCTCTTGACCATCAACCCAAATAAATATAATCCAACTATCTGCAGTATTAATTTAATCGCTAAGCTGATTACTCTGAAATCCTTTGGTTGTCCAGTACCAAGATGGTTTTAAAGTTAAGGAACTGCTTTCTCACTTAATTCTTGTGGGTGGCTCAATTCCCCATGATATTCAGAGCTGTGAAGTTACTTTTGAATGCATTTTTATCTTAAGCGATAATCAATTAGGAGCAAAATAAATCCTGTCTTATAATTAAAAAAATGAAGATCACTCCGGAATGACTTTAGTCTGTATGTTTGCAAGACACAGACTCTCTTTTACCTTCACATCCCGATTGCTGCTTTTGCATGCCGTCACCTCTGTAATGGACCAAAATGATGCCTATTGTCACACCAAGATCGCCCGATCTAGTGACAATCTAATCTAATCTAATCAGGATGGCCCAATCTAGTAAGAGTATCAGGTGTAGTCCTTCTAAAGTCAGTTAATAGTATTACTTTAAAAAAAGTTCGTTCCAATAAATACAACATATGCATAAGTTTACAAAAAGCACTTCAAGAACGTCTGGTCAAAACTATGGCCAGAAGATTGCGAAGTCCGTACATTTTGGGTCCAAATGTAATTTTGACAGCTACAACAAAAGCAGTAGAAAGCAAGACAAGAAAATCCTGGTTTTTCCTCAATGATTTCAACCCCATTCCTTGGTTGAGTAGGTAATGAAAATACGCTGCAGGTTGCGCCTCTTTTGAAACAGATGTCAGACGAACTCGCACACTACAGCAGTTTCAGATCTTTTCATTGTCATTGTTGTTGATCTTTTTAAATGCGACTGGGCTTGCTTGCTTCAAAGACGTCTTAGAGACATCCGTGTGCATGGTGGACATGGCTATTGTTTCATAGTCGTCATCCCGAGACCGGAAATCGCAGAAGTTGAAGAAGAACTGCAAGTCTCTCTGGAAATTTTTGTTCAGGAATCCGTAAAATATGGGATTGACGCAGGTGGATATCATCGCCGTGAGGTGGCAGAGCAGGAATAACAGGTTATGGTTGCACGTGGCAATGATCTGATGGTTCCAATCGAATACGGTGTTGAAGATGGTGAGGGGCAGCCAGCAGACTGCGAACGCCACCACGATGGACAGCAGCATAATGTTGATCCGTTTGGTTTCACTGGACCTGTATTTACTGTCTCTTATCTTGTCCATCATGTTGTTTCTCCTTTTCAAGCGTATATAGATCTATAGAGGAAAGAGAAAAAAATGAGTTCGAGTGGAACCATTCAGTTAAGAAGACATTCTTGGGAAAGAAGATCAAAATGGAAACGGTAAGTGGGGAAAAAACGTTTTCTTACCTTGAAGTAACAAATAAAGATAAAACAGAGCGGGCCGAAATACTGCAGCGCCAAGAGGAGAGTGGTGTAAGACAACCTGTGAGAATCTGACGGGAATTTATCAAAGCACACGTACTTGTCCTTGTATGCGTCAAGCGTAACGTTTTGGAACGGTTCATCGGTCAAGACTTGGTAGATCAGGAAGGGTAGAGAAGAAACTACCGCAAGGGCCCAGATGACAGCAATCCCTACGTAAGCGTGTCTATTATTTGGCCTCCACCCTCGTGGGTTGATTATCAGCTGATGTCTTTCCACAGCAATGAGAACCAGAGAGAAAATGGACACGGTGATCGAAACACATTGCACGAAAGGATTCAACTTGCACATCGCCTCGCCAAAAACCCAGTGGTCCATTAAAGTGTAGACGAATGTGAAGGGGAGACACATAATGGCGACGAGCAGGTCTGAGAAGGAAAGGTTCACGATCAGGATGTTGGTGACGTTTCTCATCTCCTTTTGTTTCAAGATGATTATGATCAAGGCCAGGTTTCCAGTGACCCCAAGAATTATCACGGCTCCGTAAGCTAAAGCTAATGTAAATATCATGGCCAAGGGCAGATGACAATCATCATCTTCGAAAGCCAAAAACTGGGAATTCTTCTTTGAAAAGTTATAGTAGATTGAATGATTTTCGACCTGGGAAAATACTGTTGAATTCATTTCGATTGGTTTGGTTGTTATAGATTACTTTAGAGAAATGGACAGTATGTTCCTTCGAAGCAGGTCAAATGTTCAGCTTATTCTCATTCCCCATATTGGAATCCACTTATCAGAATCATCCTGAATTCTTCATTCCCTTGAACTGAACAATCTGTAGAGAGAAAACGACTGATTGTATTACTAATTTTATTGAGGGCAGTCAAAACAAATTCTGACTGATAGTACTACCTAAAATGAAGACACCGAAATAAATAAACGAAATGAAATCTGTATAAACATCTTTTTAAAATAGCAGAAACAGTGCCAACACTTTGAAAAAAAATCTCACACTATTTTCATTGGACTTGCCTATACGTTGTTTCAGCAAAACATAGTAGCCTGTAAATTAGTAATGCTCAACATCTTATATAAACAGTAGTATCAGCACGTTCCTCAACACTGTAAGAATATGAATGTATAACAAAAAACGTAATGCACAGCTCAAAACATAAGAAAAACAAATGAAACAAGCAAAGAAAAACAAAAAAAAATTGACCTAATTCTTCCTCTTACTAGAAATAAAAGAATTCACGCAGGTCAAGTCGTACTAATAGCTCTGCCATACACTGAATTACTCTTTAAGGCAGACGTTAGTTAACAGGTATAGTCTAAAGGAGATGATTAATACAGTGAAACATCAGAAAACTTTGTCATATGAAAGACTGTTGAAGGAACAGATGTTTAATCCAGAAAAGACTTACTAGGAATGACACAGAGGCCTTCTCATATTTGAATGGGTCGCTTGTGGCATAAGGAACTGGGCTTAGAATAGTATGTCTAAATATACAAGTTAGAAGTAGAACCGAAGGAAGTATGTTATATTAAAAAACCAAACCCAAACAAATTTCACATCATTATGAGCAACAAAGTTTTAATCAAATGAAATGAATTGCCTTCGACTCTAGCTAGTGTTCACACACGGAAGTTTATTCCTGCTGCATGTAAGACATTGGAGGATTGTGTAGAAGATTCAATTGGATAGTTCTGTTCTTCCCAAGTAAGAGTCTATGATTTTATTAGTAAGGCAAGCTTTCAAAGGATTTCTACGGTTCTTTTCGTGTAAATACTCCCTCCCCTTTAGAATGTACATACTTACAATACAGAGATCTAATTTTAGTCATAATTTTAATCTTCCACAGCATTTTTCTGATATAAATGCTCTTTGCTTAGCAATAAATTCGTTTTGTAAGATTAAAAACTCCTTTTTAAAAATCTCTGATTTACCCTAGATTACTAGGTAAATATATGAAATGAGATTTCTTATGTTAATTACCAGGTCATCGTGCCTGAGTTATGAAAGTGAATTGGGTTTACTTCTTTCTTATGTGAGAACAATAAAGAAAATCATGCAGATTTGCTTCTATTGAAAAGGAGATCAGACATTTAATGAACCAACAACATGTTTGCCTTTTAAGTGGTGCCCCTAATGAACCTTCCCTTGACTGTTTCTGCTTTCTAGAATATGGAGTAATTTTTTTTATTATAAAACCACAACTTGGATTTATAAAACTGAAGAAGAATAAAAATAAACGTTGCTAATATTAAGTGAGAATGAAAGTATTAAGATGAGAAATGGTAGTGGAATGATTTCAAATGAGAATATTGCTAGAAATATGGTTCTCCCCTCCTCTGGGCGAAAACCTATAACTGTAATGATTCCTAAACTTACATGGTAATCACACTTTTTCTCTCAGGAATACCAAAGGCAGAGAGAACGATTTCTGTCTCTTAGTGTCTGGGAATAAACCTTGAAGAAGCAAGTAATAATCTAAACATTCTTCGGAAATTTCTCACTTAAGATTTCAAGAAAACTTTGCATCATACTTCATATTCGGGTTGTTATCAACATATTTAACATCGCTTATTAGTTAATTGTGAGTTTCCCTTCACTGTTTCAAGTAAAAATAGCTTGATAGGAAAACACATCTTTATCCCATGACTTCTCCTGGCTCCCTGTCACCAAGTGCCACCAGGGAGAGTAAGTACCCAGATGTGACCCAGGAGGTGTGGACCGCTGAGTACGTTCCTCAGCCTGATGCTTGAAGAGCTCTACATTATGCCTCTCTTCTGCTCTTCGCCCTTGCTCTAATAACCCCATTGTGAATGCTCTGTTCCAGGCAGGTCGGTCTCTTCACCGTCCACCAAGCGTGCCTGGCTTGTTTCCGCCTCTGCATCTTTGTCCTTGCCATTCCTTGCTGGGCGTTCTGTCTCATCATGATCCAAATTCTACCTCTCTTTCAAAGCATCATTTAGTTTCATGAATCCTTAATTGGCTCCTCTCAATTAACATGTAACCTCTTTAAGGTAGGTGCTGCGTACACCTCATGGTTAATACCTTGCAAATATTAGATTTAGAATCCAAATGTGTTGACTGATATGGTCAATGTGTGGGTAGAACAGCAAGTTCTTTCTTGAGTTAATCTTAACATCAATAGCTAAACCTATCCTAGCCCTTTTACAGGCCAAATACATGCTAATTACAATAGTCGGTTTATTGGGTCAGGTATACAGGAAAAACGTTCCACCTGGTGTTAAAAAGAGAAATTGTTTCTGAAAGAAAATTTATTCATCCAATAAGTATTTATTGAACACTTATTTGGTGTCAGACTTGGTTTGAGTGGAGACAGAAGTGACATTTTCATTGAGTTTCTAGTCTTGTGGGCAGAGAAAGACAAAATAATAATAATAATAATAATAATAATAGTAATAAAAACAGTGTGCTGATTATAGTAAATGCTATGGAGAAAATTAAAGCAAGTAAAAGAAACTATGATTGTTGGTAGTTGCAATTTATTCCTGGGTAACAGGGAAGGCATGTGCATTAAAACTTGACAGTGCTGAGCAAGGAAGCCATGCGAGATCTCAGGGATTGCAACCCATTTGGAAAGAGTATAAACTCTTAAGGCTGCAGTGTACCTGGGGTGCTCAACAGCAGTGAGAAGTTGAATAAATACAGGAGAGACTAGTATGAAATTCATTGGGAAAGGTAAACGGGGGAGGAACAGACCGTGTCAGGGCCCCCCATTCCAGGGGACAATCTTTGACATTTTCCCCTGAGAAAGATGAGGAGTCACTGGAGAGTCCTCGGTAAAAAGGTGAAGTTATAGAACTTGTTTTAAAATGATTGTTCTGGCTGCTGTTTTCAAGAGACTTAAGACAGAAGAGAGACGTAGGGAGATTCACTAAGAGACTAGGGCATTGATCCAGGTGAGAGATGATGAAGGTGCAGACCGAGGTGTTTGCAGTGCAAAGGAAGAAGACTAGGAGTTGTCCATCCGTGACTGACTTTGACAAAATTCATCATGTATGGGAATTAATGCAAATATTTCTTAAATTATTACAATTATGGGTTACAAAGACAGCTCTCTTGCAGATGAATTTAGGTAAGTACACTGAAACTCTACTCTGATACCTTTGAAATTATATTTGATTGGCATTTCCTATGAGGAATAGCAGTTAAGAAGTTAGCTATAGAGAAAATGTAAACTATTTTTAAAAAGTATTTGCTAGCCTCCTTTGCTAAATGCATGTTGAGTAGTCATTTCGTTTGGGTAAAACAGTTCCCCATTGGATAAAATGTATATTTTAAGCCTGCCTTAGTATAATTTAGGAAAGGGTGATTTTCAGAAAATAACAATACTCGGAGAGAATTTATATACATTATCTTTGCAAAAGAAAATAACTCGATATTTGCTATTCTAATATATATTTCTAAAATAAGGTATGTAACTACAGATACTGCTAAAATTAAAGATTATTAAATCTCACGATAGCTGTCATGTGCATTTACAGACAAAACAGAGACACCGCAGACATCACCAGTTGTCAGATTAACCCCTTTCCAAATAAATGGAAATTTCTCCTTTCTGGTCAGAACACTGGCCTTTCGCCGCTAGCTGTTCTTCGTGCTGTTAGTGACTACCTGAAAATACAGCTCTCTGGTCATATCTGCTGCAGATAAATTTTTCCATATACTCAGCATTAGTTAGCTGTTCACCTCCTTTGCTTTGGAAAAGAAATGCCAGCCTTGTTACCTGCAGCCTCCCAAAGTTACTGCGAGTTTATCTCCCATGAATTACATAAGTCTCTGTTCCTTCCTCCCTGGGGAGGGCTTGCTCAACAGACGGCTGCCCTAAAGCACTAAGGAAGACTAACGAAGCCCCAGCGACCCACGGAAAGGCACTGGGTCTTTAGTGACGGGCGGGGAACTGGGCTGGATAGCTTTCTGCCGTCTTGCTTCACCAGGAAAGCAGCCTGGAGTCTTGGGACTGACAGCTGCCGTTTCCCTGTTCACAGAGAGAGACAGGCAAGCCCTGCACTTACCCCTGCCTCTAGGTCACCTAAAAAGTTATGGTTTCTTCTAGGATGCAGGTGGCGGTGGCAACTCTGAGGGCTTTTTTTTTTTTTTTTTAAAGGGAGGAGGGGTGGAATGTCTAATTACACTCCTGCTCTCCCCCATCCCCTAGGTTTTTCCTGTGCTGCAAGCTTAGGCGCCCCCCTTTACTGTGGAATTAGGTGAATTGCCCCAAATTTTCCTCATTCCTGACGCCCCCTCCCGCACACACGATTGCCACTCATCTATCAGGGAATGACTGACTCTACTACCTATGAAGATGAGACTGGCAAAACAGAAAACATCCAAACCAACTAAAAAGAATCAAGCAGAGCCCAGATTCGGCCGGTTCCCTCTGGCCCAACATCGGTCCCTCAAATGCTGCTGCCTCTGCCCAGTCTACTTGGGGACCCACGGAACACTCCAGTCACCTCCACCTCCGGTCCATGCCCAGTCTCCCAAGCCAGCCTGGCTCCGACGACACTTCTAAAAGGAGCTACAGAGTTCCACGGTTAAAACTCGACAACAGGACGGGGGTCAGAGTGTCGACCAGGGCGCAGCGACAGACGGTGGGGACCCACCATAGGCGAACGCGGCTCCATCCCAGCCCAGTCGCCGGGACCCACCCACAAGCGTCCCCGGGGGGCCACGCCTGCACTGGGGTCCACGGCCCCCGGGCGGAGCCCCGGCCTCCACCCGCTCCCCGCCCCAGCACCAGCTCCGGGAAATCGAGAAAGAAGGGAGAGGTGAGCGAAAGACCACGCAGCGCACCTGCCCCCGCCCTCGGCCTGAGCGGCGAAGCCGAGGCGGGCAGAACTGATCCCGTCCAGAAATCCATCGGGAGCGGGGCGTGCGGGTGCCGCGTCCCCACAGCCCGAGGCGGGAGTCCTGGAGTTGTCGCATCTTCTGGAGCATCGTCTCGCAACCTGCCCGAACCCGAAAGGCTGACTCCACGCCCCGCCACAGTTCCCCGGAGCCAATGTCGGGCTCTTGCACGCTTTATTCTTCCTCACCGTTCACTCCAGCTGCGGGAGATTTCTCCGAAGTCCTCTAAAAGGGGCCAACTTGAAACTTACCCCTCTCTGCTGGATTCGTCTTTTGCGCCCTTGCCGGGGGGAGCGGGGAGGGGGGCGCCGGCAGGGAGCGGACAGGGGAGGGAAGAAGATGCGATCCGCTGGCGTCTCTCCTGCTCGGATGCCGAAGCTCGATGGAGAGAGGAGCAGAGACGCCCCCTTAAAGCCCGACTCCGGCTCAGCCCCGGATCACGTGACGCGCCCCACGAGGAGCGCCCGAAGCTCCCCCCACCCCCCCCGCCCCCCGCCGCCCCCCCAACAAACACCTCACCTTGGATGTGCACCTCGGGGGTGCGTTGCCTAGGAATTCTGCAAAGAGACGCGATCAAGCCAATCCGGGCGCGGCGCAGAGGGAAGTCCTGGCTCGTTCCCACTCGGTCCTTGACTCGGCGAGGACGAGGCGGTGCGACGAGGCTTTTCAAAAGTCGATGCCTCTGCGTTTCCCTTTGTTTGCAGGTCAGTGCCATCTGGTGGCCAAAGTGACGCGCGGCGGGGAAAAAAGCTGGACCGTGGAGCCCAACTCAAGAATGAAATGGGAAATTCACCGTGACACACGCTGCTATATGTTTCTTGCTTTTTTTTTCTTTTTCTTTTTTTTTTTTTTGGTGACGTTCAAACCTTTCTTAAGCCAGTGCTGAGGTTTTTGGGTTCCCCTCCCCCTTCCTTTTATAAGTGAAAAGATTTTTTAACAAGGCAAAAAACAAAAACAAAAACAAAAAACAGAGAATTGGATGAGAGAGCCTGGCCTTTCGGTCCTCCTTTCTTGCCACTAACAAAGTGCATTGAGTCACCTTTGTTCTCAGCTGCTTTTTTTAAAGGGGAGCACGATGAACGGAACATTTCCGTGGTCAAAGAGTCAGGACCATTTCCTCGGCGCCTAATCGACTTCTGTCCCGAACATCATGGAGAAAAGAATAGAACGTCCACAGTGTACATCGATGGGGACCAGCCCGCCGTGGTCCCCGATGATTCAGAATAATTAATGACGCCCTGATCGCAGATGTTTTACATAGTTCTATTCTACTTTGAAAAGTTAGAAGTCGTGGCATTTACACACACGGAAATTATTTACCGATGTGGATGAATAAAACTCCTTCCGAATCAAACTGTCACAAATAAGAAGTCTTCCTGAGTAAAGCTACAGGGCACTGCATTGGAGATGTATAAAGGTTTTATTACATAACAACTATGACTCCATTCTGTTTCCAAACTAAAAACAAAACAAAATCCCAAGGCAAATGGAATTGCCTGAACTTTCCACTGCTAAGGAATGTTTTCTTTTTCTGGTTGGTTGTTAGGCTGAATAAACACTGTTTAAAGTTCAATATAAGTCATAGCTCATTTATTTATGTAGATAGTAATATACAAAATCTGTTTTTCCCCCCAGGAAAGCTTTTTAAAATATCTGTCATTAGATATTTTTATATAGATGGAAAGGGATATGATCAAGAATTAAAATATCATGATTATGTACTAAGTGTACTATAATAGACATGAGCATACATTTTTTTTTAAATCCCACTAATGGTTAAACAGAGTAAAAAGGCATTGATATTTTCTTTTCTCTCCTTTTTTTTAACCAAAAATGAGAATTAAGACATTAATAGAAGCCTAAATGAGTTATAGCTTCATTCAATTGTCTTTTGAGTTATAGCTCATTTAGGCTTCTATTTGCCCTCTGTCCACTCCATTCACTTAAGTCATATTCTGTTCTTAGAAACAAGTTTACCTCAAGGTTTGGATCATCAAATTGGCTATTTTTAGCCTGCTGTGAGAATTATAAATGAAATACTTTAAGTCTCTGAGAAGAACATATTTTCATGTAAACGTTTTTTGCTTTATCAGCAAGTATTTTGGACTTGAGAATATAATTTAGACTCGATAGATACTTTCCTTTATGTATTTTCCAAGAATGCTAATAAAGGCATGTCTGCAAGAATGCCTGAACTACTGTGGCCATTGTATTTTGTTATCTTAATTAATTTTTATGAAGTATCCCCCTAAGGCAAATTTATAAAGCTGCATTCTTGAGATAGTCATATCAAATACCAACCTTCGATTGATCATTGGTCTCAAAGACTTTTTCTATGTCAAATTTTGTGGTACAAAGAGAAGTTCTGAAATGCTCCTCAATGTTAGCAAAATTTTTAACACTCTGGAAGTATCATTCACCAAGTACTCTTTCCTAAGTGTAAAATAGAAAAATTAAGCATAGCATAATCAACAAATATAATGTAAGATCCTAGTATAATATAATCTTGGAAAGACAGGAATAAAGTAATCTGAGTTCCTCAGAAGATATGTGTCAAGTATCCGAATTCCTCAAAAGATGTGTTAAAGAGACATTAAATAATTAAAAATCATTTCTTTTTCTACTCTTAGGCGAATAGTCAGTCACATACTTTTCTATTTAGGGTTCAAATTAGAGAAAACCTTTGCCAGGGAGAGAGAATTTTTTGCATGTTTTGTATTTCCTTCTGAAATGTCATAATAGTAAGACCTATAAACCATAAGTAGAAATAAAGTAATGACCTATTCTCATAATCTCCTGAGCATCAGTCTTGTTCTACCATTTAAACTGAGGGGTAGGATCTATTCATTAAACCTCTGTAGATCTTAAGTTTAGCAGACAAAAAATAGAACATCTTTATGATTTGACCCTTTAAATTCTATGATTCAATAATTGTCTACATAAACGAGTGTCACTATACTTGGTATAGGAATGAATCCACTGTAATTACGTTATTGATCTCCTGATGAATTTCTTCGGCAAGTGCTAAAGTTTCTGAAATACTATTAGGCCTCGATACAGGAAACTTACAATAATCATTTAGAAAAAATCTTGATAGGCATTAACACTATGTACAATTAGAAATGTAAGTAGAAAACTAGAATGTAGATGATATTGATAAGGAGGAAATTCTACTGGGGTAGAACTTACTATCCAGTATGTTGGTGAATCAGTTCATATTTTATGAATTAATTAGGTGCCAGGTTTTTTTTTTTTTCTGTGACTTATCTACTGCATTTTTTTTTTTTTTTTTTTTTTTTTTTTAGATCTATGATGCCACAGAATATAAGTTGCATTGTTATTTGATCGACCACCAAGAAAGAAAAAGATGCTTCCAGGAAAGCAAGGACATACAATCAATTGCAAATGAATCTCAGAGTATTAAAATGGTAAAGAAAAAAATCTTGATGCTAGAACCTATAATATATAGTAGTTAAAGAGTTTTAACTAACTTGATTAGCATGATCAATTAGTCAATACAATTACTTCATTCAATTGTCTTTTGAGAAAGTTAACTAGCAGAAAGAACTGACAACGAATTTAGTTAAAATGTTAGCATATTAGTATATAGACAAACAATTCAGTTATCTTCCTAGAACAGAGGTCACCAAATACTATTTATGGATTCGTTCTTGATTTGAAATAGAAATGCACTTCAAGAAAGTTCTCATTTGGTTACATAGACTACAAATTTAGAGCATTTTCTTTTAAAACACTGACAGAATAAGACTTTAGAGGACCAGGATCTTAAAATTTAATAAATATCCAAACATTTTCCTGAAGATCTCATCTTGTCAGACACCCTTTAGTAATTTGACAAACGTGTAATGCTATTTTTCAAAAGAGTAACACTTCGTATTTGTTGCATGCCTAATGAAAAGAGCTTTGCCACTGTTACTATTATTTTTTATTATAATTATTACCATTCATGTCTCCTTTCAAAGAAATGAAGTAGGAACCGTTAATGAAAAGGGCAAGTCTGAATGCCACCACTGAACCTTCTGCGATCAACAACAAATGTCTCTGACTGTTCATCTTGCTCCCTCTCACCCCTACCTGACCCCCACCTCCATCATCTCAGACTCAGCATTACACCTCTTCACAATACAGCACTTCAGGGAGGCAACATGAGGAGATCGGATTTGACCCCAGGATGTAAAACTATTCCACATCCCTGAGATAGGGCAATTTCCCCAAAGATAAGAAAAAGATTCCTTATGTGCATCTAAATAATATCACAAACAGGCACAGGGGTGGTATAAAGTATTCCCAGGTATCACTTTGTTTAGGTCAGTATCTTTTTTTTATTCCTTTGTTTAAGATCTAACTGTTGCTTTTCTCCTCCCACCCCCCAGGTATGTATAAATCTAGAAAGAGGATAAATATTCAAGGAAAGAATGTGGAATAATCTGACTCTTCTCCACCCAAGAAATTACTTAGCTACCACTCTCTGCTGGCATAGCATGTAGTTAAAAATAACTCAACAGATTATTACAACTACAAGTTCAAAATCATAGTTCAGCCTTAAATATTACCTAGAAATTCTTGGGCTTGAGTGACGCCCAATTCCTCTCATCTTAGAAGATATTTCAGATTGTCCCCTCACACCTTCGGTCTCAATGGACTCCTCTTCCTTCTGAAGTGAGTTAAAGCCGTAGGGTATTTACTCCCTAACTTTCACATCCCTCACTTGGGCAGTGGGACCTTCGGCCCAGCTGTTGCGGCCTCCAGGCTTTGAGTCACCTCAGCTCACTGAATTTTCCCAGCTGATGCCCCAAACATCATGCAGCAGAGACAAGCTATGACCATTGTGCTCTCCCGCTCCACCCTTGAGCGTAAAATCCACGGGTAAGGCGTTTTGTTCTACTGAATTCCGGAAGGTCTGTTAAACAATAACGTAACACCCATGTATTCAATAATCCAGTTGTCTTGGGTTAACATTAAAACAAAAACAAAATCCCTCGCTCCTTCTCGTTATAACTCCCTCACCCACGTCATGGCTTCTCTGGCTGGCTTCTCTTTCTCCAAGAATAAGGTACATTACCGTCCTCTCATTTACTCCTCGAATATGGCCACCCTGAAACGGCTTTTGCCCAGGACACCGATGACCAAAACCAGGGGACACAACTCAGACTTTATTGCATTTATTTCTCATGTTGCATTTGACTCTCTTGACCATTCTGTCCTCCTGGAATTTTCTTTTCCTTCGACGTCACTGTGTGTTTCAGGCTTTTCTCTTTCCTTACTGGCTGTTCCTCAGTCTTCTCCCCCAGGATCTGCTGTCTCATCTGCCTCTTAGATGTTTTTCTCCCTGGGATCCTGTTATACAAATGGGCCAGAGACGGCACCTGTGCGTTGAACCTTTTCAAATGGTCCTCATATTGTCGACTCCTTCAAAGCAGGCTACGACTATCAGCCCGGAGCCAGACAACACCAAACTCAAATTCTCATACATCTAATTGCTTTAAATGTAGTCCAAATAAATGTATTTTTGGCTAGTTAAACCCTACCTACTTTACAAACTCTGAGGAACGGCACTCATCTTTTGTTAACTATGGAGAAGATAAATCCTGTAGCCATAAAAGACACCAATCTGCTGTTATCTTTGGAGCTCTCTGCCTCAAGTCTCTCTACCTTGCTGCTGAGGGATGCTGCCTAGGCCTAAAAGTTCCCTTTCTATATTCTCCTCCTCCAAGAGTCCCCTTGTCCTATCCCCCTTCTGGGTGGTGGCCCCGCATGTCGTCTCCAGAAGGTCTCTTACTAAAAAGAGACTTCCCCTGTCAATCAAGCCTGTCCAAGACCACCAAATAATGCTTGTGTGTTACTTGCATTTTGTGATTCTGTCTCTTCTGCGATCAACCCTGAATTGCTCAAATTTACTGAAGATTTCATTCTTAGTTTTCTCCTTTTTTCCCCCACTCATAATGCATAATCAAACCCCCTGTCATCAAGTACATGCTTGCAGGCTCCTAACCCTCAATGCCTATCTAAAGTACAGATCTTTTCCACCTGTCCTTGGCAATGTGCTTCTCAGAGAGCGGGCTAGATGGCCATCATTGCCATCATCTCTATCTCTATCCCTTGAACCAGAATCTAAGAATCATCCCCAGTAGTTTCTTCTCTCATACTCTCAAATTTGATTGGGCAGATTCTCATTTTTCTCATTTTACTCCCTACGTACCTCTCAAACGTGTTCTCTGACACCCATCGAGCTCTACTTATTTCTCTACTAAATGGTCTCTCCGTCACTAACTGCTTTCACAACGATCCAATTATATCCCTTGCTCAAACTGTCTAGTTGCTCTGCAGATCCTTCCAGTAAAGCACAATGTCCTTTTTAACTAACACTTTCAGCATCATCCTCCATCACTTCCCACACACTGCAGTCATACCAAACTATTTGCACTTCTCTGAATGTTACACTCTATCACCTTCACACTGTTTCTCCACTTCTTACTCGCCCATCCCTGCCATCTGCTTTTTTGAACTCTCACTAGCTCTGCAAACTCCAGCTGAAGGACCTTCTCGGCTTAGAAGGTCTTATACCCTCTCTTATACCTTGCCCTCTCCCCCAAACTCCCCATTAGCTAAGTTTGTTTTATTTTTATTCCTGCAGCTCTCCAAGTTTATTTCTGACACAGAACTTATCACACCGTGTTGCAATTTATTATTTATTCGCACAGATCTACAACTACACTGTGGTTACTGGAAAGCAGTGACTACTTCTTTTACCTTTTTAAACTTAGAGATTGGAATGATATCTGGTATACCAGAAGAAATTGGAAAAAAGTTGTTGTTAAAGGATCGAAAAACATTAAGGTAGGATTGCATAAATCATGAGCGTCACAAATCAAGCCGTTGTTCATCCCAAACATTTAAAAAATGCCTTTGGCATTTTAGCTACGATGGATTATTGCTATTTTTATACATACACATAATGCTGGTATACGTGTCTACATTTTATGCGTACATATGCTTCCTACTGTACTACTCTTGATGATTCTTCTCATATTTTTAGATGAGAAGAGGCTCAAATAATGCCTTTGAAAATGCATACGATGGCTAGCAGAGATGTCTCATATCTTTTTCTTCCTGCTAAATAATACACTTTTAAAAGCTGAGTTACCTGTAAGAATAAGAGTAAGAATATGGAAACAGATGCACTTTTCAAGAGCATATTATTAAATCATCTTAATTTTTTGATTCTGGGCTTATGCTTTGAGCAGTTTTCTAAATAGTCTTTTTAAGGACTATTCAAAACAAAACAACATTCCAAAAATAAATAAGTTCTTTCCCTTTCATATCCGCTTAGAGTAAAAACTATATTTAGGCTTACAACTAGACAAAATATTAACTATTAAAAATTAGCTAAGAAATGAAATTTTATTTTTAAAATACAACATTGAGGAGATACTTATCAACAACACCACTTTTTGTGAAGAGTTTTGATTCGAAAGAGGGGAATTTATGGTCATATATGGATTTACGTGATAGAATGTATGTCTCCAGAAGAATCCATGCTTTTTTTTTATGTCTTTTGTGCTGGAATTTTAAAAATAATATAATTAGATAAAGAGTTGACCTGTAAGACACCCACAACTTTTTAAAAGAATGAATCAAATATCATTATATAGTTATTATATAGCTACAGGAAAGAGAATGTGCCAGTATATTAACGGGAAACTTAACAATATTTCTTCATTTTTTCTTATGTGGAGGGGAGAGAAACAATTTCTATGACCATTAAATTTTTCTGAATATCCAAAAAAGTTATTTTTCTACACATATGTCTGTAATGCATGCTTGTTAATGGCATAAAGTCATAGGTATTTAGAGCTCAGGGGGGTGCTCCAGAACTGCTAGTCAAAACATTTTATTTTTTCAGACAAAGAAAGTGAAGACTTAAAAAGATCAAGTGCTTTGTGTAAAGCTAGATCATTAATTGGGGATAAAAACCTGGCTGCAATATAAGTGTTCTGACCTGTATTGTCCCTTACACAAATATGTATGTGATTATACAACTATATATACATATGTATCACATATGTGTGTATGCATTATTAACTTGGAAAATTTACTTTAAAATACCCTGTTTACTTTTTTAAAAAATAGTTGTGTTCCTTAGAAAATGGTATGTATTTCACAATTATAAGTTTTTCCTTGTTTTAAGTTCTAATATTGATGATATGATAAACTATTACTATTCCACAAAAATCAATGAAGCAATGAGCATAATGAAAATATTTTGATAACACACAGAAATGGTTCTTTCCACATCTTTTAAGAATTAAGGATTTAACTTTACCATGATAGAAACAGTGGATAAAGAAGTATTACTCTTAATTCATATATATAAAAAAAAAATTCTCAGAGAAAAAAATGCATCAAATAAAATAGTCCTAGTTTCTCTACGTTATCTACCCCACTGTTCCTATGACTAATATATCCAGATCATGTCTCATTCGAGATTGTACCAAAGCACTTAGTAATTTTCCTCCACAAATGGTAACTGTTATTAAAATGCAGCAATAACTTCAACGAAAACAACAGACACGTTTCTCGAGAGAAATGTTACCCCAGGCATTGTTCGTAGCATGTTTTACTATTCAATAATTTGTCTTAGGAGTCCCAAGTTATTTTAACTTTCACCTTTATAGGTAAGCTATTTTTCATAACTGTTAAAGAATCATGACTATTGGGAAACAGCCAGTTTAATTTTGCAACACACATAAAATCCAACTTAATTTCCCAAATGAGCATTTTATAAATAGTGAGTAGGAAAATTACTGGAGCAGAGGTGGACATTACTATTTCTGTTCCCAGAGGTAGTACTATCCCTGTTCGCATGTTACTTCATAAAACAGAAACAAAATTTTTCTGTTCTACAAAGAGTGATGATGATTAGTCTTGAATCCCTCCTGGGAAATTTAAAGATAAAAATATATGTATTTTCATATCTTCCTCTTTGTGTAGAATATCGTTGGGATTTTCAAATTGCAATTTCTTCCCCGAAAAAGGATTCTTAATAATACTTTTTTTCGACTCTGTGTACATCTTATGTGTATTTAAAGAAAAAATTCTGACTCCCTTTTTAAGATTTGTGTGTTTGTGTGTGTAGTAGGAAGGGAAATGGTAGGCTAATCAAAATCTTCATCTTAGTGACGTGTCGGCCTTTTATTTTTAATACTCTAATAACAGTTAGTTTAGCCTAAAGGTTCAAGTCCTCCAAAGAACAAGAAAATTTGTGGAAAAGAAAAAAATAAAATTCATCCTATATTTTTCATATAGCATAGACTCGTTTTTTGGAAGACAGTCACAAGGAGGTTGCCTTGAAAATTGTTTGAAAGCCACTGTGCATGTGACGTAAGTGTGTTTTATACCTGTGCAAGGGATGGGAGAATGGAAAGTTACATGGCAATGTATGGTACACTAACTGTCCAGATGTTGGAGTTGAGAAAGTCTAAGAACCGAGCTCTGTTCTCTCACTCATCTCCCTTCTTGAGACTTCCATCCCTCCATGGGTCTGCTGAGACTGCCTACTGGGTTAAAATGTGAGGGTGAATAGACTAGAATTCCAGAAATAGGAAAGAATGAAATAGGAACTAGATATACTTGAGGTATTTTGAAGCTCTCTGGCTGGTACGAAGACCATCTATACAGATCCCTTGAATATCAAATGCTAAAATTCTGCAGAAAAAGAGCACGAGAGTTTGTGTCTGCTTCTGGAATAACGTAAAATTAGATTTACAAACAACATTGCTCCCAAAGGATACTGTCCTCTCTCCTTTACAGAGTTCCAGTCCCACAGAACTGCACTCATCGCCAGTCCCCAGACTCACCATGAAGTGACCGTCATTTAATCGCTTTTAGTTTTAAAGTATACAATAAATACACCCTTCCTTGTGCGCGGCTCTCGCTCTCTCTCTCTCTCTCACACACACACACACACACACACACACACACACACACACACACACACCCCTAACGACTAAAAACAAGGCAAATACACAAATACACATCTGGGGATGGAAATCGCGTTGGGGAGAAACAACAGAAAGTTGTTTTCTCTTTGTCTTTTTAAATCCGCTGTAGCACTTTGACGCTCTCGACATCTCTTTGTCACTGAGCCTCGGTCCCCAGCTCCAAGCTCGCCCAGGCCCGCAGCTACTCCTCCCGAGCCGGGGGATCGATTCATCTTTTCCTAGCACGCGTGGCGCGTCGCCGCCGACTCTGCGTCCCCTGCACGTGCAGGTCAACCTCTGCGCCCAGACTTCTCCCTTCCTCGCTCCCAAAAGGTGCAAAACCGCCATCGGCGGTCTGTTTTTGCTCGTTGGTTCTGGTTTTCGATCTTTCCGGACAAAGAGAGAACCTGGGCCTGACGGCTTTTTCTCCGCGAGCCTCAGCATCTTGGAGATGCCCCTGCGCCCCGAGTCCGCTCCCCCGGGCCGGGGTAAGCAAGGGCAGGAATCTTCCCGTTCGTCAAGTTAACTTGGCTCCGGCGACGCCGCGGCGACACGGTGCCATCCCGGGGGGGGGGGGGCTGCGGCTCCTCTCTGGTGCCCCCGAACAGCAAGGGATGGGCTGGGATGCCCCGGCCCGGTCCTTGCGAAAGGCTGGCGCGGAGCAGGCGCCCTGGAGCAGGGTCTCGGGGGTCGCGGGGGGTCGCGAGAACAGTCACGTGTCCCCGAGGCACCTCTAAAACCCCTGCGGCTCCCCGATCCCTTCTCCTCACCGCCACCTCCAGGTCGCCTCGTGCAGCCGCCGCGCTCCGCCGCGGCCCCGGGAGCAGCGGCGCCGGCAGCGGCCGGGGCGCCCCGAGGTACGGGGTTCGGCCTCCCCCCGCCACCCCCGAGCGTGGGTGGCCCCGCGGGGAAGGAAGGGCGCGTCGGCGCGGGGCGCTGGGAGCCGCGCTGCGCTCTCCGGCCCCCCGGGCGATTTCGGGGCTCCGGAGAGGGCGGGGCGGGGGAGCCGAAGGCAGCTCGGCTGCAAAAATGGGGGTTTGGGGGTGGGGGCGTGAAGGGAGAGCGGGGAAGGGATCCGGAGGAATTCCTTGGCGCGGGGCAGGTACTCACCCGGGCCGAGTCCGGGGACAGGGAGGGTGTCGGGGATCCGCGGGGATGGGGGGGCGGTGGATCGGAGCGAACCCCGCGCTCCCCCTCGGCGAGGCGAGCCCGGGGCGCAGCCCGGCTGGCGTCCGAGGCCGGGGCACCGCCGTCCGCAGCGGGAGGCCCCGGGGCGCAGTCCCCGCGGAGTCCCTCGGGGCGCCCGGCTGCCGCGCGTCCCGCAGCCGTGACCCTGGCTGTGCGCTCCCGGCTGCGAGGTGGCCTCGGGACAAACGCGAGCAGTAGTGACACGCATCCACACACACCTCGGATTCCAAAAGCTGGGGTTACCCCCAAGTTTACCGACCTTGAGCTTATTATTATTATTATTATTATTATTATTATTATTATTATTATTTTTAAAGGAACTGAACTATCCCGGTGGGTCACAGCCAAAAGGTTTTGCCATAGACCATGGAAATAGCCCCTAAAGCGCTCTCAGTAGAATTGTGCAGCCAGAATGCAATTTGAAATTTCAGATTTCTCAAGGGGAAGAGAAACTCTGCCCTTAGAACTGAGAAGAGAGGGGGCCGAGTTGCCTGCGTGTGTCAGCCGAGCAGCATAGCTGTGTTTATCTTTCGAATTTTGTCAGATGCTGGCTTTAAACACATAAATCATGGGAGTGTTTGAGAACCTGGAATCTCGCCCTCGTTCCAGTATCACAGCTAAATAGGCAATAGTTGATATTTTGTCATTGCTGGAGGGGAAAAAATTACATTCGTTTTATTCCGGCGTGTGATTGGCGTCCTTTGTGAGAAGAAATGTGTGCATTTTTATCAGGCAGCAAATTATCCTAATAAAGAAACGTTATTTACATGTATAAACTCGATCTTTCAGCATCTTTTGAGTTTCCTGCAATGTCTCCTATTATTCTAAGAACTATCCACTTAACATACTTAAAGTCTACTCCGAAAATTTCACTTGTCATTGTCAGATATAGATAAATTTTTATTAAAAAATTACGATGAACACAATTTGATGAAGAACTTTTTTTTTTCACTTTTTACTCAGAAGATTAAAATTGTATGTTTCAGCGTGATAACTGAGACGGTGGAAGATAAAGCTAGATACAAAAGAGAAGAACAAAATCTTCTATTTTTAAGCACAACAAAGGTTTCACACAGTCGGTGTCAAATTACCTCTCAAATAATGTTTCATTTTGAAACATTCTCTCTTTGGGTTATATTTCATAATTTCTCTGGGATCTGAGATAAAGAAAAGTTCACATATAAAATTACTTTTATTACATATAAAATCTTTATCTTGCATATATTGTACAGCATTCTAACACCGTTGAAAGACAAACATATTTCCATTATAAGTTTGCTTACTGTGCTCTTCAAGAAAAAGGAAGTGAAGGAGTAAGTTTAAGGAAAGAAATTCTTTGGGCATTTTTTATCTTTTATTTTAAAGTGATTCCTCTAGCTTAGATTTTCAATTAAAAAAAATAAAACAGAAGACTTACATCTTATTGGATAAAATTTTCCTTATGTTAAAATAGTCCCTGGCTATAGGAAGGCACTTGTAAAAAAACTGCTTAGCATCTGCCCCTGGCCCCATTTGCCATACCATTATTTAGTTGTCTGAAGTCTTTCAGTGGAGCAAAGAGTCATAGAATGCTCGTTTAGTGCAGAGCACCAAGTAAGATGTCATATGTGTGTATGTGTAGAGATGGGGTGGGGTAGGGCTAGAGGAAGACCAGGAGAAGATTGACTGCATAGTTGCACCAAAATAAAATGAATTCATGAATGTTGAGAGAGAGGGAAAAAAAAACATCAGAAAAATGATAGTTTATCAATCTACCAATAGGTACAAATAAGTATCCGTTACATTTAGGAACAGTGCAAGTAACTAGGGGGAAAAGTACATCACCAGCAGTCGGGAGAACGTCATTCGTTTATTCATCAATTATCTATTTAAGGCCTTTTGTATCTCAGGCACTTGCAGTCTGCCATTACTCACTGTGTTACCCTAAATGAATCCCTCACAGAATATTCCTCACGTAGTACCTTGTTTTAACTCTTTATGCTACCAGAGCCTAGTAGAGCACCTAGCATGTTAAATGTTCAAGAAACGATAGTTGAATGAATGAAGGAAAGAACCAATCATCTTTCTTAGCTACTCATTAATAAAAGGGGCTTACCCTTTACAATTACATATAAATTAGTGTTTTTTAGGGAGGGAAAGAAGAGTTGCCTCAGTTTTTCTGGTGTCCAATGAATACTCAGGATAATGTTTCCTTCGTCTGGTTACTAAGGAGGCAGTGATTTTCTAATTGAATCAATGCAATATTGTATGTACATATATTCAAAATTATGTTGCTTATGTGATAGCCTTTATCAATGAAGATATCTAACTAACTTAAAATTTTAAAGTGTTAAACTATCACAATTGTCCATGTAGGTATTTCCTTGTTTCATTTTGGACTTGTCTAATTTCAGTGGTTTAAATGTAAAAAACTTTAAAATGTAAAACCTTGTCTAATTTCAGTGGTTCATATGTGTGTGTGTGTGTGTGTGTATACATACATATGTATATATATATGTATATACACACACACAGAGTCACAATCTAACCATATTCCCAGGATGATTCATTTGTTATTTTAAAGCTGAAAAAGTTTAACTACATTTCTAAAATGATTAGTAACAAATATTTACTTAGTGTCCCCTATGTACAATATACTTTATTAAACACCATTATTATCATGAAAAGAATTAAGATATTTTCTGTAAGCTCCATTAGATTCTAGTAGAAAAGACTAACCATATCTGCTGAAGGCATTCTGAACTCGAGACTTAAAACCACATTGTCTCTATTACCACAAACTGTGTATTTCCTCTTCAAAAAATTTGGACAGTAATATTTTACTCTAAATCAGTGTCATCTTACAGTTAGTTACATGTCCCAAGAAAGCACAAAGCGTATGTAGAATTAACTATCCGATGTTTTTCTTTTTCTTTTCTTGGTACTAGAAAAGGCAATCAGTATGTACTGATTTGCAACAACAAAAAAGGATAGTTTCAAGAAAGCGAATCAAAAGGAGAATAACTAAGCAAGGTCACAGTAACAAATAGCCTGAATACATTATAAGTTTAAACAGGATCATGGACAAGCTAGATGGAGCCACAAGGGTCATCAGAACTTATGAAATTAGGTGGAAAGGCCAATCCAGGCTGCTTTGATTAGAAACTCACTCACGTATCGGGGGTATTGCATGAGGCCATTGATCAGTAATGTGATGAATAAGATGATTCAGTAGGCCACGTGAGTTACTTTCGGGCTAGTTATTCTTTCTAACTTGGGGAAATATCGATGCAAGTTATTAGTTGGTATCTAAGAATAAATGAATAAGATCCTGAGGTTCTGAATTAATTTCCTTTTCAAAGGATATAATCAGCTTTCAGAAAGCAATTCAATCAACACAGAATCAGTTGTGGAAGTTGTAAAAAACTTCAACTTTCAAATTTTCTCATTGCAATGGTGCTTATTTGAAACTAGCTGTATATAAAACTGAAGTGAAAGCTATTTATAATGAATGTATGTACACAATAGGATTTACTATTTGGGAATTTATTAGACCAGAATCTATAATTCCCTTATAAACAGAAGATAATAGTGTTTACTATAAATTTAAATATATAGTATTTTTACAGTTTTAAGTATAATTATCCAACTATAGATCTGGAAATAGGTAGATTGATGTGTATTGATATGAGGCAAATTGTTTTCGTGAGCTACATATAGATCGGGATCTCTGTAACAATGTGTATTCATCAGAACTAATAAACCATTGCTGTCCTGAGTATTCTGAAAAACATTTTTGTTAAAAAAATAAGAGCACTTACTTTTTAAAGGGCACTTACTTTTTTATAAGGGGTTCCTTTTACTTTTTATCGACATATTACAGGCAGTTTTGTGTTTCATCAGGAAATACTGTCAAATCTGTAGTATATAGCAGCAAATAAGTAATACCATTGTGATAGTAATAGTATCACATTATTAATTTCTTTTGAAATGAAAAAATGTATTGTGGGACGTTACGTAAGTATCACTTCTACATTAACTTTAAGGTATAATGTTTTTCTTAAATGATACGAATTTATTGAATTTTTAAAGCTGACATCTATTGTTCATTTTTAAATCAAGAAATAAACAGATAAATTTTGTTTTTAAGAAAATCGGCAATACTGCTGGTCAGTGGTTATTTTAATTCGTAGTAATCTAGCACATCTTAAAGGACTGAGAATCGATCATGGAAGGATTTTATCATCCAATATTGTGTTCACATAGTCAACAGAACAACTTGATAAACGTGTATTGAGCGCCTACTACGTATAGGTAGGTCCTAGGATCGTGTTTTTACACTTGAGAAGCTTTAATCTGAACACTGCATGAACTAGATACTATTTAGGATTTTAGAGTTTTGTTTGAGTTTTTAATTTTTTCATACATATTTATTTAACATCTATAATGGTGAAGTCACCGTAGTATGTATTATGATAGATACCACAAGTAAGGGACAATTTCTGCTTTTTTATTGCTTATAAATAAAGAAGGTAGATGGTACACATTGTAATTGCAGTGCAAAGCAGATTGTAACATGTAGCATCAAACAATTATAAACAGAGCATTATGGGATGTAGAAGGGGAGATCACATCCAATTGAGTAGACTAAGGAATACTTCAGGTGACTCTAAAGTTTAGCCTTGATTCAAGTAAGATTCAGATAAGATTATATGACTACACCAGGCACCAGATACCTTGACTAGAGCATAATATTAATGAGCCATTCTAAATGAGGTATCTCGAAGTTATTATCTACATTTGCTTTTTCCTTCCCTAACATTATTTACCTACATAAATTTAAAAGAACAAAATCTGCTGTTTTAACACATTAACACACCATAGAGATGATGATAGACTTACTGCAATTGTCATTATTTGTACTACGCTTGGAACCAATTAAAGACTTCACTAAACTTTCTTAGGAGATTAATCAGGTAATGGGAACAAATTTAAAATTCAGCTTTTTCTCTCAGTGGACTAATTTACAGTCGTCACGTAATATTTTTTATGTTGCTAACTAATGTCTTTCTATTCCAAGCAGGACTGTACTATGGATTTAGGGCTCAAGGATTATTATAACCAGACACTTGCCACAGAGAACGGTACTGCTGCACCAAGGAATTCTGATTTCCCCATCTGGGATGACTATAAAAGCAGTGTAGATGACTTGCAGTATTTTCTGATTGGACTCTACACATTTGTCAGTCTTCTTGGTTTTATGGGGAATCTACTCATTTTAATGGCTCTCGTGAGAAAGCGTAATCAGAAGACTACGGTAAACTTCCTTATAGGAAACTTGGCCTTTTCCGATATCTTGGTCGTGCTGTTCTGCTCACCGTTCACCCTGACCTCTGTCTTGCTGGATCAGTGGATGTTTGGCAAAGTCATGTGTCATGTTATGCCTTTCCTTCAATGTGTGTCTGTTCTGGTTTCGACTTTAATTTTAATATCGATTGCCATCGTCAGATATCATATGATAAAGCATCCTGTATCCAATAATCTAACAGCAAACCATGGCTACTTCCTGATAGCTACTGTCTGGACACTGGGTTTTGTGATTTGTTCTCCCCTTCCAGTGTTTCACAGTCTCGTGGAACTTCAGGAAACGTTTGGCTCCGCGTCGCTGAGCAGCAGGTACCTGTGTGTCGAATCGTGGCCATCTGATTCATACAGAATTGCTTTTACTATTTCTTTATTGCTAGTTCAGTACATTCTGCCTTTGGTGTGTCTAACCGTGAGTCATACCAGTGTCTGCAGGAGTATAAGCTGTGGATTGTCCAATAAAGAAAACAAACTAGAAGAAAACGAGATGATCAACTTAACTCTGCATCCATCCAAAAAGAGCGGGCCTCAGGTGAAACTCCCCAGCAGTCATAAATGGAGCTATGCGCTCATCAGAAAACACAGAAGAAGATATAGCAAGAAGACAGCATGTGTACTACCCGCTCCAGCAAGACCTCCTCAGGAGAATCATTCGAGAACGCTTCCGGAAAACTCCGGCTCCGTGAAAAGTCAGCTCTTTTCGTCCAGCAAGTTTATACCAGGGGTCCCCACCTGCTTTGAGATGAGACCTGCAGAACACTCAGACGTTCACGAGATGAGAGTAAACCGCTCGATCACAAGAATAAAAAAGAGATCTCGCAGTGTTTTCTACAGACTGACCCTGCTGATCTTGGTGTTTGCCGTTAGCTGGATGCCACTCCACCTTTTCCACGTGGTAACCGATTTTAATGATAACCTTATTTCAAATAGGCATTTCAAGTTGGTGTATTGCATTTGTCATTTGTTAGGCATGATGTCCTGTTGTCTTAATCCAATTCTATATGGATTTCTTAATAATGGGATCAAAGCCGATTTAATGTCCCTCATACGTTGTCTTCATATGTCATAATTCTCACTGTTTACCGAGGAAAGAACAAATGTTGGGATCATTGAAAATATATTTGTGATAACTATGTATAGTAAACAGATTTTGTTAACTTATGGAATTTAATTTATGTATAAGACTTCTGGATTTGAATGTCAGTTCATAACGTGGAAGAAAATTTTAATATTGTACAATGAATCCGTTTTGTTGTATAAAGTCAGTGTCAAGTCAACCCGTGATTTCATTTATAAAGGTAGTTATATTACCTTTCTTTTCATCTTGTCTTATAAACAAATAAATTGTAATTTTTTGTTTAAAATAAAAGTTATATCTGCCAACTCAGTATTTTTATTTAAAATTATAATAAGCAAAAATATTTTTCCCAAGGAACGTTCAATTTGAAACATGAGGAATATCTATTATCTATTTATCTTTATTTCTACTTCACAAACTTCTTCATGTTTAGTTTGTAAAAATATAGAAAATGTTTAGTTTGCCCAATAAATCATAACTAAATGACAGATATATGCCAAAGTCATGAGTATAAATGTAAATATTGGGTACAGTTTTAGAACTCCTACAGGAAAATGCTTATCTCCTATTATTGTAATTGGCCAACGTGTCAATTTGTCCTCACTTTCCTAGTAATACATAATTAATTTACTCAATAAAAATAAGTGTTAAGTCTTTTCCAGACTTATACCACAACATTAATACTATCAAATATTGTTTCATATATATCTTTTCTGTTATGAAATGCAAAATATAAATGGTATTTGTATTTCCAAGTATTAAATAGTTTTAAAGAATACTTAAAGTGTCCACAGGAAAAAAAAAGGTCAACAAAATTTTTGGGGGCAGCATATAGAATGATTAATATACTTTATGGTATTTTAGTACTAAGGTCTCATATGCTGTCTTACTAATTGAGGTCATTCTTTTCATTTAGACCTTTTTGTTTGTTTTAACCAGTTTTTTAAAGAGGCGAAGCCCTGAAAATAACTGAATTTCTCACATATGGCCCAGACGTGCAAAATAATGTTGCTAGTCTTCAGTTCCTATAACTGATTTAACCATTCCCTGTATTGATTCCCGTTCATAAGGGAAAACAACAAAACAAGAAACTTTTTAAGTTCGCAAATAATTTGTAAGTCCGGTAGTTATTTTATCTATTAAGAGTTCAAATCTCTATGGGGGGCTTTCTTTGGTCCCCTCGCCACCTTCTCTAGATGGAAGCTGAAGCATCACTGGTTCACACCGTGCCCGCTGTTGGTTCCTTGCAGCTGCAGTTGAATACAATGATGAGCCTGCCTGTTCTCCATACTTCAGCTTCTGCTGTATGAATGATCCGTCCTCAGCAAGGTCGGGATCTGAGAGTCTAGCCCCAGAACCCCCCACCCATGCTGACGCTGTCAGACGTCAACTCTCACTGACTGTGGTCACTCTCGAGTCTCAGCCACATCCTCTGTTTTGTTCTGACCCAGGCCGTCTGTTTGTGGTGTCTTTCCCCTGTGTCAAGAGTAGGGGCTGTTCAGGACCTTTCAGCTCATCTCTGAGAACTCTTCAGGAACTTCTGAGATTCGACTCCTCATGTAGGTCGCCGTGAACCGAGACAGGCAGCGCAGGCTTACGTGGCCTTTCTCTGCCCAGACACTGGTAGCTGCTCTATCATGCTGTCGTGTGCGCCCCACATTGCTGCAGAAGCACTCTGCTTTTCAGTGCCTTCCTCGAGTTTCAAATACGAGACCATGTACAAGCCCTGTAGGCTTTTAGCTTCCCTCTAATCTATCTGGCTTTATAAGAGTGCCTTCTCCAATAGCAGATAGAAAAAAGTGAACAAACTCTGGTTTCTGTTTGCTTTTATTTTTTTTCCCCTTCTCCTTTTTGTCTGAAGGGCCTCTGCTTCGTTCTGCCCACTAACATCTTCATTTCTCTCTGCATTATGGATTACGGTAAAACTATGCTTAGAACGTCAAGGTTTGCTTTTGGAAGACAAAGCCTTGTGATTTAAAACCTTCTTCCCCTTCAAGGATTACATTCAAGTCTATTACCTTATCCTGACCCCAAACAAACAAACAAAAAATCTAAGCTGAAGAATGACTTTTTATTTAAAAGCAATGTGTATTTTCACTTTCACTAGGGCAATTTCAAGGTTTAACTTTAGTGGCTAAAGTGGGGAGAGAGGACCTCTCCGAGAAGGGCAAATAGAAATACGTGGAAAAGTATTTTATTCCATTACTTTTCACAATTGCACTTATATTAGCAAACGTGCAATAATTGTCAATATCACAAATTTTATGGTTGCTGGTAGATGAGTATAGTTAAACTGTACAAACTGATTTGGGGCTCAAACTATTGAACCCAGTAGAAGCAATTTATTTTCCCTAATGAGAAATGACTGAATGTTCTTAATAATTGAAAACTAAGAAATTTGAATGGGTGGGTAGATAGAAGTCATTCAAAAGGGGATTAATGGTTTTAGAAGATTATTATGAATAATAATTTCTTCCACGGAGACTTCTTAGTGAGTTAAAACTATTTATGTTCAACCACCTCTCCATCGTTCATGATCTGATTAACTTTTTTCCCATTCTCTCCTTGTGTCTGACTTGATTCCTTGTTCCATGGCACCTCCACAAAGCATGGCTAAGGGAAATAAATGGAGATGAAATTATAAAGAGTTAGCCTCATTACTCCTCATAATTATTTTAAAATATTTAATTTAGGAAGAGGTGTTAAATTGAGCTTTAGTGGTTAAATTATTCCTGCTAGCTATATTGTCCATTACTATGGATAATAAAACACTAAATAAAAAAAAAAAAGCTGAGAAATACACAAAGAGAAACTAAAATGATTAAATGGTGAATAATGTAGATGAGGATTATTTTATTCTGAATACCTGCTGTGTACTAGGAACTAGTCTAAGAGCCTGGGATACTGCAGTGAAAAAGATCCCTGCTCCTTTGATGTTTGCCTTCTGCAAAGTGGGGAGTCAGGGGCAGGAGGTGGACAAACAATAAGCAATAAGAACAATAAAAAGTGAATTACATAGAAACGAGATCGAATGGAAGCAGATGGATTCATTCCCTGGGGCTACGTATGGTGACCTGACAGAACCGTTTGCTCTACACTTTATAATAAATCCACTCGATATCGGTGTGGCATCTGTGTCTAGCTAATCATCCTTATCTGACAGAAAATAAAATGCGATATATCTCTCCAACAAGCAGGAGCCAAGCGCCTAAGGTAAACACAACAGAGGCAGGAAGATTGGGCACTATCTTGATATTTTCAGTTCAAAGAGAGGGCTCCAAGACCCTTCAACTTTTGATCCATCGAATACATTCTTCATTTCGGTTATTGTATTTTTCATTTCTGACTGGTTCTTTTTTATCTTTTGCCTCTCCATTTTTATGTTTCCCATCTCTTTGTTGAAGTGCTCACTGAAATCACTGAGCATCCTTATAACCAGTGTTTTGGACTCTGAATCTAGTAGATTGCGTGTCTTCATTTTGTTTAGTTCTTTTTCTGACGCTTTGTTCTGCTCTTTCATTGGGGACGTGTTTCTTTGTCTCCTCATTTTGGCTGGCCTCCCTGTGTTTGCTTCTATGTACAAGGTAGACCTGCTAAGTCTCACAGTCTGAGTAGCGAGGCTTCATGTAGTAGATGTTCTTTGGGGCCCTCTGGGTCATCTGAGCCAGGTGCTCCAGTGTGTCTCCTTGTGTGGCTTGTGTGTGCCCTCCCGTTGTAGTTGAGCCACGATTGCTGTTTACAAGTCAGTGGGACGGACTGACCCTCGGGATGGCCCTGACTAAAGTGGAGGAGCCATTGTGCGCGGGCTGACCCTATGGAACAGGATTTGCTTCCGTGGGACTCTGGTGCTAAGCCTTCCCTTAGAGTGGTTCTCTCACGGAGGAAGCTGGGTGGTGCTCTGGTTTGGTCTGAAGGCGGCTACTAGGTGTGCCAGCCCTAGGGCCTCCTGGAAGGGCCAAGTTTAACTGTAGCCTATGCCCTACCTTGGGCCACCTGACATGAGCCACAAAGCAATCTGCAGATGGCTGCCACTCATGCTGGGCTTGAGGCTGCTCGGCAAGAAGTATGGGCTACAGGGAAGCCAGATGTTGTTTGCTCGGGGTTTGTGAACCTTTGGGAGATTTTAGTCTGCAGCATGAGCTGAGCTAAGACACTTGTATGGAAACAGCTAGGGTGGGTCTGCAGGTTGGGTGGGTTGGCGTCTCGAGGAATCACCAGCACAGGCTTGGATCAGTATCTTACCAGTCATTCAGCTGATGTGTAACCTGGGTCCGAGGGACTCATTTCTCTGAACCTCAGTATCTTTACCTATTAAATAGGAATAAAAACAGAATACAGGCAACTATGAGCTTTAATCAAAACAACATAATAAAGTGTCTTATGCAATGCCTGATACATTGGTTAGGCCCCAAATAAAAAATATCTATGATTAATAGCAAAGGGAATAATAAAATATATCTGAATAATGCAATATAATAAAAACTGGGTTTAGGCTGGTCATCACATAGATGTGCATATAAATCTCAGTTGCACCAGTTATAAAGTATGTAAATACACAGAATACATTTGCGCCTCTGCTAAGTTACTTACCGCTTGTGAAAATGAGTCCCTGTATCTATAAAGTAGAAAAATGATACTAATTCATAGGATTTAAATGAAAATTAAAGGAGATTGTGTGCGTGGAAGGCTTAGCACAGTTTCTGTACTTGAGAAGCCTGTAATCAATAGTAGCTATTGTACTATCACTGTTAAACGTTGTGAAGACTAAACGAGCTCAGGTATGAAACGCTCCCAACAGAGTCCCTGAGCTAGAAGTGTTAAAACTATTCATTGGAATCGCCATTACTGCCTCCACCACCTCTGTTAGAGACTGACTCTGCAGTTCCGAACTTCTAAAGGTCAGAATTGAACAGATGAGAGTACAATTAATAAAAGGTGTTCATGGCAACGGACCCCAACCTGTCTGGCACCAGGGACTGGCGCTCCTGTGAGAATCCAATGCCTGATGATCTGAGGCGGAGCTCAGGCAGTGATGCTGGTGCAGATGCAAATTCAGATGAGATTCTCTCGCTCTCCGGCCTCTCACCTCCCGTTCTGCGGCCTGGTTCCTGACGGGCCACAGACTGGTACCAACCTGTGGCTTGGGGCTTGGGGACCCCTGATGTAAAGGACAAAATAATTCCCTACACTTGCCACAGTCTTTGCACACTCACCTTTATCCTGTGAATTAACTTCTCACTGATAAACCTACCTTCTCGAAATATATTTTTTTTTCTTGTTGGGTTTTTTTAAGTTCTGATATAGAAATAAGATCTTGTGTTTGTCATCTCAAAAATATCACCTGGACTTGTCTACGAAAAGTTGTTTAAAACTGGCTACCTGGGTGTTCTCACCAAAACCCAGCAAGACCATGACTGTCACCGCTCAGGCACTTGAAAGCCCTGCGTTTTCTTCCCTTCGGCGTCTTTAACCTGCTGCTAATCACATTGTCCGGACTCCAGTTAGCTTCCTTGCCTCTTATTTAATGGTCTAGGACCTTCATTTCCTGAACAGGAGCAGATAGGCATGAATGACTTTTACCCATTAGGACACAATGAATCATTTTCCTAAGAAACTGTTAGGTTCAGTGGCTGAGAGAACCACAAAAGACTTCTTCCTCTTCCATGCTGTGAACCTAAATGCCATCTTTTTAACTCGTAAGTTAGACAGAGACTTACTCCTAAGAGTGACTAAAGGATAGTACATTGGCCTTTAAAAGAAAGAATATGTCCCAGAGGACGAAGAAATAGATCAGGAGGTGAAAGATGTGGATTTTTCTGGATCCTACCTGACCTTCTGGGTAATCTGATTTGTTTCTCACTGATGATTTGTCATAGTTCTTTCTTAAGGGTAATCAGAAATCTAAAGAAAGGGAAAGGAGTTAAGATGAACTAGGAATTTTAACGTTCATTAAAATTAAATTAAATTTTAATATTTGTTGCTTCAGTTAATTATCTCGACAACTTAATGCGGTGTTATCCTCATTTTAGAGAGGAGGAAATGAGGCTTATACAATTGGATTATTTATACATGTCCACAGCTTGCCAGTAGCAGAGCCAGGATTTGAGGCTCAGTTGTCTGGGTTCAAAGTCGCCGTTCTCCTCATTGTCCCCTAAATTGCCTTTTTAAAAATGAACCTGGCATCCTCTTGCCCTCCATGACATAACTGACTTTATTCACCTTTGCCTCCATAGGGGGTCATTAAATTCTATAAGGATTACAAACAAGGGGTAAATAATCTATGATCACCCTATCCTGACTCAACACCACTTCACATGCCAGGGAGAACATGCCGGAACAAACGGACAGGAAACCACAGAGGCAGGTTTAGGTGAACGTATAGGGAATTTAACACACAGGCCAAAAATGCCCCAGGCCAAGCTCTGTTTTCTAAGAGCTGCAGTTGAGCTCATTTGCTGATTCCTAAGCATGAGAATCTCGATTGTTACTATCCATTGAGGCTCTTAAAAGTAAGAATAATTTTACTCTTAAAGGAGTACTTTTGAAAGAAGTATTCTCCATGCTCCTTATTTTGTAGTTTTATACTAAGAGCTTAAAAGATTTATTGAGATGAGCAGCAAACTATAAATTTAGATCCCATTGCTCTAGTTTTGTCTGATGCTCACACAGAAAGACTGGTCCTTAAGAGGACAACCTGTGGTGGAAGTTTATTACCTCGTGGGCTGGCTAAGACTTTCTAGGATGTCTATTTCAGATACTTTTTTTTTTCCAGTTTTATTGAGAAACAATTGACACACATCACTGTATAAGTTTAAGGTGTACGGCATGACGGTTTGAGTTATATATATTGTAGAATGGTTGTCGTGATACATGCCGTTAAAACCCAACATCTCATATAGAAACAATAAAGAAAAATTCTCCTCGTGATGAGAACTCTTAAGATCTACTTTTGAAAAATTTCGCGTGTTTGTACATTACATGCTCATGCCTTATTTATTTTATAATACTTATTTTATGTACGAGGATGTTCTTTAACGAATTTTTTATTCTTTGAAATATAAAGTCATATGTATTAGAGAGAGAAGCATGGACTAATGTTCAGGTGTTCATACCAATTTTATTCAGGTGATAAGATTGGGAGTGAAGCGTTTACTTTCTTCTTTTGCCTTTCCATACACCTTGAATACTTTACAACAAGCATGTGTTGTTTCCATATAAGGTGTATTTACATATGTTTACAAATAAGGGCAATATAAGGTAACTCCCACCGTAACAACATAAATGGGATCTACGAAATTCAATTTCTTAAAATGGAAGTCATGTTTCTGAGATGGTAAGTGAAAAAATACTATTTTTCAGCTAGTCTGTATTGTCATAAACGTACAAAAGTAAAGATGGTAAAACCTATGGTGTACACGAATGAACTTACGTTGAACAGAGAAAAGTCCCACCCCCAATGATCACAAGGCGGTCACTTCCAACAACCCCTCACAGGTGAGCCTAGCCCCATCTGAGCACAGATGCTGAGCAAATGAAGCAAACCAAACAATAGTCGCATCATACCCAGACTTTACAGCAAAGTGTGCTACCCAAGCGTGGTACCATATTTATTATGCTAAAGTAAGAGTTTTTAGATGACTAAGGATAAATGTCGTGTGTTAATTTAGCTTATAGACTCCTTACGCCCTAAAGAGAATGTTTTTATTAACTCACATCGTGAGCCCTAATCTCCACCTCAAGTATTATCACATATTTGCCTGTTTTCTGCATGTGATGCAAAACCCACAGAATGAATAGAGCTAAGAGATAAAGAAGAAGCAAGTAGGCTAAGCTGACCTATATGGCAAAGAGGGAGAAGAAGGAGAGACAGAAAACCATACAGGTGGGGTTAGATAAACATTTGAGGGGTTTAACAACAAAAGGTTACAAAATACTTTATATATATATATATATATGTGTATATATATATGTATGTATGTGTGTATATGTATATACACACACATTTTTTCATAAAAATATAAAAAACAACTTTCTCAGTTCCTTTACTACTGTTTCTAAGTGATTTTCCCAGCAACGAACTTCATTTTAATGTTTCATAAAATAAATATGTTGTCATATTTCTTATGTCATTTTCACTATTTTCTTTGGAGGCAAATGAATAGCATTTTGAAAGTATTTGCCCACAAATTCTTATGTCTAACATTCCAATTAAATATGCAATGGCTGAAATGTAAACATTTAGTTCAAAAGTTCAATTGGACATAAACTGGTCGCTTACCGCCGGGCTTCTTGTTCAGTGTGAATGTTTTGTCTATTTAGAAAGGGAGAGCATCAACTATTATCCTATTAACATTTTTCTGGTTTGTTTTGTTTTGTTTTGTTTTGTTTTTTTGTAACTTTCCTCTCAAATTGTTCTTGTGTGTTTCGCTCTTCTAAAAACAGGCCTGCTGGTTTTAGTTACTTCTTTGCCTTCACAGCTTAAAGAAGTTTTTAAAAAAAGAGATCGCCCTAGCAGCCTGGTTTAAGGGAAGTGATGCATCCTACAAAATAATAAAGCAAACCTGCATCTGGTAGATTTATTATTGCTAGCCACTTTCTAACTGGTCATGTTGTCCTTGTGAAAAGCGAACAATGCCAGGTCTTAAAGAAAGGTGTTACCAGTATTTCAGAGGGCACGCTGTCTGTGATGGCAAGATCAGTTAATTATTCTCGGAAGTGTACAGTGGTGGCTAACTACTGGGTTAGCATGAGTTATCTTTTTATATAAGTGCTTAGCAACAATTAGAACTGTTCAATATTCAGGCTGAATATGAATTGGCATAGCCTGAGAACTTATAAAATTATAGATGTTATCTAGAAAGAAGGTAAAAAATTGAATGGTATTGCGATTTCAGTGAATACACACATTGTCACTTTTTCTTCATTATCAAAGAAACCAAGAGCTCGCGTCAGGTGGCTGCACACAGACAGACTCACAAATAACACGCAGACATCAAGTTCTCTCTACTACGCTTCATGTGTGGTACTGAGTCCCAGACTTGTGAATTTTTCCATCAGTGAAGGGTTTCCAATTATGGATTAATACTTTTTTCCCCTTTATCTTTCTTCTGTAATATCCAGATCAAAGCTGAAGCCAAAAATGTTTACACACTTCTGCAGTGAACATGTATCAAAAAATTAGGAAGACTGAAAAGAGCTATTAATGAAAAGGCAGAAACAGTTCTCAACATTGTATATCACTCTTATTTTTTCTTTTTCTGTTTATTATAAGATTTCAACCTGGACCAAGAGAAAGAAAAAGTAAAACAAAGTAAATTTCAAGTAGATGAAAGGGACATTTTGTCCCCGTGACAGCCATATTATTACAAAGCTAGCAGGCGCTAGCTCTCTGGTAGCTCTCTCTATAAATCATCCCCAAATTGATAATTGTCCAATTTCTCCCACACTAAGGAAAGGATTATGTTATAGCAGAATCTCCACTGAATTCCAACAGCAAATGACTGTTGGCCAAAAGCTAAATGGACTCTTAAACATCATCTTATCTGAATAGCTTCAGTACTGATGGAGAAGATCTGAAAGGAGAACTGTGGGAGATTCTCAGAGTATGGTTTCTTAAGAGTCAAATTTAAGAGTGAGCGCTCATGTTCTTGCTTCCAGGAAAACTACGTTTTGATCATTATGATATTACGAGATAGGAGCGTTAAGAGAAAAGGTCTTCACGAGAATTCAAGAATGCAATAAATTCATAAACAGCATACACGGCCCGTGTTCTCTATAACCCGAAGACCAATTAACTGTGCTATTAATGGAAGGCTTAGTACTCATTTGATGTCATTGCCCACTTTCCCTCCATCTCAATTTTCTTTTCTCCTATATATTGGTGTCTTTCTTATACCTGATCCTATTAATTCCTAAAATATATTAATAAATGATGGCTTAAATATTGTCTGACGACTCTCAAAACCTTCTCAGAGGACTACAAATTTATGCAGCCTTTCAGGGGAATAATTTACAAATACATTTCTAAAGCCTTAAAAAGTTTATACTTTTTGATTCAGAAATTTTATTTCAATACATTTTCTAGTAAGGAAATAATCAGAAATGTGCATAAGATTAGCTATAAGCTATTCACAGAAAGTCATATATAATTTTAAAAGTGCAAATGATCAGAATGTCCAAACAGGGGACCATTAAAGCTAATTTTTTAGAGAAGATAGCATCGGCCAGATGGCAAAATAAGAAGCCCTGGACTTCTAATGGACTTTAGGTGATAATGAGGTGTCAAATAGATTCTTCAGTTGTAATAAATGTAGCAGTCTGGCGAAGGGTGTTGATAACCGGGGAGGGTATTCATGTGTCAGGCAGGGCTTACATGGGAAACTTTCGTACCTTCCATTCAGTTATGCTGAGAATCTAAAATAAAGTCTATTGAAAAGAAAAACGTATATAGAGAGTGTTATAGGATGTTGGGAATAAGATGTTAAGTCATCAAATTAAGAAATAACAACAACATAATAAAAAAGTGACAGTCTTCGGATACAGAGAGATGGGAAAGACAGGAACAGGAATTTTCTAACTAAATATAGATGCTTTTATTACTGATGCTGTCAAATATTCGTTTGTCCTCTGAGGACATGTGCGTATTTGTCCTCTGGGTTTTATGTTACTGGATGACTTTTTGCTCATTGCCTCATTTTCTTTCATGTTCTCCTGTAGTTTTCCATGTATTCATCCCGCTTTTAGCTAGGCTAGTCTGCCTTCCTGTACTTTTATTTCTTCTATTCTCCAGTATAAAAGAAATGATAAATATGAACTCAGAGACCTGAAGATTTGGGGCATGTGGCTCCCCAGAATAAATACTTTATTATAAAACACTCGATAAAAAGACTCCAGTCCAAAAGCAATTATAGCTTTAGGTCTCTGAGCATGCAGGGGGAAAAAAAGAAACCAACATCATCTTTAAAGACAAAAGTATAAATATTAGTTATTCCGGTAGGAGATTATTTCCAGCTGTTCACTGTATTTATCTCAATGAAAAGGTGAATTCATTTAACAGACATCTTTTTAGAAAGCACTGATATGCCAACTGAACAGAGACCCTGATAGTTTGCTATTTGTTACAGACATAGGAATAATCGCCTTATTTCTCCTTTACTTCAGGAAATAAAGGAAATGAAGATTTGACATTCTAGACTACTTCAGAAAAGTTACCAAATTCTATTATATGTATAGATGAGGTATGCTGTCTGCTTGGCTAAGGATGATAGCTGTTACATGCCTGTCACTGTGCTTCTTGTAGCATTGGCAATTGTAGGATGTCTAGTGTAAGGGTTCACTGTCCCTTTTTACTTGCTGCCCCTGACTGCCTCAGGGTACAAGTACAGAATGTCAGCAAGCATGTTAAAGAGACAGCCATCAGCGTTGGACAGAGTGCGAGTGGCTATAGAAACCTCCTAGCACTCCAGAGGCTAGTGGAATAACTAAATAAGCCCTCGTGCCAGTCACGTAATTCTACATTAAGGGAGGAATTGGAGACAGCCAATATAAACTATTCTATTGAGAATCTTTGACCGTTAGGCCAGTGGAAAAATCAGGTGTGAACAAAGGGGTATATGGAATCAGAATAGGATTGTTTTCAAAGAATGAGAGAAATTACAGCAAATTGGCCTGACGATGGTATGATTCAGTAGGAGGAGGGGAATCACGCAGGGAAAGGTAGAGAGAATCGTGGAAGCAACGTCCTTGACCAGATGAGAAAAAAGTGCTGTCTAGCGCACAAGTGGAGGAGTTATCCTAGGATGGAAGGTCATCTATAAAACGAAAAGGAAGACAGAGAATACATGGGACAGATCATGACATAATTTGGGGCTCAAGTGAACAATTTTGAGCCCTGGCCAAGAGCAGAGAAGTCACTCTCTGCTTCCTAGGATATGGCTACTCTGACTCATGGTGGACAAGTATATTAGTCAGGGTTCTCCAGAGAAACTGAACCAATAGAATGTTTATGTGTATGTGTATACATAAAATATAAAAATATTTATTTAAAGGGATAAGCTTATGTATTTACCGCAAGTCTAAAATCTGCAGAATAGCCCATCCAGGAGGCTGAAGACCGAGAAAGAGCCAATACTGCAGTTCAAATCTGTGATGATTACTCTTGTGTGTCAACTTAACAGGGCTAGGGAACACTCAGCTAACTGGTAAAACATCATTTCTTGGCATGTCTGTGAGGCGTCTTCAGAAGGGATTATGATCTGAATCAGTCGACTGAGTGAACGAGATTGCCCTCAGCAATATGGGCGGGGAACATCTGATTCCTTGAGGATCCGAATAGAATAAAAAAGCAGAGGAAGTGCGAATTCACTCTCCCTGCCTGAGCTGGGACATGCATCTTCTCTTGTGCTCAGACATTGAACATTGGAGCTGGTTTTCAGGCCTTGGACTTCAGATCATCAGCCTTCCTGGTTCTCCAGCTTACAGACCATACATCACGGGTCTCCTCAGTCTCCATAATCACGTGAGCCAATTCCTATAAGAAAGCTCCTGTTATATATCTCTATGTATTCTACTCGATCTGTTCCGCTGGAGAACCCTGACTAATACAAAGTCCTATGGCTGTCTGCTGGCAGATTTTCCTCTTGCTCAGGGAAGGTTAGTCTTTTGTTCTATTCTGGCTTTCCGTTGATAGAAGGAGGCCCACCCACAATATAGGAGGCAACCTGCTTTACTCCAAGTTCACCAAATTAAATGCTAATCTCATCTAAGAACACGCTCACGGAAACTCCTAGAATAATGTCTGATGCACCGTGGCCTAGCCAAGTTGACACATAAAATAAATCATCACAATGCGTGACTCCCGAAATATGACAATCCCTCTGAGATATGCTCAGGCCTGAGATCAGGAGAGGTCTGGAGGTGGTGACATGCAACCTGGGGCAGGACCCGGGTTCCAGGCCTCTGCAGCATGCTCCATTGTCCTCTGGGACTTTACTTACAATACACAGATTTGAAGATAAAATGATTAAGAACTGTATCTAAAGACAAGGACTGGAGAGCACGAAGCCCCAAGAGCTGGGCCCTGTGAATAGCGACCTCAACCCCACCACCAAGCATGTTCCTACCCAGACAGAGACAGACAAGCAAATGTCTTAGTGGAGTTCATGGAATTCTTCTGATCGCTTTTATTTTTTCAACAGAATGAGGTTATCAACTGAGAGGCAGAAGGGGGACAAGATGGTGGTGGTTCCAGGAGAAAGAAGAAATTTAAAAATCATTTAGGAAGGGCGGGAGAGAGAACACGAACCAGGGAAATGTACCTGGATTTCTGGGCTGCTCAAGGGCCCTACTTGGGTTTAACAGCCGTGACTCTGAAGATACACCGAGCAGCGAGGTGGTATTTTCTCCAGCAGCACTCAGGAGTGTGTAAAAAGCTGGATTTAACCAGTGCGGGAATTTTTCCAGGCAAGCATAATGAAGCAAAAGAGGGCAAAGGAGTCAAGCTTACAGGTAAAGGAGTGATTAGAATGTTAGAAATAAAGAAATGAACAAACAAACAGACAGGTCAGTGAAAGATTACTTAGTAAGCTCCAGACACTTTGTGCCAGATAGATTACTTTCATTATCTCATTTAATCTTCAAGACATTATGAGCTATTATATTCATTTATTTTACCCAACAAATATTTGCTGAGTACCATTACGTGCTAGACACTTTTCTGTAACTACAGCTTATTCGCAGAAGATGTGTGTTCTCATGGAGCAGGAAAAGGAAAATAACCATAAACAAATAAACAAGATCATTTCAGGTAGTAGACGGTGCTTTGCAGGCAATATAATTGGGTGCGAAAGTGGAGCTTAGCTGAGGTTGGATGGAATATTAAATCAAGTAGTGAAAAAAAAAAGGTCTTTCTGAGATGATAACTAGAGGACACACACACACACACACACACACACACACAGCTCATACGAGAAAGGCTAAAGAGATAGGTCCTGCATTCACGAGAGCAGCTGAAACGCAGTTTTAAGCAAGCGCATTCAGCATCTATCTGGTCTGTCCAGCGTAGTCTATGTGAATGGCGCCCCCTAGAGGTGCGCTGCGCACGACGTGCACAAACAATACTGAGAAGTGCATCCTATGATGAAGAATCTGTCCCAATCGCAAGTACATGGTTACGTACAAGTAGAAACCACTAAAATACATATACACATACATATAATTATATATATATGTATAATATACCATGAGATGCTTATTTCCGTATCTCTAGGAATCTGAGAAAACCCTTACCAGAGAGAGGTTGTGATCACTGCTTCTGATTCTGCCTGGCACCTACTTTTCTTCTGTTGCTGAGCCCTGCTGAGTCTTGTGTGTGTTCCCTACTCCTCTGTTCCCACCCCTGTCTGTGCCTGAATGCCGTTTGCCTTTAGGAGAAGGCTTATTTAACGCTCTGTAGAAAATGATTGGTTTTTACTTCTACCAACCGCACGAAGTCCGTTTAAAGTACAGAGTCATTACCTGTTGTATTGCCTGTGAGGCTTCCATTTTCTCCACTGGGCTCTGCAAAATACCTCTTGCCAGTTGTACATGTGAGCTCCTATTTTGGAAGCCGCTGTGACTGCTTGGTTTTCTCTGCTTTGAGTGTTTTCTGTTCTTTGGCCGGATGCCCCAGTATTCTCTGTTCCTTCTGCACTGATGCCGACAGAAGACATTTTGTTCTCCCTTGCATTATGCCAAAGTTTGGCATGAAGAATAATTTCCTGATTGGGTATGAACTAAAAAGGAATCTCCATTGGGTTAAGCATTTACCAGCTGGCTAAGCATTTACCAGCTATTGTATCACAAAGTGAAAAAAAAGGATGAATTAAGAATCTGAAGGTCTGATTGATCTTCGTCGATCTTTATATTCCTCTTTCTAAGTAGACATGGTCGTCTGGGTCCAGCGTATAGTGTTCTTTGGAACACCAGAGAGAAAATGTGGGGAAAAACAAGTTATGTATTAGAAAAACACTTCATAGTCCTAAGGCATTATTATACAGAGACTTTTGCTGGTTGTTTCTCTATAATTTTAAGATTATAGTTCAGAAAAGGGTACAAGTGAAATTATTTCTGCATAGTATTAGGGAATATGTAAATGTGAATGTCTTTAACCTTGTCTCCTAGACAGGAAGTTTTCCAGGGCCAAATCTTTTTGCTGATGTGTGACATCCTAAAGTCACTCTGTTCAACTTACAATCTAGGAGACAAGGTTATTAAAGATATTCACAGTAATTGATCTTTTTGAGAAAGTGAGTCATGGGAAATTGAACTGCCCTAATGTACTAATGGCTTAAAAGCCCATGAACTGACCAAAACACACATTTGCACATGGAAAAGGAACATTATGGCCTTGTAAAGTACTGAGACCACGTAGCTATCTTGAAAAACATCAAAGTGGAAGAAGCTTTATGATCTTTTCTTTTTCTTGTTTATTGGAGGTTTTATTAACAAATTACCTCTAAATTTAAAAATACAATGAAAATTGATATGGAGAAAGAGATTTAAAAGGCTCATGGATAAAACAAGAGTTCAAGAAAAATGAATAAAAAGAAAAGTTGATTTTAGAAGTGAAATAAGTCTTTTTAAAAAAATGAAACTCATAGCAGCATTATTCACAGTGGCCAGGACATGGAAGCAACCAAAGTGTCCCTATGATAGATGATTGGAAAAAGAAGCTGTGGTACATACGTACAATGGAATATTACTCAGCCATAAGAAGAGATGAAATACTGCCATTTGTGACAACATGGATGGACCTCGAGATAATCATGCTAAGCGAAATAAGCCAGACAGAAAAAGTTGAAAATCACATGATATCATTTATCTGTGGGATTTAAACCTAAAAGCAAAACAGGACAAACAAACGGAGATTCATGGATGTGGATTATAGACTAGTGGTTACCAGAGGGTAGGGGTGGGGGAGGGAGGGGTAGGTAGACGGGATAAAGAGGGTCAAATATAGGGTTTAGGGGGACGGTGGATAAAGGGGATCAATCAAACATGTGGCAGCTAAAAGAAACTGGACTTTGAGTGGTAAACACACAATAGGATAGACAGATGTCAAATGATAATATACACCTGAAAATTATATAATTGTATTAATCAATGCTACCCCAATAAACTTAATTAACTTTTAAAAAGTTAAAAAAAAAACTTCTGACAGTTGGCATTGATTGGAGAATCAGTGGATGGAAAAGGGAAGCTGAACCAAGAGGCATTGATTCTCTCCCTTTGATTCTCATCTTTTCTTTGGGTTCTTTATGATTCCATTGCCATGAATATGCTGGTTCCCCGCGCTCTCCTTTAGCATGCAAACAGCTCTGCCTTGATTCTTTCAGTCCGAATCTAAATCTGTGGAGTTTGGGCCTATCCTGACCTAAAATTAAAATTAGAAGCTCAGAAGTAGCTACTCCCACCACATTTCACATTCTTGACATCACCGGACATAATCCAAGCACAAGCTCCTAATGCCTTCCCCGGCCCATCCATCATTTCTGCTCTCAGATCATTCGTTTACATCCTAAACCTCTTCTGGAAATGGAATACTTCTTCTACTGTCTAGAAAGTTTCCTTCTGCAAGAACACCACTTGTCCTGTATCTGTCTCAGGGGGAGGGTGTTTGTCATCTTAAGGACAATGTACCAAACATACTCAAATACTAAAGAATGGAGAACTTTTAGTCTGAGGAAGATTAGAAGCCAGAGGTTCTTACAAGAAGCAATATGATCTATTACGCTCTTGAAAGATCACAGCAAGAGTTAAAGCAAAGGGAAGTTATCAAATAGCTTTTAATATTTTGAAATGGTGTCTTGGACCAGAATGTCAACAGCACAGGTGACGAGAAGTGGTGAGACACTGAACAGTTTCCAAGGCGGAGCTGCAGTATTTGATGCTGAATCGGACGAGGGAGTAAAGAGAAGAAGTCAAGTTGTGGTGTGTTTGTGTGCATACGTGTGGGTGTGTTCCCATGATTTGCTGGGTGGAAGAGAGTGTCATTTACTGAAATGAAGACGATGGGGATGGTGAGGATTGTTTAGTAGGAGTGCTGGATAGAAATTAAACAACAACAAAAAAACTGATTTGGACATTTAAGTTTGAAATGCCAATTAGATATTTCTGTAGGGATGTGAGAAAAAAAAAAAAAAGCTGGATTTTCAAGCCTGGAGTTAAGGGGCGAGGTTGGTGCTAGATGTATAAATTTAGAATCAGCAATGTAAGAACTGCACACACACACACACACACACACACACACACACACACACACGTAGAGGGGATGTGGTATTACGACAAAGGAGACAGGAGCAGGAGCAGTTAGTTAGTGAGGCAGGAAAACCTTGACAGACGAGTATTTTGAGGACAAGAGAAAAAAGCATTTAAAGCAGGAGGAAGTAATCAGTTAATGCTGATGGAGCAATAGGCAGATGGAGTGATAAATCTTTCCAGGACATATTTTATTTCTTTGGATTTGAAGTTTTCAACTCAGACAGCTCTTTTTTGTTTTTTTTTTTGTTTTTTGTTTTTTTTAATTTTTTTTCCCCCTGCATTTAGTTGAGGATCTTTACAGAACCCTGCTGTTGAAGAAAGTCGTATTTTCCCGGGTGCTAAAAACCCCATGTTAGATAAGACTCTTAAGTACATGCAGTAGTCAGCGGCAGTAAGAACAACGATGACAACAATGACATCATTAAGAAATAAACGAAATAAGAAAAATACGGGACCTGAATGAAAACAACTTAAAAACTGTACTGAGAAATATTATGATAGGCACAATGAGAGTCCTCCCAAGATGTCTCTGTCATATTCTTGAAGCCTGTGAACAAATTTTATCACACGGCAAGAGGGACTTTGCAGATGTGAGTATATTAAGGAGCTTGAGATAAGGAGATGACCCTGGATTGTCCAGGAGGGCCTCCTGCCAACATAGGATACTTACCAGGGGGAGGCAAAGGGGTCAGAATCAGAGAAGGAGATGTGACAAAAGAAGCAGAGGTCAGAGGGATAAAGGCCACCAAGCGAGAAATGCAGGCAGCCTGTAGAAGCCAGAAAATACAAGGAAATGGTTTTTCCTCTAAGCTTACAGATGGAACACAGCCTTGTCAATCCACCTTTGATCTCAAAAACTGCAAGATGATGAATTTGTGTCGCTTTATTCACTGTTCTTAGTTAATTTATTCCAACCACAATAGAAAACCAATACAGATTTCTAAAGACTTGCACCAATGAGAAGAAATCACGTATCATACACACAGAGACCAATCTGTACATGCCAGGAAAAGTCTCCAGAAGAACTCCCAACTGGTTAGTGAGACTGGGAATAGCCTCAGAAAAGAACATTTCCCCTCATCTTTGACCTTCCTGTGCTATTGGAACCTTCTTATTTTTAATTAGCTATATACATAATTACATATAATAATCGTTTTGAAAATGACATGGATCAGATGAAATTGAACCAATTCATTTCCTCATTGCCAAAGGGAGTTTCTCTCACCATTAGTGAGAGTTTCTCTCACCATTAGCCTCTGCCGCTGGGACGGAAAAAAGGTTTGAGTAAGAAATATGTGGACGGTTGGTTTGTACCGATGCTCTTAAAGATAAGCAGCCATGCCTCACACGTTGGCGTAGAAATACACAGAACATAGAATCACAGAGGAAAAAGTATAGCTAAAGTTTTCAGGGTTTGTCGGGTACTGTGCAGTCTAAATAATAAGAAAGCATTACATAACAGTGTTTGCTCACACTTAGAAATGTTAATAGCTTTCAAGCAAATTTCATGTCACCTGTTAGTATTCATTTTATTTTAGCAAAAAATTGAAATAAGGAAAAAATAAGAATAATATAAAGGTTTGTGAATAATAGTCCAATAGCTTTGGTAGAATCGGCCTTTTGATAGAGACCCGCTGTGATTCAGTGTATTATATTTTGCTTGAATGATAAGTGGGTGTTGTGTGAAAGGGAATAAATGTTGCTGTTTAGCAAGTGGCATGTTTTGTTTAATGCAAATCACTAAGACATAAATCCTTTTATAAAACCTGCAGCATGCCTATTTTATTATAAAATGATGCCACTGACAATCATCAGAGTAATAATTGTGTGTGTGACCGAGAGAAGGTACAATCAACAGTGCTTTTCTATTTGAGGACGGTAAAATCATTTACAAAACTAATTTTTACTTATTCTGACAGACAGTTTCTTGTTTTTCCCAACCATGAACTATTCTGATTGCTATTCACTCACTATTAGGTTAAGCATTGCTGTCTTTTCTCAGAAGGTCACACACATGTGACACACCTGGCTATTGTACTATCACGTTTTCCTCCGGTTACTTGCTTTGCTTTGACTCCATATAACGAATTATACAGGCTGGTACGAGACTTCAGTTTTATTCAATGTTATTCTAATTTTATAACAACTTATCGACATGTATTTTCTGATCATCATTTTTTAAAAACTCCAAAGCCTAACAATATTCCTAATAAACAAATATAATTTTGGCATTTTATGCTTACACACTAAAACTAACCTTATTGTTATTATTATTTTTTGCTGGATGAAGAAGTTTCATGATATTTATAAAACTGGCCTAAAAGACTAGATGTACTTAGTTTTAAATATAAAGACTTCGCTTGTATCAAAAGCACTGTGCACTTCGCTCCTTGATCACAGAATTGAAATATAAAAAATACGTCTTTTGGAAACATGAAATGTTTATCATAACCAAAGAATATCTTTGTCTTTTTCCCATTGACAGTAATCTTGATAGTCCCAAAAGTTTTCATTTAAAGCTATTTCATAGCTTTTAAGTATTCTTAGATAGTAATAGAACTTAGGAATATAAATTTAGAAGATAAATATTGCCTAAAAATATTGCTTAAACATGTTTTTAAAAATATTAAAAAACATATTTCCTTCTCTTTCTATAGTATAATTTCAAGAGTGAAATTGGCGCCATGCTCACTTGGCAGGGTTCTTTCGTGAGAGTCATTTTACTTTGTGAATTTGGGTTTGCCAAAACAAGAATTTAGTATTTTGCCTGTCTTTAAGATACGCCGCTGCCAGAATGATTGAGGATGTGCCTTCACTATAATCCAGTGATGGCAATTACCATAAGAATTTCACATGCTTTCCACTCAGCGACCTTAATAAACGAAACCATAAAACATTTAACAATAGCCAAATGTATCACTTTTTGTAAAATAATACTAAAATATGAAAATTTTTTAAACAAACAAATGATTTCAAGTTTGATATTTTTATCAATACTACTAATCTTTGCTAGTGTGATATTTAATTTATCCTGGCAGAAATAAATCTTATTAATTCGGTATTCTGCAAACAGTGATATTTTCTTGTTCGGCCCACTTGAAACAACATGATCCTGGCCACAGTAGCCATTTGGACTTCTCCGCATCTCTGAATTTATGGAATGAGAACCCTGTACTATGATAGTGTCATTCGCTGAGCATAGTTGAGCATTAAACAATATAGAAAGAGGCTGACATTGGTTTAGAATTCTCCACACTAAGGAAATGGTGAAAACTCAGAAATAATGCCTTCCATTCTGGCCTAGCTTAATTTTCTATGTTTCATCCTCGATATTGCCAGCTTCCTGGTTTCTGAGTACAAACTGCTTTTTTTTGCCAGTTCTCGAAAGAGATTAGAAAACTCCCGATTAAACAGGGAGCAGGAGTTACTGTGGCCTACGCACATTCAATCAGCTTTCTCGGGCTGAGAGTTCTGTCCTTCGAAAAAGAGAGGAAAATACGTCTTGCAATAAAGCTCCAAATATGAGATCTTGAATGGAGCATATCATTTCCTTTCTTCAGTCAGAGGGAAGATTTGAAGCTACTGTTTATTTTAAACTTACATCTTTGTCTTGAAGCTTTTTAAAAATGGTCGTTTCCAATCGTTGATATGTATTCTATTAAATGCAATACTTTGTTACGCTTAAGTCTTTTCCTTAAATTTTTTAGCCATACTGATATTTATTAATGAATTTATTCATACATTCTGTCGACAAACATTTATTTAATGCCTACTGCATGTGAAACGTTGTGCTTGGCACTGGGGATACAATTGTCCTAGTGCCTAGAGCCATTTATTCTAATCAGTTACAGACATGAAACAACTCTGCTTTGCCGGCCACAGTGATTTTCCTATCTAGAGGCCTTGAGCACTTGAGGAGCTGAATCTTAACTAGGCGGAAAGAGCGTGAAATGCTTATGGTAATTGCTGTCGGTGGAGTATGATCAAGACACATCCTCAGTCATCCTGGTGGTACCTTAATTACAGGCAAAGCTGTGTTGCTTGGGCCTCGATGTATTGTACAAGTTAAGCAGATATTTCGGTACAGTCACTTTTCCCCTTTGCATGGTTTTGTTACACACAAATTTCAGTTATCATGGTTTAGTTAAATAATACTAGTTCCCCAACAACACAGTTCAAATTTTAATTACCACGGTACATTAATTTTGAGGGATTATAAAATACAAACCTCACTGCTCAAACTCTTCAGTTCACAAGTCACTATGTAAGTAACAGGTGTGGATCGTGATTAGTGACCAATCACATCACTTCTTTCAAGTTCTGTTGGTGATTGGTCACTGCACATTTGTTATTCGCTGAGTGCTCAGACAGCGAAGCCTGCGGCCGCACCGCCTCCTCATCTCATGGTCATAAACTCCCTGACGTTTTACAAAGTAGATGACTGACAGAGGAAGTTGGCCAGTAAAGACACAAGAAAAGCAAAGAAATGAAAAATGATAACGGGTACATGGATTTTGAATCAAACCAAATGGAGTTATAGAAGAAACAGCGAAGTTTGAGAATGTTAACATTGCTGATGTTTGAGAGACTCCTGTTTTGCAGCCCGTGGGACTCCCTAAGGTGAACTTATCAATATAAACGAAAAAAGCAGTTGTGAGGAAAATTCCTGGTGGAAGTGACGCCAGCAGCAAACTTCCCATTAAACAAACGCTCAGAGATACTTGGTGACATGAAAAACACGAGGACAAAATGCTGGAAAATGACCCAGATGTAGAAAGAAGTATGAAAACCAGCAAAGGCACAGGAAAGATGCTCACTTATATCATTATACAGTAAGTTATACGACGGGAAGGCAGCAGGCACTTTTCAAACTAGTCTTGGTGAGGTTTTTTCCACACACACACACACACAAAAATTAATTCTCAATATTTCTGTTTTTCATTACAGTGTAACAAACAAACAAACAAACAAATAAATAAATATTTTACCATGTTTTAATTTATCTACTCATTTCTAACCAATAGTAAGAAAAATTTTTTCAATGTTTTAAATTTTTTTTTTAAGATCAGAGAACACTTGAAATATTTACCATTAATTTTAAAGAATTCTTTCATGGTTTCAGCTTGATTTTTTTTTCTTTCTTAAATTTGTGTGTAACAAAACCATGCAAAGGGGAAAAGTGACTGTACCGAAATATCTGCTGTGTGTGGCGGGGTGGGAGGGTGGGGAGAGGTGTCCAGGAGTGGTTTAAGTGCCAGTCATCAAAAACAAAACTCATATTCCTCTGCAATGACTAAGCATTAACAGTGCTTCTGAGCCCTTCTGCAAAGTTAGTTTCATTGGGCAAGCTCACCATTTTGGTTGGTATGACAACATATGCCTGAAATTTGGAAGGATGTATAGTTTAAATTATTTTTCAGGCACTTCCTCCGCTGCTATGTTCATACAATCAATGCTAATAGGATCCATTTCGGCAGATCGCTAGACATTTCGAGTCACGATTAAATCTACAATGGCGAACACTGCCCCACTTCAGATCCTTGTTCCACGACAAAAATTAACATAAAAGAAGAAAATATTCAAATAGCACAAAAATGGGTTAGAATCTCAGTTATCGTTGCGAAAGAGTTGTAGAAGTACTTATTCTGAGAACAGTAGACACAATATATTTATTTCTAGGACCTATGGCAAAATGATCTTGGTTTTTAAAATGTAGTATAATTAAATTAAAAATACTGTATCTTAGAAAGAGATTGTTTATTCATATTTTCTCTCGTCTCAAATACACATTTGTATCACACTGAATATTTTCCATCTTCCTGGTCAGCCCTTGAACAGTTTATTTCTCATTTCTTCATGTCGAAGCACTAAAAAGATATGCAAAAGAAGAGAAACCGTCATTTCTTTTCATTTACTTTTTGGGTTTACCCTTCATAAAAAGGAGCACGAGCAGTATATTCCTTTTCTCTAGCTAAAAAGATAGTCACATACTTCGCCTTCTGACGTTTCTAGAGATAGATCACCAGTCACTGCTTTACTTTATTTGTTTGATTTTGAATGTGTATTTGGGTGGGTAGCCTTGAAAAAAATTAAATTACAGAGAAAACAATTTTCAACTGCGATTTGATTATGGAGGTCACATATTTTAACTAATGAGTTTTGGGCTTCGGTGCTATAGTTCGAGAGGCCTGGAAATGAGTCGTGCCAGTCGATGGTTACATAAGTAGATAAACAAGGCCGGATCAGTTCAGCAAAGCACCCAATTACCAGTGAAAGGATAATAAAAACAGCTTTCTATTTAGCAGCTGGAAAGAGCGCAAGACCTCAGGTTCACTCCCATTTAATATGGAGTAAAGTCCTTTTTGATAGTAAATATCCTCATCCCGCATCATAGACAATAAAACATGAATCCAAAGAAATGAGCTGCACTTTACAGAACTCTTATAATGTTTACACTCTTCCAGAATTGAAGAGTACAAAGCATTTTGGATTAAACCATTTAATAGCAGCTGAAGCACGTACAAGTGAAAACAGAAACAAAATCTGTCTAAAATTTGAAGGCAATATGTATATTGAATAAGTTTTCTAATTCTTAAAAATCAAAATTAAGTTAAATTAAAATAAGTAAAAGCCTTTGTTTGGCTCGATTCATTAAATTTTGGACCTCCCTTTATCAACAATATCATAGCTTACACTAGAGGAAGGACCTTGGAACAAAGAAGCAATGAGAAGATGCAAAGTCTAGCCTCGCCTTTGCCACTAATTAGAATTCTTGAAAAGATAAAAAAGAAATATTCTTCACTGAGGACTTACTCTATGTCAGGCATTTAGACTCTTTGTTCCTCGATCTCATTCAGTTCTCTCAATAATCCTGTGAGATTGGTATCTCTGCTTTCAGGTTAAAACTATCAAGCAGGACCCTAGGCTTCCCAAAGCATTCAAGAAGCCAGTAAGGAGTAAACCCCAGATTAATATAGATCCACTGCTCTCTAAAGTCTATGCCTTTCCCACTAAGTTAAGTTTCATTACCTCTCCACCAACCCAGAATAAAATGGATTCTTTTTTTCCTATCAAACCAGTTTCAAATATAAATCCAGTGTTTCTCTTCTGGCATTGAAGTAGCTCCCAGATCTCACTGAAGCTCTTTCCACTGCATCGTGTTATCACCAATACTTTGAGATCTTGTTGCCTTTAAATTACTGCATTTTGTATTTGCATTTTGTTTTTACCCTCATCGACAAAGGGTATCTTCATATCTGCCTCCGAGTAGTAATGTGAACTGAAATCATCAGCAGAGAGGTGTTTTGAAAATGTAAAGGGAGTAGACAAACCGAGGTTGTGATAATGCTTCCATTGTGGAACAAAAAGGAAAACTTAATTTCTAAACTTAAAAATACTTCAGGAGAGCATGCAGCCACATCCTTTATTAAATACCCTCCCCCACCTCCAAAAAAAAAAAAAATCCCAAACTTTAGACCAACTTTATATGGCGAGAAACAGGTGGTCATCTGCTAAGAGTATAAGGGCAAATACAAATTTAAAATAAAAAGCTTAATTCTCCCTGTTGAAAATATGGAGTCCCCTCTCTCTTAAAGCATTTCCATTAGAAAACCTGCAATTGTGAGTTCTTTCTCTGTCCCTTTGAAATAAATGTAAATTTTGGTGATGTTTACTGAGAAATAATTGAAACCATCACTACATCGTAAGTTTAGGTGCATAGCGTAATGGTTCGAATTGCGTACTTTGTAAAATGATCACCACAATAGATTTAGTTAGCATCCATCAATTCATATGGGGACAATTATTTAAAAAATTGTGTTTCTTCTTGTGCTAAGAGCTCTTAAGATTTACTTTCTTAACAACTTTCCTGCTTCTACAGCAGTGTTGGCTATAATCATGTTGCATATTTGTATGTAAATCTCGTTAAAGCTAAGTAGGCCAGCTTTATGACCCAGGAATGTCTTTCTTAGCATCTAGCAAAAAAAAAAAAAAAAAAAAAAATCTCTTTGAAATGTAATCAAGGAACAGAAAGCCCCTCTCTTCTCTTTTCTGTGTGAGGGGAGGAGCCTAACTTCATTAAGCTCCTTGCTCCTAATTACAAAACTACCTCCTGTCTTAAAGAATGAGATTTTTCTTTGGATAAAGCCCATTAGCTAATATAAACGGTCATCGCAATTATCAAGTGAATTTAAGATGAACTGTGTGTGACAAATGGCGCCGTCAAATCCTCTTACTCGAAGATTAGATTTTGTTTGGGAACATATGCTGTTATCTGCTTGGCTACATAAAAAGGTGATATTTCTATCTTTGTCATCCTTCGGCTGATTGTGGTAAGTGTCACAGTCCGGTTGAATGTCTGTCTATTCAATAATACGATGATTTTCTTTGTCTTCTACCTTGATCAAGAGGTCTCCTGAATAGGGAGAAGATTTTATTTTTAATTATACCTCCCTACAAGATAAAGCATTCTTCAGAGGGTCAGAACTCCTTATAAAACTCGAGTCTTGAGCACAGTCAGGACAATAAACGAGGAGCATTTAATCAGTGCACATTTGAAGAAACGTATGTGACAAGAGAAAACTGTATTCAACGATTATTTTTGGTATTAAAGAAGTGTGTGTTGTGCCCTTTCGGAAGAATCCCAGTTAGTCTAAATATCCTTACCCTGCATCACAGGTAATAACACCTTTTTCTAAGATTTGAATTGAATTAATGGCTATATTGGGAATATGAAGTTTTACATATTTAGGCATTACAAAACAGGATAGAAAAGTAGTAGTTTCAGATGTGCTAACCTAGTAGGGCTGTGCTCTTTCTCTTAAATCTCAGCCCATAAGGTGTTCTGTTTTAAAAGAGGAGGAAAGGAGAAAGAAGTTTTGGAGACTGCATACCATATTCTGTTTTAAAGGTTCATGGTAATATGTGCTAAATAATAATAATATGCTAAATATGAAGAATTAATAATAATATCTGCTAAAAATATGCCCGCGGTACCGTATTAAAAGGTATGAGATATCTCGCAGTGGAGAAATTCATCTTATTTTGTTCGATCTCATTTTCTCTAAATTTATTTGACGTTCGAGAATATTTTCTCAGCTACTTGTCAGTATCGCTGATGATTCTACTGTTCCACACAGAGCAGAGCGCTAGACTGTGAGGAGTCCCTGAGGATTGAAAAAGGAAAAAAGTCAAACGGAAACATATTTTGAAGAGTACTGATTTAAAGCCAGCACAAAAATTCACATTTCCCCATTTCCATTTAATCATCTGAACTGAGAAAAGAGACACCCATCTGATTAATCACGAAGCGAGGTTATAAAGCAGCTTGCTTCAGAATTTAGCATATGGCAACAATGGCAATTCGAGGTTTTCGGTTAATGGAGATTAACAAACACAGCTGGATGCTTCTGTTAATCATTCAGAAAGAGTAATCTGTAGAAGTAGTTTTAAAAGTGCTTTTTTTTATTTCTTGTATTTTTGGATTGTGCTTACTCTAATGGATATGGATTTCATTTCCTTGGGGAGTAAAATTGTCGTAATTCTTTTCTATAATTAAACGAATCATTTTTAATCAAATCTACTCTTCATGCAGGCATTTCCCCAAAATAAATAGCAAAAAAATAAATAAATTTCCTTTGTGTGGAAGCGATTGTTTCCCTAAAGGTTTAGTCTCCGGAGTAAGAACTAAAACCATCTACCACTATATTCAGCCCGGATGCAGAGGACTGAAATTACTGTCCCACAAACACTGCAGTAACGTGGCTTTGCTACATCACCATCTTCATCAACACGATTTTGTTTCCTAAAGCCTCCTGCCCAAGCAACCAGTTTGACTGCACTTCACAGGGACTTCCTGAAAGACCTATCCACTCTTCAGTGCCGACCATCAACATTATACCTCGAAATCCCCTTACTATTAAATTGTACTCATGAAACTTATTGGATTTCATTAATCAATGTCACCATAAAAAAATTAATTAAAAAATAAAGATAAATTAAAAATTAAAAAATTCGGTCTCGTCTTATCAAGAGGATGTACTGCTTATATTTGAGATGTCAGCATTCGGTAGCCATTCGGTGCCACTCTTTCTGGTTCTCTTAGGTTAAGCTTTTTCAAATCCGAAATCTTTTGACTCAGATGTTATGTTGTGAATTTTCAGTAATGAGACGTATATTCATGATTCTTACTCACAAGGTACAACAAAGGGGTGGCAGAAAATAAAGCCTCAAAAAGATGCTTGATAATTTTTAATGTGACCAAATATTATTTCCTGATAATATAAAACTTCCCGATCATAGTAAAGTTCCCATAGTTAGGTTCAAAATCAGAGTGGCCTTCTTTAAAATTGATTTTCTTTAAGTAGATGGGATTCTAGTGTTAGGAGGGGCCCAGATTGAAGGATGAAACTTTGCAGATGAGGTTCAATGTTACTCTGCTCTGGTCTATATATTCAGTTAAATCTTCTTCAAAATGTGGTCTTAACATCTTTCCCCCAACCCCATAAGTTTGTCTCTTACTTTTAAATAAGGTAAGAATAGAGTAAGGAGAGATATCCTAGGTTAATGAAATTAGAACAGGGAAAAGTTTACCAATGTGGTAAGATCAATTATCTTTACCCATTAAATTCTTTTTACATTCTGGTATCTCAAAATGCAAAACTCATAAGTGAGTGATTGGCAAGAAAAGAGTGACAACATACACTTTATACCCAAATATTTGGTTATATAATGAATCTTTGTGGGTAACTATTGACTGATATACAGGCAGAGAGTGACCATCGTACACTCATAGCAGGGGACTTTAACACTCTATTGACATCAATGGACTTATCTTCCAGACAGAAAAGCAATTGGAAAACAGCAGTATTCAGTGACAAACTAGACCACATAAACTTAATTGATATTTTTAGAACATTCCACCCCAAAGCAGCAGAATGTACATTGTGATCAAACATACATGGAACATTTTCCAGAAAAGACTACATGCTAGGCCACAAAAAAAGTCTCAATAAATTTAAGAAGACTGAAACCACATCAAGAGTCTTCTCCAATTACAATGGTATGAAACTGGAAATCAATACAACACACACACACACACACACAAATGGGCGCCAAATAAGATGCTACTAAACACGGAATAGGTTAACAATAAGAACAACAAGATCGAAAAATAAATCAAAAGATACCTGGAGACAAATGAAAACACAATGACCCAAAATCTACAGGACACACTAAAAGCTGTCCGAAGAGGGAAATTCATAGCAATACAGGCTTAGCTCAGGATACAAGAAACATCTCAAAAACAACCTAACTGTATACCTAAAGGAATAGAAAAGGAAGAACAAAGAAGAACAGAAATACAATGAATCATTAATGAATACTTAGAACAATTATAGGCCAACAAATTCAATGATCTATAAGCAATGAATCCATTTCTTGAAGCATGTGACCTTCAAAGACTAAAATAAGAAGACACAGAAAACCTAAACAGACCAATTACTACCAAGGAAATTGAAGCGGTCATCAAAAAACTTTCTACACATAAAAGTCCAGAATCAAATGGTTTCACAGGTAAATTCTACCAAACATTTAAAGAATTAATATCTATCCTTCTTAAACTATTTCAAAATATTGAAGAAAGAGGAACTCGTCCAAACTCATTTTTCGAAACTAGCATTGTCCCGATACCAACACCAAACAAACATCTTAGAAAAAAGATGGACATTAATGAAACATTGGCACATTGGATTCAACAATAATACACTGTAGGATTATACTCTATGACCAGGTGACAAGTGCAAAAGGCCCGAGCAGAGATGGGAGAGTGGCACTTTGAACAGCGTTTTCCCAGAGGAGTCTTGAGCGGGGGAACAATACCAACCTGCAGGTGTCCGACAGGTGAAGGGTGATGATACCCTAAGTACCCAGGCTTCAATCTCCCTGCCATTTGCTTCACGAGATGCATATAGTGAGTGCTGAAAAACTGCGAAGGAAAAACCCTGCCGCTCTTGTGCCGTACGTATACTGTTTTGCTGGAAGGTGAGCGACGCGATTTGGAGAGAGAGAGATTCATGAAACATTTGAATGATATAAAATGAAAAATTGTGGCTGGCAAAAAAAAATGAGTTTAATAATTACTGTATGAATTATGAGGAAGCTTAGAAAAATACTGGCAGATACAATAAGCTATGAAATCAAAGTGCTCCTGCCAAAGGTAGTCTGAATTCTTAGGTAAAGATTTGTCAAAACTAGCAGCACTCAGAGTCTCTTATGCAAAAGAAATTAAATACTGGATTATCTGTCTGAGAATCTGAGAAGTCATAAAGGACGGGTTGAATCTATGACTTCTTTCCTCGGGACATGACAGCTACGTGGAGTAAGGGAAGATAGTGGGCTTGATTTCAAAGTTTGATTCTGGCCCTTTTTAGCTGTATGAAGATGAACCAGTCAGAACGTCACTAAATCAGTCTCCTCATCTATAAAAAAAAAATGAAATTAGTGAGACTTAAGATTTGTTGTGAATATATGTCTTTATGTATACGGAGGTTCTGTTTCATAGTCGGTACAAACAAATGTTGAATTAATCCTAACACAACTTTTTACCTTGGAAAGTACAATATGTGTTATTATTTTTATACGATATTTTACCTGACCATGTGTATTAGTAGTCAAGATAATGAATACTTGGCTATGTTACAGTAGCCCAAAATCTTAAACCAGGAGCTTCAAACAACTGATGTTTCTATTTCAGTCTTTTGCACAGACTTTGAGCGATCCACGATCCTTTCATCTTGGGATGATTCTAGTATATAACACATGCCACTCAAGGAGTCTCCTGCAGAGGGAGAAGAAAGGTAAAAGCAGAATGCTACACTTAAGTGCTCAGCTCGAAAATAATCTGCTTTAGTTTCCCTCACATTTCACTGGCCATAATTAGTGACATGGCCTAAATTACAGAAGAGGCTGTAAATGGTTTCTTCTCACGTGTTCGAGGAGAGCATTAATAGTCTCTATACTGCTGTGTTTGTTGTTAGCTGCCTGTACTGGCGTTTTAATTACTGAGGGTAGAACTTCTTGGCATGAATCAAAATGTACATGGCTTCTATCCTCTAGCAGTTAAATCGCTGGGTACTTATAAAGAAAAGTGTTACTTGATTAAAATATAAATTTGAAAGTCTATTCCTTAGCTATCATAAAGAAGATAAAACTAGCATTGGCAAGAATGCAGAAGGAAGGAAATCCTGGCACACTGCTGGTGGGAATGTAGATTAGTGTAGCTATCGTGGAAAAAAGTAAGGCGTTTTCTCAAAAAATTAAAAATAGAACAACCGTATGGTCCAGCAATTCCACTTGTGGGTATTAGTCAAAGAAAACAAATATACTAACTCAAAAATATATATATACCCCATGTTAGTTACAGCACTGACTATTTACAATAGGCAAGATATGTAAACAGCTGAAGTGTCCAAGTGTCCATCAACAGAGGAATAGATAAAGATAATGAGTACACACACAGGAATATTATTTAGCCATAAAAAAAGAATAAAATCTTGCCATTTGTGACAACGTGGGAGGACCTTGAGTTAAGCGAAAGTCGAACAGAGAAAGACAAATACTGTATGACCTCACTTACATGTGGAATAAAAAACAAAACAAACAAACAAAAAAACTAGCGAGCTCATAGATACAGAGAAGACATGGGTGGTTGCCAGAGACGGAGGATGAGTGGTGGGCGAAACGGGTAAAGCGAATCGAAAAGTACAAATTCCCAGTTATAAAATACTTAAGCCTAGGAGATATAATGTACAGAATGATGACTATAGTTAATATTACTGTATTGCATGTTCGAAAGTTGCTAAGAAAGTAAATCTTAAAAGTTCTCATTGCAAGAAAAAAATTATGTAATTATGTATGGCGATGGATACAATTTACTGTTATTCACTTCATGAGACTATAAGCTTCCTGGAGATCAGGAACTATGTCTTTTTCATTGCTATGTAGTATTTAGCTAAATACTTACATATGGTAGATGATCACATTTAATTACTTATTAAGTATCAGGATGGACGTTAATGAAACTGCCACTTCACAGGCCATTGGCAAGCGTGACATCGACAATGTAAAGACTCAGTCTTCCCCTTTTAGGACATATTTCAGTGATCTTTCCTTGCTTAAAATAATACCTGAGCAGAAATTTTTATATTTTCATTTCGTAATTTATTTTTAATTAACTTTTTGTGATCTAGCTTTCTCAGTGGATTGTTTCTTCAGAACGGGAATCTTGTTTTGTCTTGCATTTGTTCTCATTCCATAAAGCACTTACTTCTAATGAACATTATACTGAATATGTTCTCAGTAAATGTCAGATAATTGCTAGGTTGAATGGATACTGACTATGCAAAACTGATTTAGAACAAAATATTTCTTTCTTTAGTAGAAAGAAAGCCAACCGACAAACTATCAGGGCTTTTACCTGAAACTTTACCTGAAAATAGAGAACTAAGGTTATTTTCGGTGACATTCAAGGTCCAAACCCCATGGCCACTGAATAACTAAAAAATTTTGCCCTAATTGTTTCAAATTTTTATTTCATGTATCAATTTATTTTGCGTCCACATTAAAATTCATCCAGGTTAAAAAGGAGGGGACTCTTTTGTATGGGTTTTCAGCAAACAAAAGTGTAAACAGTGAAATGACTTGATTCACTATTAATTGTATGTAATTGCGACATCATTCACTGAAAACCCAGCACCAATACTGCAGAAAAAGGGTTAAAACCATGAGAACATTCATTTTGTAAAAATGAACATGAAAACTAAAGAAAATTATTCACTATATAAATCACATTTTTGAAGCACATATTTCGTCCCGTAAAAAGCCGATTCATTCCATTACCATGGTGACCTAAGAGAACATGAAATTGCCATGGATTAATGGTTTCACTTAAGGGTCAATTTTCAAACTAATAGACACATGTTCCTTTTTGTCCCTTACTCTCGTTTCGCATTGACCAATGGTCTTACATCACCTTTTAGGATACAGTGTATTATTCTTTTAATTAATTAATTTTAAATTAAATTTATTGGGGCGACTTTGGTTAATAAAATTACATAGGTTTTAAGCATACAGTTCTGTACTATACCATCCATATATTGCAGTGGCATTTATCATCCGTAAGGGTAAAGAGAGGTCAAAGATATGGTGACAGAAGGAGATTTGACCTTCGGTTATGTATCGCTTTTTATCAGAAGGTGACATGTCCACGAAACTGAAGCAGAGAAAATCGTAGGGCTCTGACAAGTCTCCCCGAAGTAACCAGTGAACACAGAAACCATTTCAACGAAGTGCATTTGCCTTGGCATTTAAAAATGTGGCAGAGGCTGCTAGAGGTTCGTTCGAATCCATCATCCTCTCTTTTCTTGGCAATAAAACATGACTCCGTTTCCCTGCAGTTAGGTTTGTCCGTGTGAGTTGCGTTCCACCCAGTGGATTATGACTGGAGGTCACATGTGCCACATCCAGAGATGACTGATGACATCATCTCCTACCTAAGTTTCTCCATGTTTCTTTCCCCTGCTGAATGGTTACGAAGGTAATGACCCCAGATGACCTTGGAGGCAACACATCGAAAATGGCAGAGAAGCTGTCAGCCTGGTGAATGAGCAAGTGCGTAAAGGAATGCCATAGCTTTGAACTGCTATAGAAGAAAGAAACTATCTTGTTGTTCTTTAAACCACTGAGTTTCAGGGGTCCTTTCATTACTGCGGCTTAGCCTACCCTAATTAATTTTGAGCTCAGACTTGGTGTGGGATAAATGGGTGTCTCATACAGTTATAATCATAAATTGAGAAGAAATATAATTATTAGGAGCTTAAAGTGTAAGATTTGAAGAAGGAAATGATACCTCTTCACAATTGACCTGGTTTTGAATAAAAATTAGAGATAGCACAGTGTGTTTTATACTTGTATCTTTTGCTTAGCATAAACTAATGTGACAAACACATAAATTAAGGGCTTTAGGAATTTAATCATTAATTCTTTAAAGCGTATCCACGTATTTTTCTGAAATTTAGGGGTTTGTCATTATTTGGAGTTCTCTATTTTCTTACTAATATGGATCCATCAAAATGTGGCAAATGGCCAATATTCGATTATCCTAACCATATTTTACAAGGCTCAAATAGCACTGTCTTGATATACCACCAATGCCAAATGACTAAATTTGCCATTAGGTAGCAACAGTGATAATGATAACGTTAACAGCAACTGTCATAATATTCATTGCTTACTGTAATATAAATTTAATCTAATCTTCACACCAAAGCTGAGGTTGATATAATTAGCCACACGTTACGGATGAGAAGCTAAGGCTCAGAGGAAGTTAAATAACTTGTCTAACGCTCTGAAAACATAAGTCGCTGGAACTAGGATTTGGACTCAGGCTTTGACGCCAATATTGGTGCTTTTGGTTTCCCTCTATACCAGCTCAGAGAGAAAAATACTCGGCACAATCACTTTGCCGATTTTCCTTGAGTGTTACTGATTCAGAGACAATTTCATGTGCCAGCAAGAAACTGAGACAGCTCCGTATTGCTAAGTCAGAACTGGACCCTTAGGAACATCTTTTCCGAATCGAGCGTAGAACCACATAATGTAAAAAACGATGGGAAAATTGTCTTCAAAACTAAAAAAAAAAAAAAAAAAAAAAAAAGAGGTTAGAATTGTGAAGTCATATCATTGGTTCTATATCTGCAATGAAAACATCTGATGTTCCATCCGATTTTTTTTTTTTTTTTTACAATTCGAAACTATATCTTCAATCTTTATTTTTAACGTGGGTTTCTTAACATAATTCCCAGTATTTAAAAGGTAATCCCTCCCAATTTTATATTAAAACCTTTAACACAAAAAATCTTTAAGCAAAACTTACAATTCCCCTCAGAACTTGATTGGCCATCTTGAAATTCCCATTTATTTCTCCAAGGAAGGAATTAATTTCTCAGCTCTTTTGCCTTCATGTTACTCAGTTTATACTGTATATATACCAATTATAAAATTTACAAATTTTAACTATTTTATACACAATTACCTCCTCTAATTGCTTGTAACATATATTTTGTGCATATCTTTTGTTTAGAAGAAATTAACTTTAACAATTTAAAGGTCATGGATTTATTTACTTAACCAGAAGTTTACTTTAAGGGACAGTGTCCATTTATACCTGAAACTAATATAATATTGTACATCAATTGTAATTAAATTTTGTTTTAATTTTCAGAAGCGAAATGGTGTTTTTGAAGTAGGTAAGAATCAAAGCTTTATCTTCATCTTCTCAGAAAGATCTGGTGCGATGTCCTGATTTCAGTTGGGTCGTGGCAAAGATCCGTTGAGTAACAAATCACGTATAAATATATTAATAAAGAACTTTAGTAATGATAGATAAGATAAATTCTGAAACAAGAAAGTGCAGTTATGTGAAACTATAGCGAATCAACACCCGATGGGCAGGGAGTAGGTGAAAATCATCTTACATTATGATCTTTAGAAATTTTTAGTTAGAATAGTAAGGTGATGAATAAGAATCCAACAAAAATATATCTGATGTACAAAAAGCTGTAATCTTGAAAACTGTAGTAATTCATAAACATGATTTGATATTTGTAATGACAGTTTTTACGTTAACATGAAATAGTGAAAATGAGAACAATCGTATAAGTAGTAAGTCATAAGGAATATCTGAATAAAAGTAGGCTATTAATCACAATTTAAAAAATATTTTTTGAACATATATTTATATATCCGATGTAAACCAATATAAAAATGCTGTTAGGGAACATTTAATCAAAATCAACATAGAGAATTTTTTGCTTCTCTTCATTTAGTTATAAAACCATACACTTTAAGACTCTGCTCTTCATTCTCCTTGTAAAGGGAGCAGACATAAAGATAGATAATTGTTCCTTTAGAGTCAGACCATTTTCCAGGTCAGAGACAAGATAAATGTACTCAACACCACACTCTTTGCTACTCAGTTCTTTAACTTGGGTCTCTCAGCTCTGGTGTAAGCGTGAGAGGGGACCAACTTCAGGTAGGACTACTAGGACCCAAGTACTGATCTCCAAGCTTCCATTTTCCAAAACTCATTTTTAAGTGCTCGCTCCAAGATTCTGAATCACATTACTGTGGTCAGATCCTCTGACCACTGCATAATTTATACACTGAATTCTTATTTATTTATTTCGAATGAGAAACTAACATTATCCTAGCCTAATAACTGGAGCCAGTTATCTGAACAGGCTAGTCCCTCTCTGATGATTTTGGAAAGTAAATGTTATAGAAAAATTCTGCTTATTGAACTTATTATTATAACCCATAAGGTAAGATGTTTCTAAGGCACATTTGATAAGCTTTAGTACTCTCTTAAATTGATTTTTTTCTATTTTCGAGATACTTGTATCTGGGACCAACCATCTGGAATCAGCGTACCTCTCCCTTGTCACACACCAATTTCTACTCTCCATGCTGCCTTTTAGATATTTCTTATCAGTTAGTAACATTTCTGTCATTACAATACTATCTCATGAACAGGTTAGTGTTTCTAAGCTTATACTTTTTCTTCTTTAGTTTCCAGGATGTGTGGCTTCCTGGCTTGTTAATTCAATCAGTGCACTATCTCACTGGCATGATCCGGGATGAGTTATTTCTGGGAAGTTTCCTAAAAATAATTAAATCTATTTGCAGTTTGTTGGCGCTGGTGTCTTACTGATAGTAAGACGTGTGTTCTCGACTTTTATCCTTTTTCTTCAGCCTCTATCTGTGTTTAACTAATATGTTGGACATTACAAAATGGGCTAGATTCATAAGTATAAGTGTATAGTATAAAATAACCATTTGATTTCTCATGCAGAGTCAGCATGAGAAAGATGAAGTGAACACACAGATCGCGCCTTGTTCAGACTGATGATGAGTTACCCAGCTGACAGGTGAGCCACGTGAGTCATGGAGGCCAGGCTGGGAAAGGGACTTCAAGCTGGATGGTGCCAAGCATTGCTGGAGGGCTGAGTAAGGAATATCCCAGACATGCTTGGCATGTACTCCAGCAGGATAAGAAAACGTCTCAGTGGTGTGGGGTAAGTGCTCTCTTTCTGCCCGACCCGAATTGCACCTGCTCTGTGTGAAGAAACAGATGCCAAGCAGAGGTCCTCTGTCTGGCCCACGGCTGAGACACACCCGCAGCCCAAATGCCTTTAGGTACAGCTATCGGCCGGGTGTTGTTTCTGAACTTTCTCATTTCCAACCATGTTGCTCTAAATTTGAAATCAGAGATTTTTGTCATATCTTAAAGTTGTTTTTTTTTTTTCAATTTGGTCCATTGCTTTATATGAGGCAGACATTATTTAAAATGTTTGCGTGACGTGGTAGCTTTCCCCTAATTTCAGTATAGAAAAAGTCTCTTCTCCAATAGTTTCTTTTTTCTTTTTCTATTTTGTGTTGTTTTATTTTGTTTAGTTTTATTTTATTTACCCACTTATGAAATTTTACTTTCATTTAAAGTTCAGGTAGGGGAGTTAAACAATTATGTACTACTTGGCCTTCTTACCTGGAAGTCACATATTTTCTTCTTTGATTAAAAGCCGTAGGAGGCAGAAACATTCCTAGTAAGCCTGTGGCTACAATTTAATTGTATCAGCTCCAAAGCGTCAAAGAATTCCCTTCTCAGCGTGTTACTGGCTACGGAATGAAGCATCCCTAGAGTCTCTAAATTAAATTAAAACAGAGTTTTTTTTTTTTTTTTTTTTTTTAAATAGATGGCCTAATTAGTTCAGGAGGAAATTATTCCAGCAGTTAGTAAGATCAGTGCAGAAGTCTTAAGTGATTCAGTTCTCACCATATCACAATTTAGAATGTCGTAATTTCCAAAGAAGAAAATAAAAGAAAAGAGCGTAAGTCTTAACAGAATATCTCACTTTAGGGTAGCATGCTGTCTTCCAAAGAAAAAGAAGTGCTATTTCATTAGACCTGGTTGCATGTTCCAGGGTTTTCGTGATTGCCCTGTTTAAAAACCTCTTGCTAGCAACCTCAGCAACTGAGTAAAGAGAAAATATTGTGACTAAGCTGAATTGCTTAAAGTAAATTTCCTGTTGGAGCCAGCCCCGGGCACCGTTACCGAAACTTTGTTGAGTTATACAAGGAATCGTAAAACAGTGCAACTAAGAGGAACCACTACCCTATTTTAAAAATTAAACTTTTTAAATTACGTAGCTTAAATCATAAAAATTGAATAACTGGGACAAGGCTGACCAAAGCTGGACTAAGGAGATCAGACTAAAACTCAGGCTTCCTGCTTGGACTTGTTTTTACTTGGCCATTCACGATTCCAGAGAATAAAAGAATGCAGCCACCATTTCAACCTCTTCTTCTCTGGTGAATTCCCCGCCAAACACTAAACACCAATTTTTCAATAGCCAAACATTTTAAAATGTTTGAAATATCCCCCCAAACCCTGTAAACAATATGGAAATGGTAACGCTGGTTGCCTCGAGACAAGGGAACTATTGGCTGCGGTAGAAAGGAACGGGAGAGAAATTTACGTTTGCTATGTACTCAATACATGTTCTTACATTTTGCACTATAGAAAATTTTTTTCTTAAGTAATTGTTTTACTAAAACACATTGAAACTGATAGAGAAAACATGCGTATGTATGGATTAAGGAGATGTCTATATACAGGTGCCAAGTTGACAAGGAGTAGACTTATGCATCGACCCTCGTGGGCCGCGGAGTGCCCAGACATTTGGCCAAACATGATTTCTGGGTTTGTCTGTGAGGTTGTTTCCTGATGAGATTAGTATTTGAGTGGTGGACTCGGTAAAACATATGGCCCTCCCCGGTGTGGGTGAGCATCATCGAATCAATTAAGGGCCCGAGGAGAACAAAAGATAGAGGGAGAATTCGCTGTTGCTTGTGCCGGAACATTGTTCTTTTCCTTCCCTTGGACTGAGGCTTACACCATCATCGGCTTCTCTGATTCTTAGGCTTTTGAACTTGGATTGAATTCCATCACCAGCTTTCCTGGGGCTCTGACTTGCAGACGGCATGTTGTGGGGCTTCTCGGCCTCCATAATAACGCTTCATATTATTTCTCAGAATTATACTTATAATACGATTGGTCGTTTCTCTGGAAAATCTTGACTATTACATTGTATTTGTTATGTGCCAGGCACATTATATACATCATTGTATTGTCCTCGCAATAATACATATTGTCCTACGTGTTATGAGGTGAAAGAAGTAAAGGCGCTGGTCTGTGAGCCTCTTCTTTTCTCCTCCGGAGAAATGTTAAAAGGCAGGTGATTCAGTGTAATCTCCTTATCAAGATGATAACTGAAGCTCCGAGTAAACAGACTAACATTTGCCAGGAGGGGGCTATTTATCTCATGAATGTTTTTTTTTTTAATAAGGTGTGTCTGGTTAAGTAAAAATAAATCCAGAATCTACGGTTTTATAGGTGTGGCTCTGTGGAAGAGGTCACAGAATCTGGGATACAAAAATGGAAACGTGCTGTGTGTGGTAAGCCCACAATAGGTTACTTTGAAACTTCATGTATTACCAGGGGTCAGAGAACATGTGTCTGAGGCAAGAAGCAAGAACTTGGGGAGCCAACTCAATGTTCCGGAATTCACCCTGCATCGACCTGGGTCTGGAGCCTTCTGAGTTCCTTCTTATTTCAGAGCCTTTCAGGGAAATTTACTAACTCCTAAACAGCTCTTTGATGATGAGTTGCAAGTAGAAATTTTGTTAGATAGACCTATTTTGCAAATGAGCACTGGGCTAATTGTGTGTGAGAGAGAGAGAGGCAGTGGAAAGAGCTAAAGGAAGACTGAGAGGATCTGTATAAATAGGCACCTGATAAAATCTGACTCTTCACACCACCAAAAGGGATTAGTTGGTCTTTCAAAATATAAAAAGCGTAACGCTCATGTGTCCGTGGCTTGTGAACTCCGAACACTGAATTAAAATAAATATATCATCATAATCGCCAGAGGCCATAGAGTGTAACAGTTCTGAACTCAGCGTCTAGAGTCAGACTGACTAGATTTTAACTCTTGCTCTGCTACGTATTAGCTATGAACGTGGCGGGCCACTTAACTTCTCCACGCCTCATTTTTCTCATCTGAAAAATGGAAACAATATTACTAGTACTTAGCTCATAGGGTTGTTGTAAGGATTAAGTAAGATAAAATATATGAAGGACTTAAAACAATGCCTAGTATATAGATAATAAGTATGAGATGCTAAGACACGAATGTATTGCACCGGCTCAGTCAGGGACAGAGTCCGAATTCGGATCTTGCTTTTCCCAAAACACTATGTTTCAATAAAATACAATTCTATTTTGAAGAGTTTTGTAAATATTTTAAAATTAAAACCACCTTTTGCTCTCTGATTTCAGAGCACTTTATGCACATATCTAATATACCTCTTTGTAGACGATTTTTGTGGGATTGTTTTGGTCTTTTGCAAGCTTCTCTATCGAACTGTGATTTCAGAGCAGATTTGTGGAGCATACATCCTTGTCTAACCTGTGTCCGGCATAGTGAATGTTAAGGAGTGTTTTTTTAATAAATATTTGGGAAATAAACATGAATGCAGCAGATATTAATAAATATACTGTTCAGTCTATAATTATCTAACTCTTAAAATCATGGTACTTGAATTTTTATATTTTATTATATGTGGTCACATTTGAGCATATCTTTGGTAGATCATGGTCAAAACTTTGAATGATATTGAATGGCAAAAAGACATTTCTCAAATTTTACTTACTTCCTATAATCTAACCATCCTATTCTATTTAGCAAATGTTACTTATGACTCCCAGACTAGTAACTCAAATTTATATCCTTTCTTAACCGAAAGTACATATTATCTAGTTTTCGATAAGTTTATTTTCCCAACAGTTGAGATCTTAAATGCCTCAGCTACGCCTCCGTAATTTAACTAAGGCCGTGACTCTCCTCAAAAACAAAAAAGTGAAAATTAATCTTGTAGATTCCTTTCTTGATAGAAAGTGTTCAGTAAAAAACAAACAAATAAACAAAAAAACAGAAAATTAATATAGCAGATTTTAGCATTGTCAAAACAGTCTCGACCTTGTTCATCGTGGTAGTTTTCTGTTTTATGTAAATTGCTCACACGCACACACACCCTACAAATATCCCTGAAATTATAGAGTTTGAAACTGTTAAAAATGGGAGAGCGCTGACCCAGATTAATCCAGGAATGAAACGGTATGATGTCAGGTGGGAGAAGTCAACATGAAATGCATCAGGGAGGCAGCTCGCTGTTCCTGTCATGACTGCAGACCATTTCTTTTTTACAAATCGCTCACAGTGTCCACAAATGCAATAACGCTATCACAGTACTTAGGGGCCTTAACACGCAAAATCCATTCCCATGTGACCCTTATCCCTATAAATCTACTTTCTTGGTTAAATGCACTTAATGCACAATTTCTCATTAACCAGAAAGATGTGTTCATTGGATAATCAAAATGTAAACAGAATCTGTGATTACAAGGTGTAAACAGTGTGTTTCACAACTAAGCGGAACACATTGCTTTAAAGTGAGATTGTGAAGCACTTTTAAAAGCTCTACAAATCCAATCAATGTCACCATATTGAGCCTTAACTTGAGTGTTAGAGTAGAATATTTTGGCTTCGATTTCTGAGTTTTGAGGTCCTGGATATATTAACAGGTATTCAAATTTTTCTCTAGGTAGTCAGATATATATATTTAGTGTATGGACGTAACTGTATAATTAAATTATACCTTTTTATTAGGGCTTATTGAAAATAGGTGTCAAGAAACAAAGTCAAGTAAAAAAATGAAGGACTTCTATCTTATTGGGTCATTTTTTTGTGGATAAAAATGTATTTTGAAAGGTAAACTTTCAGCCTCTCATAAATCCTTATAGTATATAGCTCTTTTATTTTGTTTTGTATGGCAAGAACATAAGTTTGCTTGTTATACAAAAATGTAAAGAATATCTTACTCACAAAAATGATAAATGATAAAATCATAAATCAAAAATGATAATTGAATTTAGATGGTGTTCAGGTAGCAGATAATGTACATCCTATATGCTCAGTCAAATGTAAGCTCCTAATAAGCGATATAGTATATATTTATAGAAATCTCATTACATAATAAAAATGAAAATTAATAAGGGTAGCATGTTGAAATTTGAAATCAGGTATCAATAAATATCTTAGTGTCTAATGGTGAGCAAAATGAGAGTCTCATGATATAGATTTCTGATTAAAAAACGGCCATAATTAGTTTATTTCACTTTTCAATTAGTAGATGAATATCAGGACAAAGCAAATACGGTTGAAGAATTGTAGAATGATATCAAGTTGCTTGTCTTAGACTGATCCATGGGAATCACACGCCCACACACATACGCTCACACACATAAATCTTATTTTCTGCTATGTATGTACAGCAGGGATTCTTAATCTGCATCCAAGATCATAGGTGGAAATAAAAGTTATATTTTTTGCCTTAACTTCTAATTAAAGTTTAGCATTTTCCCCAATTTTTAATGTATAGGAAATCAAGCAAAAAGCTAGCGACGACACACCATTAACGGTACGATAGAAGTCATATTAGTATATCACATGACAGTTATTGCCAATATTGGTTACGTCCTTTACCACTGAAATGATTACAGTTATTAGTCATCGCAATTCTTATTTAATGCTTACTATAGGACACAATTATTTTAAAATATTCTGATTATTATATATGATTTTTCCAGCGTATTCTCATGTAGTTTATTTTATAATTTAAACACATTATTCTAATAAGAAAACGGCAGACTTTACCGCACTGCAAAGGCGTCTATGTGTAGAAAACAGAAAAATGGCCCCTCGAAAGATATTCACGTCCTAATCCCCAGAACATGTGACGATGCTACTTTCCATGGCAAAAAGGACTTTGCAGATATGACTAAGTTAAGGAGATTGGGAAGGGGAGATGATCCTGAGTCAATTATTGAAGCAAGCCCAGTGTAATTGCAGGGTTCTGATAAGAGGAAAGCAAGAGTGTGAAAGCAAAAAAAAGACGTGCTGATGGAAGTCCATGTTGGAGTGACGTGCTGAGTGGAAGTCCATGTCGGAGTGACAGAGAGAGGAAGGGGCCACCAGAATTCAGGTGGCCCCTGGGAGTTGAAAAAGGCGAAGGAAACCAACTCTTCTCTGGAGCCTTCAGAAGGAGTGCAGCTTGATGACAGCTTGACTTTGGCTCAGTAAGACGCATTGTGGACTTCTGACCTCCACTACCGCAAGAATACAATTTGTATTGTTTTAAGCTACCAAGTTTGTGGGACAGTTATCACAGGAGCAATCGGAAACTAATGCACCATGGCGTCAAAGCGTCAAGGACTCCCGAGAGGGTGATGTTGATCACTTGTTCCACTGGTAATACCAATTTTTCTGAAATTTATGAGAAGTGCTTTCAATTTTTCATATGTGGCACATGGTCTTGGTTAAATTGACTATCACTGAGAACAAGGATTTTGTTTTCCTGGAAATATTTCAGCAGTAAAAGATTTTTAAGGTTTTAGCACAATTATATTGACCTTACATCAAAAATAAAAGAGTAGATATATTTTCTGTTGTTTGGAGACTAATAATCACTTTTCAAATATCAAACTGACTATATCTAAGACCTATTATTTACATAAATGACATCCTTGACTCAGAGACAATTTATTTTCATAGAATGTAATTTTAAAAGCCTTGAAAGTCATTTTAATATAATTATAGCAATTTTTTTCAGCTGGGAAAGTTCCACAGTGTTTGATGTTTTTTTCTTGTTCACACAGAATTGCAAAAATAACTTACTAAAGGCAAAGATCATGACCTAAACTGCCTTTGTCACTCTTGAGAGTACACTGACTAATACATTGACCACTATGTATGTCTATATGATTAATATTAGCCTGCAGATACCACTTTGTAATGACATATTCCTTTGGCTTCACTCTCTGATGTACATATTATAAATCCACACTGGCTGATAAAATTCAATATTATCATATTTTTAGATTATTTTTCATAAAAATAGGCCGTTGTTTTATCCACATAACGGTATCAAAAAAATTCACCTACTCTTTTATAAAAGCAGCTTGAGGAAATAGCATAATTTTGATAATGGAAAGGTCCTCATTTTATGAGTTAGTGTGACTGACTCTTTGTGGAAACAGTTTAAAGGCAATCCAATCATTTGTAAACATCATCTTCATAATGCTAGAACTACTGTTGCTATTTAATTCATTTGAAATCATGCTGTTATGATAACTGGTTCCTGGCAGTCAAAGATTTTTCAAATACAAAACATGGAAAGGGAATTATTGTTTAATGGCACAGGCTAATTGTATGTGTATAAGCTTTGGAATCATTCCAATAAATCACAGGTTTTAAATTTGCCCACTGATGTAAACTTTTTGCATTTAAGGTGATGCAATAGACTCCCAGTTCATTGTATAAATTGTACTTGGGAAAAAAGCTTGATAAATTATAATCCTATTTGTTTTTAAGTCACTGTAAGAGATCTGATGGCCTAGCCAGATTTTCTAGTCAGCCCTCAGTGCTCGAGAAAAAAGCCTTATTATCAGTGATCACTTTGATCTCTTGTGCCTAGGAATGCATCACCGCTCTTTATACAAATTGTGAAAACTCACCTAAAAAGGTCAACCATGAGCACATCAACCTGAACCATTGAGAATTGGTAATGAAAATGACGTTAAAGATCAACCGATACCTTCATTTTTACACATTAGGAAACAAAAACGTACAGAGGTTAAGGACTTGTACGAATGAATGTAGTTCACGTAGGCAAAGCTAGAAAACTAGGTTTCTAGCTCTGATCCTGTATTCATTCCATTAGATCACATTAGTTTATCTTCAAATCAATTCATTCTAATGCATTTGACTCAGAAAGAGAGAGAGAGAGAGAGAAAGCCTGGGTAAAAGCAAGAAAGAATATTCTTTTCTGTGACCTATCCCTGGCCACTGCTCTAACAGGAGAAATTACAGAGGGAAAACAGGAACTTCCTGTACTCCAGGTATGACTGTCCTCCTGATTTCTACGTCTCAACGGGCAGGAATTAAGTGGGCACCACGTAATGTCTCCTCTTCTCCAGAGGCATTAAGAGAGAGACTCATAGATTCAGGTGTTAACAGGGAAGACTGCCCCTCTCCTGGCCTCCACCTCGCTGTCAGAGGTCCTGGAAGCAGGTGCCCCAATCTAATCTCACAGCCTTGCTGCCACATTCTGTTTGAGACGATTAGGGTTGATCATCTCATAAGAGTCATGTATTTGATCTGTGATTATTACCTCAGTCACTACATGTAGCCCAAGACTTCCAAATCAACCCTCATCTCCCAGTTTCTCATCCTTACAGAAATTCTGTACTTCTCCCTCTGAAACTCATGGTGAGTCTATTCAAGAGGACCAGAGCTAGCTAAGTCATAGTATGGCACCATGCAATTTCAAAGGTACGCCCTTCTCCCAGTGTGAGCGCTCCAGGCCAAGGCATGTGGGTTGACTAGCGAGGCCCAGTCTTTAGTGTTTGCTCCACGTGCATAACACCCTTTGGCAAAACACGACCTGCATGACTCTTAAGTGGTGGCTGGGATCTTGAGTCATTTTTCTGAATGTTTCCTTCACATTCTCACTTTAAGTGAAATCTCACTCTACCCTAAGAATATTGCGTCTCTTGCATCCCTTTTAAGAGATACTGTTTTCCTCTCCTTTACTCTTAGAGTAATGTTTAATAACTGCAGTAAAGCAGTGGAGATGCTCACCAATCGAAGACCACAGGAAACACCAGAATCAAAGCTGGCCTGATTACTTGTTGCAAAGGAGACCATCTACTGTGGGGAAACAATGGGGTATCTCAGTAAGAGGATATTATGAGGGGATTGTCGTAGGTTTGGGGCTCATGTTAGATGATTCTAGAGAGGAACGAAGGAAGTGTGGACTCAGCATTTTCAGAAAGTGGGGCGATTCTCTGCTCGTGTATCATTCTTTTCATCTAGGAGGTAGGTGCAATGGAGTGGGGCTAAAGCTGTAGTTGATAAAGGAAATAGCAGTCAATCATGGAGCATGCAGAGGGATGCTTGGTCATTTTTGTGATTTGCACACTGTTCTATTTTTCCATGCTCAGAAATGATTAAGAAATAGTCTTGGTTTTGCTTACTCTATCCCAGCCTTTCAGAGAGACCTTGGCCAGTGTGGATGTTCTATGAAATTGTTAATATTAAGGAAGAAACAGCACAGCCTTGCCATGAGCGCCCGGTGTAGCTGGCAGCAGCCAGAATTGCTTCTTTTCTTTCTCAGTAAGTATCCTTGACAGATTTTTTCTTTTTACTCCAATATGTAAATACTTTAATTCTTTATCACTAAGTATATTTGCTATAATTTTTCACAGATACTTTTAACAAAGCAAAGAAAATTGATGTTTATTTTTACTGAGAATTTTTATCATTAATGGGTATTAAGCTAAACCACTACCGAACGACTGAATGATGAACAGAATAAGACAGACACAAAGACCTAGGTGACCATCTCTAATTTGTTCTGTTTCCTAGGCCTCTCTATTTTTAGGCTCTTCATTCTCTAAATTATACTTCATATTAATATTCAAATCATATTTCTAAAATATAAATTAATCAACACATTACTCTAAATATTATTCAGTAATTCTCCATTACATAATAAATTCCTAAATTCTCTGCATAAAAATGTCTTGAAGTTATAATCCCCTATTTATATCTTTAATTGTATCCCTTGTAACCTCCCATACACCTTTCTGTTTATTTATATCTAAATGTTCATTAATTCAACAAATATTTGATCGCATGCCAAGTAAGGTTCTAAGTATTGTGAATATAACAGTGAATAAAATCAAGAGAATTTTTTGCCCTCGCTGACCTTATGACACCCAGAGAGGGAGCGACAATAAAAAGTAACTCCCACCACATCTTTCTTTAATGTTTTTATTTGTTTGTTTGTTTGTTTGTTTTTTAGCCAATGTGAAAAACTGATTCACCATTGAAGAATGACAGTGCATTATAATAAGCTTCATCAGATGGGCACAGTCCACATTCCGATTGCTGCTACCTTTACGGGGGGGAGGGTCATATCATTAGAACTCATCACGCCATTCACAAATGATTTTTTCTCTCAACTAAGAAGAAGAGATCTCTAGAAGCAATTTACTTTCCCTGGAAGGAACGGCAGGACATTGAACATTTTACGTCAGAACGATGGCAACTCTGACTCTTTGCTGCCATTTAATAAATGGGAATTAGATCATCTCACCAGCCCACAGGACATCTTACTGTGCTGATGACGCCATGCCTTTTGGACCTGAACAGGAGGAAAGGTCCATATTCTAAATGCTTTTGTGAGATATAGAGTATGAAGATAAATCCCTGGAGAATACAGGGGTCTGTCACCTCATTGAAGTTTCTAGGGGAGGAGATAGCAAAGTAGTCTTCAACAAATTACAATCTCACCTATCAAATGATGTACCTGTTTTCATACCTTGTAATCTTTACTAAAAAAACCCCACAATGCTTAGTATTTGGAAGCAATATATAGCACATTTACCTGATGATATAAATAAGGACTTGTCAGCTTTTAGAACTAAGAAAAGGACTCTCCAGATGATGCAGGATGTTTAAGCAGCTCTGCCATTTTTTATCTGCATGATCTAAGAAATCTAATGATGCTTAAAATACTCCATGAATATTCTCTATGGTGACTGTGGCTGGCTTTGCTAAGAACAGCACGGCAGAGTCTCAGAATTCTGGAGCGAGTTCAAGCCACTTTTGGAAAGTAAGTCTCCTTTCGAGACACGGTTCTTGGATTGAGCATCTGATCACTGGACTTTAGAAAACATCAAGAACTGACATACTCGTCAAGAGCCGAGCATTGTGATATCAATTCAAAGTTTAGATTATACTTAGTAGCATTCTGTGCTCAGCTAGAATATTCTTATTTGGAGTGTCTCCTTGGGCTTTCAAGAGACACTCCAAATAAGGATGTTCATACTTCTGCTGGTTCTAAGCCTTCATGAGAAGTTGTTGTAAAGCACTATTTATACTTGAGAATCTGCAATAAACTGAAGTTAGACTAATATAAATCTAGTCTGTGGTAGCAATACGCACTATCAGAGATAATGAGGAATATCGAAGATTTAAAAAAGGAGAAAAAAGGTCTATCAGTGACAACGATCTAGAGCCTTACATCCAAATGAAATAATGTATATGGCTATGCATTATCCAGAAATCTTGTCACGAGTCAAAGAAACAATGTCCCCTGTGAACCTAAACAGAATAGTACAAAAAAAAATTAAACAATCCATTAGTCGATTAGAAATAAACATGGAACTTCTAACTTCCTCTGCCTTGGAATCATGCAAAGTCTAATTTCGTACTATAGACACAAGTAAATGAGAGTCTTTACCGTCTCTATAATGAAGAGACTGAAAATGCTTTTCATAAATCTTGAATATTCCATTTCTAAAGCTCATAGCTGGATAAGACCTAGAGACTTGTCAGGACTTGTGGACTGGGTGAAATAGAAAGCTGCAATCTTCCAGTTTAACATAATAAGATAACTCTGTAGAAAACCAGATCAGTTTAATAATTTTAGTTTAAGAAAATAAAAAAGCAGCTATTTCTGGATTCATCGATTTTAATTATAAAACAAGCTTACGTTTTATTCTCTTTTAGTTTGCTTTTTGTAAACTTAATGCAATCTTCATAGTATTTCTTACTATATTCTTTTCTTTGTTATCCTGTGACTCTAAGCGATGCTTTGACAGAAGCTCAGGCATAGGAGTAAGATCTTGTCGAACAAACACGTCATCTTTGCCACCACTCCAATCTATAATATACCGTGAACTCAGAACATACTCATATGGGTTCACATAACTTTCTAATTCCAAGCTCTACCTTTACGAAAATGAGCAGGAAGACAAAGAAAGATACATGCTTTACTAGCTGGTTCATGGCGGCTTCCTTAAAGGAGTCTTTTCCAGAGTCAATATCTTTAAATGCTCCTTTGTTTGGCAATCTGAAGATTTCACAGCTGCCAATGACTGATAACAATAAGAATGGGTGAAAAGTATGGCTTTGTTTTGAAAAGTACAAGAGGGACCATTATGAAAGAGAATATTGGGGAAAAAAAATCACAGGATTATTGTCAGACGGATCAATTTTAGAAACAAAAATATGGATTTGAGGATCTGGAAATAGATTTGCTTTAGAATCTTCCATGCCTACACATCACTTGGAAAGTCTTCAGGACCTACATCCCACCAAGGAGTACCCAGCCACATTGCAAGTCACTTTCTCCTCTATTTGAAAACTGTGGACTTAACTTGCTACAATTAATGAGATCTCTTTAGTTTAAATGCCTTAAAAATATTTTAATAATATCTCTTTAAATAGAATATTAAAAGGCAATATAATCCAGATATAATTGCATCAAGATGCAAGTGAATATTTGTTGAAATTGACAGTCTGTTTCTAAAATTAATATGAACAGTCAAAGGATCAAGAATAGGCAAGGCCATCTTGTAAACAAAAAGTAGAGAAAATGGAAGACTTAAACTGCTAAATATTAGGACTTATGAAAGAGCAATGGTAATTAAGACAATGTGGCATTGGCACAAGAATAAACAAATAGACCAATAGGACAGAAATAAATGAGTACGTGTGGAGTCACCTGATGTATGACATGAGAAAGATAACACTCGTGTAGTGAGGGAAATAATTTTTTTTTTAATAGTGCTGTGCAATTGTGTCAAAAATTGTATTGACCCCAAACCTCACGCTGAACATAATAATTACAAATGAAATGTAGATCTATATGTGAAAGATATAAAGTTTGCAAAAGAAAACCCAAGAAAATACCTTCAATAACCTTGGGGAAGACAATCATTTTTTAAACATAACACAGAAAGTGCTACCTCGAGAGAGAAAACAATGATTAAACAGTACTACATTAAAGTGAACATTTCAATTTGTCAGAAGAAACTCCTGAGGAATTTAAGGCTGGAGAATATTTGATATAACAAAACGGGATCGATTCCATCGTCCTTGAAGAATTGTAGATGCAAGATAATTTTCGCCTCTCATTCCTCCTCTCTGGAGCTGTTAGCACTGATTGATGCCTGATGGCAGAGAACCTTTCCAGGAAGTCTTAAGGGCTTGCCCACCTTCCTACAAAAAATATTTTTGATGGTCTCTGAGAGTGCACTAGTCATAAAAAAAAAAAAAAGCCTGATCTACTGTCATTATGAAGGTGTATTTATGCATGTTTGGTTGCAAACAGACCATTTTGAACCCTACTTTCACATTATAAGCTATAAAAGCTGAAGCCGTATCTAGTATGCGCACTCCAATTATGACGAGTAATTTTGTGTTCGTGTTTTATCTGTTTTACTCTGTCTGAATCAATGTTATCTCTCAGGTGTGAAAAATTGGAATGGAGTCTTGCTATTCAATAGCACCCTACTCATGGGTATGTAATGCTGACTTGATGTTACTAGAGGGGATTAATATATTGGAAAATTCAGGTATAATCTCAGGGCAGCAAATACAAATAGTTTTCTGTGTGTGTATGTGAGAGATAAATGGAAGTAATATTTTTTGCTTGTTTGTATTGTATAAACTTTTACAATGATCCTTTAGCAACTGTTTATTTTTACAAAATAATTTAAACATTTTATGAAATAAACAGAGTGCTTATGATCGACTTTTAAAAGAGGGAAACAGAACCAGCTCAGAGAAAAAGGGCAATGGTAGAATGAGTAGACCCCTAATCGTTCCTATTTTCAGGTAGGTCTTTTTTGGTCTCTACCACACCTTCGAGAATAATGTTTCCTGAGACATATAAATCCAAAGAACTTATATGTCTTATTTTATGCACTTAACAAAGGCAATAAAATAAGGGATTTTCTGATATGCCAGACACAGAGTAATTTTAAATTTAGTTTTCAACCTTGGGTCCATCTTTAATTTACCTGACTGGTACTCTTTTCTTGTAGTCTAGCCAGATAATTTATCTACTCATAGCTAAAGGTTAGGAGCCTGCTTAAGAGATGGCTTTTCAGCCCACACATTGTTCTCGAGTGGTTCATCTCCAGCTCAGATCTTTTCCCAGGATTATTGTGGAGAGATATGAATCTTTCTGCTCCTAGTTTTGACAGAAGTTTCTTTGTCACTGGGGCAAAAACAAATCACACATATGTGGCACAAACTAAATAAAGCTGCTGATTTTTAAATGCTTTATTATGGTGACTTTAGTATTCTTGGTAAATACAGTCTAGTTAGCAATCTGGTTTGGTCACTGAGAAAATGAAACATTTAAATCTCTCCAAACAAAGTAGTGTGCAGACTATAACTGGTTATGCCTTCGTCTCTCTATGGAAGCAACGTGGTACATCCTAAGAACCTTTGCTGCTTCTGTACTGCCCCTAAACTGCAGAGGAGAGACGAAGTCCAACTCGGGATGAAATCCCAAGGCAACTGCAGTGAAACATTATCTGAGGAGCTGCAGGTAGGACCGCATTGCATGAGAGTTCGAACTTGCTTCAAAACCTGGGCTACTGTGGTCAACAGTTAAATTCAAATTTTCTTTACTTACAAGGAAATTACACCGTTTAAGAAACTGTAAGCTCTGATTCTTAACCCAGTCAGTTATTTGTAGTCTTATCAGACAACTTTGTATTAGGTGGCTGTTTGTTTGCTATTTGGTTACTTAAAATATTAGAACTTACTTTAATGCTTCAAAAATGAAAGTGATTTTATACACACACGTACACATATATCTATATATCTATCTATATATCTATATCTATATCAATATCTATCTATATCTATCTATATATATCACAGTATAACAGAAAGGTAGTTAAATTGAATTTCTGAATTAGGAATAAAAGTGTTAAATATCTGTCAAAAACACAATGGTATCGATATAAACGGTTCTGTAACAATGAGCATGAATGCAATATAATGTAATATAGAAGATAACAGACCAAAGCCAACAGACTGACTTTTGAAGAAATCAGCCGTTTTAATTCATTAAAGTATCTTTCACGGCCTCCGTGATGTGTCTGGCGCTGATTCCAAACATATCCAGCAATTCGCTCGGCTTCCCACTGCGGGGGACCCCTGATACTGCCAGCTGCCGAACAAGGATGTCGGGCTCCCTGGAGACAGCCGCACACACGGCTTCTCCGATGCCTCCCTCTCGATAGTGATCTTCCACTGTGATAATCCGGCCGCCGGTAGCTTTCGCGTTGGAGACGATGGTGGCCACGTCCAGGGGTTTAATGGTAAATGGGTCGATGACACGGATAGAGATACCTTGCTGAGAGAGCTGGTCGGCAGCCGCTAAGGCTTCGTGCAGAGTGACTCCGGCCCCAATGACCGTGACTCGGTCCTTGGCGCTGTGGCGGACGACCTTGGCCTGGCCGATCTCGAAATTCTCTTGCGGGGCATAAATGACCGCGGTTTCTGGTCGGCTGCTGCGAATGAAGCACATCCCCTCGGCGTTGGCGGCCAGGTAGACGGCGTGCTCGGTGGAGACCGCGTCACTGGGGTAGAACACGGTGCAGTTGGGGAGGCTTCGGAACATGGCCAGGTCCTCCAGCGCCATCTGGGACGGGCCGTCCTCCCCTATGGAGACCCCGCAGTGGGAGCCGGTGAGATTGATGTTGGCCTGCGATATGGCCCCCATCCGGATTTGATCGAAGGCCCGCGTCAGGAAGGCGGCGAAGGTACTGACAAACGCCACGGTGCGACCACGCGCGGCGCAGCCCAGCGCCACGCTGACCATGTTTTGCTCGGCGATGAAACACTCGATGAAACGCTCGGGGTGCTCTTTCTTGAATATCTCGGAAAAGGTGGAGTTCTTGGTGTCGCCGTCCAGGACGATAACTCTTTTATTTGCGTGGCCCAGTTTGGCGACGGCCAGACCGTACGCTTTCCTCGTGGCCACCTTGTCGCCAACTTGATAATCAGGCAGACAGGCCATTTTTATATTTTTGATGCTGATTTGCGGAGAATCTTCAACGGGGGGTTTGGGGGTGAGATTCTTGTTGGTCTGTATCTGACTCTCGATTAGTCTGATGATCGCGTCTGCTCTTTCTCTAGGCATCGGCTTCCCGTGCCAATGTTCTGCATCCTCGACGTTAGGGATGCCCCGGCCCTTGAAGGTCTTGGCGACTATGGCCGTGGGCTTGTTCTTCACGCGAGCTGCCTGCGCAAAGGCTTGGCACAAGGCTTCCACGTCGTGGCCGTCCACCAAGTAAGTGTTCCACCCGAAAGCCTCACAGCGGTTCTGATAGATGTCCGTGCAATGCTCTAGGGGCGCGACGCCACTTTGTCCCAAACGGTTCACGTCGAAGACGGCCACGAGATTATCCAAACTGTAGTGCGAAGCAAAGGCCAAAGCCTCCCAGACCGAGCCTTCCGAGGACTCGCCGTCCCCCATCAGGCAGAAGACCCTGTAGCTGGCCTTGTCAAAGTACTTGCCCGTGTAAGCCATTCCACACGCGGCCCCTAGTCCTTGCCCAAGCGACCCTGTCGCCACGTCGACGAACGACAGTCTCGGGGTGGGATGTCCCTCCAGGTCGCAGTGACTCTTTCTCAAGTTCAGCAAGTCGGATTCGCTGACGTCGCCCACCTCCGCCCAGGCGGCATAGAGGATGGGAGCCGCATGGCCCTTGGAGAGGATGAACCTGTCGTTGTCGGGATGTTCTGGGTCCGTCTGTTTGTACCTCATCGTGTGGAAGAAGAGCACCGACATGATCTCGGCGGCGCTGCAGCAGGACGTGGGGTGGCCGGAGCCGGAGGCGCACGTAGCCCTGATGGAGTGGATCCGCAGGCGGTTGGCCAGGTCCCGCAGCACCTGCACGGTGTCCGCGTCGGGGCTGGCATCGTCGTCGGCCATGGCGACACTCCGGCCGCCTCCCGCAGGGCAAACGTTGCCTGAACGCCGAGTGGCCGTTTCGTCACGTGACGGCCGCACCTCCTCGTGCAGGTAACGAGCTCGGCCAGCAACCGGCGAAGGCGACAGCAGCGCGCGGGGATCACGCGCCCAGGGCCACCCGCCACCTCACCTCGGGACCCTCCGCGTGACCCCGAACACCTCCTCCGCGTGACCCCGCCTCTTCCTCTGCACATGGCTCACCTTCCGAGCCCAGGTGAATGGATTTCCAATATTAACTTTGTTACTTGCATGTTCAATATTATTAAAAATAAATTTCTTTATACATTTCCTCATGTTATAAATTCAAAAGGGGGCATTCGTATGTCCATGTCACAGGAAGCTATTTGTGAGGTCGTGCTTCTCTGCATGAACGCTGTATCCGAGACGGCACTGTTCACAGCAGAGCCTTAATAGAAGCGATCCAAAGTCACTTCCTTTTTTAATTTTTTAAAAAACTTCAGTCACTTTCAATCTAAACTAGGATGGCGACGCGGACTTTCTCAGAGCAATCAAAAATTTTGATTTCCACTTATAGGAGAAACAAATCTGAAACCACTCAATGGCAGAATGTCTAGAACCGTAATTTTCTAGGACATCCTAAAATACTAGTATTGTTACTATAAATAATAATTTTAAAAAATTAATTTACTTACTTTAGTTATGAAACTAAATTTGTGCCACGAGCTCTTCTAGTGGGGAAGGGTTATAGCTTGTCACAAACAACAACAATAGCAACGACAACAAAAAAATGAACAAACCCAAAGACACAATGATGGTGTGTCATCTCCCAAGCCGCATGTTAAACATCTTGATTCTGGAGCAGTAGCATTGACTTCACTTTAAAATCATGACACTGAAAACAAAACAAACAAAAACAAAAAAACAAAAAAAATACTGGGTTCCACCCCAGACACACTGAATTTGAATCTGTGGAAGTAGAGTCTGGGAAGCTATATATTTTTTAAAATGCAAGCAGTGATTCTAATGTGTAGTCAAAGTTAAGAGCCGATGATCATCTTCAAATAGACCAGTGGTTCTCAACATTGGTTGTACTTCAGCATCATCTGGAGAGTTTTTAAAAATCTCATGTGCAGGCTGCACTCCAAACCAATTAAAGCAGAAACTCTGGGCGATGTATCTAGGCATCAGTAATTTTAAAAGCTCCCCCAGACAATTTGAAAGTCCTATCAATCAAGTTGCAAACAACTAACTCATGGGTCTTGTTACTCTTTATATATCTCTTACGTTATATCTCAGAAAAATATTTTAAAGATTATTTGCCATTTAAACTAGTTTTATCATTTGCATTTTTAAGGATACATATTAGAATAAACCATAATGACACGAACAAGATTTTAAGACTTGCTGGAGGAATGTTGGAATACGAGAAGTCCTGAAGAGGTCATCTTGTATTCATTACTCCCCATGCCCTTTGCAAATTAATGTTTGCTTATCCTTTTAGACAAAGGAAGAGAAAATAAAAACAAACTAGAGTTAGACTGGGAGTAGAAAAAGGATACTCAGAGCATAATAATAGCAAAACTACTAGTGTCTTACAGGAAGGCACTTAGTATGAACACTGGTAGCTCACTGTTATTTTGGCTGAGGAGAGCTCTAATAAATCCAAGTAACTGGTAAACATGATCATTTAAAAATGATGTACGAGGCAGTGTTCACATGAATAAAAGATAGGAGAAATAGGAACTACTTAACATTTCTTTTTGAGTTCCTAAATTCTTCCATTCATTTAAAGTATTGCACAACTGTTTCCCAAAATATTAAATAGAAAGTTTTTTTCACATTAGTAAAGGTCAGTTGTGTGAAGAAAGGAATGTGGTCTTGGAGATTTAATACCTAGATAGTGAGTATGAATTTTCCACTACTATTCTAGGAGACCGTGTAGAATTTTTGCAGTATAATGACAACGATATTTTATAAATTATCTGTAAAATATTTCCAAGTGTTCTGAGATATTTTTAAAGGGAAGATTGAAGTTATATAAGTTATTAATAATATTTCCTTTAAACATTTTAGCCTTTTAGAATCCATTTTAAAACATACAATAAAAAATAACCATATAAAGTATGCATAATTTGATAATATAAAATTATCCAATGTGGCTGTGATCACAACTTAGTCAAATAAATCAAAGCCATAAAAACACATTCTATTTCCCTCATTTAGAAGAGGTGATTACCGACAAAAGGTCAGCCAAATATTTTTAGGTCAACATCCTCAAAATTTAGTCATCTTGGAGAAAAGTCCATTACTCATTTTAGAGGTCATATTGGAAGATAATCAAAAGTTTTCTGCAAATGGGAAGAAACTATTCATTTATTAATTTCGGTTTATCCACACAAAGTAGGGTATGGCAAACTCAAGTACCTACTGAACTAGAGAGGTACCATGAGTATATGAATGCCAAATATTATATGAGGGTTGGAAGGTGCTCGTGACAAATTGGAGAATACAAGCCCACGTAAAGACATTCAAAGCTGAAAAATTTGTGAACACTTTGTTGGAAAAAAAGATCCATAAAATAAAACATATCTATAGGCTGCAAGTTTGATCCTTGATTTAAACTCTATTGAAAATAAATGCTTTTTATTTTAATAGTATGGAAAAATGTTTATTGTAGGGTGTGCTTCAAATAAAAATAACACCTAGCAGGATTACTAATACAAATAGCTATGAAGGGAAAAATAGAAATTGCAGGTATTGGTAAATGCAATTTCTACTGGGTTGCAGTACAGAAAATAACACACATAATGATTACTCAGGAGGTGTACACTGATTTATGAAAATACATATATTTGCTCTATAAGGGTGAGTTATATTTAGAGATTGAGAACACTAAAGTTACAGTTATATTTTACCTAAATTATTGAGTTTTGTTAAAATATTATTAAAGAAAGGCACAGGTGCCAAGTTCATTTTTTTCTTCCATGTCTTGAATTTGGTTAGTTTAGTTGGCAGAGTATGGAGCAAGTAAAGGTAAAATTCTTTTGCAAGACAATAGGTTTCCTGGGAGAAACAATGTATTCTTGTAAGCACTGGAAGCAGTATTCTAAATAGATTTGTTAGGCCAAATCGTATTGTGGTCAAGTCTTCTAAATCATTTTACATCTTTATCAGTTTTTTTCTATTAATTACTAAAAAAAGGTAATTTCCCGCCAAGGCAGTTGGTTTTTCTACTGCTTGAAATTTTATCAGTTTTTTCATTGTATATTTGGAACTATCTTACTAAGTACACATATATGTCAAATAGAAACTTTTTATCATTATGAAGTGATCTTTTCTACCATAATACTTTTTGATTTACAGTCTATTTTGTATATTAATATATCTATACTAATATTTTCATTAGTATTTGCTTTGCATATCTATTTCTTTGCTTTTTAATTTTTCTGTTTCCTTATATTTTATATATGTCTCTTATAATCAGGACAGAGTCGTATGTTTTAAATTCAGTATGACATGTTCATTTTTAAATTAGGGCACTTTGTCCATAATTATTGTTATATGTATTTAAATCTATCACCATATTTTTCTATTTTCCCTAGTCTTATTTCCCCCCTTTATTTCCTTGCTTTGAATGATCTGAGTGTTTTCCAAATTATTCTGTTTTCTCTATTTGTTTGTATCCTATTCAAAGTTACACTATTTCTGTTCTTTTAATGGACACCCTAGAAATGAAGCATGCATTCTCATTTTATCAATACATAATGTTAATAAATACTTAACCATTATACACAAACGCAAACCTCTGTGTATTTGTTAAAGCACAGGGAAATATCTACAAACTACAGTAGTTACTGAGTGAGGGGGTGTTGGACTGAAGTGGGGGGTCATTTTGTCATTTCTGAGCAGTGTGCCCGGGAGGGGGCCAGCCTCTGCGAGAAAGGGGCCCCGGATCTGTGCACCGGGGCAGATGCTCAAGATCCAAGTCCGGGCACGGAGCGTCACGCGTCTTTAAGCACCGCTCGAAACCCCGCCTCGCACTCGGCGCGGGGTCAAGGTCACCCTCCCGCCCCACGCTCCCCCCCACCTTGTCTTGCGACTTCGCAGGGAGGCGGCTCGCTGGGTTACGGCTGAAAAGTCCAGCTCGGGCCAAAAAGACACGGCCTCGGTTCCCCCGGACGACTTAGACACACGTACTCGCCCCGCCTCTTCCGGTCGGCTCCGCCCCGGCTGCTTCGGCCCCACGTGCGTTTGGGCAGGACTCCCACGGTGAGCTGCTGGTGCTGCAGGCGGTGAGGTTGCCGCGGTCCGGAGTGCAGAAGCTCCCCCCGGGGCTGCGGGGACGTCGCCATGGTGGGGCCCCTCCCGCTCCCCTGAACCCGCTTGTCTCCCTGGAAGGCTCCCATCCGTCTGGGGGGGGGGGTGGGTCTTGGGAAGCTGGGAGAGAAGAGGATGCGAAGCGATTCTACTGGGCTGCACGCAGGGGTCGGGGGGCTAGGCAGCTCGAAGGAGGGCCCCCGGCCCAGCGTCCCGACCGTCGGGTTCCGCCTCTGAGTTCTGAAGCGCACGCAGCGCGCCCTGCCACTTTTCGCCCCGTGCCTAAACTTCCAGGCCTCTGGTCCCGCTCGACAGGGGGGAAATCCGCACCTTTCCATTTTTCGCTACTCACCAGTGTAGGGGGTTACAAGGAGTCGGCAAAACTCGTGGGAGCGCTTCTTCCATACACCTGTACCCCGCTCCGGCCGATGTAGACAGCGTGGGTTCTTGTTACTCTTATAAAAATTGAGCGGACGTAAAAGAGTGTTTATATAACACCTAAAGAATACAGATTAGTAGTAGAAGTACTGTTGTTAATCCATTATCCATTTAAAGAAATAAGACAGCATAGCTTTTGAAAGCCTCTCTTGGCCTCCTTGATCCTATAACCTTCAGTAGCCTCTCAAAGGGAAACAATATCTAAATTCTGTATTTATAATTCCCTTGCTTTTCTTTATAGTTACCACTTAACGTTTGTATTTCAAAACTGTTTGTGGTTTCTTCGTGCTTTTTTTCACTTCTTATGTCCTTTAGAATAATATAATTCTTGAATGGGATCATGTTTTATTAATATTCATTTTCAACTAGTTTTTAGTAAAAACAACATAAGGAAGTTTTTAACCTGGTAAACGTTATGGTACTCTGACTCAACCTGTTCGTTTGTTTGTTTGGCTGTCATTTTTGTCTTTCATGTCTTATCTATAGTCTTTGCTTTAGATTATATTCACATTTGTGTAAATCCATTCTTTTTTACTTATCACTACACTTGTGCTATACCCAACCCTTTATAATTTTCTTTCATAGCCTTTCCTTTTCAGAGTGGAACATTAAAACATTAATAATGTGATCGTGTGAGTGATTCAGGGCTTGGTCGATATTTGGTTGTAGTTGTCCCTATCGGAACTTCACTTTGTCAGGCTATAGTAGGAACATATTGCCCTATGGTAAGAGTCAAAAGATTGACTTATAAATCCGTTCTCCTTGGCGCATTTCTTGCCCTGTCATTTTTTCTGGTAGGTCTTCATGACTCTGCTGCATCCTCTCTTGAATTTAAACTCAGCTCAGTACTGGAGGTTTTCTATCTAGACTTTTATCCGTTACTGTAAACTTATTTCAGTAGAGCTCAGAACGTGGGCTGTGGTAGCCCAGTGGGCTGAGGCTGGCGGCTGTCTTTGCTAAGTAATGTCAGTTGTCGTATCTATTAAATTGGGATAGCCATAGTGCCTACCTCAGAAAATTGTGAAAATTAAATATAAACCAATTATCTTGATCTCATATTTAGTACATGTTAGTTGTATTTAACTTTAGTAATAGTAGTATATAGTAACAGTACAGCTTGTAGTTGTCCACCTTTGTTTCTTTGTTCATTTATTTTCCCTTACTGTGAATGTTTCCTGGAGCTTCAAAAGTTCATACCTTTTCTTATATCAAAACTTAACTAACATGAATCTTTATTTCATTTTATTCTTTATATATATATATTTTTTTTCACTTGATGTAATTTACATAACTTCCAACACAAATCTTTTCAAACTAATCCATCCCCCCCAACACTTTTTCTGCATTTAAAAAAGTTTTAGTGCTTTTAAGTTTGGTGCTAGTCTCTCTTTTTAAATGTAAGCCTATTATAGAGTTTAAGTGCGCTTATCTACCTAGCTGGATTATAAACCATTAAAAAGTGTACCATCATTCTCCCTTTAGTTACCGTGGGGATTAACTATAGCTGACTACCTACATATTCCTTAATGACAAGAATTGTGTGTTGTTGGGTTCACACTTATAAATGTAAGCTGTAACAACAAATCAGCCAAATACTAATACATCTTTTTCCCCCTCAGCTGTATTGAGATATAATTGACATATAACATTGTGTAAGTTTAATATGTATAACATGTTTTGTTATACATATATAAGATTTTTGCCACAACAAGCTTAGTTAATAATCCCTTACTTAGCATTGTTCCATTGTTTTTCCCGTTGTAAGAACTTTTAAGATTTACTTCCTTAGTAACTTTCAAGTATACAATACAGTATTGTTAACTATAGTCACAATGGTGTACATTACATCCCCAGAACTTATTTATTTCATAACTGGAAGTTTGTACCCACTGATCACTGTCATTCATATGCTTGCCCCACCGCTCACCCCTGACAACTACCAATCTACTTCCTGTTTCTTCTTGTTATTTTTCATTTTAACAGGAATGTATGAAGCATATCACCCCCGGAAATACCTCTCTGTTGCTTTTTTCCCGAGTAAACTATTTGTGTGTTTCCATTACTCTAAATTCTGAATATAAAGAATAGCTTAGAATCAGTTTTCTGAAGTAATCACTAAGATTGTAGGAAAGATACTTTCAATGAAGGATTTCTGACTGGAATATTTCCATGCCGCTAGAAACTTTTCAAAGGTGGCATAGTTATTCAAAACCGTCTATGAAAAGAAATTGTATTTTTTCTATATCTTTGAAAGTTAACTTTGTTGCTTTTAAAACATAAAATGTTAATCTTCCATAGAAAATATACCTTAAGCTCTCTTCCCCAGTTTTGTTATATGTTTATATTCTGTACTGGTCATGAATTGTCAGATACTCTTACAAAATAAATTTGGAGAACCCCTCCGACTAATGGAGATTGATTGCGTTTTTAGTTAAGAGATATTTAATCGAGTCCTTAATAGATTAACATTTTATTAATAGAGTTTTACTTCAATTTTCTCCTGTTGAAGCATTTTGTCGTTTTTCTTGCAATATATTTTAAAACATGAAAACATTTTGATATTTAATGTTTTATTGTACATATTTCTGTGTCTTATTATATATACATACCCTACCTTGAGGTAACCTTTTCATGAATAAGTTATTATAAGGAATCATACACTACAGTTGAGTCAGAATACAAGTTCAGTTTCTTTGTACCTTCTCTGTACTCAGTCTCAGAGGTTCTTAGTGATCTTCTAAAGCTATGAGGACGTTTTCATACTCCAAGGGTATCAAACTATTTCTTATTCTAAAGAAAGTTTTTAAATTTTTAAAGGAAATTTTTTTTATAGACTTGAACATACTACTGAAATAGTGTTACATGGCTCTGTAACTTTAGTTGTTAAATTTTAGTGGCTTCAGCGAGCTTTTTTTTTTTCCTTGAGATTTTTGTGACTTTTGTTTCATTTTATTTGTTAGGATATGAAACAAAGATATCTTTTTAAAGAGCATGTCTTCGGTTTTTTATTGGGGGGGACAGGGTCTTGTATTAGTTTTCCCTATCTGTGTAACAAGTTATCCCCAAATTGGGTGGCTTCTCAGGCTTACCAGGTTTCTGCCTCTAGGTTTCCCACAAGGTTGCAATCAAGGTATAGCTGTGGTTTAATCCCAAGACACAACTTGGGAGGATCCGCTTCCCAGCTCACTCACTCTTGGTACATCCATCTTGTGGACTATTGGACTGCAGGCCTCAGTTCTTCACTGGCTGTTGGCTGGAGGCCTCCCTCAGTTATCTGTCAATTAGACCTCTCCACTGGGCAGCTCACTGCCTCATGGTTTCCATGAGAGCAAGCCAAATGAGAGAGCAAAAGAGAGAGTAGGCAAGAGAGAAGCCAGTCCTTCCGAAACCTAACCTCGGTGTTGAACTCTCATTACTTGTCAAATGCTGTTTATTAAAAATAAGTCACTAGGTCCACACTCGAGGGTGGAGGGTTACACATGGGTATGAATATCAGGAGGTGGGATTCATTGGAGGCCACCTTAGGGGCAACCTACCATGAATTCTGAAAGTTTTTAGTTGATTCATGCTTGCTAGGTAAACCTCATGCATGAAAAATCCTCATCCCTCTCCCCAACCTCTACATGTGCGGAGAGACACACAAAGGGATGCACATACTTTTTTTATGATGGTTTTACTCTATATTCCCTTATAACTGGAACCGACTTTCAGTACCATTCTGGGTTTTTCATTTCGAGCTGTCATCTCTGGTCAGGTTTATCAAGAAGTGAGCAATACATCTCTGTCGAATATTTTAGTAAATGTCTGTTGAAAGAATGAATGAATGTGTAAATGAGACATTGGTGGTCATTTTAATTCTACCGGGAGAGTTTTACAGAAGAAATGACTTTGACTTGTCCTATCAAAGGACAAGTGAGGAAACAGATTTTTCAGGCAGAGGTAATAAGTACAGTCTCAAGATGTTACAAAACAGCAAGGTGTGTCCCGGAAATGGCCAGAAGTTCAGTATGAATGAGATGCTGACACTTTTAAGAAAGAGAAAGGTGCTGGGGACGGAGGTCGTGTAGGTGGTTTTCCAGGTTAAAGACTTGGGACCTAACTGAGCTAGTAGAGTTAGTGCTGTAGAAAAATAATCTCTGTGACTTCCATGACGAAAGGACTAGTGAGAACCTAAAGACCACCATAGTCATGAAAGATGAGGCTGAATTAAGGCAGGAACAATATTTTGAAGAGATTCTAGAAACACTTGGCCTGTGGAGCATTAAGTATGTTAGAGACAGCTGTCCTCTATAATAGACTTTCCTTTTCCTGTATGATTATTTTTTTCCAAGACTAAACATTGTATTTGCAACCCTCTCTCATATAAGCCTCTGATTAAATTTTGGTCAGTGGGATGCAAGCTGAAGAATCTGCAACTTCCCAAATTATTGCTCTTAAAGGAAAGTGTGTGCTTTTTGATTTTCTTTCCTGTTTCTCACTGGCTGGGGTTTAGAGCTGGCATTAGGCCATCTTGGACTGTATAGATATGCAGAAGATTGTATAGCCCAAGGATGGCAGAAAATGAGGTGAAAGGAGCCGGGATCTCTGAGGGCTTTGTGGAGCAGAGCCTCCAGCTTCTACTTTTGACATGACAGAACTAAATTTTATCTGGGTTAAGCCATTATTATTTTGGGTTTCAATCATAGGAAGGCAAACCTACTTCCTAAATAATAACAGGTGTGATAAGATACAGAATTATGTAGGAAGAAAGAATTATTGAAATGCCTAGTTTAGAGCACTGATTAAATTGTGACCTAGTTAACTGGCATAAGACTTGAATGGGAAAAATGGGAAAATAATTTGTTTCCTTTCGGGTATGCTAATTTGGAGAGGGACTCCATTATTTTCTCCGTTCCTCTTTTCCTATGAGCCCACCTTTGACTTTGTTTGGTTCGCTGTGTAATATGTGTAACTTCTACAATCAAGCTGCCATTAACGTGCTATGTATCCTGCCTCCTCCTTACCTTTCTTACCTGGAATAGAAATTTCCAACTTTGTGTCCTCGCACTATCTGCATTCTCTGTATTGAAGATGGAGCAGTCGAAGAGCTGGGTTTATTGACCCTTTCCGTTTCATTATTTCCTTACCTTACGGAGAGTAGTTCTGAATATATCATTTCTGTTATGACCATGGAAACAAAGACTTTGAATTATTTAAAAGGTGTGGCTTATCTCCTGATTCCTAGTATGGTGTTTCTGGCTCACAGTTTTTCTGTTATATTGCGGTTTTAAAATTTTATTTCTGAAGAAATTTTTTTTTGACAGAAATCACTTTTGTCTCTGACGTATATGTCATACGTTTTCTTACATTTTAGCCTAAAGCACCAAAGGGGAAAAATGCAGGACGGGAAAAAAAGGTCATCCATCCATATAGTAGAAAAGCAGCTCAAATTACAAGAGAGGCCCACAAACAAGAAAGAAAGGAAAAGTAAGTGTCTTTTTCTCATTTGCATTGTGCATTTCTCCCTCCTCAATATTCCTCGTCTTCCTTTAATGAATGTGTTAGGTATGTTCTATGCCTTGAAGGTAAAACCAAACATGAATTCAGCTCTTACAGACCTTACCTATAACAGGTACGTAAATTTAAATAGGTTGTGATGAGTGCAATGAAGAAAAACTAAAAAGGCCTATGGGATGGAGAGCGAGGGGGAAGTTCTATTGTACAGTGGGTAGTCATGGAAGTCTTCTCTGAAGAATTCGTATTGTGCGTTGGTGAAAAGCAGAGCTAAAAGGTGTGAGAGAGTGAGCTATGCACCTATGTATCTATATATATCTATATATATATACACTGGGCATATAGGTTAAAGTACATATTAGACATAAAAAGATATTGAATGGGCAGCTATCGCCATATAAATGACATCTTTAGACATTTTAAGGCCATAAACACAGTTCATGATTATTGTTTCTTTTGTCTTCAATGAGAAGGAAGGTGGTACAAACAAATACCCGTTCACGCTTCTCCAGGTGTGTTTAGTCCTGTGTTCAGGAGCTGGGGTGGGATGTAGACGCAAATTTGGGAGCCATCAGCATCCACATAGGACTGCAAGCCATGAGACTAAATTGGGTCACCTAGTGAGTAAGCGTGGGTGAGACTTAGAAGGGAGCCGAGGATTGAGTCCAGAGGCCCTTCACCCTGGAGAGATTGGAAAAAGGAGGACCCACCAAGTGAGACCGAGGAGGGAAAGAAAGATAGCGTTTCAGAGAGAAGGCGATGATCGACCCGTGTATCATTTGCTGTTGATCCATATGAGGACTGAGAATTGATTTAGTAATTTGATTTAGGAATATGGAAATCATTTAGGAAAGTAGAGATCACTGTATATGTTTTTGAGTTATTTCTTAGTTGTCGCCCTGGAGATTACATCTTAAACAATCTAATTGAGGTTAAAGTTCATTTCAATAGTATGCGAAAATTCGCTCTATTCCTGCCTTTGTACTGTTATCGCCATATAAATGACATCTTTAGACATTTTAAGGCCATGAACACAGTTCATGATTATTGGCTTTTTGTCTTAAATGAGAAGGAAGGTGGAACACACACATACGCGTTTACGCTTCTCCAGGTGTGCTGCTTCGTTGCTGCCGTTTGCTTCGTGTCTTTTTCTGGACCGATTTCGTGAAGTCTGTTGTGTTCGGCCACTGACATTTCTGCTCAGTCAGCGGTCAGCTAACATCGAGACAGGGATTTCTCAGAATGCCTTTAGCTGAGAGTTCTCTCAGCCTTTGTCGAGGGACCCCGAGCGTCTGTCGGCCATGCGTTCAACGCCCCCGTTGCAGTTTGCTTAGGATTCGTTTCTTGTTCGCACAGAGCCTCAGGGTTTGGCAGAGGTGAGAGGTGAGGAGCTTCTCGGATCTCTTCTTGGCATGCACCAGTCCCGAATATGCACACAGCATTCTCGATTCCCAGGGATAGGTTGGAGCTAGCTTTCCAAAGCCCTCTGGGGACCTTCCATTTCCCAGGTTTTCCTTTCAGATTTTTTGGTCAGGCTTTTGTTAGCCTCCAACTGGTAATATTGTTCAGGTAGCCACGATCTTGGACAATTACTGCTGATTTTTTTCCCAGAAACAACCTGGAGATGGGGCCGTTCCTACAGAGAGAGCTCTGAGTCCAATTAAACAAAGACGAAGTAACCCCGAGAACGGAGCTTTTTAGCATGTCGCCTGCCGCATGAAATGGTGTCAGTTTTGAGTGTCAGCATCACTGGCCATGAATCATTTTTTATTTAAACGGAAGCATGGTCGCAGTTAGCATCTTGGCACGCTGCTCATCTCCTGCACCGGGGCACCACTTCCAGCAAGACAGAGATGCTGAGTGGTGTGTTTTCAAAAGTTGGTTGTGACAAGATACTCAGACTGTTGGGATAGCGGTAAGCAGGATGATAGAAAAGGTACCGATGGGACTTCAACTTGACCTTAAGGTGCCTGTAGTTTTTGAGAAACGAGTAGCAGTTATCAAATACTGCTTTAATTACTGATTGCTGCATGAGATTAAGTATACCACGCATCTTAAACAGCTTGAAATACACATGGTTTCTCCATCAGGAATCCCAGCTGCTACTTAACTGGGTGCTTCGGGCTCACAGGGTCACAGTCAAGATGCTGTTTGGGACTGCATGCGTCTCAGAGGCTTTGCTTCCAGGCTTGCTCACACGGCTGTCGGCACGCTTCAAGTCATTGCTGGCAGTTAGCTGGAGACGTTAGTTCCTTGCCACGTGAGCCTCTCCGCAGGGCTACTCACGACTCGACAGCTTGATTCCTCCAGAGCAAAGGCTCGGAGAGAGAGCAAGAGGCGGTGACCAAGATAAAAGACCGTCACTGTAACCTAATTTAGGAATGACATCCATCACTGCCGCGCTGTTGTATTTGTTGGAAGTGAGTCACTAGGTCCAGCCACACTCAAAGACACGACTATCAAGAGCAAAGATCAGCGGAGACCATCATAGATACTACCGCCTTCTGCCGCCGTCTGCCCACCGAAGATGCTTAGTTTTCTCAGGAACACAGGTGGCCAGGAAGCTTGTGTCCAGTCTCTGTACCTTTTCACGGAACCCAGGATTCTTTGTACCACTTCCTTAGGCTTTTTTTTTTTTTTTTAAGGGAGAAAGAGAGGTGGCGGTGGGGGGTGGGGAACGAGGGACAGTACCCGTCAGGACGCAGCGCCTTTGGCCCGTGGTAGAGAATACGGACCTGCCGGGTTGATCCGATGGACTGTTACTGATGTCCGCTGACTGCTTAGAGGTGGTGCAGGAGTGAGAAGCAACAGAGTAAGATTTCAAACACGTTCTTCGTCCTTAGTATCCGAATGCTCTAATTTAGACCTATGCGAGATATGGCTTCTGTTGATACTAAAAGAAACTAGTGTGGTTTGAAGACTAGCGCATTTCAAGCAATGCAGAATTTGTAGGCAGCAAATGGCTATTCTGTATCATGATTTTAGCTTTGTTTTATGATTTCTCAGCATAGCCACATTTCTCAGCATGATGTTTGGGTAGAAATGTTCTCATTTTTCATTCAGTTCATAGAACGTGAATTGCTGGGTCGTTATAAGAAATTAAGTTTTTAAGAATTGTAGGTCATATGAAAGGGGTGTTATTTAAGTATGTAAGAAATTGCCTTTTTAAAAATGATCATACTATTATAGTTTCACCACCAGTGTATAAGTATTCATTTGCTCCGTATCCTCTCAGGCATGTTGTATTATCAGATTTTTTTTTTTTTTTTTTTTAATTTTAGCCAACCTAGTAGGTGTACAGTAGTATCTCAGTGTGGTTTCAATTTGCACACGTAGTAATCTTGATGGTTGACAATGTTACATATCTTTCGATGTGCTTATGGTCATTTGTATGCCTTTCGTTTGATGAAAAAATTTGATGTTAAACTCTTTTGTCCTTTTTGGTATTGTTGTGGTGCGTTCAAATTTAAGACTCACGGAGCCAATTGAGATTCATTATGAGCCTTTATTAGTGGGCCGGGGACTGACTCTCCCCACTAGAGAATCAGCCCTGAGCCTCCAGAGGGGATAGCTTAAAAAGCCCTAAAACCCCCTCTAGCAAGCAAGCAGGTTTACAGAAGCAGAGGCTGGCCATTAACACATCTTTACACAGGATAACTGCACCCTTAACATTAGCATATCTTTGCACAGAATATCTCCTAGAACTACACCCTGTTTAATATTAAACAATGGAAGCAGAAGTTGGCCATTTGAAAATTTTCCAACGTTAACAGTGTCTATCTTAAACAACAGATAGATAGTTGTTTATCTATCATTAAGTAAGAAGAACCGTTTATATATTCTGTTTGTAAGTCTATTTGTTTGTTTTTGGTATGGTGAATGTTTTCTCCCAGTCTTTGGCTTAATTTTATTTTTTATTTATTTATTTTTTATAAAAGAGACTTCATTTTATTCTCCAGTTTTCTAATTGTTTAAAGTGGGAGAGTAAACCTGGTCTGGTTTGTTAGGGTGGGGACAGCGGGTTTTTGTTCATTTCTGTATCCCTAGCGGGTAGTGTCAAGTGTGGCAAAAACTATCCAAAGATCTCTTCTGAATGAATTAGTTCTAAATGAATATCAACAAAAGAAGGCATATATTACTTAGACTGTTTTCTAAGAATAAATGAGTTCTTTTTTATTATTATTATTATAATTCTTTTCAACTTTATGAAAAGTAAACATTCCGTTTTGTTCTTGTTGAAGTTTAAAAGAAATGTATTTTGGTTTTGGTGGTAGCACTCAGTCTCTTCTAGAAGGGATTCATTATTCTTTTGTGCACAGATATTCTGCATGTTACAAAACCCGCCTGAACATTCATAATGCAGTCAAGCTCTCATTTGTGTTTTCAAAATTGATTTGTTTTATAGGTGTCCTTTAGTTATTGAAGAGCTAAAAAAAATGTTTCTAAATAACATTTTGTTCCATCCAATGATTTCAAAGAGAAGCATGGTGTTCAGTGTTTCTGTATTAATACAATTAATTTCATAAGTATGAAAGAATGATCTTTGAATTAGGTTCTTTAGGCAGTTTTTCTTTTTGTCGTTTTGACAGATATTTAAAACTTGCTTTGGAAATCTTCTAATACATTACATACCTTTTCTTCCAAGGTTGAAGAATGAAAAGGCTTTGCGTCTCAACCTTGTTGGTAAGTGGCTTTACTTACTTATTTGCTGTTCTGGCTAGAGTCGATTGAAGTTCTGCCCTATACCTATTTTTCTTTTAACTTACCTGCCGAAATAACTATTTTTATCTAAGTGAATTTTTCTTTACCAGACTTGATTATAACAAAACGAAATGAAATCAGTTATTAAGCTCTTAAAACTGTTAATAATGTTTAGCTCAGTTTTTCAGGAATTATTTGGTTTATATATACCTACCTACATCCATCCATCCATCCATCCATCCATCCATCATCCATCCATCCATCTTATCTATCTATCTATCTAGCTATCTATCTATCTATCATCTTTCTATCTAATCATCTATCATCTCTCTGTAGCTGAATTTAATTCTAGCCCCTTAACCATTAGAATTAAGGCTTAAGTAATTTGGAAACAGCAATTCATATGTAATTATGTGGACACAGATACAATCTTTTTTTGGGAGGGGGCATCAAATTTATTGTTAGTAAATTTTTACAGATAAGCCTGAGATTTCAAAATAGTGCCATTAGGCTTTATTACAAATTAAAGATATTTGAACTTTTTTTCTAATGCTTCATCAAATAATGGAATAGTATTTCTAAATGGGTCATTAGTATCTGGGTAGGGCCATTTCTTTATCTCTAATACTGAGAAATCTCACTGAAAGTGACCCCGATGGTCTGATTTAGTTTTAACAGTGAGGTCTGTTAGTTCTTTGTGTCTGGCAGATGTTCTGTGCTTAATGAATTTACTAATTTTGAGGCCCTGGACAGGTTACTTAACCTTTCTCATGTGTAAATGAGAATAATAATAGTACTAACCCTCATAGGATTGTGAAGCTCTTGACATAGTGCCCGCTGCTTATTAAATGTTCAGCAAGTACCATTTTCACCATTAATCTAATTAAGTTTTCAGTTTATTTTAGATAAGTTCTATCCTTTGCTTTTTAAATACTTAGAACTTCATGTTATATGAAAGTATTCTCTTTTTTTAACTTCTTGCATCCTTATTGGTTAAATATGCAGAAAAGCGACCCTCTTATCCCTGTCTCTTCTCCAAATTAAAATGTGACAATTTAATTTCTTGCAGACTGGTTTAATTAGCTTTGAGCCCACACAAGTCTTTATATTTAGCATTGAAATAAATTTTGATACTGTTTTAAACACATCAAAGTTGAAAATTATAATGAATACCCCTGCTTAAATGGTGACTTGTGTTTATCTTGGTGCTTGTTGTTATAGGTGAAAAACTGCAGTGGTTTCGAAATCACCTTGATCCCCAGAAAGCAGGATATTCAAAGAAGGATGCTTGTGAATTAATTGAAAGGTAAAGACTAGACATGTTATGAACAGAGTCAGCAAAAGGAATTCTTGTATCAGGTTCTTAAAGAGACAGAGTTCTGTTCTGGATTTAGAGAAGGCCAGATGCCTTTGTTATTGAAAAGACTTCGGATTCATATCCTAGCCTCTCAACTTCAGTAGGTTGTAACTTTTCTGGACCTCGGAGTGGTGGTTATCCAAGGTTCTTGGGACCTGGAAAGGTTTCTTGGGGAAATAGCATCTAAAATGACAGCAGAAGGCTAGAGGTTAGCAGTTTGAGGTAAGGTAGTTTGAAGAGCCTCTAGACAGAGAGAACAAATCCAAAAGGCCTAGAGGTGAGAGTGACATATACAGTGACCCAGCAAACATCTACTATGACTGACATAACAGGTTCAAGGAGAGAATCATGACAGGTAGGTGACAGTCAACTCATTGAAGACATCAGTATCATTTTAAGAATTTGGACTTCATCAAAGGACATTGGGACCCATGGGAGGCTTTTATAGCAAGCACCCGAGGTGATCATATTTAAACTTTGGAAAGGTCATAGTAGCGAGAATGAGAATTATGGTCCCAGGGAGCATGGCTCTGGCCAGGACGCCGTTGAGAGGCTGATGCCGTAATTCAGCTAAGAGATGCTGGTTGCCTCTGCTTGGTTAGTAGCAGTGTGATGAAGAGAAACGGATTACAGAGCTGTGAAGAAGGTAGACGTCTCAATCTTCAGTGGAAACGTAGACGTGGTGTAAAAGGGAGAGAGAGGAATCAAGAGGGACACTTACATTCTTCATTTGGGCAACTGGACGAATGGTCATACTGTTTGCTAAGATACGGAGCCGAAGAGAGAGCAGGTTCGGTAGGGGATGGGTGGGGACAGGGATAAGGACCTACTCGGTTTTGCTGTGTGAAGCCTCTACGGGACATCCAAATGGAGACGTCCAGAAGGTGGCCGGATACGAAGATCCGGAGTTTAACAGATACTTTAATAACAGGCAGCGATTTGGTTGCTAACATTTGGGGAATGGTCGAGTTATCCTGGGAAGGGCTGAGGTCTGAGGACCTGAACTCGGAGGAATACAAAAATTCAAAGGACAAGCGAAAGCTAGGCTTTGTTTCAATGAACTAATATCAGCCAAATATACAAACTTGGTGACTCGAATCATCTTCTGGCTTTTCAGGTACTTAGATCGATTCAGCAGTGAGCTGGAGCAGATCGAGCTACACAACAGCATCAGAGCCAGGCAGGGAAGGCGGCACTGTGCCCGCGAGACGGTCATCAGACAGACGCTGGCGCGGGAGCGGCAGCAGTACGGAGGATACGGCCTGGGTGCGCGCGCTCTTTCTTTCTTTCTTTCTTTCTCAAACACAGAGCAGCGGCAGCTCTGCGGTTCATGCCAAAGGTGTATTATTCTACTTAGTTTAGTTGGGTTTTCTTCCTTTGATTTTCTTTCTTTTGTGAGTATACGGACTAATTTTAATTCTTTTTTTTTTTTTTTTTTTCTACATCACAAAACTATCAGTTGTGACAGTGACATCATATCTTTCTAATGTAAAAGTTAAGTTTCCCCGTCCCCTTGGGCACATCCCCGTTTGCTTTATTGCAGAGTTATCACTTGCCCATCTCCAAATCCATTTGTTTCTTTAGAAGGTACGTGTCCTTGTCTTTGTGATTCTTGTGGCACCAAGCTATACTTTTTGCAGTTATTCTTGAGAAACTGTAGAAATCAAATAGTAATTTCTAGCATTGTCACATTTCTTACCTTTCCTAAAGACGAGTATGTTATTAGGTTCCCAACACTGAAGAAAAACACTTCATGGGAGAGGGTATTTAAGGCATGCAAAGCCCCCAAATAGTTGAGGACCCTAAGGCTATATATGGCCTACAAATGATATTTGATTGGCTTATTAATTGTCCTTATAAAAATACGTGGTGATTTTACATGAAAAAAAAAATGTAGATTTCTGGCTTCTCTTAAAAAAAAAATCAGTTGGTCTGGCAACATAATTTGCTAGATGTGCCGTATACTCACCTTTCAGTTAAAGGAAGCACTTTCCAGCTTCTCTTTGGCACGTCCGACTTGCCGGCATCACTGCCTGCGCTTTGGGGCCACTGTTAAGTAAAATCAGGGTGATGTGAACACAAGCTCTGCCAGGCCGCAACAGCGGATCTGATACCCCCGGCAGTTGCTGAGTGGCTCACAGGCAGGTGAGCGGATACTCTGAGCAAGGGGATGGTTCACGTCCTGGGCAGGGTGTTGTGAGATTTCATCACGCTCCTCAGAAGGGTGGCGATGAATTGTTTATGTCTGGAATCTTCCATTTAATATTTTCGGACTGCAGGATCTCTCAGATAACCGAAACCTCGGAAGTGAAACTATAGATAAGGAAGGACTCTGTGGTTTGGTTTTGTTTTACAAATTCTGTGCTAGAATTTATTATTTAATATCATTCTTCTTAAATCATCTTCTTAAACTAAGCCCTTTATACTTGCAAAACTTACTTTCATCTGGCAGTATGACAATGCTTTGATATTTTGTTTTGCTTTGGATAGTCCTGCTGTCTGTCAATTATTATTTGTTGTATCTGAGATAATAAATGAGGAAACTAAAATGTTGTAATTTAGAAAACATTGCCTAACGAACATAAATTATTTTCTTTCTCAGAGATTCCAGATATTGTAAATGCTGGGAATCTGAAAACTTTTAGGTGAGTCTGTCATTTTTATTGTTCCGTGAAACTGTGTGTAAAATACATGAGACATCAACTTTCTTCCTTTTTGAATCTAGACATTAGATCTGAAGGAAAATCGTTTTTTTAAGCTTTTCTGTTTTATCAATTTTCCTAAATCGTGTTTATTTGAAACACCAGGTATACACTGAAATGACAGTGATGTGCTTTTATTTCAAAATACTTTAAAATACTTTAATATAGTACTTAAGAGAACATCTCACTGTTCTTCTCCAATTCTTATTTTATAGAAAGATAAAATAACAGAAACGGATTTGATGGCTCAGAGTCACATTTCCAAACTGTTCACAGCGCCCTCTTTTGGAGAAGTTGGTTAACGGGAACTGATGCCTGGGGAAGGACTGAGTCTTCCAGAAGCAGGAGGTCCCGTGGTCGCTCTGACAGTGCTCTGTTTTGACCAGAGGCACCACTGAATAGGATTTTAGTTTTTCAGTTTGCAAACATGGCTTCTTTGTCTTTGGAACAGTGATTTTTATTAAGCATTTTGGTCTTAACCATGCTGATAGGTTTGAAATGTTATATGTTAATCGAAATTAGATAAATTGAAATCCATTCATATTCTTTGAAATCTTTCAGCTTATTTTATATTTTTATACTTCTGAATTCATAGAAAATTACTTAGTATTTAATATGTATAAAATATGAGCTCCAATCAAATTTATCATTATATATAAGAAGTAGTTTGCGTTTGTTCAGATACATGGAGCTTAAGATTCTTTTTACATCTTTGTGTTTGTTTGTTTGTTTATAGTATTAATTAATTAGATATATGTATGCTCTTTATTTCTAAAACTTTGTATGTTCTGCTTCCCCCAAAGAAAGCCAGATATGAGAGACAAAATTAGCATAGACTGTTAGTATTGCTGGTTGGAGTTCAGTTCTCAAAACAATCTCTACGTTGCTCCTAAAGTAAATAAATGAACATAGGATCGTCACAATAAAGGCGGAGGTTGAAAAATGAAGTTCTCTTATATAACCATAAAAGTCGTTTGATCATTGAAACTTACCTGTGACTTAACCACTGTGTGCAAAAAGCAAAACTTTTCTGACTGCATTTTGGAGGTTCGCCAGGCATGACACACTGGTGAGAGATTCTTGGCACCGTAGGGCCTGATTGAGAGAAGCGTTTGGGTTGGGAAGGACGGAAGAATGGAACAGAGTCTCCTTGTAACTTCTGCCTAATATTCTCCTGTATTGCTTTGGAAGTTTTGAATATGTGGGAGTCTCTCTAATGCATTTATATTGTTTCTTTCTAGTGCATTTGAATTCGCTATAAATTCATAAACTTTGTTCTGCTCCTTCCAGAGTTTTGAATATTGACTCTTTCCTGTTTCCCCACCTCGCACCCCGCCAACCCACTGTACTTTTTCTTTCATCTAGGGAATGGGATTTCGATCTGAAGAAGTTGCCAAACATTAAAATGAGAAAAATGTGTGCTAACGATGCAGTTCCCAAGAAGTACAAGAAGAAAACTGTCACAACTGTAGACAAAGATTTAGGGGAATTGGAATTAAATGATGAGTCAGGTGACTCAGATGAAGAAATGACTGCAGTGGCCTAATTGTCCTTAACTTGAGCTGAAAATAAATAGAGAGCTGTTTATTCGAAGTTACACTCTAATCGATTATGGTAAATGTCTAGATACGAGAATTTGCTGTTTAGCTTATTCTCTTACATGATGAGAATGTCACTTGTGATTTCAAAAACAGTGTTATGATTTTTATTTAAAAATGAATGTTGCTTTTTATTTACATCAAGTTGCTAAAAAAGATATAGTCATTTAAAAGGATGATCTTTAAGATTGATTTAACCTGAATTTCCGGGACAGGAGGTAGCGATGTGAATAAAGACAGAGAATGCTTTCATTTTTTTCTTCATGTTTGCGTGGGGTCACGTAATCTCACATTTCGGGGTTTGGAAAGCAACCTGTTTTCTAAAAGGGTCCTTTGGGTACTTCTCGGGCAGTGATGGTAGCAAAATGGTCTTTCAGTAATAGTGTTTTAGTAATCTCATAAACATTAAACCTCTAGTTTGGTTTAATGTTTATATGATGCGGAATTCATATATACTGACGGCTCTTGCATTATTTTTATTTATTATCTTTGAGCCACAATTAGATGGTAAAAGAAGAAAAGGAGTGACTGTTCTCGCTGTGTTGATCTCCCGTGCTTGATCTGTTACCTTTGACAGCGGAGACACATGATTTCAGGTTAGCGCCGTTTGTATTTCATGTTCTGCTTTCTCTTATGTGGGAACGGACCTCATGATTAGAGAACCAATTGTTTTTAAGTGTGTTTATTTTCATCTAAGAGATAGATTAAATGACATGATATAATTTCTTAGTACAGGTATCGTGAAAAACATGGATGTAGTAGAATGTTTTTCACAGAACTCGTTAAGTGCAAGTATCTTTCAGTCTGTTTCTAAAAGATGCAATGCAAATGTATCTGGGTATTTTTAAGAAAAAACGTTAATGCAATATGAGGTTAACTAGCTATCAATTAAGTTTTGTTAACAATTTAAAGCATCATGGCTTCTTTTTTTGAAAATAAAAAATAAAATTTATTTTCATAATTTCACTTCTTAAAGTTCTTATTTCATTTGCAGCGATGTAAATGATGCTGATTTGCTTTTTGCTTTAGTAATCTGAGAGTGTGGTTTAATGGTTACGTAAGAAGTTCTATCTCTGTAGTCATTGGAAGATTTCTGTTTTTTGGTCCTTTTATAGTCTCAAAATTATTCTGAAAACTGAGTCCTGAATTACAGTAAAGCGAGTAATAACTATTCTTTTGTCTAATATTTAAAAAGCCCTAATGTTAGATGAAGGACTCGTGAAAATGGCATCTCCTCCCCCTCAAACATTTGTTCCCAGTCTTCCCTATGCTCTCAAAGCAAAAAATAGAACAAGCCACCATGCTTAGAACTGGACAGATAAATATTTGTCGAATGGATGAATTTACTATTTAGGTCCATATTTATTATGTCACTCCTGGCTGGACCAAAGTCGCTTACGAGATGATTTGTCTTTGGAGTACCGCTTTTAAATAAATGATATCCTCGTTGTTTATAGAGCATGTTCTTTCTGGAGTTGTAATTTGTGCCGTCTTATCTAGACCCCTTTTCGGTCAGTATTGTATCTTTGTGGGCTGGCTTCAGCAGTCCATGGCCATGGAACAGGGTTAAGGTAACTCACTTTGTAGGTACTTCTATATCAACTAGGGGCAGACAAGCTTTTCTCTTGTAAGAACCAGACAGTAAATGTTTTAGGTGTTTCAGGCCAAATGCAGTTTCTGTTGCACAATCATGTGCGTGTGCATGCGTGTGTGTATTTTACCACCCTTTAAAAATGTAAAAACCATTCTCAGTTCGTCGCCATCCACAAATAGGCTGCAGGCTGGATTTGGCCTGCTTGCCAGTTCGCTCACTGCTGGTCTAAATTGGTGAGTTAGACTTCCATGGTCATAGGCTGATGATCTATCTAAGCTCGGAACAGCTAACTCTGACATCCTCGCGGCCTTTTCCCCTGATATCCTAGTCACTTCCTTGCCTTACCAACATAAGTTTCTCCCTAGGACTTGGGAGCCTCAAACAGAAGCTTTTTCTACTCAAATCCCTGGCATTTCCGGCGCAGGAGACGGGAGAGGTGTCTTTTTCGCTGCACTGTCGCGTTCAAACAATTTCTCCCTTTGTTCTCTAAAGTTCTCTTCCTGTCTGCCTTTCCTTACTATCTTCCCTCCCAGAAGAACCTTCTGCCCATTCACTGAAAACCTTAGCTCGGCTTATTCCTCTTCTATTTCAATCATGTTAGTGATCCCAGTAGTGATAGCAGATCGAACACTGCAGCTTTCAGGTTTCTCAGTCTTTTTCTCTGTCTCGTAAGAGGCCTCTCAGTGATCACGCCTGCCCAGATCCTTAGATACACCTGGAACTCCTCTAAACTTGGCTTCGAGCCTTTCATTCTCCATTGACTGTTTTCTCCTTTGCCATTGCCGAAGTTCTACACTTTTATCTCATTCTCTCATTATACATCACCCGTCTCTTGTCTTCAGATTCTTTCTTGTTCAGCTTAGATTCAGAGTTCGTAGTCGCTTCCTTGCACATGCCCTCAATTCCTCTGCCCCCGACTGCACAGCATTTCTCTTTCAAAACCCAAACCAAGTAAGGCTCAGTTGTCTGTCTCCTTCGTACCCATTGCTGGTGAATGTCAGACAGACCGTTTTCCAGTTCATGTTTGCAGATCTCAAGTGGATTCTCAAGAGTGCTTAGCAATTTCATTGTTTCCTTAATACATTCATTTTTCTAAATTCGAGATTTTTTTTACTACTTCATACTTTCTAGCTCGACTTTTTAGTAACTAGCCTCCTCAACGTTCAGCCGTTACCTTTTTATGCATCACCGAGAAAACAGAAACTCATTTTCTTTTGATTTAATGGATATAGTAGCTTTTCTCCTTTTAGTGGTGAATTCTCCTACTGATAGCCTAGATCCCACTCTGCACTGTCTTCTCGGGAACCTTGATTCTCCCCAAGTTTTTCGCCTAATGTCTCAAGCCATAAAACTGCCTATAAATCATCCCTGATTCTTCCTTGTGTCTCTCCGAGGCTCTTCCCTAGTCTAATTTAATGAGTGGGCATTTCTGGTTCTGCTTCCAAACCCGAAAGCCATGGCAGGCCACGGCAGGCCATCTCCACCTTTCGCCCTTACCTACCCCGCCACGTCTTGGCTGTGCCGTGCGCAGTAAGTAGCTTCCTCACTGGCCCTCGACCCTCTATTCTTCCTTCACTTGATTTGTTCTCCAGAGTTGTTCACGTATTTAAAAAAAAAATGGACACTAAAATACGCTGTTCCTATGGCCAGTATCGTTACAGCGTCATTCCACGTTTTTAAATGTTTTTTAAGAGCAGTTCTAGGTTTGCATCAACATTGAGAGGTAAGTGAAAGCCATTTCCTGTATACCCTCTGCCTCCACACACGCACGGCCTCCCCCGTCATCAGCATCCCAGAGCGGAACATTTGTCACAGTCGATGAACCGACAGTGGCATCTCTCATATTGTGCATGAAACTCACGTTCCGTGCCCCAGTCACGGAGGCCCAGCATGCCTCCATCCCCGACTGCTTCTGCAGCCCCAGCTTGCTGCCGCTAGCCCTTGGCTTACGGCACATCGGGCGCACTGGCCTCTGTCCGTCCCTAAGATGGCCAGGGTGTTCGCCACAGTGGGGCAGCTCTGTGCTCGCACCCTGACCACCTCATGTGTGTGTGTCCCCTCAGTCCAGGCGTGGTAGCAGCCCACCTCAGCCTTCGAGGACTGCCCTGTGATCTTCCTGGGGCCTGGGGATGTGGGACAGGTGTGGGGAACTACCATAGGCCACTTCACATGTGCCTTCCTGTCACCCAGGCAGGACCTGCGGCCGTTCGCAATTGCCTCCTGAGTTCTGACGCAGGAGGAGTTTTTCCACCTTACCCCTGTCTCTTCAGGGTGCAGCTGCGGGCTGCAAAATTGTTTAGTTGCCTTATCATACCATCTGGCCGTTTTTCTTTCTGCGTCTGTCTCGGGGCAAGACTGGTGGAGAGCGGGCGGCTCTGTTCATCTCTCTCTGGCTGCATAAGCAGTCGCCTGTCTGGGCCTCGCGAGGGCTCGTGCTCTCTTGACCGGCTGCATCTTGCTCGACGTTTCTCGTTCCGCCCCTGGCGCTTGCGGTTCCCTCTGCCTGAGTTGCCATCGCCCTGAGTTAGCCTCTCCCCGCACCCTGGTGGCTGTGGGGGTCTCACTGTCCTCAGCTTTAGCATCATTAGCTGAACACGCAGTGAAAACGGTTTGTGCTCCAGGCGTGCTCGTTGTTATTTGGGAGATGGGGGAAGACCGTTAAGTTCAAATACCCAATTTGGGAAGAAGAATGAGCTCATAAGATGAGCAGCCTCCGTGAAAGGCGTGTAGGCGCCCTGGGCCGGGCGGACCCTTCACCCTGATTTTTGACCCAGAAGTTGTTGGGACTTTGGAAGGGAACATTTTTCTCACTAATCATCCAATCTCTTAGATTAGAAAAACATTCCAAAGTCTTTCTCTGAGTATTTATTATCTATGAAATTATCTGAATCTACTCTTATTATCTGAGTAGAAAAATGCTGTTACATTCTTTCGTGTGTCCAAGCCTTATTCATGAGAAAATCCTTTCTCTATATTACATTATGTTTCTTAATTTTTTTTTTTAAACAGCGTTTGAAAATCTGTATAGATTATTTCCATTGTTTTCTCTTGTTACTGCTGGCTTTAAAATAATTAAAGATATGTTCAGACCCTGCTTAAAAACCCCCGGACCACTGTCAGATACGAACTCAAGCTTGTTTGAATGTTACAGATATAAATTTGGAGCAGTCCCTGTAAGTTAAGCAAAAAGTATAGAAACCACAACAAAGGTATGAGTCACTTGTTTAATATACAAAGTCTTTCACAGATAATTATTTTCTTTTTCTTAATTTGTCTTAGTACACATTATTCACAAAACAGTCAATTGTTAATGCAAGAGAATTGGGTAAAACCAAAAAAAGTACAAATGCTCAACCTCAAAAATTGCACACAGTTAAAATGTATCCTTGTTTGTTTTGATGCAATATCCAATTTCAAAATGGGCTTTCTTCAGACGTGGACGAAACACCGCGCAGCCCAAAATGACAGTACATCCTCTCGACTGTATTGATATGTAAAATAGCACCTTTGGGCTGCCTTAAGAAAAGAAAAAAGGTTTTCATCTTTCTTAATTAAAGTGTAAGTCCTACACAGTCAGTATATAACAACTACACTAATGATGATGATAAGTTTTAAGAGCTCTACTTTGTTCCACGATATTCATTGGCCAGGCAAGGCAAGGCAAGACTATGTCAAGCAGATGGAATGATCTTCCTCACCTCTCCCCAAGGACGGATATGACAATCTGTGATGTCGTTGCCCTAATAAGGAGCTAATTTTCCAAAGAGTAGCTGTTTTAGGGGTGCGTCACAAAACAAATGTAACTATGAGGCCACCTCACTGGGACAGGAATCACATGTAACAGCAGCTCAGGGAGACTTTTAATTCTGGGGCGTTTTGAAAGCCTCCTTCAATACATACCTGTCTTCCTTCAGTTTCTCCATTGCTGTATCGTAGGTCGATGGGATCCTTTTTGTTTTGATTTTTTTTTTTTCATTTTTGTTTTGTTTGTGTTTATACTTAAGCTTCATTGCTTTTGGGGCTTCACTTAAAAAAAAAAAACCTTTGTGTTTCATTCTTTTACCATTTAATCTTTAATTCTATACAATAAAAGTGACAGTTCTTTAAAAAATGAACAACATAACTGCTGCGGTGTACGGTACTGATAAAACCCCAGAATCGAGATCATAAAAAAGCCAAAGTTTTTAACAGAACTGTAGTTCATTCTTCAGTTTCAGTCCTTTGTTTCAATCCATTTTACTTCCTAAGTGAGCAGGTAAACATGCTTCAGGAAAGTCATTCTTTCTTTTTGAAAGGTATATCCAGTCCACAAAAAGTATTGTCACAAAGCAAATCCTTTAACCGAAAAGGCAAATGTACTGGTGCCACACAGAATATAAGAAGAAAATAACCTTAGGTTTTAAGTGCACGTAATACTTTAAATTAAACCATAAAGAGCCATTGCCGGACAACTTCTTAAAAGATTTGCATTCAGGAGTTCAGGGTTTAAAAAGGTCAAAAGAATAGCGGAATAAAACGTTGACTTTTAACCTGCTAGGGAGCTATGTTATTTTCTCATTTCAAGAAAGTCAGCCTATACAAGTGCACTTTGAGAATGGTTTTAAAACAGTATGTCATCTTTTATTGATAATACAGTAATGCTCACCTTTACTTTTCATTTTAGAAATGTTTTCTTAGTGTTTTCTTAGTCCTAATAAATGAGGCCTGTTTTAGCTAATCGTGAAATGAGCTATACAGTTATCTTGCTTAGGTTTGTACAGAATTTAAACAGTATTTTTGGTAGGAATTAGGGTAAAGAATCCTTTTCCTTCCAGAGCAAACAAAAGAGAAATCAACATTTTTTTTTTTTTACTAGTGACTAGATAATTTGCCCCTCAGGAATATTTGTCAACAGCATGTTGCCATTGCTAAACCAATGGAAAAATGGATTAGTAGAAAGCCTAGGAAAATGAACAGATAAATCGAATCAAGGGTAAATCCCTTGGGGGAGGTGGCATGTCAGTTTGTTTAAAGTTCATGTTTTTGATTATACCACTTACGTCCTTCTCTGCACAGAAATTTTGATCCAGTTAGTTACCTTTAGAAAAACGTTGTTTTCCCTGTGCCTTTATCGTCCCTACACTAAGTTTTAAGAAAGATGAATGTTCAACCTTCTGTTTCCTGACTGACGGGAAACCTCCATGTGTTTCTCATGCACATACTTGAACACACACACACACACGCCACGCACACAGAGAATTGACATTATTTCCCTTTATTTCGAGGACTCGGGATCATTTGGACTCTGTGTCATCCACTGCTAACTAACATCCATGTCATCTTTCTCCTCGTTAAAAGGCTATTTCTTTTTTCCCTTTTCCTATGATGCTCTGACAAACAAGCACATGGATAATGACAAAGTGCATCGATGTGAGACCCAGACTTGTGCGATGCAATACCCATGCTTTGGTTCGTATGGCCATCACGGTCGCCTGTTCACAATAATAAATATGACAGCTAACAAAAATAAAACACTTTTTTTTTTTTTTTTAATGTAAGACATCTTTCTTTGACAGGCCACTATATCTATAATCATTAATATAGCTCACTGCAATATCATTCACGCCTCGGTTTTACATGAATATGCAAAGGACACAATAATCAACCGAACTGTCAAATCTAAACAACTCAATTTATGACTAATCACAGAACCTGTGGAATATGTTTGCTCCCCAGCTGAGCAAGGGAAATACTGTCAGCTTTTAAAAATAGAGTCTCAGTGCTTGACTACTCATCTGTCAAGTTGACACCTCACGTGGATTTTTTAAAGAAGCCTTACACATTCGACTTAATCACAGAAATAGTTTTGATTTTCCCTATCGTAAGTGCTTCGTTGTAGCAAACAAGTTAATTTCGGGACTTTGCCACAGGCAGATTGTTTTACCTTTCTATGCGTTCGTTTTTTCAACCTTTAGTGAAATAGTAACTCCATCTGACTCCTCAACCAGGATATTTACTTTGACTGATGTAGTGCTTCGTAAAATTATAACATTTGGGGGACTTTGAATAAAAGGATGAATTAGCCGCTGTTTTGAAATACTCAACTGTTACATGAAGCAGAGGGTCTGTCCCTAATTTTAGGGTTGTGTCACCCAATATGGTTAATTCCAATTGAGATATGCTGTACGGATAAAGTACCTAGTGGCTTTTGAAGACTTAGTCATAAAAAAAAAGATGTAAAATATTTCAATTTTTAATATTGATGACATATTGAAATAACTTGGATATATCATGTTAAATACAATGTAATACCAAAATTAATTTCACCTGTTTATTTTTACTTTTTCTAATGGGGCTACTACAAATTTAAAATTTACATATGTGGCCTGAATGAAATTTAGCTCACGTTATATTTCTGTTAGACAACACTGTTTTAGAGGGTCTAGATGAAATATGGGACCTGATAATTGATTACAACTTCTGTGTGTATTTACCAGAGCTAATTAACCTCAAAAAAATCTCTGAAAATATTTTTCTCATGATTTAAACATAATTCCAAATATCGATAGCTTCAAATGTGTACTGCCATCTATTTTAAAAACATGCATCTGTCAAAACAACTGGACTCCACCATAGCCATAAAAATCTGTTGTCTGTCAAAGTGACTATCAAAAGATGCATCCTCCAAGTGTGCTTCTGATGTGCCTTAGGGCTAATGCGGACAATTTCAAGCTTAAAAACAAATGTGTTTGTTATTTCCAGATGAGATAGTTAACATGACGAGGCCCTAGAAGAAATACACATTGCAATTCAAGTCTGTATTCTTAAACTTTCCCTGCTACCCGAAGAAGATCGTGTGTCCATTGTCGTCTGACGGTGAACATTGCCTAAAAGTATTCCTTCCTCCAGGGCTTTTTAATTGTTTTAGAAATTACTCTTTAGCAAGCTGTTCACATCTCCATCTCACATTTTAGACTCTGCTTCAGGGGATCCTGGTCATCCGACGTCCTTTCCTCCTCTCCTTTTTGAGTCAAGTAAGGAAAAACCAGTCCGGAAGGAGGAAGGGGAGAACATAGAGCAAGTGATTAATTCGGGATCCCTTCTGACGTTTGTAGTGGCTGAGGGCTGGAGAGATTCTTCCGTGGGGAACCTCCCACCTGTCTCCCCGTCACACCGGTATACCTTCAGGGGGGCCGCCTTCCGCAGGCGGCAGTGAATTCGGACCCGTCTGTAATACAGGCACTACCACAGCGTCCTTGCTGTCCGTGTTTATGCTGCACGAGAAGTTCTTCTCCTGCTTTTTGGCAGCGTCTGGGCAGTTCTGCACGAAGATCACACGGTTGTAGGCCTTCAGCCTGCGCCACAGCTGAACGTAGGCTTTGCACTGTACGTACATGAAGACGAGGCCGCCTGTGAAGCCGATGGCCACCACAACCAGTTTTGTCCAAAATGGCCATTCGAGGATGCCTTAGAAATAGAAAAGAGAGAACGCTATCACAAGTTGTTGTCAGTGGATTTGGTATTTTTTTTTTTTTTTCCTACGGCTCCTTCGAAAGGCCACGCCTGCCTGCTAAATTTTCGGGTAAGACTTATAACCTGAATTGCTTAATTGCTTTCAGATATTTGAAAGGTACTTTTAACACTGTATATGAAGAAATCCTCTTACCTACCACTGTGATGACTTCTCTTATTTCTCCTTCTAGGATCAAGTACCCTCTGTGATTATCAGATAACTACGTTTGACTTTTGAGACTTCGACATTTACTCCTTGTAGCTAAGTCGTTAAGGAAGGATAATGAACATACTAAGTGAAAGAATCAGAATTTAAAATCCTTGTAAGAAGGCAGACTAATAGATACATATATAGGATTGTATATACAGGTCTCCGTACCACACTCATTCCCTATAAAAATAAAAATTTTTGAAAATGAGAAAGTGGCTACCACATCTCAGCAGAGGAGCAAATTTCTGAGTACAGACATGCATGTGATTTAGGATTTTAGTCATATGAAATTTGTTCCGTAAATTTTATATTTTGTTACCGAGAACCAACACTTTATTTTTTCTCCCCAATATAGCCAGAATAGTATCATTTAAACATGCAATCGATATAAAGACGATGAACGTGCAAGAGATAGCATCCCTTAAAAATGGAGGTGATAGTAAGTTTCGCCTCAAAGTGGTTCGTATGGATTAAATGAATTAATAGCTCTGGACACAGAAAGGGCTATAAAAACGTAAATTGTTATTGTTGCCTCCTGAGAGATTTAAAAGCTGCACATCTTTGGCTGATTGAGATGCAGATTGATAGCGACACTCTTGAGCCTACAGGGAAGATCTTTCTAACTTCGTTGGGCTTCGGCCTTTGGAGGTCGCACCTGGACTCCAGGCAATGGCTACCTCAGGCATCTAGGTGAGTGGACAGTCGGGTTAGCTGCTCACCAGGCCTCAGCACTACACCGCCTCACCTGCTTCCCTAGGCATCCCTTGCGATTGTAATTCCTTTCATGAGGAAAAGCTCAGAAATGTCACCAAAAATGAATTATAAAAGGTCCTGAAATGCTTAAGCGGCTACTGTGTACTGAATTTTCTAAGAAGCATTTATGCCAAACTTTAAGACCATGAGGGCAGTGGCTTGTAAGCTAGGATGTATCTACTGGCCCCTTTCGGACTCATTTACATTGTTTCTCTGAAAATATGTTTCCTGGGTGATAGAATAGGGTCCCCTCCCTCTCTGCCTGAGGCACACATTCCGAATCTCCTGTGACATCTGGCCTCTCCGTTTTCTCTTTAGTCAAACGGGGTAAAGCACGAGCTCGCAGGCTGGTGTGTGTAGTTGGCTGCAGAGGTGGCAAATTACTTATTTCTTCCCCTTTAAAACAGTGATCTTTAAGGTCTCTTCCAGCTTTTAAATTCGAATTCTCCCAGTATTCTGCATCTGTTAGGTAGCAAATCACGTGTCGGGAGGCACCTGGGGTATGTCTAAAAAGCCTTTCTAAATCCCCAGACGAGGGAAGAGAACCTGCCTCCTTGAACTGCGACAGGGACCATGTAGAGCTATAAAAAGCATCTCATTGGTAATTTGGGATATTTCCGGCTAGGTGCTTAGGTTATAGTTACAAATCGTATTCGCTTACAGGTCTGTGTCGGGTAGGACTGGGAGGCGGTTTTCTCCTGTTGTATTGGTTGCTTCTCTACAGTTGTATACATTATTTTTAAAAGCTCACATCCTCATTACCTTTTCCTTAACTTCTGTAAATGGTAACATTCACTGTGACTAAAACACCTTATGATAAATGTGCGGTATTATGTAAATGCTGTTTTATCCGATGCGAGGTCAAGTTCATGGTGTCTTTGAAAAACGAAGCATAACTTAGTTTTACAAATGAAAACACTGAGTTTCAGAGTGATGAATTATTTTATTCAAGATAACTAGAGCGTGACCGAGGCAGAACTAGAATCCAGGCCTTCTGACAACAAGCCTAAGTCCATGTTTATCATATTTAGATTGTTAACAATAACGGCCCATGTAATGACTTTTAAAAACGGTCTAAACAATGATGCAGAAGAGGAAAACATTATATAGATTGCAGGGAAGTGATTTTTAACATATCCTGTAAGTAGATGTTAACAACCAACGAGCTGTGTAGCCACAATAAAGTGCTGGACGTGGCCATGGCCAGCAACCACTTCTGAGCCTTAACTCATACCAAGTGCTCCCTGAGTGATGAACTCGGCCCTTGCCCTGGAGATGCCGAGAGTCTTACAAGTGAGTCAGGCATGACAGAAACGAATCAGTCCGTCATGCCAGTCCCTTGAGGTGTCAACACTTCGGTAATCCTGGAGCAATATAGACAGCTACAATCTCTTTAACGGGTAGTATAAAATTATTGCTGTTTTTCTTAGTCTGTAGTTTTGAGTTTTGTTTTCAACACACAAGGAGTAAACTGGAGCATTCTTCTAGAATATGTAAAGATAAGGCAGGAAGAGCAATTGTCCCCCCAGAGTAGAACTGGCAACATGGGTAATTCAGGATGATAAAGTTTCAAGTACTGTGTATTTAAATTTTTTTTTTTTTAATTGCAGGTGACAGAAAGCACGAGGTGAGAGAGCTAGCTGGGGCATCAGGCGTATTTAATTTAAAAGAATAACCATTTAAAAACATGAAGGATTTTATTTTTCCTTCCAGGATTGTTATTACAGTTCAGAAGATTTTGCTGTTTTATATTCAACCTCAATTCCGCTTGAAGAAGGACAATTTGTTCCTCTTCGAATATTTTTGAAGGTTTCCAAGATAGATTTAAAATATTTTGACTTTTAAATTATGCAGTTAAAAAAAAAAAAAACTTTGAAAGTAAATTCAAGATCAGGGCTCACAGTCCAACGTCAAAGGAAGAAGAAAAAAATAACGCATACGAACGGCCACTCTACCTTAACATATACTTTGTATACTTTGGGAAGTCAGGTTTTAAACACAATTTGCACGTAAGTAGGGACGACTTCCTTTACGAAAGTCACTGTGGTTTCCTTTTGAGATTACATGCCTGCCATCCCACCAGCAAGCGATTGCTTCTCGATGTTCATCTTGCTTCCTAATTCAAAAGCTCTGAACGTTAAAAATGAGTTAATTATTTTTCATTTGCTTTTAAGAAACTGAAAATAATTCTTAAAAGTATATACTAGAAAGCTGCCCCTTGACTGTGTGTGTGTGTGTGTGTGTGTATGTGTGTGTGCGTGTGCCGACCTTTAATGATCATCCAGGCGGACGATAATGGTGGACAAGCTCGAGTGCGAGGTATTTACACTTCATTGTCCCTTTTACAACACCGACTGGGCCACTTTCCAGGACCCACACACCAGGGATGTGCCCAGCACCAGGGATGCCCGGGTGAGCAAGGCAGCCACGGCCCGGCCTGCTCGGAGCTCAGGAGGTAGTGGCGAGGGCCGCATTTCAAGAACTGCTGTGGTCAGAACAATTATTCTAGTTTAGGGAGCTGAGCTGGGTTTCCCAGAGGGAGCGAAGCTTAGGGTGCACTGCAGAGTCTGGGGGTTCAGGGAGCGGTGTGAGAGTGTGTGAGTGTTTCAGTGAGTGCGGGGGTGGACAGGAGAAGCCGGGGGGAAACGTTTCGTGTAGAGAGAAAAGCTGAGCGAGGGTCCAGAAGTCGTCGTGGGGGGCTGACGGATGTTAGGCAGAATTGGCCACCGCTAGGTCGCGGGGGTGGGGCAGGCGGTCCCGTGAAAGAGTTCGGGTGTAATTTTAGAGTAATGGCTTAATTAGGGAAAGGAGGTGATCAGATTTGTATTTCGTAAATTTGCGGAGGGCACATGATTCAGCATGGGCTGAAATTGGGCAAAACTAGAGCCAGGCTAGTTACAAAGCTGCTGCGGGTTTCAAGTCACAGGCGCGACAGTTTGCACAGGGCCGTGGGCAGCGGGGAAGGACAGAAACGGACAGATTTACGGCAGAAGCGAGGGCGAGGAAGGAGGTGGACGGAAGGGGACCTGGCCTGTGTTAGCAGTGCCTCCCCACGGGCGTTAGAGGGTCAGCGGTAGCGGATGGTGAGTTCGGGCGCGCCGAGTTTGGTGCCAGGAAGACCTTTACATGGAGACATCCAGGAGATGGGTAGATGCATGATCGGAGTGCAATATGAGCTGTGGATAAATGTTTTTTGTTTTTTTTGGGGGGGGGAAGGAGGGTTGTTATCGGCATAGAAATGACAACTGGAGACAAGGATATCCACGGGGACCAGAGATTGATCAGGCAGAGTGAGATGAATGGGACGAAACATGGGGCCCTGGGTTTCCTGGGTTCTGGAGAGACGCTGGTGGCTGCAGTCGAGATGGTCAGGTTCACAGTGGAGTAAATGACCATATGCACTCGCCTGTCTCAGAAGTGGCACCGGATGAGCGAACGTGTGAGAGGAGGCCTCACCTGTCTGCACATGGACGCCGTGAGGTCGCCGCTGCCCGTCGTGTCTGGCAGGGGGGCCCTTAAATCTTTTTCCCCCCCGCACACGTGGCTAAAGGAGAGCAGAACGAGCCCTGCAGGCTCGTGGAGCCAGACCCAGTCAGGAGGACCCCGGGGCGAGGCCAAGTCATGATGCTGCCTGGACTCCAAGTGACACAGCTACGCATATTAAGTGTCCGCTCGCGCCGTGCGCTCGTGCGCTGGGTGCAGTTGGGTGGGGACCGTGGCGGGGCCTCTTCCCCGCACACACACTGTCACCTTGTTTCTGTCACCCGTCCCGTTACGTGGCTTGGGCCAGTGCCCGCAAATACAGGGCACGTGGATTTTATTTTGAAAGCTCCTCCCCTCTAGGAAATGATTGAATCGGTATCTAATAGGCATGTTTGAATCCAGCATCTCAGGAAGAACGCATAATCTAGTTGTAAACCATGTCATTTGCTAGAAGTTACATGAAAATGAGTTCAGAATGAACCGAAAAACAAACAAAATTCCACCCTACCTGTTTTCTCTAGCGACAGAGCTTTCGTGCTCTTTCGGAGGAGGCCAGTGGGATCTGTAACTCCGCCGCCCGCGCATCCGCCGCCCGCAACACGCGCACTTCAACCGCACAAGCCGTGGCCCGTGCGCACTGCTGCCCCCATGAGGGCACGCGTGAGAATGCAACTCCCCGTCTGCTTTCACGAATCTCCCCAAATACAGAAATAACCAAGCCTTCCTTTTTAAAATTCTTTTACTTTTTCCTTCTTTTCTTTATTTCTTCTTATTACTTTCCTTCTTTCATCTTTTTCTTTTTTATTTTTTTTAGGAAAGCACAAAGACATGTTCCTAACACCACAAACTGACAGGTATCATCTGAACAATCTCTCCTTTGAAACTCACCAGGGGTTTAAGATTGCCCCCTTCCCCTCCACCAAGGGGTGCGTGGAGGTGGGTTTAGGAGAACGTTTCTCACTGCTTTACTAGCTATGATTTAGGCTGTACGCTCAAGCTGTTAGAGCCTGATTAAAAACAGGGCTGGGTACCTTCAGGAGTGAAGATAATCTATTTCAAATGACCTATCCATTTGAAATATTAGAATATGCCTTAATGATTTTTAAACACCTTGCTTTGGCAAACTCGATACCAACCTTCACAACCAAACTCAGCACATTTAAAATATCAAACCGCAGTGTTAATCCGCTCTGTCAAATGATATAGTATTAATTAATAAGCTACGACATTCTTTACTAGACTTTCACCTTATTCATGTTTTCAGAGAAGCATGACTATGTAAGTAAGGAAAATGAAAATCTGATTCTTCTTCGGCTCCCGAAAAGCCTGGAGTGGTGAATGACATTTATAGATTTCTTCCGACTCAGGTTTACATGGACCTGACCATCTCCCATCTCAGCTTGGGACCCCGTGCATGATCCGATTAATAATCCATAGCGCAGCTGGGGAAGACTCAATTGCTAGTAGTTGTTTTTGCTAGGGCACCACACACGAAGACCTGCACCTGAGCAGTGGCTTTCCCGCCCAGCTCTGGGGACCGTCGCAGAATCCAAAAGAGAGAGAAAAAACGTGCACTTACCATTATCATTGCCTTGTCTGATTTCCTCTGCGGTGCGATCTATTAATACATACAAAGACCAAACCACACAGGTGATCGCGATGACGTGGAACGTGACTGAGCAGAATATCTTCCTTCTCTCACTAGAGGTCATCTGTAGTTTCTCCCACTGCGATTAAAAACGAATCACACACAACTGAATGTCTAACCAGGACATTTTGGCCCCCGTTTAAATCTCAGACACGGGAAAAACGTTAAGTATTTGCAATTTCAGATGACACTATAACATTCGAATATAAGTCCTCACGTTTAGGAGGAAATGAACCATAACCTGTGTAGCCATATAACTGAAATAAATGTATTAAGGTGAAAACAAATTTTTTTTTTCTATTTCCAAGCGTGTTATATCATTTCTGTTTCGCTAGCCTGTATGTGGTTAGTTACCTTATCTGTAACATGAATGGGATAGTTTTAATACTGTACAATTTTTAGAAAACATTTCCTTTCAGGTTTCTGCATTTCACTTCTCTGTGGTACTGGGTTATAAACAGTCAGAAGGAATCTCAGTTTGGACTAATACATAGCCTGATACAGTGTCGCATTCTTGAACGTGTCACGCTAACAAAGTATTTGAATGGCCGGATGACGTCTGTGAGAGAGAACGTTGACATGGGTTTGCATCTCTTCTCCTAGGAAACACATTCATCTGGGCAATGGGAGATAATCAGCTGAGACCCCTCTCAGTGCCGTCTTGATTTACTGCTGCTACTACTATCTCAACTATTGTCCCTTAGTCACATTCTCCGGGAGGTGAGGGCTGCTCCCCCAAGTCAGAGAGGAAGAGGGCCACCGTTTTTATAGCCCTACATTAAGGTTTAATCGAGGGAGCGTGTTCATTATTAACGTCGAAGAAATCGACTCCCAAACGAAATCGACTCCCAAATGAAATCTTATTGCTTTGACACCTAGAGTATCATTTCGTTTCTGTGTTAAGAACCGTCTTTATTTTTCTTTGTGAATGTCGATAGCAAAATCAGATCGGTGTGACCTAATGAGAGGCGAACCGATGTGCCGAGCTTTCCATAATCCGTGATTCTTTACATTCTTTACTTATTTTGCACTTCTTCCCCACCCCACCCCCCACATATCATTCCAAGCATGACTCAGTTGAAAACAAGTGGGCACGCATCAGGCTCCATAAAATACTGGCTCTTTCATGGGTGAAGTCGTTTAATCTCTCCAGGCCCACTTGCTTCAGCCTAAGGTGCAAATTGTGGCAGAGGCTGTGACAGAGAGGTTTGGGAAGAAGATGCCACTCCTTTTTTAAATTTATTATTATTATTTTTTTATGAACAGACTAGTTAATTCTATGAGGGTTCATTGTGGCAGTTGAAAGCTGCTTACAACCTTCCTTGGCAGAAGTGGACATGGGCTGTTTTCCACTCAAGAGATATGAGTGACTATCTAGTGGGACATCGAGTTTTTGACCTACTGACCCAGGAGTTACCCCTTCTTCCTTTCCTTCATTGTCTCTTTGTGCTACCCGGAATTCATAACAGTAAGAGTACCGACAATCATCTTCAAGGAACCTTGAGGAAAAGTCTAGAGAATTGGAGAGACCGTGTCCTGAAGAGCGGCAGCTTACCTCGGGATGCCCATGTATGCGCAAGGAAAATAAAGCCCTTATCTTCATAAAATAAGCCATTATCTTTCAGGACTCTGTTACACACTATCAAACGCGATTCCCGATGACAGAATCAAACGGATACTTCCTAACTCCCCTCCAAGCATGATGGTTAAGATCCTACAATGTCATCTGTAAGAAAGCGCCACCCTTCAAGTCTGATCGTGATGCTCTAGCAATCTTCTTCAACATTTTAGATGCATAAACGTTTTCTTTGCAAACACCATCCATTTCTCTCCTCTTGCGGGTCAGTTATCATGTAGTTTTCCGTAAAAGGTTCTATTAGAACCAAGTAACAATTCACATTTCATCTTGTACTTTCTTTTTCATCAAGCTACATAATATATATTATTCCAAGTAAATAATGGAGAAATCTTAGTAATGTGACCAGGGGTTTTTGTCTAGAGTCTATTTTTAATTAACTGATATTAAATTGAGAAGATTTTAGTATGTGTATCTTGGTTTTAATCGAAATTTCACATCATAACAGTGAAAGATGTCTTTTTAAAATTTTGTTTTGTTATTGATTTATTGTAATGTTAATTTGGATAATCCGTATCATTATAAAATAGAATATTATCATTTGGTAATGCCATTTTGTGATTTAATAACTGTTTCTTGAATTACCTGAATATTCCACATGACCAAATAAAAAGTATAGGATGGTGCAGAAAATACAACTTTACAACTTCGAAGTTCCTAAATGTTCCAAGTAGGTGAAAATACCTCCGGTAACAAAATTTCATACCAAATCAACCCTCAACTGTAAAACTAGCTTTTAAAAAAGCTATTAAAATGGGGTCTTCTTAAACCTAAGGAGCGTATTGATTGATGTGCTGGGTGAAACACATTCTTCAAAATTAATGAGCCTCAAATAGAAAAGTATCAATGAGGGTGATAGGGACGGACCGAATCAAATAAAGACTCTTTCCAGTTCCAGACAATAGGAGCTCTGAAGCTGTCACTTTCTAATCTCAGAATTTTAAAAAGGAATAAAGTGTAAAAAGACCATGAAAATTTCCCACCTTCCTTTATAAATCCTTAAGAGAGACTATTCAGGAACTCACTAGCCGACACACAGGTACATGCAATACCACAGCGCCCCCTGCCGCATGATCACAGTTCTGCATGCAATAGCACAAGGCATCAACGGAGATCTGTATAGTTTATATGAGATTCATCCTTATCCTTGGATTTTCAGGTTTATATACAAAGTTTGAATAAGCCCTGAAAGCCTTCACAGTGAGCAACGCATCGAGAAGGCAGGGATAGAAATCTTATTTTAACAAAGCTGTTACGAAAAAGACTTAGTTTAATCTTTGGGATGCCGAGATTCAGTACCCGCCCACAAAAGATTTTGTGATAGGAAAGTGATCATCTGCCCAGTTTTATACAATAATATGTGTATAATGTTCACTACTGTGACGCTTCTGGGAGGGGGATACTAGAGAGGAGCCTCGTGGGTCCTTACTGTGGCCCCCCGCTCAGCGGCAGCTTCACCTGGTACCTGCGAGAGATGCAAATTCTCACGGTCCACTTTTGGGGTGACTCTCTGCTGGCTGCACCCCGTCCCTGACAGCTCTCTGCCAGTGCAGCAGCCTCACGTTCACTGTGCCACCCACACGGGGCAGGGCCACCACTCTCTTCTTTAGATTATTTAGACCTGAGTCAAATATTCACCCTAAGCCCCTCAATTCTGAGGTGACACATGTCTCTCCAATTGGTCTCAGTGAAGCTGGTGCAAATGCTAAAACAGCAACTCCCTTCCCCAAGGGGCAGAGGAAAACGATGGACCACACACCTGTCACCCGTCACCCAGCTGTTGAGAACTCTTTACTAACTCCCCCAGCTGCCTCTTGTCAGCCTTCAAGTTCATTTACACCTTCAAAACAGGGGATAAGCTACCAGTTTCACAAAATCCTCCTACATAGGTGGTCTTGGACCTTGCTGTAGGCTTTATAATTGCTGGGTCTTTGGTGCTTGTTTTATTGTTCTTGGCCTTCAGTCCCATGTTGAACCCCCCCACCCCCACCCCCACCATCCCCCAGATTGGAAAGAATTGAACAGAACTCTGTTATTCACTTAGAAATATGCTACTGAATATTTCTGAAAAGACTTCCGCATTGGAGTATACATTAATGCAAACATTGTTTCTGTGAAATTTTCCATTCGTTTTAGCTAAATCAAATTGTTCAGGTTTTCTAATTTAAATCACTTGCATTTATACTCCGTCCTAAAATACAAATTCAAAAACGCTGCCTAAAAAGAATGTTTTTCTAATCTTTGTGCCAGTGAAGAATGAAGGCAGTTTATTTGCACAAAATCAAAATACATGAGACAGGAACTGCTTTCCTGAATCCCTTGCCGTTTCTTCCTTGACACAGGTGCACTGCATTGTCCCGTTCTCTTACCCACAAGAACCAGAATTATCTACACAGTGCTAGAGCAAACAAAAACAAATTCCACCAGGTGGCGCCAAGCCCCAACTGTTGCTAATACAAAGACGGATTTTTTTTTTTTTTCCCACGTACAGCAGACCCAGGAGCTCCTAGCCAGCTGGTCAGTCATCAACATAGCAAAATTGCAAAACCACATTTTAACCGTTTAAAATTTTCTGACCCTCCCTTGCTTATCACATTGCGATGGAGTTTTACTGCGCACGAGTAACAATAGTACCCAGAACGGCAAGTCTAGAGTTCATTCCATTCCCTGCATGCTTTAGTAAGATATATTGTGCTAGAGGAGAGTAAATAAACCCAGCAAAAGTAATGGGGCTTACGAAATCGGTGAAGTTCCTGGAGGGCCCATTTACAGGCTGCGAGTTGGGTTTGCTCACCTAGGTCTGGGAAAGTGGTTCTTAAAGAACGGTCCCCAAGACCAGGAGCATCCATGGGCCTCGTTAGTGTTAATTAAACAAGGAGGCCTTTGGGCTGACGTGGCCCTAAAGCCAGCGTGGCCTATGTAAGCAAACTCAGCTCTAAAACTGTAAATTCCTCCAGGTCTGGACATGGAAACCTAAAGGTCACCAATCACGAGCAGCCAACTGGGCTTGAAGCTGTAGCCATCATACAATTTCCTTGCTTTGCTTCTGCGCTTTCTCCAACGACTCCCATCTCGCTCTGGTGGGTGGAGCCCTCCTAACCGCTTCCGGTTTGGCACTGTCTGGGTTCCAACGAAATATTGATCCAATAAACTCTTAAACAATTTAATATGCCTTAGTTTCTCTTTCAATAAGAGTGTGATTATTTTGGGCCCCACATCAGACTTGCTGAGTCAGAAACTCTGGTGGCCAGGCCGTGCAATCTGCATTTTAACTAGCCCTCAGCTGATTCTGAGGCGACCACCTGCCTCATGAATGATGCTTGGCAGAGTTGTATGTGGACATCAATGGAGTCTGTATTAGAAGTAGCATTTGTCACTTCCTGACATAAACTAAGCAGCAGTCCAGGGAAGGAAAGTCAACGAACCAGTTTGATTACCCAGCTGTGATGTTAATATTTCAGGTTGAATGAAAAAAAAAAAAAAATCACAGACTTGGTGAATTTGTTTGAAATAAAATAACATCGTTTGGAGTTAGCTCATTAATCACTGAAACAAACTGTTTCGTTTTTTTTAATTCCACTTTTCAAATTAGTGTTTAGGTACATGAAAGCCTATTAAAATCTAATTTTATTAGTTATAATTTTAAATACTCTAGGAGAGAACGGAACAACAGACTCTTAACATTTATGAGGAGTTAACTCCTGAGATCTTAATGAATGCCCAAGTTCACGAATATGCCTATGGCAAATAATTGACCCCTTAAAAGCGAAACAAAAACAAGACTCGCAGATACAGAGAACAGACTGGTGGTGAGTGCCAGAGGGGAGGGGCGTGGGGGCCCAGGCAGGAGTGCTGAAGGCATGAAGAAGCACAAATTGGTAGTTACAGAACAGTCCTGGGGATTTAGAGTACAGCATGGGGTATACAGTCAATATCATTGGTAAAAAAAAAAAAAAAAAAGGAAAACGAAAAAAAGAACCCTGGAAGAAAAAATTGACTTCTTTAGGCTTTTAGTAATAATCGCTACAAACCTGACAGTAGGTAGGAGACAAGGAAACCGGTTAGGATGTAGATTATTGGCAGTTGTGTAAGTTCACTGATGTTAAGGTGCTCACTATGGGACACAAGCCAGAAAGTATACAGGATGCAAACTTGCCTCTCAGCAGAATCACAAATAACCACGTATAGAGAGCTCCCGGCTTTCTTACTAAGAGACAAAACCTCAAATGTTATATCCACAAATGCTCTGTGAGTTTACTATTATCTCCTGGTGTGGGGGGCGGAAATATCTTTTCCCCTATAGTTCTCTCATCCCTTTTTGGTCCACCAATAGTAATTATTTAGCATCTTCCCTGCGTGGGCCAATGCGAAGGGACGTTGGATGATTTCTGGTTGCATGCAGCTCCTGTTTCTCTCGGTAACAGGACAAGAGGAAATTGTCCTGCCCTACAGCAGGCGCTAGGACCTCCATCCAAACAAATCGCAAGCAGGAGCAGTGAGGAATGGGCCGTGTGCCTAGATGACTCTTTAAAGTCTCCAACTGCAATATGAACGTCGGGTTAACCAGTACTGTCTGGGGCAGTTTGATCACATGTTGATTTAGAGTTGGAGGAAATAGTTATTGATACCCAAGTTAGGGCGAAGCTAACAGTGCATATTGGCAGTCTTACTGAAAAATGGTTTCTGAATCTTCCCGCGAAGAGGAGGAATACTTGGGAACCTGAAATCAATGGCTACATTCTGCTACACTCAGACTGTCTCCTTTGGCACTCAGAGCTATTGAAAGATGGGCATTACTTGAACATGGAGGGGGAAAATAATAAAAATTATTCAGTTCTGGGAGTCTTTTATAATTAAAAGTACTTCCCAGCCTGGGCTGTCTAACAGAACGCCCTGGGGATCTGAGTCCCCATATCCACACCCAGGCCTCGCTGAATCTACCGCTGAGGAATAAACAAACCATGCAGTACACAGTGTATTCTGGTCCAAGCTGTACACGAAGGATCTGGGTTCAAATTCTGACTCTGCCACGAAGTATTGTGTAACTGTGGGTGAGCTATTTTAATTTTCTGTCCTCTCGTTTCCTTACCTGTAAAATATAGTACCTACTTTACAGGGTCAAGTTTAGGTGAGTTCATACGTGTAAGTGCAGAACAGTATCAGGCACGTATAAAGAAATGAATGAACGATGATTATAACTGGGATCTTGCGGCATCGAATCCAGTCTGACTTTGGTTGTTTTTAACCTTCATGTCAACAACAGCCCTGAAGGGCAGAGAAAGGGTGAGCTGGGCTTTGTTCATGCAGAATCGAGACAACCAAAGGCCCCATTCCTCATCTATTTTCTGAGTATAAGTAGACTTTTATAAATAATGAACCTCACAGTAGGGAAAAACAGCCCACTTTTGTGAACTATTTTTGCAAAAAGTGTTAGTAGATGAGTTACTGCGCATAGACCTGGTAGACTCATTTAAAAGACTGCACAATTATAGCTTCTTTTCTGTTAGGATTAAAAAATATATATATACACCCAGGTTATGATATATGCTTCAGTAAGTTTTCATTCTTTTTGTCTGAAAATTTCATTCAAAATGTTAACACTTCCCCCCAAAGAAACACTGTGCCGGATGACAGTTTTCACAAAATGTTAAAGAGATTCAAACTTTCGGGATCAACTGAAAGCCCAATGCGAGTGTGTGTGGGCCTGAGTAACTCAGTGCATCAAGGGCGGCTGCTCAGAGAGGTTTGGAAATGTGCCCCAGGCACCTGATCTCTCTTAGTGACTACAAAACCCAAGGAGCTCCTCGAGATTGGATACATGAAAAAAAATGGCTCTTTATCCTCAAAGGTAATTTAACTTGGATCTTCTATACAACTCAGTGTTTGCCTTCCAAAAAAAATATTTTTTAAGGCCAACGATATAATAGTACTTTGCTAAGAGCTCGCATTACTTTACCGTATTTACAATAGTACTTGGAAGAGCCCGGAGCCCGGTTGAGTAGATAAGTAGAGGTGGTAATAATAGGTCAAATTCAACTTACAACAAAAATCCGAGCCTTATTGCAATACCATTTTAAAGCTCTAGGAAAAGGTGCTCTAGGAAAAGGTGCACTTAAAGCAATAGTAGTAAAAATATATTGTGATGATATGCTTGTCACATTAGTTTACGATGGGAGAGATAAGTTAGTAAGAAATGTGGCTCGTTGCTGTTGCAGAGACAGGTGTCAACTACCAAACGAGAAACTGTCCATTGTAAAGATACCGGTGGGATCATAGACCAAGAGACCGGAAGATGTCGCAAAGAACCACGGGGAGCAGGAAGAGCTGGGGAGAGGCAGGGGTCCGGGGTGGTCAGGTAGAACAGGCAAGAAGCCAAGTAAGTGCTCAGAGAGGCAGGCACTGGATTGAAGAGGTAGGGTCGGGCCGACCCGGATTAGAGCCCTGGGCAGGAAATCCGAACTGATTTGGGCCAGGAAACCTTAAGCTCAAGTTTCCTCACTGATGAAATTGAGATGATGGCTCTATCCCTTGTACAAGGCTGTGGATAAAATTATATGAGATGATATCCATAAATAACACATGGCAAGCCCTCAAGTAAACCAGGAGCCCCTACCTGGCTAATGATACAGCCTGCTACGGTTCACAGATGATGTTTTAGGCCCAGGGCGGGCTTTATAACATTTGAATTCCTTGAAATGTAACAAACTCAGCTTGCTTAGTCCCCACCGTGCTTTTTGGTTTACGCCCTGCTCATTTGATTCATTTATATTACCTGCTGGGCGCCTACGCTAACTGAATTTGTGATCCTTGAAGTATTAGCATCAGTAAGCAGCATTTTTCAGAAAGGTAGGAGTCTCGATGTGCAAAACAGACATCCAAAGCGTTCCGGATCTTGAAAAAAAGTGTGGGTCTTAGAAGCCAGTATGGAGAGGTCTCAGGTACCTGAGGGTCTGCCAGGTACCAAAAGACGCCCATAAAGGAGCACTTAGGAAGATCTAGGTTACTGTATTGATGTGCTGGAAGCTGCTGTATGAGAATGTCAACCTTACAGATAAAAATGCTCTAAAAATATTGTGGCCAGTAAATTCAAAGTTACTGAAATATTGTAAAAACAGACGTGTTTCGTTACATCAGTCAGCTTTAGCAGGATTAAAATGTTCTGTCTACATAAAATGTACGTATGTTACATATTAAACGTATATCTGAATATATGTGATTCTGATGTTATAGCAAACAATTTTTTTTAAAGATAAACTTTTCCTGATCTCTTATTATTTCCTTTCAAGAAGTTTATGAGAGATGGGATTTCCTAACAGTTTTGAGCAAGGTATTTACAATGTATGGGGAAAAAAAAAAACAAAAAACAAAACGAGTAAAATCGCCCACTAGAGGGCGCAGTGACAGCACACATGAAGATGATATGAGAGAGAGAGAGAGAGAGAGAGAGAGAGAGAACGAGGAAGGAAATGAACGCATGCTTATTTTATGTTTCCGTCTAGGTGGGGAGATATGGTAATGTGGTACTTAGGCACATCTGGGTTGAAATCGCTATGGTAACAGTTACCACCACACATTCCTAGGCTCCGCCCCAGACCCACATCTGGGGTGACCCGGGATCCGCGTTCCCAGGGGTCACTCCCTGTGATCTCCGTGTGTGTGTGTGTGTGTGTGTGTGTGTGTAAGTTTCAGAATCACTTTTTCGAGGAGAGAAAAATTTAGGGAAATATTTTAGAGAGAAGCTCTAATTTCCAACACCTTTTTAAAATATTTCAACTCCCCCTCGTCCCCCCCCCCCCCAAAATTTCAAAACCCATCTATATCTGGGTTGATTAATATGTCATTAGGAACAAAAATTACTTTAAAAACTTAATAGATGCATTTAGACTAAGTCAGATTTGGCCCATACTCGGTTCTCTGTTTTCCCTTGAGGGTGACGGTGAAAAATACTTCCACACGCCCTGGAAGGGTCGTGGGCGTATCACTGCTTTGGGCACTGGTCACAGAATACTTAACCACGGACTGTGACTTCACAGAGAAAAGGAAAAGAACAACGGGGCAGCATTTCATAAGACGGCACATTCCCTCCTCTCTGCAGATTTAAGTCCTCGCCTAACACCCCTGGCCATCTGCACCGTGCCTTCTCCGAAGCCCGTTTCTCAATGTTTATTTCTGCTGTGTGCGCCGTTCTCTCGGCCTCTTGTGTGAATATCCATCCTGCACGTGGGGTCTCCACAGGCCATCTGTCACCCCTTTGTGCCTGAGATGATCACAGTCCCATAGTTTGGGAGACAGTGCCCACGTGCTAAGCAGAATCATAGAGACACGAACGTTAGAAGATATTTTAAAAGATCCGATTTTACCCACTCATTTTCTAGAAGAAATTGAGGCCCGGAAAACCGAATTGATTTGCCCAGGGTAATAGAATTATTTATTAGATTTTTTTTTTTTCCTCTAGCTTTATTGAGCAGATTATTTTTTTCTCTTTAATTCAGGAGCTAATTATTAAAGCATTACAATGTATTAGATATTTTCTAGGTGTCGAGGAACAACATAGTCAAGATTCCTGGTTTCATGAAGTTTACATTAGTGTTGTTATTGTGGAATTTGGGGGTATCTGTTAGAACACGGGCTGTGTGTGTGTGTGTGTGTGTGTGTGTGTGTGTGTAGTTATCTTTCCAAAATATTCCTTTGGGTGGCAGCAAAGAAAAAAAGAGAAGTTTTTTTGTGGAATCTGCTGTATAATCCGGAATGGGAATGATCTTACTGACAACCTTATCGTCAATATTTATTTTCATGGGGTGGGGGGGTAACCAGATCCTATTTCCAATCTGCTTTAACAGTATGTCACATCTGAACATTCTATGCAAAGTGATTAAGTTGAGTTTTTTGTTGTTATTGTTTTGTTAGGTTTTTTTTTTTTACCTTCAGAGTCTTTTAATCGCATAAACAGTTGAACTAAATCTCATAAATATGTATTTAATTTACATATTAAATGACAAGTTCAGCTTAAACGGCAACCAGTGAAGATTCGATCTCTCCAAATACTGATTTGGATTTTGCATATAATAAAACTAGTGCACAACTAACATGACAAAACAAATAGTTTGTAGTTAATATATCAAAAATCAGTTTCATCAGTAGTTTGACATCAAGAATGATTAATTGGCCTAATATAGTGCCTTTAAACTTGTTTTTGGCATTTTAGAGATTTAGCCTTTGCTAAGAATTTTGTCCTAAAACTGAAGACTTTTTTTTTTTAAAGAGTAAAGTTCTTTAGAGTTTTCATGGATATATAAATTCCCTAAATTGTATGTAAAATGTTGTAGTTTCTTTTTCTGGGGAAAGGTCCATAACTTCATCGGATTCTCAAAGACGCCTGAGACATTTCTAGATTAAAAGTCCTTGCTGGAATCTTCTCTTCCTCAAATTGACTCAATAGTGATAAATCAAGTTCTTATAAAATAAGGAAGGACTGGCCAGGGAAGGGCAGGAGGTATATGTAATCTCCACAGGCTGGAAATGAAACTCGTGGTTCAGGGACTGGACTTTGTCAAGCAAAAACTTCAATTGCCATGGCTGAAAAAGTCTTCTTAAAAGAAAGGGTTTATTAGGCCACCGCTAGCCAAAAAAAGAACACTAGTTTTGGGGCGTGGAGTCTAAACCATTAGCGGCGTGGCTAAGGTAGACAAGACAGCACGTGCATCATTCTGGAGTTCTGCAAGCGTTTTATACATCAAGGGGAGGAAGATGTAACAACTCTCAAAGGAGGGAAAGGGGCAGGAGCTGAAGGGCACTAGTCCCACAAGCAGTGGAGGCCCCTGGCGTTTGATGGCACATGGCTATTCTCTCTTTTTTAGATAATCTCTCAATAGCCACCTGGAAGTCGATTTAATAATTCCGACGCACACTAAGGAGTGTGAACAGCCTTTCGTTGGTTTAGCACTGCGGTTATTAACTGATCCCCACCCACCCCCCTTCTGTCTTTTCTTTCCTTCCACTCTCTGACCTGCTGTCCTTTAATTTAGGGCGTCGCAGAATTTTCTCCTGGTCGACATGTTTGGAAAACAAAGGATGGATCTGCAACCGTAACTGGCCAGATGTCCTCATTTGAAGTATTTAGTTTAGAATGGATTTCAAATCCCAGATGCTGATTCTCAGGCTGCCGGGTGGCCAGAGAGGATGTGTAACGCTCATGCATGTCTCCGTGGGCATGTTCAGCTGGGTCCCAGTATTCTGCTGTGCAAAAAAGCAACTGTGTCCCATCCCGCCAGCCCCAAATCCAGTTTTCCTCCGCTTAAGAAGTTATTTAGAAGCAAGGGAAGCTTTCAGGTGGCTAGGAATTTCGTTTCAGTTCGGAGGACACCAGAACTATTTTGTTCTGGACCTTCAAGAGCCCTTAACGAGGAGTCTGTTTTGTATAACGATCCCTTAGGTCTGTTTGTCCTTTCTGTGGGATTTCTTGAGACACAGGTGACATTCGGGCACAGATCCCATATTTATTCCTAGAGCTTAAAAGTGAGAAGTGAGTGTGACATGAACTTTTACTCAAAAGTTCTTATTTAGCACTCATTTTTTCCCTATCTCTTTGGATACGGAATAAAAATGTTTTGGCCTTGCTTCTTTCTCTATGCCTTTTATTCCCAGTTATTAAAATTCTGATAATAAATTCCTTTTTCTACTGCAAAATTCAGTGCTCAGTTTCTCTAGTATCCTTGGATTCCTGCAAAGGGAAAGAAATTAAGTGGTAAACCGATTTAATATTCTAACAAAAAAGGAGAAGTTCAGTTCCCTGCATTGAAAATGGAGTAGGAAGCTTTTAATATTTCCATTGAGATATCCCCTTTCTATCAAAGAGCATAAAAGACTTCTGATACCTGAGCGGAGCATGATAAAGGTGGAAAGAAAAGAGGGTGAGCTTTGGGTTACGTGAAAATTTATGGAGTTGCGCGGATAGAGATTTATCTGAGGAAACTGTGATGACTGAGCAGGAGCAGGAGGTGGACGGGCAGGAGTGAGGTGGGCAGCATCGGATGATGAAGAGCGTTGACTGTCAACTCAAAGCATGAAACCATGGGGCATGGGCCTGATGCGGACTAATCGATGTGCAGAGAGAAGCAGAAAACGTTCTTCCTGCATTTCCTTCTGGGAGTTTTTTCAAGAGAAATTTCTCTGTGACTAGTTGGGGGGAAAAGCAAGACCGACCACCAAGGACGTGACTGTGGGCGGGTCCCTTTGCGTGAGACAATGGGAAGAGCTTCTCTGTCATTCTGAGGAGATGAGGGGCTGGAAGGTCTGAGCCAGCTGGGGGCGTCACTGGGGAGAAGGTGGGAGGCTCCGGCTTCACCCCTGGAATCCAGCCCGAACTCACCAAATGTGGAGGTGGGTGGATTTGGAAACAAAATCTACAGAGATCAGATGACACGGACAGAAGCGGGGTGGCCTATGAAAACGAAGGATGCGGAAAGAGGGAAACTAAGTGGTAGGCACCTGCAGAAAGCAGGTGTCAGATGCAGATTGTCCCAGGCCCCAGATCTGAAGTTTGGGCCAAGCTTAAGAAATCTCCAAGGAATAAGGCAGAAAGGAGTGTGGGGGACCAGGGTTTTAGAAAGCCCATTCTTGCAGCTGTTTGGAGGATGAGTGGGGGAGAGGGTGACTAACCAGTAGGTCCTGCTTCCAGTTTCTCTCCCCAGGGGAGGGAAGGAATGGATGTCTTGATGGTAGGCCTTATTAAATATGACTTCTACTTTGGAAAACATTGGTACTCTCATGTGTAAACTCCCGTAACTTCCTGTCTTCAGACGCAACGCATATTTATAACAGCATCACACCCTTCTTACTTCCTTCCCTCTGATCTAAGAAAACAAAATCTCTCTCTGCAGTCTAAAATAATCATTCCCCACGACTCCTAGCCCTGCGATTACGTCTTTTTATTTATTTTTAATTTCTCTCTCTCTCTCTCTAGCCCTCTTCCCTTCAACATGAAAACCTGCTTGTATGTCTCTCCCAGCTTTTATTCTGCAATAGCTGATTACTTTATTGACTACTTGTTCATTACCGAAAATTTGTAAAATACAGAAAAGTAAAACAAAGAAAATCATATTATCTCATCTGCAATGTATATCTTTAATCTTTTTATTTATGTACATATAACATATACTAGAATGTAAATATTCAGGCTATTTTAAAATAGAAATTGAATTCTCGTACATATTTATTTCTTTGGTGGAGTGATAATGGAGAATGCTTCTACCCTTTAATTAGTGGAAAGAAGGAAGAACTGAATAAATGTGGGAAACCGAGCCCCAAACTGTTTTCTGTTTACATAATTTGAAAACAACATCATCGACATACAATTGACATTTATTCTGCATATATTTAAAGTGTAAAAGTTGATAAATTTTTTACATATACACCTGTGAAAATATCACTATCAAGAATATGAACATATCTCTCATTTCCCAGTTTCCTGTTATCCCACTGTGATTTTAATTTGCATTTCTCTAGTGATTAATGTTTAACTCCTTTTAATGTTTTTATTTGCCATCTGTATATCTTCTTTAATGAAGTGTCTTGAAATTTCTTGCCCATTTTAATTTCTTGGATTGTTTTCTTATTGTTGAACTTCCAGAGTTCTTTATATATGTGGGATACAATTACTTTATCAGATATATGATTTGAAAATATTTTTTTTCCGATATGTGGCTTGTCATTTTATTATCTTAACAGTGACTTTTGAATAGTAGATGTTTTTAATTTTAATAGCAATTTGTTCTTTTCTGGATCTTGCTTCGATGTCTTATCTAAATATCTTTGCCTAACCCAAAACCATAAAGGTTTTCTCTCCGCGTTTTCCTCTAGAAGTATTATTATTTTAGGTTTTACATTTACAGAATACATATTGAGTTAATTTTTGTATATGAAGTAAATTGTGAATTATACATATTTTGCCTTTACTAAAAAAGACCATCCTTTCTTTACTGAATTGTTTTTGCATCTTTGTCAAAAAATTTTTGAACCGTATACGTGTGGATTCTCGATTCTAGTCCATTCATCTATTTGTCAGTCTTGACAAATATACTACATTGCCTTAATTCCTGTAAGTTTATTGGTAGCTTTTTCATAGTCTTTAAATCAGGTAATATTATTCCCCTCAAGTTTATCCTTGTTTTCAAACTTGATTTGGCTATTCTAGTCCCTTTGCATAAAAACGGAGACTTCAGATAATTTCTTTACCTTCTCTAGGCCTTATTTGTGTTTTCTGAACACCTATTTCCTATTTCTTGGGAAGATTAATGACGTTAGGTGTATAATAAAATGACAACGCGATGCTTGGCACCAGTAAACAACCAGTAAATTCCAGCTGATCGCTGTGGCCACGAACACAATGCACTTCAGCGTGTTATTGCTATAAATGACCCATACCGTGACCGAATCTACTTAATGGAAACGTAAGAGAAAAATTTCCCTAGGACCTAAGTGACCTGATAACCTGTATATTTGCTGAAATATTGATATAGCATACATTATGGAATTGATCACATTCCCTTCCTTGCTTTGACAGCTAAACATTTTGGACGCAAGTTAGCCTTCCCATGCAAGTGGTGCACGTGACCTGTGGTACCCATCTTCCTTACGCCTGCCTTACAATGTCACTCCACTCATTTTCTCATACTGCAGCCTCCTTAACCACTCCCCTTAAGATTAGGTATGTATCTCTGCAAGCAGAACTCAAATCTGTAATGCACGGCGATGGAACGCTAATAATTTTTGAAGGTCGTTAACAAGAGAGGGCTGAGCTAAGCAAGCGACAAGGCTTCGTAGACTGACGTTTGAATGCCTGATCTGTCAACTCACAATAACAGAAAGAAAAATGCCCGTTCTTTAGGAGTGGATATGATAATTTGTACTATTTTATAGGAGTAAAATTCTCTGGCTTATTGAAATAAGAATGGCAGCTGAAAGGAGCCGGAGTGTGTTTTATCTAATTAACGTGCAACACGAAAATGTTCTGAGCCATTAAGATCCATACGGAAACTTCATTCGAAGCCACATATTTGCATTCTCAAACCCTCGGGGATCATAAAATGAAACGTGGTTGCCTTTTATGTAGTCAACTTTTGAACAAAAAGGTAAGGAGCAGGAAGTCACATAAATATTTGAAAAACTAACTGGAAATCCAGACCGACAGTACTGGATGAATGACTAAGAATTACTTCCAATCATCATGTAAGTTAAGTGTAATCTGAGACTTGTATTACCAAGATTAGGTCCAAATATGAAGTCTCCAAATTTTTAAACCTCAGTAATAACTTTAACCTAATCTAGTTATCTCATTAACAGTAAGCTAGCAAAAATAATATACTACATTGCCTTAATTCCCTCTCATTGGGTTCTTCCTTTAAACCAACCCCTGGGGATCCCAGACCTCTGGACTCTGATGCCAGTCTCCGAATTCAAGTTCGATGTAAGCATAGCTTCCCAGAGAATTGTGAAGTTACCTTTACTTACACGGAAATAACTCTCGAAACTGGACCTTGACTCTTAGAAAGGGGAAAATGTACAACATGTGGGTGACGTTAATCCCAGAAAATACTTTGCTTTTGAGTGATTTAATTTCACGAGCCATGAAAAAGCTGTTGATTGCAATCAGTTTACATAGGAATTAGTCAAAATACGCCAACATTGTTACTACAGCTTTAAAAATGTATCTGCCTGCAGTAAACAACCTCCTGTGTCCTGGAAATGCAGAGACAGAGTTTACGTGCTATGGGATTATTCTAACTTTCATGCCTTAATATATACATCATACCTTGAGTCAAATTCTTTCACTGTAATGACACGATATCTTATTAAAAAGTAATAGCTTTGTGCATACAGGGGCTGTATTTGACCCTGTGTATTCTAAGAGATGATTGTGATTTAAGGTTTGCAACATCGGAAATGGCTTTTCAGAGCAGAGAAAACAGTGTTGTGGGTTGCCTTGACAACGTGGGTTAGTTGCATCAAGAAATCCATGGCAATGCAGGACCTTCCAGTCTGTCAAGATTACAAACTATCTACCAAATTAGGTTAGGAGAAAACTAATTCCGTTGCAAGGCGGTGTTACCTGACATATAAAGTATCAGTTCTCACTTTTTTTTATCATGCGTTGTGTTGGAAAAAAAAAAAAAAGATGAAAAATCTAGGTGGCCAAGACACTCAGGTAGAAACGCAGGAAGAAGGCAGACAGTGTGAGGGTCTTATTCAGGAGTCTGTCCCCCTCTCCCCTGCCGGCCATCGCACACCCAGCAGAATTTCAGGAGTTCCCGCATGTTCTCTGAAAGTCAGCGGTGCTAAGAGAAACGTCTTTTGCCCAGATTCGGCTGACTTCCCCAGCCAGTCTCCCACAAAGCTTCTCTACGAGGAATATCACTGGCTCATATTGCATGTTCTTAAATCGTAAGTGTCACAAGGATCGCCATGACAGAGCTAGTCATTAGCTGAAGAGAAAACAAAACCTGCTAACGTACGTGGCCCCTGGTGCCATTATTCCGGCAGGGCCGAGAAGAGATTTATCTGGAAAGGATCACGCCTCCGACATAAAGCCTGTTACTGAAAACCTCCGTTACTGAACAAGCTGGCTCCTGGCCCCCAGCAAGCACCCCTTCGTGACACTGTTCTTAGTTCACCGTGTTGATACTCTTCTTCCTAAAACTACCATAAAGCAATTTCGAGGGAGACGCATGGACCTCCCTTTCGTAAATGATTTTTTTTTAAAAGGTAAACAGAGCTCTGCTTTTTCTTGGGCTTAAACTGCAGGATGAGTTTTGTTTTCAACATAGTCTCATGCTGTGACCCCTCCCTGATATTATCAGAGATGGGCCCTGCGTGAAGGAGACACACTGTGTGGCCGGGCTGGCCGTCCCTTCGTGTTTCCTGGCTTTGAAGTCATGGAAGGGGAACTGGGAGACTGGAGGGACATGAATTAGGGGCAGAGGAGTGGCCTCTATGATAGCAAAGTTGGGAGCGCTAAGGACTGTGTGTTGAAATGGCATAAATGGGTGTGGACAATGGCGGCTGCGACTGGTGCAGGGCCAAGGCAACCTGTCCGAGTGTGCTCTTGAGTATGAGTAAGAACAACGAAAGCCTTTCTCCCAACTGATATTCATTTTCTTTCTCCTGGGTAACAGATAGGGAAGCATCATAGGTGGACCCACCACCTGCATTAAAGGCCAGTATTACTCATGAGGCTTTGTGTCTATTAGAGGCGAAAGCCATCACTCCAAGCCTATGAATCATTTAAAGGCTGCCAGTGGACAAGAGGAGACATGGCTTTTTAGAAGTACCTTTAGAAGGGACAAATGAACAGTCACGGCATCAACAATGACTTGCTGACTCTATAGCAGGTAGAAAAATAGGCATATTATTTGGGGCGCGTGCCGGAGTTCAATCCTAAACATTAGGATTTCTCAGTCAACTCTTTCTAGTTTATAGGTATATTTTCTGAGTATTCAAACTGTGGTCGAATATATATCAGAACACTCAAGTTCTTACTGCACCATCCCTTCGGCATGCATTGTTGAGACGACTACCAGAATTCTGATTACAATGAAATTATCAGGAATCCTTTGAAAACTTCCAGAACTTACTATTTATTTTTATTTATCTTGTTAGTCTAAATTTCTATAGTCACATACCTTTATTGAAGTCATTATTTATTTGTGCCGGCTAATTATGGCCTTCCTTTTCAGAAGCATCTTGCATTATTTCTTTAATAATTTTCTTTGTATTTTTAGTATCTGGAAACTTTCTCAATCTAATTTTAGACTACCTTTACTGAGGCTTTTAAAAAAATTGTTTTGTTCTTTTTTGCCCTTTTATTTTAGTTTCTGGAATATTTGCTCAATTTTCTTTTTCAGGTCTTTTATTGAATGCTTTTTATTAGCACACAATTTCTATAGATGAAAAAAAATCCACTTTCTATTTTTTCTTAATAGATAGGTGCCTAAAATGTATACAACTTAAACAATTACGTTTTCCTTGTCAAGTTCTGATATAAATGTCATGATTGGTTCCTAAAAAAATACTGAAAAAGTCATTCTTTCTCTTCCCACTGGAATTGTTTAACTAGCACATGGATTGTATAAGTTATATGTCCTGACATCCTCCAATTTCCACAAAAATCTGAATGATATTTGAAGAAGATAAATGATGGCCTCTGAGGAACAGGAACTCTTAAGTTGTGATAACTTTGGTTGAGGTGTTCATTGAGCTAAACCCAAGGGGTAAGCTGGGGGCTAAATTTCTGCCCTTTCCCCAAAGTCACCTGTTAACTGTGATTTGGGAATTTGGACACACAAAAGAAAGACAGAAGATGTGGGCTATGAGGAAAGGTAGAAGGTGATTTTTCTTACAGAAAAATATTAATTCTTGAACTCAAATCTTTATGACTTGAGTCTACCTATTAAAGGTGTTTAGAAATATCTTTCCAATAACCAGGACTTGGTTCATGGGCCTTCCTCAGGAGCTGTGAGGCTGAGTCAGAAGTTACAGTGAAGATCAGAGCCAGCCGGCACTCACATGCAAGAAAACAGCGCACCCATTGAGGCTGTGGGTGGTATATCCGCGTGGGAAACACAGGAGGAGAGGCTACATTATGGTACCATTTAGAGAAAAGTAGAAAATTGGAAGGAAGCAGGCTTGTGAGAGATTAGTTCTTGTTTAGAGTGAAGCCTTTCAGCCATCTTGCTCCTTATAATGTTGATAATATCACACAAGCATGTTAATGCACGCACAATAGGGCTAGACATCATCCTCTCAGATAAATCATATCAAAGTTTTCCTTATTTCTCTTTTACTTGTCGATTTGATAGAAAAGGAATCAGACTTGTCTAAAATATTTGGTTTAAAGAAAGCCATATTATACACTTGAAACTTATTTGATTTTGTTAATCAATGTTAACCCAATAATTTTTAATGAAAAAAGTAACCAAATTTGGAGTCAGAAGTTTGAGTAGTTATATCTAAATATCACATCAAGATTTATCTTGTCATAAACACAGAACACTATAATTAAGAAATAAATAAACAGCAAAAAAAAAAAGCCATGTTGATTTTTAGTGCCTTATGATTCTTTCTTATGTTTCATGCCAAGATTTGAGAATGTGGAATTATAAATTAAGAAAAAAATCCCAGCTGAGAAAGAAAAAATTTTAGCTAAAGGAAGATTAAAATATAGAAGCAATTTAAAACTCAATCATTATATCATTTTAAGAAAAATTAAAATGAAAGACAAATATAATTTCTTTGCCATAAAAACTTAATCGTAAGATGATGCTTTAGGGAGAACTTTATTTGTAACTGTGTGTGTGCGCGTATACACATGGATGTACATATGCTTCCGCACATTCTAATTTGATGCTTTTATGTTTTCCATATGGATCACTGTAATATCAATTCTATCATTTTAACCATAGTATATGTTTCGAATATCCAACTACACAGTATATAAAAGAAGTTCCATTGTGTCCCTTGTTATTGTCAAAATAAAATTGGATTTTCCCAAGAATGGAACTGTATCCTGTTAAAGACTTCAGTAGTAAGTCTAACGTAATTTAAGTGCTTCTTCTTCATATCTGGAAGAGTAACACAAGGTGACATTCTTAGCAAGCATGTGAGGTTGCGTTCTTCAAGTGCTAATTTTCAAAGAGAGAAAGAGAACGGAAGTAGTATACAAAAATACGATTGCACCTACTAATAAGGAAGTACCAAAGAGAAAAGTTCCAGCCACAGTGATTATCCAGGGATATTGTTTGTCTCCTCTGAGACACTCTGTCAGATCCTGCTTTGTAGTCCCAACTCTTTCTCCCCAATGTCCTGGATAGTCAACTGCTAAGTAATGCCTTCTTGACTAGGCTTGGTTATGTGAAACATGGAGAATAAAAGAGAAAAGATAGTCATTTTGCTATGTGTTTATAGTTACTGTAAAAAAAATCTTTTTATATGAATGGTCTTATAAGTAAAGACTGAGCGTATGATGGCTTGCTCTCTTTGAATTACCTTCACCATTCCCTCCGGAGTTAGAGAAAATTCTCTATCCCCATAGTACTACCCATTGACTACCATGCCTTTCAAATTTACTACAAAATATTGTAAGTAATTCATCCCTTTCCATCTTTCTTGCAGTGGACCGTATGCTCTCTGAGAGCAAGGGTTTTTTCCTGTGTGGTTCACTACTGAACACACTGGGCACTTAGTAGAGAGCACAGTGTGTTCAGTGAATGAGTGAAGTGGGTATCATTGGAATCTTTTCAGATGAATCGTTCGGAACACAGTTTCCTGCTGACATGGGCTCAAATCTGCCTGGAGGGAGCTCTGTGTTTACGCATGCGAGGGTCACAAAAGGATAAGTTCTTCTTCTGTCCAGAGAAGAATATTTCCACTTTGCAAAAATTATTTTGTAATGTTGATCCCAGTTGACAACACAATTTTTTTTTGTTTTTGAAAATTTAAAGACTAATGGACCTACAATTAATAAATAAGTAAACAGCAAAAAATAAATAAAAAAAGAAAGGAAGAAAGCCAGTGTTTCTCAAAAGACAAAAGAATGAGTCTATGTGATAAACCCCAAGTATCTATTAGAAACAAACATGAGCCACTCATATTTTCCATCCCATAATAATTTGACGTAACACATGTTGAAATCATCTACTCACACTGGAATATTATTTTACTGAAATCTCAATTGTAGTTCTGAAAGTACGAATGTGTTAAGGCAATAAAACAAAAACAAGGAAGACATTTTAGTGGAAAAGATAATGCTTCAAATTGAGTTTGAAATACCTTTCCTGTAATAATCTTTTTGTTATTTCGTAGTTTACTAACCCTTTCCATTCCAATCACCTAAGTAGCCTGCTGGGTTCTTCTTTCTCTCGGGTGAAACAATGAGAAGTAAAGAGAAGTGTTTGGACGTGCTAGACAAAATCACCGTTGTACTGTGAGAAATTTGTTGTGGAAAACTTACAACAAATTTGGAGAGTATGAGTTTGAAAAAAAAAAAAAACATTTCCTAAGAGTATTCTAAATCACTTCGACTACCCTTAGGACTCATATTATAACGACGCTGAAACACAGCAAAAGGATGAGAAAATGAGCATGAATGGCAAATTAGGAGCATGGATGTTTTTTTTTTTTTACAAGCACAAAGAAAGCTTTGCCCGCCTCGTACTAGAGCAGAGATTTTCATTGCCTGTAGGCTAATATGTTTGTGAAGAAATGAAACAGAAAATCTACTCCCCCCAAACTGGGCCCTGATTATAGGATAACAGCCTAGAGACATCATAACTTCATTGGCTGAAGGCTTTCTTATCATGCAATCCCACGTAATTTGAGTTAACACTGAGAATTAAGAAATGGCGCCAAAGAGAACTCCAGGAATCTAAGAATGATGCCAGAATGATACCCACTGAAACTCTTGCCAATGACCAAAGCAGAATCTTGTAGCAATTCATCTAGAACTGACTTGGGCTTTTTATAGCCCTAACTCTATAACTCTTGAATTGTTTGTTTGTCTGTTTGTTTAAAGTAGAAAAGCAGTAGCTATGTAAAAATGTCGAATGAGGGCCACTGGAGGAACAGAGAAGTGACATGGATGCTCTGAGGGCAGGGAAGAAAGAGAAACAATGAAAAAGCATGGAAGGGCTTTCGAAACACTGCAGACAAGGAAAGAGAGTGAGGATAAACAGCTTTATAAGTGTTTCGAGTTACAGAGCTGTTAATGTTTTTCAGCTTGCAAAATACCTGATGTTTAACTTAACTAGTGTTAAGTATTAGGAAAATACGCTGTGTAAAACATTCAGGTTTAAGAAGGGAGATTAAAAATTTTTTTGTTTAATAAAAATTCATTTTGAAAGATTTCCATTAGAAACGGTTTAAATAGAAACTAACATTTTGGTGCTTAAAATGAGAAGGTTTCGGCTATTTAAGGTCGTGAGTCACAGTGCTATAAGTACAAAGCTTTAGAAATCAGGGAGCTTTGGAGTGTGTGATATTAAATTTGACACTGTGTCTCATTTTCCTCATCTGTAAAATGGGCTTATGGATGCCTACATAAAATAGGGTTGCAATGAGGCTTAAATTAATTAAGTGATATATTCTAAATATCTGGCACATAGTAGAAATTCAGCATGTGGTGTTGTATTAGGGAAACTGCAACCCCTGTAAAGATAAGTAAATGATGCATCTGAATTTCTCTGATGTGCGATTAGGCAACATTATTCAGCAGGGTACTGGAGGACTCTCGCTAGGAATCTGGCCATATTCCCTGCCCTGTCCAATTGTAAGGCATGAATTGCAAGACCTCCAGCTCAGTAGAGAAACAATAATAACCTTTGGGCAGTCGACTCGCATTGATTCTTGGCTCTTTTGAAAAATGGGATGTACAGCAAACTAAGGAAAGGAAGGAATTAACAAGCTATTTGTCAAATACAGTTCTTTATTTTTAAAATACATTTCGACTAAAGCATTGTAAGCCATTATAGTAGAAATGTAGTCATGTCAAAAAAGATTATTCTTTTTTTCCTTGGCACAACAGGTTCCCAAAGAACTTATATTTTATGAACTTTTCAATATTCAACTGTTTTTGATCTGCAACAATGACAAGTGCATATGGTCCAACCTAACTGCTACTCAAGCCAAGGGGATCGAGTCGCTGCCTCATTTTAGAGTTGAATATTTTGTATAATGTATTTGTCAAATAGTTCATGTATGGAAAACTATATAAAGACGTATTTTAGGGGAGGGCCTGAGGTTCTCGGTAGCATTTGCTGTCCTCAGGTCTAGCTTCTTATCCAGTAGCTGGTCTCCCTCATTCAGGAGTGAGTCAAACCTAAACCCCAGCGATTCTTCAACTTCGGAACAGATTATTTTGTTTCCTAACCGATGCTGTGTCCATTGCCAAATTTCACTGAGTTGTCACTCTGCTTTCTACAGTTTTGACTTTCTTGGCTTTTCTGGGCCCTGAGAATTATTTTTGACCTGGTAACTCAGTAGATTAAAGGGACTTTTCTGGAGTGTCATCAAAGTAGCTGAGCTACTGACTTAAAGATGATGAAAACTGCTTTTTCTCAAATAAACTCTTGATTTTATTTAGATTTTAAAGATTTTTCTTCTGGAAACATCAGGGTACTTTGATGAATTCACTAACTATAGATTTTGGTGTAGTAGTAGTAGCAATTAATGAAGTAAGGTTTTACTGATATCTTTAGAGACTAACTATTAAATCCCAGGGTTTGTCAGGCTTTGAAGATTTGAACCTTTTTACTTTAAGAAGCCATTTCATCCAAATAGAATCTCCTGTCTCCATCGGCTAATGGTAGAAATTCAGAATCATTAGCTAAATTAATTGGTCATGTGGTTCGTCTTTAGTCTGTTATAAACAGTAAGGGATTAGTTACTGAGTTGAGAGCAATTAATTGGATGTACTTTGAATATATTCTAACCAAACGCTATGCCTGTCATTCTTAATGACCTCTGATAGACGACCAAAGGAAAACCATCGATGAATCTTAGTGTCATCAAAACGACATCTAGAACAGTTTAAAAATTCCTCCCGTCTGTATAATTTACACCACCTCAGAGTGAAAAGTCATTCTGAATACGGCTGTTTAAGTGTTATCTCAGTGCCTTATAGGTTTAAAGGGGAAAGTGAAAGTTTGGAATACTTTTTCTAAGTTTTTAAAGCCCACAAATCAGAGAGGCAGGAATAGAACGCACGTTTCTTATGTCTAGGACTCATGCGTTAGATCAGGAAGGAGTTGAAAATTCAGATTCCTTACAGGAGAACCGAAGAGGCGCTCAGATGAATGGAGACAGCACAAGGTCTCAGGACCAGAAAAAGAGAAAGGGATGAGAAATGTAGAGGAGTGGAAAGCAAACAGCCCTTAAAAAAGACTAGTCACCCTTTAGCTCCACTGGTTATTGTCCTGTGGAAACGCGGTTCTAGTAAATTCAGATATGTAGATGGGTTATTTACGTGACGTAATCACAGAGTTCCATGTGGATGAGTAATTCAAATTTGAAGCTCTGTGGGTCAAATAAAACACATCCGTGGGCTGTCAGGAAGCAGCCTCTGGATTAGATTCCAAAATTGTCTATAGATACATAAATGTTATTAAAAATAAAGGATGTTGAATGCTGTCCTTCATCGATATTGATGACTAATCAAAGGAAATATTTTTTTTAAAAAAAGCAAGGGTATTTCATTAATCAACAGATAGCAAGAGTCCACTTGGTTGCTGCCATATATTCATTACTAAGAAGATATTTATCATCTTCGTAGTACACAATGAATATTCATGGCCATTCAAAAAGACAGATGTTTTCACTGCATTTCTCTGGTTTATAAACAGGTGAGTTGAGAAAAAAAAAATTTCCTGATAGGATTGTAAATTACTGAGAACGGAACAACCAAGAAAAGATCAAAGTTATACGTAAGGGTTGATTCTATAAAAGCTGAAGGTAGAAGAAGAGGACTTTTCAAGTTCCGTACAGACCCATGTATTATTTATCATACAAAACATGGCAGGTTGGGGGGAGCGCAGATAGTATGAAAAAGAGAAAATGTGAATATTTTATTATCCTAGATTGCTGCCCTCAAATTGAAATACTACTTTTGACAAAGTTGAAATGAACATTTTCTGTAGATCTAGGTTTAAAAAAAAGGCTATGGAGAAATATACAGATGCTCCGAAACCATTTGTAGTTCCCTGAGGGGTTAGAAGAGAAATTTACAGAATCATGGAGCACAATGTGTCATTTAGCTACTCGAGACAGCACATAGCATCTGTTCAGCCAATGAAACAAAGGGCAAGGGGTAAGGATCCATTTCTATTTCTGGCATTTCACTGCTCTGGGACCAGAGGTATGGACTGACACCTTTTGGCACTCAGGTCACCCCGTATGTTTTAAAAGAAAGACTATGTGCATCCCAAAGGCATTTTTTTTTTTTTTGCATCAGTGTTGACGCCTTTAAACCATTGCCGACTTTTAAAATCAAAGCTACCAGAAAAGTAGAGAATGCTATTCTCCCTCTCCATAATTTATAGATTTGATGAAGAATTGTGATGGCCAGCCACCAGTCAGATGTTTATTGGAATATTCTTGTTTGCTTTACATCACTGTTTATCTCGGGACTCATCATGTTTATTTCCAAGCGATGTTCTTCTTAATCCACATTTTCTTTGCACTTAATTTAAATGAAAAAGCAGCTCTAGGCAGATTCATTATTTAAATTGCAGTCTCCATACTCTCAGGCAGGAATTATATAAAGTTCACTGTCATTGAGTCCTTTACAGGTTTTCCTTTGCTAGTTTTGAGTGAGATGCTAGCTTTATATTTGACTCATATTTTTACCTTCATTTTAAAGACAAATATAACTTAAAGGAGGAATTCAAAGATTAAGCTTATAGATAAAAAAATACTTACCTCTCTCTTACAATATGATGCACAATGTAAAAAATAATACTTTTCCTAACTGCCCTAATTACACATGAACCATCAAATAAAGGCAAACACAGAAAATGAGAAATTATAGGAGAAATTATTCTCTTCTATTACCTAATGCCTGACTTTCAAGAAATTAGATGAGCTCATATCATTTAATGTAATCCATTATCTAACCTTCCTGGGAACTGACCTCCGTGAGTACAACATTCTCGCTCTTACCATCAATTCACTGAATTACAAGTATATTTTGCGCACATATACCTACGAGCATACTTTTTTGACTTTGAAGAGTGATATAAAAATCAGAGGCCCTAGAATATCAGACAGAGAAGAAGGAAGGATTATCTGCCAACACTTGGCTGCATTATACGCGCTCAGCCCGACACAAGACATGGATATTAGCATGTTAGCCAAATCTTATTGGGGAAAGAGATTACTTTTTAAAGCACGCTGCTTTGCAAGGTCTGTCTCTCACACCAGTCCCTGCAGGTACCGTACCTTCCGGAGGGGCTTGAGCTTGGTCTCCATTATGAAGTCATACTTGCAGAGCTCACAGCAGCGCGTGTCTGAGCTTTTGATCCACTGGTGGAGGCAGGACTGGTGGACAAAGCGCAGGGTGCCCGTGCAGCGACAGGGCGTGATGAGCGGGCTCTCTTCATCTCCTTCGCAGTGACAGATCCTGGGGAAGGACACAGCAGCTGGGATGAGACCTCTCAGAGGATATTTCTCAGCCCTGGACTTCCTCGCTCGCTCGCCCTAAGCTGTCTCAGAAACTGCAACCTGAGAATGCATGAACATTTCACTCCAGCTTGAATGCTGGGTTCGAACCTGGGACCCAAATTGCTTTCATTTGCAGAGTCATTGCTGGACTTGTAAGTCATGTTATATATAGGGCGTTAGGCATTGGCAGATTCTTCCACTGAAGCCAATTTTAACTATTGAGCTATATCCTCAGCTGAATCTAGTTAATAGGTCAGTGTCTATGAAATAAGCTTTCTTTTACATATACAAGTTATGACTTACAAGTATTCTAAGGAATGTTGTAATATGGAAACTTCATTTTTAAAATTTTGCTGATAATTTTATAAGGGCATGATATATAATTTAGTACACATTGGTATCCTACCAATGTGAAAGAATTCTGAAAAATTTAACATATTACCAAACGATAAAGTGAAGACAAAAAGTTACAGCTTGGAAATAATTACAAAGATTTTTCTCGGAATATTCACCCATTTTGGTCATAGTGAATGGCCTAAATGGTCAAGAATCATTGTTTAAAAGACACAAAAATTACTGATTACATAAAGTTCAAATACAGTAAATCTTATTGTTTTAAAATATTAATTACTACATAGTCTAAGGAATTCAGAGTTCAACTAGTTTACTGAATCGTTATGAATTCTAGTGTTACAGATTCACAGTCTGTGGCATTATCATTATTCTCATCGTCAAATTAAAAAAAAAAGACTTTGTTTTCCTCATTGGATGACATCATCTTTCCTTACCTCAAGGTTGTGAATTCGAATCCTAGCCCTTTAATAATTCTTATGATTTAACCAGCTGGTAAGGTTGATAACAAATTTGATTAAAAATACTGCTTGAAATCAGTTAGAAATAGGAATGAATGGACCATTTACAAAATATCTATATAGTTACTTTTTTTTTTTTTCAGCTGAGTCACAGTGGCAGGCTGGACGAATGTTAACATTGCCGCTACTGCTCTTTCCTCTTCTCCAGAAGCATGAGTTTTAAAGAGTGAATTTTTAAAACACACCGATCTCTCTCAGCTGTCTCCCCAGGGGAAATGAAATAGCAGCTCAGGTTGTTCCTACAGTGAGATACAGGAACTGAAACCCAACTCCCCCTAACCTCAAAATAAAGAAGTATGACACAGTACGCTAGTATTTTGGATCTCTTTTCTTAAGTAATAATAAAGTAAGCCGAAAGGAACACCGACTTCCAAATTCCTTGGGATGGGAGTAACGGGATGAGGGTAGAGAGAAGTTCAAAATCGGCGTCCGTCCTCCCCCGAACTGAGTTGGGAAGCAGCAGTGTTGGATGGAGCAGCACATATCAAAGACTGGGATGGTGGGGTCACATGAAAAATTATCTGAGAGCTTATTTTTTTCATATGGAAGCCTGATAGATTACTTCTTTCCAAAGGTGTAGGTCCTAGGGATCGGGGCTTAGTATACTTTGTATCACACCTGTTAGCAATAGAGTGTTGGTCACATCATTGGTGCTGAGTATATGATTGTTAGGTAAAGGAACTGTTTGGTCAATAGACTATGAATAATTATAAAAGCAACCAGTGAAAGCAAATCTGGGTTTCTATAGTGCTGCATTTTGTTGGAGTCTCTGAAACCTAATGAATTATACAGCATGAGAGGCTGATATTTCCTAAGTCCCTGAAACTCTTATTTCCCTGCCTCCACACGAAGATACTCCCTTAGATCAGAAGTCAGCAAACCATGGCCCAATTCTTCCAGCTGCATGTCTTTGTATATAAAGTTTTATTAGAACACACCCATGTCTATTTCTTTAAATATTACTTACAGCTTTGCTTGCCCTGTAACTGTAGAATTGAGAGTTGCTACAGAGACCATGTGACTGTAAAGACTAACATCTTTATTATCTGGCCCTTTACAGAAAACGTTTGCTTATCCCTGCCTTAAACATGGTGATTCTGAGTTAAAGACAGTGCATGAATATTTTCAACAAGACAAAGTTTAGAAAAAAAATCATTCCAACCTCTGCAAGGGACAATAATTGAAGTAAAGGTTACACAGAGAAGCTCACAACAAAGTGAATGTCCATCCTGGCCTGACCCTGAAGCTCGCTGACCCATGAACAGTGCAGGGACAAGGGACACGATTCCTCATTTGAAAGATAAAACTTGCAGTTCATGCCACCTGATAATTCATCACTAAAAAACGATCGCGTCGAATTCTGCACTGCTACCAAGATGGCTCTGAGGCTCTGATTTTCTACTGACATGAAAAAGAGTAATTTATTATTCATAAGCAAATTTAAACAAAGACCTTGCTGATCACTGAATTCAAACCAACATGAGTAGTTTACAGATTGCAGTTCGACTTCCTGTGTCTTATCGATTCCTTTTAAAAAATTTCTGCTGAAACTGTTACCTGAAGCGTCACTGGCAATGTCATTTTATTTTTTCATAAGATTATTTCCCATAGGAAAAATCAAAAGGTTAGTTCATTTTTATTCCCACTTCGCAAGATTTATTTTTACATTATTTTGGACTTTGAACTTTTTCCAAATTATCCAATCGATGTTGGATTCCAAGTTTTTTCAAACCATGTTGAGATTGTTCTAAATAATTTAAGAGCTAAATATAAAGTCCCAACTATCTCCTAGAAATAAAAAAAATAATGTGATAGTCCTACAGATAGAATTAAACAAATTTTTAAACTGATATACTTCGCACAAACCACAATTGCTAAATTATAAATGAAAACAAAAACATGCTTTTTTCAATAGAACAATCGTGTGGACAAAATGATTTTAATAATAAAATAAAATCGCATTGTAAAATATTCATAATTTTTTTAAAATTAAATTTATTGGGTGACATCGGTTAATGAAATTATATGGGTTTCAAATGTACACTTCAATAATACGTCATCTGGATAATGCATTGTGTGTTCACCGCCCAAAGTCAGCTCCCCATCTGTCACCAAATATGCGACCCCCCTTTACCCTTTTCTATCCCATCTCCCCTCTGGTCACCACTAAGCCATTGTCTGCGTCTATGAGTTTTTGTTTATTTGATTTTTTTGACTTGTTACTTTCGTTTTTCTAGTCCACGTATGAGTGCAATCATAAGGTTCCGGACATAGAGAAGCTGAAAGAATTTTCCACCACGAGGCCTGCATTGCAGGGAACACCTGAAGGGGGTTATTCTACCTGAAATGAAAAGGCAGAAGAGCAGAGAGCTGAGGAAGATGACGGACAGACAGGAAAGAAGCAGGAAATCGCGACCTTTACTCAGAATAGTGCACTATGTACTTAAAAATATTCATAGTTTTGATGCATTTTTACCTGTTGGAAACAGTTTGCGACTTGAGTGATTCTATAAAGTCGTTGCTGATCTGCACTGTTGTCAATTTTACTGTCATTTTAGTATGTGGACTGACTGCTCATAGTCTGATCAGCATATGTTGAGACTTTCACCATTTATAACTTGAATAAACTTCTACTTCCATATGATTTCTAGCTTTCTGTGAAAAGCAGACCACAAAATGGCATTCTGCAAATTAAATTTTGTAAAGTATGTGTGTATGTGTGTGTGTTTACACATTTAAAGTTACTTATGTAAAGTTACTTAATGTTCGAATTATAAGAAAAGCAGATTTTTTTTTTTCTTTTTGTCCCATGTATCTTAAAACGACCTTCACTATTTCCCATTCCTTCCCTGGCCAAGGCTTCTTGGCTCTGGTAGAATAGTAATTGTATTTTGCATACTTAAAAAAAAATAATAATTGACTAAAAAAATATTCATGAAGACCATAGTGATCATATAACTTTGGGATTTTTCATTCATTCATTCATTCATTCATCACTTCATTCATTCACATATCCTTGTTTCTGCTAGATGCAAAGAAAACCAGGTTATAATGTCAGCACGTAGGGTAAATTAGAGGGAGAGAAAAGAATGTGCAGGCAGGTACCCCATTTGAGCATCTCTTACAGTCACCTTGGTGTTAAGGATCTGGAACCCTGCGGTGACATTGGGGAAGAGATGGGAGACTCAGCCTGCAGAGTGTGTAGAGGTATCCGAGGACCTTGCTTGGTTTCCACGACTAGCTATGGCGGCACAGCACATTCATTAATATGGGACTCCTACAGGCAGCGCCCCTGTAATCTTCAGACAATACCTCAAGCACAGGCCTATCCACTCTTCCCACATTCCAGGCCATTTTTCCCTTTCTCTTCTGACAAATCTTGCTGATAAAGTTCCCTACCTACATTTTTTCTCTATACTTCTCACCAACTAAATAATTTTTAAGCACTGTAATTATGGATACAGCTATGTTCGTAATGGTTTAATTTGGATGTTAATCTTTTCTCAAACTAATCATTATGCTTCAGAGTTTGGCACTCATCCTTAGAATTCACTTTACTAGGCTAAAAATGATTGGAATGTACGTTGGGCAGATGCCATATTGAAAGGTATTAAGCACTGGGCGAGAAGTCAGTGATCGAGTAAATGAGTGAGGAGATATAATCGCCCTATTATTCAGAAATATAGCAGAGCAGTGAAAGGAGAGCGGACTGGAAACATTTTACTTTTAATTTTTATTTCATTTTATTTTTTCGTAAAGCGGAAGTGAAGGTGCCAAAAAGAGGCAGGCATGGGAAAAAAAAAAAAAAAAGGCAAGAGAATGCCCTGTTAAATGAAGGTTCTTGATAAGTGAGGAAAGGAATCTCTCTGGGCAAGTGGAAGAATACACAGGAGGAAAACGTACACATTTTGCTGGGGGTGAGAGGTAGAGGGAGAATGATAGGCAGAGATAAAAAGGCAGTGGAGGCAGAGAAAATTCGAGTAGCTGGGTCTGGGAGGTCCTATTATCTTCCATGAAATAGGAGACAATATGTGTGCTAAAGAGAAGGCAGGAAGGCAGAAGGTTAAAGTCTTATAGAGGTTGTAAATAATTAGAAAAAGCCACTTGGCGAACGGGATGGAAAATTAACCAAGCATGAATATTAGAATCGTGGAGTAGCCACGGGGTCCCTGGCGAGATTAGACGGCACACATTTATAGTAGACGCTGTTAACATTGCTTTGTGACTTGGCAGTGTTCAGCGGTCAGTGAGCGGTCGCGCAATCCAACATCTTGAGATCACTAGGTCAGACGTGGGAAGGGCAAAGGAGGGAAGGATTCTGATGTATCAGAGAACACAGTCTGCAGACAGTCATGGGGTCCAGACTCTGAGCAGGAGGGCGAGGGAAACCACCTTGCTGTTAATGTGTTATGGGAAAAGAATGGGTTTGAGAGGCTGGGAGTCACTATGATGGAAAAGGCTGATGTTGAAAGTGGGAGGAAATGGGACAAAAACTGTCTCTATGTTGAGTGTTCACGTCCCTTACGGATGACTTCATACCCCTTTTGCTGTATGTTTTCCATTGTCACAGGACAAAAAATATAGAATTGTTTGGTGCTTGAGATTCACAAGCAAATCTGAGCCTGACTCACACCTTGCTTTCTGTTCCAGTGAACTGGAGTAGGTCTCAGTTTGCTCGTGTGTAAAATGAAGTTAAAAATACCTCTTAAGGTGTCATGAGGATTAAATAAGATACAAGAGTGCATACCTGGTACACAGTAGGCGATCAAACGTTCGTTAATTTTATTATGGCTAATGTGTTAATTTTATCAACGGATCATGGGATTAACACTACTGTTACTACTACTACTACTACTACTACTACTACTACTACTACTACTACTACTACTTTGGTTTATCTATGTCATTATTTTTAGTTCTGTAGAACTAATAGTCTTTAGCAGCTAGTACGTTAAGTTGGCTAGAGCAAAAGCTTGTACAGGCAAGGTCATGAATTCTGACTGCACACAAGTGAGTTAGTTACTGACACATTTGAATCCCAAGGGCAGTCAAGTCAAAGACACGTGTCAAATGAAACTAGGTGAGGGAGTATAATTCGATCTGTGAATGGTCAAATTGAGATTGAATGTAGCTTCACTGTTCTCTACATTGGATGGGCTCAGACAAATGTTGAGGCAGTTGATTTTTTTCATCTGTAAAATCATTGCTATTATGAAGCAAGACATATGAGAAAATAAGACATGTGAGAAAATACTGCAAAGTATAAATATCCCGGATTAAGGCATTATTGCCAATATATAAAAAATCAATAAAATCAGTAAAAAATGCTGCTGGGTAATAAATGCAATGCTTTGCACACTTTTTATTAAAAGCAACTCAATTTTCCATGTCTGCCTTTCAGTTTACAGACTGTCATTTTTCATCTTAAAGGACTGCGATGTAAGAAAGAAAAATATCTTCTTCATCTATCTTACTACTTAGATTACTTTTCTGATAATCCACCATCATCTTCCTAACAGTCAAGTCTAAGGACCTTTCTTAGTTCTTCATCTGTCCTTTACCTTCATCTTTCTGCATCGCTGACTAACCCCTCCTTCTCGAAACTTATCTGTTTGTTGGCTCACGTGACATTGCTCTTATACTACATCCTTTACGGTCGGAAAAAGTGGAATCAGGACATATAAAATGATCGCAGGGGTTGAAACAGTGACTATGTGTTGAGAACAGACTGAAAACGTTAGGATTCTAGAGCCTGGGAAGGTAAGAAATGATAAAGGAGATGTGATAAGTGAGATGATAATACGATATGATAGGCGAGATATGACAGCGAGGGATGATAGGGGAATAATATAGAAGTCAATAAATGTAAATTCATGGCTAAGACTCTTCTACCATAATTAAACATTATAGGTCAAAAGAGCAACCTCCTAAAGTATGGGTGTAGTCCTTTTGAGATAAACAGAAAGGAATACTAAGTCCTCACATTTAACATCTTGGAGGGGGAAATAAAGTCAGGGAAAGGGAAATGATAGAACGGCTTTCTTCAGATTTGTGAAAAGGCAACTAACTGGTTTTGTTCTGTCCTACAGCTGGATCCATTGAGTAAAAGTTAGAGGAATGAACAGCTTTCCAAAGATGTTATAAGCTGTCCAAGGAGAGTGTAAATTTTCCGTTCCTGAAAGTGCTCCAGCATAAGCAGGGTGATTATATGACGAGCATAGTGTAAAAAAAAAAAAAAACTCGAGCAAGGGTAATTCGACTCACATGACCTCGCAGCTATTTTCCAGGGCGGTACTTCTGTTTCCCTTCCTTTCTCACAGACTGATTTCCACACCACGCTAACCCCCCCCACCCCCCCATTTCTTCATCAGCGTTTCCCCCTCTGCTTATCCTGGGAGTTTGGAACTTGACCCGTTGGTTTTTCCCCTCTACACTGGCGACCCTTTTACAGGCAGGTAATGTAGGCTCGCAACTTCAAGCATTGCTCCCGGGGTTGCTGTTTTAAAACATCTGTCTCCAAAACCAACTTCTGCTTCTCCGGTAGCAAGATGCTTCAGCCAGTTCTCCGACACCAGTCATGAGATATCCCCAAAGGGACACTTACTATTTCCTACATCTTGTCATCTCCAAAACAGCTTTTCTTCCCAAAGATGCCATTCTATAAATATCTCATTCTCTTGGTGTGCCTTTTCCTTGGAACCTCCCATGTACTTCGGACTCAATATTCAGATTATCACTCATCAATATGGCAATATTTTTGTCCCTCAGAGTTTTTCATATCTTCCTCCTGTCCGCATCACGGCCATCTGCTAGTAGTTTTGAATTGTCAAGAGGTACCGAACTATCGTTAAGGCTCTGCTCCTTCCAAATCATGCCTTTTAATTTAATTTTTAATTTTTTAAATTTTATTTTGTTATTAAGTTTATTGGGGTAACATTGGTTAATACAGTTATGCCAAATCATTCTTAAAACACAATTATTCAGACCCTTTTAACATACTGCCACTCTTCAAGGACTTTAACACCGATCAAATAAAATCCAAATGACATCACCTGGTTTTCATATGACCTTTCATAATTCAGATTTACCTCGCCTAACCTTTTGTATTTCCCACTGATCCCTAACATACAGGCATTGTAGCATGGTACAGAATTTGCCCGATAATAACCTATGGGTTTTGCCACAAATAAATGACCACTGTGCCAAGATCATGATTCATCTCAGCCTAGAGGGAAGTTTAAAGGTCCTGGGTGTGTTGTCCATTAATTCCAGCTAATTCACAAATGTTATCATCCTCTGCCTGTGTCATGCTGAGAAAAATGTTGGGAAACACTGGTGTGGTTGTTAAAAGTACAATCAGCATTAGAAGCATAGTTCTGCTTATCTGTGTCTTTTACACTAAGCAATATCTACTTTATAGGAATTTATAAGGATTGTTAAGTTAATTCTCAATGAAGGTTAAATAGCCTACCACATTCAGGAAATGTCTGCCTCTGAGAAGTTCCTCAAATATCATCTCATACCTGTGACACCCTCCCCTCTTGATAACACCTCAATTCAAGCTATCCTAAGACTCGCATCATTAATGGAACAGCCTCTAGTTCTTCTTTCCCTACGATATTCTCCATTTCTTGAGGTTTCATTGCTCTTAAATCCTTATCCACACAGATCTAATCTTTGTTGTTTGTTGTTTAATCTAAGTTTTGCTATTAAGAGTTGAATAAATTCCTGTTTATTAATTTTGAGGGGGCAAGACCTTCTTTGTATGTAAAGAACGGCATGATGTTAAGAGTAAATTATATGATGAGAGTGTTAAAAAGTCAGGATAAAGATGGCTAATCACCGGAAATGGACTGGGAACAGTAGAAGTTAAGCTATGATTTAAACGTGTACAGAGTGTAGACCGAAAGAGATAGCTTAGTGAAATGATTTAGCAGTTCTCAGAAACTGTTACCAACTACCATTGTTTTGTTTATGTTTCGGGAAAATTCACTTATAACGAAAGTGAGAAATGCATACTCTTTCCACATACCATGCACTCCTTAATTTACATTGAGGAACCTGACTGAGGTGTACCAATTTTATACCCTATCTGAGCATCAGAGGAAGTCAAGCAAACCGATCTGCTATAGAAAGGAGAAGTAGCTATTATTTAATAAGCCAAGGAGAAGATGGACGGTATTTAATAATAGTATTCTTACTAACAGCTGTTTCCAGCAGCTCTTATTGACATGGAATCAGAATACATTTTCGGGAGTAAAAGAAAATAACCTTATAAATCAATGAAGATAAACATCGTATGCTACCATTCAACCTGTGACTAAAAGTATCTTGGAAACTCTAATTAAAAGTGCAAATATGACATAAGAATAAAAATATTTTGTAGACAGTTGATACAACTTTTTGTAATAAGAGTTTTGGTTATTCTGAGTCTACAATCTTCTTAACGTCTCCAGATGAGTGACAGCTTTTCACACACGGTGATTTCTCAAAGTGTTCTGTTTTCTCAAAGGAATATTTTCAGCTCCAAAAACCTGATACGGAGCATGAGTTCCTGAGTTTAATTTCATGCCCTAATTTGTCACTACTAACTTGGTCAAAACCTCAGACCATCTGCACAGAGCTGCGGGGAGTGATTCACAGCAACGACAGAGACACAGCAATGTCCCTGGCTCCTAACTTAATCCTGGAGCCGATCCAAAGTCACCAATAATCAGCGGCATCGTCTTCTCACTAGATTTCACACTGATGGAAAACAGTGGAGAAGAAAATGATCACCTTTGCTGTACCAATAATAAAAGCCGAGGAGGCCAAGCCTTATTTGAAGTCACAGTTATTTTGCTTGTGGGTGTTGTCACGGACTGGGAAGATTCTACTTGGATCACTCCTCCTGCAGCTGACGTCATGCCTGGTTATGCTTCGGTCCTGTTGACATCAGTTTAAAACTGACTGAAATTGAGGATTCTCACACGGATGTCTTTGTTACTGTCTAGCCTAGTGATGGTCTCTTAGTGGGCCAGGCCCTCTCTCAGGACATTCTGAAGTCTCCGTGGGTTTGTGGAGTACATTGCGTTTTTACCCTTGTGTGTTGGCATGCATCACCCCAAGAGTCCCAGCCCTAAGTGTAGCCAACAACCAAAGGGATCTTCCTCATTAGTCTTAGGATCGGCTCGAACTGTCCAAAAAGCACAATCTACTTCTGGGGAAAGAAACTGATTTTCCTCATGGTATTTACCTTTTTAGATTATACCTTATAATTTTGGCGACACGTAGATGAGTAAATAGATAATAAATATTGAAAGACTATTCCGATGTAATGATTTTCTCTATATTCTCACACATCACAAACATTCGTTTTATATGTTGGCTTTGAGATATTTTGGGTCTGTTTGTAAGACTGACGAAATTAAACTGGAGACATTTCTAAGCAGGTATTCTTAAAGTGATTAGGTCCAATTTTTTATTAGCAGCGCACACCTACTGGGGTGACAAGGAAAAGCAAAAGGACAGATAAATACACACTAATTTGCTTTCTGTGCAGAAATAACAAAAAAAATATATTTGGTTAGATACAGAATAGGGCTTTGGCACATACGTAATAATAGACCCTATCTGGAAAATTATCATTATGACATTTTAGTCTTTTTCTTTTCTATGTGTGGCAGAGATTCTTAATTCAAATCGATATCGTAATAGCTCTTTCTTTGTGATTGCGAAGTGTTGAATTCTCATAACCTCATTCTCAGTCATGACTTCCTTCTGTCGTTGTCCATTCATTATTCTTATCTGGCTGAGCATTACATCGAAGAAGTCTCAAGTTGCCATAGATAATTGACAAAGTAATTTATTTACAGATAACTAAGAATGCATTGAATGAATTAGATACATGCTTCTGCATATGAATTTTTCTACACGGGCAAGTGAATCTCTTGGTAAAACAGTGATATTTTATAGCAGTTCCAGGCACTTCGAATGAAGAATGATTGGTCTTTATTCATTAATTTGTTCATTTATTTACTTGATCATTCTCTCGGGAAATAATTTGTTGCATATATACTATGTGCAAGGTTATACGAGGTGCTACGTTAAATAAAAAGATGCATAATTCTCAGTCCTTGCCCTACGAGGAATTTATATCTTGACAGTTCATTCATTAGACAATTGCACAACTATCTAGAATTCAAGTCATAATGTGATATGTGCCATCTCAAGCACCGTCATATACAAGGGAGAGAAAAATAAGGTACTGATTGTGGGTAGGGATAGTGCTTAAGCCCAATGGAAGATGTAGTTACGTGAACTGGAATTGGAACCTGGGTAGGATTTTGGCTGATGAGATGGAAGTTGGTAGACTCCTCCAGACGGAGAAGATATTTTTCAGTGAATGCTCAGAAGTTAGAATTGACCCGGTAATCAGGTCAAGTATGTGGCAAGTTTTAAAGAAACACAAAAGTTTGGGTAGGACTGTAGTGGAATGGGATATAATGCTGAAAATAAAATAAAATTTTGGACAGCCTGAAATACATTTCTGTCACCCAATGCCAACATCAACATGCGCGCGCGCGCACACACACACACACACACACACAGACATAAGAAATTTGTTTTAACTGTATTCAGTTGGAGTAGAAACTCACTAAAGAATTTTGAGTAAGAGGGTAAGATTATGAGAAAGATTAATCTGGCTGTGTTACCTCAGAGATTAGAAAGAAAAGAGAAGAATATTGTAAGAGTCAAAGTCAAAAGTAACAAGAACAAAAACTAGCGTCATAGTTGCGAAAATGAAAAAAAAATAACGAGATACAGTAAAAGCAAAGTTGATAGGACTTAGGCATCAATTTGGGAAAAGGAGAAGGGATGAGCTGTGGGAGAATGGGAGTAAATAACAGACTAAACTGACTTTATGGTTTTAATTAAAGCGTCTCAGGACAGATGCTCAAGATTAATCTATTTATAGGGTCTCTGAGCATTTGTTTATCACCGCAGGTACCACTTGAAAACTGTAATGCTCATAATTTAAATTTTAACTTAGTTCCTCCATATGGGAACAGTCATTTTGAAAAGTAGAAGGAAGTAGTTTCGTACTTTCTCATAGATAATACTATCTTGAATTTGAGATATTTCAATGAATAATCATATTTGAAAGATATTTTTCCAAACAGCAGCAACATTACCAATAATAATTATTTCAAGGAATAATTACATTTGAAATACACTTTTCCAATTAGCAGCAGAATTACGAATATGTAATTAATAATGCGCTTGCTTCCTTTCTCTTCTGAACCCACACTTTCCTGGCATGTAGTGTGTATATCCAGAAGGATTCTCATACCATTTGTTAATCCCAATTATTTGTTTCTCAATCATGGGACAAAAAGTACACTTTTGTGGAACCAATTTAAAATGCTTTATAAAAATAAAATCATAAAACTTATATCTTATTCAGAATCCTGATAGAACAGAATTTCCATTTAGACCCAAACACTAAGATCTTTTTTTCTGACAGATTTCATTCTTTAAAAGCTGTGTGCATGAACTTTTTATCTTGTCATTAAGAGACCTAACTGAAAACATAGTATAATCCTATTAAAAATTATGTGCACACAAAAGAATAGAAAATATATCAAAATATAAGAAGTGATTATCTATCCAGGTAATTAAGTTTTAACTGAAATAGGAATTTTCTCTATTTTTAATTTTCTTTATAATAATCATTACTACTATAATAAGCACTAAAGGAGATGTTAAACTAAAAGTAGAGAGAATATTTTTCCAATTCTACTTCACTTTTTCCCTCTCATTCTCTAGTAAGTTAACAAATCATAAATGTTAGATAGATTTATTTATTTGAACAATTTGTAACAGTGACTTGATTTATTATTGGCCAACATGAGTTGCTTTCCTGTTCCCTTTCTGACTAGCTCCAGGAGACACCCTTGTAAGAGTTTGTTTACACAGTAATCAGATGAGTTCCATTTACTATCATTTATATATTATATAGAGGTAGAAATGTACAGGTGTTAACCTTATCAATGAGAGTCTCCATTCTATACCCAAAATACTTTATTCACTCGAAAGACAGGAATGTATGAAGAATACTTTGTCCTCCACCTTCGCCCCACACACAGACACTACTACTAGGAATAACATATTATCTGAATTTAAGTATATATATATATAAAAATTGATATATATGGTCTTCATCTATGATCTATGCAAGTATCTGATATATATGGTCTACATCTATGATCTATGCAAGTATCTGATATATATGGTCTACATCTATTATCTATGCAAGTATTGAGAGATTCCGTGACGGTATCTGAGACTCTACTTCTGTTTCCTAGAAGATAAAACCAATTTTCCGTGTTGTTTGCTAACCTGAAGGAGTCTCTTCAACTACATCATTAGCATTTAAACCACCTGGATTTGAGGGTGTGTCTGAACTTCCCCAATTCTCACCACTGTCCATTGGGTCTTTCTCAATGGCTGGCTTCCATTTATCTCCTTGTCCTTTAATCACCTTTTGATCTTTCTCCATCTTGGACAGAATTTTTCACTACGAAATACTATAACTGATAAATTGATATCATTTTTCCTCCACACCCAAAATGAATGAATTTAAATAATTATGTGCGCCAGATGCAATCATTATGTATATCCCTTCTCTGTTCATCTTTGCCTTTCTGTGATGTCTCTGAAGCAGACGTCTTCTTTGAAAATAGAGACAATAAAAACTTTACAGATGTGTAACTTCCATATAGAGTTTAATGAAAGGTAAAGTACACCTTTTTCATGTGCAAACTACAGAAGTGAAAAGTACCAGCGCAGAAATGAAAAACCTCAAGTATGGTGTTGCACTAAACGCGATTCAAGATAAATAAAGTAAGTAGGTCACTTCTGGAGTGTGCGTGTGTAAACGCATATGTAACACACACATGCACGTGTGTGTGCGTGTTATGTGCTGTCGTGTCAGCTCCCGCTCCTGGAAACCCTATGACTAAGTGATGTCCACAGTGGCCTGCCCTCAGCAGCCCTGATCAGCTCCTGTAGACACCTGCTTATGGCTTCTTTTGTGGACCCGATCCATATCATATAGGGCTTTCCTCTTTTCTTACTGCCCTCTAATTTTCCATCTATCTATCTATCTATCTATCTATCTATCTATCTATCTATCTAATCATCCTTCATTATCTGCAGGGATTGGTTCCAGAAACCCCCAGGGATACCAAAATCTAGAGACGCTGAGTCCTTCATGTAAAATGACTTAGTCTTTGCATATAAACGACACACATCTTTTTGTACAATTTAAATCATCTCTAGATTACTTATAATCCCTAATACAATGTAAATGTGATATAAATAGTTGTTATAGTGTATTGTTTAGGGAATAAGGACCAAAAAAAGTCAGTACATCTTCAGTACAGATGCAACCATGGGAGGCCTAAATATGTAGTACAAGTCAGCAAGAATGTAATATTTTTTTCTAAAAATTTTAATCCAAAATAGGTTGAATTCATAAGATGTAGAATCCATAAATATGGAAGGCCAACTGTGTGTGTATGTATCTTTTGATACACATATATACACGCACATAGAGAGTGTCAAATCATTTTTAAAAGGAAATAGAAAATCATCAAATATAAATATATATATCATCTCTATTATTTGCTTTGTGTTTTGCTGCCCCCATGCACAGACTTCCGTTAGGCACTTTTGCCTTATACTCTAAAGCACCCTGTATGTACCCTATTGCAGGATGAACGCACTCCATTACAATCGTCTGTTTTCTTATCTGTAGTCTTTACTTCAACGGTTCTCAAGCTATAGCGCGCATCAAGCTCACATAGAGGGGTTGGTCCCACTCTGAGAGTTTGTGAATCAACAGGTCTAGGTCTGGACCTACTAAATGCCATGTTTAACAAATTCCCAGGTTATTGTGATGCTCCTGGTACAGGCGCTATACTTTTGAGAGCCACAAATTTAGTTTTAGTTTAGTTTAGTTTTTTTTTTTAATTTATTTGAAAGTGAATTGCAACTAGATCTTTGAGGTTCAATCCAAGATGAAAGCTGTTAAAAGCAACTGGAAATTCTATTCCGACCAACAAAATTGTCAGGTTTGAGAATCGCTGTCCCAAATGATTTTAGAAGCTGAGAGGGACTACTTTGCACCAGGTGCTCACCCCCAGGCTCCATTCTAGTGTGTCCGGATTACAGAAGTGCTGCCAAGTGGACCTCCCGCACCAAGTCTGGCGGGTGCAATACATGTATCATCCTGGCTTCGATTGGTTCCTCTGAAATTGGTCTAAAAATAAGTGATTTCTCAGCCCTGGGTGCTCATTAAAAAACCATTTGGGACACTTAAAATGTATAGCATACTGAGACATCACTTCCAAGCAATATGGATGGGGTCCTGGCAGTGATAGTTATGTTTGTTTGTTTGTTTGTTTATTTATACATACTTCTTAAGGGAGTCTAACACGCAGCCCAGATGGAGAACCACTGGGTTGAGTGATCTCTCTGGTCCTTCCTGGCTCTAACAGGCAGAACTTTGAGGCTTTGGAACGCTGATGGAGCCAGGACTCTTTCCATGCCTACGACATTTTGACAGTGCATGTAACTTCTCATTCACTCTAGTTAATATTTTTTTTCTTTCTTTATTCCTCTTTTGTTTCTTTATTTTTCCCATTGTTACTATCTTTTAGTGTGGCGAAATATTTCAGTTTGGTTGTGAGCTAGCTAGGTCAAAGAGTCTGTAAAATATAGACGTCAGAATCTGTTAGGCGAGGCTCAGAAGGGCCAAATAAAAACAAAGTCGTGAGGCGGATAACAGAGAGATTTTGATGATCACTTGTCAGATAACCATGAAGGGAAGAAGGATGTTTTGAGTATATTGTCTAAAATCAATTCCATCTCCAAGAAGCTTCCCAAACACAAAAACTCCTGGATCTGGCATCTTCAGTTCTGCATAAACCTGGAAGGGACTAAAGGGGAACTAATAATAGCCTCCTGGTGTCTTCCTTGCGTCCAGCAGAGGTGGGAAGGAGGACATCACGCATGCGCTGGGTTTAAGACTGAGTACGAAGAACAAAAGCCAACTCATCGAGGCTGTTTTGGGGCATTTTGATTTCTGAATCAAATTAGATACCGGTATTTAAATTTACTTATGTCTGAGGATGATCGCAGATTTGAAATGGATGTACAACTACTGCGCAACGGTTATAACGGGATGAGAACCTAAACGGTAATTAGAAATGGAGGAAATGTTCAAGCTATAAATAAATTCTCAGATAGAAATCACGATTTGGAAACAACAAGTACCGTACCCAATATTTATCATTTTAAATACACAGTGTCATTTTCTGTTTGCATAATTATATAGGGAACCTGAATTTAGTATATGCATAAAGGTTTAAGAATAAATTTGTATATGAGAAAAGAGAGAGGGTGTTTTTGTTTTGCTTTCTTTTCTTTTCAAGACAGAGAAGAAATTCCACTTTGCCAAATAGATATATTCATTAAAGAAAGCACACAGTTCAATAACTGTAATCCTGAATACATATTGTTCTTAAATTAAGAAGTAGATAAACTCTATCTAATTGAAATTTTTTCTTATTCAGTATTTTGAACTTTGGTATTTAACAAACAGAGATTAACAAAGAAAAGATAAATGTAGTACAATATAAACAGCCTTACAATATGTAAATACTGACTTATACATCTGAAGGAGAACCATACTTCTACTTACTTTTGCCTGAAATTTTCCGAGGTTGGAAAATTCCTGAATGATATTCAAATCTACTTTCAGATGGTTTTATAAGCAGAGAAATGTCTCTCTTTTTTTTCTTTTTTCTTTCTTAAAAGCACAACTTGTGAAATAATTGGCCTACAGAATACATGTTGTTCCCAAAAATCCAAGTGACCTGTTTTGCCAAATTAGAAGGTAATCAATCAATCCACACGTGGTTTTGTTCGTGTGAGATAATTCACCAGTCTAGACAATCAGTATTATTGATGACTCTGTCATTTCATTCCTAGAAAGATTATCTCCCAAATTGAGAACAATTAGGAAAAAAAGAAACTGCTAAGTACAAGGCATGTCTTTGAAAGATATTTTTTAAATAACATATAAAATGATTCTACTTCTACAGGCTTTTCCAGTTATTTTTCTCATAAGTTATATATATATATATATATATATATATATATATATATATACTAGTGTCAAAATCCACATTACTGAGATAAATGCTGATAGACTGTGTGAAATCACGCTAAACCTTTATAACGTTAAAATGTATTGTAAATGTTTTTCTTTTCTTTATTGCAGAAAATGTACTCCGTAAAATAAAGCAGCAGAATGTATATCTGAATTTTTACTGAGGACTGCAATGAATCAAATTACTCATTCCAAGGAAAGAAATAGTTCTAAAATATTGTCTCATACTAGTAATGAATACATGTGTAATGCATGTCCATTTTTCTCATTTTTTGGTCATATAACTGAAGAGAGAACTCTTTTACCTTGTACAAATTTGACCACTTTGCATAGAGAGAAAACAAGAGTTGAAAGTGAGACCTTGTGACTCTATGTTGCGTGACCCCAAGTAACCTCCCTTTAACAGGTTATCAGCCGTTTCATACCTGTATTTCCTACCAAGAGGAGAAAGGTTATTAATTCCTACAAGACTCAACAAACGAAAGGCAAAGACGTAAGAAAGAGAATAAATTTAAAACTTCCTTAAGAATCTGTTACCTCCTGAAATGAAAGCTTCTCATTAGGTCCCTCAGGATGATCTTTTCATCTGAACATTAAACTCTGAACAGCTTCCCTTGTGCTCATAGAATAGGTTTCAACAATAGAAAATCAGTTTCATTTTTCTACAGAAAAGTAGAAAGAAGTAACAGAATGCATAACTGAATGAATATAAATTTAGGAGTAAGAGGTAAAAAATGACCACGGGCTGATTAAATATTTGAAGGAATGTTCTCATAATTTAGAGACTCTGAAAGGAAAGAGGATGTCCCAGGAATAACATGTCCAAGGAGCATCTGTCTAGATGATAACGTGTGCCAGTGTTCCAAAGCGCTTCCCAGAGTAGATGGGAAAGTGGCCTAGGTGATCTGTGAATCGACGAACCCAATGACTATGATTATAATTCCACCAATTACTATGGTGGAATTATAGTCATAATTATAGTCATAATTCCACCATATGACTATGCTCCACCAATATAGTTCACTATGCTCATTGGCTGAAATGTTAAGGTACAGGGAAGGATGTTTTTTTTTTTTCTCTAAATAAATATTGAGAACCAAACTACTCATTGAAATGTTATTTTACTTTTAAAATCTTATTTGCAAAGCATGTTTTTCTTAGTTTTTAAATTTCAAGTTTATCTGGGGATACTCGATATATAAAACTGTGCTAAATGTAAAACTTAGCTGTTTCATGAAGTCCTTCCCTCAGGCACGTGTTCAACTGTCTTCTTTGGTTGGATCTATATGTAAATGATGAGCTGCAGAGGTCGATTATACCTCCTGCAGTTCGTGGCCACCTAAATTCATAGTTACGAACCTCGACAGAACTCTCAACAATGCTTTTTCATCTTATTATGTTTAGCATTGCCAGACTTAGCCAAAAAAAAAATGTACAGGATGCCCAGTTAATTCTGAATTTCAGATAAACAACATTTTTTAAATGAGTATGCGCCAATGAGAAATGATCTGTTGTGTATCCGCAATATAAATTTCACTAGATGTTTGACCCTGCAACCAAACCCCTTCTCTACAAGACCATCAAACAAACAAACAAACCCCAAACTTTTATAATCTGTAGATCTATATTTGTCCACATTTATCACATCTTCTTTTACTTCTATTGCAAAGAAAGACATACCTATTTTCCTTTCTAGGGCAATCCTTTTATTTTGGGCTTTGAGTCCCTTCCTTTTCTACCTTTTCTGCGGGACCTTAATAAATCTCTCTCTCTCTCTCTCTCTCTCTCTCTCTCTCTCTCCTTCCCTCTCCCCTCTCTCTGCTCGAGTCCTCTAAATTAAAAAACAAACCAAGAAAAGGCCCCCAAATTCATCTCTCTCTCCATTTATTACATTATCTCATTCCTTTCACACTCCTAGGTTTCAGTCTGCCTCTTCATTCATTCTGCTCCTTCTCTCTGTTAGTTTCTTTTTCTCTTCCAGGACCATTAAATGTTGCCATTCCACATGCCCTCATCTTCTCAGTTTACAGATTTCCAATGGGAGACCCTGCTGCTCCCCACCTTATGCTCGAGACTCCCGAATCTTCATCTAAAGTTGAAATACTTCTTCTGAACTGTAGACCTTTATACAAACCTGCCTCCTGGGTCTCTCTCTTTGGATATCTGCCTTATATCTCAAACTATCATGTCTAAAACTGAACTCTATCTTCATCTTTTATATCTGTCTTTCAAACAGTGCATTCATTCTCTCAGTAGTAAATGGTACTACAACCTTCACCGTTTTCTAAATTGGAAACTTGAGATCAGATACATATGTAATTTATCATCAAGTCCTGTTTGATTTACTTTCAAAATACTATCAAAATCCACCTACTTCTTTTGATTCTCCCCGTCGTCACCATCACCTCTCCCCTGGGACAAAGCCACACCTTTTTAATTGGTTTCCTGAAGTCAGTCTTGCCCTCTCCAATCTACTTTCCAAAAGCAACTTGAGTGATCTTTCGAAAAATAAAGGTGACAGTGTAATTCTTTTGCTTAAAAGTCTACAGAAATTTTCCTTCGTCCTTAGTACACAGTCCAAGCTCCTAACTATGGCTGATAAAGAACTCAGGGATTCGCTACCATCTCTTCATCCTGCTCTCTGCTAGGCCACACTGAAACCCTTTTTCATTGTATCTCACTCATCTCTGGGTGCTCAGATGTAACCATATCCTTTTCCTGGAACAGATGATCTCTTCTCTTTGCCTGACTTACTCTTACTTCTCCTTTGCATTTCTCCTTAATTGTTAGTTCCTGATTGTTAGTTAGGGAAACCCTCTATGTTCTACTAGATGCGATGCATTCTTTCAGCTTCATTCATGGATATTTAAAAAACATTTTAAACATTTTAGCACTCGTTTAATTATTTGTCTTACCAACTGGAATATAAGTTCGTGAGTGATGGGATCACTACTGTATTTTCCACTATATGCAGCTTCTAGTAAGTTCCCTTGAAATGGTAAATTCCCAACAAATAGTTGTTTAATGTGTGAAATGAATGAGTACACAGATATGATGACAGAGATAAAAAGGGTTCATTTTCAGCACAATTTTCTTAGGAGCTCAGGTCAATTATTCAAAAACTACCTAAATCAATCTTAAAAATGCTAGTGCTTTGTCACAAAGCATGACCCCGTTGCTCTTGAAAAGTAGTCTCCTGTTATGAATCTTTAGAGTTTCAGAAATTTGCTCTCTTCCTTTTCCTACATCCAGTTTAAAGTTCCTGCAACTTGCAAGAATTAAGTCAAAATACAGATTCTTTGTTCCCATTTTCTCATCCAGTTTTTCCTCCAAATTTTTAATGAAGAAATGAAAATATGCCTAATGAAGACTATAGCAAAACAATACAAAAACTAAAACCAGAACATTACCAGTAGCTATTATTTACTTTTGGGCTCTTCTTTAATTAAATAATGCACAGATGGAATTCAATATTCTTCACTTTGCTCTGACCCACCCAACTCTTATTATCATGCCCATGGTTTTTAGAAGTCTTTGCTCTTAGTCTTCACTGACTACGAAGTCATTCCAAAAGTTCTGTTTAAACAACTGCTAAAGGCCAGACTCATCTGAGTACTGTGGAGGGCACAAAATGGGTGTGAGATAAGATCCCCATATTCGAAGAGCTGATTCTATAGGGAGAAGAGAATTAACACACGAGAAATGGTTAGAGAACAACTGAATCCTAAATGTGTGATATTGCCCCTAAAGGTTGTGGGAATTCCAAGAAAAAACAGATCACTGTGGATTGGAATGATACGGAAAAGATTCATGGAAGCTGATAAAAACAAGATGACTAGTGAAGTCTACCTAAATATGCCCATTTAGAGAGAAGGAGAAAGACATCTGGGAAGGGAAGAAGGGACTGCAATGGCAATTGAGCACTATTTTTTTTTTCTTCTAATTCTTTTCCCACTTTTTCTGGTATTGCTGCTGCTCTTGCTATTGTCGAAATGTCCTATCCCCATTCATAAGGTTCTAGAGGGGTTTTCAATAGCCGCATCTTTTATCCAACTTTCTCACCCAAGGACTTGCTTCAGGCAGAATGTCTCATGCCCCTGGTGACTGAGATCAGCTCAAGGATGTGACCTGAGGCATGCGAATGACATTCCTTCCCCCAGATTTCAAATTCTGGAAGAGAACATTTCTCTCCTCTGTTAGGTCACTGCTGGTAAGATGTAAGCCTGAAACTATTTCTGTCCCTTCCCTCTGCTATAGAGAGGAAGTTTGTCTGCAATTGGAGAACATGAGAAAAATGCACAGAGAAGAAGAGGGTGTGAAGAACCACCCAGGTTGAGTCCCTGAAGCCATCTGTATACCTGAACTCCCATTTCTGTGGCAAATACATCCCTTTCTTACCTAATTTGAATTGGTTTCAGTCAAATTTAACCTAGTGGAAGAGTCCTGACCAAAAGAGGTAGTAGGCTAAAAGAGGAAGAACCAAACTTGGACATTGGCAATGAGAAAGAAGGCATACATCAGAAGCAATATCTGGAGGAAGAAATAACAGGACTTGGTTAGAGACTGGATGTATTCATTGCATAAGGAAACAGTCTAAACTAAAAATTCAAGAACTCTGTGGACTCACTGACAGAAATGGGGGTGGTTGAGATGAGGAAGTGGTTTTGAAGGGAAACAATATCCAAACCATGAGTTTCTGCTAAAGTTGGGACGTTGTCATCTACGGCTTTTAGTAAAGATGGCCCTCACTCTGCTAGTTAGTACCACAGTGTAAATGTGGACAATAATCTAATTATGCTTTGGATCAGCATTCAATAAATTGATAGAAAATGATAATTATGCTTGCCAAACCCATCCTCTTAGGAACGTTTCTCTTTCTCATCCCATGAAAAGCCCTGGGAGAATTTGCAGCATAGAACAGTGGTTCTCGAAATGTGGACCTTAGGTCAACAACATCTGTATCACCTGTGAATATTTTAGAAATACAAATTCATGGGCCCAAAGTAAGGGAATCCGAAACTCTGGGATTAGATCCAATGGATCTGCATTTTAACAAACCCTGTAGTCGATACTGATGTCTGTGCTAAGGTTTGAAAACTGCTGGTGTAGTTTTCTTTATATGTTGGGCCCATAGCAATGTGTATGATTTCACACACTAAGAATGACTTCCTTAGAAAAATTCGTTTTCCCGAAATCTATTTATTCAAACACTGTGTTGAGTATGTGCTATCTGCCAGTCACTGTTCCAAACACTATAGAAACTGCAGTGCACACATCTGATAGTCAATCACAAAAATACCTACATGTTAGCAATTTTAAAACTATGCTAAGAGAGTGACTACGGGGGGGACCTGAGTGTTGGTTAGGGAGTCATGAAGGCATCCCTAAAGAAATGACATTTAAACGATAAACGAATGACTAGGAGTTAGTCTGGTGAAAGACGGAGGGGTAATATGAAGGCATTCCGGGCCCTAAAGAGAACAGGGCCGGATACTTTCAGGGAACCGAAGACAGACCAGCATGAGATCATCAGCAACGACTGACAGGGAAGCTGGGGATGCCGGATCATGCAGGGACTTGCAAATCATATTAAAGATTTTGAATTCGCCACTGAAGGCAATTGAGAGGCTGTTGAAAAGTCTCAAGGATGGGCCAACACGACCTAATTCACATTTTCGTAAATGGAATTTTTTTTTTTTCTATAAAAAAGGCAAAGCTTTCCCCACTGCACAACTGTGGAGGTAGCAGCATGATGATTTCTGTTTCCCGTAAGTTATACCTGGCTAACAGAGAAACTCTCTCTAAGGTTTTGATGAGGGTGAGAAAGAACACAGAGTCCATGTCAGAACTGCCTGCTAGGAACAGAGAAGGAGGAAGGGCTTCTTCTGCTTTTGTCATGCGGCTCAGACCGGTCCTGCCTGTGCGTGTCTCAGGCAGCAGGAGCGCAGAGTCACAGGGAATTGTAGCTTCTTCAGTGGTCGTCCTTCTTCAGGCTACCCAGAGACCCTGGTGCTCAGCCTCTGTCCATCTGGAGGCTTTTCCCCCCCCTACATTGAAAGATTTCATTCACTTTCCAGACATCACAGTCACCTCCCCGAGAATGACACCCAAATCTCTACGTTCTCTCTGGCCTCGACGAGATTTTTATTTTTATTTAAATAAAAATTGCCCTGTGCTGATACATCATGTTAGTGACAATTGCAAATATGCAATTGCTTAGTGTCGGTCTGTGTATAGTTCGCTAATGTTTGGAAAATCATACAGACCCAGCCCTGACCGGTCTCCTGCGTTTCCGTGACATGTCTCATAATGTCTGCTGGACAGCTGACCCTTGAATGTCATTGCAACCACGAACGGCCTGCCTGTAACTGAACTCACGTCTTCCCCAAACTAACTGGCCTCTGATCTCTTTTGCCTCTGTCAGGAACATCAGCATTTACTGTCTCCCACGTTCCGAAGATTGGAGTCATCTTTGACTCCTTCATCTTACGCGCCCTCCAATTCCAAGCATTAAGATTGTTCTTATTCACCTGGAAAGATGCCAGTATGCCAACATTCCCCCTTCTCATTACCCTTTATCATCCTAGTCCTACTTATCCCAAAGTAGGATACTTCTGCCATATTACAAATCGTTCTCCTAAATCTAGGTTCCTTTCCCAGTACGCCCTCAAACACTGTGGCTACTCTGTGTTGTTCTTCATCAGCCCTATTTTATTTAGCAAAGGCTGTTTTGTGTTATTATTATTATTATTTTTGCAACAGAATCTTCTTTCTTTCTTAAAAGAATATTATGTAGAACCACATTATATAAGAGAGATTCACGAAACTTTTCTGGTTGAAGCCGAGCTAGAGGAAGTACAATCCTCTTGATCTGGCCTCAAGTTTTGAGGCAGCCTCTTTGGCACCAAGAGGCTCATGGAGGCAGTTCGAAAACAAGGATGTATACAATAAAATCCATGGAAAGATATGCATGTTTTGTTCACAATGTCTCTTTAAAACAACAAAAAAAATTTCACTGTTTTCAATCTATGCGCGCATTCCAACCTAGTCACACAAGTTCACACGAAATTCTTAAGTGCACAAGTGTCATTCCCGCATCTTTGGATGGGCTCATGGTATTTCCCCTGCCCTGAGTGCCTGGGTTGCCATTCAGGCATCCCAGCCAATCTAAAGTCTACTTTCCTCAATCCCAGACCTACTTCGTATGGGGTTCCCAGAACGTTGCAGCTCTCGGCAATTTCCTTCCTTCAAATTGCTATAGTATTTCTTTTTTTAAATTCACCCCGTACTATCTCGAACTTTCATGTTTTCAGGTACACATTCGATTTCTCCCACCAGATTACAGGCCACTTAAAGGAAAAATCAAATCTTTTGTCACTTTTTACCCTTGGTATCTAGTATAACGCGATACACTCAGTATTTGCTTAGTGGTTATATTTAGATGATAACTCATAGGAAGAAATAACACCTACAGGCTCATCGACCTCACTTTCATTAATAAAAGTCTAAGTTAAATATCCTGTCTTTGAAAATATTCCTCCACAGCCGTGTTTTTAAGTGAGGAGAATCAGCCACGCTATGACTCTAGTTGCAAGCATGACTTTTTTCTCCAATTCCCATTAAGCCTACGACTAGCTTCTTTGTCTGTTGGAAGTAGATTCGAGGAATGGTAACAGATGGCTGCAAGTGGACAACTCAGTCTGGAGGAGAAATAGTGTTGTATTCCATCCCCCAACATTGTAGCCAAGCCACACGTAAATCATATTCAAAAGATTACAAGAAATGTACATTAATATTTAAATCAAGTGGTGTCACTTCTCTTTTAAATCCCTTAGCATGTTTTACATGGCTCTCCCACCTCTGTCTTCCTCTGCACCTCCCATCCCCCCCCCCCGCCCCCCCCCCCCCCCCCCCCCCCCCACACACTTACCACACCCTGGCCACAAGAGCCGGCTTTCAGTTCCCTGGATTGCTAAACTCCTCTCGCTCTGCCTGGCCAGTCTTCTGTTTCTTTCCTTGATCAATACCTGTCATCCTTTGAGCCTCAGTCAGCTTGTCACTCACTGCCTTAAGAGAGTTATTCTGCGATCTCCCAGAATAAGGAAAGCTTCCTTGTTCATATGCCTTAACACAACTGTACCTAAATATTGACTACAAAATAGTTTTGCATCTCTTACCCCCATCAGACTGTAAGCTCTGTCAGAGACTATATGACCAAACCTTAGGCATTATAATATTTTCAATGTCTAGAATAAAATGGGTGTATAATAGATGCTTGAATATTAAATGAATGAGCATTGAATGAATGATTAGGTTGCGAAACTTGCAGAGAAGCAAACCATTCTAATATTATATGCCGCCCAGAGTTTAATTCTCGTCTTGTTGCCTATGATCTAAAAATCTGACCTTAAAACTCCCAAGCCTTGAATATATTTGTGTTAGGGTGCTAACAGTTCACCAAATTGACATAGGCAGCATTCTCTGGGTCACATGATTCTCATGACACACACACTTTAACTTCATAAAAACAAGCCCAAACCACCAAGCATTATGCAACAAAAACTTTACTTGTTCAGAACCTAACCGACTTAAACGATTGGGTATCATATAACAATTTAAAAATATTTGTCTTGTTTTAAATGGTCTCATTTGTAAATGACAGCAAGGATATTCCTATAATTCTCTTTAGCATTATTTTGAAAATGTGCACAGTTGGGTAAAAAGTGCGAGAAAGCAGTCTTATAGGTGTGTCTATATTATAGAAATATCTACGTGTCGAAACCTTTTACTACGTGATGATCACTACGGTTAACATGGTTTCCTTCCCTGAGGGTTCCAGCAACCCCACTGATAACGTCCATGACCTGGTTCTGTGTCCTTTCAGACCTGAATTACCCTGCTGAGTCAGACAACTGGATAACAAATTAGCACCAACCGCACAGGAGATTTTTCTGATCCAAAAATCTGACCTGAAAACTCCCGAGCCGTGAATACATTTGTGTCAGGGTACTGACAAGTCGCCCGATTTGCATTGGACAGCCTAAGGTTTCATACACTCTCACTCATATTTTCTCCACTAGTCTTGTCTTACCTAGAATGGGTGCGAGACTCAACTGGGTTTTCAGTCCCTTTACCAGGATAAATTCTGATTCGGTTTAACAGAGGGGAAAGGATAAATCAAACTGAATTCTGCAGCAGCTTTCAAACTCATGGACACCTCCACTTCGTTTTTCTCAGACCCACCTTTTCTCATTTTGTCACCTTATATTCAACAAAACAATTAACAGTAGGAGCCAATGTTCCGCTTTAAGGGTAGGTCTCAACCACAGCAAAAAGAAACACATTCGGATGGCATCGACTCTTTCCCTATAGTGACTGACCTGCACACTTCTAAGTTATCAGAAACGTCACGGTAGGCGGCAGGAGGCTTCTGAACAGAGTCATTCACCTGGATTCCTGCATCTTCCACACACTTGCCGCCTTCTGTTCCTGCCAACATGTCAGTGCTGGGATCTGTCTCTGGAAATCTTTTCTTGATTGTTTCATTTTGCCCAAGACTATGTGAGAGCCACGGGTCCCTGTGGTGGTATCTGCCTTCGCTTTCCTCATGGTTCCTCGAGGATCTCTTAATCTCAAAGGCTTGTCTAGGGAGGGAAAGACTGCACTCTTGGTACCATGGGCTTTTTCCTCGGCGGAGATTTAAAGAGCAACTCTCACTTTCGATCAGCTCTTGCTGCTTTTTACCTCTGGATCCCAAATCTACCAGATCGATTTCGTTGGGAGAGGAAGACCCATGCAAGTTTCCACATGATTTATTATTATTTCTCCTTCTTCGCGACAGTCGGAATTTAACTTGGGCTCTTCTTTTTGCCTGAATCCAATGACTTTCATCTATGGAAGATGAATCTGAAGAATCTGTGTAGAGCTCGCTCCATCTGGGGCTTGAGATCTGGAGGTTGAAATCACTTCTTCTCCCTTTTATCTGCTCTTCTGCATGCTCATACCTCTCAGAGGCCCTTCTCCTCCTCCTAGGCCTCTGTCTTACTGATTTCTTACCAGACTCCTTCCTAGCAGGGCTCAGCACCATGACAGGGGTGCATTGCTCAAATGCATCTTCTGACATATCATGCAAGATGGCAGATCTAGATAAAGCAGCAGGCAAAGGATGGGAAATGGGAATGGAGAGGAAAGCCATGGGAAAAAACAGAGAGAGAGAGAGAAAGAGAGAGAGAGAGAATGATGAAAATGATAGCATGGATCAGAAGCTGGTAAATAAAGATCAAATGAAGAAAATGTACTAAAGGGAAAAAAATAAATAAGCCTGTATAAATTATCCATGGACAATGTAAGGCAGAAGCAAGAGCCATACAGTCTCAGAAGGCACAACAAGAATACAAAACACAGGTCCAAAAAATATTCAATTGGATCATTTGCTCAGCACTTACCTGCAGATGTCCTGAGTGGATGGACAGACAGACAACCTTGACTGGCTCCTGGGAGCTGTCCCTGTTGTTGGGCTGCTTGCCTGGAGAAACAAGTTAGATAATTTGGCATCTTGGTTAAGGTAATACATGGTCGATATCTTGCTTTTCTTCCACATATTTAAAAAATTACAACAAACGTGGCTGCCGGTCATGTTGCTTATAACACAGCTCACAGAATGTAGGAAGTTAGAGGTCCGTTTTGCAAAAGTAAAACTTATTTGAGGAACTTGAAACAGCTGAGATGCTGTACCACTTGGCTGTTGCTTCATTTATGAGAGAGGAAGATGATTCTACAAGTTTCTATTCTATTTACTATAAACACGGGTGAAATGGCTCAATTTGCCTCGGAAATAAATGATCAACACTTTAATATTCTATGATATAAAGAATATAAAGGCTACTGTGTGACGAGGATGAGAATAATCTGGGAAGGTGAAATGACCAAATAGCCATTAGATTGCTAGATGCTGCCTGGAGTTCACAGTAAGTCACATCAAGTCTCCAAGAAATAATAATATAATTGAAAATAGTAACATTCAAAAGCCTGCAGTTATTACTAGTTCATCACTGAAATTAATAAAATCTATCCACTGCAACATCATTGACCTTTTATGTCTTTTAACTCATGACCATACTGAGCCTAAGAATAAGAGAGCCTGATACAATTCAGAGTATTGGTGCGAAGTTGAGTGAGCTACACTAAGCTCCTACTTTTGAAACAGAGCATTTTCTTCACTCTATTTGACTTCTTTAACCTGCTGTATATAATACAGATGATGATAAATTAAAAGCTGGATTGTATTGAGAATTTACTGTGTGCCAGGCATTGTGCTGTGACATGATCTACTGTCTCTTTAAGCTTTATAATAATCTCACAAGTGGGAGATAATTATAACTGTTTTGAATGAATATAATGTGCCGATCACTATTCTAAGTAATTTTCATCTGGTCACTCATTAATACTCACAAGAAATGTGTGGTAAAAACTGTAGTTATTTCATGTTACAGATGAAGAAACATAATTTGGTGTGCTGTTTTTTATTAGCAGGATTAGAGCAGGGGTTGGGAGGAGCAATCTTGCTCCTTTCTCCCTTCTCTTACCTACCTAGTAGTATACTTCTCCTCCTTATTAACATAGGACCCAGTAATCACTCTTCTAACCCCCAAATATGAAAATATTTTTCTGTGAAGATATGTGAACCCCAGTGTTCACTGCAGCATTATTCATGGTGGCCAAGACGTGGAAACAACAGAAGTATCCTTCAAAAGATGACTGGATAAAGAAGCTGTGCTACATACATACGATGGAATATTACTCAGCCATAAGAAGAGATGAAATACTGCTATTTGTGACACCATGGATGGATCTCGAGATAATCATGCTAAGTAAAATAAGTCAGACAGAGAGAGTTGAGAACCATATGATTTCACTAATATGTGGGGTATAAAACCAAAAGCGAGGAACGAACAAGACAAACAAGCAAAAACTCATAGATACGGACAAGAGTCTAGTGGTTACTGGAAGAAAAGGTTAGGGGAGGCAGGTAAGGGTTAAGGGGGTCAAATATATGGTGACAGAAGGAGATTTGCCTTTGGGTCGTGAACACACAATGCAATATACAGACGATGTATTACAGAACTGCACACTTGAAAACGATATAATTTTATTGACCAATGCCACTCCAATAAATTTAATTTAAAAAATAATCAAAAAAAGGTGAAGGGGAATAAGAGGCTCTAATTTCTAGGTATAAAACAAGTAAGTCATGGGAATGTGGTATACAGCATAGGGAATATAGTCATGGTATTGTAATAGCGTTGTACAGTGTCAGATGGTTGTTGGACGTGTGGTGATCACTTCTTTAGGTATATGGATGTTGAATAATTATCATGTACACCTGAAACTAACACAATATTGTATGTTAGTGATATGTTAATAAAAATCTTTATAAACAGATGTAAGAATGAGAGTGGAGGTCAGAGAGAAGGGAAGATGCTGTATATACTTCTGTGTTTGAAGATGGAGGGAGGGAGTCCTTGAGCCAAAAAAAAAAAAATGCAGGTGGCTTCTAGAAGCTGAAAAAGGCTAGGAATAAGACTGGAATATATTTGTCCAGGTGATTGATATAAAATTAATCCTAGCCATTGTCACTTTTGATTCGTTTTCTCAGCAAACATGAATAAAGAGTCTATTATGTAATATATACAATGGTGAGTTCTGAGATTAAAGAAATAGATGGCATCCTGTGGGGGCTTTTTGTTTAGTGGAGAAGAGATGTAAATGAGCAGGCAACTTTAATAGTCTAGTGTTTGCCGACAGAATCGAGTAATAGGAATTTCAAGGAAGGAAGGACGCAATGCAGAACGGAGGAGAGATTTCAAGTAAGAGTCCCAGAAAAGATGACGCCTGATCTCACAAGGGGGACTGTGAGAAAAGCGGAGAAGGGCGGTCTACACAGAAAGGAGGGTGTGCAAAAGCAGGGAGTAAAGAAGACGTGGCTTGTTTGGGAAGCACAGACAATTTTGTAGTGACTGGTGGAAGGTGGTGAATGAATTAGAAGTGATGCAAAGTCAGGATAAAGCTGTAGACGGAGGTCCTGTCTGCCCCATTGAAATGTTTGGGTTGTATCCTCAAATAAATAGAGTCTTTGACAGATATTCAGCAGCAAATGGAAATGATTAAATCTGAGTACTAGAGAGCTCACTTTGGCAGCTGAGAATTGGAAGGTCCAGGCCTGATTGTAAGCAGGGAGAAGAATTAGGATTCAATATACCCAGGATGCAGTGGGGATTGAGAAATGAGTTTAAATAATATAATTTCAACTGTTTTATTTTTAAACATGATAAAAATTATTTGAAAGATTAGCTGAAAAAACTAATATGGGGAAACATCTAGGAAAATTCTTTAATAAAGGCTGAGTGGGATCAAGGGTTAGAGTACCTTTAACAGATATCAAAACAGCATGAATCTTCAGAAATTAAAAGAGTATATGGATGGCAGAGGAAAAGACACATGATCAAAATAGAAATCTATAATCTATCTATGTATATATGTATGTATCTATGTATGTGTGTGTGTGTATGTATGTATGTATCTTATCTATTTATCTATCTGTCTATCTATCTATCTATCTATCTATCTATCTATCTATCTATCATCTATCATCTAGCTAGCTAGCCATCTTCTATACATAATAAAGTTGCATTTCAAATCAGCGGGAAAAGGCTAAAATCATTTGGAAAATGTAAAGCTCAATCCCTCCCTTACTGCCTACACTAAAGTTTGGGTGGATGAAAGACTTAACTGTAGAAAAACAAAACCACAAAAGTATGAGAAGAACACATAAGTAAATACATTTATAATATTGTGAAAGGGAATCTTATTTTTTTAGGATAATATGAAAAAAAATTAACATAGGGAAAGACATAAGGATGATGTTTAAAAAAATAAAAACTTCACATTTATAAAAAGGAAACATACACTCACACACAAACATTATCCTAGAAAAAATTCAAAGCCATAAATAATGTCATTGTCAGAATATGATAGCTAAACAGCTAATTTCTCTAGGATTCAAGGAAGAAAAATTGATTGATCTTTGAGAAAAATGAGTAAAACACACTGACAGGTAGTTCACAGAGAAGAAAATACACATGGCCAAAAGCCACATGTGAAAAAGGTGCTCAATCTCAATAAGCAAACAAATGCAAATTTACTTAGCACTGGTATTTACTTTCACTTATCAGATGAGCACATTTAAAAAAGATTGATAATACCCAGTGTACTGAGGTGGGGGAAACCAAGCATTGCCATATATTGTTGAAGTACATAATTGTAAATTGGCACAATCTGTTGGAGGACAATTTGGTAAACTCTATTAAAAGAGAAATGTCTACGCTATTCAAGTCAGAAATTCTACTCATAGGAATCAGTTTTGCTAAAACACTTGCGCAATTGCCCAAAGATATTTTCATTATAACAAGAATGTTCATTATAGCATTGTCTGTAATAGCAAGAAATTGGAAACAACCCAAATGTTTAGTTATTTATAATGAAATACATAAGCCATTACAAGGAATGAGATACACCACATGCATGCACACATAAAATCACACATACATTTGTAGGATATATTGTTATGGGAAAAGTCAAGTTTCAAAATTTTATGTCGTATGAGCTCATTTGGGTAAATAAGTCTTTCATGATGTATGTTATATGATTAGGACACATTTGAAGACGTATACATCAACCATGAGCAGTAATTATCTTCGCGAGGTAGGATCATGAGAACCCTTTATTTTTCAGGTTATATATTTCCATAATGTTTAAAATCTTTTAATTCTAATAAAAGGGAAAATAACTTTTTAATCATACTAATGATGATGTCATAAGTTACAACTATTAAAATCAAGAATCGAGATTGGTGGTTTTTCCCCCCCAATATTTAGTGATAAAGTCATTGCTTATTTAGCCTTTTTGAGTTCCACTTCCCTCCGATTAAATGTAGTTATCATGACGTCTACATAAAAACATCATTAAGAGGATAACATGAAAATATCGATCAGATACTGCTTTGTAGAGTGTCCAATGGTTGTAACAGGATACTAATCTTGAAACATTAAAATTCTTTTTATTCATTCCCAGCAAATTATGGACTCAGTGGTATCCCCTCATTCAGAGAGAAGACACATAACAGCCTCAAGTCAATGATTCTCAATCCTGGCCAAGAATTAGAATCACTGGAGAGTGTTGTTTTGTTTCGTTTTAATCCCTCTGCCCTGGCCTCATTTTAGAATCTGAGCAACAGGACTCAGGGTACAGAACCGGATCATCAGTGTTCTTATAAGCTGGCCCAATTACTCCATGTGCCTCCAGAGTTAAGAACCTGGCTTCGGTCAAAGTGTACAACATTCTACTTCAAATTTCATATTAGTCTTCTTTTCTTCTGAGATTCCAGTGATAATATTCTTAAAAGCTTGATTTATTTTATTATTATTATTATTATTATTATTAATAGAGAAAAGTGTTTTCTAAATTTCCAAATATCACTTTTTCAATCTAGAAGAGATCTTGGACTTCCGGTCACAGTTTTTCTAGAACTGGTAGTAGAGGGAGATGAGGAGTATGACTTGGTAGAAGTGATTGAAGCAGCAATCCCATTCCTCCAGCCTGGTGTGGGCTGAGGGAATCCAGATGCCTTCTGGTCCTTCTGTGAGTGTGTGAAAGGTAACCGAGATTGTTAGCCTGGGGAAGTAAGCAAGGGTCACCAGAGTTAAAGTTTATGTGACTTTTTTAACAGACGGCCACAGAAAAGACTAATCAGGCAAGAGGCCTGGCAATGCCAATGAAACCCAAATGGGTTAGAAGATGGTAAGAGTCCTGTTTGACGGTAACAAAGAGCTAGTCACCAGGCCTAAGAGCCAGGGACGATGCTCTAGCAATCGGCTGGTAATAACCCGTGGTACAGAACTCTGTATTCTGAAAATGGAAGGAAAAATGGGAAGAAAACTTGAAAGACTGAATGTGATTGAGTTCTGAACTGGCAGAGACTAAGGTCTTGTTTTGAAAAACAAACAAATGAACGAACAAACAAACAAACAAACAATTTCCCACATCAGCAGTAGAGGGGACTTAGGAGGAGAATAAGAAAACTCAGATTACTTTCAGAAATTCATGTTTTTTTCCCCTGCTCTGGTGTGCAAAATTTACCACGCTACCTGCTGCGAGCATGCCCCAAAGCATATAGAGACTTTATCTCTAGGCATCCCTCAACCGAAGAGGGCAGAAGCCAAAGGATAAGCGCTCCGGCCTCTGGTCTCTCCGGAAGTCAGTTCTTGGAGACTTTCTTCACATTCCATAGGTGACCTTGGTGGGTCTCACATCTACTCTAGCCTCCTCTTGGCCTCTCCTGCATTTCTCTCATTTCCCTTCTCCTTCACTCCTGTCACCCAGAGAACAGCTCCCAAACCACCCGTACAAGTCTTGGTCCCAGGTTCTGCTTTCGTGAGAACATAAACTCAGACACTGGGTGTTTTGTGTGTGCCGTCTCGTCTCAGATGAAGTGGGGGACTGTTGCCATTGGCCATATACCAGCCCGGACTGTCTCCCGCGCTCCCGTGGTTGTCCGTGTTACCCTTCACCGGAGTCCTCTAGTTGCAGGTCTGGTCCCCAATCTAAGTCCCTCTGCCGGAAGATCAAGTTCCAGATCCTGGCCCTCCCCCCAACCTCGTACAGTTAATTGTCCAGAGAGGGGGAACTATTCCTCTTACAGTTCTCATTACCTCCCTTTCCCCCCCTCCATTTTGATCTGTATTCCACGGAGCTGTGAGATTTATCTTTCTAAGGGATCGCTCCAGTCAATTTCATCTGCCTTTTCGAAAGGCTTCAACGGTTCCTGACTACCTAATAAATTAAATACAAAGAGACCAGTTTGGGATTTTAGGGCCTTTGTGTTCTGCATCCCATCGACTTTTCTGGTATTAACTTTAATCACTTCTCTTATTTCCTGGGTCCCAGCAAAACCTAGCTTACTTACTATTAAATATGCTCCATACTCTATCTCGTCCCTTTCTCTATAAAGAAAACAGCAAGAGAAAAGGCCTGGAATTTTCCTCAGTTAATTTCTCTACCTTTACGCACAACCATTTTCCTCTGTACTCTAAGAGCCTTTTTAATTCTCTTATGGAATTGCCCTCGCTCTAGCCTTTACTTTATCACCCATATTCCTTTCTGACCATTTCCAAACTGCCAAATTCTACAGCTAATCTTCTTCTTCTTCTTTTTTTTTTTTTAGCTTCCCTACCAGCTTGGGAAGAGGAGCCACGTCTTACTTGTTTTGGAAATCGTCACAGTGTCTCGTACGCAGCAGGCAGCTAATAAGGAATTGTGGGGTCGAGCTGAGCTTGGTCTAGACAGACTGACTTGAATTGCCCTTAGTAAAGCCTGTATCAATTTCAGTAAAGTGCTGACAGTCGCATCCAGTGAACCAAGATGAAAGGGTTCCACCCTCCTCTGTAAAAGAGGCGGTTCTGCTTTGTAACAAAGCGCATAAAAATAAAATTCGAGGCCAAATTTTATAGAATTCTTGAGTCCCTTTCCTTGGACTGCGGAGTTAAAAAGCACATCAGATTAAAAATGCATCTGCTGTTTTAAAGAGAGGGACTCTTATTTAGGAAGTGACGTTACTATCTTGTGTGGAGGAGAGTATATCTTTCATAGATTTTTAAGCGGGCAGGGTCTGTTTAAAAAGAAAACATAGTAATTGAGAATAAAAACAAATTAAAATCTTTTAAATGTATGGCCCTATTCAGCAGCAATGAATTGTTTTAATTTGCTAGTTGGTACATTATGAGAGTTTGGTAATTTGTTCATCCTTTTAATAGGTATAAGATTGAAATGTGGTTGTGAAGGGGAAAATAACAATTGGCTGGATGAGCAGAATAATATGTTCTTTGAAATGAAGCATTCTTTGTAATGGATGTTTATTTCAGATGATTACATTGTACAGTGCATTCGAATGGGAAAAACAAACAGGAGGCCAGCTGCACTAATTTTATCAAAGTTATTTATATCAGCCATATAATTAAAGGCAGTAATTTCAAATTAGGTTTTCTGAGAATCCATTTATAGGCAACACAAGGCAACTTGTCTCTATGGCATCTAGACCATGATTGTGCTCCGGGGGCATTGTTAACTATTGCCAATTGGCCTTGGCATTTTGAAAATTAATTATTGTTTCAAAAGATGCGAAAGCTGTTGTCTCCTGCTGCCCCTGACCAGTTTAGATCCAGTCTACTAGGAGAACGTGATCTGTAATTTATGGATGTGACAAAGTGTACTCATGCATAATCATTTACAAACGGTTTCTCTTATTTAGTAATACATTAACAGAGCGCCGTGAAGAACGATTCTAGAACTTCAGACGGGAAATGCTGTCACAGAAGATTCTTTTTTTAAAAAAGTCTCCATTAATTTCAGCAGCAGTTCCTGAATTACACATTGAAGAATTAAATATTCAATGAAACATTAAACCGGCTCTAGGGAACAGAAAAAAGGCCAAACGCTTTCTAACAAACCCTTTTTGGTTGTGAAAATGATATTTAATGAACAAAAAGATATCGGTTGAGAGAACAAACTTATAGAGTCTTAGGGCCAGGGGAAACTTCATGAAGATGACCCGGTCTAACTTGCGACTGACACTATTATTCCATTTATAACACTCGTTGTCACCCGCCCTGCTTGGCCAGCAGCAGAATTTACTTTCTCCTGAGAACATCCCTAGCATCGTTCTAACTATAGCGTCTAACCATCTCGCCCTAGTATCACACTGATGTCCATTTCTCTGAGGTTTTCTGTACTAATTCTAGTTTTACCCTCCAAAGCCACACAGAATTTGCTAGTCCGCGTCTTTCTTCGATAGCAGGGCCCTTTACTGCGTGCTGCTCCACGTATGTAGTATACTCTTGCACCCCATCCTTGACCCTCTTATGCAATACTGGGGTACACACATGCAATTTCATGTAAGAGTTTGACGTACGCATTTGGAGCAGTGCATAATTAAACTTATTGGAAACATGGTATGCCAGTGATAAATCTGCCGAGGAGAATTTAAGACAACGATAGAACGTCAATGTCAGGTTAGCAGCGTTTTACTTTGCTTGATATGTAATCAGTGAAGGTTCTGATTAGGAGATTAGGATGATGACAGGTGTCCTTTGAAAAAAGGTTAAACTACTGAAAAAAAATGAAACTGAAAAAAAATCAATTTATAATAGCGCCAAAGCCATAAAATACATATAAATTAATCAATGCGACAGGATACAGAGTCCAGAAATAGATTCATAAATATGATCGACTGATTTACGACAGAGGTGCCAAGGCAATTCAATGAGGAAAAGAATGTCTTTCAAACAAATGGTGCTGGAACAGATGGATATCCACATGGGAGAGAACTAATCTCAATCCTTACTTGAAAACATTAAAAATAAAATAATTCATTCAAAACAAAAAGTGAAAACTATACAATTCAGAGGGAAAAAATAATAGGAGAAAATCTTTGTGACTTCAAAGTAGGAAAAGATTTTCTAGATGACACCCAAAAATTAGTCATTGGTGTATTAGGTTTTATATAAATTAAACACTTTTGTTCTTAGAAAGGCATTACAAAGAAAGAATGGCGTACCATTCATTGCACACCCATTAGAATGGCTACAGTTTAATAATACTGACAGTATCAAGTACTGGTGAGAATGCAAAGCACCTGGAACGTTCATACATTACTGGAGGAAATGTAAAAAGGAAAGACCTTTTGGCGGTTTCATATAAAGTTAAATGCACCTACCCATACAACTTAGCCATTCCACTTCTATGTATTTACCCAAGAGAAATAAAAGCATATGCCCACTCACAGCAAAACCTCGTATACAGATCTTCACGGCAGTATTATTCACAATAGCTAAGATGTGGAAGCAACTCATGTGTCCATGGACGGAGGAATAAATAAGCAAAATGTGGTGTATGCACACAATGGAATATTATTCATCCTTAAAAAGGAAGGAAACTCTGACACATTCCACAGAATGAATGAACCTTGAGAACCTTATGCTAAGTGACATAAACCAGACGCAAAAAGACGAATATCGTATGATTCCACTTATGCGAGATATCTAAAGTAGTCAAATTCATAGAGGCAGAAAGTAGAATGGTGGTCGTCGGGGGAGTAGAGGGGGGGGAAACAGGAAGTTGTTGTTTATTGGGTAGAGAGTTTCAGTTTTGCAAGATGAAGAGAGTCCTGGAGATTGGGTGCACAAAAATGAGAATGTACTTAATTAACACTACTCAACTCGTACACTTGCAATCGGTTAAGATAGTACATTTGATGTTAATTCTATTTTAACCACAATTTAAAACAAAAATTTAAAAATGTATGAAGGCAGTGGGGCAACGAGGAAATGAGAGCGGCAAGGACGAGAGGAATACCTTTGGGTCCACGGGCCAGAGCAGTAATCTCAATGTGGTTCTAAGTTTTCTGGTCCCTCATGCAAAGAATCGCATGTACTTTCCATAAGATAAAAGCATCGTGAACCATTAGAAGAAGTGCAATTGCTGGTTCGGACACCAAAAATGAACGTTCATCTCTAGGTTTTCATTTAAAAGAAACAGTGATGAACATTGATGCTCAAACACAATTTTTATAACGAATACAGTGGTGAGTTTCAGACTCACATCCATTATTACTTTCTAATGGCATCCGGTCAAAGTAAAATTCAGTGTGACAGAAAAACTTCTACTTCGATCTTATATCGTCAGAAAACAATAATGAACATATGTTTGAAATTTATTGCTGTGTTCATTATAAAATATTCCTACCTTCTTCACCTACTCCTCCCTTTTGAAACCTTCACTGCTCATCTGCCAAGTCTTTGTCATGCAATTTGGATTGGCAGATAGTGATACTTAAGGGAGAAAGAGAAGCGTAATAGATTTCTCTACAAAGTCTGAAAAGGAAATAAATAAGATCCAGTAAGGAGATAGAATAAAGACAGAGTGATAGGGACCTGAACAGCGTTAAGTTTTGTGGGTGAGAAACAAAGATGAGCAGCTGATTAAATGAATAAGGATTTAGGGGATAGAGATAAAGGATCTTTAGGAATCCTTATTGTGTGTTCTTTGCCCTGGTTCGAGCATCATCTCTTCATCTGCTTCCAATCCATTGACCACGCCAAGAAAACCTTTCTGAAAGAGTTCACCAGTTCAGAATTGGAACTGCATTTCTTTTGAATGACACTTTGTGCTGACACTTCACTTAAATTGGGAGCAAGGCAGCCTGGATTTATTGAGTTTCTATCGATGAAAAGCCACCTTACAGAAGAGCAAAATATGGGGATCTAAAGTACTCTTTGTTAACCGGCTTAATTCAAGAATTAACTTTAAGAGCACCTGGAGGAAAAGCTGGAGATCAGATAATACTTTATAAATGCTGTGTCTCTCAACAGGGTTGTTGAGAAAGAGTTGAAATGGGTTAAGAGTTATGTAGTCACGGTAATATGCTCCATGAAGCGATTCCATGTGGCTAGTTAAGTGTGGAGTCAGATGAGAACAGGGAAACATAAGCATCTTCTTATAGATATTGGGAGTCCTATCAAAATGCCTAAATAAAAAGCTGGCACATAATTACAAGGAAATTAGTCAAAAGACAGACACCCAGGCAAGGCCAACAGCTAGCAGAAGAAACTTTTGAGGTTCACGTAAGTGTTCAGATAAGAGAGCAACTAAGATCTCAAATTTCAACACCATGGGTCACAGCTATGGGTAGTTTTATGCTGGAAAAATCTTTAAGTATGCCTAATCATATTTCTACCATGTTTAAACAATGACAACAAAAAATCAGCAAACAACCGCACATTTAACCATCTGAGCTATATCACCTTCTGTTATATCCACCAAATTAAACAGCTTGCCTACTCCATGCTGAAGTAACTAAATAAGTTGTATTTTTATACAGGATTATTAACATTTCATAAAAGCAAAAGCACATTTAGTTTTTAAATAGTTGATTTGTAGATCTTTAGAATAATAATCTAATAATTGGGCTAATCATCTGGTAAGGCCCCCCTTTGTTCATTAAAATCATATTATCTATATCAGAGAGAATGCTTACTTTTCTATTTCAAATGCCAAAGGGGTACAACCTGACAATTAAGACAAGAGAATGCAAAAAGACTTTACAATATTAGTCTCAGTTTTCATACTTCCTTCATTTATAATTTGTGTTTTTATGGTTTTAACACAAAATCTCATTATCATGTCAACCTATAAGTTTAGTCTCTGAGTTGTCCCTAAAGTCATTTTTAGCATCTGGCAAATACATTTGCTTTATGTTATAATATGTCATTCTTGCATTTTCTACATGTTAATTTCGAAATAGTGTCTGCTATAAGAATCTAAAAAATATTTCTTAACATCTGAGTTGTTACTTCATCAAATCTGTCACTTTTGAAGAATAAAATGATAGTTTAACTTTGATTGAGAAAGCATAAGGAAATCAAGTAATCATACTGTTTGGGAGAACAAAGAGAACTAAAGTTATTACGATTCCTGTAATTTTGTTATTATGACTAATGATAGTATAAGAAAATGATGGCTGTTTGCAGGGGGAAAAAAAGAAGTGTCTAAAGGAAATGAACTCTTGTGATAGTCATAAATCTGGGGTTTACTGAAGGTCTTGAGATACATTCTTTCTGAGAATCAGGGGTCTACTCTATGTAGTTATCATATATTAGACCAGAAGTAAGAAACTACAAGGAAAATATTAATTCCTTAACTGAGGCAGCAAATATTTTTAAATTTACTTTAATGGAAAGTGAATATTTATATGATGGTGAAGGAGTCAAGGACATACCACCCCAAAATATGCTGCTTTGGAGTATCGATTATTTTTTCAGCTAAAGGCACTTGAAAAACAGCAGCTACACTCCATCCTTCCCTTTTCTTCTTGAAAGCAGGAGACTGACTGTCCCATGAGAAAGATGCCCTCCATACACCAGGAAGAAATAAACGTTCTTATCACCAGAGATGAGGAGTTCAGGCTGACAAAAATCTATGTAAATAAACCTTGCTAAAATAATTCTTATCTTCCTTTAGTTTCCCCATGTATTTTACTTACCCTTTTATAATTCCCACTCTTTGTTCAACCTGACATATAAGCCCTCGGACCTACCTACTTCTTCGTGTCTTCATTGTCCTGTGATTACTCTCATGTACATGCACAATCTTATTAAATACAATGTGTACGCTTTTCTTTTGTTCATCTGTTTGATGTCAGCCCAGCTGAAAACCCAAAAAGGATGGAGAATAAATTTTACCTCTCCTACAGTAGCAACAGGGTGTTCTCTTCTTGGGCTCCAAGAGAAGCGTAACTTTTGTTGACAATCATACATCTGATGGATAAACTTAGGAACCCCCAAAGAATTCCAAAGACAACTTTCTAGGCTAGCTTTTGTCTCTCTCTTTGATTTCCATTTATTTTCCTCTTCTTTTCTTATTGTTAGGTTCTTTCTCACTAGATTGGTACTAGAGATTAGTGGAATCAGGTATAAAGTTAGTTTACCTATGTTAGAATAAATATTATCCAAAATTCCTAATTTCTTTGGTGTGATTGGCCCTGTGTACGAGTGCTCAGAACCTGTTGAATTGATGGTCACTGTAGTACTTATGAAGACATTGGGTTCTTCCGCCCCCACTCACACAATGCTACCACGGCCTGATTTCTCAGTGGTTGTAATGTCCAGCCCAAATCCTGGTCTGTTAGATCAGATCACAGAGAGTGAGTTAATTTGATTATATATTAGGATCAATGATTCTACAAATTTAACTAAGCTTAGGTGCACAGGTTCTCATAAATGAGTATGTGATGGCCCTAGTGATTTCACTCATTTTTGCCTTTCTCTGGAGGGTAATTTTGAGAGTCAGCTTTAGGTTTCTATTGTCTTCCAAAAAAAAAAAAATTCATTTTTTTTACAGTAAAAATACTAAAAGGTTTGTACTTTTTTTTATTAACACTTAATTATTAGAAGTCTCCTTCACCTTCTAATAGCCAGTAATGTTAAAGTTCTCTAGAGAGTACTCGATCATCTGAATTTGTTTCCCAACTAAAGAGTATAGTCGTCATTGTTTGCTTAAAAGTCATTTCAGTTCCAAGCGACGCATTCTCATTGGATTTATAAATCATTGCCTTACATTCCGGTTGACTTGATGGCATGTTTATCTTTTGACTAAGGAGACAAGTTTGCTAGATCTCTTTGTAGAATTCCTTCCATAGCTATGGTTATAAGAAGAATTTTTCATATGTTCTAAAGCAATTGGATGAGTGGTTAATGGAAGCTTATGAAATATACTAGTCATTGCTTTCTCTGGGCTGCTCCTCCAGAACTTGAGATCTACTAAATTTATTCTGGGGAGCTAGGATATTATGTTCTGTGGGCCTGTCAGAATAGTCCTCCTAAAAATATTTCTATCTATGGAGTGCTACCATAAGGTTTGAATAAAACAAAATTGAGTTGTTTAATATCATTAGGCAATAAATTAAAAGGTCTTAGATTAAGAATACGAAAAAAAAAATCCTTTAATGTGGGCTAAGCACTAATTGAAATACCACTTTTCTATATTTTGTTGTTTTTTTTAAAGATGGTTTTATTGCTAAAAATGCGACAAGAAAATTGCTATAATGGACAAGAAAGAAGCATTACATTTACATGAATGAAGTATTCCTCAGTATTGATTTTGAAGTAGTTAATTAAAGGGGAAAATTGTCACATTTCCTCTTCTTGTAACTCCCTAAGTGTGATGGTTAATTTTCTGGGTCAATCTGACCGGGAGAAGGGGTGTCCAGATTAAACATTCTTTATGCGTGTGTCAGTGAGGGCATTTCCTGAGGAGATTAGAATCTGAATATCTGGGCTCAGTAAAGAAGGCTGCCCTCCCCAAAGTATGGGGGCATCGTCCAATTTCTTGAGGACCCGAATAACACAACAAGGTGGAGAAAGGAGAAATTTGCTCCTTTTGCTTAGTACCTGTCCACTTGAGCTGGGACACTGTTCTTTTTCCGTCCTTGGTCTGGAATTTACACCATCTGCTCTCCTCTCTGGGGTTTCAGAGGCCTTCAAATTCAAATTGGAATTATACCATGGCTTTCCTGAGTCCCAGTTTGCAGATGGTGGAACTAGGGTGAGTTCTGAATAATTAGCAATAATTTCAATGATTTCAATGATTTACATGTCTTTAGATTTTCTTTTGGGAGTGAGTGGGAGGGTTAAGCGACTTTTTTTTTTTTTTTTTTTCAAAATTAGCTTTTAGTTTATGTTTTGCAACTATTTATTATAACATCAAGAAAATGCCCAAAGAGGAAACATGTGGAAGACCATTAATATTTTTTAAATAAATAAGGTAGATGGAGATGGGAGTAATGAAGAGAAGAATGTAAGAGTAAAATTGACAATATTATTGCACAAAGTTTCTCCTATGCACTCAAAGTTAAAATATATTTTTCTCATGATACATATTCAATAGTCTTTTATAAGTAATACTATCCATATTTCTGCAAAAAATGTTTTTTAATTACAAAATTTATAACATTTCGGTAAAGACAATATTTCTATATGCTCTTTTGTAGCATGCTTTCTTCAGCACGTTTTAATCATTTTAGGTAAAATATTGTTTTCTCAGAAATGTCCTTCGAACTTATGTTCTCCACAAAATTAAAGTAAATTCTTAAGGTTGTTTGATAAGTTTCAATCTACAAGAAAGAAAATCACCTAATAATGTTTTATATTAATATAAAATAAAACAGAATTTCTCTTTACATATCTCTTGTTTTCTTTTTCTTTTTTTATTAGTCAATCATTTAGTTAATAAAAAATGTTTCCAAACTTCCTGTAAAGAATTTTTTTTTTTGAGTCAAAAGATAAGAAATTGAGGCTAAGTAAATATTTAGCTTCATATAGATCCTTTTTTCTAGATATTAGGCTTGATTGTTAGACAATTTGTGAGACAAATTTTAGACACAATAAATCTCCCACTGTGCAGAATACTACCCAAGAATTAGGACTACTATGTTCGTTTTATTTATATTATGGTGACTCTCAACATAAACGATGGTGAGTCAACTTTAGGACCTATCTCCTACCTAAACTTTAAAGTTTGGTGCAGAAAACTAGGCAGGTTAGGCTTTTTCAAATGTCTTCTAGATAAAGGTAAAGATTTTATTTATTTTTGTCATTCTATAGTCTGTAGGAGGGGCCAGAAAAATATGGCCCACGGGCTAAATCCATCCTGTGGCCTGTTTTTGCAAATAACATTTCTTTGGAACATAGCCAAACTCATTCATATACATACTGTCTATGGCTGCTTTCACATTGCGATGACAGAATTGTGATATATTATGAGGCCTCCAAATTTGAAAAAATTTACTATCTAGTCCTTTACAGAAAAAGTTTCCTGCACCCCAGTCTATAATAAAGGTAAAAATTCATAGGGGAAAAGCCCAAATGGCTACCTTCAATGCCAGATACATTTTTTTAAAGTTTGAGAGAAAAAAAAATATGATGTTGTAGGGGAAAATAAAAATAATGAAGGAGCTGAAAATTTTCACGGAGAAAGAAAGGAGGAAATACACGAAATAACAACGAGTATATATTAAAATTACAGCCCTGGTACTAAACAGGAATTCGAAAAAGAATATCTGTGAGGGGGTGGAAAAAGAATATAGCTTAGATGTTTGAGCAAAAGAAAGGTAAACAAGCAAGCGTGCAAGCATAACAATTAAAAAAAACTGTCTGTTCTTCCCTGTTATGCTCTGATACCTACCTTTGGGAGCGAGGAGCATGCAAAAACACAGGATATCCACTGCAGCCTTTTTTTCCCCAATATAACTATATTTTTGGCTTTTCTAAAATCATCATGGTTGTAGAAGGCAAACAGTGCTATTTATGTTGAATGCACGGCATAAGATCCAAGCCTCGTGTGATTCATTTTTCTAGAATATGCTGAACTTAACTTCGTTTCTGGTAAATTATGTACCTGTTTCAGCACATTCCCGAGAATGAGTTTTTCTTTGAGCACGATATGTTCCATTAGACTGGATATTCCATTAAAATGAATGGATTCTCTGCACTGAAATAGGCTACCAGAGCCCTCGTATTGACTTAAATCATACAAAAAGAACGTTTTCCTGGAGTATTTTTGGAATTTAACTACTCTAAGCTTAATTTTCTTTAAACCCACAGGAATGCCTAAAGCTACAATGGAAGAGAAATTTACAGGCAGAGACTTATAAATCAAAACCTACTGCCCCAAAGAAAAGAATATTGGCAAAAATAATTTGTTATAATCCATATTTTTTTGTTTCTATATCTATCCGTCACAGAGATTGATCTGATAAAATTTTAAATAGATTTTTAGAACATAAAAGGCATCTACAACTTAGAAGCTAAGTCTTGCTCCTCCCCAGTAGTGGGGGCTGTAGAGCCCATCCACAGAAGAATCTCAGAAGCAACTTGTCACCTCTTAGCCGGATGTCAGATTTAAAGTGCCTGATGGTAAAATCAAATGAACAAACAAACAAAAAATCCAAACACAACATTTTTCCTCAGACAGAGCTAGCTGAAAGTTCTCTTAGGTTACTCTGTCGAGTCTCTCCTTGCCGATGCCTGGTTCTGTCATTGTGTCCTTCATACGACTGCTTAATGGTTATACTCTAGTTTCCACCTCAAAACAAAAAACAGAGAGAGGATATCTCTAAGTGTCTAAAGGCAAAATGAATAGCCAAATAAGTCCAACCCACTTCCTGATTATTAGAGACACTGGTTTATAGTCTGTTCCAATCGCTAACTTTTGTTTTTTCTTTAGTCTCCACAGAAACGCCTCTTCTAAACTGATATCCAGCATCACACGCAGCCCAACTTTGACAGGAGCCCACTTGAGACACCACCTCCTAAAATGAGAAACAACCGTTTCACTGAGCTGACTTATTTTTAGGACTAAGAGACTGGTTCAATGAGATATAGAGCCATCTACTAACTGAGCTTCTGGACTGTGAAATTTCTTATGGAAAGTTTAAGGGCAGAGAATGACAGGTGGCAGAATATGCCAGCCTCAAATCTGCCACTTTGGCATAAAGATTATTTTGAGCTGAAGGACATTGAGTAGAAGCAGATACGAGAAAAGCTTTCTACCTTCTCTTTATTTGCCTAATAGCAGGACATAAATTTACTTCACTTTTCCCCTCCTTACCAAGAAGGACAAAAGTTAATCCCCAGACACAGCTTTGAAGCCTCATCATTGGGAAAGGCTTCCATTTAAATCTGTGTGACATAGCTTATTCTTGTTTACTGTGCTTTTCCTGGTAACCTCCCCACAACGGGCCTCCTCCTCAGCATTTTTTCTTTTGTTGTTAGTTACCTGAAGATGGTGTTTAAGTGAAGAGTTTTAAGCCACTGTTTGAGTTACTCATTTTCCTTCTGCATATCCCCTATGTATATACGATGTATACATGTTAATAAACTTTTTTTTTCTCTTAAAAAAGTCCAGAGCTATGGGATGGGTGTGATAACCGAGGGGTTGAGTATAGATAAAAAAATAGGATAGAAACATTTCTGAAATTTGATTTCAGAAAGATGAAGAGGACTCACTAAAAGAAGGATCAGTTGGGTGGGAGGAAGGCCAGCAGAGGGGGACCTTGCAAATCAAATGAAAGAGAGAAGGCACTTTAAGAAGAATAGAGAGAACCAATGTGTTAAATGTCCTGAGAAGTCTGGTAAGATAAACACACTGAGAACCGACTATTCGACAATGAGAAAATCACTGTTGACCTTGACAAGTGCAGTGTGGAAATCGCTGTTGACCTTGACAAGTGCAGTGTTTCGGTAGGTCCGAGTAGAATATGCTGAAGAAAGAGTTGAAATAGAACGAGTGAAGTCAGCAGATATAAAACGCTTTAAATTCTCTCGTTTTTAAATTATGCAATATTTTAGATCTACAAAATAGTACAGAGGCCGCTATATTGAACACCTGTGTACCTCACATCTTTTTTTGGGTCAGATTTTGAGTCAGCGCTTCCCAGCCCTTGTCCTGTGTTGATGTGCATGTACAATAACAACAATATCTGTGGAAAATGAGGGTGTCTAGAGACAGAGGCTTGCAGATGGGATTAACTGGCTCAGACAATGCAGCCCCTTGAGGCCCTTCTTAACTGAGGGGAATCAGTAAGTTGGCCAGGGCCTCTAGAATCTTCTCCTGGAGAAATGAGTTAAATAAAGTGTGTTGATTGCATTGTTTGTATCTCATTTCTATTGTAAATTTCTGTTTGTTTGTTTAGCAAATACTGAGAAAGATGTATTATTAAACTTTTTTTTTTATGGAGATTTCTCTATTTCTCCTTCAGATTTTATATTTTTTACTTTATATGTTTATATTTTTAATTTATTATTTTGTGATGATGTTACTCTTTTTTATTAGATTCTTATTATATTTTTAAAAACAAAAACGCTTTATTTCCATAAGAATAATAAACGGTTGTATTTTTAGAGTTAAATTCCAATAACACATCTAAGAATGTCTTCTATTCCTGTGAAGAAAAATTAGTAATGAGTTACTTGGCATTTGTATGTAGTCAAAAAATATATAAAAATAACCAATTGCTGCAAATGCCATCTCTCAATATGAAATGATCTGTCTTGAGGACTTTAACTTGAAAGAAGAAAATAAGTGTGTTTGGTCATTGTTCTCTTGTTTTCAATATGCTGCTTACTCTCTCATTGTAGATTTTACCTGGTGTCATTTTTTAAAGCTGGAAATAAGCGCACCTTCATCAGGGTGTGCTTCATCAGGGTGAACTGCGCATCCCGTGGTGGGGGAATGCCCCTTCACAGGCACTGTGTTTGTCTGCCAGGGGTTACTGCTAGTCTGGAAAAAAAAAATTCTTGGGGGATCCTAGAGCATGCACATAATCCAAATTTGAACCCCCCAAGGAGAAGGTAGTACAGATCTATGAATACATTTCTCAGTAGATTTTTTGTTGTTACTCTTGCACACATAGAATTCAGGCCCCCCAAAAAAATAAAAATAAAAATAAAGGATGAGCTTCTTCCTTTTTATCTCTGTGGGGATGGTGGATTCTTTTTTTCTCCCTCTTAGATACTTTCACCAAGACAGCAGCATTTTAAAGGCCTCCCTAGTAAAAATAAAAAGGTAGGAGTGAGAGGCGTGTGACCGCACATCCCATGCAGGCCCACCGGCCTTGCGCTCTGCTCTTGAGTGGGCACTAACACCCACCAGAGGATCACACGAACCGGCTCCCAGAGCAGCAACACTCTCAGCCTTATTTCTCGGGCTTATGGTTCCTTCTTTCTTTCTGATTTCTGGAGATTTCTCTTCCCTTCTTGCTCACACACCTAAGCATTGATAAGGATAGCCGTTATATTTTTATCTAGTATTTCTAAGTTTTAATATTAGGAGTGATTTCAGATTTCATCCTGTCCGTAACATTGCTAGTCTCTAATTGCCTTCTTTTCATCGTTAACAATGACAGGTTTTGCAGGCAAGGACGTGGAAGCTTGTGGAAGCTAAGTGATTAACCCCAAAGTGAGTAGTAAATGGCGGAGCCGGGGTCCCCTCTCTCCCGGCACACTGTTTCATTCAACACACTGTGTGTGTTTGTTTCTGTGTTTGGTGGGAGTGAGTTTCCCGTACACCTGGTGTAGTTTTTCTGACACCAGCTGGCTGTCCTACAATTCCACTCAATTCTGACAACATCTACCCAGAGACAGCATCAGATTCCACAGGTAGAGGGCTCAGTCTCACAAGACTGCCCCCAATTCAGATGCCAATTGAAAGTCCACCTGTCATCTGTACTTCTGACAGACTGACTATAAATCAGAGATCCCTAAGACCCCTCCTGGAGTTTGATTACCTTGCTACCGAAGCTCACAACTCAGGAAACCCATTCACTCACTAGATTTCTGATTTATTACAAAAGATATTAAAGGATACGAATCGACAGCCAGATGAAGAGATGTATAGGGTCATGTCTCAAACAAAGCAGCTTCTGTCCTCACGAAGTTTGGGGCCCGTCATGGTGGCACGTGGAAACATTCTGGATAATCAGCCTGGAAGCTCTACAAAATCTCATCCTTTGGGGTTTTTATGGAGGCTTCATCACCAAGGTACAACTGATTAAAGCACTGGGCACTGGTGGCCGATTCAACCTTGAGCTCCTCTCCCCTCCTTGGACATCAGGAGTAGGGACTGAACGTTTCAGTCCTCTATTCATAGTTGGTTTGCCTGGCAACCAGCCCCCATCCTTAAGTGCTTTCCAAAAGTCACCTCGTTAACATAAACTCAGGTATGGTTGCAAGGGGTTTATTATGAATATTGAGATAACGTCACAGATCTTATCACTTAGGAATTCTAAGGGTTCTATTCCAGAATTGGTGAGAAAGACCAAATGTATATTTATTATAAGTCACAATGTCACCGAAACTTATGCTGACATCTATTATCTTATAATGAAGAAAAAACTATCAAGGATATACCAATTAATAAGATCTCAAAAGCCTTAGGATTTCATATTTTTAAACTGATCTTCTGCCCTGCATCTTTTATCTCTTCCAATAATCTCTTGCTACAAGAATGCTCATCATAACTTTGAGCCATGTACTTGCCAAAATAGGGCAGTAAAAAAAAAAAAAAGCCTGACAAAAACACCAAACAGTTGAAAAATGCAATCAGCTGTGATACATGAATTTGCATCATTTAACTGGTGATTGGACACAAAAGAATAAATCAACAGAGTAGTCTCACTACCTTATTTTTCACAGACAATGAAATTCAAAGGCACGTACGATGCTGAAACGGTCTGACAAAAATGTATTGTTTAATAAACCAAAGAATAAGGAGTTTAAAGCAATGAACTTGTGCAATACCATCTCTGTTTGTCCTGGTAAGAGAATAACGTATTAATTCAAGATGTATACAAAAGATCAAACTAATTAAAAGTACTTTGAAATGTAGTAATCAATTTCTATCTGTTAATATCTAGATTCTGTATCACTGATTTTCAGATTTTTAAAGAGCAGTAAGGCCCCCCTTTCCAAATTAAATGTTAACGAAGGCTTCCTAAATATAAAATAGATGAAGCTAAGCTGTCTTCTTTGGAGAAGGGGAAGGGATCTCCCCACCATCCTGCCCGCTCTGTGCAGTACCTCCAGAGAACCACGGAGTCCTCAGAAATCATTATGAACCAACCAAATCCTGTATGGACATGAACTGAATCTAAACACCATGTGTGAAATTCCTAACATGACGAAATAAAGAAGTGGTCTATCTCTATGGTTAATTTAAATGGCGGCCACAGTAGGTACAAGGTTTAAGGCCCGTGGGCTCTCAAAAAATGGTTTTGGTTTCTTTAGAATTAATAAAATAAAAAAAGTATACAAAAAGCAGACTGGATTATAATCGTCTTTATATTAACGTGGTCATCAAATATAATTTATTAATTTTTTCTTTTGAGGAAGGGACCCACCAAAGGCAAAAGCGTCTAGGGCTCAAGAAAGTCTTAATGCAGCCTTGTCCATGTGTTGGATTAGTTACCAGGCCCTAACGCCAACAACTTCAGAATATTCTGCAGAATTAAAGGTAATGGATTCTATTACAAATTTCAGTATATAGGAAAATTCCCATGTTACTCTCAATGTCATAATATTTAGTAACACAGACTAACGTAACTATACAGAAACCAATGACAATGTGTTGACGTTGCTTAAAAGGTTCTGTCAAGAAGATAATTGAAGAGAGATGCTGACCAAGCTGCCCACACGGAATATTGTTCTGGGAGAGAACTTTGTTAGTTACAGCCTCTTCCTGAGAAATTTAGATGCTCATGAGACTTAAAGGAACTGTCTAGTCTTCATATCTGCAAAAAGTACTCTTCAAAGTGCATTTTCAGGCACTAAAGATAACCAATGATGTTCTTCTACTCACACGATAATTTACTTTCATAACAGCAATTTTTGTACGTGTGATGGAAATATTCAGTGTTCCTTTGAAGTTATTGCTTGAGAGCGTATACCATTAAAAGAAAAAAAAAAACTGCTTGAAATAAGCCAACTATTTGCTTGAAATGTATTAAGTCGAAGTGTGAATTCATTCCCTTTCTCCATCCTTTCTCCCTTTGTTGTGACATTTTTTTTTTTCTCCAGGAAAGAATAGTGTGACGTTAAGTAGAAAACTCTGATCACTGTTACCCCGCCCTGCGCCCCACCTGAGATAGAATAAATCTGTGTTACAGAGTAAACACTCAAAGATACTTAGCATTATAGTACAAATTCGTCTTAAAACATATTAAACTACTTTTTAATAACTAAAAGTTGCCAGTGTTACTATTCTGTTGGGCACACGGAGACAATCTCTTAGCACGAGGGCTCCTGATGAACGCTCAGGGGAGCATGGTGCCCGATGGGTTTGACATAAGCGACACCCTCGAGCCCCTTCAGGAAAATGCTCGTGTTTGTGCTTCATGTGAACATCTTACTAAAATCTCATACAGTAAGTTAAATGTCTCATTTTACTTAATTTACTCTTGAGTACTTTATACACACCATCCTTCTAAATATTCAGAACAGATATCAACAAATGGACCGAGGCATTAATATGTCTCCATCTCTCTAGTTCTAAAGGGTAGAAAAAGGTAAATCAGAGCATCTGAACCATCGTTCATGCGTCTTCTGCAGACCATAAAACGGTCATTTGATACTGTTATTTTGTTTGATAAAGCTTTGGCCATTATGACACATGGCTTTCTGATATTTTTCCTATTCTATGAGCTTTATCCTACAGGTGATTCTGTAACTGATTTTAAAGAAATATTAGAGCATTAAAAAAGTGTTTTTCATTTTATTGCCCCTAACCAATTCTTCCTCTTTTTTGGTCACAAAACATGCACAAGCACATACACACAGACAGCCACAGACACACGTATACACACACAGACTGAAGTAAAACCCTCAGCATTTGTGTTAGTGCTGTGTAAATGCTGCAGCCAGAGCAATCGTTTCATGAATTTATTGCTGGGAATTTGTCAAAGGGGTACATGTTCAGAGTTAGAACATTTGCATCTCCATAAATATAAAACCCTCGTTTTAAATAGCGACCGTCTGTCCTTTCTAAGTTGACTGCTACACTTACTCTCAGCGAATGGATTGAGCACCTGTCGTGGTCTGGACTGTCAACTTTATTTTCGGAAGTAGTGGAATCGGACGGGAGATGCCATGTAGCAACCTCGAATTTTCAGAATTTTCTCTTTTGGCCTGTTTTCACAGACTTCAAGGTTCTGCTTTACACTTCCTGTTTCTAACCACTGTTACATGTTCCCATTTTAAGACACAATTTAAACACAGTTTAAAATTCTACTAGTAGATTGGTAAATAGAAATGACACGAATACCACAAAACCTGAACTTTTGGCATTCTGCGTTATACGCGGACTCCAAGGGCTCTAAGCTTTCTGAGAGAAGGGATCACTTTTATCTTGTATCTGTACACTGCCTTGTCATTGTTTAATCGATATTTAGTGACTAATATAATAGGGGAAGTTTTATAAACAAAAAGAATAGTTCCGTACCATTTTTTTTAAGCCAACGGTGTTAGGTGCAAAGTACTATTTTTAAAAATCCCAGGGGTGCGAAGACCTGGCAGGCTTTCAGGACAAAATAAACGGTGAAGTTCCTGAACTCCAGGGGGCAAAGCAAAGCTGAGCTTCAGTGACCTTATTACAGGCTGCAAGCTGCAGGGCTGTTATCAAAGGACTCACCAATCAGAGAAAAGCATTTCGCTTTTCAGTCACTAGGCACACATGATTTTCCTCCCTACGCTGCCAGGCTTGAATAACCACCATTAAAATGCCCCATAAATTAGGCGTTGACTGACTGGGTCATAAAACCTTCTGCTGATATCAAAATACACAATTATTTTCCTAAGTCTTGATATAAGATTGGAATTATGTGAGAAGCTCCTCAAACGATGGAGAATTCCTGAGGCTGCCTGTTAGATGTAGGATATTTTCATATGGTTATACAGCTTCATGATGTCCATTATTATAAAAACTGTAAAATTTGATGAAAAAGTTTAATTTTTACGGTCCTACTTTTCGGAAGGCTTATTTTGAAAGGCCTGCGTTAGCATGAGTGTATACACAATCCATGCCCCAATCTGTCAAGTATTTCTAGTTAGAAACCCTGGTGGCACTTTCATGATTAAACTATGCATTTATTTGATATAAAGATATGACAAACTGATCACGGTATTGTTATATCACTCTGTGTGGTGTAAACAACCATAATTTGTAAAAATTTTGCTATGTTTTTAGGCACATTCCAAACAGATCCATATTTCACAACTTCACTGCCAAGCTGTCAATGAACTAGTGAATTACATTCAACTAAAGCGCTGAGATCCTCATCTCAGCGAGGCAGTAAGCTAAGTGCTAGTAACAGAAAATGAGTAAGACACGTATGTACCCGCCCTCGAGAATGGCCGCAGTCTGATAAGTGAAACAGGTATGCAAACAATGACTACGAATACTGTTTGGTAATACATCGATGGGAGCATGCACAGTATAGAAAATAGCACAGAGACGTGGCTAATTCTAAGAAGGAAAAGGAGGAGATGGGGGCGGAATGGACAAAGATAGGATAAGGCCTATAACAAGTGACGGTCTTTAGGAAAGACAGGACCCCACCAGATACATAGGGAAGGGCGCCGAATCGGAGGCAGGTAGACCGCAGAGCACATTCGTTACCATTGAAACACGGTGTCGGCAGAGGGCTGAGCGGCAAGACCAGATCAGGGTGAACCATGAAATAAGGTAAGACGAAATATAACAGAGCCAATATAGCAAAGCCAAATATAACAGAGGCAAGATTCCTTCGTATCGCTTCTCTCTAATCACTTCCCTATAGCTTGAGGGCACATGAATGGTCCGCGATAGTGCGAGAACCTTTAGTTGTACAATATGCGGAAAAGTCCACGAAATTAACTTGAAAGCTTAGTGAATGATCACAAAATGAATTAGGTCAAGAGAGAGCACGTTACTCACATTTTGGAAGCCACCTGCAGGTCCTCTCTTAGTCACCTATGTCCTTTTACCCCACAAAAATAATTATATTATCTTTTATAGTATTTACCTTCCTTTTTTTAAAAATATTTTTATCATCTATATATGCAATCCTAATAACTATGATATAGTTTTGCCTTTTTAAAACTTAATATAAACAGAATCCTACGGCATGCATTATTTTCTGACTGGTTTCTATCCGTCGACACTATGTTTAAGGTTAAATTTTTGCATGTGTAAGTAGTGTGTTCATTTTCACTGCTGTATAGTGTTCCACTTCATAAATATGCCTTTATTTATTCATTCATTCATTCTGTTTTTATGGAAATTTGGATCATTTAAGTGTTATACTCTTCAAATTTATGGTCCTATAAATGTTACTTTTTGTATCTTGGTACAAATATGCACACATTTGTAGTGAATATATACATGAGCAGAAATGCTGGGTAACAGGGTAGATGTATTTTCGATCTTAGTAGATGAGGCCAAAAGTGGTTGTTTAAATTAACCTTCCCAACCATTCCTATTTTTCCTTATCCAATCCTAGTATTTTCATCCTTTTCAGTTGTAGACATTCTAATATCTGTGTAATAGTATCTTGTATTTCTGATTACTAGTGAGCTTGAATATTTTTCATATGTTTATTAACTCTGAATATTCTTTTGGGATTTGCCTTTTACTGCCATTTTTTCTACTGGGCTCTCAGGGTGACCTTTTTTCCCCTTCTTTATTGAATCGTAGTTCTTTATACATATTCTGGATATAAATCTTTGTTTTGGATATTGAAATATCTTTGCATACTCTGTAGCTTGCCTTTTTACTCCAATAATGGCACCCTTTGACGAGCAGAATTTCTTCATTTTAATACAGCCCAGTCAATTAATCACAGGTTTAAAATTCTTTCATTGCTCCGAATTCACTAAGAAATTTCCTCATGCTTCTATATATCTTTTAGAAACTAAGAAAATAAACCAAAGGACACAGTTCTCATACTTCTAGGTGAGAGACTCTTGCAAGTGATTTGGAAGGTAGATAAGGAAAAAAAAAAAAAAAGGCCACGATTCTTCCAGAGGCTTTTGCAGCTAAATGTGTGGGCTGCTGTGAGAGTCGCAGTGGCTTTCTCGTGAGCCCTCGAGATCCACCCATTTCACTTCTGCAGAGTGTGGTAATTTGCAGGAGCTTCTGAGAACTTCTTGAGAATCGTAGCAGCTTCCGGAAAGCTTTTGAGAAGTCCCACTGTGGTGCTTCCAACTGAGTGCTGTAATTTTAGTGGTAGCTTCTCAGATCTTCAGTCCCTCAGGTCTTCCAGGGTGGGTAGGAGCTTCCTCCGTTTACATTAAACGTTCTATCCCTGAAATGCATACAATAGCTGTTCTTTTTTCCTAACTGAATCTTGACTTGGCTCTAGTTTTATTGTCTGGTCTCCTGGTGTGCCTAGCTATCTTTTACCGTTGGACATTGTATTCATAAAAGTGATTCTCAGAAATCATTTGAGGCAAAGTGAGGATTTAGGTTTGCTCATCCCAGGCACCCAGTGTTGTTACTAATCCAAAACCTCATGAATTTTGTTCCAGTCATTGAAATGAATTGAAATGAGCGGCCGGGGCTGTGAGGCTTATCTACTTCCCACTCACTCTTAATCCTATGGTTTAGTTTTGAAGGGCCACTAGTGTAGGGGACACTTACCAAGTCCCTGATCCGGTGAGTCCTGGACTCCTACTTTGGTATCTCAGACTCTCAGCTGCTTGGCCACTTCTGAAATTGGTAAATATCTCTAAGGAAAAGTAGCCCCAAAAGCCAAGGTCTTCTCTCTACATTTTCATCGTGTAGAAATTGTTTCTTCTTATTTTGTCCTTGACATGTTAATTCTCCAGTCTTCAAGATTCTTTTTTAAAATATTTTTTTTCAGTGTTTCTAATTGTCTTTGTTGGGAATAATGATCCGAATTAATTAGTTATTATAAGAAGCAGAAGTCATCATTTTAAAATTCATTTCTTTAAATATCATTTATTAAACACAAATCTTTCATCAGGATGCTAACACATTTCAGCTGGGTTAAAGATACTTCTATAAAAAACTATAGAAGAAATGGAAAAAAATATATAATCTTAGTATGATAAGAACTTTTCTAAGTCAGATGTTAAATACTAGAAACCAGAAAGAACAGAGACATATTTTGCTGTACAAAATTTAAATGTTTCTGTACCTTAAATAATAACATAAAGTTAAAAGACAAGTTATAGAATAACTATTTGATACATATATAAGGGAAAATTATTTATATCTATCACCTGTTAGTCCCTCAATTACTCTTATATTTCCTTTTACATTTTCTTTGTACAGTCTCCTTACCTTTTCCCTTTTTTTGGCTTAGCTTATTTTCTCTATAGCTTTGCATTCATGTTGTATGTATTTAAAGACTTCTTGTTAGTCATTGAAGATGAAGAATGCTTTTCTAAAAGATTTACTCATTAAATCGATGACTATTGAATAGCCACTATCACACAAATGTTTTAGGAACTGGGGATACAATGGTTAATAAATGTCCTTATTCTGGTAGTCTATCATCCTAAGGGTTCTATTTTTCTTCTGAATCTTCAAGTGCTTCCTTTCTTTTGTCTTGCAGTACCTGGCAATCATAAGTTTTTTTTTTTTTAAAAAAACTTGTTTTTATTTAGATTTGAACAGGAGGAGAGTTTGGCAGACCTAGTGTATGAGAATAAGAAGACCATGAGATTATCTTCGACTTCATTCTTTCTGGGTTCACTTGTTTGCTGATTAAATTCTTCCCCTTTCATTTAAGTGTGCAGTTTACAGAGGATGTAGTTCCTTGCCTAGTTACCTGTTTTAGCACCTGAATGCATAGGAAGTCTCATCCTAGACCTATTACCTAGCTTTTTAAATGGGTGAAATAAGTTATAAAACAAAATCATCATTACTTATTGTTATAAAGGCTCTCGTCATTTTTTTCTATAGCTATAGCTATTTCTTTGTAAATATGTTTTATTGTTTTCCAGGAAATACAATTACCAACAAGATGTACAAAGGCTGAGTGACTGAGGTGTGTGAATCAGTTCTCTGGCTACTTCGAAAACCAGAACACTCAAAATAGAAAGACAGTTACCAAGATTTTGCTGTAGAGGAGACTTCATGTTTTGAATTAGGGGTCAGGTGGAGGCAGAGTCTAATAGTTATCTTACTTTCAGCAAGAACACAATGTGAGAACATAATTGCATATTTTTTTTCTTTTTTTGTATGGCTCTATTCTGGTAATGTTTTTTATGTCTTTGTACTTTAAGTAGTGATGGGGTGGGCCACATTAGAGGCTAACCAATGTTATTTTCTCCCTCCCAGGGTTAATTTTTTAGTTCAATCTCTAATGCTACATTTTTTTAATATGTATTTTTATCGATATTTATAAGTAAATGTACTGGTTTTTAAATCTGTATACATTAGATCTGCAAAACACTGAACGGTATGTAATCAAGTAGATCATGACATAATTTTCATACTTATTAGACTCCTCACAACAGTTTAGTTTTAAATAAGGTGTTTTTTTCTAAAAATAAAATGAGACTAAAAAATCTTGTTAGATCATCTGAACAGATTTTTAAAACTTTATTGTTTTCTAGCTTTTTAAAGTTATTTTTTTTTCTGTATTTCAAAAGTGAAGATTTATTGTTTAGATAAAGAAGATAAAATTTGCCTGTTTTACACCACGTGGCATTACCTTGGTTGTATGTGTTTGCTTTGTCGACTGTCTAGGGTTATTTATGCAAAGAGGACTAAAAGTACAGCCTCAGGATTCCCATATTTTAGTTCCATATCTGTTACTTTGTGATCCTGGGCAAGCATCTTAATCCCTACGTGCCTAAACTACCTCTTCTGTAAAATGGGGAAAACATTATTCACCTCATAGGAACAGTAATTGAGATAATACACATAAAGAGCTTTAAAATTTCCTGGCACACACAAAAAAGCACTTAAAAATGCAGCTATTGTGATTTGTAATTTCCTCGTTAAAAATAAGTTAAAGTTTTACGAGATTTTTTTTTTTACTTAACAACACAGTATGAACACAATAAGATATTAACCTGTAACATAATTTCGATGGATGCATAGTAGATATTTTTTGATGTGACATTAACTAACTTTTTGTAGTTAGTTTGTTTTTAACTTTTTTTCTATCATAGTCTTTATTAGTTTCCTATTGCCTCTTTAGAAAATTACCACAAAGTTAGTGGCTTAAAATAACCAAATTTATTATCTTACAGTTCTGGAAGCCAGAAGTATACAATCGAGATGTTGGTAGGTTGCGTACTTCAGAAGACTCCAGAGGAAAATCCATTTCCTTGTCTTTTCCAGCTTCTAGGAGTCGCCTGCATTTCTTGGTTCATACACTTTCTTCTATCTTCAAAGTACATCACTTCCTCTGGACCTGTTGCTGCAGGTCCTTTTCTTGATTTGGCCCTTTGCCTCTCCCTTCCATGAACCTTTGTGATTACTCTGGGCCCACCCAGATAATGCAGGGTGGTCACCTCGTCTCGAGATCTTTAACATAATCACACCTGAAAATCCATTTTTTTGCCATGAAAGGTATCATATTTAGAGGTTCCAGAGATTAGAACATGGACATCTGTAGAGGGTCATTATTCAGCCCATCACATATATCAAGCCGAAATAAACATCTTTAGAGGAACTAATTTGTGTGTCTTTTATTACTTCCTCGTATACTTTTCTAGACATAAAGTTGCTGGCCAAATAATGTGTCGATTTAAAGATTTTTACTCAGTTTGACTATTTATAATTTAGCAAATGCCTACTTGAATGAGTATCATCTGATTAAGTCAAAAATTTGTATTCATTGACACTCTTGCCATGATTTTATGATGGTTGCACTTTATTATTTTTTTTTTATTTTTAATTATTTTTTAATTATTATTATTTTTTAGGTGAGGAAACTCTTGGTTGGGGTCACAGATTGCAAGGACCTTGTCAGCTTACAATCCCTTATTTTTTCATTTTTTAAGCCTATAGCACCTGGTCTTCCTAGCTGGTCTCCCATCCAAGTACTAACCAGGTCTGACCCTGCTTAGCTTCTGAGATCAGACAGGATCAGGCTCATTCAGGGCAGCATGGCCACAGATGGTTGCACTTTATTCTAATATTCAACATTTTGGAGTTTCGAAACTTTTGAATCATATTAACAACAGGCTGTTAGTTGTTCTTTTTTCTTAATTGTTTAGTCAGTTTCCAATTACAAACACAGTTTCCTCAGTTTTTTACCTAAATGAAATGCTAACAAAGATATGCTATTAAGTAAAATTTGCTCTCCTACCTATTGTAAAATAGGTATTTCATGAAATGCAGGTGACAAAAATAGGTGAGACATTGCAAAATCTAAAACAATAAAAATAAAAACGGAAAAAAAAAGCTGTGATTTCCTAAAGAAGTCTATAAAGCAACATATCATAAAAGGAAAGAGTTTTTCTTTTAAAACTCGTATGCCATATGCCACAGATTTGATATGTTATATATTATTTTTGGAAGCTGTCATGAGTATAATTCATGAATTAGAACTGGAGAATAAGGATAATGTTGATGCAAATCAAAAAAATGTGAGAAAAAAAACAAAACAAAATAAAACTCCTACGGCTGGAATGATGGTAAGCTAGCATGGCTTCCTAGATACTCCTTCGAAATCAGACTTGGAAAAACCAAAGATGAGAGTAGGAAACATGAATTACAGAAGTTATCTAAATAACAAACAACTCCTGACTTGCTTCACCCCTGAGAGAAGCCTTGAACTGGGCGCGTGGGAAGTGGTAAAGGGAAGTCTTAGGGGGGATCTTCCAAGTTCTTGTTTTGTTTATCCCCTTCGTTGCTTTCAGACAATCACCGCTTTGCCTTTCACCATCAAACTCACCACCGACACACACAGGATAGTAATTTAAGGTACAATCAGGGCTGCAAAAACATAACAGAGCAAAACGCAAAGACACGGAAACAAAAGTGATAGGCCGAGGAGCTGATGGAAACGGATAGAGCTGACCGAGTTCCTCACACGTTAAAGCTACCTCCGACTCATGGACGTGGACAACAGACTAGTGGTTACCAGACATGGAGGGGGAGATGGGAAGTGGGAGGCAGATGGGGACAAAGGGGTCAGATACGTGGTGAGAGGAAGAAATCTAACTATGGGCGGTGAACGCACAATGCAGTATACATGTTACCTATGCCTCATTGTTAAATTGTATCTCTGAAACGTACTGGATTTCATTAACCAATGTCACACACACACACACACACACACACACAAATTAAAAGTAAATTAAAAAAAAAAAATAAGTAAAGCTCCCTCCAGCCCCTCTTTTACTCAATTCCCAGGCCAATTAGACGACTATCTACAAAGAAAGACTCCTCCTCATGTACCTCAGCTCAATAGCAGAGTTGAAAAACGGACCAATGAGTTTACACAGAACAGTGACAGCAAACAGGGATTATCAATAATAGTTTGGGTGTTTGGAACTTTCTGCCTTGCTATTCGTGTGCCCTGCCCCTGGCTTTCTGTCCTTCCCCTCAGCCCCTGGCCAGAACACCTAATATTTCCAGAGAAATGGGAACTGACAAATCAAATACTGAATGTCTGGGTAATACAGCTGTTGCGAAGAAAGGCTGACATTGAATGACATATATCATTTGAAGCACAAGAATTGGAGTCGTAATGTAAACTTGGTATAACATTTATGCTTAAGCACAAAAGGTAAGATACCAGCAATATCAAACAAGAAAAATAAGTCATAAAATTGGAAGCATTAGACATTAAAATATAATGGTTGAAATAAAGACTATAATAGAAAGAACATATACCAAGCTGGATAAAGCTGAAGAATGAATGAATGATTTCGAAGATAATATTGAAGAACTCTTTTAGAAGACAGCTTTAAAGACTAAAGGTATAAAAAAATACATAAAATATAATAAAAATTTAATAATAAAATAATAAAATAAAAATATAATAACAATACATTTCACAAAATTAAAAAAAGTGGAAGACTTCAGGTTGAAAGATTTTATAGAATGATAAACAAAATGAGAATTAAGAGCTATTACCTAACACATTTAGTGAAATTTAAGAATATTAAAGACAATAAGAGTATTACGAAAATGTTCAGAGAGAACTAGCAAACCTACTGTGTAGAAACAGGAATCAGGTTGTCAAACATTTTGGTAGTTAACACATGGTACAAGAAAAATGGCGTTATAATTTTGAAGTATTAAGGAATATCCTGTTGAACACTTCTTCAAATAGGAGGACATGACAATATTATCAGGTACCTAAGATTTCAGAACTTTTAATAATATCGTACGATGAAATCACTCTGGAAGTAAGCACTAAAATAAGTAAAGAGAAACGAAAAAGAAATGTACGGATGCTATAAGTATCAGGGGAAAAAGGGGTACTAAAATTCCTCAGTAACATTTAGAGCGTGTGTGTGTGTGTGTGTGTGTGTGTGTGTGTGTGTGTGTGTGTGACAGAGAGAGAGAGTGGGGGGGAGAGAGAGAGAAGGAGAGGGGAGGAAAAGGAGAGAATGAGCGCAAAGTCACTAGGGCCTAGTTAAAATAAACCAGAAAGTTTATCTATAATGACTGAAAATTAAATTCTAGAAAATATTAATAAAATGGAGAATGGAGAATAACGAAGGCATATAAGGTTGTGCTAGAGTAGTGATTTTCTTAGGGGGAACACGTAGATATTTATACATTTAAGAACTCAGAAGATTAAATAAATGTATTGTAGTTCTTTAACATTAGAGAATAACCACCATACGAACAAATGAGAAGATTTGAACTAGACCTATCAAACGAAAGAAAAAAAAGACAAGGACCAAAAGAATTAAGTTCATATATAATTAAAAATAGAAACAGGTATAGATATTCAGATCAAAATCAAAAATAAGATTTGAAAATGTTTTCTGCAAGTGACACTCCTAAAATTAAATGACATTTTTTTTAAATTAGGGAAAACATGAATAAAGAAAAGCTGGGGTAGCAATTTTAAAAGCTAACAAAATGGAATTTAAGGCAAAAATATCACATGGATACACAAGGATGGTATTTACTGGAAAAAGAAAAAAAGTAGAAAAAGAAGCCATGACAGTATAAATATATGTGCACCTATAACACAGACTCAAATATATAAATCAACACTTTCCAGAGAGAAATTACTAAATTAACAATTGTCATTTGAGATTTCACATATTCCTCTCAGAAACTGCAATTAAGTCGACAAAAATTAAGCCAACTCTTCACACAGATCCTAGAACAATTTGTTAAAGGTATAAATTAATGACGTCATTTTCTTACCATAATTCTTCTATAGCTTCCCATTATTCTTAGCATAAAATCTAGGAATTTCTACGAGTGTCTGGACCATGTGGCTCATGATTTGTTCCCATCTTATTTCATTCTTTTCTCTCTCTTATTTATTATATATATATATTTTTTACCAACCTGGCCTTCTACTGGTACTTCCTTTGGAAGATGCTCAACTCCTTTTTTCCCTCAGAATTTTGGAGCGTACTATAGCCTTTTAGGATCATCTTTCCCTGAAAACAAACAAACAAACAATGCTCTCCCTCCCCTCGTTCTCCACGCCGACCCTTTATTTCTGCAACACCACCTTGCTTATTAGATGTTTAGTTGTCTAGGGTCGCTCTCTCCCGCTAGTGCGACATCTCCATCAGGGACTGATGCCTTTTTATTCCACGTTGTGCTCCTACCCTTCTGGAGAGCGCCTGACACACACTGTGTGAGCTGGATTGCTGAACAGGGCAGCATGGTGAGGAGGAAAACCACACCCTTTGGCAACCCAGATTTCTCACCTGTCAGGTGTCTAACTCGGAAACTCCTGGCCTCAGGTTCCTCATATGTAAAACTGTGGTTTTCCAGAAGCAAGCTTGTTCGTAAGGATGGATTCATTTTCGAGTTAAGTGACATGAAAAAGTTCTAGAATGGTGTGTAGCATTTAGCAGATAAATCGGTGATGGTAATGAAGAAGACTGGGTTTTCGGCCCTTCTTCCTTAACTCCATTGCCCTTGACAAAGGATTATGAGTGAAAGTACAAGCTAAAATTGCCATGACAGAGTTGCACGGTCCTCTGCTCTTCATGATTTCTTACAGTAAAACATGAGTGTTATGCTCAGGTCAGAAAACCACTTGAACTTCATTTTGATTATTATGACAATGTTATCGGGTCTGCCAGATTAAAGCCATCACCATCTCTGTATTGTTTCTACTCTCAGGCAAAGTGGATGGTGTGCATTATGATTAAATAACACAGATTCTGCTCTGCCTATTGCATGGAATTAATTTTGGTATAACTTCCATTTCATTAGAGAAACACTTTAAAACAGGTCAAGTGTAACCAAGACTAAATTGAAAATGCATTATTCTATTTTGGTTGGCCCTCTGAGCCGAGTACATACTTAATGCAATTTCATAAGGAAGTTCAAATGTCAGGCAGACTCCTTTAAGGAAACAAATGTCTTAAGTCTCATACTAGGTAATTTTAGAATAAACACTCGGTATATGTCTTCTACTATCCTGGAGCATTTCCTGGACAGGAAACAAATTATTTGGGTGAATTATGTGGAATACAGCTGAGTGTACTACACTGAATAGTCTTCTCTTTATTTTTGTCTCTTCAGGACTTTAAGCTTTCAGGAATATCTTGGATTTTTCTGTATTTTCTTTATTGGTACTGGATTCTTGGAATTATGAAAGTTTAAGGAAATTTAGGTCCACACCTTGCTGTTTATCCACATATTAACAGTTTTATTTATCAGGCTGTTCAGTCAGCTAGATCACCACAGTGACTTTTAACCTTGCACTAAGTGTAAAAGCAGCCCCTTTCCAGCAAAAGCACTTTCCGCAGTAGTTAACACCACTGAAGAAGTGAACATTTTATTTCTATCACTGTCCTGATATTTTAAAAATGAGAGCATCGACCAATGAGTCGTGGGCTCAGGGCTGTGGCGTGGGGTTCCAGCAGGAGTGGAGTGTGCAGTGGAGTTATGACTCGTGGCCATAAATCATTAAGTGTGGCGTTTGGCTCTCCAAACATTCAAATCAATTGAAAGAGGAAAGGGTTGAAATTAACTTCCCTTCCTGTCAGAGTGCTTCAGGAGCATGTGAAACGAGAGTCTCTGGGCTTTGTGTTCAAACCTGTGTCATGGGTTTCAAAAGAGACCACTGGATTTTCCAGGGCTTCTTGTCTTCCTTCCTCTGTGGAACTAGGAGTGTTTCTTGCAACTCTATCTTTAGACTTTTGATCTTTTTTTTCAGACATTTGCTACCTGTGAATATCATTTCTTAAATTTAGAACCATAATCTCTAATCTCAATCCAGACCTGTGCTCCAAGATACTCCACTATGCTTGAATTCCTTCATGACACTTATCAAGGTTTATTGTTATATATCTGTATGATGTTATGACTACTTGAATAACTTATTACACTATAAATTTCAAGGCTTAGGATTATGTTCCTATTGCCTATGATATTATCTTTTCACCTAGCACAGAACAAGTACAAAACATAAATTTACTGAGTAAATGAATAAAGTACTAGTTTACTGTAGTTTGGTCAGCAAAAATTTTCCTTCTGGCAGACTTAAGTAATGAGTTAAGAAGTAATTACAGTATTTCCATTTTTAAAGGTAAAAATAAAAACTTATTGGGTCAGAGAATTTCAGTACGTTGTGAGGGGATGCATTACATTTATGGGTTTTAGGTATAGGTGACGAAATGTTCCCCTCATTTACTCTTCCCTGGTGGCCGCGGGAAAGACGTGTTCTTATAATTTCCCCCTTTCCTCGCTTCAGCAGGAAGACGAGATGCAAAACAATGCAAGTGGTTATTGAATTTCATCTTAAATTGGTGTTATTTACATGTCACTGTTCCTTCCTAGAGCTTTGACTGTAAATTTCAATGAAATGAGAATCAAATGAGGGACTACATGACGTGTCCCTGCAGCAATTAGTGGGATAGAGATTTGACTATTATCTAGTTAATCTGATCAACAAAGACAGCCAAATTGGGTACTTTAAGTCTCAAAGTGGATTTACTTGGCCCAGTCAATCCAAATTGACTATGAGCATTAGTTACATTACCAACACAGCTGCCAACATTCTCCTCACTGCAGGACACATGGAAAGAGCTCAAAAAACTGGGGAGACGATCAAGGACATCGAAAGGAAACAAATATTAGGTGACCAAATAAATGGTAACCAAATAAAGGTGGCTGAGAGAAGCAAAAGAATAAGATTGAATCGTAATATACATAAAAAGAGGGGGAAAAAGTCAAGGCCATAAAAAATTCGAAAAGATAATTAATATCTAATATACGAAATAACAGAAAGAGAGGCAGTGAGAAGAGATATTGGTGTAATCCTATGGAAACATGTTAACATATCATCTTTCGATTAAGTGGGTTAAAGATGATCAAAAACTCTGACGTTCTTGATTTATTTTTAATTCAAAATTATTGGGGTGACACCGATTAATAAAATCAAATAATTTTCAAGTGTACAGTTTAACAGTATGTTGTATATATATTGCATTGTGTGCTCATCACCCAGTTAGATTTAACTTTTAATGACTTAATGCCTCATTTTTTTTTTTTAAATTTTAGTATTTAAACTAGAATAGGTCCAAGTCATTGACCAATCAATCATTATAGTTGCTAGAACTAAATGCAGCCTATTGTCGTGAGGGAGGAAATCTGAAAAATTAAACTATTTCCTAAAATAAAATCATAGGTGAAAAATTTAAGGGTGTAACCATCAAACTAACATATTAGATTATATCAATTTAAAGAAATTTTGCATGTTTATTGACCTTAAAGATAGTCAAAGAGAAGAAACATTAATCTGGCGTCAGTTCGATTTTTCTTGCCTTGAATTCTTAGTTGAGGAAAGCCAGAAGGAGAAAGTGATGATTACTTAAGAGTATTAATGGACAGCATTCATTCCTCTTGCTTGTACCATCTTCTATGCCGACCCCACCCCCAGAAAACTATTAATTCATGGCTAGTTACACTTTGAATGTATACTCCTATTTCATCAGAGGTTCATTACGTTGAACTATACGAGTATCTGCAAAAATTAGAAATAAATTGAGTGTAATCAGTATCATTTAAAATAAATCCCATCCTTTGAAAAAGAAACTACAATTGCAAGATTGCTTTTTGTTTCTGCTCTGTGTGACATAACAGATGATCAGTGACAAGAGATCATTTCCATTCTGGTCCTACAAAACGACATGTTATTCATTCCCACTTAGAATTGTTATGGGAACCAAACACTGGCTCACGTTAGCTTTACGATCTGGCCTGGAAAAAAAATCTTCCAACATTATTACAGTTGCACAGTCACAGTGATTACAGTGGTGTCATTAATTTCCCAGGGTCAATCCATTCATGATCAGTAGTTCTTGCTCGTCAATAGTTCTTGTTAGAAGAATATCACCTTGAGCCGAGCAAGGTTGAATGGATAGCGGGTATCAGGGTTTAAAAATTTGCAGATTGACGTTTTAAATATTATCATACATTGTTCCGATAGGGATTATTTTTGTAACTGTGTTGAAAATATCTAGGCATCATTCACTTATTTCTTTTCACAGAGAACTTTAATATATTTTTTATATCAGCATGTCTGTCTGATAGAAATTTCTGTGATAATGGAAATATTCTGTAGCTATGTGGTCTGACATGGTAGCCATCAAGCACTTGTAGTTACTGAGTACTTGAAATGTGGCCAGTGCAACTGAAGAACTGATTTTTAAATTTTATACAATTGCACTTAATTTAAACTTAAATAGCCACCCATGGCTAATGGCTATCACACTAGCCAGTACTGTTCAGGAGTAAACTACTAGCTATTTGCTACTGTAAATTCACCTGTATAAAATATTTTTTTCCCATATATATTATAAAACAAATCTTTTTCATCTTGATCTGGAGGACCTAGGCTCTTAGAGAAAGACTTCTCTCATTGCCTGTAGGACAGGTGAGAACTGTTCGCATGACCTATTTTCTGAGTTCTCTAGGAGCCTGTGCTTGCCTGGGAACTGGGTCAGCAGGTCTCAGCTGTCCACACTCTTGGCAGTAGCCCGGATTCTTCAGCTAAGTGATGCAGAACATATAGACCGATTGCCAACAGTAAACCCATGATCCATGTGTCTGATTCATAAGCCAACCTGCAGCCTCATTTCTGAATTTCCTCTCCACGGTCTTTCTTAACGACTATGTTTTCAACTAAAATTACTTGGACACTGGACTTCCCTCAGAGAGAGTCATTCTCTTCTTACAGGATGTTCAGAGGCAATAGACCGTAAACTGGTTAAATATTAAAAGAAGACTGTATCCATCTGTTAAGTGTTGGAGGAGATGGACCTTCTTAGAGGTATTCTGTTCAGAGATTTAATTATTGGCAATACTTAAAAGTGGACTTAAAAACAGCCCTTGAAAATCATGAAGTCAAAATTTCTTGCTTTAGAGATGACTCTCTTTCCCCACCAGTCATTCAAATGCTTGTCATGTTCAAGTACATAAAAAGAGTACCTCTTACTCTTCCTGTTATCTGAAATCTGAACAAATTAAATATGATACAGATCTTAAAAGAAGCCATCACTAAGTAAAGATTACATAGTATAAGTGCCACATTCCTGAAGGAAAAAGAGAATATATTTCAAACCCTCCGATATCTATTGGTTGACAGAATGCACGTGAAGCCTCAGATATGATTTCATTGGTAAACGAAGCTAGTTAGCATAATAGTATTTAAATCATGACCCCTGTAAGGAGTTCTCCTTTATTACCCTTGGTTGGGGTCACAGAGGTCACCTCAACTGAAGATCAGATCGACAGTTTTCCCAGTGTGACTCCCAGTGCTAGACAGCCCCCCGCGATCCTCAGAATGCTTTAGCCAAAGGCAAGGTGGACCTGTTGTTACACCCAAAGCTTCCCGAACTTATGGTTTTTCTAGTTCTTGAAATCCAAGAAAGTTATTGAGGCCCGTCCTAAAAAAAAATCTGAAAAAACCCCCAAACAAACAAAAAACCCAAACCCCAAAAGACTGAAATCTCAAAAAACCTTTTATCTACAGAAAACGATCCAGAGAAATATGCAATAATCCTAGAATATATATTTTATAATAGCAATGACTTTGGTAGTTCTGATAGCTTTGAATCCCTAGCATATAAAATAATTTTTTGTAATAATATTCAATGTCTGAGTGAAACTGTAGATGCTGTTCTATTTTGTTTTACAAAAATAGGGAAGAACAACACAGTTTTAATCAAACAAACAAAGCTCATCATCATCCAAAAGACCAATCATTTCTGTATATTTTTCTAAAGATACAGGGAGAGGTAATTCTCCTTTCTGCTTATTCACACCCAGGTCTCACTTCGAAGGCTTGATTGCAACCACAGTCTGCTATGGGCATGGTAATCAAACCTGGAGGCCAGAGACACCTCTCCAGAAAGCCACCTCATCTAACAGAACTGATAATCAAGAATGAGGGATGCTGGAAATGAGAGGTAGGAAAAGATAATGAATCGCTCATGGCTTTGGCATCTGCGGTAGCAAGAGCTCATTCCACTAATCCATGCCTTTGAACTTTTCCCTCAGAAACTGTAACCAGTCCTCACCTATAGTATCCTGGACAGGACGGAGTGAGTGCACAGGGATCTGAGGGTGCGACACACAGACAGTAGCCGACGCCGCCCGTGGTCCACCGAGACCCAGTCTGGCCCCTTTTACCATCTCGGCATGTGGCTCCTGCGGCTTTGGGTCACTTGTGTTTCTAAAGTCGTGAACTGTTATTCTCTGTGGGAAAATGCCCTTCGCTTCTCGGACAGCTTTACCTGCATGTGAAGAGAGCCACCGTTCCTGGAAGTTTCCCTTTCTCTAAGCTGTCCTGAGCCAGGAGTGACTGGGAGAGGAGGATGTAAGTCCTGCTTCCATGCCTCAAGTGGGGACAAGTTCAAGTACATTTTCTACTGCTCAGTCCCCTTGCAGGATCAGGGGAAACTCTTCCAGGATCAGGCTTCCTCCTCTTCCCTGTCCCACTCCTAAGACAGATTTCTATTACACATTAATGTGGAAATTTTGAGAGGAATATTTGAGACTGGACTTCCTGGCAAAAATATACGTTAGACATATCTCTTTGAGAGTTGTTGGCTTATTATGCTATAGAAAGCCATGCCATACAAAGAAAAGGTCTCGGGATATCAGAAGATCTCAGGTTTTCTTAATCTTCCACCAACGCCTTTACTAATTTAAGTAAATTTATCCTCATTTTCAACTTTTGTCTCAGGACAGACCTGGACTCGGGCTTTATGAAAGTTCTCAAATTAGTCCACCTCCTTTCTGGCTGTATTCTAATTCTGTATCCCATTTTACTTCATCAACCTATCCGACTTACCCTCTAAAGGTATATAGTTTGAGGGTATGGCTGATTTATCGGTCCCTTGTATAAGCAAACCAAGATGGATCTCTCAATAAATCAGAACATTAAACACCTGTTCAGAGATGCAAACGCTTGGCTCAGGTTCAGCTGAAAGAATTCTCAAAACATTTTACATTTGGGAAACACTTTCACCTTGACCTTGCTGGAAAATATGTTGAAATCTTAAATGCAAGTCTGGCAAGATGTGGTGAGATGATTTACAGAAGTAAAATCAAAGTATGTATCTGATTCAAAAGATCCATCTTTTTAAAATGCTATAATTCATACAATGCCTTGTACAGAGCACATCCTTTAAAAAATGTTGGTTTAATAAATTGTATTGACTATACAATGCATCTCTATTTATTACATTATAAACTAAGGTGCACAGACAAGAGAAGAGAAAGCTTTAGTAATATTTTATATACTATATAGCACCTTTACCTTCACATTATATGTGATATTTCTAGCCCAGCTGAACAATTTAGATGAACCTTTGTCAAATAAATGAAGTCTTGGAAATATAATAGGAAATGATGGAAACTAATTGAAACATCATTTTGTTAAGGCAGTGGTTTTTGAATTTTGTCATAAGTAGATTAGATTTTGTGAGCTGTTTCCTACAGAGCTCAAAATTTATGCTCAAAAAAGCATAAAGTGTTTCATTTAAAAGAAAATCCTAGATGTTGATTTGAACAGAAAGTACAAGGCTTTCTTTCCTTTTGACAGTTTGCTTTTGAAAGGGTTTTCTTCTGAAATATATAATACACTGTTGCTAGTTGAATGTAATGATCCATCATCCAAGAAGAAATAAAAGAAAGGCCAAATTTGGCTAATTTAGCATCTTGAGGAACTTATTTGTGAGTCATATGTATGTTAAAAACCAGCAATAAGCACTAATATCAAAAGCAGCTTTTCAAAAAAAAAAAAAAGGAAAAAAAAAAAAAGAAAAGTAAATGATGGATAAATGAATGCTGCCATGTTCACACTGAAGATATTTTGACAACCTCACATACATTGTTTTGTTTTAAACAATTATAGCTTCTTTTTAACTTTTAGGTGAACTTTAACATATCCAAGGCACATAAACCTTATTAGAATAAGAAAAAAAAAAAAGAGAATCGCAAATCTATATATCCTAAAGCAAACTAGAAATACAAAATAACAAAAAAATTAAAAGTTGGAATGACCAAAAAGCATAATTTCTAGCATAACTCAAAGTGTAATTTCAATTGAATACTATATGGTACAGAGATTCAGAGGTAAAGACTAAGGAGAACATTTTTAATGTTCATTAACAATTCAACATTTGTAATTTGCCTTGGCTTGGATATTTCATATTCACAAGAGCAAGATCATGCTTATAGAGTCCTGAATAGCAGAACTAATAATGTTTAGTGGTGTTAATAGTCACCAAAAAAGTCTCAAGGATCCTGATGTGTTCTAAATCTATCCCTATGCAAATGTGGTTCCATAGTGCAGTGGTTAGCACGTCTGCTTTACATGCAGAAGGTCCTGGGTTCGCACCCCAGTGGAGCCATGGTCCACGGTCTACAGCCATGACACCCTGAACAAGCCCGATCCCGTCTGATCTCTGCTGCTAAGCGGGGTCAGGTCTGGGTAGTACTTGGATGGGAGGCCACCTAGGAATGAATAGACTAAAGAGAATGTTTCCTATTATCAAAGTTCTTTGTCAAAGGCCTTTCAAAACATTTATTTACCTTTTTCCTTATAATCCACGTTTTTGAACTTCCATGCCTTCTACTTCTATCCTTTTGAACCTTTGAATATACTTTCTTCTTGATCGAGTCACATCCATTCTTCAAGTCCCTGTTTATAAACCATCTTCCCAGTACACCTTCTCTGATGCTGTCTTTTCTTTGCCAGATGGAAGCGATCATTCTCTAAACTCCCACAGCCTCCTATCTGTCCTTTTTTGGCTAATGCATAAGGGTTTCCTATGACCCTGTCCAGGTTCAGTGATTTTTCTAGGATGGCCCACAGGGCTAAGCTTATAGTCATCCTCAGGGCTATGATTTATGACCGTGAAAGGATACAAAGGAAAACCAGCGAGGAGAAAGGACACATGGGGTGAAAGTCCAGAGGAAACCAAGAGCAAACTTCCAAAGTTCCAAAAATCACTCCCAGTGGAGTGATACAGGATGCACTGAATTCATGTAGCAATTCATGAGCTGGACAACAACGTGAAGTACTGTCTACCAGGGCAACTCATTAGAGACTCAGTACCCCAAATTTTTGTGGGTGGCTAGTCACACAGGCATCCATGGCTTAGCATGTACAAAAATTCCAGACTCCCATAGGAAAGCAAATGTTTAGTATAAACCATATAGTTTGCACAGTTTAGGCAAAGTGAGCCATCCTTATCAGTTAGGGTGGAACTCCACTCCTGAAATCCAAGTTCCCAGATGCTGGCAAAGGACCAACCTGTCTACTGGCCTCTCTAAGGATAAGAGTCTCAGGCCCTCATGGTTATCTTTTCTGCACAGAGAATTATACATTTCACCTTTTACATTACATTATTATATCATATTAATTCATTATATTATATATTCTATGTTATATTTCAACCCCTTCATTGTAAACTCACTGAGAACCTGAATGGGATTTTTTCTCATTGTTCTATTTACAGCATAGAATAAGATTCCTGATGGAATACTACTACTGACCTAAGATAATTTATTGCTGTCTTATGCATGTATACACGCACATACATGCATACACACAGACATACACACACACATGCTTTAAGGAATCAGGATTATGCAGTACTGTTTTTCAATAAAATTATGTCAGATCACATCTTAGTGAATCCTAATATTTTACTTGATCCTGTCTGGTCTCTTATGTATTCTTATTCTGCTCAGAAAACAATGCATATATTGTGTCTAAAAATCATTCGCTTAAAGAAAAGGCTTACTGAGCACTTATTTGGTGCTGTTACTGAAATATAAATATTAAGAATAGCTAATTCTTACACAGGTGCCAGTGTTCAAAGCACACCTCTAAGAGGTAGATACTGTCGATTCTCCGTCTACAGATAAAGTTACTAATTCCTGAGCAGTTACTCTGAAACCCATGCTCTTAATTACTCTGTTATACTGATTATCACACCCTTTAAAAGCAGTTTTTTTTGACATAAAAATTATTTTGGCAAAATTAGAAAAAAAAATCCTTGTTCCATTTTAATGTTTTCTTCTCCACTGCTTTAAAAGTAAAGGACTACAATATTGCTAGATTTTGCCACTTCATATCCGGTAAATTATATGGTCTTAATGAAGAATTTATTACTCAGTAATTTATGAAAAAGTCGTAAGAACTCATCAATGTATTTAGCATTTGTTACTGCTGTTTGAACAGAAGTAAGAGGAAAGTTATATTGGTTTAAATAAAATAAACATGCGCAAGCGAAAATCTTCTTATTCCTATCAGTGGGAGATAGTTGATTTTCGCTATGGTACAATTAGAGTGACCATGTAAGAAGAGAGCTGTTCATTTCTATCTCAACAGAATGCATCCTCATCATTGTCACCACACGGTGACACAACTGGTATGAATCAGAGCCTGGAACATTTGATGCAAGGGAAGCTACGCTCCTGACCTTTTCACTTCTTACAGAATAAATTATAAAGGCTAAAAGGTTATGGACAAGCTGCGTTATGTCAAACTCGGCAGTTTAGAAGTACAGATATAATTTCGCTCCTGAACAGTGAGACAATATTTGGCGGGCCAGAAGAGTTGTCAGTCCTGTTTGTAAGTTTCTAAGTCAACATTAGCATTCAAGTTCAGAAAGACGAACTGTATCCTGCAGCTGCAGGCAAGGCTCTTCACGATGTGACTAAGATAACAGACATTTGAACGGTATTGTTTCAATTTACAACCACTTAAAACTTCCTTCAGGAGACTGATACCATTCTCACGTCACGCAGGAGAGGCAACCATGTCTTAGAAAGGTTAAGTGAATGTCTCAGTTACATTTAGTAAAAAGTCTGTGTAAGCAGTGACTTGCACTCAGATCCTCTCTTCAGAGTTAGTATTCTTAACCAGTAGGTCACATGCCTCTCAAGTATCTATGAAGGTAGCCAGATTTGAATGAGAGTAGACATGTTCATTACCATGTACTGGGACACAATTCTCTATGGGCCTCTTGCATGCCTACTGTCTATTGAAATATTAGGGTTTCCTAAGCTTAGGGTTCTGTTCCTGTAATCGACCTACTGTGTCCGCAAGTGTCACCTACCCATTTTGGCATTATCTTGGAAGAAGTGGCCTCAGGAAACCAGCTTAAGAAAACACTGATACTCTGGTTACTGTTATTATTATTATTTTTTAATAAGTAATAAAGTCTTTTGGTTCTGAGAACAAAATAAAACGAAATCCTTAAATTGGAAGTGGATCTAGGATCTTTAGTGACTAAAGTTTATGCCTATTTTGGGTCCTTCTTAAAGGAAAAACACACATAATTACATATACAAAATTAAGATTAAGGCTGTGGAGGGTGCTGGCAAGTGAGGGGCCCTGTAATGGAAGTTCTATTCATGGTAAATTTATCTTTGTCTGAACTGAACCTTTGGAAGTCATACATTTCCAATTTGACGAATGGCTCTAAATGACTTTTCACTCCTCAAGTATCAAGTCTATACATCGTATAGTGCCTTATTTTAGAGAATAGCTCTTAATTTTTGTTTTTGAGGCAAAATAAAAATCTAGAGTATCTCGCCCATATCCAAATTTTTTCAACACTCTGTTATCTTAGTTGGATTTATAAATAGTCTAGGAAATTTTGTTTTTCATATGTTAACTCTAAAGTAAATATAACCAAACTAATGTCTTAAATTTATTTCTAAAACCTGCCCTAGTGACAAGAATACATTCTAGTATTGTTGAGCCCAAATTCCTGAAAAATTAAATTCATGGAAATTGTACTATGAATGTTGATAAAGTTTCAATTTAGGTATGTGGCAGCTCAATGATGATTAAAATGAGAGAAAAAAATACTTTGTGTGATACTCTGAAAGTAGGAAATTATCTTTTGCATACAGCACCAAAGAGGAAAAAAAGTAGCTTAGCTCATTTTGTTGCGTAAAATCGCGTCTTTTTATCACAGTCAAAGCTTGAAGTAGTTAAAACCATTAACAAGTCATAATTGTGTGTTGTTCACAGATAACAATTATGGATTAAACATTATAAAATATGTACTGGATCTCATAGAATATGAAAGTCAATAAATAGTTAAGAAAATAAATAAAGTTCACTTACTTTTGAAATATTACTTGATCGGCTTGCAGATCTTCCTGGGGATTTGTCATTCTGAAAAATAAAATTAGAGACATTGATTTAAAATACGGCAATAGTCTTTACCAACGAGGGAAAAAAAGCATAGCACAGGCAGTTGGGTTAATAGACATACAAATTGCTTATACAGGATGACTTATTTCTTACTAAATTGTATTTCTCTAGTGCATAACAGAGTCCTTTTAAAAATGTTTCAATTAACTTCGGCGTATATATCAGTCTAGAAGTATTTATTTCCAAGAAATGCTTGTTTGTCTAGAAAAATGTATGCAGTTCATTTGAAATAAAATTAGACAGTGAAAATATAGTTCATTATTTCCTCCTTTTTCTTTTGCTACCAGGAAATTCTGAGTAAATTCCCATTCTCCCTGTCAGTAAATACTGCATACCAGGTACATGGTACATCTAACTTGTGTTCTTCTACACTGCATTTTATTGGTTTTTTCTGTTATTTTCCTTTCAAAATTAAAAAAAAATTCTAAAAGATACTTGTTTATGTTTAAAACATTTACTGGTTTAAGTTAAAATACTTTCAAATTATTTTAAAATTTAAAACTTGAAAATAAGTAAAAAAAGAACGATATCCTTAGTTTTTGCCTCTTAAAGATTTTCCAATTTAGTAGAAAAGAAGCATAAAAAAAAAAGATTTGGAATAGATAACTTAAAAAAAAAAAGTCATACAATTTTAAAGAAGAAAGAGACCCTAAAGAGTGTCACCCCTGATTTGAAGCCCAGAGGCATTCCGTTCCTGACAGTCACAGAGTTTGTGCCCAAGCCAAGGCCAGCCCAAGGCTTCTGACTAGTCCAGACTGGTTCTTTCCACTCTGTTGATTATCTGCTCATGGGCAAGTGACTGGCAAATCAGAATGTATGCATTTTACATGTAGCCAGAGATCAAAGTCCACATCTCCTTCTGCAGAGAAAATGTTTTTGAAAGAACATGTTCTGGGCACCAAAATGTTATAAAGGATCTGAATTAACGTTGCCATGGAAATACTTTAGTATTCTCTTAAAAAGAATTTTCTCGGCATCTGGACTCGGCACGATAGTGGACCTGACTAGACAGCTACAGCGCATCTTGACAGAGGTCATTTTTGAGAACTAAGTTGTCGTAACCACCTGTGAATCTGAAATTGCCCCGTGATGACTGCTTGAGACAGTTTTGGAAACATGCCGATGACATGATATGGCAAATGGGTTGCTGAGGAAATACAGTGGCCGCATCCGCTGCAGACTGTCACTGTGTCATGCACAGGCTTGAAGATCTTTCAGCTGAAGAGTACTTTTTCCTTTCCATGCAATGTCCATCTCCTACAACCACCGATGTCACCGTGGAGCATGTCATTACAGACCAAGATGAGTCACAGCGATACGATCAGTTACATCTCATAACAGCCCCGTGATCCAGTGGGGAGATTAATGTCTCTACTACTAGTAGGCGTTTTTCCTTGATTAGCTTCCTCTGGTGATGGAGAGAGGTGCTTTTCTACTGACATCTCAACTCCAGAAAACAAGATCAATCCATCTTTCCCTCTCAGTGAAATTCATGATTTTGACACAATAGAACCGAGGTAAATAGGCCACATAATAGGCTTTGGGGAGCAGATTTCATTTGAGCGGTTATTTTGTTTTCTATATTTAAATCCTATTGAGAACATGATTATGGACCTAGAATTGGAAGGTGCTTCAGCAAGAACCAAGAGGCGCTGTGAGAAATTTAATTTAGCATCAGATTACTTAATTTTTCAAACCAAATAGGACTTCACGGTGTTTTCAGAGGAAACAAGGAGGGGCAGGGTCCCCTCACAGTTGTGAATGAGTTCAGCATAGGGTCATAATCATGAGATAATTCCCTTACTCTGCACCAGCATCCCCAAATATAATAAGAGGGAACATCTGCTCGATTATTTAGTACTTCAAGAGAACCTTTACCTTGAAATCCACCGGTAGCATTTTCTCCTGGGCGTTGAAAGAAATCAGTGAGTTTAGGCAAAGGTTAAACGTTTTGCCATGGCTAATTTCTCTATTGTCTCTATTCCAGTTAAACTGTGGGGACTAACTCTGTGACCGCCTCTATTGTGGATTAGATCCTGACATATAAAAGTTAGAACGGAAAAATCAAATTTTCCTCTCCCCCAGGGGATTAAGGAAGTGTGGTCTGTTTTGCCTTTGAAGCAAAGCACCAGAAGCACTTTCTCTCTTGGAAAACTTCCAAAGCAATCTGTCCAATTTGCTAGTAATTAATTGGGTGGCTTGTTCCATTACTATTACAATGACATATTCTTCTTTGGAGATCAGTCAAATATGGTTGTCATACTTCATTACGATCAGTTTAAATTCTTTACCTTAGATTAAATAGAAGCTGTCTCAGAATCTAACATCACTGACTGGTATCAGAATTACAGTGACCTTGTAAGGTCAATAAAAGTTGGAACTAAAAAGTTCCAAGGAGTCTGCATGAAAAGCCTGGGACCATCAAGGAGTAATGGTGGATCATTGCAGCTCATTTACAGTATGTGGAGGGAGATGTGTTAGTTTTATAAGGGCTTTTTAATATTTTCAAGAGGCTTCTAATTTTTAGTTTGATCTGAATGGTGTATCTGATATTGTCAGGTTTTTTTTTTGTGATTATTATTAATATAATATTTTTCAAATTTGATCTTACTAGACATGGTCAGAATTTTATTACCAGCAGGAAAAAATGATTACCGAATAAAAAAAATCGTTTCTAAACTGCTTTAATATATTTTTAATGTCATAACTTAAGGAAAGCGACATAGTTCCTTTAAATGGAAATGGTCTACGTTAAAGAATACACAGTATGGCTGAACATATAACTAGTTACCTATGAATATTCTGCATATTATGCCATCGATCAGAAGAGGGCAGTAAGGAAGCTTGCAGGAGGTTTTGTATGTAAACTAAAGGAAAAAACGATTCCCAAGTGAAGGAACCAAAATAAAACAGTCTCATGTAGACCACTGATACAATGCTATTCTCTACTATTTTTCCCTTTACCCTACCTCCATCCCTAGGCTAAAAATCAAGAGTATTTGAAAGGAGGAAAAGAATGAAATAATCTGAAGGGGCACCAGAAGAATTCTAAGCAGACAAGAGATTACTTTTGCTAGGGTAATTAAAGCTTGGAATAGAATTTTTAAAGCAATGTGGCTTATGAGAAAAAATAAACAATAACAGAGAGAAGTTGAATAATGCAATAAAACCTGACTAATAGATATATAAAGAAAATCTCATGTCCACTAATTAATATAATGTTAAAAAATTATTTGGCCTCAAATAATACCTTAACAAAATATTCAAGTGAAGATTTTATAGGGTACTTCTGTTGATAGTGGGCCAATAAAATTAGAAATAAACATTTGAAATGTGACTAGTAAATCTTAATCAGCTGAAAATTAATTAGTTAATGTTTGGGCCATAAAAATAAAAACTCTCTGAAAAATTATAGCCAGAAACTCTAAAAAAATACTATACTAAGACCTATAGAACACAGCAAAAGCTGTATCCAGATAATCATTTATAACTACAAATTTCTTCATTAATAAAGAACACAGTTCAAAACAAAATAAAATATAAAAGTTATGAAATAAAAAGCTAAAACTCATTAAACAGATATAAATAAAAAATGATAAATACTTTCTTCGAGCAGTTCTTTAAAAAAAAATTACAAAACAGATGAACTTCCTATAAGGCTTATTAAGAAAAAAGAGAGAGCAAAATTGTATAAGAAATGAGAAAGATACATAACCAAAGACAAAGAAAATATTAGAAAAATTATAAAAGCTAACTGTAATGCTGGTGCAACAAATTCGAAAACCTAGAAGAAATGAAATATTATTCTGGCAAAATAAAAATTGCCAGGATTTATTTAAGAAAAAGAGGAAAGTTTGACAGACAAGTAAGAGATGATAAAAATGAAAGTTTATATGCCCTAAAAAGGATAAAGACATGATGTCTTCACAATTGAGTTGTACCTTACTTTTAAAAAACGCATATTCCAATTTTCTTTACATTATCCTTGATCATAGAATCATAGATTCCCATAATTCATATTATTGATCCTGCATAAATGAAACTCCAAATGCACTAAGAAAGCACCCAAAAAGTAAAAAGAAAAGGGACTACAGATGCAAAAATTCTTTAAAAAATACTACCTTATATTTAAATAATAGCATGTATCTTCGATACGCCAGCAGTTTATAAAAAAAAATGTACAGAGAATAGAATAAATAAAATTAATTCTGGATATTTCCTTATCAGAAAAATCTGTCAACACAATTCTTTAGATGAATACATTGAAAGAGAAAAACATTATGATCTTAAAATTAAATGATAAAAAGACATTTGACAAATTTCAGCATTCTTATTATAATGGAGGCTCTAAGAAAAATAAGAATTGAAGGAAACCCTTTAAAGTAAAGAAAGACAATGTTTTAAAAAAATATACCAGACATTATTCTAAATGCCAAAATACTGGAACTATGTTAACTAAAGAAATTCTGTTATGGATGCTTTTTCTTGCTATTATTACTCAACTTATCTTAGAGTTTCTAGAAAATATAATAAGGAAAGAATTATTTTATAGAAAAATATTGAAAACACCCCTCTTTTTTTATTGATAGTATAGACATTCCAAGAGTTTCTAGTTGAAAAAGAAAACTACTACAATTAATTAGACTTTAGTTCAATGACTAGATACAGGATAATTATATCAAGGCAGAGTCCACTAAATTTTCTAAAATCTATTCTTCTATATTAACAGCAAAGGAATTGGGTATATATGTTCCCAGTCTTGTTACCTCTCCCTTCCAGTTACAGGTTGCCTATGACTAAATTCTCTCCAGTGAGATGTGAACAGTGCCAGCAAATGTGAGTTTCCTGCCTGTCCCATAAATCTAAAATTTCTTCCATGTTTGTTCTATTGGTCTGTGCTAGGACGGTGAATATCAGAGCAAGCCAGGAAGCCACATATTAAAGATAGAAGAGCAGAATTCTCTTGAGTTTTTCCTTCAATGACCTCTGACGACTTGAAACATATTCTCTAAACTGTCATGAGAGAGAGAAATAAGCTTGTATTTCTTTTGAGCCATCGCTTGTTTGGATTTATTATAACAGTTTAGTCTTTCCTAATGGAAATACTGCAAAATCAATAACTTTCTTCTAGTAATAAATTTCCAGAAGTATAGTAATAAAAACAGAAACACTAAAACACTTAGGAATAAATTTAACGAGGAAATCATAAAATCTTATTAAAAATATAAACTACGAAACTTAACTGAAGAGTATAAATCATGATCTGAACAAATGAAAGCATCATTCTTTGACGGGAAGATAATTTCATAAATATAAATCCTCTTCAAATTGACACATAAGTAGAATTTAGTTCCATTTAAGTCCCCAATGGGGCTAATGCCTTTCTTTCTGAAGGAGAGAAAACGATCTTAAAGAACATCTATAGAAAAATAAATGCCTGAGAATAGCCAAGAACGTAATGACAAATAGGAGATCTCCCTATGTTAGGCATTACCTGTATTAAAAGTCACTGTGATTAAGTCACTATGGTATCAAGATGAGAATTAACTAAAAAGTTCAGTGAAATCCAGAATAGGATATCCAGAAATAGATATAAGAATTCCACAGTTAACAAAACTGGTATTGCAAGTCAATATTGAAAGGATAGTTATTATAATGAACGTTTCTGGACAACTGGCTCTCCATGTAGAAGAGAAAGTCAAACCGCTATCCCATTGTATGTACAACCAAAGACTCTAGATTGCATGGTCTTAAATGTGAGAAATAAAAAAGAAATCTTTGAAATGAATCTAAATTATAAATTCAATACTGGGGTGGGAGACTATAACTAATACAGGAACCAGAAGCTGTATCATATTTGATTGTAACGTATTTGAAAAAAAAGACAAAAATTAAAGCGAATAAACAAACAATAGAGTCAGAAAAAAGTACAACACAGAAGACTGATAAAGTTCAATTTCTATAACATGCAAAGAGGTTTTGTCTATTCACACAGAAAAGAAGCTGGATGAAAAAAAATTTAAACAAAAGAATAGAAATTCACACACACAAAAAAGAACTACAGATTGTTGATAAACATATGACAAGTTGCTTAAAATCACAGTCAAGAAAATGCAAATAAAAATAATGCACGGTTTTTGTACTCATCATGCTGGCAAAATTGGAAAGAGTAATAGCCTCTATTGCTGGCGAGGATAAAAGAAAATAGTCTTAAAAATTGTTAGTAGAAGTGTGAAGTCTTGCAGTGTCATTAAAAAAATCTAGTAACATCTGGTAAAAGTAAAAATATAATATTATGCAATAATCTGACTCCTGGGAATCTATCCCAGACAAATTAAAAAAACAAAAACAAAAAACTGGTGCACAAAGATATGTGAATAAGAAAATACTTAATTCAGCTCTGTCCTTAATTGGAAAAAAAAAATCTTGGCATTAAAGAGGTGCCAGTTAAAGTCTTAAAGCTTTAAGCCCACCCCCCTAAACTCTGCTGGGGTGAGGACTCCGCTACCCACGTTACTGTTCCATTATTGGCTCCCTCCGAAGCCCTGCGAGGGAGGGGCCACCATAGGGAAACGGAAAGGCTAGAAAAGGCTCCTTGCCATTTGCTTCCTGTTGGCTTTATCTGCTTCTCGTGTGAGTGAGCATCATTCTAAAAATGCTTCTTCACCCTGGTGGCTGCAGTTCCCTCCTGTAGCAGCAGCTGGGTACAGTGTGCAGTTTTTCTAACACCCTCAGAAAGAGCCTCGTTGCACTTTTTAGACACCAGTGCCAGCCAGCTGGCTTTCTCCTCGGGAAGTCTGGGTTTCAGTTTCACAGGGCTCCTGTTCCAAGCTTTGAAACGCTCCAATGTCTTTCCTGCATTCATTCACCCAGACCTGCAAGTCCAAATTGTAACATCTTACTGTTTTTTTTCTTCTTCTTCCCCTTTTATGTTACATAGTTAACTCTCTTTTATAGCTGGGCACTATGTTTATATTAAATTCTCTGTGTGAAAACAAAAAGTCTGGTTCTTCTCTCTAGACTAGACCCGGACTAACAGAGCAAACAATGCGTGTCAATAAAGAAATGATTTAGTAAGTTATAGTAGACACGCGCCTGGGAATACTATTTAATTATTAAAAAAAAAAAAACCCAGGAAGCTCGCCACATCGCCAATATTTTAAGAAACTATATATCTATATAGTTTTATATCTATCTATCTATCTATCTATCTATCATCTATCTATCTATATAAATTGGGTCTCTGTCATTTGACCTAAAGGGATTTCCACAAGACGAGACTGTGATGAGTATAATGAGCAGTGGTATGATACAATTATTAGTAAAACGCAGAAGGACAGAGCCTCTATAAGAAGTGCCTATGTGTACATATGTTTGCGTGTAGACACGTATTTGTATGTGACTACACAAGGACAAACACATCGAAGAGCGATACACATGAGCGTGTTCGCATGAATTTTTTTGCGCGGAGGGTAGTAGTAGGAGGGCAGAAAGAGAGACAGTGGAAGACGGAAAACAGGAGGAGATAAGGCAAAAAAAGGTTCTTAAAAAAGAAAAGAGCGCAAGAGCCTTTTGGATGACTGTTTATGTCAAAATTATATATAGATGTGATACGATACAGAATTATAATGCAAATATGGAGTTATAACTGTCTATTGGCAAGAAGTAATATCTATCCACGAGATAGTATTAAGGTAAAAAAGAACAGTGAGTAGAAGTTTTCGTTTCTTTAAAGACAAGTATACTGAAGCTCTATGTATGTTTTCTATTTACATATATATTTTTGACTGAGCCAAATCTGCTCATCTGATATTGGTTATTAATATACCAATCTACTCACAGTGGCTTCGGTCCCTTAGCATGGCGGGACTGAAGGGGAGTAGTCAGGCCCGTGGGGGATATTCTAGCTTTTTCTTCAAATATCTTGGTATTGTACAATTTTACTTGTTTTTCATAGTCTTTTTTGGTAAGATATCAACACATATACACATATATGTATATATCATAAAGAGAAGTGTGTGTGTGTGTATGTGTGTGTGTGTGTGATCAAAAAGAGCTACAAGGAACATTTGATATTTATTTTCCTCAAGACAGTACAGTACCTGGAGCATAAGGCACTGAATTAACTATTAAGTCAAGTAGGATGAGTGAAAAAATCGCAGGATTTGTGGTTATAATACCTGCGTTAGAATTGTAGCTTCATGACTACGTGGCCATGAGAGCATCATTTACCTTCTTTGGTCTTGTCTTGCTGAATTTGCAAAATAGGCCTCAGGACCTTATAGAATAGCCATAGAAGCAAATACGACAAACTCTGAGAAAATAGATTCCAAAGTGTAAAGCACCATGTAAATATAAACTAGACCTATTAGGATTTGTAAGTTTGGATTTGCTAGAGTTAAAGAAAGATCAGAGAAACAAACACTTACTTATAAGTGGTCGCATTTATTGTCAGATTTTACTGATATAGAATTTTCTGAAAATACTCTAATTTAAAAAAAAATAAGAATATCATTCCCAAATACCAAATTTAACATAAAACCTCACTCATTTTGCTAATTATGATAATGAATAAAAGCTTTATTTATATACAGATGGTCCAAACAATTGTGTTGGCTAGGAAATAAAAAAGTACAAAACTTATGCTATGGAAATCTCCCCTCTTTCCCTAAAAAGTTGTGCAAAAACATCCCCTTGATGTACACGCTTCTAAAAAAAGACCATCTACTGATAACTGACACGTCGATCTGAACAAGTTAGTAACTGCAATTCCTAGCGTGAGAACAAAAGGATCTGTTTATTTTTAAAAACTCTGCACATTCCAGTACTGAAAATGTTTCGAACTGAATCTCATTTGGATGGAAAGAAGTACATAATAGTAAGGTGATCACTGGCTTAATGGCCAGACACCGGGGAAAAAACCCTGGGATTTAATTCACACATCGTCCAGTTATGAAAAGACAGAAAATAAGGACCACTGGATGGTTGTTAAAAGGCAGAAAGTGAGGATTTCAGTTCCGTGGCACGTGTGAAAAGGTGATTACAGTTACGTTTCTTTTTTCTTGTTAATAGTACAAGGAATGCGGTCACCACACGCGTTTAGTGTACAACAGTTGAACCTTATAAGAATATAATATATGAAGTTTTATTTGTTCCCACAATTCTGTTCTATATGACTATGTTCACATTAAAAACGAGGAGCTCACCACTCCCCTAGTATTCTAAGAGTGTACACGTAATTTACAAAACTTCTTGTATTTTTTATTGATCTTTGTATAAAGTTTGTTTTGCTCATACAATAATCTTCTTACTTAATGTTGCCAACAGAACAATCTACCATGGTTTCCTTAAAAAGATTTTTTTTCTTTGCAAAACACAAAATATAAAGACCCCTTTCTTATGATTTGATCGTTTCTCCAATAAATGCTTAACATTTCACTGATCTTTAGGCTTTTTTTCCCTCTTCTGTCTTGGAATCTCAGAGTTTCAGCAATAATTAAAGACATCTTATGTTCGTTTATGTTCCAAATGTTATAGTCACAGGTGTGCTGATCATCTTCCATTTGTCTCTAAGATCCACGCCCCGCTCATCTCCACATGCCATGTGCCCGGGGGCACAGCTGGATGGATCTCATCTCAGCCTCCTTTGTTCTCTGACTTCCAATTTCATTTCCTCAATGCAGAGCCCCCATAGGTGATTATAGGAATGGAGGATAATGAAGGCGGAGTAACATCAGCAGAGGCTGGCCTGTCCCTAAATTGCAGGTCTCAGCATTTGTCAGGAAGCCTTTTTTCACCAACCCGTCCCTGTCTCTGGATTTTGGAAAGTGCTCCTTCTCCTGGAGTCTTCAAGCCTGAGGGTAGAAATCACTCACTGCTGTTTCTAGCCAGGGAGCAGTGAACTATCCTTTGTATTCTATATAATCTGCTTACGCAGATTGTAGAGACTGTTAATTCTTTTCGAATTATCCAATTTGAAAGTGCCATCTGTTTCTTTCTAGACCCTGATGGATAAAAATCACCTTTAGTATTCCTTGCATAGTTTTCTAAAAACTATTATTAATTTTTGCTATTTTGATTACATTAAAATCTTAGAAGATCACTCTGGAGGTATGGTCATATTTGACCAACCACTGACTGCAGCTAGTAAAACATCTATCAAGTACCTTTCAACCCACTTTTTTGAATGAGTTACATTGTTTTTTTCTTCTGTAGGTTTAATTTAGGAATGGAGACATGTTTATAATGCAGTCCACACATTAGAGACCGACCATTTAAAATGCACTGTACGGTGGGATGTTTTCATTAGCATTTTTCATCTTCTATTCTAGTAAAAGCATTTTGCTAACTATATATTTCTTAAGACATTATCAAGGAAAGTTCAGGCTAGATTTTTTTAAATTAAATTCTGGAATAAGATTAAATAATTCTAAAATCTACATGGTAGGTATATGTGGGCATTTAGTGTGTGTGTGTGTGTGTGTCTGTGTGTGCGCGCACACACATGCGCCATAGATTTAGTATGAAAAAAAGAAAGTTGTTTCTGTGAGAAACTCAACAATACATTCTTTATTTGAAGGCATAAAATTTAAAAATATTAAACATTTTGCAATCCAAGGAAATGTATGTTTAGGCAAATTTATGATCCATGCAAAGGTTGGTAATTCTTCCTTCTGTATTTGGGAAGAGCCTCACTTAAATGGGATGGACCTACTTCAAGCTGCTCCATTACTGTGCCCGACTTCTATTCTTGCCCTGACTCCATTATTAAACTTCCCCTCTCTCTCTTTCTGTTAGTAATATGTAAAGAAACTTGACAGATACAGAGGACAAACCGGTGATTGCCAGAGGGGAGGAGGGTTGGGAGGCTGGGTGAAAAAGTTGAAGGGATGAAGACATACAAATTAGTAGTTACAAAACAGTCATGGGGATGTAGAATATAGAATAGGGTAAATAGTCGATATTATTGTAATGGTCGTGTGGATCACTTCATAAATTATATAAATTATATAAATGTCTAACCATTGTACCGTATACCTAACACTAAAAAAATAAAAATAATTAATAAAAATAAATGCGATGAAATTTTATCCTTGGGTATGTAAATTCTCATTCTGTAAAATACCTGAGGAGACGAGATGTTCCTAGTTAAACAAAGAGGCACGCAACCTACGTATGAATCAGAAAATCTGATATTACCCAAGTTTCAGGCCTTTTTCTTGTTACTTATTTTTGATCCTTTTTTGACAATCCCTCTTATATAACAATACAGTCCCAGGAAGGACTCTAGACTTACATATCTAGAGTTCCATATCTTAAGGCAGCATTTCATGGTGCTCTTTTTGGAACACAGCCTGAGAGTCAACCTCAGTTTGCGTGAATGCAAATCTCACACGTGGACAAGAAAGATCACAGCAGGACTGTTTCTAAACAATCAGTAGCTTTACCCTATCCTTTCTCTTTTTACCTTTATCTTTCTCCATTGCTACCTTCTTAAGCTATTTTAAGAACAAACCAAAAATTTGAATCCACACATAATTTTGGGATTCTTGTCTATTACTATTAGACAAAGGATAGAGGGTAAGAAAATAAGCAACCTCGCAAGGGCCCATAGTCAAATCAGATTTAATTGTCCACACACACACACACACATACGCACTCTCTTTAACCCAAGAGGAAATGATTAGAAATGGCACTGGAAAGTTATTACTTAACATAGTATTATAACCAATAAATAGTAGATTTGCCAGAATGTTTGGGCTCAAATTCCAGCCACACTACTCCTGGTGTGACCTTGGGCAAGTTACTTATCCACTTGCCACTTCTGTTGACGCATCTGTAGAATGCCAATAATAATACAGTCCTCTCAAGGTTGTTGTGAGAATTAAATTATTCAGTGGGAATTAAATTAGATAAAGTGTTTAGTGTGGAACATAATGTGCTAAACAAATGGTAGCATAATCTTATCTTTTATATAAGTTTTATATCTTATTTATATATATAGCCTGTATTTTATTACATTAGGGACGTAATCTGTTAGAAATAGAAGTTCTGAATCCATTACTTGAAAGTGTGAAAAAATTAGTTTCAGACATATGTTATGACGCATTTCTTCATAAAATTAAAACTACCCCTTCTAATCTCACCTATGGACAGTATTAAAGGTGCGAGACCTCGTCTAATAGGATAACGCTAGTGTGGAATGGGATGGCACTCGTCTAGATGACATGCACAACCATTAGCCTCAGTGGCTTTGGTCACTTATAGAGAAGTCTTAACAAGTGGGCATATTGTAATAAACAACTACGATGAAGTGTGTGGCAGTAAAGAGATGGGAAGAAATGATGTATGGCTACCAAATGAGACATCAATTAGTAAATATATAACAAGCATAATAACAATAAACAAACAATAAACATCACAACGAATTTTCAGTCCTTTTCCTCACTTTCATTTATCTACGGCCCGTTTTTGATAATGTAACTGGTTCAAATTCTAGATCAGTTCATCAATCACTAGCATACGATTTGGGGCCACTTTACTTCTCAGTGTCTAACTTCTTTTTCTAAGTTTTTAATGATTCTAAGTATTATAAGTACTAGACTAAGTAGGATTTCTGGCCCACTTTCAATAAAAAGGCAATTGAAGCAAAAGGTTTGAAAATGCAACATTTTAGCCACTTGACTTTCATGAACTGCCTGATTCTCCACCACACATGTTGAAGACACCCCAAATAAATACATAATGAAGTCAAAATTTTCTTGCTATACAAACTCAACTGCTATAGAAACCTCCTAGCCCCTAGTTCTAACTATGTTACTGGCCACAAAATTCTCTAACATAAAAATTCTGGAAACTCATTGCACATAAATAACAATTACTAATGAAATTAATTTGAGTGTAAGTTTATATATATTATTCTACTACTATTACTTGGCAAACTGTTTCTCAAGGGAAGGGACTATATTTCGATTACATTTTTTTCTTTTAAATCCAATCCAATACTTGCCTGGAACATCATAAATGTTTAAAAAATTAAATAAAACTATGATTCATTCTTTATGTTTGTTTCAGAGAGATATTAGCATAGGTATTCTTGAGATAGACGGCAAGTCTATAATGATAATTTATATGATATTTTATTCATGCATAATAAAATATGCCTTTATTATTATGCATGTATAATAGTAAAATAAAAACTCATACCTGTGTTTTAAATGTGGTAAATTATAAAGTTACAAATACAAAGCAACATTGAACTGATTTTGGCCATAGCCCATTATATTTTGGATTTCATATACAATATTATCAAATCCTCCATGTGGTAACACACTATTTATGAATGTTTGGTGGCAGTACTGAATTAATCAGAAGCAGACATACTTTGACCTAGGATGGTGAGCTGAAATTTTAAAAAAGAGGTAGAAAAAATAGTAGCCTGATACCCTGAAAACGCTACCTGAAATTCTAGTATTATGTTATACCGCATCTACTTTAGTTGACTCTCACTCAGCAAAGATACTAACTTTTATATTTTAAACTTCTTTAGGTTTATAAAGTGATTACATAATTTCAACTACCCAGATGTAAAAATCTGAAGGGGCTGACCTTTAATATCAGTGGAAATCACTGAGATCCAAGACATGCACTTATGTACACAAAAGAACATGAGTTAATGACTATTCAAGACATTTGAATCTTGCATAATATAAAGACTCTTTAAGGATAAAACACAATACAATAAGGTCTGGCACATCTGCTGAAAATTCTCTACTTCAGTATCAGAAGTTCAAAAGGCATTAAGACCTTTGACCACAAGGAGATTAAAAAGAAAACGAATGAATTTTCCATCACATTCTGTGGGATAAACAAAGATGAACACTTCCTAGATCTCCACTTATAATAAGATAGTCCAGGGAACAATTTAGTTTCTAAATTTTTGACAAACATAAAAATATAAAATACAGAAATTGTATCAAGAATACAAGAAGATAGGTATAGGCTGTCATCGAAATATTGGTAACTCAAAATAAAATGACTCAAAATATTGGGAACTCAAAATTGGTAGTTTAAAATAAAATAACGTTAGTAAATTATTATTTATCACCAGGAGTTCATGTGCTTATGTAACTGGTTTTCTGGAAGTCTTTATAAAACAAAAAATAGTGAACTTTTATGACGGCAGGTTCTAGGAGGCCTATCAATCTAATAAATATGGTTCAAGTTATATAAAAAACAAGCATCTGATAGGTACTATTATTTGATTTTAGTCATAATTTTAAAAATCCGTTTCACGGTACAAGATGATGCACAATTTTACATATCTTTATTTTATATAGATTTATTTAGTACCTTGCAAATTACTTTTATAGAAATAGGAAAGAGTCATTTCACAGCCTTCCAAATGATGATATTGATTTCAGATGTTGATGATAAGATAGAATTAAAGTCGACTTAAATCAGACAACACAAAAAACAATAAAAATCCATTATTTTTCTAGAAATGCAAACAGAGCTTAACCTATAATATATATATATGCAAAATTTATCATGTTAACGGATTACTAATATGCCCCTTTGCAGATGGAGTCCAAAGAACATAATGTTCCATTTGTTTTGTAATGGTGCTGACTTGTTCTCCTAGGGCGGCTCCAAGATCAGTCCCTTGGGGACTACTGGGTAAATCACTTACAGGCAGGTGGCAGTTTGGAGTGCAGCCACTTGCAAAAAACCATAACCTAAAAACCAAAAAGTTCACAGAACTACCAAAGTTTGAGTTGGTTGCTATTACAAATCTAGAAAGATTTTATCCATAGTTATTGAAATGGAAGAATTAAATTTTTTCATAGAATTTAGTGGCCATGTGAGAATAAATGTCTAAACAAGACATATAAATTTATGATGTCTTTAGAAAAAAATCACTGTCCTGAAGCATATGATATTATAGTTGCTGATTTATTTTAGTGAGTTTATATTTCACAATGGATGATATAAATCATACCACAGAAGAAGAAAACATGGACAAGGAAAATAAGATAAAAGAAAATAATGAGAATTTAAATGATGAAAGATAATACATTTTCCGTTTAATAAGTGCTTTAGAAAACTAATTTAAGAGTAAATCCTCTAACTTTCCAGTTTGTAGCTGTGAGGCAGTACAGGACAGCATGCCCAGGCACAGAATCTCAAGTCAGAAATCGCAGGGCTTAAGTCCTGGCTCTATCATTTGTTGATTGGCTGTGCAATCTTGGGAAACTTACTGAACCTCTCTGTATCTCTTGCAGCAACTGTAAAAGGTAAATAGCAATAATACTCATCATTACGCACTTTTATTATAAGAATTAAAAGAGATGCTTCATGGAAAAATTTTAGCCTTTATCCAGTTAATATGTTTTTAATATTTATTAAACTATTATGTTTAGAATATTTTATTTTACATAGCTTCCAGTGATCTTCTAATGTAAATGCTTAAAAAACAATAAAAAATATAAGCAGTCACTTATGTTTAACTTTTAGGGTATCACTGCATTTTATAGCATAGAATTACACATTTTACCAAAGTGATATTTCAAAAGTAACACTGTATGGGGAAATATGTCAGCATGAGCAATCAAAGCATCATCAACTGTCAGATTTAAGAAGTACCTTTTGAACTTTCTATTTTTACCGATAAAACAGATAAGAATGAGTGAAGTAATTCACTCACGGCCCTAGTTAACTTGTGGCACCTCAGTTTCTGTCAAAGTTCAGTGTTTATTCAGCTGAACTTACTCAGTATTCATTATTTCATTAATTTATTCATCCAATCAACAAATACTTATAGACACTGCTTGTTGACAATACAGTGAATAAAGGCCAAATTTAAAGGACATAAAAATAATTACAATTTATAATATATGTAAATTTCATCGATAAAGAATATTTAATAAGTGATGAGTGGAGTCATCACTTGAACTTCACAGAGGTAGTAAACAGAAGTAGTTACTTCTGGAACTGTTCTGTTTTCTTTCTTTTACATCCAAAGGGTATTACTTGTGACTACTAATTGCGGTTCGATAAGTTCATAGCATCAAATACCACTAAAAGTAATTTTTTATTGCTTTTTCCTCTCCCAATGCCACCCCCACCTTCAGTAACTATTGTAACACTCTTTGAGCTGAATTCTTTCTTTTTCAGACCTCTAAAAGTTGGAGTGCCCTAAGGATTACCTTTTAGACTTCTTTCTTCTATATTTAGTCACTCATTGGAGAACTCTTCCAGTTGTATGGACTTAAGCACAACCAATAGGATAAAGGCATCTGAGTTCATAACTCCTTGTCAGATCTCTCATTTGACCTTCAGACTCATCTGTCCAACTCTTTTCTCATCTTGTCCAACTACCGACTTAGTATCTCTACATAGATTTCTAATAGGCAACTCAAATTTACTTGTCTAAGTCCAAGTCATCTATAGAATGGTGGAGGACAAGAGCCACTCAAATAATCTAGGGCCTGCCCAAGATGACTGAAATTGAAAGGTTATATAAGTATCCATATCTTTCATGGAGCCCTTGGTATTTAATTGAAGGAATAAATTTTAAAACAGGATTTTAGTTATGTTCAAGAAAAAAACACTAAGGTGACACTCATTCCGTATATCCCAGGGCACACATACATACACAATCCATTATCCTCATGGCAACCAGAATTATCCTTGAAAATAAATCAGGCTACTCAGCGACAGGAATCCTGTGAGCATTACCCACTGTAACACTGCATGGTCATAATTAATTGGAATTATTTCGCTATCTATTTCTGGCCAAGCTGGAGTAATGGGGACCAAATTTAGTTGTCTGAAACAACTAAAATGCCTCAACAAAGCATGAGAAACAATGGCTCTCAAGATAGGGAGCAACAAGGAACAGCAATCCTGAGAGATAACAATACAAATAAAATCAGCCCTACGGTTCATCCAGATTTCTTCCTGGAGAGATTCTAGGTAAGAGCAAGCATATGGAGGAGAAGCCCCAGCAGAAATTGGCAGGCTCTCTGAGTCGAGGAGACGGTTTTGGGAGTCGAAGACAACCAACGGGGCGAGAGTTCGTAGAACTGGGTACCAGAGAAGAGATAATGGCATAGCAAGTGAGCTCAAGGGATGCTCAGGGGATCTTTCAAATATTCAGCTGAGCATTGATCGGCACCTGCATGTGAGGAAATGACCTGAAGGGGCCACTTGAAAAGGTTAGTGAAAACAGTGCCCAGATATCATACAAGGCCAGGAATAGTGTTTATTGCTAACAGCTCGAGTCGATAACCTTATAATTTACAAGATATTGGTTACCGTGTTATGGGGGTCTTGCCTAGCAATGGGTGGGAAAAATGACCCAAGAATAAAATCTATCTTATCTGGCCTAATACAATCTCAAAGCAAGACCAAAAAGAATCACACTGTTTCCAATTAACTACATTCCGGGACAAAGTTCAACAATATATTTTTTTTTTTTTAGAAATTTACATATATCCAGTACACAGTGAAGTAAAATACACAATGTCTGTGATGCAATCAAAAGTTACCAGGCATTAAAAAAAAAAAAAAAAGGCAAAAAATACAAACCGTATTGGGGAGAAAAACCAATCAACTAAAAACTGTTCTATAAATAACAAGGATGATAGAATTACTACTCTAGGGCATTAAGAGTTATTATGACTCTATTCCATATGTTCAAGACGCTAAAGGCAAGCCTGAAAATGTAAAAAAGTAGATATAAAAGAAATAAAAAAAAAACTAAATGAAATTTCTAAAGATGAAAACTACAGTATGAGATGAATAATGCACTGGTGGAATTAACTACAGATTAGATTTACAGAAAAACAATCGGTGAACTTGAAGAAAGCAAAAAAAAAAAAAACTCTTCAAAATGGAACACAGGAACAAAAAAGATGAAAAAGATGGAAAGAGTATCAGTGCACTGGAGGACAAGTTCAGTGGGAATCTCTCTAGTGGAGGAGAGAAGGAGTAAAGAATATTATTTTCTAAATGATGGATATTATAAATGCATAGATCCAGGACACTCAATTAACAGTAAGCACAAAAGCATGAAGACATTATATGAAGGCACATCATAATTAAACTACCTCAAGCCACAGATTAAGAGCAAAATTTTCAAGCAGAGAAAAAGAGACATTATATAAGGGAACAAAGGTAAGATTGTCAGCAGATTTCTCACTGGAAACAATGCACGCCTGAAAACAGTAAAGTGACAGCTTTAAAGCAATAAAAGAAAAAAGGAATTTTCAATTTATAATTTTATCCAGTGACAATATCTCCCCAAAATGAAGGTGAAATAAAGACCTATTCAGACATACAAAAGCTAAAAGAATTCACTCCCCTCAGACTTGCTTGCATTACAAGAAAGGTCGAAGGAAGTCTTCCAAATAGAATGATTACTGATGGAAACCTGGATCTCTGCAAGGGATAAAGAGCCTTGGAAATGGTAACTATTGTCAAGAAAGAAAGCGAGGGAAGGAGGGAAGGAGAGAGGGAGGAAGGAAAGAAGGAAGGAAGGAAAGAAGGAAGGAAGGAAGGAAGGAAGGAAGGAAGGAAGGAAGGAAGGAAGGAAGGAAGAAAAACTTTATTCTAGCTTTCATATCTTGTTAAAAATTAATTCGTAATGAATCATAGGTATAAATAGAAAACCTCAAACTATAAAATTTCTAGAAGAAAATATAGGAGAACTCTTTGTAACCTCAGGTTAGGCAAAGTTTTCTTAGATAAGATGCAAAAAGCCTAATTCACAAAATTAAAGATAATGATAAACTGAACTTCACCAAAATTAAGAACTTCTGATCTTCAAAAGATATTGGTAAAAGGGCGAAAACACAAATCACATATTAAATCAAGGACTTTTGTCCTGATTTTACAAAGAACTTGCAATATTCAATAATAAAACAAACAACTCAAATATTTGCAAAGATTTGAACAGACTCTTCCTTAAAGATGACGTTCAGATGACAAACAAGCACACGAAATATGGTCAGTATTTTTGGTCCATTACTAGGGAAGTGAAAATTAAAACCACAGTGAGATACCGCTAGGTACCAATTTGAATGGCTAAAATTTAAAAATAACGAACAAAAATAATTGACTGTTTTAACTGTTAGCAGGGTAAGGGGAAGTGGCAGCCCTACACTGTTGGTAGAAATAAATAATAGTACAACCGCTTTGAAAATAACATGGCAACGTCTTAAAAGTTAAATACACATCTACCGTATGTCTTAGCCATTCTATTTTTAGATATTTTACCCAAGAGAAATTAAAACATATGTCTATGCAAACACTTGCACACAAATTTTCATAGCACCCTTATTTATAATCTCAAAAAAAAAAAAAATCTGGAAACAATCTAAATGTCTTTTACCAGGCGAAGAAATAAGTTGTGGATTTTCTATGCAATAGAATGTGACTCAACAATGAAAGGGTTAAATACCAATGCACAAAATACAGGTGGCTTTTTAAACAATCACGCTGAGCAAAGGAGCCAGACCGAAAAAGAGTACATGCTTTTCATAATAATGCAGTTCTAGAACAGAATGTCCAAATTCTAGAACATGCAAACTAAAAGTAGATTAGTAGTTGCCTGGGGGTGAGGGTGGTGGGGAAGGGCAGGCTGGGGGAATTACACGAGGACTCAAGGAAATCTCTGGGGAGAAGGCTGTGTTCATTATATCGATTGTGATAATGGTTTCAACAGGTTTAAAGGTACGACGGCGTTTATCAAATTTTAAAAATTTGCAATTTATAGTGTGTCGATTATATCTCAATAAAGTACAAATATAATAAATCAGATCATACCACTCTTCTGCTCAAAGCCCTCTATTGCTTTCCCTTTATTTTTAGAACGAAATGCAAAGTCCCTCCTAAGAGTCAAAAGGTTCTATATGGACTGACTCCTGGCTAGTGTTTCATCCTCTTTTTAAAGTCGTTCTTTGCATTGTTAACTCCATCCGGCCTCCCTAACGATCCCGGACGTGGCGAGCATGGCCCTGATAAGGAGCACTTGCTGTTCCCCGAGCTTCACACACCTTCCCTACAAATACAAATTTTTCTTCCTTACTCGAATCAAATGCCACTCTGAGATATCTTCTCTGAGCACGCTGTTTACAGTAGCACCCACACATTCATCATATTTCATTTTTATTACTGCAACCCAAGTAGCTCCCTGGCTATTATATGCATGTGGTACTATATTAAGTAATCGTTTATTTATTTATTTATTGTCCATTTTCCCCAACAATGTGACAGCTGTGGCAATGGAGAATCTGTCTGCTTTGTTTAGTGCTACAATTCTATCACCTGGGACAGTGTCTAACATACTATGCATTAGATAAAGATATACTGATGCAATTATCTAGATAATACTAAAGCCTTCCCAGAATGCTATTACACCAGAATAGCCTTTGTCCATTCTTTAAAATTTTCTTTCTTTCTTTTTTTATTCTTATGCTATGCTGCAGTGTTATACATGCTAGAATTAAAATCTTAAAAAAAAAAAATTGAAGATACTAATCCCAACCTACGTTTTCCCAGAGTGCAAAGAAGCACGCTAAAATGGGTAGTGATGTCTGAAATATATAAGATTATTATGATGCCTAAGGAGTCTAAAGTAAAAAAAATGTAGGCTATTTAAAGAGACTAAGGGTTGTAAAAAGTATCAATACTAAATGACACTAAGTTATAGCACATCTAAGAACTATAATAAAAAATTTAAAGTAGTCAATTAGAATGCTTTTATTCTATTACTGTCAACAAATACTTTTTGTGCACATACGAGCAAGGAATTGTTTTTCATTACAAATAAAGTCTTCAGTAAATGTAACTTACTTTGTTCATACATTTTAAATCCTATGTCCTTTTTTGGCTTCCTTTTCTGTAAAATAAATCAACACTAAATGACACTAAGTTATATCACACCTAGAAATACAATAAAAAGTTCCAAAGTAGTCAACTAGAATGCGTTTATTCTATTACAGTCGACAGTTTTTGTGCATGTATGAGCAAGACACTGTTTTTCATTACAAAGTCTTGCATAAATATAATTTACTTTGCTCATGCCTTTTTAATACTATGTCTTCTTTTTGTTTTCTCTCATACTCCACAAAAGTGAAAGGGCTAATAAATTTATTTTGGACCTAACACATTTAGTTGCACATGGCGTTCAAACCAATCGTACCTAATGTACGTGGAAAGTAGAGAAACGAGTCCAGGTCTGTGTCTACACTTCTTTAAACCACATCCTTGTCACTTAGGCACAAGGGCAGAGCCATCCGTGTTCATGAAGAGCAAAGATGGGACGTGCAAGGGAGCATCATGTCTGTCAGTGCCCCAAAACAGAGTCGTGGTGTCCGAGTGTCCTTTAATTGGACAACTCCTGGGGTTACTCGCACTCTCTCAAGTCACCTCCCAGCATTCACAGCTTTCTTCAACTGCCTCGGAAGCCGTTTGGTCTTCTTGGTGGTCTGGATGTGCACACATTGAAGACTTGAGAGGGTTTATACGCTTCTCTGAAACTAGCAGGCCCTACAGACCTGATGTCAACAAAGAGGTTCAGATTCGACTCGTGTTGCTTCAGAAAAGACTCAAAGAAACGGGCCTGAATTAGCAGAGTCAACTGTAAACTGCCGAAGACATGTTTTAATCTGATTTCAGGACCTCGAAGCAAACACGAGTCTTTCTCAGTTGATGCTAAGAGAACCAAAGCCTTCTTTTTGGCCATTTAAACTACTTGACGGAGCAAAGCGGGGTACGCATGGACATGTTATTCTGTCTCACTCATGCCTTATCAGATCCCGAAATATATTTAGCATCAGGGAGCTTCTGCATATCTTTGTAAAAATATTTTCCTCATCCATGATTGCCTTTTAGGTTATATGGCACATGAGAGTTTACATTTTTATGTAACAAAATCTTCTTCACATTGCGAAGTAATATATTATCAGCCACCTGCTACATTTATATTAGATACAAAAACATGCCCCAAATGTCTTTATGCCTAAGAAAGAGCTCTTTTAAAAAAAAAAAAAAATTCAGAATGGTGTTTTAAGGAGTGCTTTATGCCAGGTGATAAACACTCTCCCGAACTGCGGCTCTCATAAATGCAAAGCAGAAGAGGATTTCATTCTTCTGTTCATGATCTTGCCTGAGAAAAACATTTCACTGTCGTACACACAAAAGCCACAGCTGTATGAGGGCACGGAAGCACTCATGAAACTTTAAGCACTCATGAAGTGTATTTTAGATTACAAATTACTTCAAACATCATAAACGGTCTTAATTCTCAGGCCCGTGAACTAACCTGTAACTCCTAAACTAGTTTCTAGCAGAAGCGTCGCTTGCAGCTGATAAAAACGTTGATGAAAAATGAAAAAATTTTCATCTATGTCATTCACTAAGATCCTTCAGCCTGAAAAAAAAAAAAATTCTAGAAGTCCGTGGTTCAAATTTCAGAAGACTTTTTCATTTTGTCCAAAATAGTGTTTTGATTTTCATTTCTTTAAAAAAGGTTTACGCGTGGAATAAATCTTTGTTCATACGTCATCCATCTCACAACCCTTTACCACACAATGAATGGCAAACAGATTTGACATTCTTCCTCCATGTGATACATTACAGAGACCCCCCCTCATAAAGCTGCCACTGATTCACTTTATCCACGCAAATACAAGGACAACTAGACAGATCATAAAAGGACGGAGTAGACTAGTTCATTGGACAACCGATTATTCACCAATTATGGAGGCTGACTGTTACGTATGAGAAAAATTCAGTAGGAGGAAACGAGCATCTTACTCTTGACATTTATGCTGGGAAGAATGGCAAAACTGGATGTGTGGTAAGACTGATAGAACAGTGATTTCAAAGTACATCATATCCTTAGCAAAAGAACACTACAGTGAAATGTCATGAACTCAAAAATTCCCCCCTTTTAAGAGCCTTAAAGAACACTATTCAGTATTTAACAACTGAAATAGTGTAAGGGGTAATCATGTAAAATTCGCTAACATGACATTCAGAATAAATTCTCAGGAGAAAATAATTTTCTCTTAGAAAAAGTTTTCAGTTATAAATAATAATTTAAACTTCTTTTATGTGCTAATTTGCAGGCAATTTTTACTTCACACTTTCATGTTAAGATTAAAGTACATTTTCTTTAAAATCTGGCAACAATCATCACTTTAAGACTTCACAAAATCGTATCCTGTGGTAAGAACTTATTTTTCTCATTATGCATCTTATGATGGAGTCTAATTCCTTCTGAAATGGCATTCCACTCATAGGTCAGAATAGGTGAATGACGATGAAAGAAATAATAAATTGTGGCTCACTTTTTTTCTTGTTGCAATCACTTTTGTCATTTACTTGCCGATATGCCAATATGTAAATTACCTCATCATTACAGGCAGGCTGCGTGATTGAACTAATTTCGATTCACAGTCATTTAAAATGAGAGACTTGTTGATGATTACACACCAGCTGAGAGAGCTCAGTTTTAGTCTTTGCTAAAGATTGAGGTCATTGTAAGTGTGACCATCCCTAACCCTCTCCTCCCTAGTTACTATGTTCTCACCTAACCTCCTTCACTGCAGGGTACATTTTTGTCCACCATTATATGGGTGGGTCCCATCATAGGTCCTGTTTCACTGATGTTGGCTGAAGATCTACTACTTGCGGATCAGACACAAAGACAGTTTATCACCTATGGCAACGGCAGTAGCCAGAGTATCAGCATTTGTGCTGGTTCTGCATGACCCAGTTCACACTGGGCAATGAGGTGAGAGTCTTTACACTTGATGGACTGTGTAAGAGGAGAGAAACCCTAAGCTTAGGAAACCCAGATACATCATAATAGCCAGTAAGCATGCCTGCCCTGCACTGTAGAGGGAAACACTATCTCCCTCTTCTGAGGCTCTTTACTATATAACACCCTCGGAAAGATAGTATCAACACGGACAGACAGTGCTCCTGATAAGAAGACATGCAGAAATGCAAGGCTCATAGATAATTGCATTCCAACATTAATTCCATTTAATGTAATGCATTCCAGTTGTCTTCACTGAATAGGTTAATTAGTGGGATGAAGAAACTCTAAAGCAGGTAGTTCACAAAGAGCTATGCCTCTTGCTACTCAAGAGCTACCAGAGGACATGTAGTGGCCATCAGAGCCAAGATTTCCATGTCACCTACAGCAAAGAAGAGCCATTATCATTTCTAATAAATAACTTTGACAGTATGGACATCTCCTGTCGCCCACTTAGATCCTTCAGACTGTGTGTTGTCCTTTTGTGAACTATTTTCCCTATTGTTTCTTTTATGTTTATGTTACTTTTTTATCTGCTTCTCTTTATAAGACATGGGGTGTGATGTAAAACACACTTCCTGGGAGTCAAAGTCTGGGTTCTAAGCTCTGTTCTTCTACATTAGAAGTGTGAGCTTGGGGAAGTCATTTAAAATTGCTGAGTCTGTTTCGTTTTACGTAAACGAGGACAACTTTGCAGAGCTGTTCTGTTACCTAATTATTCTTTAACTTGTTTCATGGTCTACTTGGTCAGGATCGTTGTAGATGTGTCCATGTCCGTGTGAGTGCATGAAGGAGTACAGAACAAAAAGTGAGAGGGAGAGGAAGAGACTGACTTTAACATCACCCTAAATTCGTCTTTAATGTCACCCTAAGAAAATTTAATTTGCCCCTAAGAAAAACCAAAATACACACTCATTTATTGACTACCTGTTATGCAGTATATTATGAAAAAAATGTCCAGTATGGAATTTTCGAAAAGCATCTACTCTGGCTAGTAACTGTGCATAGTACATTACTTAATCTTCACAAAAACCCTTGCGGGTAGGGGTACCTCCTGTCACCTCGATTCTGCCCCCCTTTGTAGGAGTGATCTTAGATAATTTACTTAACTTTTAAAATTCTTAGTTTTCTCCTTAAGTAACCCTAGCAATAATATATACTGAAGATATTCTGAGGACTATGAAATGTTGAATGTAAAGTATCCGAGTGCATATTTGATATGAGTGTAACTTAATTACCTCCCATTAAAAGAAAGAGGGAGCCCAACATCCTTTATGTGTCTCTCACCCTCCGGCCGACCATCGTCAGGCACACCAGGCCTCGTGAACTGATATATTAAAATATTACTTCTACTTGTATTAAAGTGTTTTTTTTTTTTTTACTTTTTGTTATGGTAAAATATATATGACATAAAATTTACCATTCTAACCATTTTAAGCATAAAATTCAGTGGCATTAAGCACCCTCACAATGTTTTACAATTCTACTTATTTTGATGTCATCCTTTCCAGGTTATATTTTTCATTATCATCTATGAATAAATTAATACAGTGGTATACACGTTTATAAATTATTTTTTAAATATAAGCACATCGAGGGTGTGTTTACATGTTTTTTATGATGGGTGCATGACCAAAAAGCATGGAGACCACTGGCTTAGGGAAATGTTCTTTATTATCCTCTACCAAATCCCCCAACTGAGCTGTGTGCTCTCCAATTGTACTCACTCCTCATTCTTGTTCCCCGGGCTTGCTGTGAACCCTGAATGACGTCAACTAAACACGACCGTCAACTGACCAGTCTTAAAAGGGATTAAGCTTCTGTATCTGAAATATTGAGAACTGTCACCTTACCTAGGAAAGGCTGAGACAGGACAGACACGGGAGAGAAATGAAAGCAATGAGCTACGCAAAAAGAGGATCTATGTGCTAATTATAACTTCTTTTCCTCCTAGGGGACTGTACAGCTTACTAAACAGCTGACTGACCTCATCCTGTTTCATCTTCAAAAATTTCTATTTTAAAAACGAGTTTGTTAAACTCAAGGAGGATAAATAATTGGCTGATAGCCATCCATATAATTCTTGAGGGCCAGAGGAAGGACTAAAATCACAGTGTTTCATCATTTTCTTTTTTGCCTGGAACATAGTTCCCTTCTCTTTATGGAACAACTGCATCTGAGGAGAGATGCCCGAAGGACTGAAGGAGTCATGGTCAGAGCCTGGTCTGCTGTGTGGCGAGCAAGCAAGTATTGCGGTGATCCTTAAACTTCCCTCGGAATCAAAATCATCTGGAGACATTGAAATGAAATTCCTGGTACTGTTAATGCTGAAGATTTTGCATCCATAGATCTAAGGGATCCCCATGGAGCTAATGTCTATTATTTTAAGACATTTCCCAGGTGATTTTGTTAGAAGTCAGCTGAGGACTGGCTTTTAGATAAAGAATACACGGATGAGACAAATTGCCATTTTAAAGTTGACAATAGTTTCTTCATATTGGGTGGATTTAAATTCTCCAAATGATTAAAACGAGAAGATTGGCATTTGAAGAATCAAAATATATTCTGCATTTTAATGTGGAACTTGATAAAATTTTAAAGTGAAGCTAATGTAAGAAAAGTATGTACTCAATTGTAAATGAACAATCTCTGGATTTGTAAAGTAGTAGACATTTCCACCTTTTATATTTCCGTTACATATTCTGTTAAGTGATATAAATTAAATATGTCTGTAGCTCAGAACGAGTACTTAGATAATTAGAATTATATTTAATTGAAATACAGACCTTTATGGAACTTCCATGTCCCAATTTTTTTGATGGAATAATTTAAGACTTTTAAGGTACGTATTGTTGATTCTAGTCACCACCTCTAGAAAAAATCGGGCCATCCCATCCATGGGATGAGGGCTGGGGCAGCAGTGAGGGTCTCTTCTGAGAGAAATGGATGCTTCCCTCATCTATCATGCTGGATCGGGAAAGACTGGGCTTTGTTCTGGAGTTGAGAAGAATGTTCTTCACAGTTGCTGTTAAGGAGAGAGTTATGTTTAGGATCCTGAGAAGAGGGAACAGTGTCAAAGAGGATTCCAATTAATGCAAGAGAAATCGGCTCTTGAAACATGGCGGAAGGCTAGGAGGCATGGAGAAAGATGGCCTCACCTCTGGGAACATTTATTTCCACCGGGCTCTAAGAAAAATATGTAATCTTCAGTTTAAAGTTATATTTATATTTTCTTCACTGATAGTTACATATTGCCAAGCTCTCAGTAATAAATAGAATAGCCTGGTGTTTGCTCTGCTTTGTGGAAACAGGAGAAGAATCCATTTCTTCCTCTCTTTGAAGCAAGGTGAGGAGAACTTCGCTCTGATCATGAGCCAGCAAGTATTTGCCACTCTCAGGTCTTTCTAGTCACCATGCTCCACTACTTCATTCATTACCCTACTGACATTTCCAGTAACATCTAGGGTACTGTTAATGTAGGCATCAGCTCCATGGGGATCCCTGATGAGAAATTCTCATTTACTCCATTATTCCTGGAGAGCAATTGCACTGTACTAAGAGAAACATATGGGAATACTTTAGATTGGATAGCTCAGCTAGTAAAAATTCAGGACTAATAAAGTCAAGGTCAGGAGATTGTTCTCTGTGGTGACCGGGGAGCAATTAACGTGGAAAGAGAAATAATTTTCCAAAGGCAGTGATTAAAGCTGCGCCTTGGCCAATGACTGCTATCATTGTGAAGCCCAGGTGAGAGGAGAAGGATGCTTAATCTGTCCATCAGCAGACTCATTAGTCCAAAATGACGCGCTAATGCCTGTGGGTGCCTCTGACAGGTCTAGACAGGGAAGAAGAAATAAGGGCAGGGAAACAAGAAGGAGAAATAACAGAAGAGGATAAAAGGATCACATGTGTGTTTGTGAGGATGCAAAACTACAATTTACAAGATACGCAGGATGGTAAGGACCTCAATACATTTTATACCTGAAGGGAGAGCTTTTGGAATTCCTCAATGTCAATATTACTATGATGACCTGTTTCCATTCAGAATGGAGCAGAGAAACCACTCAAAGATCATATCCAGATGATAGTGTGTTGTTGGTCATGGCATCTTCACTGAAGGATGCGGGTTCTGACTGTATTCAGAAGAGGAAAATTAAATACGCAAACCAAAGATAAAATTATCTGTATGTGCGTGTGTGTAATTACATTCAGGTTTTTAATGAATAAAGAAAGAGAAAGCATATAATTGTTTAAATCCAGTGTTGAGATCATTAGCGTTTAGAGTCAGAGGGATTGAGTCACCCACCTGACCAGCATGGGACAATGTGAGACATTCCTGGAAGATAAACCAGAAGGCTCAGACCCTTTTCACACTTAAAAATGTATTATTTACATAACTCTAGTTCATCTATTTGACAAGATGTCAGTGTGAAGAACAGATCTCTGATGCTATGGAAATAAATAGTGTTTTCATTTGGTGTTGTCTCTGTAGCTCTTTTTCTTAAAAAAAAAAAAAAATCAGCACTCATGACACACATGCCCAGTCAGTTAAACATATACAACATAAGCAGACATGACATCAAAGTTATTCTGGCACTTTAAAGAAGAAAAGTACATTATAAGAAATAACTATCTCGTTATGCGCACCTATTGCTATTATAAGTGTAGTTTAAGTACATGTTTATTCAGAGCCTATCTGAGATAAACTGTCGGAAAATAATGCATTTTGTTTTAAAAAACATCTTTGACTCCCATTCTAAAAGGACTATTGGGACAAAAGAATACAGTTGGAAGACAACCTTAAAGCCAGAAGGAAGCATCATCAGAAATGACTCGTTGTCTCCCACTGTACATTCAGTAGAGATTCAAAACAAAGCTTATAAATGATCTGAAGGGTCATGAAAGTGGCCAGAACTGTTCCACTCTCTTACTCATTTTCCTGGCTCTCACATGCCGGCCACAGATAAGTAGGCGAGGAAATATACGTGGAGCAGAATTTCAAAAGATTAAAGATCATTCACAGACTAAGCCAAATGAACGGGGACATCCAGAAAAGCTGGTGCGTGTGAGAAATGTAATGTTGAGATGCTTATTGCTGTGGCTGATTATTGTAAAGTTAATTTATAAAGAAACTGGATACTAATGGCTACACCTAATTTGCATCTCTGTTTAAATAGATTCGATTACAGTAACAAACAATGGAAAGATGATATACTTTCTTTCATAGAGTAGTGCTAAACAATTTGCTGAAACGGGTAACCTCTTTCAGACTTAAAAAAGTATAACAACATCCAGAAATTGGCCCTGAAATACACATTTTTGATAACAACTCAGACTCCCAATTGTGTGACTCTACTTTGTGATTGGAGCTGTATGCAAAAAATCTCCTTAGTTTTAGTGAGAAGTACCTCAAAGAATTGTTCCATAAAATATTAATTTCATTAAGAAACTGACCCCTATTTTCAAATCAATTTCTATTTCATGAGTAGGTGCTGAAACAGTTTTCAACATGACTGTTCTTAACTCATCTCAGGGCGCATTGATCGAGTTATTACTTTATGCATTTTGTTGTTGTTGTTAAGACAAGAAGACTCCAAGGGCATATTAGGTGACTTCACAACATCTTATTTGTATTACTGAACCAAAGTTATTTTTTTCCCCAGAGGACAATAGGAAATAGAACATATCTTATTCTATTCAAGGCGAAGTTTTTCATATTTCAGATGCAGAGTTATAATAAAAGTCCATACATCCCATGTATAATGTGGGAAAATAGCATGTTATTCAGCAGATTTTAATAAACTTCTCATATAATAAGCATTTTTTTTCCAGATACCTGTCTAGTTAAAAAAGATCAGCACCATGTATTGAAATAAGCCTGTATTGTGGTGTAGTCAGAATTCGCAGCTACTTAAGCTTTCTGATTTTCAGTTCACTTTTCTGTAAAATGAAAAAAAAGATACCTAATTTGTTAGCAAATATTGTATAAGGGTTAAATGAATATGATGTGAAAGTGCCTAGAATAATACCTGGAAAATAAGAAAGTCATATGTACAGAGCATCCTCCTCTTGAACGTGCATAGTTTACATTACTATTGAAAGAAGACAGCCACGCCATAAATTGGCCCATTATGCTTTTTGCCCTAAAGTAAGAAATAATATTTTTAAGTAATGTATACATATAAATACACATATTATATATATATTATATTTGTGTGTATATATGTATATATGTATGTGTGTATAATTCCAATTGACACAGAAATATATTGATAGATGAAAAATATAACAATGGAAATAAAGATAATATACAAATTATGAAAAATAGACCTTGAATTCCTATGTTTTTCCTCCACTAAATAGGGCTGAAAATTTGGCTGTGAGCTCCCAAATGATCAAAGAAAACAAAAAAAAATACCGGTTCCAAATTTTTAATACTTTTAAAAAATCACAGCCATCTCACACCAGAAATAAAATTTTTCATAATACTTAGTTCCCAAAAGTGTTTCATGGCTTATTTCTCAAAGGACCCAGTAATGTATCTCAACCAAATATTCGGAAACACAGGGGGTCATGGAATTCTGGGAAGGTGGCAGATGAGGAAGCATCAGAAATCTGTTTCTCCACATAGAGAATAATTCTACTTGAAGAATTTGTCTGATGTAACCCCTTTGGAACGCTGAAGTCTATTGAAGGCTTGCAGTTTCCAGGGGAAGGCTTGGATGGTAAATTGCAGTTAATTTTGGTCGATCTCAGCCCTTAGGACAGGAGAAGCTACGCAGGCCCTGCTGCTCGGCTCTCTGGCTGACAGCCGTACCCGTGTTCTAGGAGCAGTTTGCAGGAGCCAGGGTGGGCAAAAAGGGTGCTGTCCAAAGATTGGGGGCCTGTGCTCTCTTTCTGATTGCTGCTTCTGATCTCAGAAGTACAGACAAAGAGGCCCATGACCATTATTGCTGCACACTCCTCCTCTGTTGTTACGAGCACCTCTGGCTGAAGTGACTTCCAGGAGATTTCAATGGCTGCCATTCTTTGTCCACTCCCACCGCATATCCTCCTTCCCTTTCCATTTTTTATCTTTTTCCTCTTTTGGGAGGCAGACAGTAGAGACTAACATAATCAAAAGCAACTGTATATATGGGGAAAGATGCAGGATCAGTAAAGACCTGAGAAGACTTTAAATTTACACCTCAGGCTGAACTTTAGCACAGAGACAGTCTATAACAATACTTTCAAAAAAAAAAAAAATTCTTACAAACCCTGGGGAAAGAGGAGAATCTGATTTCCAGAGCTACCACATTATCAGATTCAAAAGTACAGTTTTCAATAAAATATCACAAGACATATAAAGAAACAGGAAAGTATAGTGCTTTCCAAAGGGATGGGAGAAATCAACAGAAACTATCTGTGAAAAAAACCTCAATGGCAGATCTACTAGACAAAGATTTTAAAACAATTGTCCTAAAGATGCTGAAAGATTTAAAAGGAAGATGTGGAGAAAGTCAAGAAAATTATGTATGAACAAAATGGAAATATCATTAAAGAAATTAGAAACCTAAAAATAAATCAAAATGGCATTCTGGCATTGAAAAGTACAGTAACTAAAACGAGAATTCACCAGAGTGATTCAAAGGCAAATTTGAATAGGCAGAAGAAAGAATCAGCAAATTAGAAGTTGGGACAATGGAAATTATCAGTCTGAGGAACAGAAAGAAAAAACAAATATTAAAGAAAAGCGAAGAGAGACTAAGAGGCCTGTAGGGCCTCATCAACTGAACCAACATAAATGTTGTAGGAGTCTCAGAAGAGGTAGAGAGAGAGAAGAGAAAGAGAGGGTAGGAGGGAGAGAAAATATTTGAAGAAATAATGGCTGAAAACTCCTCAAATATGGTAAAATGCGTAAATATAAAAACCCTGAAAGCTCGACAAACACTAAGTAAGATGAACTGAAAGGTAACCACAATGGAACACATTATAATCAAACTTTTGAAAGTCAAAGACAAAAAAATAAAGTATCTTGAAAGCAGCAAGAGAGAATTGACTCACCACATACAAGAGATTCTCCATGAGATTATCAGCAGATTTTTTTTTTTTCATCAGACACTTTGGAGGCCAAAAGGCAGTGGACCAATGTATTCAAAGTATAAATAGAAAGAGACTGTCAACCAAATATTCTAATTTTGGCAAAAATGTCCTTCAAAAGCAAGAGAGAAATTAGGGTCAGATAAACAAAAGCTGAGGAAGTTAATTCCCATTAGACCTGCCTTGAAAGAAATACTCAAGAAAGTTCTACAGGTTGAAATACAAGGACAATAGATAGCAAATTGAAGCCATAGAGGAAATAAAGATCACAGTTATGGAAGATGCGTAGGAAAATTTAAAATCTAGCACTATTGTGACAATGGTTTGTAACTCCAATTTTTATTTTCTAGATGATATAAGATACTAATACAAACTAACAAATTATAATTCACAAATTATAGTCTATGAGGTAGCACTAATATAACTGATTTGTAATTCTACATTTTGTCTTCTACAGAATTTAAGAGACTAATCTATTTAAAACAATCATTTATTTAAGTGATTATATATATGAAGATATAATTTATGACATCAACAAATGAAAGGGATGTGGGGATGGAGCTAGCTATAAAGGAGCAGAGTTTTTATATGTTATTGAAATTGAGCTGGAATAAATTCAAATTAGTGTGTTATGATTTTAGGATATTAAATGTAATTCCACAAAAAATTGTTAGAATAAATAAATTCAGCAAATTATTAAGATTCAAAGTGAACACACAAAGATCAGTTGTGTTTCTACATACAAACAATGAAAAATCCAAAAAGAAAATGAAGAAAAACATTTTATTTACAAAAACAACAAAGTTCTTAAAATAACTAAGAAAGTAAAAAGACTCGTGTGATGAAAATTGTGAAAACCTTCTGAAAGAAATTAAAAATGAGATAAGTAAACGGAAAACATCCTACATTCATGGATTGGAAGACAATAATTGGAAGATATCAGTAACTTAATAGTTTAAGATGTCAATACAAAGTGATCTTCAGATTCAGTGCAATGTCTATCAAAATCCCAGTGAAAATAGAAAATTCCATACTAGAATTCATATAGAACCTCGAGAGACTCCCAATTGCTGAACAATCTTGAAAAATAAAAACAAGGCTAGAAGATTCACATTTTCTGATTTGAAAACTTACTACAAGCTACAGTAATTGAAACAGTGTGAAACTGACCCAAAGACAGACATAAGGCCAATGGAATATAACAAAGAACTTAAACATAAAGCTTTGGACATATGATCAAATGATTTTTGGCTAGAGTGCCACGACAATTAGATGGGGGAAATGATAGTCTTTTCAACAAACGGTGCTGAGAAAACTGGGTATCCACGTGCAACAGAGTAAAGTTAGACCCTTCCCTAATATCATACACAAAAATTAACTCAAAACGGATCAAAGAGCTAAAACCATAAAACTCATAGAAGAAAATGCAGGACAAGAGGTTTACAGCATTGTATTTGGCAATGATTTCTTGGATACGACACCAGAGGCATGGGAAACAACAAAAAATAGGCAAATTGAATTTCATAAAAATTAAAAATGTTTGTGCATCAAAAACCACTATTAACAGGGTAAAAAGACAACTCACAGGATGGGAAAAAATATTTGTAAATCATATATCTGATAAGGGGGTTCATATACAGAATACATAGAGAAATCCTAAAATAACAACAACAAAACAATCCAATTCAAAATGGGCAAAGGACTTGAATTTCTCCAAAGAAGACATACACATGGCCAAAAGATGTGAAAAGATGCTGAACATTACTATTCACTAGGAGAATGTAAATAAAAACCATAGTAAGATACCAATTCATACCCAGCAGGATGGCTACTAACAAACACGTAAATAAAAACAGAAAATAACAAGTGTTGGCAAGGATGTGGAGAAATCAACCCTCATGCACTGTTGGTCGGGAATATAAAATAGTACATCTGCTATAAAAAATATTATGATGGTTCCCCAAAAAACAAAAGATAGAATTACTATATGATCTAGCAATGTCACTTTGGGGTACATACCTCAAATAATTGAAAGCAGAATCTTGGGATTATTCGTACATCTATGTTCATAGAATCAATACTCACAATAATTAAAATGTAGAAGCAATCCAAGAATCTGTTAATAAATGAACGAATAAGCAAAACATGATATGCACCAGCATGCAGTACTATGCAGCCTTTAGAAGGAAGGAAATTCTGACACGTGCTACAATGTGGATGAACCTGGAGGAGATTATGCTCAGTGAAATGGGACAGACACAACTTGACAGATACGGTACATTTCACTTAAATGGAATACTTAAAAGTAGTCAAAATCATAGAGCCAGAAAGCGGAAGGGCGGTTGCCAGGGACCAGGGGCCTGGGGGCACGGGGGGCTACTGTTTAGTAGGCACAGAGTTGCAGTTTTGCAAAGTGAAACGTGTTCTGGAGGCGGATGGTGGTGACGGCAGCACATTATAAATCTACTTAATGACACTGAACCCCGCATTTAAAAGACAGTTAAGATAGTAAATTCCATATTATGTTCATTTTCTCACGATTGAAAAAAAACGGGGGAAAAATAAAAAAAAGACAGAGGTCTCTAAATGAGGTCATAATGCCGGGGCAAACGGCAAACATCTTGAACACATTCTGCTGGTAAGTGGACTCCTAATACGTAGCTCGCAATAAGCTTGGCACGGACCTTCCTGATGTCATCCTTTCTGTTCAAGTAGCACAGCACTCTCATCAAAACTGACATTCTCCGATTGCTCAGCCCAGCAACACATCACGAGAAAGCTTCCAGGAGCTAGCGATGCGAAAGTGAGTGACCATCCTGCATGAATGACACCGTCTCACCTCCTCCAAGGAGTTTAGGTATTTCCTCTTGCCTTAGAGAAGCTGCATGTTGTGGAGCTGGGAAGGTTAAGTAATGGACACTCTGTGTGTTTCCTATTCATTTCCTCCCTAGCCCTTGGCAACCACTGACCTTTTCATTGTCTCCATTGTTTTGCCTTTTCCAGAATGTCATATAGTTGAAATCACACAATACGAAGCCTTTTCAGATTGTCTTCTTTCACTTAGTAATAGGCATTTAAGGGTCCTCTGTGTCTTTTCATGGCTTGTTAGCTTATTTCTTTTTAGCACTGAATAATATCCCATCGTCTGGACTTAACACATTTTATTTATACATCCATTTACTGAAGGAAATTTTAGTTATTTCGAAATTTTGGCGATTATAAATAAACCATCCATGTGCAGGATTTTGTGTGAACAAAGGTTTTCAACTCATTTGTGTAAGACGCCAAGGAGCATGATTGCTGGACAGTATGATAAGAGTTTAATTTTGTAAGAAACTACGAAACTGTCTTCCGAAGTGGCTCTACCATTTTGCTTTCCCTTTTGTGATGAAGGAGATTCCTGTTGCTCATACCCACTTTCTTGCTCTCTCTTTTCTCTTACCTCTATCTCTTCTTTTTACTTACTTTTTTTTTTGAAACACACACACTTCGATCATGTTCAGCATTTACTATTTTGACTCAGATTCTATTTCCTCAAAACCAAGGGCTAAGGCAACTGGTGTCCATAGCATGCTACTCCTGAGTTAGCAAAGTCGCCTCCCTCACGAGTTCTCACCCTCATCATTGCACATCAGCAGTGGAGGAGGCGTTTTGTAGACTGAGGCTTCCTCCTCAGAGTCCAATGTCTAAATGAAGGCACAAATCCAGAGAGGTAAGTAGACCCCTGGAAACAGTCTTTGACCTTGAGCACACTTTCAAAGCTGGGTAAACTTGAGCAACACTTTCAAATATCATACCTCACTGAGGCAGAGGAAACAAAGTTCAGGATGTGCCAATAGTCTGGTCGACTAGAAGCGGCATATCGAATCTGTGACATTAAAGGATTACACTGTCACCATCATGAGGGAGTAGAAAAAATTCAACTCTTATCAGGGGCTATAAAGAAAATTGTCTTTCATAAAGCAGAGCACATAGAAGAGGGAAAAATACTTTGCCCTGAGAATTTGTAACTATAGCTAGCCTGAATTCAACTTGCCTGGCTGGACCAAAATACCTCACGCTGAGAATTTATTTTAAAATGATCTCAAGCTGGTAGTGCCCTGAGGTACGGGCAGAAGCAAATATATGTTTTCTCTGATGGAATCTACTTTTAGATCTCAAAACAATTCCCACGGGTAACATTCCAAGATACATGAGCTCACAGTCAAAACTCGAACTACACAAGAAAGCAAGGTATTATATACGAGAGACAGTTGAATTCAACATGCAAAAAGGTTTCAAATTCTGAAAGTGGGGGATAAACAGTATGTTAAAAATGTTTAATAAAATAAATGAAGGAAATGAATATATGAGTCAATAAGAAAAGCCTATTAAAATTATCAATAAGAATTTAAAAAGGATCAAACTCAATTCCTGGAACTAAAAGAATATATTTTTTCCCCCTGCAGTCATTTATCGTTTTAGGTGTACGGGTCTTGTGCTTTATTTTGTTGAATTTATTCTTGAGTATTTTTTATATTTTAATGCTATTGTAAATAGTATTTTTTATTTCACCTTAAAATTATTTTTGTGAGTAAATAGAAATATAATTGATTTTTTTTTGTATATTGACCTCGTATTGACTTTTCTAAATTCAATTCTTCATTCTCGTATTCTGTTTTTGAATTCCTTAGGGTTTTCTCTGCAAGCAATCAGATCTTCTACAAATAAAATCAGTTTTGCTTCTTACCTTCTGACGTTTATGACTTTCATTTCTTTTTCTTGCCTTCTTGCCCTGGCAAGGACATCCAGTAACATGTCGATTAGAAGTGATGAGGACATTGATCTTTGCCTTTTTCACATTTTAGGGAGTTCTGTCTTCACGGCTAAGTTTAACGTTAGCTATAAGTATCTGTAGATGGCCTTTACTAATTTGGGGGAATCTCCTCTGTGTTCCTAGTATACTGAGAGCTTTTATCATGAACAGTTATTACATTTTGTCAACTATATCTTCAAATCTACTGAGTCGATGGTATGATGTAGTTTTACAGCTTCACAGGGACTGTTTTATGAAACCAGCCAAGCAGGAAAACTTAACAGTGGCCAACTCAGTAACCCAAGTGTTGGTTTACTGTTCTCTACTACTTCATTCCTTTTTGTCCCTTATTCCTGTTTCTTGTGAATAAATTGTCTCAGATTATTCTGTTTCTAAGGGATCCCAGACTAAAAGCCTTACAGCTATAAAAGACACTGAATCAATAATTTAAAATATACTACAAAGAGAATACGAGACTCAGATGGAAATGGCTTTACCATTGAGTTCTCCCAAATTTTTTAAGGAGCAAACAGTTTCAAACACACACAAACTCCTCCAAATAATAACACAGGAAAACTCTGTCTCATTTTATGAAGTTAGGGTAACTTTGATACTCAAACTAGAATATTTAAGAGAAAAAAAATAAAAGAATGTCTAAGTTGTAAACACAGATGGAAAATTCTAAACAAAATGCTAGCAAACCAAATCCATCAATATAGAACAATATAATAAAATTGAGAAACTTTATATTTAGAAAGGCAATTTGTATTTTTACCATGCTGGCAAATTTAAGAAGAAAAGTAATATCCATCCTAAAATATACAGGAAAAAAACCCAATAAACTTCAACATTAATTTATGATAAGAATTATCCTTTGTAAGATAGAAATGTATATAACTTTCTGTAACATTCATATGGAAACAGTCACAGAAAACCTAGAGCATATTTATATTATACTAAATATGTAATACTAAAACACTCTTTTCAAGGTTAAGAACAAGAGAATGGTGTCAACTGCCACCATGTATATATAACATTATCTTAAAGTCTGAGCCATGGAGTAAGTAAGGCATGCCAAAAAAAAAAAAAAAAAAAAAAAAAGGCAGAAAGGAGAAGGGAAATCAAATAACTATTTTTTTTTTAGAGTGCAAATTTATACAGAAATGTTTGAAAGTGTCTACAAATAAGTTATTATAATTAGCTAAAAAGACTTCAAATAATTTTTATGTAAAATCAATATACAACAAGATACAAATTTATGTACTACCAAAAATTATCATAAACAATATAAGGATAAAATAATAAAATTTTTTCTAAGACAGTAAAATAGTCTTAAATAAATATACTTACTATTCATGACTAAAAGATATAATATTCAAAGATATCATTCTTCAAATTGCTATATAGATTTAATATAATTCTTTGGCCTCGGTTGCTTCACCTTTAGATATTTTGGGGGCCATCAGAAGTGCTTTAGAAATGTTATGCATTATTATTACAAAAGAGAGAAAAGACAAATCACACAGATGTATACGACATGCACAGAACAAAAAATTGGCAAGAGATTGATATATGTTCATAGAATACCTAAAAGTTAATGAAAGACAAAAACACTCTCTAGAAAAATTAATAGTCACTTCAAAGAAGAAAAATCACATATGTTCAATAGACATATAAAAAATTGTTCGACTTCATTTGTAATCATAAAATATAAGTGAAATCCATAAGAAAATACTTTATTCCCATTAAACTGGCAAAAACTAAATAATTTTAAAATATAAAATCTTGTCAAGCAAGTGCTGCTATTATTACTAGTACTCTGCTAGTGGTAATTTAATTACTACGACTACTTTGCAGAAATAATTTTTTACTACCAAGAAAGTTGAAGGCATGCATGTGAACTTTATGGTAATTTTCTTCAATAGAATGATGAGTTTGTAAGAAAGCAGCTAGGGAAAGCAAAGACCTCAAGGATAAACTACAATATTGCCCCCAACCTCACTATCCTCTTTAATTTCAGACCAGTAGTTTTCAACCAGGGGTGACTTCCCTCCTGAAGAAAATTTGGCGGAAATGTTTGGTCTTCCCCATTAAGTCGGGGTGTGGTGGTGCTACTGGCATCTAGCAGGTAGAGGCCAGGGATATTAAGTCCTGTATTCTACAATGCAAAGAAAAGCCCCTCACAATAGAGAATTTATCCTGCTCAATATGTCTGTGGGTCTGTTGTTGAGAAATGCTGGTTTTAGACTTACAACCAAATTTCCGGATCAACGCATTGCACTGAGATTACTGCTCTCTCCTGATAGCAGTCAGGAAGTCAGGAAGTTCTTGTCCTTCCTTCAAATATGTTACGTCATGAGCTAGTATCCTATGGAACTTAGATTTCTGACAGCAGGAAAAGCCTGTGTTAGTTTACTTAAAAAGTCAGGACTGCCAGACACCAACTTAACTAGATGTTGCACCTTGAGTCCCAGACAATACTGTGGCTCTTGTTTTTCTGTAAATTTAATTTCTAAACTTAACACCAGTAGTGAACGCAACTGCCTTGTTGTGTCTGACCTATCATTCTGGACAGATCATGTAGAAAGAAATAAAAAGTGAACCACAGAGCAAAGATCCAATTTTCCTCCTGAAAGAAAAAGACTCAAGAGGTGAAACAATTTGTTCGGCTGATCCACGCACCTTGGACTATTGGGCATCCAAAAAGGAACAAAAATCACCAAAGTAAATAGGGAAGTAGTGCTGTATTTCTATTATAACAAGTAAAGAATATAAACCATTGATGATTGTTAAGATTAATTGAGCAAGCTCAGTAGAATTGGTGCTGAATGAGAAATTTCCCGGAAGACAGAAAGTCCTAAAGGGGCACATAGGCTTTGTCTTTCTAAGGAAGTGAGGGGTATTACCAATGATACATTACCAGTTAAATCCTAATTACTGGGCCTCGCCTACTATCAGAGATGTATTGGTGGTACCCTTACCCTTTCCAATAAGCAATGTGGGAACTTTAACTGTATTAAGTAATCTTTCCTTGCTGATGGATGCAGCAAATGCCTAAGTGATCCAGACACTTTTCACTCGAAGGCTACTGCTACTTGTGATTCTTTCAAAGCAACTCAAATATTATTTAGCAGATATAATAATGTTGAACTTACAAATACTTTCACATACAATTTATATTTGCATCAGCATAATAGCCCATGTACAAGATAGACAGACACAGAGCAGTAACATGCTTTTTCTGAAGTCATAGAACTAGTAAAACTAGAGCCAGAATCCAACCTATTTGTCTAATTCTTATTCCAAGGCTTTTTCTACTATATCAATATAACTTCTCCTCATAGAGAGAGAAGCAGTATAAAAAGGAAGTCAATTAAAAATGAATAAAATAATATTTTGGATCCTAATACCAACTTCCATGTGTTCTGAGAATGATAAAGTGAAATCTGAATAAAATGGTTTATATTCAGGTGTCGAATATAAACTTACTTGTGTATGTTCAAATTCCTAACATAAATTGGTTTAGGATGCTGATATTTTGCGATATGTCTGAAGAAAAAGTTAGCAGAAATATCTCAAACGAAGGAAAGACAGTATGTGGAAAGAAAAAAATGGAGATGATTTTCCAATAGCTTTTAAATTCCTTTCATCAGAGACCTGCAGGCCACAGAGGCCACAGAGGATGGAAGGGAAATGGGCTGCACATTTTTGTTATGTTGAAGCCTTATTTGATTTCCATTTTAAGATGAAAATGGAAATGGATAGTTATTGCAATATTATTCCTTTAACTGCAACTCTTCCTAGATAATCTAAATTATCTTTGTTAAATCAGTAACGTTTGTGAATTTAAGTCTTGGGGGTAAAGTTATTGTGGAAACTGGCAAAGATACAAACTCATTAGCGACATAATTTCTACAAACCTCAGTCTCCATAATTGCTTCTTTCAAGTTCTGATATAGTACTGGTGTCTTTCTTACCTAATAGACCTCAAGCCCACATGTGAAAAGACTTGAGGCACTATAAAGCTAAGGCAGAACTGAGGAATTCAACTAAATATTAAATTATATTAGTATATGGCTACTGTCCATGGGTTGCTGAATAAACTACAGAGGAAATATGGGCATAAAAAGCATTAAAAATGTTGACTAGGCTTAAATCCTGCTTTTCTTTAGATCCCCTGCCCATTCCTCTCTTGAGTCCATAATAATGACGTCACTTTTTGCATCCTAGGAATGCCAGTTTAGGGAATACTGAAGAGAATATTACCGATGAGTTCTTTGAAAATAAAACAACTACCATAGAAACATCACAGGTCAGACTTCCCTTTAGAGTTTGAAAAGTAAGTATGTGAAATGAAATAAGGATTCTGTTGATCTATATGATAGTGGACTTTTCAGAATTTATTTTAAATTAGTTTGACTAAATGGCCTTCGAATTAAACGACTATTTCGGCTTCGTGGCAAAATGAGTGAGCAGTTATTACACCAAGGACAAGCATTAACGTGCCTCATTACACCCACAAGGAAGTCATTCTGCTCACAGTGAAAGAGTTTGAGTTCAGCCTATTGAAAGGGTTAAAGTGGAATTTCAGAGCAATCGCTCCTTGCACTGAAATGTATTTATTTAGCTCGTGACCTAACTTTTCCATTTAGTTACATCCAAAAAGGCATGAGATTCTAGAGAAAAGGTGATGAAATGCGAATTATTAAGGATGAAAGATTTTTATTCATTTTCTTTTCCAGTAGGATTTTTTCTCTTCGTATTTATTTTCTTTTAACATTAGTTTTTTCTTTCTAGAAAAATTTTATTCAAGAACAACTAATTTCAGGGCCAGATTTCCTTGGCCAGCCACCTGGTTGGGAAATGGGGGAGCCTAGAAGGCAGGGGCCCAACTGGGGTTGCTATTGTTACTATCTTGATAGTTTCAAAACATCACACTTAGACAGGATAGGCTGAACTGGGTTAGTCCGATGGACCAATTTCATTTTCGATCTGGTGTCTAAGGAGCCTCAGGGAGCTGCATGGTGTGAGGCTCGAGGCTCCCCACCCCAGCCTGAGTTTACCATTATCTGTTTCAAACACTGGGCTTCGCTATGAGATATTTTTCATTAAAAAGGGGGCTTCGTACAATTGGAAATTGCTCACTTCTCTGATGAACGCACTGAGGTTCGGAGAGCTTAGGTTTCTTTTCCATGGTCACTCGGGGGCCAGAAGAAAAATACTGATTTTTGTGGTAGGTTAAGTTATTACACTTGAAGGACAGAAGCCTAAGTTGCAATTTCAATTCATTCAGTGGACACTTTATACCTAAGTTAATAGACATGCTGTGACTTTTATGAGTTAAGACGAAATGAATGATGGAATGCTCTCTACCTTGACATCTTGAAAGACAAACCAAATAACCTGAGCTGGGTTCTGACCTTCTGAAATGCCTGCCTCTTACAGCCTAAAACTTTTAAAAAACTTTTAAAATGCTTCTGTTTTTTCTTTGATATTGAGCATATTATAGTAACTCAATGGTTGATAATAACAGAAATATTTCAGACATTGACTTTCACTTATAAATTTTGGAATAAGCAAATAAAAGTTTTTAAAAATATTCTTATTACTAGCATTTTTAATTATTGGAGTCCTAATTACTAGAGTTACTAGTTACAGCTTGAAAAGAACTGAAGCAAAGTTTCAAATAATAAGTTGTATAACTAGAAGCTGTTTCATCCTTTCTATATAATTTTTAATTATCTTTTATATTTCATTTATATTCGCTAAATTTTTTCTACTTAATGACATTATTCATGTTGATGATCCTTTTTGAAGTGCATATGTTTGGAAGGTAGGCTCCTTAGTATTCTTAAAGCATCAGACATAAATGAAATTATATGATGGTGATGAACAAAAAGTAAGTTCTTTTTTTCAGTGGCATATGCTTTCATTGATTTATGGAAGCTTATTTTCAGAAGCCATGTGACTTTTTTGGAAGTTAGTAATATTATACACACAGAGATCATTATTTTATCATGAAAATATTTCCTTTAATTTAAGCTCCCAAAAGGTAAATGATAATATGCCTTAGATATATTCGATACTGGTTTATAAGCTCTTTCTTCGCTTTGTCAATAAATGATTAAAAGCATCTTAAGGTTAATAATCTCATGATGTGATCAATCATTCTTAGCTACAATCTGCCATCAGGGTTCCTCATTTTGCTGAAAGCAAATGATTTCTCGATAATGATCACAAGAAGCACATCTGTATGCTGGTTGAAAAGTTAATTAAAATGTGATTCCATCTGGTAGTCCAGTTGGGAAAGTCACTATTCGATTTAATCTACACTGAGCCGAAATGAACTCTGCATAATCAAAAGATATAATGCAGTGGGGGGCACGGAGCTGTAAGTTAGTGTTGCACATGTTAATTTAAATCTTTTTTTTCCCTCTCTCTTACGACTTTTTTTTATTATTAAAGTTAGAAAATCTGGGAGAGTAGAATTTCTTTATAATTTCTCAATATGGGTACATTTCCCTTTATGTGAATTTTGTCTAACTGCCCATTTATTCTTATTTCCTCCATTTTTAGAAGGGTCGAGAGAGCCGACGTGAGCACAAACACATTCTTTTGAAGCTTCTCACTTCAATGGCTCACTTTGTTCTGGTACCACGCGCATCAGGTTCCTATTGTTGTAAAAAAAATATATAGATCTCTAATTTGGTGTCTCAAAACAACACAAATTTACTATCTAACAGTTTTGGAAGTCGGAGGTCCAAAATGGGTCCGACTTGCTAAAATTGAGCTATAGGCAAGATTGTGTTCACTCTGAGGGCTCTAGAAGATCACCTGTTTCCTTGCGCATTCAAGCTTTTAGAGGCTGCCCACATTCCTTCATGGCGCCATCCTTCCATCTTCGAAGCCAGCAATGGATAACGAGGTCTTTCTCGTGATGCTGTCTCTGGCTCTAACTCTTCTGCTTCTTTCTTTCCAGCACAGGACCTTGGATTGCACCGAGTCCACCCATATAATACACGATTATTTTCTTGTCTTAAAATCAGTCTATTAGCAAACTTAATTCCATCTGCAATTTTGATTCGTTCTTGCCGTTAACATAACACATTTACAAGTTTTGGGGTTAGGATGTGGACACCTTTGGGAGGCCATTATTCTCACCTTCTACACATTGCAACTAGTTTATTCTTGTCTTTAAACTTGAGTAGTGAGTGACATTTTTACTTTCCTAGAGTATTTAGAAAGTTTTTCCTTTTTGGTTTGGCTTATGTTTATCGGTTTGTGCATATGCTGATAAGTATTTCTGGTTATGGAGTCTCCCAAGGGATGAAGAACTGGAGATAAAAGTTACATTAAAAAGTGCTTCCTTTAGGTATTATTGCAATGGAGAACTGAATACATATGAAATTGCATTTCTTTACATGAAAAGAGAAGCCTTTTTTTTTCTGAAACTAGCTCAGAAATTCACTGTGGGTCTTATTATAAGGAAGTACCCATTTTTTTTTAAGCTACTAATTTGTTATGGGCTGGCTAATATTCCAACCTATACATTGTTTTCCATCCTATATTTCTTTGTAAAGTGGAAACTTTATTTTTCGCCAGTTAAACATATTTCCATTAAACTTAAATAGATAGGAATCGAGACTTTGCTTGTTGAGGCTGCAGCTTCACAATTATTAACCCAAATTTAAGTTCCAGACCTCTCAGAAAATATTTAACAATGTGTGTATACTTTTGCAAGTAAAAATGCACCCAACGAGATAACCACAAGGAATTATCATTAGGAGAGTAATGATGTAAGCATAAAATTATTTGCATTTAGGAGACAATCATTTTAAAACTAGAAAAATATAAGAAGTTTCTAATGCTGATAAGATATTTAGTCTATTAATCAATCGGATTTTAATCATACAAGCAGAACCACTAGGATATATATTTATATATTAAAGGGTTTATTATATAGACTTGATATTACGCTATAGTGGGCGCTGGTTAAGCAACTTCTTTTTCCTTTGTGTTTGATGCTGGAACTTAAAAGCTACAGGGCAGGAAGTGGAGACGGGAAGATGGATGTGAAGTAAGGGAGAGCGAGGATCAGCTCTAAGCCACAAGCATGAGTCAGGGCCCATGAGAAGAGACTGGAATCTGTGGCAGCTCTTGTTGCCTCTGACCTTGAAGACATTGGTGTCCTGCAAAAGCTGAGGGCCTCTGGCATCGAGCCCAGGAGTTGAAGCTAAAGAAGGATCCAGAGGAAGACGCAGAAATTACAGGTTTGGAAGCCGCCTCACCCCAACGAGATGAGCCAGCAGATAAGTGACAGCACGTCTGAATGACAGAATGGCTGGCGCTTCACTCCGCGATCTCCTTCGCTACCCACGCTAACTGGAAACACACAGCGAAGGAAACTCCGGGAAATGACATCCAGCCTCGCCAAGCTGACACATTGCAAAGCCAACACCATACGTAGTCTGGGAACACTTATGACCTAATAAAATATTTCTCATATCCAAGTCAATCTACATGTAAGAGTTTTATATTTCAGAATTTTTGAGAAATTGCATCCCTTAATCTCACTTCTTCGACCCTTATAAACATATACTATAATGAATTCAAATCATCCAATAGCACACTTACCTTAATAATTTAAAAATCTATGTAATATTTCTAAGATATATGTGCTAAATGTGAAATCTTGGTGTATTTTTAGATCGTTTTTATCTAGAGGATTAACATGTAATCACATATCTTACTTTGACATTATGGATTGATTATACTGAAGTTAGGTTTCTTACTATACAATTCCTAGTCTTCTTCATTGGAAAATAATCATGCATCCTTCTGCACATAACAAAGTTCTAATTATATAGTAGTATTCAGGGGACAACATAAACCACCAAGGCAAAATGCAAATGGTATGCTCATGGCATTGGGGTCATAAAATGTGCTTATAGCATTCTAAGCATGATTTTAGCATCCATTTTTTACACGTGTAATAAAAGAGAAAGCTAGATGAAAAGACTTGATGATTCCTATTTCGCTCTAAGTCAGTCAAGATGCAGTTCTCGTCTGTGCTCTTCCTACTCTTAATGAAGTCTGAGGACAAAAATTAAGAGAGGCCCTAGGAAATCCTCTGGTGAAATAAACCAGTTCATGACTATCCTCTATCCTGCTCTGATGTTGCTCTTGCTTACTGAGCAGAAGCATGTTTATTTGCAGGGCTGGGGCATTCTTGTCTTGTCCAGCGATGAATTACTTACTCCTCCCCTGACTTAATGTTAAGTTTATTTGCTAAGGCTAGCCCAAACTGAGTTTTTCTGGAGTACTAATTTTTAATATGCAGACTGTAAAACTTCCTGAAATTCCATGCAAAATTACCTTTGATATGTAGAGACTCACTTTTCTGGGAAGAGGTCAGGCTTTTATAAGAATCTCACTGAGAATTATGACCAATGAAAGTTTAAGAATCACTGCTTTAGAGGGTTTTTGAATGATTTCCCCCTTAGCATTCTACTGTCTGCTTTTTAAAAAAAAATCAGTAAAGAATAGGAATATTTCAGCAAACATGCATAACACTCGCATTTAACAGTAGTACCTTGTTTGGAGACATTTTGTACTAGACAGCAATGAAGGTCCTGATATTAAGGACTATGATAGCTCTACTTTTTAATTAATGAGTCACACTGTCATACTGGCAGTGAATTATTTAGTCCCAAACACCACTCATTCTATTCTGGCATATATTAAATAAGCAAGTAAATTAGATTAAAAAAAAAACTTTAAAATCTATTTTCAAAGCCTTTCTCATTATACAGGTATAAGGCTAAAGGAGTCACATAACATTCGTTTCCTCATCTTTTTTGAGATTTCTCATTTAAAAATTTTTATGAAGAACTAAACATCATCTGAAGCTCAGGCAATTAGGCCAAAAATATAAGCCTTATTCCTTTACAACAGGTCTAAATATATATAAATATTTTTTGGCCTGGGCCTGAGTCAACTCACTGAACCATACATTCATTAAAAGAGTTATTGGGGGCAGCCTGGGTCTAGGTATTATTCCAGCACTTTAGATTGTAATAGATTGCAATGCTATTTAGGAAGAAGAAATACCAGGTCTTGGCAATTAATAAGTTGTGAAAATAAGAGGAAAAAAGGAACCTAGTATGACGTTCAGGTTTCTTGCTTTGATAATGGGTGGATAGAAGTGAAATATGATAAATAATATAGAAAGAAGAGTATAGCGAGGGATAGAAAGTACATACAGAGGCTCCTTAAAATATTTACGGTGCCTAAAACGCTTATTTATTGTACTAAGAGTTGAGGTTATCGAGCATTGAGGACAAATCTCTAAAGTTGCTGTATTTGCTAGTTCTTTGGAGGGACTGTGTCATACATATCCACAGAAGGATAGAACAAAATTTCACAGTTAGCCAATTTTTTACTTTGAGAAAATTTGTCTTTATAGTGAAAACTATTCACCCACTGGGATTAGATACATTTCCGAGAAATATCTTTCTCTGAATACATACAGCCTCAGGGTCTCAAGTTCCCTGGTGACAATTACAGTAACCAAGTAAATGTGTCAACAGAAAACCCAAAAGTGGTTATAAGGTTATACTCTCTAATGGAGATGAGATACAGAAGTGAGTCAGCAAGTGCATTATTATTAGTTTCAACCATTTCCTGCTTTCTTTGCTATAGTTCATTACTCTAACACCACAACCTGGGACCAACAGTACTTTGGAGCTGGTTTGTCTTGGCTCATGAGAGCCAATAGTTAAATCTTCAACAATACTGTGTCCAGGGTTAATCACAGGCATTATCATGAAATTAAATCATAAAAAGTCACAATTAAATAAGTTATTTTAAAAACAAAGTTAATATACGCTCAAACTTATTACTTCTTAATTTAACTACATTTTCCTGTTATCGAAGTTCTTGAGGTTATTTAAGTTCTTGAGGTTATTTACTTCTATTGTATCTGTATGGTAGAAACACTACATGCTGGTGTGTTACTTGCGTATTTTCGAGCTCTGCGTTTAATGAAGTCACACTGGTAGCTTGATATCATCCATGGGAAAGTATACCACTAAAGCTGGCAAATGGTACAAAGCAAGGTTTATTGTTGCATCGATTGTTAGATTTAAGACTGCAGACAAAAGGTTAATAACGGAGATTAAATTTAAAACGTGTTTTGTCTCTCACCTTTATAGTGTGATTACTACAAAAATCGAGGAAATAGTCCTCTAATATTTGAGGGCTATTAACCACTTTACCAGAGAAACCGCTCTCACTGAGTGCTTATGAATGAAAGACATTCCAACATACATTTTTGATGTTTCGCTTTCATCTTACTGTCAAATCAAACAAATACACCAACCAGTAATTTGTCGGAACACCATGCGTCTGTCAACTGAAGCTACAATTGTACTCTTCTGTCAATAGGCGTGGCTTAGAGATATAACGCGTCACAAAAATTAAAACGTTCTGTGAAAATCAATTGACTATATGGAATTGATAATGAAAAAGTACAGAATATGCATTATTTATGTTAATTGTGCAAATTATACTATTTATATGGAATTTTATTGATTGCATGTATTCTATCACATTACGACAAGTTTTCTCAAGTCAAATTTACTTCTCAGAATGAGGGCTACAAGAGATACCTTATATGGAATTTTCAGTTTTCATACATTTTTAGATATCATCTAATTGATCCATAGAAGTTTCATCAATAGATAGGAGAAGTAGTCATTGTAAGAGACACAGTTGAGGATACTGAGGTTTGCATGTATAACTCTTCGACATTGCCCAGTTATTCCTTGTCAGAGCTCAGAATAGAATTTAGCCTTTTCAGAGGACCTGCCGGTAAAGACAGCTACTGCCTCTCCAAATAGATTCTCCTTTTCAAATAACTGCTGACTTTGTGCATGAAGCCTTATTTCACTCTCCCAGATAAGAGAAATACAATGGACTAAAATGGTTATATAGCAAATAGCACTGGAGAAGGGAGGCCTGCAATGTATGTCAGGGAAGGATTTTTTCCTCTGTGTGGTCTAAATCCTGAATGACAGGTTTAAGATTGCTTTTTGCTTTAATTTATGTTGTGAGCTGCTTTTAATGATTATCAATGAGTTCTCACATGACTATGCAATCATACGAGTCAAACTCCAGCAATTTCCTGACAAGTTATAAAACAATAAAATACTCCTAAGTGGTATATCACAGAAGATGATATTTTTATACCAGAGGTGTGGTGATACCTATAAATCATTTAAGCATTCCTCTTGAGATTTCTAGTCTTACTTGGAGAAACTAAAGGAAAAATTCAGATAGAAAGTGTTCTCCAGTGAAAATAAATGTAACTCTGAAGAAAATCAAAAAGATCTTAAAGTCTTATAATGTTTACGTCGATTAGAGAAGAAAATGCTTATCTTTCTCAATTCTTCTACTTTCCAATTTATGCCTTATAAAGGTCTGAGAATGTAGCACATAATATGAAAAATAAAATATAAATGGTTCATTATAGCTTCTCAAGAAATATCTTTACTCAAATATGTAATTGATTGTAGGTCCAATTTATTTGTTATCATGTTCTAAATTGAACCACTGGGGAAAAGGTCAAGATCGAAAGCTTAAAAACTCAATCTTATCAAGTAAGCTGGAAATTAAAGAGGAAAGTGAGGTTGTATGAAACCCAATAACTTTGAAATAGTCCTTACACATTGCAGCTTTGTTGTGTTTGGAGCAGCTGGACATTATTTTTAGGTCCATTATAGCTGTCAGAATAGACTCACTCTGGACATTTTTCCATCAAGAATCCCACTTGAGAGTGGCTGTAGGGGAATGTTCTCCTTTGTTAAAAAAATAACAACAACAACAACAAACAAAAACAGGAATAGAAACACAATATAGTGTTCAAAGATCTTTTGCTCAGTTCTTCTTAGCAGAGATAAAACAAAAGAGGATTTTCTAAACCATTTTTCTTGATTTCAGAAGACTAAAAAAAACAAACCACCATGGTACTGATTTCGAAGCACACATTTTGATTTCCAGTGACTAACCCTAATTCTGAGAGGCAGGATCAAATTCACTAGACTCTGGGGTCGCTTCTGATTTTCCTACATCTCTGTGTGTCAAAACTCCAGAAGGAACTAGTTTAACTGTGTCCATATCAGATATTCTTGAAGAAGCTGGGGTTTGTCAACTTAGTTCCACTCTTAGTTGACCGCCATAATTCCATTGGTAGACAACCTACAACGGACTGGTGCCCTGACCAAAGATGAAAACACTTCCCCCACAAGTAGGAGAGGAACCTGTTCCTTGCAGGTTAATGCATTACAGTCTCAGTCTCTCTCTCTCTCTCTCTCTCTCTCTCTCTCTCTCTCTCTCTCTCTCTCTCTCTTAGAAAACACAACACAAATTACATAGTTTGGAATAAGAAATTCCTTTAAAGAGACTATTACATGTTTGCTTCAATTTTCAGAGCTAGCGGATTATTTATCTTTTGATAACAAAAAGAAACACTTTGGTGCTATAGAATCTAACTGTTGATTTTATGAAACATCAGAGTTTTCTTTATGTTTTGGCATCTACTATAATAATGCTACAACTTTAATTTATATGTTAAAAAAAAAAGTTTCCCTCAGTGGTTTTTCTATTATATAATTTCAGTCAATAGGTATACTGTCATTATTGGTATTGAAAATAATAATTACTATATGCCAGGCATATGGCATACACTTTTTCATTACCTTTTAAATCTTCATAAAAACATCTTCAGGGTACATGCTGTGAGTGTGTGTATGTTTTTCCCCCCAGTAGGGAGGCTGGGATGTGGAAAGGTTACATGTCCTGCACAAGGGTGAACAGTGTTGAAGATCTGCCTGATTCTACAGTTTCTTTTTTAGACATTCCTCTCATCCTCATTGGGAAGGAAAGGTAATCTGGACAGAGAAATGTTCTTTTCCCATAATCTGGAAAATCTGATTAATTTTTGTTCTGCCTGGTTAGCAACAGAGAACACACAACTGTCTTCAATCCTAATATTTGTCATTTTTCACCCAGCAGTGACACCAAACGTTATGCTGGCCTTTTTCCTGCCCTTAACTTCTAATCTACCCTCGTTTATGGGTTGAGTGATTTAATCTGTTTTCTCAAGTGAACATTATAAAATTTGCTTTTTCTTCTTTTAATTCATTTTTGTATAACTACACCTTAAAATCTTAAAAACTAAAAAAACCCTTTAATTTTATGCAACTTATTAATGTAACCACCAACAACTGTAGCTATACACTGCCAGCAATCCAATTACCAAGTAAGAACTTAAAATATTTTTTTTCTTATTTCCTATGGGAATGACTAGATTTATCTAGAAAGAGTGCATTTATTAAAAAAAAAAAAACTTCATCAAAAAGGCTTAAAATTAGCCATATATTTATTAAAAGATTTAAGGGAAATTTTTAGAAATATAATTCTAAGGTTTGATTTTCTCAGGTCAAAATTGAACTAAATATTCTCTAAGGTGTTTAAGAGCTTATACAATCTATGGTAATTCTTCCTTGAAGCATTTCTAGTTACATTTTTTAATTTCACTACTTTTATTAATTTGCACCCCTTGCTTTAGATTTAAGATCTCCTCCTCGGTTGGAGATCCTCTCTCTTAAACCATAGTAAACCCTCAGATACTCAAACCTGCCCTTGTTCCCAACAGAACATTGTCTTTTAAAACACCATCATTATTATTTTAAAAGGACAGACCCTGTATAACTCTTTGAAATAGTCCAAATGTTTCCAGTAAGCAAACTATGATTTAACTATCTGAGTTTCATGAGCTGATCTCAAGAAGCCTTGTTCTTCTCATAAAATAAAAGAAATTTCATATGGATTCTCTTGCTGTTGGGACACGAAGCCCTCTAACTTTTCTAATTTTCTCCTCCCACTGGATTATAAAACAGGAATTCCTGCCACATGTTCTCAGGTTAAAAAGAAAATCAGAGAAGTTGGTAAAAGGATACAAACTTTCATCTATCAGATGAATAAGGTCTGAGAATCTAATGTAAAACATGGTGACTAAGTTGATAATACTGTATTGTATAATCGAAACCCGCTAAGAGAGTAAAACTTGAAATGCTCTTACTAAAAAAAAAAAAAAGATAAATATGTGAGGTGATGGATGTGTTAATTAACTAGATGAGAAGAACCCTTTCACAACGTATATCAAATCACCATAATGTACGCTTTACATCTGTTACCATTTTATATGTCTGTAATGTGTCAATAAAGCTTAAATTAAAAAAAAAATAGAACTAGAAACAAATTGGAATTGTCATTATATAGTGTTTATATCATCCCCTCTTGTTGAAAAGAGCACTATAAATGTAACTTCAATGAATTATTCACAGAGATATTTTGAACTGGCTTTATTACAAGGTTATGAACATAGTACAAATATAATTCAAATTAATTAGTAGCATGGGCACTTTTACCCCAATCGTGGAGGGGGGGAACAAAACAAAAAAAGAAAAACAAAACAAAACAAAAAAAGTGTGTCCAAAAGTCACAGGGGAAAAGTTCGAAATGTTTTTTAACACAATGCTACAACAAATTCTGACTTTTTTCTTAAGAAATACATAAGTAATTGTTGTTTTGCAAGAACCTGAATATTTCAAAGACTGAATGAGTCACCTACAATGCAATGCTTATTAGAACTCTATTGAGTGTAACCTTTTGCACTTTGTGTGAGTTTCTAAAAATTCATCTCTCTGTAAAGCCTAATTGAGCCTTATTTCTTTGGTTTGAATTCTGGAAGACACATAGCAAAGTAAGAAATTTAAGTCAGTAACCATTCTACCTACAGGAATATAATTAAATTTCCTATACTTTTTCTTTAAGCCACTAGCTCTCCAACTGACATTAAATCATTATATCTTAACTATAACTGGACATTTTGGTAGGTACTGAAAACACTTAGTGTGAATATATATCTTAAATTGCACATCAAGTGAATAAGTCTAAATAACAATAAGGCCTATTTTTCCTTAGGACAAGGCCATCGTAGAGATGGTTCTTCTGTTGTGCTTTTTAAAAATCAGACAAATGACTTATAAATCTATATAAATTCATATGTTAAACATATATATTTAGAATTAATACGAACAAACTTTTGATCTAGCCATGTTTATGTGTCCAGCCCAAGATTAAGGAAAACAAACAGCCAGACAGGCAATACATTAGGAGAAATGAAATAATGATTTAATAGATACTATAAATTGAATACTTTCCACGGGCCTAGCCTGTGCTACGCATTTTGCATATTTTTTGCATTACTCTTTACAAGAACTCTATAAAGTTCTTTCATCCATTTTACAAATGAATAAATTGAGATTTAGAGAATATTATTTATCAAAGCTAGAGTCAAACCCAGTCTGTTCACTGTAAAGACCACGTTCTTATACCATTTGTGGCCTTGACATTATTTTCCCCCCAAAATGCTAAGTGATTGACATAAAACTGAACGAGCAGTGTTCAGGATAACTTTAACTGAACTATCAACATTCTGTTCGGTAAATCATTTTTTTTTGAATAGCCTCTGGATTTGAGAATTCAGCCTTAACTACGATAGACTTAATTTTAAATGCACCATATTGGACCATAATTGCCTAGAATAACACATACTACACAGAATAGATTACCAACAACTAGAGATCAGTGGTCAGGAAGTGAACGTGTACATATTTAAAATCATGCTTTAAGCGATTAACCTAAAACTGTGCTTAAAATGTTAAGATGGAAAAGAAAAGCTAATGTCTGGAAAGAACGGCGAAATGACTCGTTGAAGTTACACAGACTCGTGGCTTAGTTGCTAGACCACCTTAAGAATAATCCGCAGCATAAAACAGTAAGTTCAAAGGAGGCATTATTTTCTGTTTGTAATATAGCGGCGTAGTTGTCAGAATAAATTTTTCCTCACTGAAAACACATACAACCCATACGAACGCTCACATAACAGTGATGGGGATTTACGCGGACCCTATGAAAGTTTCCGAATCAGATTCTTATGCGTCTTATTTGTGGAGAGAAAGGGTGAGAAGCCAGTCAGCAGAGATATTTGCCAGAAGCAAAGAACCAACTAAATGGATGGTGGAAAAAATAGAGAGGGGTTGAAAAGAAAGAATACTTAAGTGTTCGTGAGAAATGTTAAAAAGGCAAAAGGCAAAAAAAAAATCAAGAAAACCATTTTTTTTAACAGCTTCTATTACATAGTACAGTCTTTTGAAAAGTAGAACTGCTTGACCTTACAAAGACATGAGTATCAACTAGGATATTAGAAATCGAAGAGTCAGTTATTAAGTTAAAACTTTAAGCAGTCATTGAAAAAAGTTACTCTTAGAAATAAAATATTTAAGCGTCCAGCTAGATATTTTTAAACAAGTTAAATTATGCTATAACTTTCATTTACATATTTTATGGATCTCGATTTAATGTTTTCGTAGTTAAAAAAAAAAAAAGGTTACTGAATCCTGTGTTAAGCCACACATTTTCAAGTTTCCCCTCTCCTAGACAATGCTTAAATCAGAATCCTCAAACTTTAGAGAGGGGGTTCTCCACTCTGGGACATTCTGCTCCCCAGAGGGCATTTGGCCATGTCTGGAGATGGGGAAGGGTCGCTATTAGCATCTAGTGAGTAGAGATGAGGGATGTTATTAAACACGCTACAAAGAACAGGATTGCTTTTCACGAAAAAGAACTTAGCCGATCCAAAATGCCAACAGTGCTGAAGTTGAGAAACCCTACTTTTAAGTAACATGATATTCATCTCAGGAGCTTGTATTAAAAAGACAAGTTCTTAGGCATTGCTTCCAGGCATTATGATCGCAAGGCTAGAGATGGAATTCAAAAATGAGCACCGAGTTTTTTCCCTTAGGTCCATTCTCCCCACACACCTTCCTCAGGTAACATTTTAAGAGCAGAAACAGAGGCAGCCCCAACCCAATCCTGCAGACCCACATTCTGCATTTCTATAGGATCCCTTCTATGAAGCTTTAAATAAAATAAATACACCTGAAATATTTAAATACAGTGTCTGGCATACTGTTAGAGTCGGAGGTGACGGTGGTGATGATGGTAATGATGACAGTGTGAGTGGAGAGCAGCAAGGAGAGGCCGAAGACTGGGAATGATTTAATGAAAAGATTCCTAAAAAGAGATTAGATTCAATGTAGAATTGCCACAAATTGCCACAACCTTCTAGCTCAAAACACTCATAATTATCTCACAGTTCTGTAGGCGTGACTGTTTTCTGCTCAGGGTACCGCAAAGCTGAAGCCAACGTGTCAGCCCAGCTTGTCTGGAGGCTCCAGGGGAAAATCATTCCCAGGCTCATTCGACTTGTTGGCAAAGTTCAGCTTTTCACAGTGAGAGGACTGAAGTCCCTGTCCCTCGAAGGCCGTCAGAAGGGGGCCGCTCAGCTTCTAGAGGCCGCTCACATTCCTGGCTATGGAGCCCCCTCCATCCTCAAGTCAGCATTAGTTCACTGCAGCCTTCTCGTGCTTTGACTCTTTGACTTTCCCTTCTGTCCCCATCCAGAGGAAAGGCTCCTGCAATCAGGTTAGACCACCCAGATAACCTCCCTTTATTGAAGTCAACTGACCCATAAAATAACCTCCTCCTGCACGTTAAATCCATCTATTAGGCAGGGGTCAGGGAATCTTGAAGGACAGTGGAGGATTCTGCCCGCCACACAGAGCCACTGAGGTGACGAGCGTCGGGGGCGAGGGCAGCCCTGGTGGCATCAGAAAAGGGCAGGCAGCAGGTGTGCTGGTGAATGTATAAATAAATCTGTGGAGGATGTCCACAGACACTTATTCTCTTCTTCCAGTGGGAGAGAGTTGAACAGGAAAAAATGGAAAGAAACGTTTCTGGACAGTGCTGAGCTGCCAGCAGGAGGCAGAGGTGCCTCAGAAGAGACTCCACTACAAGGGCAGAGCAGTCAAGGACTGGAAGTTTCCTGACAAATGCAGAGAGGAGGAGGGAGGAGCCTCTGCCTCGCAGGGCTGCCCAGAAATGAGCCTTCTCAACGGAGAGCCAGGTTACCACCAAGCTCGGGCAAACACCTGGAGGAAAAACTTGCTAACTTATTGTCTCCTTTTCACTGTAACATAAATACAAAGTAAAGAGGACCCCACATCCTTTGAGCTTCAGGACTTTAAACAGGGGGATGAGAGCAACAGATTAATTTTTCCAGGGAGTGTGAAATGACGCAGTCTCATCATGTTCCGTGGGGCCGCGAGGCAGATGCTGCGGTTGCTTGGCAACGGTGAAGCCTCTCTCGAGTGATTCATGGTAATGATGTTTAAACAATATAGAATGGAAGGGGAGGGATTTTATCTTCCCCCTCACTTTATTATAGAAAGAGATGGTGAAGTATGAGACCTGCAAAGTCGACGGGCGACACCTCACTTGTCACATGTGTCGCAGGTTCACTGGCCCTGCTCCTTGCCCTTCACACCTCTCACTCCGGTGCACTGGCCTCACAGCCAGGTCAGAGGGAGGACGTTAAGTCTTGCCTGAACGTCAGGGACTGACGTCTACGGTGCGCTGTTCCACTCTGTGTTTAAGTTGATGCCTCGCTTTTGTTTACTGCGTAATAATTTTTTTAAATGGCAACATTAAAAAACCCCGTGCTTGAGTTTCAGCTAAAAAAATTCGGTGCATTTAAAGAATACAAGTTATTATGGTTTTACATGCAATAATCTCCTTTTTCCCTGGGCTCGAATTTCTGCCAAGATACTCTTGAAGAGGTTTTAAGACATTTCACCTAATGTCTTGAAGAAAAGGCTATCATTTGAGAATTAATCAGTGGGAAAGAGCAAGACAATTTTACATGTGTGTTTCCCATAAGCTATGTTCATAAATACATTTATAATAAAATTAAACACAAAGCCATGAATGGTGACTTGTAAGCCCTACAGAACAGGTTGAGTCATTATTCACAAGAAGAATCACACCTGGTTTTTGCCACTTTGCCTTAAATCTGAAATTAGTTTTGAATTTGCTTAAGTTGGTTCAAGATTTTATATATAAAGCATAATAAAATAGATGTCTTTGGTATCTATCCAAGATTCCACAGTTGGTTAGGTGTGACCCCCAAGAAAAACATTATGGTAGGAAATAAAGCTGATACTGACTAATGCAAATTAGACAATGTTTAGTAGTTTCAGTGAAGTGTTCACCATGTGTTAGGTATTCTGGTAAGTCCTCATTTAATTTTCTCAATTTGACAAGACAGTTAATATTAATTCCACTTTTTAAAGGAGGAAATTGAGCTTCAAAAATGACGTGCTATCTTAGCCTTGTCTAGCAGGAGATTTGAAATTTGTCTCCGAAGTCACGTTTGTGCGACTTGTTTGTTCGAAAGCCTTCAACGGATTCCCCTTTCACTCAATAATAACCCAAATCATAACTATTTCCTACAAGGCAGGTCCTGAGCTGGCTTTTGCTTCATCTTTACCATTTATTTTTCAGACTCACTCAATTCCAGCCACTCCCGAGCAAACTACTGACTTTTAGCTTCTGTATTGATCTTTTCTCTTCCTGAATTCTCTTCCCCAAAATCAGCATGGCTTACTTATTTACTTCTTTCATATTTGTACTTGAGTGTCACCTTATCAGACAAGTCTTTAGTCATTCTTCTCTTTCTTCGCTTTCTGTTTCCTCGTAGTATTTATTTATGTATTTGTTTACTTATTTGTTGTCTCTGTGCCTCCCTTTCCTTTCTGCATAAAAATAGGTTTTTGTTTTGTTCAGTGCTATGTCTCTAGTACTTAGAACAAAGGCTGTCATGTAGCAGTCATTACCATTTGTTTCAAGGATATATGAATTATTAACATTTACACATCAAAGGAGAACATACATTATCTGACTGGGCTCTGATAGTCTCAAATTCAGTTCAGGAATGTTTCAGAGGAATTTGCTGCCAACCCTCAGTTCAGCAAGGGCTTTATAGAGCAGATACCATTTTCAGGGACAGGTTAAAAGGCTTGATTCACTGATTTTAAGATATCAACAAGGTCTATGGCCATGCCACCTTGAACGTGCCTGATCCTGTTTGATCTCGGAAGCTAAGCAGGGTTGGGTCTGGTGAGTACTTTAATGGGAGACCACCTAGAAATACCAGGTGCTGTAGGCATTAAAAAATAAATAAGTAAATAAATAAAGATTACAACAAGAAGGGCAGGATTAAGGCCGATATTAGAAAAGTGCTCATTTTGGGATGGAACTTTATTTCTAAAGAGAAAATGGCGAACAAATTTATCTGAGTTGAGTAGAGGAGAAAAAAGGAGAAGACCAGAAATGTGGGGTCCTTTAACGTAGTTTCTGGTGGATGGCCAAGAAGAGGGAGGGGAGTTTGTACATGATGAGGCAACATCGACATCTACAGGTGGTCGAAGAAGATGCAGCGACACAGGGAGAATGCAGGTGAGGAACCAACCGCCTTGACAACACTGCTTGACAACCTTCTGGAAAGGCTGCAGCTCTAGGCTGCCCTTTTAGCAGGAAATGTCTGACAGGCCATGGATTTGAAATACCACAAGGGGAAAAGGGAGAAAAAAGGAAACTAGCAATTTGTTTAGGTCCCACTACAAGTCAGGCACTTTTCTCAACCTACACATGCATTGTTTTTCAATTACTACGAAACACCCATGAGAATCTATTATTCTACATCATTTTGTATCTTTTATAAATAAGGAAATTAGGTTCAAAGAAAATTAAGGATTTTGCACAGAGTTGCTCTGTTAACAAGGTTCAGGTCTCATGTTCAAAGCCACTTTCCAGCACCCATTCCCTACCCTCTCCCCCTGTTGAGTTGTTTTTTGTTATTGTTTTATTGTCGTTGTTTAGATCATTGGGATTTACCAATGGAACATACGTTTAAAGAAGAAAGTTCATAAATGTGCTTCCAAGATAAAGCCCAAATATTCCACCAGGGTTTAGCTTTTATTTTTATTCGAGTATTTAGTACACTTTGCCTTTTGTAATGCTTGAGTATTCTCATGCTTTCTTCCTTACCAAGACCATCCACTCATTGGAGGCTGATTGTGTTTCCCACACTTCTCCATTTCCTATACTTAGCAGATTTTTTTTTTACATGCATTAAGATATTAAAATTATTTTTTTGTGCGAAAAGTAATTTAAATTATATAGCAAGCCGTTAAATGTAGGTATTAAGAAGGGATTTCATTAATATCATCGCTGCTGTAGAAAGGTTAGTCTTGGTCATAGGTTTTAGAATATCTAAAAAGATTTAAATTGAAAGTATATATCCTCTATTAGCATGTAGATAAAATAGGTAATTTCGAGAGTATAGGACAATTTGTGGAGGTTTTTCTACTCTCAAGAAAAATGTTTCTATACTGCTTTTATGTTCGCTTTACTAACTCTTTTACTCTAGGCCTCTTTTGCTTTTTAAAGCAACCCTTTTGCAAAGGAAATCATTTGTAATTCATGTTTAAAGAGAAAATACATAGACTGTCAATCCATGTGATTCAAGTCAGAGCATTTTATGATTATCTGCATCTTGGTCAAGACACACACTGCCTTCTCAGAAGCTTTGGTCAATGAATCATGTCTAAATTGCATGCTAATCTCCATTATGATAAGGTTGTGACTTCTGGAAAGATGAATGGGTCTTTCAAATGGTAGCTCTGCAACTGAAATTTACTGAGAATATAAACTCCACAAAAAGAGATTTCTTTTGCTAATGAGGGACCATCTCATTCTTTTTTTTTTTTTTTTTATGGTGAATATCTGTATCCATAAATTTAAAAGATAATGTTGAGTTACATATCTATTTTTTTTTTTTTCTCTCAGATATCTCCTTTGCATCATTTTAAAGTCCCTTGTGGCTTTTGTGGCTGTTTTGGTTCATGCTTCGGGACTTTTATTGTCAGATATTTTTTGGAAAAAAATGATATGGGTTCTTATCAGTTGATTCTTTACAATAATATTTTCCTAATAGCATAGTGATAAACAGGGAAAACCCAAGAATATGGGATCAGTAGAAAGACCATGCGTTTTATCTGGGAATTATCTGTTTGTTTCGGCCGGCTCCTATTTTCATTTTCTCAGCTCTTTTCGGGAGTATGAGACACCAGGTACAAAGGCCAAGCCTATCCAAACAAATGGTGATCCTTCTACTCAATGCTTTCTTCCTCCATATTTGTTAAGGTGTAATTTCCATAGGGTAAAATGAACACATTTTCAATGTACAATTTTATGAGTTTTGATGAACGCATGAAGGTGGGTAATGACCACCACGAAAATAACTCAGAATGTTTACATTCTCTCTAAAAGTTCCCTGGGGTCCCTTTGTAGTCGATCTACTCCCGCCCAATTTAGTGGCCACTGGTAACCACTCGGGTGCTTTCTATGAACATAGTTTTGCCTTTTCTAGAATGTAAAATCAGTGGAATCACATAGTGTGTACTCCTGTGTGTCAGTTTTTAAGGTTAATCCATGTTGCTGCGTATGTCATTAGTTGACACATTTTTATTGGTAATTTGGACTATGTTTTATGATATATCATAATTTGCTTGTCTGTTTACCAATTAATGGACATTTTGGTTGTTTCACAATTCGGTATTATGAATAAAGCTGTCACTTTTCAATACATGCATTATGGGTACACATTTTTATTTCACTTGGGTAATTATTTAAGAGTAGAATTGCTGAGTTGCATAGTAAATGCATGTTTGACTTGATAACAAACTGCCAAACTTCACTAATGTTTGGATCTGTGTTTTCTGTAGTAGAAGTACAGGAGAAAAAAAAAAAAAAGGAAAGAAAGCGAAATAATAGAAAAAGGAAAACATTTTCTCTAACAGGGCCAAAGACAAAATGAGTCCAACTTTGGAGCGGTCATATGTGAATCACGGTTGAACCCAGGTTAGAGATTGCCTCTACTAAGGCAAGATACTCGTATTATATTCAGCCTAAGAAAACTGTGGCATCCCAGAGGCGTATTTTTTCCTTCAGTTCTTACACAGTTGAAGCGAGATAAGGTCAGTGCTTTGTTCAGACTTAAACCTTGTACACCTTTTCCTTTGAGCTACTATATCGATGTTCACTTAAAGATCAAACCATTAAATGTAATACGTACCCTAATATCACACTAGAATTTCTTGGTACATGTGTTCAAATAGCTAGAAAAAAATATGTATATCAAAAAACTTAGGGAAAAATCTCTTCTGTGGTTACCTGTAGAACATTATTATTATTGACATGGCTAAAGGAGAAAAATAAAACAATTTGTCCTAATTTGGACAGAATAGCCTTAGTATTATGACAATCCTTGAAAAAATGGAATTTGGGTAGAAAGAAGCACAGGCACTCTGATTTGATAAACTCCCTGGGATAAGGTAGGTGTTCAGGGTGTATCTACTAGTAAGTAATGAACAGAGTCCTCAGACGGGTTTGCCTGCTTATTACATCTATTCAAAGTCCTACCTTTTTTGTCTTATCACATTTCCCCCCAAACTTTTCATTCTTCATCAAACCAAGCATAAAAATTATCAAGTTTAATCATTTCCTCTCATGTCATAAAAAATATTAAATAAATTTGCATGTTTTCTTTAATTAATCTGTCTTTTGTTTTGGGGCTCCAGCCAAGAACTTGGAAAGGCAGAGCAAAAAGACATTTTTCTTCCCTTATACTCACAAGAGAAAAATTATTATTATGTGATAAAACTGAAGCTCAGATATAACCTCAGATATCACAAAACTAGTAAATGGCAAATTCTTGACTATTTGAATTCTAAACTTTAAGCAGCAAAAGCTATGCCTTCCAGCTTAAACAGGAAGAAATCATGTCAAATAGTACGTAGCTCACGGGATCCTTGGGAAGGATGGAATTCCTGGCTCCAGGCTAAGTTTGTAAGGCAGCTTCCGGAACCACACAATAGAAATGGCCTCACAGGTGAGCTGTACACTCCCCTGCACCAGGATCACATTTCCCCCGCTATGAAAACCTGTCCCACTGCTGAAACCAGAACTCATACCGCATCTGCTACCACCTTCCCCAGACATACCTTCCAGTTATCTCACAGTCACTTCTGAAACACAGTCTCAGGGGACAGATGTAAGGGATAGAACCAAGGCAGGGACTAGGGTGAGACGGGGTAGAAGCGAAGGTGTAAAATTGAAAGGGGCACTCACTCTTCAGAGTCACGCACATGCAGCGCACACGTCTGAGAGCGGGTGCTTCCTGAAATTTTGTATTGGGTGCCTTGCTTTCCTACCTCAAGCCCTGGCCCTAGACCTGAATGCAGGTCTTCACCTCAGCTGCAAGAGAGTTTGCCGTGGAGCACCAGGACCAAGTTTGCCAAGTCATAGACTGCAAACTCAGCTGTTTCTACCAATGATCTTTGATAGTTTGCTTATTGTTTGGCTCTGCATTTCTGAAAAAAAATAACTAGGAGATAATGTTATTTCAGAGGGACCGCCGACATCTCAGTAATGATTATATACTTATAAATGTTGAGCAAATAAAAAATGTAATGAGCGATTAATAGATATGATCTCCCAATGATTAATTTTCAAATAAGGATTTTTGTTCCTAAATAGTAATCTTTGATGGAAAACCTGTGATTCTCACAAATCTATATTCCACTTTAGATATTCTTCAATCATGTTTTCCAAGCACTTGCTGAGACATTCAAATTCTACATGCAAAGATTTCTATCTGATTTGTTGGCCTCTCAGCCTCGTTCTTATAAAATGCTGCCTGCTTCCAATCAATAACCTTTTGTATCAGGCAAGCTATTGACTGCAGAATGGAGAAATCAGTTCATAGTCACACTGTGACAAGAGAAATGCTAGAGAAATAATTAGCCTTAAAAATTCTAGTCTTAAAAAACACTTACATTTGAGTTACATCAAGTTTGTAGGTCTAGGGTTGCTAGAAATCAGAATCTGGGATTTTAGAACTTAGTGCAATTAAACATTAAGTATTCCAACTTGTGATTCTTCATTATCACATAGAAAAAAAATGACATAAATGGCATCAATCTCCCTACATTAATTTACAATTTGAAATTTCCCCCACAGTTTCTCATGTAGATATCCACAATTTGCTTTCCATTTTCATAGCTTGCTCGGATTCTAAGTCATTTAATGTAAAAGAGCTGATATTTCACACCCTGATACTCCTACTTAGGGAGGCTTTCTGAATACAGGTGTTGTCAAATAGTGATCTAAAATCATGCTTCTATTATTTCTCATTCAGCCAGAGCCAAAACAAAATTAAGAAAATGGTTTTATTGTCTCTTAGTCTGCCACCAAAAAAAAGTTACTTACGAAACGCAAAGCAGAATACGTGGGAGAACAATATTTCATTGTTTGTGGCAGCTATTAATTGAAGAATAAAAGAGTTTGCTTTCTAGAACTTTGTTAGAAGAGGCAAGTAATAGCTAATACATTCTCACGGTATCTGCCAAATGATTAAAAGTACCAAGTTTACCCCAAATTTAACGAATGTCAGAGAAAGGTTAGCCACAGGGATAGGTAGAACAATGACCCCCTAAAGATGTTCATACCCAAATCCCCAACACCCGTGAATACGTTACCGTACATGGCAAAAAGGATTCTGCACATGTGGTTAAGAATGCTGCGATTGGTGAGATTATTCTGAATTACCTTAGTAGGCCCAATATAAACAAAAGAGTCCGTATAGGAGGGAAGAAGGAGGGTGAGAGTCAGGCAAGGTGATGTGACGATAATTGGATAAATGCAAGACAGAGAGACGGAGGTAAGGAAGGAGGGTGGGGAGGAAGAGAGCCCGCAAGAGAGAGAGGGAGATCTCTACTTAAATGTATAATTACTAATTGTATACATATATAAATAAATTTGTTTTTTAAACAAGATATTATAGTGGATATATAAAACGAAAGAAGGAAATAGCTATTTAGCATTCATAAAATCATGAGCTTTGCCAAAGTTCTGGGGAAAACAAAAGTTAAACTATTGTTATATATTATAAAACTTTTGGGTTTCATGGTTATTTTAGGTTACAATATAATACAAAGAGTTAACAGAGACAGCAGAGTTCCTATATAATCTTCACCTAGCTTAATTTAATGTTAACATTTGACCTAGGTATATTTATATTAACATTGGTACAATAAAAATAATTAAACTACAGACTTTATTCAGATTTCACTAGTTTTTCCACGAATATCTTTGTCTGTCCCAGGATCCTGTCAGGCATACTATATTGCATTTATTCATTGTGTTTCTTTAGTATCCTCTGACCCGTGAAAATTTCTCAGTATTTCCTTGTTTTTCATGACCTTGACACTTTAGAAGAGTACTAGAGAGGTATTTTCTAGACTATCAATCGATTTTGGTTTGTGTTATTTTTTCTAATCATTAGGCTAGTATTATGGATTTGGGGAAAGGACATTACAGAGGTAATAGGGCTTTGTGATTGCATCAGATCAGGAAGTACATGTTATCAATATAACTCGTTACTATTGATAACCTGATCCCTTGGTAAGGGGGTGTCCTCCAGGTTTTGTATAGAGTGTTTTTCCCTAAATACAGCCTGCACTCCATTAAGCTCCACCTCTTACATGATCAGAATCAAAGAATTCATGGAAATATGTTAGAACCACCACACGATTAATATTTTGGGGGAGATATTTTGAGAATGCAAATATCCTGTTGCTCCTTAAAGCTTTCCCCATCAATTTAAACATTTATCAGTGAATCTTGCATGCGGCAGTTATACTGGGATGTTCTTAACAGTAATTTTCTCTTTCATGCATATTTCTATTTGGAATTTTCCTGCAAGAAAAATTTGTCTCTTTTCCCTCATTTATGTATTCAAATACTTATGAATGTCAGTGCAGATTCATGGATATAAAAACAATATATATATATATATCGTTTTTAGATTATAATTTAAAAGTATAATTTTTCAATTTTTTTTATTCATTAACTTCATACTTTAAAACATACAAATACTGTGGGATAAAAACATAACTGACAAAAATTCTTTCTTTCTCTAAAATATTAAAAATAAATGCGAAGTTATACACTAAAAAACTGAAAACATTTAGGCAACATTTCTCAAATTTCGCGATCAGTTCAATTTCAATATCAGGATCAGTCGAGGAACTTACTAAAATGCAGATTCTTGGACGTCCCTCCCTATATTTGTATATTTGTATTTGTATACTTAGCAAGTCTATAGTGGGACATAAAGTTGGCATTTGAACAAATATGCTAGGTGATTTTTGATTTATGCATATGAAAATAAATTGAGATATATTGGATGGAGTAAACATCAATAATACCACTCGGTGTTGAGTACACGGGGAAAATATAATACTTGAGTCACGTATTAAGTACAAGTTTAAGAATGCTATGAAGGTCAATGTTACATCTGATTTATTTAATATAGTCATCGATTATGTAAATAAAAATCGCATCTCTCATATCTGAAAATAATATAATATGAAGAGTTTCAGGAACACTAGTTCAGTAAGAATAACCACACAAAACAGAATATGTATAATGAATATCTAGGATAAGAAGAATATTCACCTTTTTACAATATTTTATTGATTGCCTTCCATTTTACTGGTTTCATATAGCACTTGGTAGGTTTAACCGAGGGATGACTGTAATCGTGCTCTCATTCCCTCACAAGAAGCTTTAAGAAGAATTATAAATGTGGTTTGAATTCTAGCTCTGCGTTTTGTTAATTGTATGAAAATAGAAAAGTTATTTTATCCCCGTAAATTTCAGAGAATAAAATAATGCACTTAAATCTTGCAAACCCTCCTCCCAAATAAACACAAGTGTTTGACAAATTATTATTATTACTCTTACTATTATTTCTTATCCCTATGAATCACCTAAATAACTCATTGTCTCAGATATTCGTTTCATTTTTTAGGGCATATCTAACAAAAGACAAAAATTTTAACACATATTGGAAACATAATAGCGATGTATTTTAGCATTTATGTCCACAAAGTGCCTCCCTCAAGGTTCGATGAACGTACAAAGACTACGTATTTTGTTAAGGCTTATCATCATTAGCCGATTCTGAAATTTAATTCATGTTAAAATTGTAGACTAAATCCACATCTTAGTTAATTTCAAAAGCTCATTATCACAGTGTGAGAATTTCTTCCTTATACTTGGTACTGAAATTATAGAAGCATAGTAATAACTTTGAAATGTCTTTTGGCACATGTGTGTTTCGGCTCCTGAGACTGATTTGTTTTGAGAATTTAGATTGCGGGTAAATAAATGCCAGAGAAAAACCAAAGAAGGTGGACATGATAATTTAATCTACCTAATGAAGACAATAGAGCAAATTTGGGTCATGGGAGCTGGCAAAAAGAGAAGAGCAAAATATCTTGGAGATGGAAGATCATTTTAACATGAAAGTAAAAGTGAATTATGAAAACAGAGAGGCTCTGTAGTAGTTCTGGGCTATTTGAGATCAGAAGAGATGAGAAAAGGAAAATCTTGAGAAATGGCGATATAGTTGTATATTAAATCTCCATTTGCCTTTTTTGAGATAGTCAGATAAAGATTTATTTTACTTCCAGTTATTGTTCTTTGAATGAAGCACAAGTGAAGACTGACCCATATGGCGTCTGAGGGTTCAGATTACAGAAGGCATTCTCCACCTTTCATGTGGACATTGAGAAGTCCTCACTTTAGAACATCATGAACTGAGATTACAGTAGCTTCCTGTGAACTTGACATTTTTGGCCCCGATGATATTAAAAAAAAAAAAAACACAAGAGAAAAAATGTATAAACTTACTTGCTTACTATATTTAACAAGGAAATTTTAAAAGAAGCGTGCAGCCCAATAGTGCTTTATTTTCCCACTGTTTTAATCTTCCAAAAAAGATTAAAACAGACAAGACTTTACTATTGTTATTCGCAAAATCAAATGCCCTTACCCCTAAAAATGCAGGCGGTAGTGGCTCTCTTAAAATACTGAGTGACATGGGCAGAAACTAACCACTTGATAAAAGACGCTGAAATGACAAAAATCCATATCTTCCATCTAATGAAGCTATTAATAAGGTCGACTTTCATAAGGTCTTAGAAGGCACAATATTTGTCTGTCTATGCAAATTTCACTCAGGTGCTAATAATGTCTCTTCAGCTGGACAAAGCCCTGAAATAAAAGCCACTTGCATTTCAGAGTAAAATCAGACTCAGCTTATCTTAGAAACTAACAGCTTTAAAGAAAGAGTTCTTAGGAAGTAGACCAAGGAAATGATGAGTCTGGAACTTATAACTGCAGTGTGAGCATACATTTTTCATCCTCTAATAGCACAGATGACCCATAGCTAAACCAAAAGTGCCGGGGTCTGGGGGGTGAGGGGAGGAGAGTGTTTTTTTAAGCAGCAGTGGAATGAGAGGTTAGGGAATGAAAGCAGACTGGTATTTACAGCTATGGCTTGCGGGCCGAAGGCAGAAGCAGAACTCCTACAGCCACTCAGTGATCTGGCTGAAGAGGTTGTTAGCGTGCGAGGAATGTAATTAAGAGGCGAGAATTTGTGTCAGGAGGAGTCTCTAACATATCGTGGCACTGAATATACTGAGCATGTTTACACTTTCCAATATTTTTAAAAAGGAGGTGAAAAAAATTACTCAATTATTGACTCTGGTTTAGCATGGAAGGCTACTCCAACAATGGGTTCAGAATAAGAATACAACAGCACCTTAAGAGTTTCAAAGGCACGACAAAGAAAAATATTTGAAGAGCACATTTACTAGCTATCCAAGCTGAGGCATATATGTGAGTACGTTTGCTTCTAGTTGAAAATGAACTACACATAGTTTAGAGACTACAGACAGGGATGTGGATATACAGCCATTGTTATATATTTTATCTGCCACTCTTCCATTTATTCCATTACAGATCTTCTATCGTATGTTGCATGTAAAAGCCAAACCCACAGAAAGTACTGAAATCCAAAAGAATATTATTTCGAAGGTTATAGTCTCATTTAAAGGTAATTATGTATAAGACTCATCACATCTTAGAATTTTTTGTGCTCTGGAAATTATACATATTCATATTAACTTTCCAGAATAATTTGTCAATCAAAGATGTTTTTATGCTAGAATATGACATCATACCAGTTCAAAATAGCACCTCTGATTGACAAGGGTGGGAATTACAGGACTGCAGAATGAAAGCTGACACACACTGGCTCCTTGCGAGAGTTCCCCTTCTCTTTACAGAGCACGTCTATTCACCCAACATCTCCCTCTGGCTCCTTTGAACCAACATAACTTTCCCAACTTAAAAACTCATCTTTAGTTTGTTTCTCTCCTTTGATTTCTTTCTGAGTGTCTATGAAGAAATTAGATTTCCAGTGTCTTAACCGTTACTCCTCACCCCGCTACACTTCTCTGTGCCATCTCTCCTAAACTTTTGGTACACATTCTGTGCAATTCTGCGTTCATATCCCACTGGTCCATAACTGCTTCCTATCGGCTTTTTTGCCCATATTATTCTAAGACATCATCTTGCTTTTAAATGAGAATATCCCTTAACTGCCTAAATGATAACTGTTTCTAAGAACTTTTTGTGTTAGGAATTTAGAGCGAAAAAAACCCAGAAGTGGTACTTAAACAAGGATGTCACCTTTTTTTTCTAAATCGAAATACTTTCGTTCACTTCCTGCTCTATAAAGATATTATCGATGAACAGATACTGAGTTTCATTACTGCAGTTGACACAGATGCTTTTAGATCAACAACATATCATTTCAAAAAAACTATTTAAACATCTCCTAAAGCCTATTACAAAGTAATTTTCCCTTTATGTTAGTCTTCACATTCTTTCAGTGGAGTTAGAAAACCATCTCTACAAAAATATATAAAGAAAATTATATCCCATCTTTAATAAACAGAATATTTAGATTGTACTAAGAATGGAACGATAAGCTTAATTTTAAGTTAATGGCTTATAAATATAATTAATGTTTGTTTTTTTTGCTCTTCTGATCGACATATCCAAAATATGATCCAACACAGGTATCTTTTTATTTTCAATAAATGCTTGCTGATCTTCATAATCTAATATTTGCAATGCATATTTCAGATTCTATATCTGTAAGTCTGCATTAAAATATAGGTATAATTCTTTCATAGCGACACAACTAAACCCCCATCATATGTACAGCTAAATCCTAACCACTTAATTGGTATCATTTTCTAATGTGCACGGCATGCATTTAAAACATTTGAATAACTATTTTAACTGGAGAGTAAAACATAATCAGTCAGTCCTGATTTAGATGCAAATTTCTATAGGTGGTATTTAGAATTAAACACTAAGAACTGCAAGATTTAAAAAATACATATTGCAATGCACTCAAGAGCGTTTCAGAAAGCGGTTGGTATCAGTCATAGGAGGGAGGGCAGACTAAGAATCCGGGGAGACAGCATGGAGGAAGTGTGAAGCAGTGAAAAAAGCACCGGCCGAGGAGTTAGGGGCGCCCGGCACTGATGGACCCTGGTCCTGCTTCTTCATTACTATTTCACTGACCTTAAGGAAAGCATGGGACTGAAATTTCTCAAAGTCTCCTCTCAAAAATGACACTTCCTTCCCAATGTCCTTGGAGAACTGCATGCAATGGTATATACAAACAGCTCGATTCGATGTCTGATATATAGCAGATGATAAGTAAATTTTCGTTTTTCTTCCTTTGCATAGACACCCACTTTTTTTTTTTCAATTAAAAGGCAGTAAAAAAAAAAGTTATCCCTAAATAAAAAGTAAAACTAAAAGGGCAAAAATGTTATTATCTCAGTCTAGAGATGCAAATTGCCATGGCGATGTAAATGTCGTTCTAGCTTTCACTCTAGTTAGGTAGTAACAGGAGCATATTTCACAGACTGCAAAGAGTGCTTAGAAAAGTCTCCCGTGGTCCTGATATTGGTGGATTTATAAAAGCACTCGCTGGAGACCGGCCCCCCCCTCCAAGGCCTGTAGTTCTCCCCTACTTGCTGGGGGGAAAGATATGAACCTCCAGGGAAGAATTTCTCAACCTTTAAGAAATTTCTCCTTCCTCTCCCTCGACACATTACTCAGGATATTTCCTGGCTTTGAAGATAAATTTGATTTTAGTGACAGATTGAAAGAACAGTGTGGAAAGTGTTTAGTCACATTCTTAAGTTCAATACTGTATCTTCTCTCTCAGTAATTGAAATAAATGTGTCATTATGCAAACATTTTGGGAACAGGCTCTGTGAGGGAATTGTGTTAAAAAAAAACCCTCTGTATGCCATTTTATTTATTTATTTGTTTATTTATTTATTTATTTGGTGAGGCAACCCTTGGTTGAACTCACAGATTGCAATAACTTTGCCAGCTTACAATCCCTTATTATTTTTTACGCCTACAGCACCTGGTATTCCTAGGTGGTCTCTCATCCAAGTACTAACCAGGCCTGACCCTGCTTAGCTTCTGAGAGCAGACGGGATCGGCCTTGTTCAGGGTGGCATGGCTGTAGACTCTATGTCATTTTAGTAACTCACAGATAGACTGAGAAGCAGCCGTTGTGGGGTACTGGTAGTTCAGACTGACATCAGTTTCTGAGATGTATATTTCCTCCTTTTTTTGTGTGTGATTACTAAAAACATACTTCCTATATATTATACATCTTTCAGGCTATATAATCTCTCTCTGCTGCATTTTCAAGTTTCAGTTTCTAAACTATTGCTATTTCCGAAAAGAATTGCTTAACCAAGTATATCAGTTTCAAATCTACCTTTTCAAATAAAAGGTATACCTTTGCAAAATTCCTAATACATCAAATAATAAATTTGTGATAGCAAATAAAAAAGTATGGAGCAGACGTATACGTAATAGGACAAGAATTCTTTAAAAATTCACAAAGAGATGCACACATTAGCAGGAAAACACGGCAGTATAAGGACATTCACAGTGTTTAAATGGGATAGTAAGTGTTTAAGAGTAGAATATTACCTGATTACGTAAAGATAGCGCATGAAACCAGATCAGTGTCAGATATTAAAATATATTCTTTGTTTAAAATGTGGATAACAATTAGTAAGAGCTCCTTACATATTATAGTAAAATGTTTGTTTTTAGTTGTCAATTCAGCAGAGCTATGTGACAGAGATTTGTATGTACCATGACAGTTTGTTTGTTTGTTTGTTTGTTCTTTAAAAAAAACATATTGTAAAATAGAGCACATAAATACAAAAAGTATATAAAATAATACTGGGGTTAAAAATAATAAAACAAATATTTTAAAGAGCATCACCAAAAAGTAAGAAATAGAACATTTTTTTATCAGTACTTTAAATGCTGCTCTTCACCTTATTTTTTCCAACTTCCCTTCACTATATTCCCTACCTATTTTCTTTTTAAATAAATTTGGGACTTATTTTATCGATTTGTAGGACAATCTCTGTTGATTGGAATTGAATTGTATCTGTAAAACAAATTCACAAAAATGTCAATTTATGCAATTAAGTTTTCTTATTTAATCACATTTACTTAGTCTTCTTTCAACTAAAGTTTGCTGCAAAGATGTGCGTTTTTGGATGAATTAATTCCTCAGGCATTTTAATAATATTTTAAAACTAATTTCTACTTGTATACAAATGCAATTTTGTTCAATGTTCACATTATATTGCTTAGGTCTTTTGTAACTTACTTTTTTTTCCCCTTTATTGATAAAAATGTGTCAATATTTTTCCATTATGATGAAGATTTATCAATTATTCCATGTAATTCTGTCAAGGTTTGAAGGATATTTAATATATATAAATTTGTAATTATCATATTCTAAGAAATGGAAACATTTATCAGTGTGTAGTCATGTTTTTATCTCTAGCAATATAAATGACTTAAAGTCTAATATGTCTGACATTACTATAGCCACATTACTTTTTGTTCTTATTTTTGTTTTGGCCAGGAACAGAGGAGGGGAAAATGGGTAGTATTTGCTTTAAATACCTCTTTCTATCCTCTGTCTTTTGATTTTTATGTGTCTTTAAGTTTTAAGTGCAGGTTTTAAAAATAGCAATCACTATATTTATTTTTTAATACAGTCCGATAATCTTTCTCTTTTAATTAGTGAGTAAATTTCATTTATATCTATTATGATATTTTAGATTTATTCCCATCACTTTTCTGGGCTTATTTTGGACTATTGCTTTCCTTATTCTATCTTTTTTCTTCACTATTTTGGTAGATATATTTGTTTTTGTTTGGTATGTATATAGCTTTTAACCTTCCTAGTTAATAAAGTATGAAGTATAACAATATATTTGCCTTCTTCCTGAATACCGAATGCCTAAGTCTGATCACATCTCACAACTTTTATGCTAGTTTGTTCTAATATATTGGATCTACTTATCTACAAACATGATATCTACAATATCTACAATTGATGTCATTAATATTGATATCATTAATTTTTAACTCACTTTTCTTTATTATATCTCAGACCTTCGGTCTGGGATTATTTTCCAATTGTCGAAGATAGATCTTAGATTTTTTTTTTCATAATTCTCTGTTGGTAGCACACAGTGGTAAAATTCCATGTTTTACTTCACTTTGTATTTCATCTCTATTCTTCAAATGTGTTTCATATTTGCTGAACTATCTTTTTTTTCTCCTGATATATTGAGGATATTTTTGTACTGCCTCCAGGCTTGCTATCAAAGAAGTCTGTAGTACTTTATAAATGATCTATCTTTTCTCTGTAGATGCTTTCAAAGATCTTTTTGTCTTTGGTGTTTTGAAGCTTCACTATAATATGGAGAGAGAGAGAGAGAGAGAGAGAGAGAGAGAGAGAGTGCGCGAGTGTGTGTGTGAGTGTGTGTGTGTGTGTGTGTGTGTGTGTGTGTGTGTGTGTGTGTGTGTTATTCCATTTGAGATTATCTGGACTTCCTGACTTCGGATTAGTGTTTTTCAACAATTCTTCAAGTTGCTAAATATTGTTTCTTCAACTGTCGCCCTATCCCCTTTCTCTCTATATTTTTTTCCTCCTAAAATTCAAGGTAGACATATGTTGGATATTTTCACATTATTCCCAGCTTAGATTAACATCTCTTTATTAATTTGATTTTTTTCTGTGCTGCATTTTGGGTATTTGGTTTGATGCCCCTGTTCATTAGCTTTCCTGAGCTTCATTTAAGCTACTTCTTAACTTGTCCAGTGAGTTTTTAATTTTAATTATTATTATTTTTATTCCCAGAGTTTCAATTGATTCTTTTTCTAATTCTGTTGATCTCTTAGGGATTTTCTTACTTGTCCATAATTTCTAGTTTCTCTTTTGCTTCTTTTTACATATTATACACAGTTATTTAATACTCTGCACCTGATTGTTTCAACATCTTAATTTTGTGGGTCTGACTCTGCTATCTTTGTCTCTTGTTTTTTGCTGGTATTCAGATCCAAGCTTGTGTGTTTGTGTTTGTAATTTTAAACTCTGAGCTCGTGTTTCTTGGAACTTTAACTTGGGAGTCCTTGGAGGCCTCAGTAGGAGGTGTATTCTACAAAAGACAATATATATATATTGGCACTTGGGGAGCATTACCAACATTATAACACTTTAAATTTGATTATCATTTTGAGGGGGTTTTGGACCTCTAAGCTACACGAGATCTGGGTTATAGTTAAACATTTTCAGGGCAGACTTAGTCTCCTCGCATTCAGTTCCAAATTCTAATCAAGGAAGTCTATTCCCAGGTCACTTACAATCAAGAGAAATAATCAGTGGGAAAGAGAAATAATTAGTGGACTTTTCCATCATGAAGGGAAGGAGAAAGCAAGAGTGGAAAAGCAGAAAGAGAAGTAAGATAATACAGTCCAGTGAGTGGATGGAGTGTTTATTTAAATGTGTGTGTCAGAGAGAGAGAGAGAGAGAGAGAATTTTAGGAGAACATAAAAGAACAAAAAAAACTATAAAAAGTAGTAGAAAGGTCAGTAAACCTCTAGGAACATTAGTAAGTGTTTAACTACCTGGGGAAAAGGAAAGAAAGTTACTTATGTACAACACCTACAATGTACTAGGCACTATCTATACAGGTTGTCAGTGTTAGGTCATTTAATCTTAACGGCATTATCAGGTGAGTATTACTGTCTCCACGAGGCCCTCTATTTTATTTTTGTAAGTCCGAAGCTGCACTGTCTACTACTACGAAGCAACTAATTACATGTGGACGTTTAAATCTAAATTAATGAAAATTAAATAAAATTAATATTGAGTTTCTTATATGTACTTGCCACACTGCATGTTCCCCATGGCTAAATGTATCTAACAGCAGCTACTATTTTGTATAGTATAGACGGAAGTTTTTCATCATCACTGAAGTTCTTTCTACAGGACAGCACTCATCTAAAGTGTCCCTTCAAAGAGATTCTTAATAAATCTTTCCGATGATTCTGAAAAAGCATTGTCTCTCGATGTTTATCAATTTCCAAATGTATTTTCTGGCACGCGTGCAAAAATGTTCGACGTATCTTTCTAAAAGTGAACATTATGTCTGACATTATTTGAAAATATCACAAATAATTTAAATAGATTTAATGCTTGGCTAAATCAGTCAAATGTGAACTAACGTGTAAAAAGATATATAAGTTTAAATCAACCGAGACTTAATAATAAAAAAAATGTATGCATCTACAAATATTTGATGTTTCTTAATTAGATCGGGGGAAATTTCTTTAAACTAAGCAATAATTTTACAGAGCTTAAAAATAAGGCACTAACCATTATTTTATTCTTTAGTTATCAATTTAACTAAAAATGTAATCATCTTAATTTGAATTCTCATTTTTTTAATTCTAAATTTTAAATTATATATTATTAATTGTAAACTATTTTCTATTTTATTGGCACATTTGCTGTCTTTTCTCTTGAACATCATTTTCCTCTACTACTATATTTTATTAAAACACTCAACATAAAATCCCTAAGAGTCTTTTCTCTTTGTAATATCTTAAATGCAAATAAATATGGATTAAGAGTCAAATAAAACACGTCTCTCATCTCCTTTCAATAGTCTCATACGCAGAGAATTCTGGTGACAATAAACGGCTATGCAAACATAATTCCAGGCTATAGTCTATGATAAAATATATCTGACTTCCTTTGTACTACACTGAAGCAAGAAACAACAACATATCATCTGGTGTTGAGGTTTTAAGATAATTACTATGACATATTTTACTTTTTAAACTGATTTTTCAAAGTTAAAGTCTTCAGATTCTATAGAACATCAAGAATCATTGCAAGAGGAAATTGCAAACCTGTTAAATGAAAAAACCATCGCAGACCTTCCATCAGGGAAAAGACATTGGGCAAGATGTCGTCAACCTCTTTAAACTCCAGGGACAAAGGCCAACTCTCACATTAGCGAATACACAGGTTATAACTGGGAAGTTCAAGGTGTCTCTGAAATCAATTATTTTCCTCTTTAATCCTTTCAGACTCTTTCTGTAATGTGAACTGAAATACTCATGGGGAAGAACACCGGGTACTACAACTGCTCATGTCTGTCACTGTCACTCACAGAAAACTCTCTTTCGTAGTCTTTCCATTGGTAACTTTTAAAGATTCTGTAATACCATCTCCGTGTCGCTTGTGAATTGGAGTGAGAACGGAGATTATGCCTTGTTTTTGAAGAAAGCCTAAAACAAAACAAAAATAAAAACAAAACAACTCTATATATTTTAGCTAATCTTTTGCCCAGAGCTTAAGATGGTCCATGAATTTCTGGTCTTGGGAGGATTTCAAATGGACTATTAGGAATCATCCAAAAGTCAATGTAAGGACAGACTGCAAAAAAAAAAAAAAAAAAAAAAAAAAAAAGACAGAAAGAAAAAAACAGAAAAAAAGAAAAAAAAGAATAAAAGAAAAAAACAAAGGACAACTACCTACAAGTTTTCTGAAACACACTAAGTAAACTTGGATTTTTCTTCTATTTAAAATATGCTATATTTAAATATTTTGAGTTGTGCAACTGAAATACCTTGAATTACTTACAGTGATTTGTTCTTATTTTTTGTTAATGTATATCATAAAGTTGGTATTTTATGTGTACTGACCTTAAGTATAGAGCACAATGAAATTTTGCATTTGTATACACCGATTTTTGTACCCAGATCAAAATATACAGTATTTTCAGCACCCTAAGCTCACTATTTCCTCTTCCCAGTCAATTCTTCCTAAGAGGTAACTACTAGTGACTTTTACCACCTTCCATTAATTTTGCCTGTTTCTCTAGCTTCATATGAATATAATAACCAACAGCATATTTTTTTGTGTGTTTTGCTTCCTTCATTTAACATAAGGTTTTGAGATTCATCCATGCTGCTGCATGAACATGTGTTCTTCATTCTTTTTTTTTAATCTCTGTAAAATAGTCCATATATAGTTTATCAATCGCAACATTTTTTACATGCATATTTTTAAAGAGCATTTCTTTGTATGGGAGAGAAGGTATTTGAAATTGTGAAAATAAAACTAATTTTCACATACATTAGATAAGTTTAATCTTTGAGAGGAAAGCATTGATTAAAATTTCGTTTGATTTTCCCAGGACCTGTATGTACTATGTAACTTTGCACATATTAACTACCAGGATCTTACTTTATTTATAAAGAAAAGATACATTTTAAAAACGTAGTTCTTTTTTTTCTGGTGAATATAAATCGAATCAGTTCAAGATATCTCAGTGCTCTGTTCCAACCACAGTGAATATAATGTCTTAGAAAGTCATTTTCCTGACTATCCTAATGTTGATTTAGAACTTCTCTTTCACATGGTGGAGGTGACTTCTTTACCCCACTCAAGTGATAAAGGAAGCACTCATTTACTACCTGACTCAGCCCATAAAGCCTCATTTTAGTGTTTCTTCTGATTCTCTAAACTCTTAAGTCTGTGGAATTACTGCTAAAATACCCCAGTTGGTTTTCTGGAAGGAGTGAGTGGTCTTTGTAGTTATGTATCATTGGAAAGTAAAGTTATTTCTGAATATTTTAAAATAATATTCTCTTAATAAAACATGTAGTTAAAAAAAGTATATGCATTCCTTCTCTTGAATTCATAGGTGTTTTTAAACTTTGCATTTTAATTAGATCCACTGAGTGGTAAATAGCTTTAGCTTATCAAGTATTCTCTCCTTTGTGTAATACTTTGTAGACAGCTCAAGTCCACTTGAGATTATTATAATGTTAGTATATGGTAGTAGGCATTTTTACTTGAAGCATAAGTCAGTTCTTTTTTTTTCTTCAATGTAATGCTCCTTTGGATCTTTCCATTCAATTCCATGTGGATTAAGGGGAAAAAAAGTAAATTCAGTCTTCAATCCCAACTGCAAAGTGAAGAATGTATTTTAGCAAAATATTTCTATACAGGTACATACTTCCACTTATACAAATAAAGGAGATCATCTTATAATCATTGTTTGAAATCCCTTGTAAACCAAGCATTGAATTTCTGATTTCTGCAGCTGAAACAACAGCTGATTCCTAACGCATGCTTCTTAAACCATGCAACATGGTAAGCATGCTTTTATTTAATTTCCAGGATGTCCTTCCTTTATTAATGCTTAAGGTACGCTCTTGATTGAGAAGAAACAATCTCTGAGAAGCAGCTGTGGAGTCAAACTGAAACCACAGTGAAATGTCTGTTTAAAGAACTCTCACAGGACTGCAACAGCACTACTCATAAACATCTTCGCTCACTAAGAAACTCTGTTTCCCAGGGTCCCACAAATTTCCCATTTTAAGCAGCCAGCACCCACAGACACGGTTCACTTTAGAACCAATAACTGAAATACCTGAAAAGTAGGCATACCAAGTACCTCTATTTTTGAGTCATAATCAGTTTTCCACAGCATAGGCTCTTCTAAGTGTGGCCCTAAGAACAGAAGCATCCGCGTCACCTTGGAATTGTGACAGGTGTGAACATTCTCAGGTTCTACCCCAGACCTACTCAGACACAAGTTTGTTTCGCCAAGCTTCCACGGGACTATGATGCATGCCAAGGTTTGAAAACCACTGTGTCATGGAAATACCAAACTAAAAGAATATGAAAATATCTAGAAGGAAAATCGATGATCAATAATTAAAACTTCCAATTAAAGTAAGCAAAAGTCACCAGACTGAATCAATATAATTAAACCTTTCCTGTTTTGCGACCTCTTGTGAGAAAATAGAACAGGTTTTATCTCCCAGAGATAACAACTACAACTGTAATAAAATAAAAAACCATGCAATTAGGTTTTCCTAACTGAAAAATAAACATACTGAGGACGTCAGGTTCTAAAGATAAGTTATTAGGCTCCAATAAGTTATCGTTGGTGAGGGCATGTGTCTGAAATCACTGAAGCACAATGCTCCATTAAGAATTCAAGAATTAATGACTTCCGTGCAGCCACATTAGTTGCTGTGGAGAGACAGACTGAGTATGATCAGTGGGTGGATTTAGATGGCCGCACACCAAGGCAAGCACGAGGCTCACCTGCAGAAGCTTCTCTTTTCTTGTCTGTCTTTTACCTTGTCAAAATGCTCTACCCCAATTTTTTTTTTTTTTGAGGACTCTGAAGATTCTTCTTTCACCACCCACTTAAATATTGTTATTCTCCGAAGATCCTCCTAATTGTACTTCCCTTTGAATCATTTTCTCAGGAAAAATCTCTTCTGGACTTGAAAGCACCTTTCCTTGGGCTGATGCTTGAATTCTCTGCTCATTCATGTATTTTCTCCACCAGGCTTATCGGGGGGCCCTGTCCTTACTACGGGCAGGCCTGTAGCACGGACGAAAAGGTTTCATTTAGGAGTCACATGTTTAAAAAACCAATTGTTGGGCAATAGGCATGTTGTTTTCTTCACTCAACTTTATAAGCGATATATTAATGTGTTAATTGCCATCTGTTTGATGTCCTTTTTTATTTCTCAGTTGGTCCTGTAGTCTGGGTGAATGGAAAAGAGTAGGAGGGATGAGAGTGCGGTTAGCAACCGCCACAAACTCCAAAAAGAAAAACGAATTCGAACAGAACACTGAAGGAAAGTCTCGCTCCTGTCTCTGAGCCCCAATTCCCTTTCGTCTGTCTAGCACCTCCTCTTTTCCTGTTAAATGCAGCATCCTCTTTTTTGGGGTAACTACCCTCCTCTCACTCTAGCTGTGTGGCTCAAGAGGGCACTGAAATCTTATCACCCTGACTTCTCTGGCCACTGGGGGTTGGCACATGGCCCGTGATGTGACAACTGACATTCTTCCTTAAGACTGATGGAGCAGAGAGGGGCTTACTCTCTGGTGGGAAAGATCTGAGGATATCAACAGATGCTTACCAAGGCCGCGACTGCAAGAAGAAAATGAAACCCGTGTTCAGAGGAGGAGAGATGGGAGAAGCATCCTGATGTCTGGTCTTATCTACTCTCGTTCTCAGGAACAATGTTCCCCTTCCCAGTTTTACAGACAGATAAACCTGCCCACCTTGGTCCGAACAGTGTGCTCACTCATGGTCAAATAATTCCTTACTAATGAAACACTTCTCAACCAACTAAATTCCTGTTGGACTAAGGTGAAAAACGTTAGAAAAAAATAATGCACTTCATAAAATCTTGGAAATAGCAAAAAAGTATATCTAACAAATAATGGGATGAAATAATTTTCTAAGCTTAAAAACAGAAGACGATACAAAGAAAATGCCAGATAAAATGGAAAGACAATACGAACTTCAGTTTGTTTAAAATCCTAAACAAAAAGCATAGTGGATAAAACAAATGGCACGATTTTGCTAAAATTTTTATAAAAAGATTACTATGTAAATGCTTATATAAATTGATAAAGGATAACAGTAATCTCAGTAGTAGATTGGGTCAAATATATAAATAGACAATTCACAAAGAGAAATCATAGGTGGCTAATAAACATAACAAATGTATCACCAATAAAAAGAAATGCAGGACAAATTAAAGTTTTTGGTCAAATATTATATGCTGTGTATGTGTGCATGTTATAACGCATATATACACACACCTATACTTATATGTGTAATGTATATTCATATCCATTTTGTGGATATGTAAACTACTATTTTGGAAGCAGTTTAGTACTTTTTCCAAACAGTTTTGACAGTCTCCATTCCATTTATCAAAACTTCATTTCCAGGACTCTACTCTGAGAATGTAATTCGAGATCACCCCAAAATTTCTTATGCCCAAAGATGTTTGTAGAAGTGACAAATCCATTTAATAAATATTATTAATCTATCGAAATAATGCTAATGAAGAATTTATAGTAAAGTTATGAAAATGGTTGTTTCAATGTAAAGAAGTGTTATATTTTATATAGAGGATGATTTCAACAACATTAAAATAGATATAGAACAAATAGTGAAAATAAATATACCCAAAATTTAATGGTGCTTAACTCAGGATAGTAAATTTTATTTTCTTTTTGAACGCTTTTCTGTATTTTCTCCACCAAGCATTTATTATTTTTATTATAAATTGTTACATGAGAGACTTAACACTTCCCTAACAGTATTTTAAAAATGTTTGCTTCTGAATTACAGAATGGATTCTGAACTGATCAGGCATAGACTCTCCAGGTAATCATAGTAAAAATCTGGTGCATCCCTAGAACTCTCTCCCTTTATTACTACAGACATTTCCTGCACTGCTAGCTTCCTGCCGTGCCGTTTTGCAAAACAGCGTTTGGAGGGAGAAAAAAATTGCATGTATGCAGATACTGAGTAACATTAGTTTATTTCCAACTAGGCAATCTAATTGCAACAAAACCCACAGCTAACCAGAACCCAATAACAACTCCTGCTCGCATAAAATAAAATGTCCATTTCACTAATCGCAGGCTGCCTGGAACGTTCCTTCTCCATGGTAACTACCTGGCTTTTCTAGATAAGCGTTTCTGATTCAAGTACACAATTGGCACTCCTGCCCCAGCCTGCTTGACCTAGTTTAGCAGAAGTTCTGCAGCCTGAATTTGAAATGCTACAGCTGAAAGGAAATTTCAGATTGAACTATCAATTAAAAAGTCTTTTCATTGCACGTTTTGGCAGTCTAACATGGGTTAACAAATGCGATTTTCAGCGTGGGAGATGGCACCAATGTCGCTTGCGTGAGGCCTAGGATCTGGACATGGGGATGTGAAGGGAAGGGCGCCAGGAGATACATTTTAAATCCGCTTTTGTATTTAAGGAGAAAATGAGCTATGCAGCCTGGGTGGAGGTCAGACTCCCCTGGCTCATCCGCTTCGCACAGAGTTGAGAGTTCAAAACCAGCACCATCGCGACCACCTCGCCCCAAACACACCAAGTCCTCGATGTCCTGTTCTCTCCTGTCCCCTTCCCTTCTCGCATCTTTGTGATTCCAACCTTCATTCTACCTTCCGTCTCTGACTTTAGCCATTTCTATCTTGCGAGTGATAATTAACACAGGATTTTAACTTAAAACTTTTAAAATGCCAGTTAATATATGTCCTCTGGGAAACTTTCAAGAGGGGTCATAATTTGTGTAAGCCTGTCATAGCTATGGGTTATGCAAAGTGGCTTACTAACAGTAAGAAGAAAAACTTTTCACCAGTGTTTATAGAGTAATAAGTTCGAGGAAAACCCAGCTGAGACCTCAATGTCTAATTCAATCTGCTGTGATATTTGCATTTTATAATGACATCTATAATATTTCACACTTTTTCTATTTATTTCAAAATAGCACTTCAGTCATAAATACCATTTCTGCCCATATCTTTGGTAACGGAAAATTTCCACAAGAACTGAAAATGTTAAGTTGCTGTTTGTTTCACCCTCTCTTATTATGAAATCCTTCCTGATTTGAGAATAAGTCAAAGGAAAAGGTCACAATTTATATTGAAAGCCAGGACTACACGGGGCGAACAGTATCTGCTGAGAATATTAGCATGCAAAAGACATCATGTCTTTTCTTTTGCACACTTTACTTTTATAACAACATATATGTGTGTGTTGCATGTAAGTTTTTAAAGGTCAAATACACATATATGACATATATATATGAAAAGCCTTGATCAGCTTTTGGTCAAAATATATTTTTAGATAAAAATGGAATTTAAAAATGTTAAGAATTTGTACTGTATAAGGAAAGAAGCAACACTATAGGTTTTCATTTAGTCACATCTGGAGCTGTTCCTTTCGAGATTTTACAAACTCTCAAGATGTGTTTTGACTAATTTTATCAATTCTGTTCATACGCTGAATCGCATTTTCATTTATACTTGAGAAATGCACAAGTTTTAAGATTTCTAATACCACTAACCAGGCCATTTTGCTGGATTTGAGTCTTGAACACTGTCAAGCTGATTTCTAAGTGGCTTCAGTGGCTTCCAAGAAGAGGAATCCAAGGACCAGAGTGGTTCAGTGACCCTCACAGCACCCATTACAGAGGTAATCAGTGGAGGGGCTGGAATTCAAACTCATATTTGTCAGACACCAAAAATAATGACTCCATTCTTAGACTCTTCTGTTGATTTCTTTGCACGTTAGCTGATATTTTGCTTCAATTCTGCTAAACTACTGAACTCTCCTCGTTGGTCATCGGTAAATAAGCTTTAATATTCATGGCACTATTCTGTGCCCAGATTTTCTGAGGGCAAGGCACAGCATGCATTACTGCTAGCTAACTGGAATACTATACTAGAATATATGTAAGAATAACTCCTACGAAGCTTTCTACAGTCAACTGCATTTTAAAAAGAGATTAATGAATGAACAAAAACTAAAATTACATTACATCTGCTCACATTTTGATATAAAAATTACTTTCACTCACTTAATTCTGTTATACATAAGGCCCTGATTACTCTATGAAGCCATTTTGGTTGAAAATAAACCTATAAAATGACTCAATTACTTGCAAATAGCACACATTCTAGAAGCCAGTAAGTGACATATTTGAAAAAAATATTTCTAATGTGATTAGAAAATTGTTTGCCATAACTACATATTATTTAGGGGGAAGAAACTTTGCAGTATGATATAATAGAGATTGAGATGAACTGAAAGTCAGAAAAATCAGGATCTGTTTCTGGTTCAAACAGTTATATGTTGTATGACTTTGGGCAAATCACTTCTTCTGTCCATTTTAAAATTTCCTTGTCTACTAAAAAACTATTAAACACTTTAGGATTGAGAGATGTTGAAATTATATAAGGAGGTTAAAAATAATTTTAAAATTCTATAATACCATAAAATGTTAGTATCTCTTTTTAGAATTTCGTTATTTATTGCAAGAAATAAATTTGTACAAATTTGAAATTTTGAGGATTTTTCTGAAATGAGAGTAAGAGTATCTATGCTAGAAAATGGTCGGCATCATTTTTTCAAAGTTAAGATAGACTTAAAAGGCCACAATTGCTAACCAGATATATTCACAAATAAAGAAAAAACATAAATGTTTTGCTTGTTTGTTCAGAAAGTGCAGTAGTAACAGCTACATTATATTAAAATTCAAGTTGGTATTCTACCTTAAATCTTACATGAAAACATTTTAATACTTTTGCTTTAAAATAAGAATTTTAATAATTTGGATATTTTATTTTTATTACAACATATTTTGACAAGTTTTCTACTTAAGCTAATAATACTTTAAGGACTCGCAAAGATCCTAGTGATAATCAATGTACATATTTATAAATAAATGATCTCCATAGTTATTTCTTTAATACAGTTTTTTGACATGGACCTCCAAAATTGTCTAGTAAAAGTACATGCTACATGTTCCTATTGATAAGGAAAGGAAGAAAAATAACAGGGCATCTGTTATAGTGATATTGGTTGCATAACCCACACAGTTTCATTAAATCTTCACAATAAACCTTGATGAGTATTATTAGCCCTAGTGCATAGAGGCTCAGAGAGAGGAAATACCCCATAATGATTACACAGCCTCCAGTGGAAGGGGTAGGATTCCAACCTTCATATACCAGGCCCCAAGACCCGATTTCTTTGCAATCGGCCATGGTTAAACTTTTTTATGCTTTTACTCTTTCATAGTGTAAGACCTTTCCTTCAAAGATGTCAAAAGATTCAGGGCTATCTAAATCTTCCAAAAATTTTAATAATTTTTGGTCTATGTAGATTATTCTAAAATATCAGAATGTCATAAGAGATATTGCATAAAAGTACCTATTCCTTTCACAGAAAAATTGTGGGGATGATCTGCTTCATAACTAACGCAGAGATGTGGGGACGTGAGCCCATCAAATGAAAACAAAACAGCGCGTATCTTTTTCAATCATCTTAACTCGCTCTCTTTTCCCTTTTTGTGGCTAGAAAAAGTAAAGTCTATCCCTAAGTAATATGTTCAAGGGAAATGCACATGTATTTACCAAGAACGAAGTAGTAGATGTTGTCTCTATGGGTTGCTAGAAATTACTTATTTCACAGCAACCATATTGCGCTCAGAGCTGCCTCACTCCTATTAAACGAACAATAAAGTGGTACTTCTGAAAAGAATGTCTAGAGCTTGAGCAATAACACCGTGAAGCTAAGGAGATACCAGTGGGACCAGATGTTTGTAATTACATCTAAACTGCCGGCGAGGCACTGAAAAATTGGCTGAAAAGAGAGAATAAAACCTGAGGCTGATCAATAAGCAGGAGATTACTTCTTAGATAGTTCTATGAGCTTTTTCTGACAGATCATTAACATGAATTACATTGATCTTCAAATAAAGCATACAGACCACATCGGATGATTGAAATAATACCTTAGCATGATTTTTTAAAAATAACATGTGGTTCAACAAAAACTCTTTACCTTCACACATTTTCCCCTTCTTGACTGGATACCGTAACAAAAGGTCCTTAATGATATTCTTAATAATGTATTTATTAGCTTATACTATTTTATAATTCATTAACTTCAATACAACTCTTGCAAATAAATATTTTTTGAATACTTAATACCTGTCGGGCCGTTTTCAAAAAAGACATAAGTTTATTATATCCTGACAACAGCCCTTTGAGACAAGTGGGGTTATTATGTCTACTTCTAGATGAAAACACTGGATTGCAGGAAGGGTCAGAGACTTGACCAGAATTGCACAGCTAGTGAGTAGCAGACTCGTGATCTGAAACCATAGGTCTGGGCTCCAAGCCTGTGCTCGGCGGTTACACGGCATGACCTCCACGAGAGGTGACCGAGCAGCTCCCTCTGTTAGGGACTTTGTCACATGCTATCCACAAAGTTTTACTCGACCCTCCCAGAAACCTCTCAGTAGCTGTGATGATCCTTGTTTAACGAATGGAGAAACTGAGGTACAGAGGACCAACTAACCTGATCAAGGCCCATAGCTACTACGCAGTGAAAATGGAATGTGACTCAGGTCTTTCTGACCCCAAAAACCTATCCGGTAGCTATTCTGCAATGCTTTCACTTTGCTCATTACTCTCTCAGCAATTTTACACTAGTTGCATGATTTCAGATGCCAACATGTTTTGGAAATAATCATAAGATGAAAAACAACCCTACACATGTCTTTAATAATTATAACGCACTCAAAATTACCATAAAACAATGTCTGCTCACTTTGTCACCCTCCGACATTAGTTGTTCTAACCACATTGTTTTATATATATCACATGTTTCAGAAAGCACGCCACCTTTCCTCGGGATACAATTGTCCCCACACCACGTCTCTTTACTCTCTAATAGGAGCTAGCTTTACACAGTTGTAAACCATGTTTAATGATCTGTCGCACTCAAGAATATATCTAATAATTGGACGGCACCCAAGCAGTTCATATACTTGGTTGAATTAAAATAAAATTATATATCAATTAGGATTTGGTGGCGTTTCTGTAAAGGGTTTATGTACTTTTTGGAAACCACTTGTAAAGGTACCTACAATGAAATTATTACTCAACTGTTTTCACTTCGTTCTCGGTTGCTTTATTTATTTATTAGTATTTCAATTGTTTTTTTTTAAATTTCATTATCATGTTCTAATTTGCTTTCTTTTTAACGGAAAGATAATAAAAGATTGTCTTGATTCTGCAGGATTTTGCATGATATCTTTTTGTCCACGTTTCATGAATCTGGACAAATATAAGTGATGCATGCCATAATATTTGTGTTTTAAATCAATGAGAATTAAGATTTACTTTTGGTTAGGAAATACTTTTCTATTATTTCTTGATAAAACTGGAACATGTAAAATCAAGTATATCATTGTCATATTTCTATGGCCTTCTTCACTTCCAACGTATCCCTTAATCCCTCCCACTCTTCACAAACCCACCTATGTCACCCTCTGGGACAGCCACTCAAGAGCCACAAAGCCCTGTATATTCTCTCCACATCTTAATTAAACACTGGCATGGCTCTGAGGACACCAGTTTTTTACTGGCCCTTTTCTCACCATCCCATGAACTTCATGTTCAAGAAGAGAAACTGCCATTCTTCTTGTTCCCCATTAGAGCTCCCATCTGGTTACTTCTCTTTTTGAATCACATGCCATCGTGTTAACCACCCTCTCGCTGTCAAGGTCTGCAGACATCCTGCTCACTTCTCTTTTATTCAAGACTGTGGCACCAGGCTCATGGTTTTCTTTTCTGGCCCAGAGCTTGCTATTTGTCTGTCTAATAATAATATTTACTCTCATGATCCATCTTATCCCCAATGATCTTCTCTCCTTCCACTCCGGCCTTCCATCTCTGAGTCACAGTGTGGATATGCCATCATCTCTGATGAATGCAATGCAAAATCCACGTTTATTATTCAACGACACGCACGCCAAACGTTTTTAAAACACACGTGGATGTCCCAGTCCTTCATCCTCTCTACTTTCTTCACTTCTCTTCTTATCAAGCTGAAAATCTATAGTTTTTATTTAATAATGTGGTTTCTGCCTCTTTGGTACTCATTGCATTTGGATGGCAGAGTCACCGGCCTGAATGTGACCAGGGCACATCTGTGTTCTCTGCGACTTCCGCAGAGCTGCAGAGTGCTGCCTGACAGAATTTCATAACAGGTCAGATTCGTTCCATCATAAATTAATGATTACCAAACTCAAAAATGCCCCGAAATGCCTTCTGTAAGCCTCGTTCTCTCTGAAAACCTTCTCTTCAATTCACCACAACCATTTTAAAACTTTTCGAGGCTCACCATACCTCTGATAATCCCCTCCCTCTCCAGATTGCTCATATTCATCAACGATCTCACCTCCAAAGAAAATAGCTCTCAGGCAAAAATGTCTTTATGTTTGCAATATTCACTAGAAATTCATGACACCAGTCATGGAAACCAATGTGCATGTGCACTTACCCTTTTGCTCACCTCTCCTATTACGATGGAGAAGTTGGACGTTTGCCTACCTAAAGCCACTTCCTCTACCTGTGTGCTACAGCTTTCATCTTCTCCTGCCTCTGGAAACCATAAACTAGGTGATTCCTTTGTCAAATTCTACATTCAGCCTTTTTCTTTCACCTGAAACTTTCCCATCCTCTTAAAAACATGCATAAGGCTGTGCGCTCGAAAAAAATTAAAATAAAATAAAATCCTAAATAATTTCTAAAAGCTGTGTTTTTTTTTGTGTGCGTGGCTATCATCACAAAGATAAGAAATAACAAGTATTGGCGAGGATACGGAGAAACTGAAATCCTGCATCCCACTGGGGAGAATGTAAAATAGGCAGTCACTGTGGGAAACAGATTGGTGTTTCCCAGATGTGGGTAGATGGTGGGCACAATGGATGAAGGTGGTCAAAAGGTACGAACATTTGGTTGTAAGATAAATAAGTTCTGGGGATGTAACATATAACATGGTGACTCTGGTTAATCACACTGCATTGTATATCTGAAAGTTGCTAAGAGTGTAGATCTTAAAACTTCTCATCACAAGAAGAAAACGTTGAAACTATGTGTGATGGATGTTAACTAGACTGACTTTTGTGGTGATCATTTTGCAATATATGAAAATATTGAATCATTATGGTGTACATCTTAAACTAATATGTTGATTCTACATCAATTAAAAAAAAAAAACAACAACAACATAAAATTCACCTTATGTTTCCCTTCAGCTAATGCTCTCTCTCCTTCACAGCCAAATTTCTCAAAGAAGTCATCTGTATGTCTCCATTTTGTCACCTCCCACTTATTCTCTAGGCTGTGCCAAATACATCGTGATAAAATCAATGCTGACATTTGCATAATGAAATAACAATAAACAGTTTTCATTCTTATCCAATCTCTTAGAGGTATTCTGAGAGTTGGCCTTTAGACACCCTCTGGTTTTAAACTTCCACTCCTAGTTGACATAACTCTCCGGGTGCCCCTTCTTTACCTCCTTTAGGGGTCCATCCTTTTCTACCTGGCCGTTAAAATTTAGAATTTCCTAGGTTTTATACTTTCTCACTGGGAAAAGTGTTCATACTCACACATTCAATAACATACATATATATGTACATGTAAAAAAGAAAGCACATATATATATAATCTATTATATTATATTATAGGTATGTATGCCCATAACATATATTATAGTTATAATAGATAAACTACATAATATATATCTATTATATATACCATCTATTGTTTTTTATGTATACATATAAACTCCAACTCAGACCACTCTTTAGGCTGCAAATCATTTATTAAAAACTTATCGATGTCTTATTTTGGATATTCAAAAACACCCTCAGATTTCTGATGACTACCATGAATTTTATCATCTTTCCTACCCAAACCCACCCTGTTTCAGTGTTCTCTACTCCTAGGAACAGTAACCCATTCGTCAAAGTACGCTACCTGGAAAGCTAGGGTGGTTTTGCATTTCCTTCTCATTCCGCATTAGATCCATCGCTGAATCCTGTAAAGCTGACTTTACAAATTTCACACGCATCCATTTGATTCTCCCCCCAAACACCACCTCCCACGAGTTCGAGTTCACGCTGTCATCATCTCTTACCTGGGATACTGAAATAGCCTCCTAAGTATTCTACCCACATTTATTCTTGTCCCACTTTGTTCTCTATCTTGCAGGATGAGCTTAAAACACACGGACACACACACACACACACACACACACACACACACGCATATATATGCAAATATAATGTAATCATACCACCTTACCTGCTTAATATTCTTTATTGCTCTTGAGATGAGACAAGCCCCTCAGCATGACCTGTGCTGTCTGGCCTGGTCCTGCCCCGACCTCACGAGCTCCATCTTATACTGTACTTGACCAGCTCTTTCTGCTCCAACCTCACTGGCACTCCAGGCCTTCATATGAACTATGACCTTTGTTACCCGGATGTTTGCACATGGTGTTCCCATTCTGGGGCACAGTGCCCTCCCTTCTCTTACATTTCTGATTTCGACACAAGTTGCTCCTTTAAGACAGTCTTATTTTTTCATTATATAGTATATATATAATATAATTATATATATATATTTTATCACAATTGCCCCTCCTCTCCAGCAGCCAACACAATTTCAGTTCTATACTTTCTGTGTGTTTGGTTATTTAATTAATGGCTGTTTCTCCAACTAGACCATGAGGTCAAGAACCACAAATGGCCAATGCCTGGTACAGGGTTGGCGACAGTGGGCGTTCAATAAGTATTTGCAGAATATAAAATATAAATTCAATCACCCGAGCTGATAAATTTCTGGCAGATTAAATCACTGACACTATGAGGTAAATTCCAAAATACTATGGGACAAAAATTTATAGTTCAAAAAATATTAAGTAAAAATTAATCATGAAAGTTTCGTTAGTAGGATTAGAAAATGACTGCCTTAATGAGTTTTTAGGTGCTCTCTAATTTCTCATTTCTTTCTCAATTTCATTGAGAAATAACTAATTCTACAAACCAAGGAAAAGCTGTACTTTGCAGAACAAGAGACCATGAAGGTGGAAAATTGCAGCTTCAAATTATAAATCTTTTACTTATTGCCAAGGCCTTGGAAACAGCTTCTCCTTTACTGGTTTAGAAAACAGAACTACTCAGTTACGATCTCACCTTGGGAAAGTACCATCTGTGGCCCCAGTGCCATGAAACAGAACCTCCCTTGGCAACAGAAAACACAAGAGCGAGTTTCTTTCTCTGACTTCACCTCCTCACACTGCAATTGGCAACAGGCATGCAAGGAAACCTGAGCAGTTATGAGACTGTGTCATTAGGTAAAATGAATAAAAGCATAACTTTGCATGACTCTCTATGGTTTGCAAACCATATGGTGACAGAACCAGAATTTCTTCGATAGAAAGCATTCGTTGTCTGATTTTTAAATTAGAAATCTAAAGGATGATTTGTGTAACTATAGAGACGAAAGGTTTGAATTCCTTTTCATGAACATACACTCTGTGCATTGGATCCCATGATTTATTCATTGTTGAGCTTCCATTCTAAAAGTGAACTGCCCTATAATTATTTCCACTCTCTGTGACATGCATACACAACTGGGAATGTAAGCGTAATTATGAAAACCTGTTATAAACTGTGGACGCCAAGACTATAACTACATAGTCCTTTCCTCTTCTTCATCTGCTCTTAACCCACTCCACTGCCAACATAGTCTCATTTTATTTTCTTTGTGAGTCTTATGCCACCTGTACCCACATCACTTACAAAACTGAAGAAATTTTAGACCACCAGAATTCAAGGGAGTAAGGGAAAAAGCGTAGAATTTCCTTATTAACTGAAACCATATTAACTTAAACTTCCAGAAGTATTCAGATGTTCAAAAGTTCATGTCAAAAAATGACAATGCTAATTCACTTTGCCAGCTGCTTTGTGCAGATGATCTCACAGCCACCCAGCAAGGAAGGCTTTATTGTCCTCCTGCTACAGATAAGGAAACTGAGCATCAGAGAGTTGAAGACAAGCTGGCCTGAATCAGGTGGTGACAGAACCAGAATTTGCACCTACACTTAATTAATTGCCTCTAAGCACCCTGCTCTGTCCACTATTTAAATTTTATCTAATGAAAGATAAAAGGTATGCATTACGATAGCAGAGATTTAAGAGAGCTATTAGTTTTCTAATTTTATAGCAAAAATCATGTCTTAACTTAATTCCTAATCAAACATAGACCATTATTGTTGTTTTCAAAGACATACCACTGTCATTAAATTAGTCTTAGATGACTAACTGAGTTGACAATTTTCCATCCTGATTTAACCATTTTTATCATTATAACTGTGAGAGCACAAACATTTAAAAAGCGGAATGATCAAAAGAGGTAATTAAAGTATACTAAAATAATGTAACCTAGAGAAAACTTATAATGATAAAAAGGATCAAATGTCAAACCTCCAGAGAAAATATATTTGTTTTCTAAATGTAATAAAATAAAACAAGTATACTTTGAGCCAAAAATAAATTTAAATTGTTATTTTAAACAGGCCATGAGATTGGAGAAATAGAAAGTACAGTCACTTTAGATAATATATTTGCTTTTTATTAAAATTTAAAAATTATAAAATCAGTTTATATCATTTCTCTTTACTCAAAGGACAAAGTTCCAATACCATAATATCTGAAGACTAGAAATAAAGCCAATCTATAACTTGAGGGGATGGGATTATTAAAAAATCTATTAAAAATTAACACATTAGAATTAATAAGTACACAGAATCACTTTGATAGATCCAATAAATACGTAATGTCATCACTCAAAGTACCTATATATGTGTATATTACCTATTTTTAAATTAAAGTGATATATTTAAACAAAAACTCCAGACTTATCTTCTTATCGGCATCTATTATATCTATAACATATTTGTATGTTACATGTTTTTATATTGATTGGCTATTGCTTTCACATATATATTTAAGTGAAGGTTGCATGCTTATTTTTCCATATTAAGGTTCCATACAGGTCTTTTTGGAGAAGAGGGGCATTTTCCCACTAAGAACCATCTTCCCCTGGAGATATGAGAACCTGCATTCTCTTTCTACGCTCCTTTGCTCTCCTGCCTTCCCTGCTAAGGACTCCCGCCAATAACTCCTCTGCTCTATTGATCCAGCACTTTTTTCTTTCCAGTCCTTCCGATAAGATCATTATACGGAGTCGATACTGAATTATAAATATGCTCATAGTAGGCATAATTCGTATGATACGTACAATGAACTCTTGTCCTATATTACGTGTTGAGGGGCTGAAAGTCGTTATAGGGGAAACAGTAACATTTTATTCTTTTGATGCTATATGCTCTTAGTATCTATGTATTTGGAAATACTCTTATTTTTCCATTTTTTTAAAAACAATATTAACCTCATTTTGTTGACTCTTTTGTCATAGAGAGCAATTGTTAATCTGACCTAGACGTTCTGCCTCTCAAGAAGTTGCCTTTTATTCATTTTTAAGTACTTCCCACTTATATAAAATTTTACCATTAAATTAATGAATGATCTTTGAACACGATCTTACTTTTCTTAGCATATATACTATTCGATTGTAAAATCTTGAGTGAATATAAGTGCCTACATAGCACTTCATATCTACCCAATAATTTGTCATTTTCAGTAATTATTCCTTGCTAAAATATTTTCCCCTTAATGTATAATCACAAATTTCAGATTTTCAGTGAACTATAATATGGATCAGCTCCTAAAAATGTACCTTTCACCTCTTCCTGTATGAACATGAGCTTTGTCAAGGCTTATTACGCATAGCTACCCAGATGTTGAATGTATTCTTGGTTGCCTTCCCTGTGGAGATCCCAGAAATAGATTGGCTGTTGCCACAAAATGTATGAGTAAAACTATTTTTGGTCAGTGAGTGAGAAGAAAAAATCATATGTTTTGAGTCCATCCTATGCATCAAACACTGATAGGCCTTTCATTTGCCATGAAATTTTTATAGACAAAAAAAAAAACGATGAAATATTTTATTCTGTAATTAATGTTTTCTTAAGTCACTAAGTTTAATTTATCTAGATTACGTTCTAAAACTAGTTGAAGATTATAGCATATGACACTTTTGTCGGGGATTATCCTAATCAATGATATAATAAAAAATTAGAACCTAGTCAACTAATGTCTTTGTAATAGCTGGATTAAATTTCTACTTTAATTAGCATGATGTCTATATTTGTTGAATAGATAAGTTGGTTAAAATAATGGTTAGTGAATTATTTCTGACATTGAATTCGATATTCCTTTTTTAGGTTGTTAAGTTCCTTTAAGGTAGGAGTGTTCTTAAAAGCAAAAAGTGACTCTCAGTTGAGCCCAATGCTTGTCACATGGTTAGCATTTAGTAAGACATGGCTGAACAGAAGAACTTCTTTCTACTAGTTATGGCCAATGAAGTTTATCCTGCATATATTTCAGAGATGCTTTGTAAGTTAGGGAAATTTTTGTTAATTCTTTGTACACTATGCATAAACTGAACCTTACTTTGCAATTTTGCAAAATTAAAATCAAATGAACCGTGCATTTATACTTACTGCCAGTGAACATAAGACCTTTCTTTTTCTTGACTGGAGACATTTAAAGAGATATAGTTAAATAAAGAAGAACACATGTAAACTAAAATCAGTGTCTGGGGTAAGTGTGTTTCTAGAAGGCATGCCGTGGATGTCGATTCAGTGGATGTGAGATGAGGCACAATTATGAGTACGCCACCTCCAGCACACACACACACACACACACACGTAACACACACACACACACACACACACACACACACCCCTATACAGATTTCTCAGGTGATCCTAATGTCCATTGTGATTGAAAACTTTTGTTTTTGGTTTACTTTTGAAATGTTCCTTGTTTCTTTAACACTTGCTTTTAACTCTATAGAAATATCTTGACTGAAACCAGAAGAATGGAATGAAGCATGAGAAAAAACTGAGTCTTGATATTTACATGTTTTTCATACTTACTTTTCTCTTCTATAGTATTCTTCTCATTTTTTTATGAAACCTAATGCTTCTGCCATTATAGAATTATGTTCTTGTGGTTATCTTTCTTATATGACTTCTAAGTAATAAAGATGAATGCAAGTACATTTCAAGGGATTAAAATGAGTATTTTAAAGAAACTAAAGAAAAAACCTATTCACCGATGTGCTTGAAGTTCTTTTTGTAATAGAAAGTAAAAATTGTATAAAGAAGTAAAATTGATACCAAGAGAGGAAGAAATAAGGAGGTATTTACATTAAAAATAGAAAAATATATATAGCTTTCTACACGCATGTACACAGAAGACCTCAAAAACAACTTACAAGGGGAAAAAGAGGTTGGTAAAGCAACTCACTCTGGAAAATAAAACACCTTTTTAATTTCTCCCTTAACCCTGAACATTGGATACCCTGACTCTGTTAAACAAAAGAAGACGACGGTCTTTGTAGGTTCTAGACAAGTAGTATAGAGCCACTCGTACATGTGACTGAAAAATAGGACCAGCCTCTTGTACTGGTAAGGCCATTCTCTTCAAATGTACATACAGGAGCAGGAGAGGTGCACAAGGAACAAAGGGCCAAGGAAGGACCACCTAGGCAGCTGAGCTAACCAGCTGAATGAGCCCTCGAAACAGGGGGATGCTGACCACAGTCAGAATGCCTTCATTCCCAGAAGGGCAAGAGGAAAGAGTACTCACAAGGAGACATACATTTTTGTCAGCATGCTTTCTGACCATTAGCTGCATACTTCCTTACTCAGTGCACATTTGCTGTGGATTTTCTAAGAATTTCTTTTACTTAGAGAAGCTCAAAAGAGTTTGGGAAACACCCCTGAATGGAAATGTCATGATAGAGTTACTTATGTCGAGGGAACTAAAATGAAGCTGGAAGGTCGTGAAAAAAATCTGACTTATGTTTATCCCACCCATGAACTTCTGAACTTTTGAACCAGCAATGAAACCACATCAGGAGCTATGCTTCCTCCTCACCATGGCAACCGCATCATCTGCAATCTTTGCCTTGAAAGGAGCCAATCGGTTTCACCAGCCAGCATCCTTCATTTGTATAGAGACTCCAAATGAGGTTTGAACCCTTGGATTTTCCTCTTTGCCATAGAAGCAAAATCTGGAACTTTCTTACTTCAGATTCTTACCACGCAGCCCTGACCAATCTTTTTCGAATTAGGTATCACATGTTTTACAGCCAATAGGAAACCTTTCTTTAGCTACAGCTGTGGGTTTCGCCCTTCATAAACTCCAGAGCATAATTTGGTTTGCTACCTGAATCTGTACCTCCTGGATTGCAATCCATCATTCAAATAAATACTTTTTATTCATTACAGGCTAAACCTCTTTTTTTCTTTTTTTTTTTTCCATCGAAACCATCATATCTTGAAAATAGGTTGGAAATTTTCCATTCTTATTCTTCATTATAGACAGAAAAAGACGAGAGGACTTGTTTTACTTACTACAAAAAAGAAATTCGAGCTCTTTGAATATCATCTCACACAAACTACTATAGACACGTTGTATCACTAGCATATTGTGACTCTCCTTTGTTGACTTAAGCTTTTTCAACTATGCCAATTTAAGTCACCCACAGAGAAAGAAACTTTAATATTCGAAAATCGCCCTGTTTCCTTACTGTTTTTTTTCCCCCCACCACACAGCAGCCCTTCCCAGAGGAAAGGGAAGAAGAAAAAGAGACTGCTCTTCTCCCTGGACTAGATGGTGACTGCATATACGTCAACATTAAAAACCAAAATTTCCATTTGCAAACATCGTTTCTGCCAGCATTACTATCGGAGATGCAAACGTAACATTATGAATTTAAATTTTTTCCTTACAGGTCTCTACCGAGGTGACTGTGAACAGCTATCTTTGTGGATAAATTAATTAGATAAACAGTTGGACCTGAGGCCCCACTACATACAAGAAATAATCCTCTCACCTTTCCTAGCGAACAGGTTAATAACTTGGCCTTGTCCAACTTCCTAATTTTCTGAAACTAATTTTTCAAATAGCAGATTGTATCTGGCCAGTCTGGTTTTTGGTTTAGTTCCTAAAACATATTGTGTATAGCCTAGAGCAATGCTGAAATGTCAGGATTTTGTGGGTAAATTTGAAATTGTGAGCAATTTAATTAAAGCCTCCAAGAGTTTAATTCAAAATGTTTGCGTATTCCAGAAATGAGATTAATTTTATATTTAGCTTCAGTTCTTATCTTTTTTACTGTTTAGAAGAGAAATGCAGGCTAGATCTAACAATGCCTAACAACCTTAAAAGTTTTCATAGAATACATAGAAATGTTTCTTTTTAATTTTCTCCAGCTTATCTTTAAATACAAATGTTTTTCATTGGTAAAATCCTAGTACACTGATGGGTCATGTTGGACTAAAGGAAAAAACTCTACACCTGATAAAAAGAAAGCACAGAGGAGAGAGAAGGGATACAGGAGCCGTCACAGGAGAAGCACAGGAACCAAGTCTGGAAAGATGCTGAGGACCCCGGACTGGCTCGCTCAGCCTTCATTCCTCTCTCCTTCCTGGTCTGGAAAGCTAAGAACTACTTTTCCCAGATTCCCTTACAGTTAGGGTTCTGGATGCAAATTAGGTGCATCAAGTACAGCATGTCCTGAGATTCAGAAAAGCGGAAACGAGGTCTTCTTTCTAGTGATGATGGGTCAGTTGCAGCTCTCAGTCAAGGTTGTGAAAATATTACCATTTCCCAGCAGCAATGGTGAAGCATCTGTCATCGGGTCTGTAGATGCCGAGAGGCATTTGTGACTGTACAGGTGGACGCTCTGGCTCCAGCATGGTCCAGGACAGTGAGTGATCTCAGACTTAGTTCTCTCTTTAGTGGGCCAATGAGTATAATTTTGGGAGTATTTTCAAGAAACTCAGCCGGAAAATTCTTCAGCCCTTCCAACAACTTAATTCTCAACTGACTTCCTAGAGTGATTTCTGTTTCCTGTACTGAACTCTGACTGATAAAAGGAATGGGGTCCAGATACCTCTCAAGGGAGTTTTCCAGATTTAATATCTCAAGGAGTTGGTAGGATAGGACCAAGTTTAAAGTCAAGCAAATTCAAACATAAGGAAAGGAAAATAAAAAAGCCGAACCAAGCCAATCCATGAAGGCAACGGAAGATAGAAAATGGTCCAAAGGAATTTGTCAGCTGGTGTTCAGATCTTCCATGGTCTTTTGTTTTTTTTCCCAGTGTACATGGCAATTACTTGGTGTGACAGAGCTTGGATCACATAAGGGATTCATAAAAGTAAACAGATTCTGAGTGCGAAGGTCCTCATTCAGGCACCGCACTAACGAGCTTGGTGTTTGCGTTACAAACAGTGCTGAGTCATGGATGGATTTAGAGTGCTGAGTACTGTGTGTGTTTTGAAAAGACGACATTTAAGCAAAGTTCAGAATATATCAGAAACAGTAAGATCTGGGAGCAGAAAGGCAAATTAGAAGACTACTAAAATACCACAGGGCAGACATGATAAAGACATGAACTGAGATTAGGAAAAATTGAAAAGATGTACCTGAGGTAGACTGGATAAGAGGATGTGTTGGGGTAAGAGGTACATGTCAGGAAGGGATGCACTCTCTAACGTGAGCAAGTAGAGATATTGTGATGCCTGTCATACAGATATAGAATAGGCATAGAATTCGCAGGAATAAAGAACTAGTTAGGACTCGGTGAGGAAGAAAGTCTGAATGACATGATCTTGTCCTTGATGAGTTGCATGACTGACTAAACCCCTTAATCTTCAAGATTCTCTTGCTTGTATCATGGAGGTAATGATATCTGTCCTTCATAATATGTGTAATTGATGTGAGAATAAAATGAGCTAATGTCACAGTGAGCTAACTGAGTTGGCAAAACTAGAAAGGTCTAGTCAACTCTCCAAACTGGAAAAATTAGATTCAATTTCCTTCATCTAGCTCTAAAGTTTGATCTGAAGTATTATTTACCGTTTTTACCTCAGATTGAGTGATCGGGGGCTACTTTTGCATAAAGAAAAGCACATGACGTGGAGCATGTTATTTTATAGAGAAAGACAACTGAATAAAGCGGATATAATTCAGAGGTTTCAATGGAAATGAGGACAATTACTGTGGAATAATGTGTTTCGGTTTATTGTGCACACTCTTGTGTAACATCAATCAAAGCTTTCCTGAAGCAATTAGAAATGGAACACAGTGAACAGCAATTTCATCGTCAAGTCCAAGTCCACTTATGAGCCATAGGAACAATTGGGAATCCTGTCTTCACTTTTCAGCGGCTCTGACAAACAAAAGGCAATGAATATAAGCTTGCCATGTAGCCTCTTGTTACATTAAAACAACAACAGTTGCAATATGTTTTCATATTTCACTCCTTTGTTTTGGAAGAGAAAGAGACAACATGTTCTTTACTAAGAACAAAACAAATAAAAGAAATTGTACTTGTAAATCAGCACCTGAGTTAATTTCATGTTTGACTCAGAAATAAAAGCATGGGAAAAATAACCTTGTTTGACATACATCAAAGTTGTAATTTTAGGAGGAAGTAGCAGGAACTGGTTGCCTGATAAACCCTGCCAAATAATCTAATCGAGAAATTACACAGACTGCTTTTCTGTTCTTCCAAATAGTTTTGGTGATGTATATAACTGAAATAGGATATACATGATTTATCATGCTTGCTCAATTTCCATAAAATGTAATGAGAATATAAAACTTTTTCACATAGTGGACCTTAAGTCAATCTCTTTATGTTTATACTTTGTATACTCAGATCAGTGCAGCTTTATGGATCGGCAGACCTACGTTATTATTGTTAATGCACATAAACGTTTATATTAATTATATTCATAGTGAATGAATACCAGTGTAATAGGATAATAATCTTGTTTAAATTTATAATAAATGTATAAGGATAGATAAGACCACATCCAAGGTACTTAAAATCCCAGAAGTAGAAATCTTTCTGGGCAGGTAGGCCAATGAGTAGTAGTGCAGTCATCTATGGATTTTAGCTATATATCTCAAACTTGCGGATTTCACATGTAGTTTATAAATACATATATAATTAGTTTATGTAGATTAATATATATATATATATATATATTAAAAGTTTCTTTTTCTTTTATTACCTAGCTTAGTGACGAGGGAAAATTGGCTTGAAATGTGTTCATCTCGGCTTTCCCATCTGTAACATGGGAAAAAAATAGAATAGTGTCTTTTGGAAGAAAAAATAAAAAGTTAACTAGATTTAGCTTGGCACTGCTCACCTTGGAAGAGGCTAGTGATGGGCAATACGTGATGGTCTCAGACAAGACTGAGTGAAATATTTCTTTTTCTAGTGTCAGGAATTAGCACGAAGCTCTCTAGAATATTCTCAGTGATAAACTTCCGTATAATTGAAAGGACTTGGCTTTATAGGGTCGCATCTACTAATTTATATCTATGTATATGATAGCTGTAATTTATTTTCTGATGCACACTTACTCTTTACCCTGCACTCCAAAGCTTGTTAAAAGATGTACCTTGGTGTCTCTGCTATAGGAATAAAGCCCCATGTTTGGAAAAGGTAGACAAAGACAAGGAATGAGAAGGGTCCCTTTGGCCAAAGCTTACAGAATGGTAGAAACAGTAATTATTAGCAGAAGAGAGTATCCTTCACACACACACACACACAAAGTGATAACAAGTGGACCATTAGCAGGAAAGAGCACAAAGCCCCCTTGATCATAGAACTATAACAGAAGAAAACAAGATAATTATTTCTGAGCTCGTGAGAAAACTCATGGAGTAACTGGAGAACAATCTGGATTTTGGGTGAGCAAGTTGAAGCAAACCATTCCAACATGGGTTTTAAGAATTGCTCTAACTACGCTGCAGGATTGTTTTGGAAGGATAAGACTCCATTATTTGGGGAGGAACTTTAAAATCACCATGTTTACCATCTCAGGGGAGGTGAGTATCTAACTGAAAGGCGCATCTCTAGTTATTGGCACATTCAGGATTGAGAACGCCGTGAATCACAATTAGAGGCAGTATTAGGAGTTGGCAGGACCCATGCTTTCAGACTTGGTCGAATAATTTAAACATACTGGGCCTTAACTTGTCTGTGACTATACGAGAAGGAAGCTGCAGAGCTATGATTCGAATTAAGGTAAGAGAAACAATGAGGCAGTTGGTATAGATGCAAAAATAGTAAGATAGTAGATTTAAACACCAAAATTAAAAGCAGTTCATTTAAACACATTTAAAAAGCAAATGTTTTCTATGTGGATAAAGAAGTACACAAACTAATATGCTATGTATAAGAGACAATTTAAATATAATAATAGATAAAAATAAAAATATTGATAATGCAAAAAGATACTTCGTACAAAAACTAACAAAAAGGAAGTTGGTGTAGGTAAATTCATATCAAAGCGGACTTTAAGAAAAGAATTATTACTGTGAATAAAGAGCAACATTTTATAATGATAAAATGAGGAAGATATAAATAAAATTTTATGCAACCAATAACATAGCTTTAAAATATATAAAGCAAAACCAACAAAATTAGAAAGATAAATCTATAATCATAGTGCAAGATGTTAACACACCTCCCTAGAACTGCTAGAACAAGAAAACCAAAAAAAAAAAAAAAATCAGTGGGGATATTTGAAAAACATGACTGACAAACTTGAGCTAAGTGATTTTTATAAAACACTGCACCTGATAACTGCAAAATTCACATTCTTTCCACATATTACCAATATTATCATTTGGTGGTACATAGAGCAATCTGAAAAATTTCAAAGGATTGAAATCAAGAATGATACAGTAACTTGAAAAATTCCCCAGAGCTGGAAAGGAACTATGAAACTATTTTGAATCAAATGGTAATTAAAAAACAATACATTTCCTGTATCACATGGTAGAGGAAAAGCTACACTTAGAGGGAATTTTATTGCCATAAAATGCCTATATTAGAAAAGAAGAGAGTTGATATTCAATGATATAAGCATCTGTTGCAGGAAATTAAAAAATAAACAGCAAGTTGAACCCAACGTAAATAGAAGAAAGACTACAGTAAATCAACAAAACAAATAAAATAATTAGATTAAAAACGAATATGTAAGGGCCAAGACAATTGAATAGGGAAAGAACAGTCTTTCTAGTTAGCGGCAGATGGGATTAGAACAACTGGATTGCATGAATTATCCACATCAAAAGAACGAATGTGAATCCCTGCTTCACATCCTGCACAAAGATGACCTCAAAGTGTCTTATAGATCTAAACAGAAGAGTTAAAACTATAAAACGCTGGGAAGAAAGCACTGGAGCAAATCTTTGTGATCTTTGGTTAGGCAGTGATTTCTTTTTCTTTTTCTTTTTTTTTCTTTTCTTTCTTTTTTTTTTGGCAGTGATTTCTTAGATACAACTCTAGGAGCATAAGCAATAAAAGAGAAAATTGGTAAGTTTATTTCATCAAAATGAAAAGCTTTTGTGCTTCAAAGGACATCATCAGGAAAGTGAAAATACAATCCACAAATTGAGAGAAACTATTTGCAAATATTTTCATATATAAAATCATATATCTGTGAGGGATTTGTGTCCAGAAAATATAAAGAACCATAATAATTCAGCCATAAAAGACAACTGAATAGATATTTCTCCAAAGAAGATATACAGGTGGCTAATAAACATGAAAACATGCTCACCACCATCAGTCATTAGGTAAATTAAAAATCAAAATCACAATGGCCACATCGCACTCACTAGGGCAACTATAATTAAACAGACAGACAATAACAAGTGCTGGAAAGAAAGTAGAGAGTGACAACCCTCATAAATTCCTGGTGAGAATTTAAAATGGTACAGCCACTCTGAAAAATATTCCGGCAGCTCCTCAAATTATTAAATACAGAGCTACCATATGATCAATCAATTCCACTTGTAAAAGTATCTAAGAAAATAAAAATATTTATTCATATAGATACTTGTACATTAATATTCATAAAAGCATTCTTGATACCAGTCAAGAAGTAGAAACAACCCAAATCACCAGATGGATAGAAAAATGTGGTAAATTTAGACAATGTAATACTATCTGGCAATAAAAAGGAATGAAGTATTGATACATGCTATTACATGGATGAACCTCAAAACATTATGCTAAGTAAAATATGTCAGTCACAAAACCATATACTGTATAATTCCATTTGTATGCTATATTGAGGACAGATAACCATATAGACAAAGTAGATTAGTAGTTGCCTAGGCCTGGAGAGTAACTGCTAATGGATACAAATTTCTTTTGAGGGTGCCGAAAATTTGATCATACTAATGGTTACTCTGTAAATATAATGAATATAAAACTTGGTAAATATATAAAAATTATTGAATCATATACTTTAAAATAGGCGGATTTCATATTATTTAAAATATATATTAATAGAGTGGTTACAAAAAAAACAACAGAGGAAACTGACAAAGTATAAAATTTGTTCTTTGGAAAATATTGGTCAGAATTATGAAGAAATATCATTATAAAAAGAGACTAGTCAAAAATACTAATATCAGAAAAAAAAAGGTGACACCATTATAGATACTATAGGCATTTAAAATATAATAGGACCAATTTTATACTGATAATTTAAGACTCTAATATCATTTGGATGAAATGACCATATTTCTAGAAAAACATGATTTGCCAAAACTTATACATAAATGAAATAAATTGTGCTTTCCACATTTCTAGAATTTGTTGAGATATCTTTTCACTGTCATTAATTTAATGTTTTGTATTTTTATGTAATCCTTTTTCAGGATCTCTGGAAGGGAAGGACATGAATCACCACTCTGAAAGGGAAATAGACATTTGAACAGAAAGGCAAGTATTTAAAGAAAAGTCGATGATTTAATCTAATAAAACATCACTTAATCCCCTTTAAATAAGGTAGAATAAAATCAATTTTTTTTTTTTTTTATGGAGAGGCAGATTTATTTTTAATCTCTGCTCTACATTGACTTGTATGCAGCAAAAGCAATGTATTGTAGTTAGGCAAAGATTAGCAAACACCTTGCATAAAGACTAGGTTAAAAAATGTGTTTTCCTAAATATTTTTCACTAAGTGTAGGTATGATTTTAAAAAAATTAATACAAGCCATTGGCAGTGGAGCTAACCTTAAGACATTTCAGAAAATATAATGAGAATAATGTGATTTTGGGCTTTCTGAGCTAATTTTTAAGTTTATGCTAACAGAGTCAAAGGCAATAACTACATGAGCAATGTTATGCCCGTTGAATAGTGTTGGTTTGTCTAATTTCCATAGGTGAAATTACTCAACCCGTAAAAACAAGACAAGCAATTTTTGTTTGTAGTCTCATCGCAATACACATAATAAAATTTGGTTGGTGTGACAATACGTCTGTGAAAGTTGACAAGTTGGTAACTGCAGTGTAAAAGCTATTTCATTTTTTATCTTTAAAGAATTACTGGATCGTTAAATTAAATTTTATTTCTGTAGGCTACATCAGACACATAAAACCAAGTGTCTAAGTCCTCATTTCTGTGTTTGAGTTTCTGGTTTCTTAATGTAGAATCACAAAGCTGTACTCATGGATTATTCTACCTAATAATTACAGTTGACAATTACTATGGTAATATAAAAATTATTTAACGGGCCAGCAACTAAAAGGTTGCTTTTGACTTTTAACCTCAGAGGCTGACTTCATATGTCAAGCAGACAGTTTACTAGATATTGTGCTAAATAGTTAAAATAAATTCAGCCTACATGAGAACAATCTATTAAATAAATATCCTTCCTTCAGAAATGTGTCTGATAATTATTAGTATCCATGAAGATAATCAACAAGACAATTATTTCAAATATACATCCAACAAGTATATCTTTATCTCCAAATTCATTTTAAACATTATTTAAAACTATGTTTAATTTGCACTTTAGCATTTAGTAGGTACAAATAAAAATCTTAGAAAGGATTACCACTCCCATATAAATGCACTAAGTTGAGCTATTTCAGATCCTGATGACTCCCCTTTGGCAAGATATTTAACCAAAACCTAAGTTTTTCTATCTGCAAAATGGGGGATATATTTATACACGCATATATATATATAAATATATATATGTATATACACGCACATATATATATGAATATATGTATTTATATAGTTCAACAAAGTGTATCAAATTCAGATCTAAATGTGAATCTAAATTAAATTGATTTCAGATTAAATAAAATTAAATTGTATTCATCTACTAAAGTCAGTGTTTTTATCTTTTCTTCAGCATAATCTTTGCAGCATAGAAAAGGGTATTCAAGTGTGGATTCTAGAATAAGATTTACTAGCAAGGTAAACTTAGCCAAATTACCTCTTCCCTCAGCAGAATAAAAAATTTTGTGCATTTCCCACAGCGTTGTAGTAGGATGAAGTGAGTTGTTAAAACATCAGAACCGTGCCTGGTACACAGTATGTATTCGACAAAAGTTAGCTTTTATTGTATTATTATATTATTTTTATTGTATTGTTTTGCCGAAAGTGCAAATACAAATACCACATGTTGAATATTAAAGCTAAAGAAAGTATACCAAAATATTTAGTTAATTCAGCTACTTGTTGAAAGTATAATTTTGTATTTTGTTAAGTGTATTTCTCTAATTTAATTCCCGAAGATGGTCTATTTACATACTACATCGAATAGTTAATATGTCTTTAAAAGTAAACAGAACACGAAACTTCCATTTTACGTAAGTGGTTTATGCATCATGGAACGTCTGTTTCTCTTCTCTCTTTACCAACATCCTCTTTACATCACTGGCTCTTAGTGGTGCTTGGGGAACACTTGAAACCCCACAGCTGGGTTAGGTGCCCGTCTAGGGCACTTTTAACTCCCTTTGTTTACTCCCCATCCTACTCTAGACCTATCTATGTTTTTTTTCTTCCCTAGGTTCTTGAGGATACCGACTGTGTCCATTTATTTAGGTATCGCATAGTATAGTGCTTGGCACATAGCTGACTCTCAATATAGAGTAGCTAAATGAATAAGTGAAGATACTTCTTAAACAAGGTGATTAATATGATTCAGACAGTCTCGAATCCCTCATTTCCTCTAAGATTTACTTACCCTTATTTTGTTCCTTGATAACAGACAGCTCTGGAGCCCCAAAGAGTAACCCAACAATGAACAACCCTGAACACCGAACCATTCATTAGGCAGTGAAATAACTAGAATGGTGACTCAGCAGAGTAGTTGTTTTAGGTTAAGAATTGTCCTATTTTATCATGTAACTGTCAAACATTTATACGAACAAACTATTTTCTATGACATAGCATAAAGGACTGGAAATATTTAGAACTCTGGATCCATGCTCTGCCACTTACCTGTTTCTGGACCTTAGTTTCTCTGAGTAATGAGGAGAGAGAGCAATACCTACTTCAAGAGTTACCATGAAGAACTAGCTCTGGAGTTTTCGATCCTATTCTGACACGTTCTACTTATCTCCAGGTACGATTTTTATTCTGAGGCAAAAACAAGCTGACTCAACAAATATCAACTCAATTGATCCTGCCTGACATCGTCCCATAAAGCATGACACTCCCATCCAAGCAAGGTCAAAGGAGAAACCTTTGCCATCTGTGAGTGGAGAGAAACGACGTCCCTCAGTTTCAAATACGCACCTGAGGCCTTTCCTATCTGGTTATATACAACTCTGCCCATTGGTCCCCAGATAATGAAACGAGGATCTTTAAAAACCAATGTGTTCTAAATCCTATACAGACAGTAGCACTAAAAGAACTATTGAGAATTAAACATCTTTCCGAGGAGCTCACAATTTAATTTATATCTAAACAGACACGCAATGACACATTTTGATAAAGAGCAGCTGTAAACATGATCTCATCATTTACTCCTTAGAAGAAAAGATCTCTTCATGTGAGGAGCATTTTTAGCTCAATTATTACTGTTGTGAATAATAATGTTTTGACATTGTTCTGGAACTATACGATTAAAGTTAATATGCTACTTTAAGTGCACAGCAAATGTAATTTTTCTTCATAGTGTGATGTTTGAAGCATTCTTCAATTCAATCTGTTTCTATAACAACCATTGGGATATATTTTTAATGATTTTATTTTCTTACAAAAAAATCAAATTTCTTGAGGGCATTATGCCTTTTATTTAATTTCCCTCATTTGTTTTTTATAGTTATTCTAATAAAAATTTAGGTTTTATTCACTATTGCCTTTGGCAGTACTTAATAAAGGCTTTGTGATAGCTATTAAAAAGAATAACTGATAAATGATCAAATAAGAAAGAATTAAAAGGAAGAAAATGAGTTTTAAAAAAATCCCGCGAACTCTATCTGCCCTGACATAACTTATTTTCAGAATGCAAAAGGCCATCGCACAATAAACAACTGGCCTACTTGATCAGACACTAAAATAAATAAAGGGGAGCCTGCTGCAAATAAGTCAATAGATTTAATGAGAAATTTAATATACCCAAACTCCTCTTTCTATTTACCTTTTATTTGGTTTCTAGGACAGGTTACGTTTGTGGGGCAATACCAATCCATTTGCTATGGGCAGATATGTGGTTTCCTTTAGCCTGGTCAGACTCAAAGTAGGCAATAGGAATAACTGGAAGGAGTAAGGGAAATGACGCTCGTAAATAGCAACTGGTAAATGTGATGTCTTAATAAGAACAAATGTATGTTTAATTGTCTTCTGCACTGAGAAGATTATCTCCAATACTTTCAATTACTATCAAAGGCGGAGTTATATTATCGGAAGAGAATGTACTTTTTATAATCGTAATCTTAGTTTCTAAAACTTTAACTCTGTATTTTGGTTATAGAAATCGTCTCAGAACGGTGTGATATTTAAGATTCGTTCTTCCATACTTTTTCATTTAATTTATCGGGGCGACATCGGTTAATAAAATTATATAGGTCTCAAGTGTACGATTCAATGATATATCATCTGTACATTGCATTGTGTGTTCACACCCAAAGTCAAATCGTCTGTCATCATATATTTGACCCCCTGTACCATTGTCTACCTTTACCTGTCCCCACTTTCCCTCTCGTAACCACTAAACTGTTCTCTGTGTCTAGGAGTGCTTTGCTTGTCTTATTCCTTTCACATTCCACATATGAGTGAAATCATATAGTTCTCAACTTTTTCTTTCTGACTTCTTTCACTTAGCATGATCATCTCAGGATCTATCCTAGCTGTCACAAATGGCAATATTTCATCTTCTCTTACGGCTGAGTGATATTCCATTGTACATATGTACCACATCTTTATCCAGTCATCTAACATAGGACAATTTTGGTTGTTTCCATATCTGGGCCACCATGCATAATGCTGCAATGAACAGAGAGGTGCTTTTATCTTTATGGGTAAACATTTTCAGAATTTGAGGGTAGGTATCTAGAAGAGGGATTGCTGAGTCATATGGTAATTCTATTTTTTTAATTTTTTGAGAAACCTCCATACTGTTTTCCATAGTGGCTGTACCAATTTGCAGTCCCACCAGCAGTGTATGAGGGTTCCTTTTCCCCACAACCTCTCCAACACTTGTCATTACTTGTCTTGTTGATAATAGCTATTTTTGGTTTTAAAGATTTTATGAATTTGACCTCAAAGGCAAGTAAAAGCAAAAATAAATGAATGGGACTATATCAAACTAAAAAGCTTCTGCATAGCAAAAGAAACCATCAACAAAACAGAAGCAACCTTCTGAATGGGTGAAGATACTTGTAAACAATGCCTCCGATAAAGGGCTAATATCCAAAATATATAAAGAACTCATACAACTCAACAATAAAAAAGCAAACGATCCCATTAAAAAATGGGCAATAAACCTAAACAGTTGCTTCTCCCAAGAAAACATACAAACTGCCCACAGGCATATGAAAAGATGCTCAACTTCACTAGCTATTAGGTAAATACAAATCAAAACCATAAAGATAACAAATGTCAACAAAAAAATTATTTAAAAATAAAAATAAAACCAAAAATTAAAAAAAAAAATGAAATGCAAATACTTACAAAAAATAATGAGATGCCACCTCATACCTGTAAGAATAGTTCTTCCGTATTTTAAGGCATATGGTATTTCTAATAAGAAGATGGGGTTTACTATATAAGATATTGTACTCAATAGAGCTTTATAAACAATAACAAAAAATCTAACTTTTGCTCAGTAAATGCTCTCTGCTCAAACTGTTTACCTACTCCACAAATTGTATTGTTTCTCTCATGTTCCAAACACCAGAGATATAGAAATAAATAGATTTCCCCCTTATATCCTAGTGAAGAAAAACTGAAAATAAACCAATATGCATTCATATCTATATAAATATTTTCCGATTCATGTAAGTTCATGAAAGAAAATCAGAGTTGGCAAAGAGAGTGAAAGGGCGAGGTATAGTCAGTGCAATATTAGAAGCACTTAGGAGCAAGGTTGTTCTGGTAGATATGCAAGTCTTGAGCGAAGAAAAGGTCTAGAGAAAGAACTCTTAAGCACACAATCTAGACTCCTTAAAAATACATAGATATTTTGACATCTTCCTAATTTATATAATATAAACATCATCTCCATATTACTAACTTACGAAGCAGATTACTTTCTCCCTCCGTTTTGTTAATATCCATGAATAAAGACAGTTGATTAGGATCAAATGCTACAGTCATTAATCGAAAGGATGTAATTCTTTATTCCAAGTTGGTGATTAAATATTATATATTAGATTCAATAGACTGTGCTCTAATCAATTCAACCAATACCAGTGCTGAAGGTTATGAACAGAAGGGAAGTAATTTAAAATATTTTGGGAATTTTTAAAGCGAAATACTTTAACCTATTAGACTTAGTTAAAAGGCTATTTCCAAAAGCAAATAATGTCCACTCCACCTCACTTTTACAAGTTTAGGCATAGAATAAGGAGAATTATATTATATTCATCTGTCTATAGCAAAAGCTCTACTTAACTTACTTTCTCTTAGGTTTCCATCAAATTTTGCTCTTTTGTTATGTAATTGTTCTTTTAAATGGTAAGATCAGTTTAATTAATTAAAGTTGAATAAATTCTATGCATTTATTTATTTTCTGTATGCTATCCAGAGGATACCGGTGTTCATTAAATCATAAAAATGGGAGTTTAGGTGAAAAAAATCTCAAGTTCATCAGGACCTGACTTCTTCTATATTAAACAAATGTCCAAGTGGGCTGTATTATATTTACCATAATACGAAAGGGATAACAGTACAGCTTATAAGCGACGAGAACAAAAAAAGCTAATACTGTTATGATTCTTCAATTAAAACACATAATCCACCTACACGCTTCTAAAAGAAGTCAAAATAAAAGCACACCATTTTCATTTCTGTTTTTTCACAAGCTTAATAAATACAGAACTTTAACCTTCAACACAACTCCTCTGTTTCTGAAAATAAAAGATTATGACACAATTAAACGTGAATCCTCTTAGCTGCCTGTTTTACTAATATATACTTATCAGACTGTGTAAGGAGGTACTTTATCCAGCAGCTGGGTATTACCAGTAAGTTATGGCTTGTTCCTAGAGAGAGTTTATAGCAAATTGGAAAAACCTTTAGATTTAAAACCAAACAGAAATCCGGCTCATCAATTCTTCCTTTGTAATTTCTCAGGGGAGTTATTTAACTTTTTGAGTTATAGTATTTTTACTTGTAGTTTGTAAACAATAGTATCACTTTGCATAATGGGTATGGTATATAAATAACCTAGAAATTAGAAGACCTGGGTCCTTATGATTTGGAGTGAATTAATTTAACAATACATCTATTTCATTACCATTTAGATAATTAAGTTTGTATTATATACATCTCAGTATGGTTGTGAGCTGTAATGAGACAATGGATGCGAAGATTGCTTTGACAATTAGAAAGCTTTATGAATATGTATATATTACAAACCATTTTTCATTCGAGTTTTACATATAGGCATTACATACTTCTCCTTGAAAGCTTTCTTACCTAGTCTCTCCTTTTCAGTCTCTTCTAGAGCAGCAAGCACTCAACACAGACCATGTACACAGAGGGAGGGAAAACGTGCCGAGCTGATGAATATATGTTCGGATGTGGCGAATCACCTTATCGAACACACACCGTGACATGACTGTAGTCTATTTATAGACTTAAAGGATCACTATTGATTATAAGAAAGTAATTTTCTCTGGGGCCTTTGATGACTACCTAAAATGACATTTTCTGATCTCCCTGTTTTGAGTTCAATAGATTTTTTTTTTTCAACTCTAGTCCTCATAAAAAGCTTTCACTTTCTTAGTTTTGGTTCCTATGATCTCCTTTGCTCTCATTTTAAATTTAATACTGAAACTCTAATTTGGTTCAGGAAATTGTTTGAGGCTGCGGTCAGTATAAGGTGCTTTGTTTTTGTTTTTAACATGTAAAAAACTTGTGTTACGATAAATTTAAAAGAGACGTTTCTTCCCCGCTTGTCATACAAGGGGCTTAATAAGTATAATTCTCAAACTCCTTAATGTTATCATTCAATTGGAAAGATTTTAACCCGCTGAGAAGCTTCCCTTCTCAGTCTGGGGTGCAGTTCAGGGGCCTGTCCTTCAGCCTCTAGGTTCAAATAACTCCAGCCTCCTCCCCAAGCTACTCTTCTCTCTGGACATTTGTTACCTGTAGCAGTTACTAAACCCATGTAACCCGCTTGTTTTTTTCGGTCTTCCAATACCAGATTAATTTTTTTTATATTACGTTTTCTGTTCAAATTACTGTTTCCTGCTTTCCTGAGTGTACCCCAACTTTTATAACGATTCAAATCCAGAAATTTGTAGCTGTGCTACCATAACAAAATCTAAAGTACGTGGCATCTGCTTAACAGCTGGACAATGAGTAGCATGGAAACGGATTTCGAAGCCAGACAGCGGTCTTCTATCTGCATGATGTTTTGGCAAAACTCTTGGTAAAATTGCTGTCTGAATTAACTCGAGAAACAGTAACCTGAGAAACAGACAGTGGGAACGCTGGGTCACAACACTCAAAATAGATTGAAAAACAAAACTTAATAATGGATGTTGCGATTGCTGGCTGCACTCAGCAAAGTGTTACAAGAGAAATCTGAGCTCAGAAACTAATTAGCTTCTGTGAAAGCTGCTCTGACCCAGAACAGCGAGAATCCAGAACGCTCAGAGCCGACTGGACGAAATGTCCGGCTTCTTCTAAAGTTAACCCCAAATGGTGAGAGGTGACATTGATGCAGGTGCTGAAGAATAAACATCCAATAAAAATGTACATTTGAATGAAGTGACTCAAGGCAAATATGAGATTTAGAGCCAAAATAAAACAATAAAATTAATATACTTAATTTAAAAACTGAATTAATAGTCGATTGTGTTAATGAACCTTATAAATAAAGTTAATAACCTTAAAAAGTAACTCAAGGCAAATGTGAAATTTAGAACTGAAATAAAACTTCTCAGTTGAACGAAGTAACTCTGGTAAACATCAGGTTGAGGACATGGTCCTCCCAACTATTTTTTATGATAACATCATCTTGTGAGAGAGATATGGGAGAAGAAGAAGTCGAAGGCATCTAATAAAGAACTTGCTAGGCACATGGACTGTCAGGAGGCAAACAGATCAGAACTCTTTAAGTATTTCAGAGGATTGTAGTAGTAAAATACCATGATCCCAGAAATATGAACCTTAGAATATCTAAAACTTAAAACATCTCTTGGTCTTTTAATTTTTCCCAAACAGGAAAAAATATTTAAGGCTCTACAACCCTCAACAGACACTTCAAATGTGGACAAGGAGAATAACAAAAAAGGAAGGTCGTCCCAGGGGGCATATCCAGAGGCTAGAAAGAACCATGGACAGGAATATGGAGAAAGCCTATTCCAGGACCCTCCCTGACCTTCAGGTTAGGAAGTCTTTATGATGTCTATCCAGCAGGATTTCACCTCTGATTTCCAAGTGTATCTGTTTCTTTCTCTTTCTCTTTCCCTCTTCCTACTCCTTACCAGTATATCGGGTATAAATGTGCATTGGGAGTGTGCTGCAAAATAAACATGATTTATTCATAGGTGGTTCATCATCATTATTATTTGATAAGGACAATAAATAAGCAGAGATCATGGACTTGAGCTGAATTTAGTGTCTGAAAGAATCTTTAGTCATCTTTTGGCATGTAATAATAATTCTTTTTCATGACAGAGAGGAAATATGACATGGATATTTGGAGACTAGAAAGGTGGACTGGGACAGAGATAGGCTAGATGCTCACTAATTCCATCTGCTTTCTTAGCCACATAGCTTTCTAACATTTATCTGACTCCATTACAGTTCAAATGGGGCCAGTGGAAGCATGTCTACATATTCAAGGTTGTTCCATAACAGTCCATGCACAATCTCTTCTTTTTCCTCAGTGTTCTCAGAGGCCATGTGCTTAAGAATATAGCATAAAAAGCTGAATGAAATTTATATCTGTGAATCATCTATTGACAGTGAACCTCCAAGGAGAGCCACCTAGCACAGATGGGCTATGATATAAAATGAAATACTTGATTTTTTATGATAGGAAACTGAGATTTTTGGTTATGTTACAATGGCTGGAGTTTATCCCCCAATACAGCATTAGATTTCAATAAATTAATTACTGGATTTAATTAAATTTGTAACTTAGCATCTTTTTCTTTCTACTAAAAGTATTCGAATGGAAAGAAAATATCATCATGAAAGTGAGATAGTACGATATAGTAGAAAAAGCTTTGCCTTGAGAAGCCTAGCTTCCAGGAATCCTTTGAACATTTACTGGCTAAGTGACACTTGTAAAGTCAATTAATTTCTCTGGACCGCAGCTTTTACACATTGTTAAAATGAAGCTAATAGTAGATTCCCAATTATAAGAGAAAGCCAGGCCAAATGTTTGCTTGAGATTTTTTATGGTTTTGATCTATGGTTCTATGAAATAGGAATTATGCACTAAAGCCACTCCGATGAAAGCACAGAAGCAATTGTTTTGTTTAAGGAATTTTAGCTACTTCATGATACCAGACAAAGTCCAGTTTTGTGAATACATACTGTGTAACATATGGTGTTAACTCATGCCAAGCCGTTTTATTTAAAATAATACTTTACGAAAGATCACATCAGAGTGAGATGAAACAGTGCGCATGATACTTTCAAAGAATCTGTTCTGTAGAACTTTGACTGCACACTCGAGTTGCACACATTACTCATACCCTCAGCCTGAGCCCTCTCTCCACCATCCAAGATGATGAAACTTAAGTGGGATTCCCACTTCAATGTTTTGTCAACTGAGAGCCTATCCCTTCGGATGATTTCTCTTTATAGTCATTCACTAATATTTGTTCAAGATCATTATTTCTATGTAAAATAATAGAAATTATCAAATAACTAAAAAGTAAAAAAACAAAAATATTTGCTCATGTTTAATTATATATTCATCAACTAATAAAATCAGGCTAATGAAAACACTTGCGTTCTTGCAAAATGATAAAACAATCATTAAAATATATCTGGTATGTCAAAATAAGACAGAGATTAAATGGAATTTTCCTTCTTTAAATAGAAATAAAGAACGTTGCAGTCAAAATCTAAACGAAGAGCATTTAAAACTCATTTGCTAATGAGCTTTCTTTTCCTAATTGCTGAGAGATAATGGCTAGCTAAAGATGAGCTTCTGAACTTAAAGCAGAAAACAAAACATAAAAGACTATGTTACTAGCTTGTCTTCAAATCATTCTTGCAATTATTTAGTTTACAATTTTATATAAAAATTATAATTTTTGAATCCTTTTTTCAGATATTTAAAAAAATATATGAAATACTTGAAACTAATTTAAATAAATAAATATATATATTAAAATATACAAAATGTATGATTCTGGTTTTTCATTGTTTTTGGATAGCTCTGGACTTTCTTTTTGCTACACTGATTCCATTAAACAAACATAGAATGCAAGACATGAACTTTAAATATCTCTTGAAGGTCCGTACGATAATGGAAGGACAAAGAAAGGCAAAGAAAAAGAAATTCTTGTTTAACCTGAATTAAATTCTAATATCATACATGACATTAAGATATTTCTATTAATATCCATGAACTAAACGGAATCTATAGGAACAATATAACACAAATGCAAATACTACTGTAAACAAGAATGTTTACTCAGAGAGTCATCTCTCTTCTCATTTCCTTAGCATTTCATTTACATACAAGCTATTTGGAGGTAAAAGAACTTTTCACTCACCAGTGTGGAGGTTTGTGAGGCATCAGCCAAATCCCCTGAGATCTCGGGTGTTCGCGTGTTGTGGGGGATTCTGTGAGGGTTACGGGCTATCGCTTCACACCAGCCCAGCATTTTCTCCTTCCTCTTATCCCTTTTCAATTTCTGAAATTCTGAAAATAATTTACATTCCCTGAAACAGGTTACTTATTTTAGTTGTCTATTTTTGGAACATGTACATAATCGAAATTAAATAAGCAATTTACGAAATACCAATAGAGACATTTTAGTTTAACCAGAGGTTATAGGGAGGAAAAGAATATGCTGGCTATTAATAGTATACCAGAACCATAGAAAAATGAAAGCAGTACACAACTATTCAAAGAACTGAACGTCTTTAATATGTCAATTTGTGATACTCTAGACCGGGAACACCTTGCATTGAGTACTAGGTGTTATTTTCAGGGATCAGTTTATGACATAAAGTTTTTAACTTGGGAGCCAAGAACAGCCCCAGATGCTGCTATATCTACACATCTCTATGATGTTTACAATTTGTCAAAGGTTTTCAGCTGAATGCCCTACGGATGCAGAATAAATTGAACGTAGGCCAGTGACAAAGACTACTCATTCTAGCAATGGCATGATTATCTCCCTTATAAAGTTTGCCAAGCAAAGAAGGATAAATTTTAGGGTCAGCATGGTAAATTTAGTATAGGACATCTATCATCAGTATACTCTATTAAAAAATAATAATTCAAAAAAACTCCTTATTATCTTATGAGTAAAAATATTCCACAGTTCTTTGTAGCGTTCCAAACTTCCCATTTGAGGGACTTTTTTGTCTTTGAAAAGTTATATCAACAATGACTTTTAACATACTGGAGAGAACATATTCTCCATTTTAAAGTTTTACAGCCTACTTTTCTACTCCACCACCCTCAGTAATTAGAAATAGTTTATTGCAGGTCTTTAGTTAAACGCATTACACTGTCAATTAAATATCAAAAATAATGTGGAGTAATTATTTTTCACAGCATCCAAAGCAATTAGCAATCTGGTAGTTTATAACATCTCAGGGATTCAAAATAGCACATTTCATAGCACTAAGAAAAGTAACATAAAGAAAGGTTGTGCTAACAGATTGATGAGTTATTACCTTAAATGACAAAATACTCAAGATAAATGGACCTGAACAATGTAAATAAGGAAGTGATTTTAAAAACTTTTATAAAAATTAAGTCTAAGATACTCAACGGAATGGATTTCTTAATAAGATTCGCAATTTGATATGAGTGAATCCTTCATCTTAGACACAGGGAAAGAGTGAAGGGGCTTTAAAACAATTGTTTGAATGAGCAACAGATTATCAATGCCTGCCCTTTCAAACACATTGCTTAAGATTTTATTGAAAATTCTTATCAACGTTATACGAAATCTGCATCTCTGACTGATTTGCACTCATCAGTTTAAATTACATTTCTTGAAGTGTGCTAAGAGTAAATGAGAATTAGTATCTTTATTCAAAGGCAAGGAGTGCAATGATACATAATGACCAAAACAGTTTAATCAAATATAAACAAATGTGCTACTTGTTAAGTCATTTCCCATTTATTTGCTTAAATTTTAACTCTATAATTAAATATCACTTTAGCACTTATAATAAAATGTTGAATTCATACATGGATAAAAAGCATAATCAAATGGCCCACAAAATTATATCATCAGTACCCATTTTGGGATATGTTTTTAAAGGCAGCCAACTTCTTACTTCTCATTCAGTTTCTGAGATTAAATAAAACAGTTTAACTTCATTTGCAGCATGCTTTTGCGCTAGTGGTGGTACACACAGCTATGTTCCTCCTTATTCAGTTGACAGTAACCTGTAAGTATTTACTGAGCCCCTACTATATCGTTAGTACTGAAGTATGTATAGAAGAGTCCAACAAAGTAAAGTAAAATGAGTCACTTTCATTTTTGATTTGTGTTGGATTCAGTGTAATATTCCGGAGAGTTTTTAAAATCCAAGAACAAACAGGATCTTTCTGGCTCACAAAATTTTTAATTTGTAAATTTATTTGCTCAACTCCAAGGTGACTGACGCCTGCTCCTGTTGATCTTACGTGTCTTCCCTGAAGTTGGCTTCTGCAAATCATCTCTTTGAATTGTTTTGTTGAATCACTATCAACAAGTCATCATGACAATAGCTATTAAAATTTTGACTATACCTGCCTGCTGAAGTAAGATAAGAAAATGTCAACTGTATTCTACTTCTGTTTTGTATGTAATGGTTATTATCTTAATTCTAGAATGATTAAATATGCTAAATCATTCAACAAGTTAAAATACATACTGTTTTTACCTAAATAATGTGTTCATAATAATCACTGAATATTCACCATGGTCGCTGTACTCTGTTGTGGGAAAACAGAAAAGAAACATGATATAAAGCTATGGCCTTGAAGACTGGGAAGCTTATAATTTTACTTAAGACATATTTACAGGAATATTTACAAAGAAAGTTAAACGTGTGAAATGCTAAGGTGATTCTACAGAGCTTCACTTTGGCTTTTATTACATGAATGAAGAATATATGAGAGTATAAAAAAGGCCTATGATGATTACATTACTCTATCTGGACATTCGCATCATATTATAAAAGAGAAATTTTGTTTAATGAAATTTTGTTTATTGACTTGCTCTGTATAATATGATATAATGCAGCCACAGACTTTACTAGCTACCTTAAAATCAAAGAATTATATCCAGAAGAAACCGATGTTTAAATGGCCTCAAAAGAAGTCGCATGGGTGGAGCAAATTGAGAAGGACAGAGGTACGGGAAGTAGAGAGATCCGCTGCCTCAGCCCCTACATTCCTGTTAGTAAGAAACTGGCATAGTTGCTCAAGACATCGTCTTGTTTTCTGTTATCACAGAACACTTAGAGTTGAGGTCACATTTCAAAGACAGCTTTTTTGCATCATTGATGATAAAGTAAAGAAGTAAGGAATAGTTCAGAAAGAAATCTAATTATGGGCGGTGAACACTGTTGAATTGTACACTTGAAGCTTATTTGATTTTGTTAATAGATGTTACCATAACAAATTTAAAAAAAAAATAAGTAAAAGAGAGGGAGCAACTATTAAAAAAAAAAGAAAAAAAGAAATAGTTTAGGTGATTTAAGATAACTGAAGGGTTAATAATGTGGATTGCCGAGCCTCTGCGACCAACATACTTTTGACACGGGTCTGGAGTACTCATCACATTCTTACGTGTAAGAATGTACTGTCAGTCAGAAGGGCAGGCAAATTATGAGCATTTATAATTAACCCTAAAATGCTTTAAACTGAGAGTATCATTAGTATTATATCAGAAGAGGAAAGTGGTCATTAAGCATTCATGTTAATTGCTATCTAACCATTGAACCAAGCTAATATGAGATGCAGCAATGAGCAACTTATTTAATGATCACAGGAAATTGAGATTTAACTAAGCTTAATTTTTAATATGCTACTTCAAGCAGATATTTAATTTAATAAATAGGAGCACAGAGCATTCTCTGTGAACTAAATTGACAACAAATTAAAATTAGGAAGAAAAAAAATTGCAAAGCAATTGGGTATATCTCATGGAGGATAATTTACTTTTAATTCAGAATGCTGAACGCTTCTTTTGTGCCAGACACTGTGCTTGGAACTACTTGTACAGACAGTAAAGAGACCCAGAGCTCAAACCATATAGGAGAGATTGACAAGTAGACAAACTTTGACGGCAGTGTGATGAGTACTATGAAACCTTAGAGAAAAGATGTTTGACTTAGTATCAGCTGAAGGAAAGGTTGATTTTTAGATGACTCTGCAAAGAAAATAAAATTACAAATAATTTCCTCGAAAATTGTAATTATTGCTATTCCGAAGCCTTCTGTCACTACCAGCTGCGTCGCACAATTCCAGGGGGCATCATGCGCATTGTAATCTAGGTAAATAGCCCTGTGTTCCAAGAAATGTTCTTCATATAAAACACCTTGTGAATGGTGAGCCTCGAGCTGTGCAACCTGGTAGAAGGAAAGTGTGGCTGATTTCTCCAAGCGAAGCTTGTTGTATCTACCTTATTATACCCAAGTCTAATGCAATTTAATCTTAAAATAAAACCTTTTTCTCCCCACAGGAAAAAAAAAAAAATGCAGTCGCCTGCTTCCATCTTGACTCTCCACCTCCTCAACTATTTCCTTCCTAAAATTTGCTCACTCTGTGTCATATCCAGTACAGTTAAAGGCCTGGCCAAATGCTCAACTTCTTTACCACATACGTACACTTGAGAAAGCTCCCCCACCCACCTCCACTCGTACAACCATACTTAAAACTGAGTCTTAAGAATAGTCCTTGTCTAAAACTGTGAAAGATGTTTCACTTGAAAATTTGAGAGATTTGGCTCTATATATTTTTAACTTAGTGTCACTAAGAGATATGTCTCAACTACTGATTACTTCTTTTCCCCAGAAAAATAATGCAGTGCTGACTCCATTATGAAAGAAACACCTGCAAACAAGAGAAGGAAATGTCAGTTAGGAATATGCTTCCCTTCCTAATTTAAGTGCATCTCTCTTAGAATTGATGTTTGTTTCCTGGAGAGGTGTGTGTGTGTGCAGTACTCCCTAGATACTCAGAAAATTATGACATGCATGTCTCGAACTCACCCCAACTGGTACTCCAGAATTCTATGTGGATGCTTGGAAATGTTCCCACACAACTAGGAATTATTTTTAAAGCATTGGAGTGAGAAATACTACCAAGCAACTACCTGCTGGAGATAAATTTTCAAAGTCTTTAGACCAGACAGTCTCTAGACAAGATAACTACAGTTGTTAAATTTACTGCTAGGAAATGGGGATGTGTCCTGGGGGCCTTCTGATTTCTATGAGCAGGATGTGAGTTTTCTCAAACGGCCAGAGAGGTTCATTGTTGTATTCTGGGATGTGGAACACTGACGTAGTACCTAGTAAATAATTGATAATAAAATGAATGGTAAAAGAAGAGTTCTTCTTTGAGTCAAGTCTGGAAATGGGAACAGCCATAAGGTGACTCATAGTGAAGATTTAAATTCTTCAATGTTGTTGCTTGGACTATAGGAAAGGTATTTTTAGTATAGTTTTCTTTCTAAAAATTCTCTCTCTACTTCACGATTCCTTTTAGAAGCATCAATTTTTTTCATGAAGTCTCATAAGTTCCTCTAGCCTTGGGAGGAAGTCTGATGATAAATAAAGAAATGGCACAATAAAAGGCAGTGGGGCTTTCAATCCCTCCTCTACTGAGACAGTGTGGAGAGAGAAGTTTTTTGAAGAGATAGTTTTGGAAGTGACAGGAGCCATAACACTAAAGACCGTTAGAAAGAGGAGAGAGAAATGGGCAGCTTTCAGGTAGGCAACTTTTGGAAAACTGTTAAGAATAGTGACTCCTCCAGTCTTACTATACTGAGAAATAACTCAGCAGACGAAGTGAAAGTCACACACAAATACCCACAACCAAAGATGGAAGAGGCGCTCTTTAGTGATGACTATAAAGCTTTTTGATAAAACCGATTGTGCTACCTCAACACTTAGCACATATGCTGGACCAATATTTTAGACGTAAAAAATGAAATATGAGGGACTTCCACTCTAAGCTATGACATGTAAGGAGGAAATTATCACTCCCATCCTTACAAAAAGATAAAGATGAACAAACCTGAAAATCGATGATTTTTCTTGGAACCATCACAGAATGAGGACACGAAACTAACTGCCACCCCAAAATACAAAGAGACATACGAATACAGAGGCACATGGCCAATTTCAGAACACGTGGAGAGAAGCCACGGTCATTCTGATGTTATTATTGGAGGCACGTTAGGAACTAGATTGAGAATGAGAACTTCCTGGAGACCCCATTATCAGTAAGGGCCCCACACTGCCCTGGGTTTTCCACCAGGGAATTTACCTAGATCTCATGATGACGAGCTCAACAAGATACCACTGTGGCACTAATAGAAAGAAGGAAAGAGTAACCCTCACAAAAAATAACAAAGACCCATTCTCTAGGGAAAATCTCTTAGCAGTCATATTAACCTACCTGGACGAAAGGTGTTTCTCTTACTCTAGGCCTTTTCAGACTTTCTGCCTCACCTAAGGAGGAGAAGGAAGCTAAGAAACACTTGTGAAGGCCTTAGCCCAGGAACACAGGCATGTCAAAAGACTTAGATTTAACCACAAAATTATCAAATGCTTCCCCTCTAATGTACGTCACCATCAAACCAATAGGTCTTCTGGATAATAACAGCAAGTTATATCTTAAAGAAATGCAGATACAGACTCTCTTTGACTTAGGGAAGCTCAAAGTCAACAAGACAAGCAAAAGGACACTACAAGAATCCAAAGTATCTGGTAGCTCTAGCTGGCAAACATTAAATACAGCCCAATTTTTAGCCAAAATAACACAGAAACTAATACATCAACCAAAACAATTAGAAAGCATTCTAAAAAGCAATAATAATAATAATAATAAACAATCTGAAGAGTCATAAAAAAGCATCAGAATCAGATTCAGATATGACACAGATATTGGAATTATCAGATAGGCAATTTAAGATATCTAGAATTAATATATTGAGAGCTATGATGGAAAAAGTAGAGAACACTCAAGAACTGATTGGTAAAGTAAGCAGAGAGATGGGAACTCTAAGAAAGAATCAAAATGAAATGCTAGAAATCAAAATACTCTAACGGAAATAAAGAATGCCGTTGACCGGCCTCATTAGTAGACTGGACATGCCCCAGAAGTATACTGAGTTGAAGACAGAACTATAGAAACTTCACAACTGAACTCAAATGAGAATAAAGAATAAAAAGAAAAAAAGAAAAAAAAAAAGAGCAGAACATCCTATCACTGTGAGATTATTTAAAAAGATGTAACATATACATAATTGGAAGAAAAAATAGATACCAAAGCAGAAGAAATATTTGCAGGACACAAGGTTAATACACAAAAATTAATTGCTTTCCTATACGCTGCCCATGAACAACTGGTATCTGAAAAGAGAAAAAGCAATACCACCTTCAATAGCCCAAAAGGAAACGTTTAGGTGTAACTCTAATAAAACGAATACAGTATCTTTATAGAAAACTATAATATTTTGATTTTAAAAATTAGAGAAAATCTAAATAAATACAGACATATTGTGTCCATGAATGGGAATACTCAATACTGTTAAGACATCAATTCTTTCTAACTTGAGCTATATAGATTCAGCACAATCCCAGTTCAAAATCTCGGCAAGCCATTTTGTAGATATTGATAAACTTATTCTAAAGTTTATATAAAAAGGCAAAATATACCTAGAATAGCTAACACAATAGTGAAGTATAAAGCTGCAGGACTCACACTACCTAGTTTCAAAATTTACTATAAGGTTTCAGTAACCAAGTCAGTATGGTACTGGTAAAAGAATAATTGTATGATACAACGGAACAGAATACAGGGTCCAAAAATAGAATTACAATCAACTTATCGTTGAAAAAGAACAGCAAAGGCAATTCAAAGAAAATAAAATAGCATTTTCGACAAATGGTTCTGGACACCCGCATGGAAAAAGATCATATTTATTAATAAAACCTTACGCTTTTAACAAAAATTTATTCAAAATGAATTGGAGATGTAATTTAAATGCAAAAGTATGAAACCTCCAGAAGAAAACAAAGGAGAAAATGTGTGTGACTTTCTTGGCAATGAAGTGTTAGATAGTACAATAAAATTACAATCCAAGAAAGAAAAAAAGAATTGATAAGTTAGAATTTATTAAATTCTTAAACTTCTACTCTGTAAAAGAGTTCTAACAGAATGACAAGCAAAGCCACGGTCTAGAAAAAAATATCTGAAAAATGCCTATCAGATAAAAAACTTGTATTGAAATATACACACAAAAAAACAAAACCTCTTAGAGCTCAAAAATTAGAAAAAAAAAAAACAATAAAAAATGGGCAAACGATCCGAACAGACACCTCACCAGGAGGACTTACAGATGACAAATAAGCATATGACAGATATCATCCTATGTCATTAGGGAATTGCAAATTAAAACAATAAGATACCACTACGCATCTATTAGAATGGCTCAGACCCAACAAACTGATAACACAGATGCCAGCAAGGAGGCGAAGCAACGGGAATTCTCATACATTCCTGGTAGAAACGCAAAACAGTACAGCCACTTTGGAACATAATTTGGTAGTTCCTAACAAAGATAAACATTAGTTTTACCATACAATATGGTGATTGTTCTTGTAGCTATTTACCCAACTGATTTGAGAACTGTTTCCACAAGTAGCTTTACTCATAATCGCTAAAAATTGGAAGCAAACAATATATCCTTCACCAGGTGAATGGATAAAGAAATTGTGGTACATCCATATAATGACAGATTATTCAGAAATAGAAGAAATGAGTTATTAAGCCATAAAAAGCACAGAGGAATCGTAAATGTATATTGCTATATTTAAGAAGACAGTCTGAAAAGGGCTAGTTTATGTATGATTCCAATTACAGGACATTCTAGAAAAGGCAAAACTGTAGCAACAGGAAAATGATCTGTGGTAGGGCAGTGAAACTACTCGAATTGCTACTGTAATGGCGGCTACATTAGACTACACATTTGCAAAAACCTAGAGAACTTCACGGCACAAAGTGCAAACTTTAAAATGTGTGCAAATTAAAACGTATCATTTGAGAGGTTGGGGAATCCCCAAATGCAATCTGAAAAATAGAATCTACGCACATTACCAAGGTATGAAACGATCTCACCGAAGACTGTGAGGGAAAAGGTGCTACCTAAATAACTATAAAAATGAGTGGAGTCTGTAAAATGAAAGCCAAAAAATATATATTGTACCTAGGCCCTGTGCTTTAGGTAATGAAATTGTTCCCCATGGAGGTTTAACAATTCTGATACAGCTATCCACATCTGCTGGAACTGAACGATTAAGTAGGTTGTTGGCAGATAGCGAGGGCCAGGTTTCTCAGTGTTGGAGTGGGAGGTTACAGAAAACCAAGGGGAGAAGCCATATGCCATGTGGAATTAGAGATGGAGACACCAGAATGAACTCATGTTTAGTTTAATATAGACACATACAATTACACATAGAAATATTTATAAATGTGTATATTCACATTTACATATACACATATACATATACACATATATATCCTCGATCTGTCAGTTGAGAGGGACTAGAAACAATAACACCTCAGTAGCAATGAATATACCCAGGGCCCAAATTTTGGTTTCTAATACTATTCTCCAATAAATGGAACCAGGACTGCTTGGAGAAATGGCTGATTCCAGTACTGGAACAGGAAATACATAGGATGAGCCTGAATCAACTTGTAGTGTCAGAAGACAAGGAAATGCTGAGAAATGAAACAAACCAAAAAAAAACAAACCAAACGCAATTTTGGCTATACGCCAAAGGAACACAGGAGCTAAATGAGTTGAATCCCAATGACCAAAGCTGGAATAATTTGAGTAACGAAATAAAATAGTATCATATTGCATTCTTAGGTATAAGATAAAACCCATCGATTTAAACTGCTGTAAATAAATGATAAAGAAATAAATGGAGAACAGAAAAATTTCTCAACACAGAATTCTAAATAATTTATGTAGATCATCCATCCTCAAAGGCTGAGGAGTGTAACTCTCCGCTCTGTTGCAGACTGTATATAAAAACTTCCTTCTGAAGAGTGCAATATGGAAGGATGGAAAAGAAGAGTAACTTTACAGTGGAGAAAACTTCCAGACCTCACCTTAGCTTCTTAAGGTCAACATCAACAGTGATGCCATGTTGAGAGCATGTACCCTTTTAAGATGTGACATAAATGGTTCTTGACCTCTGGGGTCTCCTTTCAAAAATCCCATAACCCTATTCTAACAAAGAGAAAAAAACATCAACAAATTTCCGCAGAGGAAGATTCTACATAATCCCTGAACGAGGATTCTCAAAACTGTCAAGGTCATCAAACAAAGCACATCTGGAAAAGCATTAAGCAGGAGGTCCCTAAGGAGACATGAGGATTAAATGAAATGTATCCTGAATGTGATGCTGGGAAAATGACATTAGGCAAAAATGAAGGAAATCTGAATAAAGTACAGACTTTAGTTAATTTTAATGTATTCATATTGGCTTACTAATTATAACAAATGCACCATACTAATATCTAAGATCTTAAAACAGGGAAAACTGGGTACAGGGCATATGTTCACAATTTTTCTTTATTTCAATATATAGTTCTAATCGATAGCCAGTTGAAAGGTGCACATATCCAAAGGCTAATGGTCTAATTACTGCTCTCACAAATGGTTCTAAATTATATGGTTCAGGCACTTATGACAGAGAAAGATTGTGGATGAAGTTAGAAATTTTGACTGGAGTTACTTTCTTAGGAGAAATAAATAACTACAGGAGACTGGCAGAAAAATATGTATCATTTGTTTGGGATTTAAAAGTGACCAGATTGATTTTCCTCCAAATTTCAAACCAACATAGTCACCACTGGGCTAAAAATAGGCTAACTTCTACCTTTCTCTCTCTTAGAAATGAGAGAATTTAGTGAAAGAGTAAAATTCGTAGAAATTAATGCAATGCCTTTGAAGAATACGTTTTGCTATACGTACCAGACACGTCCACTCCCTCAAGAATTCTGTTTGTCAAGGACATGAAAGTGTGTGTAAGAAGGAAAATAAAAAGAAATTAAGGTTTCTTGATGAACACACTTAAAGGTGTTTGAATATAATATGGGTTTCCAACTTTCTCCAGTGTGAAAACATCTTTTTACCATAAAAAGTTTAACAAGCCATTGCCTTAGTAGTAAGTTTACTTAAAATGTAGATTTATTGAGAAAAGGTATTGCCATGTGCCTTTAAGAATAACTTTGTAATTCATCCCAGAGATTCATGTCTCGCATCTTGAAAGTTGTTATTAGAACATCCGAATGTTTTGCTTCAAATGTTCAAATATATAGTTTTTAAACATCCACACTGAGCCTAAAAATATGGTTTCCAAGAAGATCGTATTCCTTTCTTGCTCTTTGAGCTGATTTCAAGATGACTGTGTGACTCATTACTCAGGGAAAGTTTCTGAAAGGCACATGTCTTTATAACAGGGAAATGTGACTGAAAATTCTACATCGGATATTTTAAACAACTTTCACGGTCCTACTTAAAATCATAATGGCTAGGTTTATTTCATTATTTAACATAAATGTAAAATTCTGCATAGCTAACATATGAAAAAATGTATGAGAATGTAAAAACAGATTGCCTGAATTTCTAGGTTTATTGCGAGGACTTTTATTATTTATATGAATGTAGTTTCTTTCTGTAAGTTTTACAAAACTCTTATGATTAAAAAAAAATCATATAGAACTCTCTCTCTGCCCTATACCATGCTAAGGAACTGTGGTCCTTTATTCCTTCCATTTCTTGTATTACCAGTGAAATTCCTACTAAATTTCTTATAATCAAAGAGATTTTTATCTTTTCGATACTGCAAATCTTCTAAAAGGGTTATATTTCCCTCTTTATGTTGATCTCCAGTGAACTAGAAGTGAATTAACAGTATAATTTAATATTTTCTAATGTTTCTGATATATATTTTACATTTTTAGTGTAATCCTGAATATTTTGTTAATGTTCAAATATCATCGGCCACTGATGCTCATGTTTTGCCTATTTTTTAACCCAATGTTCTGAATAAATTTTTGTAGTTCAAACTTCTTTTGCAAGCGATAAATGTTACATTCAGACTAATATATTTAATTGCAAGCACATACAAAGAATCAGTAAACTCTTAGTCCTCACTCAAAATGAATTTCTCGCTTCTTTCTCAGTCTCGTCTTCAATTGTGATAACTATATAAAATGAAGGAATAAAAGGAGATATAGTTCTAACATTTTTCTCCTTAAATTTGCCATCTGATTTTTTAAAACTTTTTAAATAACTACTGATAATTTTAATAACATTTTTAAATGAAATATTATAATACTAAACATATGGGAGCCTATTTGTGAATGTCCTTCCATGATGTTGATTGAACATAAAATAATATCCATAATACAGTAGAATTTACTTATTTTTATTAAAATTATTATGTTTGACCTAATCAGAATTACATTTCAGTGGCAAAAATATGATGAATATGCTGCCTACGCTCATTCTCCTTTTATCCTGGACACTTGACCTGACTAACAATTCAAACACTGACTATCAAGATTTTTCTTTTTATAGTAAACTTATTCGCCAGGAATAACTATTTGCAATTCCCAGAACTCAATTCCAAAAATACTGACGTAAATATTTGGCAACATCGAGGTTTTAAGATCACAGTTTAATTGATTATAAGCCAGTGCTCAAAATTCAAAGTGATAAAGGTATACTAACTTTCCAGAAATTACTTTAAAATTATTTTGTTTTTCTGAGAAGCTGATCTTTCTGGCAAGTCACCTGTCAATCTCTCCTGCATGCATCTCCCCTACTCCCGTACCTCTCTCTTCCCTGCTCCCACACTTCTATACTAGCTTACTTCATCAATGACTCTACAATACCTTGCCTGGTTACTTATCTGTTTCCTGGTCTATGTGAACTTGGTAGTTTACTTTCTCCACCATCAGAAGGCCTTTCGCATTGCATTATTATTTTTGTTCCATATCTGTCTCCTCATCTACATTGAGAGTACTCTAAGAAAAGGATGAGCATGTTTTCAAATGAGTATCTCATATTTTCAGGATCAAAAACAGATCACTGCACTCAGCAAATGCTCAATAATGTTCAATGAATATTAAAATAGGAAGAAGAAATGCAGAGTGTAAAAATAAAAAAAAATTCCATAGATTAATGAAAAGGAAAAACTTATGACTCGATGCTGAACCCCCTTTTAATATGGCCTATATACAAAATGTATAAAAATGCTATAAAAACACAAGTTAGAATAAAAATCATAAGGAAAGAGGGTCATTTTGTAAGGAAGTAACAACAACTGCAAACTACTTTAATGACAAATAGAAATGTTAGTGACAAACTAGTGAATGTAAGATATATTGTGAAAACTATTCAACTGTTGATGCTAAAAGGGACAAAACTTGATTTAAATGTATCAGAATTTATCAGCTTTTACAGAGTTCTAATGTTACTAATTTCACGACAAAAGAGAAATTAATATACATATATATTCATAAACAAATGTTTAATTTGGAGCTGATTCCATGAGAGCTAAATTTGGATATGTGAATAGTAACTTTTAAAACAGCATCTGTGAAGATCCATCTGAAGATAAGTTTGACATTTAAAATGTATCCTGTTCCATTGTGAAGAAAAAAGTTGAATTCTTAATAAAAGAAGAAAAAGAAACTTTGTTCTTTGACACAGTAAAATCAAAAATGGACTTTGGTGGATATTATACCCCTCCAAAGATGGCCTGTGTGATGATAAGAAAATAGTATTCGACCTCAGAGTATGTTCCCTACCCCCACAGAAAGGATGAATAAAATTATGTGCAATAGAAAAATCTAATATGACACTACACCCTGTTGCTATATTCCTGATGATCCATTTTTCAGTAACATTTAGTAAATCCTTTACGATATGCTAAGCAGCGTCTTAAAATTTAATTCATTATGCACAAGAAATGTCCGAAGCTTTAAACAACAGCCTAGAAGGATCAAGGTTAATGTAGCCAAAGAAAAATGATTTATTTCTAGAGAAGCAGGAGAAAAGCAGGAAGAAATGGTTTAGGATTATATGAACGAGTTTAGTAATACTGAGGTATCATGCTTTACTTCCCCAACCATAATCTAGATCTGTGATAAATTGAAGATTTTCGCAAGTTTAACTAGGGCTTCTGGGAAGCCAGGTATAAATAGCAGGCTATTCGTTAGGGAATCTGTTATAAAGATGCTTCATGATCTTTGGCAAAGGTAAATCCCAATAACAAGCGTAATCCAACTGATTTTCTCAGACGATGAACAGACTCAATTTTGCAAATCCGGTAGGTTGCCGAAATGAAGCTCTGACCCAAGAGACTGCAATTTTAGAACAGGTGTAACATCTGCCTCTGGGCCATTAATCTCTTGCTTTCTTTGACCTCAGGATTCACCGTCAAATAAAAACACAAATTACACATTATATGTTGCTATTATTGAAAATTCTCTCCATATAGTTTATGGCAGACAATCCAAGGGGGTTAGAAAAATCCTGAAATAAGAGAGCATTTTTGAGCAGTTTATCTATTAAAGAACATTTATAAGTCTATAATTAAGATAAGAAAATACTAGGGCTGTTAGACAATGTTCAACAGATGTTTACTCTGTAGTAGATAAAATTATGTAGTTCTATTTATGAGTCACTTCATGATTGAAGTAAGTTTATATAACACTTTGTCCAAATTTTAGATTGTTAAAAATAAAGATCCTTATCATTGATATATTACTCATGTCCCAATGTACACTGAAACCTTAATCTAATATCTTAGTCGACATGTAAGCAGATTGGTGGAAATAATCTTGGAAATTGCCATCTTGCAAAATACTGAACTCTCCCAAGACCATCTCTGAATTTGAGAGCAGTGTAAAAGCTAAAAAAAAATTACATAATTAAATATTGGTCTTGTTCTAAGAATCTGGAATGCAATTTAGTTACTGAGTCAAAGGTCCAATACATAACATTCACATTGTTTAACAGCCAATTTTCTGGGTAACCAGGATTTCCGTGTGGTTCAAGTATAATAATAATATAAGTAGAAAAATAATGACTCATAATGGAATTATTTTTCAATTCTCTATATAGAATTGTTCTAAATTCTGTATTAAGTTCAAAGTATCTAGTTGCTCCAAATGACTATCATCATTAAGATGTGACACAAACATTTTCCATCTAAAAAGCTTTATCATTCAAACCAGTCTCATTTTCGATTACTCTTGCCATTGTCCAAATATATTTAGGATATGGACAAAATAGAGTAGAGATATTGCATTTCTGTCTAGTACCTGAGGTTTTTCTATTGCTTGGTTTTGTTTGTTGACAGAAATAGTGTTTTACATACTGCAGGAAGGAGATATTATTTAAAATTAATTAACTTTTATGACAAAAAAAAAAAATCTCAAGTACACATTTCTTCCCTAATTGCTGGTTACATTTAGCCAACATTATGGTGAGCCAAAATAGAATGAATTAAAAACATCAGTTTACAGACGCTGTTTAAGATGGCTTGAAACTAAATAAAACAATCAATGAAACATAAATCATGGGTTTTCATATGTGAGAAATAAAGTAACTTTTTATGTATTATGGTAAGATTCTTACTCACAAGCATATCTGAAGATTTAGTACAAAACAGCATTGTTTTCTATATAGTTTGTCACAATTAGAAGTATTTAGTAAAATGTCTAATTGGGGGAAACAATTATTTAGGTGCTGTTATGCCTAATCCTATCCATCCCAATATCAAGACTGCAATAAGTAGACTTCTCATTGTGCTGTGTAGGGATCATTCAGAGAACTGAAAGGAATAGGAAAGGGAAAGGCAGAATGACATTTAAAATGAACATATCACATTTGGTTTATGATGTTAAAATATGTGTGATTCTATGAAGCAGGCGTAGAAGATAACAGTTACAGGATGTGCATTTGACATCTTCTTTACTTTCTATAAGATTTTATAATTCCTGTACTATTTAGCTCTGTACAATACATCTTTATTTGTTAATATCTGAGACCAGGATTACTAGTTAATGAATAATCTAAAATTGAATGTTAGGAAATTTTTATTAAAATGATTAATTTCATAACCTGCAATGTTCAAAACAATTGAGTTAACTAGCCAAGGAAGAATATTTGTTATTGGAGTTTGTTATTCATTAATTTAGTCAAGAAGCAGCTTAAAATATTTGAAATGAAGATGCTTAAAAGAAAATACATAATATCTGTAAAGACATATGTACCTCTATGTTCAGTGCAGCGTTATTCATAGTGGTCAAGACACGGAGATTACTGAAGTGTCCTTTGATAGATGATTGGCTAAAGAAGATGCACATATGTACAATGGAATATCATTTAGCCATAAGAAAAGATAGAATACTGCCATTTGCATCAACATAGATAAATCTTGAGATTATCTTGCTAACTAACATAAGCTTAACAGAAAAGGTTGAGAACTATAGAGTCAGGCTCTTGTCAGGGCTGGGCGTTGGCTCCTCGCAGTGAGAGCCACAGCTGTTCTAATTGCTCTGTGAAGTCACAGGAGCTGTGGCTTCCCCTGCATCTGCCTTTAGTGATCTCGTAACACAATCCAGAAGTGTATGGGAGGCAATGCCTCCTGGAGGAAACTAAGATCAGTGAGAGACATGAAACAGAAGAAAAGGACAAAAAATGCTTTGCCCTTCCTCCCTGCTCACAGGCTGTTCTGTGGCATAGTGGCTCCCCATGTTCTCTCTGGACACATCCCCTTTGTGCAAGCCAACTGGTCAAGTCTTCTTGTAAAGCTATGAGAAGAAAGGTAATGCAGCATCTTTTACATCTCTCCCTCACCTGTGCTGCTCCGGAATTATATCCCTAATAAAGCATCAGCGTACATTCCTTGCCATAGTCTCTTTTTTTTCTAGACTATCTGGGCTAAGACAGTAATCATAATCTGAATCTTGGTTCAACTCTTGTTTATAAGGAATTTAAAACAATTAAATTTAATTCAACAAACATGACCTTCTACATCCCAGCCACTGGAAGGCTATAAACATAAATATAGCTTAGGCTGAGATCTTATGGAGATTTTAGTCTACCAAAGGAGATAAATACATGTCTTAGAGCGATAGTTAACAACCAAGTGACATTCAAAATATTTAACAACCAGTAAGGTAAGGGCACTAGCAATTGCAACAGATAATACCATTTGGGTTGTTGAATTACTAAAGATGCTAGGGCAGCCAGCAGGCATGACTCTCAGAAGGCTAAGGTCCTTATTATATACCAACTAGAGAAGCACTATACTATTTTAACAGCAGGTATGGGAGTCCTGATGTGTAGCATCAGCTCTGCACACCAAATACTCTAAGTCCCAAAAAGGTATGGACAAAGGCTTATCCAAGTGACTGAGATTTTTCATTAGTGGGGCACAAAGTCACACTGGATTTTTGATGAGTATAATCCATTAGTGTAATTTTTTTTTGTAGTAACAGAAAATCAGGTTTAAAAAATTCAGTCACTACTGTTAATATAAAATAGTGTGTCCACTGCTGTATACTAGATATCGATCGATGTTGATAACATATTCAACAAGAAATGTGGTATTTAATAAAGCAGTCATTGGAGCTTATGTTCGTTGAGGATCTATCTATAGTCTTAGTGTAAATTTATACCACTGAGGTAGCACTTCAGCTTAGTTCACAAAAGTTTATAAAAGATAAATTTTTAGACAAACAGAAGCACTGGATTACTGAAATCCTCAGAAAACTTCTGTACTTTATGTATTCACTGTTGGGATATTTTGTCCTCTTTAAGGTAAGCTTTCTACCTGTTTCTCCTGAAATGGATTCAAATGTATAGAAAAAAAATTCATGCACACTTTGAAGTTTGCACTTCAGCTGCAGAGACATAAAGTACTTTTTACATACAATAAAATTTAGGAATCTCTTTGGAAATGTTGACTTCATATCTATATAATCCCTCTATAATTCTCCTTTCTGTAATTCTGGCCAGTTCAGGACGATTCATAGTGGTGGGATAAGCTCATTTACATTCGCCTTACCTCAAAGCACGTGCTGAAATTGATGTGGAATGTCTGCACTTCTTTATAATATATGGGTGACACTCTTTCTGAAAATGTTTCCTTAGTTAGTTTTCAGTTCAATGTGCTAAGATAGCTTGGTGACGTACACAAGAGATTCACCGAGTGGGCCACGTTTCTTAGAACTCTTTACTCTAAAGCCATCGATGTGAAAAAGCCACTCGGCAAAACTCAGCCATAAAATACACCCAATCTCAATAACCTGCCACCATTTCTCCCAAGATAACCTTAAATTGGTGATGATTAAAATCACAAAGGAAAGAAAATCCAGTCACTGAATTACATTCCTCATCATAACATGCAACGAGAGCTCCTCACAAATTCTGCAGCAGGACCTTATCCTGCTCAGTGACGGAATGGAAATTGGGCTCACGAACCTTCTCTTTCAATGTGCATAAAATGTTAAAGTATTTATTTGTCCCCTTTTCTTGCAGGTACTAACGTGTGCACCCTGAAATCATTTTTTTTCTATGTTTAAACCAAGCTACAAAATATTTACTGATGTGAACTGCCTAATTAGGATTTTATAGATTGTTAAAACTCATGCAAACGATACTACAGGGTCTAGTTAATTACACTTGTTTAACAGGCTGTTCGGGGGATATTGTTCAGGATGCAGAGGAGTGATTACCTGATTCTGATCAGAGCTACCAAGGATAGGGAATTCGGCACAGCTCTGAAGGCTGAGTAATAAATTAATATTTGGAAAAGTACAGAAAGTAAACTTGATGAAGAGAATGACAGAGAATTAGAGAGTACGAAACCATAAACGCATGTGTATAAAGTAGGTAAAGAAAAATAAAATTTAGAATTGGAACTTAAAAAAAAATTTTAAATTATTAGACATAATCTTCTCAAATTAAAGATGAAGAAATTCTCAAGAGAAACTGGGTCTTGGCAAATTCTAGACAGCAAAATCTAACCTTTGAATGTGAAATTTGAAAATATAACTCTAACTTCTTTTCCAAAATCCAGACTCAATAGCCAACTGCAAGTATACCCACCTCGATGTTCTAAGGGAATAGCAGAATTATTGTCTAAAATGGAACTTATCTTCTCTTCGAAAATTGTTGTCATCTAAGACTTCCATTTCTGTTAAGACTTCCCATCCCCTCAGGTTCCTAAACCAGAATGTGGATGTCATCCCTGGTTACTGTCCTCCCCATACTTCTAGCCAGCAACCAGATTATAAAGGTTGACTTCAGGATGTATCTCAACTCCCGTTTCTACTCTCCATCTCCTGACATCACTGGCTTAATTCAGATTCTTCGACTCTCATTTAGATTCTTAAAATGGCTTACTGACGATTCAGCATGAAGACTGTGAGATATCAGTAGAGCCTCCTTACTAAACTGCTTGGCTGGCAGTTTGAAGTGTTCTTGCAAAACAGGGTAACAATTAGAATTAGGTTTGTAGATTTGGTAATTATTAACAAGTAATATTAGAAATCATGGAAATGCATGATATTGCCCAGAAAGGGAGAGTGAAAAGAAGAGGTGAGGATAAAAATACAAAGTAATATATTTTGCTTTTTAGCAGCCTACTGCTGATTATTTTCTACGATCTTGCATGTGGATGTGGAATATTTTTCATCGACTCACTAGCTGTCAGAAAATTAACTAGGTAGACTTTCCAAATAATTTCAAGGAGGAATAATAATTAAGAAGGCTACTAGAGTAAAATGCTAAGCTGTTAATGTTTGATGAGTAATTAATCAGTCACAATACAATAACTCTAAGAATTCGATCATATATTTGTGTTGTTAGTAGCAATTTTTTGAAGTTTTAGGAAGAAGGACCCCAAAAACATATTTTAAAAACTCCACAGGTTTCTGAATCATAGCTATTATTCATGCCTAACTATATGAAGACAGTATTAAGAACTATACTGTATCGATGATAATGACAGCCTTATATTACAAATTCCTTTTATCTGTCATCTCTTGTGATCTCAAGATCAGCTATTTTCATTGCTAAAGAAATGTTCTTGATTAAATGACTAAGTGACAGAGGCATCAGTTATTTAATCTCAATATGTTCACCATTTATCTTTTTTCTTTGTATATGTCTAGGGTTTAGTTCTCCTCTCTCTTCAACAATATTTTTCAACCCTCATTGCTCATCAGTTGGAAAGTTTTAAAAAATTACCATTGCTTCAATCTCATCCCAGACATTTTTATTCAATTAGTTTGTAGTTGGATGTGGGCACTTATTTTTTTCTAAGGAACACACACGGTGAAGAATCACGGATTTACACACTCTCTCACTGTTGAAAACTAATCTATACACTCTCGAATTTTATTATTACCTCAATCTCTCACTTTTCTCACCTATAATTTAATGATCCAAATTCGTATTTAACATCTCAACTTAATGTGTCCAAAAATAAACTTTTGACCATTTCTCTCACTAGTGGCTTCCTCTCAATTCACTATTCACCTTCTTTCATGCGAACTACCTAAAAAATATGAAATTTTATTTATACTGCTACCATCCTTGATCTCTCTATTTATATTTTTGTCCTACAGCATCGTCCTCACAGAGCAGTCATAGTAAACTTTTAAAAATGTAAATTGGATAATGTCTGCTTAAAACTCTCCAATGATTTGGTTACACTTAGAATGAGGCCAAATCTCTTCCCATAGCCTTCATATATGTACATGTAGGGGGGTGCTCAGGACATCAGCAGATTGTCAAGTGACACAATCGTACCCATATATACCGCCTAAATGTATATAACAGTTATACGATTATCTTTCATGCAGCATTATTTACAATTGTAAAAAAGTAGAAATACTCTAAACATCCTTCATGGGAAACAATAAAATCAATTTTACATTATAAACAAAGGAGGCCAATGCCTGTGATGCATTGTTTAAAGTGAAAACAGCAAGTTTCAGCCTAACATGTATAGTAGCATCCGCTACATTTAAAATCAGTGCATGTGCACACACGCGTGTGCATATGTATGTTTTATATCAGAAAGTTTTATAACAAACTGTCAGCAACAGTTACTTGAAAAGTGGACTATGGAAAAGGGTGAAATAACTAAAAGGAAGTTTGTGTTTACTTTATAATCTGTCTATCGTCTGAAGTTTACAATGAGAATATGTAGTGTTGGTAATTCAAAAATGATCTATTAGGCAAAAGAGTTGGAGGTGTGTGTGTGAGCGTGCTGCACGTGTGTTGGTGTATGTAGTTTTTAAAATTAAGAGTTAAAGATAAAAGGTGGTGAATATAGCATGGAGGCTATTTATAAAGTCTGATTATCTTAGGTTCCAATTCATGGTGCTTGAGGTAAGGGCTAATGAGCAAGGAATTTGCAAGTTGTTCATGGTGGATAAGAAAACTTTAGCAGTATTAAATGATTTATAATATTCTCAAAATTATAATACTACATATATAGTATTCTATAAGTATTATATAAGCTACAAACACTTATGTCAATTAATAAATGTATAAATATTACAAACATGAATCAAAATATATATGAAACCTTTTGCAGATCTACACATTAGCAACGAGGTGGACACAGAATTGAAAGTATTTATATTTTTATAAGGCTAATAAAATGTAAGAAACTTCAGAAAATAAATTTAATTAAAAATTTTCACCTTTAAAACATTTTGCTTAAGAGAAAAAAAATTAAAAAAAAAAAAAAGAGACTGGAACCTGTAGTCCTACCTCAAAATAAGAAACTTATAAAAAAAGAAAAAAAAATGTGCTTTCTAGTTTTGATGTTTATCAAATATAATTTATAATTTACATTTTAATTAGATAACAATATTTAGAAATACAATTCTTAATAAGTAAAATGGAGTTTAAATTTTTTATATTTTGTATTTACATTAATGAACATTACTATATTTGAGTTGTTTATACTTGGAATAGTTACATTTTACTCTTTTAATCCTTTAGATTATTACTTTTACTAAAACCTAAACTATATTAAAAATATTGATCATGACAATGTAATTACTTATTTTGCTGAAAAAAGTGAGAAAATAACATTCCTTTAATAAATATATAATAATATAGAAATTATTGCATTATTCTACCATTGTTGGTCCATTAATGACATAAAAACATTAATTAAATTAATATATCTATAAATTTTAGTCAATTTGTAGTTATGTAAAAATATAGCTTTATACTTTCTAAAAGCAATTTATTCCATAGAGGGATATATTTTGGTGTAGAAAAACAAACGATATTTATCTCAAATGCATTAGCTTGAGTTAAAACTGTTAAAAATTCAACACGTATCCTGAGTTTCTATTGGAACTCCTGCTCCATGTGTCTCGTTCTACTCACGTGAGTGGGCTGCCACACTGGCCAGGATCACTTGAGGAAGAGAGAAGCTTTTACTGCAGAATGAATTAGAAATACACGGAGCCAGAGAAAGGCTGGAGGAGCCTGGCACACCGATGGCATCCTCGGCAATGGCAGAAAGTAGGCACAGGAGGGCTGCAATCACAGCATCTTCATACCCTCGTGCTCTCATCAGAGCCAAGTGCACAAACTCCCAGAATGTTTCCAACTCACTCCGTGAGGTATTGAAAATTACAACCATCCAACACGTGGACTCTTGGCATCCATTCTGCGACCTTTGCTAAGCCCTGGGGAAGAATAAATATATGTTTCCTACCCTCAAGGTGTCTCACCTATGTAATAACTGAATTATAATAAGGGACAGGGGAAGAGAAATAATAACCGAACAGAGTCGGTCTGATTGGGATCAGGTGGGAGAAAATCTAAAGGCTACGCGAAATACTATACAAGAACCAATGAAAAGATTTAAGAACGGAAACACATCCAGGACCTTCGCTTGGGCCCATAACATCAATAATGACAGTGAAAGGCGTGTGGATGGGAGCTATTTATTAAATCTGACAGCAGCCTGAACTCTTCCTCTTGTACATGAGGAAACGTGGTAGCCTAGTGTTTTTTAACTGTCATCCTCTCAAGGGAGTGTCATGAAAATGAAATATCTTGATTATGAGTCTATCCCAGGGAAAACATCTATAAATAAAGTAATAATTTCTTTGTCACTTCATGAAGAAAGCTACATAAATAGTGAATTGTGGGTATTGTCTGCAGCATCATATCCTATTTCCTGATTTATTTTTGTTTTCTCCAGGGATAGCGACTTGCTTATCATTTTAATTTGCAGAAATATAGTACTTCACAGAGCAGAGATGAAAGGGGAAATGTTTGGACATCTGGTTTTGAAACTGCTTTTAAAAGAGTTCACAATTACTTCACCGAAGTAAGCAGAGGATTGTGTCTCTGGGACTTTGGGGTAATAATTGGGCCAGTGAATTCACTTAACCTCTTTTTGCCACAGCAGAGATGACATGGTAGTGTGAAATTGCACTATGGAGGGCTAGTGTAAATTCCCAGACACCCCGAAACTCCCAGGTCCCCAGAAAGATGGAAGCTTAGGAGCTATTTAATCCAGGCTCTGGCCTTGAGGCAGACGTGTGCCATTTTAGTCAGCTAAGCAGCTACATATTATTCGAGATGGCAAATGTATAAACAAGCTTCCCTATGTTTCAGTTTCATCGTTATATAAAAGTTGTCTAAATTATTATATTTTTATTTTGACTTCTTCCTTTTTAGGACATGCACATAGCCCACTGAGGACCACTATTATCTCGCTTCTTTTTGGTAAGTTTTCTTATTCATCTCCCTATTACGATATTAGAAGTCAATGTTGATACCACATTAAAATATTAAAAAACAACTTTGTAAATACATTTTGACGTTCCAGAGGAGGTAAAATATATATAATTCAGCATCTGGGAGAGAGTTGTATAGAAAACAAGCCCATAGCGCTTTTATCTCACACTGTCGCTTTCTCATGGCTGTCCGAGATGCACAGGCCCTCTGCTGTCATTTCCCCCTGCCTGTCCGGCTCCCCATCATTGCAAATAAACAAACACACTGGATGGTTGAAAGTTACTTTAATGAAAGGGGACATAGTCAACCAGATCATTCACACGAAGATGCTCAGACATGCTGGCATCCGGTTTGAATCGATTAGATTCCACTCTGACATCTGGAATTCGGCCACCTTTCTACCTGATCTGTGGATTTAACATGAGAATTTGACGTCTGCTGCAATCTTGTGGGTTAGATCTACTGCTTTCCTTCAAATAATCCATTTTCCTGCTTTTCAGGATGGACCACACATATGGATTTTATCTCCTCTCCTCTGGAATGCATTTTGATACTTATATTTAAACATATAGAGGTCTGGCCTGATAGGGATTCAGAATATTTTACAAAAGTCAAAAGTAAAACACATTCAAGATGCTTTGGAAAGATACCTAGCTGGAAACGGGTGACTGTCATATCACAAATAATGTGACCAGAGGTAGAAAAGTCAATTAATCATTTTACTCTATATTTTTAAATGTTAAGTCTTATTTCCTTCCATCTTCTAACAATAAGTATAAACAATGATAATATGTTCCATTCCACTTGTAAATAGAAATTCTATTTAATTATCATTGATCCTTATTAAAACACTGAGAATTACACACAGAGGTGTTTTTTTTTTTTTTCCATTTTACATATGAAGATACAAAGGCTCATAATCACCCAGTCGTTAAGGGTTCTTAACCATATATCTTATTGTCTCTTAATTTGTTCAAAAATTCCAGTAAGTGATTTAACTTTTTAAAAAGGAGTCTTAAGATGTGCCATGAAAAAATGATCAGATATTATACCATGTGGTATCAAAGTATTGGGTGCTAACACTAGAGATTTTAGAAGGATATTACAATCGGAATATTTATTTCCCTGAGGCATAGAGACAGATAGCATTGGTTGAATTTGAATTTCGGATGAATAATAAATATTTTTCAGTATAAGTATGCTCTACATCTTGCATGGGACATACTTATGCTAAATTTTTTTTTTTATTCGATATTTATATGTAACTGGGTGGCCTCTATTTGTATTCGCTAAACCTAACAACCCTATTTATAGAGCCCAGCTAACAGTCAGCCTATATGGGCCAAATTGAGTTCTTTGTCCCAGTCTGTATCAAATCTAGAGACATTCAATAAATCTATCAGAAAATAGCAAATTGATGTTCATAGGTCTTTGTATGATGGACGAAGATACTTCCTTTGGCAATTACTATTGTGAATAAAGAAATACGTCTTCATTTATTCAATGATACAGAGGTTTCTGATTTACTAGGTTTTACAAATACTATAGTGTCTAAAAACTGGTTTCTGAATAAATAAATTGATGGCTGTTCGTCAGATGTGCTCAAGTCCTTTAGTTGAATAGTCCAGGGGACGATAACATTGCAAAAACGGTCCAGCTTAAGTGGTCTCCTGAGAGACCCTCACAGGAGTAACTCAGACCCTGGGACCTGGGTACCAAATTCTTGCTTGAAATATTTCTGTACAGAAAGTGAAACAGTCTTATATTAGGTGAACTTCATAATTATAAAATAAACACACCTCTAGTGTCACCTAATAGATTTGCCTTCTCTATCTTAAAATGTACTATATTTTACAACTCTATCTTAAATAGGCATTTCTTCATTTTTCTTAATATTCTTCTACATTAATACATTTTTTTTTAAATGGAGCATCCCTAGCCTCTCTTCCTCTGAGGGGCTGTGGGACGAAGGTGATGGAATAGCACGGGTGCTGGACCCTCCATCCCATTCCCCTCGTCACTCACGTTTCTGAGCATCTCTAGTTCCAAGATCTCTTGGTATCTAGGCAGCTCACAGGTGTCGCTGAGGTCACCAGGGCTTTGAAACACAACCGTCACAGAGATGACTGATTTAAAATTACCTCGAACAGACTGAATGAGATTTCTTTTTATCTTTGATCCAAAATTGCAATCCTTATATTTGCTTCTCAAACTTATATAAACATAGTTATGCACCAGGAGATAGCCAAAGTCGGAAGACAGATGTGATAGAGAAGAGGGTTAGTAACTGAAAAAAGGACTTTATCTCAAAATCAATATGACTAAATGAATGCTGAAGCTATTTTTTTTTTTTACTGTTAAAGACTTTAAAAGATATGATAAGAAAACTTCAAAAAAAATTAGTGACCGTCACTTTAAAGCTAATGCCCCAATCTCCAGGAGTGTGAGTTACTTTTCTAGGCAGTTGGTGACATTTGAGAATAAATTTGGGAAAGCACTCCATTTAAATCAGTGGGGGTCCAAAGCATAATAAACAAGTGAGACAGTGTGTCGGCCTTAGGAGCAAATACGTGTGTGTGTGTTTGTGTGTGTGTGTGTGTGCGCGCGCGCGTGTGCGTGTATTTACACATATATAAATATAAAGAAAACAAGGCTTTACTAAGCTTTAACATGCAGTGAGTAGCCCAGCATCCTCACTCAGTGTGGTACGCAGAAGGCAAGGCTCCTTGAGGAGAAAGTGTGTGTCTCTCTTAAGGATGAAGGAAAGTGACTCCCTCACTCCACCATTTAGGCTCAGCATATTTCAATCTCTCTTAGTTTAGACATGGTCTGTTAAGTGAATTTTAAGCTAATTTAATCTCATTTAGGAAATTAACCTTCATTCATTTGACAAGTGGCTTATAGGTGTCTTCAAAGAAACCATAGGCTGATGATTAAGAATCAAGTAACGCAAGCCAGAAATCATTGTAAAAAAGGTACAGGAAGCTCTTCTCACTGGGTGTGTTACAGATACAAAGTCGTGTTGATTTAATCAGATCTTAAATGGAATCAAAAGTAACGATACAATTTTTAAAATTACTATTCGAAAAATGCTTCATGTCTCTGTGTAACGTGCCTGGCTATCTTTGTGCTTTGGGTTTTGCAGTGTTAGCTAACGATTGTAGGAATCCATCGTAATAGATAACATTTTAAAATACAGAATAAAATAATTTTAAAGTACATTTTTAGCTCTATCTCACTTTTTTAAATTTCTATTTTTGTGTTTTTTATAGACTACGCAATATAATGATTCAGCATATAGCTTATTATATATGGCTTTAAATTTTTTTTAATTCTATTTATTTCAAAAGAAAAAGAAACAAACAGTTCACCCATTTCTCTTACCCCTCAAGCCCCCACTTTTTGCAACCGCCAATCTGTTCTTTATAGTCATGGGATTTTTTTTTTTTTGATTCCACAGATGATAGAGCTTATAGAGTATTTATCTTTCTCTATCTGACTTATTTCACTTAGCACAATGTCCTCAAGGTCTGTCTATGTTGTCGCAAATGGCAAGATTTCATCTTTTATGGCTGAATAATATTCTATTACATATTTATACCATAATTTCTTTATTCAATCAGCCATCAATAGACACTTAGGCTGTTTCTATGGCTTCGCTATTGTAAATAACACTGCAAGAAAGTTGAGTTGCATATCTTTTTAAATTATTATTTTTGTTTTCTTCAAATAAATACCCAGAAGTGGAATTGCTGGGTCAAATTTCTACCAACAATGCTCAAGAATTCCCTTCTCTCCACATCCTCACCGACACTTTTTATTTCTACTTTTCTATTTTGTTTTAAAGTCTATGCAACATAACAATTCAGTATATAGCTTATTGTATATAGCTTATTAATAAATACAGCAAGTAAAACATAATGATGTGTTTTTCACAGTAGTATATATTTTATAATATGCATAGTAAAATAAAATATATTGGGAAAATAGTATTTCTAAATAATAAAGTGTCTCAATAAAGAACTTGGAGATGCCTGGTTTAAACTATTTTGGGGCAGCTTGTAAGGAAAATAGATGTTAGGGGTCATTACAATAGTAACATCGAAGATGACTGATCACAGATCACCATAACAAATATAACCGTAATGATAATGAAAAAGCTCGAAATATTGTGGGAATGGCCAAAATGCAACACAGAGACATGAAGCGAGCAAGCTCCGGTAGGCTTACTCGATGAAGGTGGTTACCTCCACTTTGTACAAAACACAGTATCTCTGAAGCGCAATAAAGCAAAGCACAGCAAAACAAGGGATGCTTATAGAGCCACAGCATTTACTCCTTTCACAAAGGAATACTTTTGCCTATGAAAATGTATGAACTCTCTCAACTTACAAAACTGAAAAAGGCGTCGCCACCGCAGATGACAAGCAGGGGCTTTGCAACGCTTTCCCGTGAGATACTGTACTTTTCTCTAAGGATCTGGATCTCCTAACCCCTGACTTGCGCACAACTGTGCGTGGCCGGGACATTCCTTTGTCATCTGAGGACTAATCCAAATAGAACCAAAGCAGGTCACTGCGGAACGCACAACAGATTGTCCTCTCATATAAATTACCGAATAATCATCCTCGAGGTGTTTAGTAACATAGCTGGTGGCTTTTTCTGTTATTAGCAAATCATTTTGGTACAAGACTGTGTCCTGCACTTTGAATTGCACATCATCAAATGATACTATCCAGTGTTAACCTGTGTCTTTTCGATGAAACCGTAAAGAGTCTCCATAGATGGAACAAACAAAAGCCCTCAGCCCACTGGCATTTTAACAATTTAACTTTAAACATGTGGAAAATAAAAAATTAAAATGTCAAATGGTCTAATCTACTCACTGTGTTTCACATTTAAATTAGCAAAGGAAATATGAGGGGGTAAAGCATGAACTATGTCTCAATTATTCTTCCAGACTAGAAATCTTTTAAATGTATAATCTAGAGCAGTGATTTAAAACATTTCCTTATTGTATATTCATTCATTCATTCATTCATTCATTCATTCATTCCTTGCCTAAAACCTTAGACAGACATGTAATATATAGGGCATTTAAGAGTACAACTGCTATTTTTGAAATAGAAGCAGACCCCTCAAGCTTGCTCACAACCTAACCAGATGGTCCACTGAGACTCTGCATAGTTTAGTTTAAAAAATAGTTCTTAAGAAAATTGCTGCTTGAGTTGGGAAGGTATAACTGTTTTAATTATCATCATGTAGCAAATAACCGTGATAAAGAATTCAGGTATAAGAAAAAAATATATTTAGTGATTTCTATAAAGAATCGTTCATTCATGCATGTATTTATTTATTCATTTTTTGCCATAAAGAAAGATGATGATAGTAGAAAAGCAGCAATCTAAGATAACATTATGTCAAGAACTGTGAAGGGTCTCCCAGTGAACTAATTAGTTAGCCACCACAGTTTCGTGGATGCTGGCATAAGATGAGAAATTCTAAGGTCAGAGGCAAATGACTTTATTACTCACAGCAACAGCCATAGCTAGAGGATTGACATTTGTGCCAGTTCCTTGAACCTGAATTTCCAGAAGACAATGCAAAGAGGGCTTGGTGATACCTGAACACATGGTGGGTCGCATTATAGGAGAGAGACCCCGATCTTAAGGAGCCCCCATCTTTTACAAAGGGCACTTAGCCCACCCGATCTCTGCCCCGGAAGTCAATGAACCTGCCTTTGCTCAGGATGGAGACATCGTTTCTATCTTCTAAGGTTGTTTGCTACACAAACACCTTCGAAAAGATAGTTCAGATTGAAGACAATCAGTACCTCTATGCGCCACTTGTGCAGAAACGCGAGACGCCCATGGAGAATTCTCTTCTGACACGTTAAGCACACAAATGGAAAGGGACCTGAGTAAATAATTATCATAAATTTACATAATATTCTCTTGATCTTTTTGAGTAGCTAATTACTGTTTCTAAAACTTATATGAGGAAACATTAAAGAATTGTACTGAGCCTTTGACACACAGTTGAATCTTAATAAGTGTCTTTTGAATAAATGTATGAGTTAATAATAATTATTTTTCTTTTTACTCAAAACGAAGGGACATTTGGAAGGTTCCCTCAGATATTCACTGGAGCCTCATTATAGCAGGTAAGAGCGAACCAGAGAAGGACCATATGCCAGGCAGCCAGCAGCCAACACCATCAAAGAGGTGCTCCGAGGCAGCACGCATGACTCAGCCAGAAAAGAACCGGATTACCTCCTTGAAATCTGATCACTGATCAAACGGCATAAGAACACTCATGATGTCCCTCAGTAACTGAGATTAATGCCAACTTTCGGCACTTCAATTAAATCGTTTCACCCATTTCCTCATTTTTCTTACATAATCCCAAGGGCAAGGCGAGGGGGGTGGGAGGCTGGATTTACACTACGAGACGGTGATTCGGAATTACGAGGCTACCGAAGTCTCAGGTATAAAGTAATATTATTTCCTATTAGGGACAGTGGGATGACACCTGTCATCTTTCAGGACTTAGCTAACTGTGAGAAGTACCTTCTCTCCAAAGCTGGACTGGTTGGCAATTTTCCTCTATGTTCTTATAGTATCCTGATTGTAGCATTTGAGACTTCCTATTATAGTTATCTATTTACTTGTGTAAATCTTCACATAGGTATAACAAAAATTTAAACCAAGAGTTGAACCATAATCTTGGCTACATACCCAACACATTAAGCACGAATCTATAAAGATGTATAATTAGTATATGCAGAATCAAATAATGAATGATCGATTAATGAAGAGAGAAGCTTCATTGGCAACTTCTGAAAGAATGGAGATAGGCAGACTTTCAAGTCATTTTAAAATGATATTTCAGAAAGGTAAAAGTACCCTTATTCACACGTGCACACGTGTATAGTTCTACCTACACACAGCACTTACAACGATGGCTCTGCAATGGCTAGAAAGTCTGCCACACCAAAGTTTCCAGCAGTTTAAATCATTAAGATATGTCTACTTATGTCATTAAAGTAATAGTTACTTGGAATTGTTCAGATTTATTATTGCCCTTACAACTTTACTTCTTTCAACACGCCAATTAAATACTCCTCTAAATAGGAATGAATCATTTTAGGACAAGCTGATTTCCTGAGATAGCTATACTTCTTGCATGCTTGATGAACTGGCTCAAACGATGACGCCTGGCAGATGACGAACACCATATTTGCTATGGAAAGGTAACTATCTCAACCTAAACATAACACCTGCCTCCTGAACCAAAAGTAAGGCTGAACATATTTCTTCACAGTTCATTCTTCACGTGGTTAGCTGCTGCCCTTATGAAGTCAAAGGTGCATCCTGTAGGTGTAGATGGAGGAAGGAAGGATGGATAATGAATTTGAAGGTTTCTATCCCCAAACCTGCTGTCTCACAAAATTAGGGAAGTGTCCTATCTGGTGCTGTGGAAGAAGGGGAACTTCTCTTCTGATCCGGTTGCATATGGAGGGTTGGGGTAGCTCAATTTTGGTTATTGTTTTCTGAGGTTGATGGATTTATATAAGTAGAGGCTTTAATTGCGTACATTGCCAGTAGTTACGCTCAATGCGTTGTTACTTGGATGAAGGTCTTGCAGAAGCAATGCGCTCACCTCCCTCAGGACTAACCTTTGACTTTCCTGTTTGTCACCACTGTTAGGTCATGCAGTAGGCACAACCCCCTCCACCCAACGACAAACACGTATCCAACGGAAAAAGGGAAATAAAAGTTACCAGCAAGAGTGGCTCGATTACTTCGCCCTGAGAAGCACTGATGGACACTTTGAAATCACTGTTTAGTGAAAGAAAAATGATTTTCTGAAACCGAGCATAAAATGTAGTGTGCAAACATTTCTCTCTAATTATACTTTCATATATTTTTGATCGTGTCCTCTTGCTTTCTGTTGAATTTATACTGAACTGAAAAAGAATCAAGAGCAATTTCCTGTTCTATTCAAGTTAGGGTTTATTAGCATGCAATTAATTAGAACAACAATAATAGTGATGATGAATGAAACCAGGAACAGTAACTACAGGATTCAGCTGGTCTTTGGTAGTTTTGTCTGTTCTCTAGCACTGTCTGAGAGCCAGGAAAATGAAACTCGGGTTCCCAGCTCTACCACACTGTAATCAGTTATGCAATTTGATGACTCATTATATATCTTTGTGCTTCAGTTTTCTGACCTGTAAATGGTCAATATAAGGCTTTCTATCCTTATTATTTTTAGGGATTTCTGAGTATCCAAGGATGCCCATTTCCTTCTTGGAATTCCTTCCTCATATGGTGTTTTTCTTGCTTTTCCTCCAACCATCCTACTATGGCACCTAGATTCTTATATCTTCTCAATTGGACTTTCCCTCAGTCCCAGGAGTGTGGAGTTGATGGCTTCAACCGTAGCAGCCGTTATGTGAGCATGAGGATGAAGCCACACCCTAGGAACAGCAGAGCAGAGAGCTGGAGGAACCTGGATTCCTGGTGGTATAAATTTACCATCTCAACTCTAGATTACCATCCTCTGGATTTTTGTTATACAAGACAAATAAAACTTTTAATTTGTTCGAATCACAAAATATTTGTGTGTGTGTATATAAATTCAAAATTGATCACAGACTTAAATGTAAAATACAAAACTTTAAAACCCCTACATGATAATGTAGGAGAAAACCTAGATGACTTTGGATATGGCAATGACTTTTCAGATACAACACCAAAGGCGTGATCTGTGAAAGAAAGAACTGATAAGCTAAACTTCATTAAAATTAATAACTTCTGCTCTGTAAAAGACAATGTCAAGAGAATGACAAGATAAACCACAGATTAGGAAAAAATATTTGCAAAAGACATATCTGATGAGGAACTGTTATTTCACATACACAAAGAACTCTCCAGACACAAGAAGAAATAAACAACCTGATTAAAAAACCAGCTGAAGACCTTAACAGACACCTCACTAAAGGAGATATATAGATAGCAAAGAAGCATATGAAAAAATGCACCCCATCATATGTCATCAGGGAAATGCAAATTAAAACAACAACGAGATGCCACTGCACACTTATCAGAATGGCCAAAATCGGAACAGAGACAACACGAACGGCTGGGGAGGAGGTGGAGCATCAGGAACTCTCATTCATTACTCATCGGAATGCAAAATGGAACAGCTACTTTGGAAGACAGCTGGCAGTTTCTTACAAAACTAAGCATAATCCTACCATACAATCCAGCCATCATGTTCCTTGGTGTGTATTCAAAGGAATTACAAACTTATGTCCGCCCAAAAACCTGTACACAGATGTTTATAGCAGCAATATTCATAGTTACCAAAACTTGGAGGCGACCGAGATGTCCTTCAGTAGCTGAGGCATATTGTGGTACATCCAGGCAAAAAGATATTATTGAGTGCCCCCCCCCCCAAAAAAAAAAGAGCTATCAAGACACGAAACAACGTGGAGGAACCATAAATGAATACTAATTAAGTGTGTGTGTGTATGTGTGTGTGTGTGTGTGTGTGTGTGTGTAAATAATCATGGATATGTGTCATTATATATTTGTCAAACCCATAGAATCTAAATGAACCCTACAGTACACCATGGAATTTGGTGATGATGTGTCAGTATAGGTTCATCGATTGTAACAAATGCAGCACTCTGTTGATAATGGGAAAGGCTACGCCTGCGTGAGGGCAGTGGGTATATATGAAAAACCTACCTTCCCCTCAATTTTGCTGTGAACCTTAAACTGCTCTTCAAAAAACGAAAAAGAAAAAACCTCCTCCTCTGTCGATTGACGCTTATATTACCTTATGGTGCTATGGTAAAGATTTAATATAAGGTAAATACATTTTCTAGTAAACAGAGGATTTCAGTGATAGTTATTATTAGTAGCAGTAGGGGTAGCGTATGCCCTGTTCTTGCTGTAATAAAGCTCACTACCTGGTGACTTAGTTCACCAGGTTGGCTTAGTTCAACCTATTTTATGAATGTCGATGTCTTTATTAATATTTGGTCACTGCCTTGTATCCATAGTCCTTTTAATTTGCCTGTGGCTCTCATTAGATTTACTGCCAGTGGGGATAGGACCAGTCTTCTCTCTTTTTGCAGCTCCGTAGAGCACCCAAGGCAGCATCCTAACTCTACACAGAGAGTTTTAATAAGTTTTCAGCCCCTGGGATATTTTTTTCAGAGTTAAAATTGTTACAGGAAACCATGGACTGACAAATGAGCTGTGAAGCCATGGGCAGTAAAGATTTACTGCAGGCATGGCATTTCTCTTCCCAGTGGAGCAACTACTGTGTTCTATTTCAGATATTCACAGGTTTGGCAAAGTTTATGGGAATAATCAAGGCATCTGTAATCTCCCCCTTTATCCCATTTATTGAAACAGTCATTTCAGGAACTTCAGAATAAACAATAGTGAAAATATAGCTCTGTCTTAGGTGTTTGGCTTCTGTTGTCTTTATGTCTAAAAGCTCCGGCTCTTTAAAAATTAATATCAAATAAATTTCAGCTCTTGTGGAAAATGAAATTATACCACATCACTTAAGTGAGAAATTTCTGCTGTGAAACTGTTGAATGAGTAGAAAAATGTCGCCGGTGGGGGGAAAAAGCCTGCTCATTTGTATTTTTCACATCCCCAAATACCTCCTCAAAGAAGAGTAATGAAAAGTCTGTGGAGATGGAGAGTAACACGTATCAAAAGTACAGTTAGATCTACTCAACGCTGCTCTAAAACAAGATATTACTGAAGAAACATCAAAACAGACCATTATGGCTAATGTCGAGCCTACCTGTAGACCCCTCAGGGGCCTCTCAATTAGCTCTAGCAGCTGTAACATGTGTACGTTACCATCGGAGAATGCTAATTTTAAAACTCTAATTACATATTAAGAAGGCAATACACATCCTTTCAAGTGATTTTATATAATAATTAGAGACAGTTGATCACACAGACCAAGAGAATGTTATCAAGGGCTCACAGAGTATCTTAAGTGGCACTGAAATAGTGAATATATCAAACTGTAGACATAAAGTGTTCTATACTTACTGATTGTTGGCCCTTCTCTTAATGAGAAAATCTTAGAGACCCAATTTCCATCATAATGTAATTTGCATACATTTGTTACAACCACCTATTTCATCTTTAATGCCTTTTCACCTTTAAGCCAAGAGCTTTTGGTAGGAAATTCTCAGTGTACTGTCCCAGGAAAGCCCAAACTGTCAGATTCTAGATTTCCTCGCCTGGAGAGAGTAACTATATCTTAATCTTTCTATCAGAAGGAAAGAATCATAACTGATTCTCTCTGTATCTAGGTGTCCAACTTCCAATCACAGTGAAACATATTATTAACCTCTGCAAATAAAAGTTCTTTCTTGTTTCCAAACATCCCTGCTATATTATAGGGACAGTCACCAAAACCTTCCGACTCCATCACTCCTACTTTTGTGCTGCAGTTCGGGATAGCGTACAAGCATGGGCTACGGCCCCCTTCTCCAATCCTGTCCCCTTCTCCAATCCTGCGAGGCAGGTGGACTTTTCCCACCCGCTCCCCTCTGAAGTTCTACTTCCAAGTGCGCCTCTTCCCTTCATCCCCTACGGACTGTTCCCAATGACCTCCATTTCTAAAATGATTTCTAGTAACTAGTAGATCTTCAAAATAGACCGAAGAGCCAGAAGACTCAGATTATTGTTAATTCACGCAAATCACATCATCTTATAAGGCTTATTGGAAGTCTTTAAAAAATGTCCCGAACGTTTCACTTTTGTGCCCGTAGGTAGAATAATTTTTGGTTTTTAATTTATCCTCTATCTCTTCTGTATGTATGTTTATTCCCTCTCCCTCTCTATCACTACTGGCAACCATACCGAGAAAAATAAAATATAAGGTCCTGCAGAGAAGCAACGTAGGGCCTGAGACCCACTGATATAAACTGAACATACATTTGCTGCTTTGGATAGGGACTTGCTACCTGTTAATAAGCTTTCCCTAGTACCTACTGTGCCAAATGCTGCATCTATGAATATGGACTTTCTCTGACTGTCTCCCCAGCAAACACTCCATTTCTCTGGTTAGAACTTCTGGATTCCACAGCTTGTCTATTGGACACACCCACTTTCTTGTTCTTCCTTTTTGGCTGAATTTCCTTTAACACTCACAGCACCTGCCCCATTAGAGTTCTCATTTGATGGTTCCTCTAGCTATTCCCCTTCCAAGGATCTTAAACTGTAAGTCCTAATACTGTACCGATACAACCACTATACAAGAGTAATTCTCAGAAGTTGAGAAAGAAGAAACATTCTAATTTCAGTGGACCTTCTAGCAATTAGTTAACTGCAGGTTTACTTGGAGTTATTCAGCATGTCTTTGGGAGGGTTCTATGATTCAAAGCAGTTTCATAAGATTTCAAGGCTGAATTCTAAATAGGTTACATCTATAGCATTTGCCTCAAAATCGTTCCATATAATTTTAGAAGAGAAAATATTATTAGTCAAATAGAAAACAATTAAGTGATTATTATAAGTATACATATTAAATAAAGAGTAAGTGTATCTTTGACAAACAGAGACTCAGACGTGGACAATAGGCTCTTGGTTATCAGAGGTTTGGGGGAGGGAGGAGGTAGGCAGGGTAAAATGGGTCAAATATGTGGTAACTGGGCAATGAACATACAATGCAATATAAATATGACTTACTGTTTGTTGAACTGTATACTTAAAACTTATTAGATTTCATTAACCAATGTCACCATAGTAAAAATAAATTAAAAAAATTTTTTTTCTAAAAGTAAGTGTATCTAGAGTTATGCCCTTCAGATGACACACCTTTGTACTTTTTGAATAGAACAGATTTAAGTATAATCATCTCAATCACTAGGCATATTTTATTGCAGTCATTACACAATAAGAAGATATTTTAAAAGTTTATCTAGAATCAAAACTATGCCATTCTATTGACTGTTGAATATTCTACATAAACTTTATGTTCATTATAAATTGGAGGTTTTAGGTTTAAACTATCTAACTCATTTATTTAAAATAGCGATAATTTTTTTTACTAGGAGAGAAAATTGAACAATTCTGTGCCTATCTCCTTTTATTTAATGAGTTAAATGGTAATTCTGAAGTCATCATTAACTAACCCATCTCTAGTTCACCTATCAAACAGGGATATCTTGAGATAAACTGCGTCAGTGTCTAAGGCTGAACTAGAACTTCAAGAAGCTCGGAGCTGAAACACCCTCCGAGCTTGTGTATTCACCAAGGTTCTCCTCACAGCCTTCCGCACTGCTGACGCTGACTCGGAATGACTTGAATTGTCTGCAAAGAGTGTACGACACAGCTCACCTTCTGAATATCCCTCTACTGCTGTGAACCCAACAAGCCTACACTCCATCTCAGGCAGAGTGACGTTAAGACAAATCCTGGATATTTTTAAATTAAAAAGAAAAAGTGCGTGTGTGGGCGTACTTTTTACCTCGTTTTGAATCTTCCAGTTCTGGTTCTTTTGCCTTGATTCTGGTTCTTTATGCAGTGGATCAGTACATACGATTCCAAAATCATGTTTCATATTGCTTAAGGAAAGCAAATAACTAAAACGTGCCCTGCTTCAAAAGCAAAAACCTTGTTTCTGTTATACCTCACTTTTCTTCTGTATTTTATTTAAGAGATGTCACTTGTTTTCTTTCATGTTTTAGAGCGGGTAGGTCAGATATGTTGGATACTGATTCCTAAGTGCCTTACAAGGAAACTTTAATGGAGTTAAGATCATCTCTTAAGGGAGTAGGTGTCTCTCATGCTACAAATGAAGAAACTGGAGCATAATGAACATTGCTGTCCTTTAATTTTGAACCAAGGAAATGAAGGAAATTATAAAATAATTAAAAATGGCAAGGCTATTATAATTTTCAATTCCATTCAACAAATATGTATTGAGTGCCCCATATGGACATTCACGAACATAGTTAATGATCTATTTGAACAACGTACTGAATCTAAAACAAACTTAATGTGCTCTTTTAATGATTCTTCTCTAAACTTCTTATCTAAAACTTAATGATTTAAACGTCTGAAACAGAACACGGCTATCCTAATACTGAGCTAACTTCAATCTCGAGTTTATTTTGCATACATTATCAAGGATATAAATCTGAATTATATCACAGAAAAGGAGGAAACGAAATATTTAAAGGGGACATTTCTATTGAAAGTAGGGGTAAGAACAGTTCTGTTATATAAATAATGTCCAATCAAAATCCTACCGATGTAAGCAGCCCGGACTGTTACTTTACCTTTAAGAATCTTCTGGTGCCAACTGTGATTTGTATGAAGGCTGAGATGATTATCAGACTCTTAAGATAATCCTTTAAGTAGGAAGATCCCCAGTTACCAATGTCTCCTTTTCGGTTTGATTTCTGGAAGTACAACCTGATAATAGAATGGCTTAATGCACTTCTAATGTACTCCAGTTATACGCTCAGCTTAAATAGTTAGCATCAGACGACTTTATTATATCTTCCAACTTATGTGAAAAGCTAAAAATGTTTTTCCATATTTTTTCCTAGTTAACATATGTGGCTTAATAATTCAGACTAACTCCATGTCTTTAAGACCAAAAAAAAAAAAATGATATTAAGGTGCTAAATCTCTGTGCTATTCTCTGAAAGCTTTTACCTCTGAAACACTAGAATTATGGATCATTTATTTAGTACAAAAGTGTTAATAGAGGAATACTTATAGCTTCGTTCTAGCTCCCACAGGAAGAATTTCTTGTTAATCACTGGCTTTTCTCATCTCCTGCCATCAACCTCTAGTCACAGAGAACAGAGCATCTCCCCTGGGCCTTAAAGGGCAACTGGGGGAAAAAAAAATGGTGTATTGAGGAAGAATCTGAGAAGTATCCAGGCTCATTAGGATTTTCTTTGGAGAGCTAAAATGTTGTTCAGGTTGAAGGGGCAAAAAAGGATGGGGATAAAGGAATCTAGGAGAGAGACTAGAAAACTTGTTATGTATCTGCCTAGAATCCAAATAACATGTTCCTTCTTTTATCAGCAAGGTAGCAGGTCTCCATCTTTTTGTACATCAGGCTATGGACAGAGATTTTAACTTTGAACTGATGACTCTTGAGAACCTATCAGAGTCCTAGGAGAGAAAACTGGTATTTGAGAAAGACTATTATTTAAGGAACACACTATTTTTTGTCCTTTAGAGATCTGGTGTCTAAGGCTTGACTTTGATATCAGGTACAACACACACATGCACACAACACATCAAATTACCAACAAACTATCGTTCAGTATTAATTTAGTCATTTACTTTTGGCTTTCATTGAAAATCAATAGACAGAATATTTTTATGAAGAATTTTTGCATCTTTTACAAATTCAGTGTTCAGCTATTATAATTTATTGACCTTAACTCTTATTTTTGGATCCATGTGATAAATTTCTTTATAATCTTTAATGCCAGGAACATTGGCATTCTTTCAATAACGTCTGTATTTTATGTTGTCTGATGAGTAAAATTACCCAGCAGTTTTTTTTCCATACTTGCCTTGGTTTTGGAAGCTCGAAGCTACATTCTACACTTAATTATATACACTATATTTTCTTATATGTTTATGTTTGATATTTTATATGGTTTTAATTACATATTTCTATGGTATAATGTTTTATACTTTATTAACAACATAAACTGTACATGAATGGAATATATATTTTATGCATCAGTAAAAACTTGTTACTTTTGTGTGTTTGTGTCATTTTATTTAGTTTTGTTTTTTAAAAAAATAAGGGCGTATACAAGTGGCAAATGAGTTGTACGAGTAGTAACAGATTATATAATATAAAACTCAGCAATGCTTTGAAAGAAAACATAGATTAAAAGATATCGCCTACCTTGTTTGTCTGTCAATGTTCCCATTTAATGAAGTACCCAGATTATAACAGAATATAAAATTGCATTCTAAACCATTTAAGCTACATACTCGTACAGAATTTTGAGATCAGAGCATTCTGCAATGACCTTAACTTTTAGATTGCATTTTCAATTGAATAAGATAATAATAGTGTTGAAGGGGGAAAGTCTAATTAGTTGACAGGCTAGAATTAATTGGAACTATAATTTTTTATTTGATCTTTTCAGTCACCTCTGTCCATTTTGATTCATTTCTCCTATTTTGACACTAAGTGAAACTGAATTATGTCAGTTACTAGGAAATTCGGATACCTATGTAATTTCCCCAAGGTTTATTAATTCAGGATAATCATGTAGAAGCTCCCGCGAGAGTTCCTAGCACATGGTTTACCCATTACATTCCAACACAAATAGAAGTGAGATACCTTAAAAATAAAATAAGGAACCTGGAGGTTGGTGTTGCATTACGTTTGTTGCATTTATTTAAAAACCATAAATCAATTGGCTACAGATAACACGTTTAACTCTGAAGACACTCATCCAAAAGCTACTATAAGCTGATGCCTCTACATGGCATGTACATGAGAAGACATGCTATCTTCACGGCTCTTCTCACAAGATCAATTCAGCAATATCGCTTGGTAACCAAGATGAAGAAGATCAGAACTCAGCCTGTATCCTATCCACACAAAAAAATTTTAATCAACAGCTAAGACGAAATTCAACAACCATATTGGGCACATATCAAAATGAAAATTCACCCTGACACAGACAATAGGTTTCCGTCAACAATATTAACTATGCACCTATGACATTCAAAATGTTTGTTGCATGCATTATTTAAATATACTCTATTGGCACCATCAGAGAGAAAGAGAGGGAGAGAGAATATTATGCTAGTGCATAGTTTCAAAACTAGTAACTTATAAGCTAGGAATGACATTGTCAAGATGGCCACATATGGCATTCTTGATTTCAGTCATAAGAAGACCAAATAGCAACTATCGATAGATAAGACACCACTGTGAAAACCCCAGAACCCGGGGATGAGGCTGAAGCATGTCCCCGGGCCACAGAGCCTGTGAAGGACCATGTTAGAAAGGTAAGGGGAGCAGCTGCACTCTGACCGTGTCGGCCCTCCCCACACAGTGCCTCAGCAAGAGGAGATACCTGGTTTCTCCGATGAGGGAAAAAGAGCTTAAGGTGGACATTAGCTTCCTCAGCATTGCAGGGTGCATCCCGGGAGACCCGCTTATCTCGCAAGGATCACAGGGGAGACCTTTGGGGCTTGACCACTGAAGAGAAGGCAGCGCAGGACACGCAGCAACCAGTGCTCAGATGCTGGCGGGCCCCAGTCCTCCTCAAAGCTGCACTTGAGGGGAGATCCCAGCCGGCAGCCCTGTGCACCTGCTGAGAGGGACAGGTAGCCCTGTCTGGCCAGGGAGTTCGGTGGGCAGCTCTGCCTGATTTGGGTCCCCAGCCAACAGGGCTGTACTGGTCACGGAGACTGCTTTACTGTCTCACCTGAGCAGGGCAGCAAATGCAAAGCCACACGTACTCTTGAGGCTAATCCTGCCTGACCAAGAAGCCCAGCCAGAGGAAGCAGGCAGCAGCTCTGCCAGTCAGCAGGGCCCAGCCAGTGTGTCTGACTGGAGCTTGGTGGACAGCTCTGCTTGACTCAGGCCCTGAACCAACAGGCCGCACTGGCCTCGGAGCCTACCCCGGGTCTGGGAGCGATTTCACAGCCCTGTCCAGCTGTTGAATATGGCCTCCAGTCCCATGTGATCAGGAAGCCTGACCAGAGAATGCGAGCAGCCAAAGAGCTCTTTCTACAGCTGTGCTTGGACAGGGAATGACGCCAACGGCTCTGCCCAGCTGTTAAGTATAGCCTCTGGCTCCCATGTGGCATATTTTATAAAAACAGAAAAAAAGCAATCCTGAAATTCACACGAAACCAAAAAAGACCCCAAATGTCATAGCAGTCCTGTGAAAACATAAAGCTCGAGGCATCACACTTCTCGATTTCAAACTGTATTACAAAGCAAGAGTAATTTTAAAAGTATGGTACTGGCATAAAAACAGGTATATAGACCAATGTAACAAAACAAAGCATCTACAAATAAACTCTTGCACATACGGTCAATTAATATTTGACAAGGGAGCCAAGAATACTCAATGGGAAAAAGACAGTCTTCGATTAATGTTACAAGGAAAACTAAATACTCACATTCAAAAGTATGAACCTGGGCGACATTTTACGTCACTCATAAAATTAACTCGAAATGGATAAAAGACTTAAATGTAAGACCTGACTTCATAAATCTCCTGGAAGAAAACATAAAGTCCTTTTGAAATTGGTCTTGGCAATGATTTTACGAATATCATACCCAAAGTATACCAATGAAATAAAAAATAAACAAGTGAGACTATATCAAACTAAAAAGCTTATTCACAATTAAAGAAACCATCATCAATATGAAGACAATGTACAAAATTGGAGAGTATATTTGCAAACTACATATTTGAGACACACACACACACACACGTTATTCATACACCTCAATATCAAAAAGAAAACAAATAATCCAATTACAAAATGGGCAAGAAACCTAAATTGACATTTTTCCAAAGAAGATATACAAATGGTCAATGGGTACAGGAAAAGGTGCTCAACATCATTAATCATCAGGGAAATGTAAATCAAAACCTCCATGAGATATCCCCTCACATCTGTTAGAATATCTATCAAAAAGACGAGAGGTAGTGAGGATGTGAATAAAAGGGACTTCTAATGCACTGTTGGTGCGAGTATAAATTGGTACAGACACTATGGAAAATATGTCGATTCTTAAAAAAAAAAATTAAAATTTTTAATATCAAATAATCTACAATGTGCATCCTGTTATATAATCTTTGCATTTTCATTTCTAGAAGTGAAATTAATGAATTTAAAGCATATATACTTGTTTCTTAAATAGATTTATTAACACAAACTAAATAATAATAGATTATTGGGAAAAGAGAAAACACAAAACCATTCAATCAATAAAATGTCTCATTTTGCCAGAATATAACATCAAGAAAAAAAAATCAACACACTTCATTATATATTTTTTTTCTAGTAATGCAGTTTCTTGTGGCACTCCTAGTCTTAAAAATTACTTTTAATAAGTGTTAATTGATATACTGTAGTATAATATTCTTCTTTAAACTGCAGTCTGGATTAACCTAATTGAATTTACATTGCTGAGTAAAGTAATTAAATTGTGTCAGGCAGTGGTGGCTATGGAAAACTACCAGCAAGAACACAAACAGTAAGTGTTTGAATGTGAGATGATAATAAAGTTTTATAGCACTCTAGGATTCCAATTTCAGAGGCTTAACATTATCTCTCACGTGCATAAACGTAAGTATTTCTGTCACTGTGCAAGTCCATAAGTTGTATCCTACTGTGGTAAGTGTAAGTGACAATTACAATCATGTTTAATACATACTCATACTATAATTACCATGAAACACACTGCAAACTATTAAGGAGAGAAAAACTTCTGAGTCTGTAATTGAAAATGCTTTCCCTCTGTAAGTGGGTTTAATAGCCCAGTTGGAAGGTCATACTTTATAGGACAACAATAAATCTCATTTGTCTTTTATTCAGATTTCTGAGCTGAAAAGAAAGACTTATCTTCTATAATCTGACACATTATATGACTGACTGAATAGATTTTTAATAATTAAAGAGCTTCAATTTCATAGGAAACATAATTGGGTAACCCAGATTAAATTACTTCAGAGATTTTTTTTGTTTTATCTTGTACTGGGAAACAATCAGGTTATTTGCATGTATATATTTGAACACAATTATCTGAGAATTAGCTTGTATGTAATGTTAATGAAACTCTGAAGTTAGTGAATAAGTATCCTAAACCAATAACACACAGAAAATAATTTACTAGCTACCTTGTTAAATCTTTTTAAAAAATTATCAGCCCACTTTTTCTCAAGGATGCGTTAGAAATAAATTATCGAATTGTATCCTAACTAGAATACTTAGTTCTTAGACTACATAAAGAGGCATCTTATAATTTTCTAAGCATAGCAAAACATTTTACATATAAGGGCCAAATCCTCAGTTTGTGAAGAAATTTAGAACTAGTTTATATCTGAATTAATCTATCAAAGTTTTCTATGAATAAATTATATACCACCAATTAAAAATGATAATTTAACATTTATAAGAGGCAAACTAATGAATGAAAGTGGTAGTATTTCATATGATTTGCTTCTATGCTCAGGTCAGCAAATATTTTCAAGACGGGCCATTTAGTAAATATTTTAGGCCTCGCAGGCAAACAATTTCTTTCACTCAACTTTGTTGTTTTAGCACACAGAGCAGCCACAGATGTTATATAAACAATGTGTTCTAATAAAGCTATTTGCAAAAACAGGCAGAGGGCTGGATCAGCCATGTAGGCCATAGTTTGCCAAACTCAGGCTCATGCCAACCAATAAACTAAATCTTGAGAGGCTGTCATTTCTAGCAGTTTCAACATTTTCTCAATGGTAAGTTCTCTTCCCTATGTGTCATGACTTACTCCTGGAATATACCATTTCAGATGCTCCAAATTTTATTATGTTTTCCCAACTAGTAATCTTCAAAAGTGCCTGGTGGAAAACCTCTCCTAAAATAGAGAGTTTGAGTAAATAACAAAAACTTTGATAAATTTATATGCCACATGCTCAAGACTTCTGGCTTGTAATAAGTTATCAGCCTTTAATAAAAAATTAAAGTCAGAATAACATGAAAAAACAGTAGTAATAGCAGATACATGAAATGTAGCTTATTCAGCATTACTACTGGGAGAAAGTCATTTCCCTCTGCTTCCTGTTTTTTGTTTGTTTGTTTGTTTGTTTGTTTCCTTTTAATTGGAGACCATGGGTTTGTCCCTCTATTCTCTCATCATTTATCTTCAGTGGACAGGAGTGATTGAATAATCTGATTGGTGGATTTGAGAAAAGAAATCGCACATACCTTCTGGGTCTGATCTCTTTCTCAGAACAGAGGAAGCACACTTTTTGTTCACTCTTTCTGACCTGTAATAATAAGGATTTTAGGAAAGGTTCTTCCCGTCAAGGGGAGGTATGTACCTGAGACTGCGTGAGAAGTCAATGTCCCTGAGAGAAAAAGTTCTAGGAAGGCTACTATGCCCACACATCAAAGCAGGGTCATCTAATGATCCAGCTTGCATCAGTAACTATAGCATTTGAATATACCTTATATTGTATCAGATAATAATATGTCTGTATACAGGTAAAAAAAAAAAATCTGTCATGGGCTAGCTTGTGTCCTGCAAAACTTTGTATGTTGAAGTTCTAACCCTGGGTACGCAGAATGTGACTGTATTCAGAGACAGGGCCTTTAAAAAGGTAATTAAAGTGAGATCATAGTGGTATTCTTATGAAATTGTAACGTGAGATCAATAACTGGTATTCTCATGAAAGGAACGGTGGGAAAACAGTGTGAGGGCAAAGAGGGAAGAGGGCTATCAATCTACAAACCAAGAAGAGAGGCCTCGGAAGACACTAACCTCGATGTCAAACTTCTAGACATCCAGAATTGTGAGAGAACGAAGTTCTTTTGTTCAAATCACACAGTCTGTGGTACTTTGTCATGGCAGGGTTAGCAAACAACAGGGAGTGGCTTAGGCAACACAGATATTTCTTAGCTCAGAAAAGACAAATGCACAACAACAACAACAACAACAACAACAACTTTAGCCTAGAGCTAGCGGGGCAGCGCTGCGAAGTCCTCAGAAGTGCAGGGTCTTCCCACGTGCTACACCAGCCACTATGTCTGCATTCAAGCCAGAAAGAAAGAAAAGACGGAGAGAAACCTGGGCCTCCTTGTAAAAACATTTCTGTTTACAAACCACTGGCAGAGCTTAGATACACTGCCACACCTAGTTGCTGCAAGGAAAACTGGACAATGTGGTCATTATTCTAGGAGGTCACATGCTTCACTAAAAACTAAAGGCTCTCTTACTGAAGGAGAAGAGAACAGATATCAGCAAAGAACTGTCTCTCGTGTGGATCTAAACCAAGCAAAGGAAGAAAGAAGTGTTACACATTGATTCCCTAAAGAGCCAGAAACTTTTAAAGGCAGATTTATTGAATACTAGGTAGTACTACAGATTAGAGAAAGAAGTGACATTTGGGATTGCCTTCAAAGACAGATGTGAGTGGAAAAAAAAAGACATTTGTATACAAGAAATGATCCTTAAGATCCACATGCTTTTGAATGGAGCTGGCTTTTGAATGGGGCTTCGGCATAGCTAATTTGATTGTTTTGACCATTTTCCTGGTTATTACCATTTGTTAGCTTCAACTCAATTATGTAGTGATGCACATTGTTAAGACAGTTAACATTCATTCTTATCTGCCTAGTGGAAAAAGCAGAACATAACAAAACAAAACAACCACATGGCCTGTTATTGTCTGTGGCCCTAGCCCTAGTCTAAAATCCATGGAAACCAAAATGCAGTGGTATAGAAATAGAAAAAAAAATTATTTCAGAAGTCGCTATGGATAATATCCCATGAAATAATGCATGTAGAAACACTTTGACAAGTAAAAAGAACTATGTAAATTCAAAGATACATTATTATAAAGCAAGGCACCCATTAATTTAAAACAAGTCACAGAAAGGTTTTTTTTTCTTGATAAATGATAAATTACGAAAGTTAAAATGTTCTATTGAGTTTGGAATCAAATTCAAGTTTTCTTTGCGTAACATAGTCTTGTGATAAACAGTGTTTGAACAAATTTTTGAGATATTTAGAGATTAAGGCCTTGGGTATTTTTAATTACAAAGTTTTTAAAAAAATTATTTTATTACTTATTCTATTCTCCTTAGTCAAAGTATCTAGAACAGTAGAGAATATGCATGCATAATGATATTCAACATTAGCTTGAGGTCCTGATGTTCAACTCTCTATTTTTGAAGATTATAGAGTTCTTGATTAAATTTTTGTGCCTCCAAAGAGATAGTTTTAATTTGTAATGAAAATGAACTACACTGGCTTTTACTCAAAATATAGCCTTCTATGGGACCCTTTTGTATAAATGTAAACCATCTTTTTCAGTGCTATATTCTAATGTCCAGAACTCTCTTCCTTTATCAAGGAAACTTTCTAGTTCCCAACAAACAAGTCTTGAAATCCCACCCCTTCTGTGGGATCTTAAGTTGCTTATGGAAACTTGCCAGAAAATTCTCCTCACTCTAGTTCATGATTTGCACTGAAAAGTAGGGAGTGTTATTAACTGGTACAACTTTCTAGTCAAATATGTTTAACTAGAAACTTTCTAGTTTAATACGTTTTTGATAAAGAGGAAGATAATTGAGGGGGAAATGAGTTTCACCCTGGAACGGCCACACTTGCAGTAGACACATAAAACTGACATGACAGCAACACTATTGCTTTCTGGAATCTGGTCGTCTGGTGTCCGTTCCCCTGACATTTCTTACTGTCACTTATTGTAACTGTCACCACTGTCTAAGTGCACAAACCCAGCACATCTCGGGAATTAATAAGCGCTAATTAATTAGACTTTTGCCTTTCATTCCCCCTGATTATATGTTTCCTTAACATCTGCCCAGCAGGTGACGGCAGACTATTAGCAGACAAGGGGTTGAGTGTTATCAGCAACAGGCAGCGTAGTGATCTTTCTTTAATTTGTTCTTCGGGTATTCATAGCAATAAATGACCGTTTTATTGACAGTTATTATTCAAGCTTCACGTGATTTAGACAGTGTGTAGAAAAAAATTTGTTCTTAAGAAAGAATAGATATCGAAACTCATGAGAAAGTCAATTGAAAAGTGACCTGTGACAGCCTCCTTAACCAGCATTTAAAGCTTTCCTATCTATGAAAGTTTTCTTTTGTTTTACAGACATTCTGATCAAATCTTTAGTAAAACACCACTTTGTGAAAGTGACAATCACTTTTCAACAATAATCACAATAAACCTTCAAGAAAATCGACTTTTCCAACACAATTCAGCCCTAACGTAAGCTAAGGATTTTAAAGCTTTGGGGGAGAGAAACTGCTTGACTTTTACAAATGTTTTCAGAAAGCAATGTATGTGAAAGAAAAATACTCAGAAATAGTCATAAAACGTTAATCTTCTCCTTACATACCATTAAATATCTATGTGGAATCAAACTGTCAATTATAAAAGAAGATATTTTCAAAAACTCAATTGTCATGGCATGAAAATTTTAAATGTGGAGCTTTTTCCCCAGTATTAGCAAAAAAAAAAAACCCCGAAAAGTGAAAAGAACGAAATATATTGTTTTCGACGATTAAGATGAAATTAGGGGGGAAAATTGAGCTTTTTACTTATTTAGAGTACGTTTCAAGCACATGCCAAATATTTATTTTTTAAAATATTACTCAGATATTAAGCCATTAAGAATGTCTGAAAATATTCTCCAAATCAGAAACTACACAGGTACAATGTTTTAACAATATAATAAAAATAGAAATTTATATTACATGTAAAAGAGTTTTTCTTTAAAATATTTTTGATTGAAAAGGAAGGAAAACTTAAAATTAACAGATTTTCTTGAAAACTGTGATATTCAAAAAAGTACAAATAAAAATATAAGGGAAGCGACCAGGCTACATATAGAGGCAAATATATCTTTAAAAAAAAAAAGTTTTTATTTATAAATATATAATAATAATACAAATAAGTTCAAAAAAATTTCATTTCAAACCTTCATTTCGAATCAGTCTAAGAAAAATAACAATTTGAGGTTTAGCACGTGCAAATCTTGAATTATATCAAAGCACTTTCCAGTAAAGAAATAGAGTAAATGGCTTTGTTTCTGAGGAAAGCAAACCTAAGTTAAATCAGTTTAAAATATCAAATAAGACGTTTGAACGAGAAGAAGGAAACATAACCTGATGAAAACGTTCTTGAACAGCACACGATGCGATGAACTGCCATAGAATCGAAGCCCCCTGTGCATGTTTGGAAACTGAGGGGAGATTCGGGCATTTGGAGTGGTGTAAGCATACTCTTGCCTAGGGCTAAAACTAAAAATTCTCTCAGAATATCAGATTTAGGATGTTTACGAGCCTATGTTAGGCTGATATAAGCCATCAGCTTAAAAAGAATATGTAGGTCTAGAAATTTATATTCATGTTATATCCTTGCCTTCAATACAAGGGCACTATGTGGCAGATTCTAAGATAAAGGAAGATCGTCATGGGAGGTGGTGTTCATAAATAATTTCACCATTTCTAGAATCCTCTCGTGATGACTCAGAACTATAAGAGAGCAAAGTGAGACAATGTAGTTATCTGTAACAAGGTAAGACATGTTTCAGAGATTCTTCAACAGTTGTTATTTTTTCTTAGAATAGTCAGCTGTGTTACAACAAAAAAATAGATATAAAGATGAAACTATAATAGAGGAAAATTCGATTTATGATTTACTTATCAGAACTGTTCTAAGTCTCAGGAAAACCAGAATTAAATTATTGGAGGAAAAAGTGATTGCTCGTTTATTGTTGTTGTTGTTGTTATTATTATTATTCTGAATTAGTTAATATACTTTAAAGTTGGGAACAAATTCTCAGGAATCCTGAATACTTGGAAAGGTGCTTTGTACCTCCCATACTATAAAGAAAGAAAGCAAAAAACAACGAAACTGGGTTTTTCATTTTAGACCACTTTCTGTACTAAACAAAAATTAAATTTCTTTTGGCTATTGTATAGTGAGTCACACAGGACTTTTGCACTTTATCAAAACATTTCTGGCAATCAGGCTTCCCATAACATACAGAAAAGCTGTTGAACAAATTTAATTCATCCATCTGTTACTCCATACAGCTATTGTAATATGCAATTCTATGAACAATTGATTACTTTGGTGTTGAATTAGTAGCGTTTGGTTTTATATCATTTGAATTTTAAATATGTCTCTCTGATGTGTTTTCATAACTACATTAGGTAGATATTTTAGCTAATAAAGCAAGTTCATGGAGGGTAATTAACTCTCGCTTTAATGCTGAATGACACACATCGACAGATATTTCTCACTGAGCAAATAACCCCTTTGTTTCCATTTTATTACCGCGGAGTTGTTTCTTTCAACAATCTATAACAAATGCATTTTCTTTCAACAAACTTTTCCAGGCAATTTTAAAGAAAAATTACTCACAAATAAAGTCATATTCAGCTCAACTGAGTAAAGACGAGAAAAATTTTATCCTAAGAAAAGCTGTAGAGATAGTGGAAACTGTCAAAAGTCAAGGAATTCTTGAAGTAAACAAATGTCAGGTATGTGTAGCTCTCACAGCCTGAAGAAAACTGTGAAAATGTGCTAAAATATGTATTTGATGAGCACACTAATGGTGACCCAGGGTTGCTTAGCCTCACAAGATTATACTTAAAATAACCCTTTGAATTCACTTGTAATTGCATATTCTGCAAATGACAAATAATTTCCCTTCAAATGAACAAAATGTGTATCTATTATTCCTTTATATATACATCACTATGACATCCATTTTCAAAATGAATCATTTAAAAAACATTCTAAAGATATATATCACCAATTTTGCTTCCAACTCCCTACAGGTATTTCTTAATCTCTAAATTTCTTTCTGTTTTTTTTTTTTTTTCGCTTTCTGCATGTTTAGAGCAAGTTAAAAATATGCTTTGCTTTCAATAATTAAATATTCTGTATGGAAAATATTCAGTAGTTCTTTTAGTATTTCTTATTAAAAATTACTTTTTATTCATCAAAGCTGAACATTCCAGTTTTTATTACAAACTAGTTATTGTACTTAGATAAGCAAGGAAGAGGGACATTAATTTATATTTTATCTTACCCCAGTGAGTCTAAGATTCACATGCTGAAAGCCAGAAGGTAATCCATTAAGTATTTAATCTATTTAAATATATTTAATATAAGTTAAACTGTTTAAAGATAGTGCTTTTCTTATATTCCTAGTTGAAAGTAATTTTATTTTTATATAAGCATTTATGTTGTTGTAATAGTAAGATTTTATAATTATAAATGTGATGTATTAAATTGTAGAAATTTTATCATAAAAGTAAAATTCAGATTACTTGCATCGTATGATGCAGACATAAATATTGTTAACATTTGGGAAGTTTAGTTCCAGTCTTTTCACAATAGAAAGGTATAGGTAAATAGGGAGGTAGATGAGTAGTAAATGCATAAATGGAGATTTTTTTTTAGAAAATTGGAGTCATACTGCTTAGAGAGCTTAATATTATATTGCGAGTATTTTGTCCTGACGATAAATATTCTTAGAATATTTTATATTTAGAAACAACATTTTATTTTATGTTGTAATAATTTTTTTAATTACATTTATTCGGTTGACATTGGTTAATAAAATTATATAGGTTTCAAACACACAATTCTGTAAAATATTATCTGTACATTGCACTGAGTGTTTACCATGCAAAGTCAAATCTCCTTCTGTCACCATATGATTTGACCCCCTTTACCCTTTTCTATCTCCCTTCTTCCCCCTTTTCCCTCTAAAGACTCCAATAACAAACTATTAGAAATGGTAAACAAATACAGTAAAGTTTTAGGATAAAATATCAATGTTCAAAAATTCATAGCATTCTTATATTGTAATAGTGAACCTTCAGAAAAAGAAATGAAGAAAATAATTCCTTTTGCAATTACACCAAAAAAAATACCTTAGGAATAAACTTAACAGAGAATGTGAAGGACATATACCCTGAAAACTATAAGATATTAGTATGAGAAACTGGGGAAGACACAAAGAAATGGAAAGATATTTCGTGTTCATGGGTTGGAAGAATCAACATAGTTAAAATGGCCATATTACCCAAGCAATATACAGATTTAGTGCAATCCCTATCAAAATCTCAATGGCATTTTTTAAAAAATTGAATAAAAAAATATCAGATTTGTATGGAATTACAGAATACCCCCAGTAGCCAAAGCCATCCTGAGTCAAAAAGAACAAGGCTGGAGGTATCACAGTCCTTGACTTCCAATTATATTACAAAGTGATGATAATCAAAAACAATATATTTTAGCTGTAACGTGTATTTAAACCAAGCATCCATTAACTCCTTCAATAAATATTTGTTGAGTCTTTACTATGTATAAAGAATTGTGTTTAATGGATGGGGTGTAGAAATATTTGCACACTATCTCCACAGACCTATAGCGTAGGAGATGAAGCGCCACATTAAAGAAGCCATAACACAAGGTAAGAAGTACTTAAATATCCTAAGAGAATAACGCGCTGTACAATTTCAGAGGAGAAACGACTTAACACCCTCTTCAAGAGAGCAATAAAAGGAATCGATGCATTTGAGCTAAACCTTCAAGGCTGGCTGGACTTCGGGCATGGGAAAATGAGAAGGACGAGGATTACGAGCAAAGAGATAACATGAGCTAAGGAAAGAAGGAAGGATATGCATACAAAATGGACAAAATATCTCAGAGAATGTAGCATAACACATTCAGATTTGTGTGCAAAGGAGTCATCAGACAAGGAGGAGCGCTGACGGAAGTGAACAGAGCAACAAAGTAAACCCTGCATCAGCGATGGGGCTATGACGTATTTTCTTTTATTCACTCAATTCCTTGTGAGGTTTTACTTATTTACTTTATTTAACAGAGCACGTACAGTGCCAAGAAGTCCTCTTACAACTTCATAAATATAAATTCATTTGGTCATTTCGACACTATAAAGTGGGTGTAAAGATTTCGGATGAGAAAACAGAAATCGTGAGGTTGAGAAACGTGATCAAGGGTCCACGGCTAGCTAGATGCCAAACCTAGAAAGTTTCACTCCAAAGTCCGAGCTCTCTGCTGTCAGTCTCTTTTGAAACTCCCTCACCTCTTTCATTAATTCATAATGTAAAAAACTTGAGGAAAAAAGTTAAACATCAGCATGATACATACTTACACAAAATTTTTTTCATAGATATCCCTTTATCTCCATGAGCCAATTTAATTTTGATCCAGCCCTATGGGCACATGTATAAAGTAACATAACAATGGCTGATATTCATGAGCAAAACTCCACAAAATCCTGTTTCAAGGACTTCTCTAAGATCCCAAAGGAACAGTTTATTTAGTTCCCTTGGTCTTGTTCTCCAATGGATTTGAATTGGGTCTCCCCAAGCAGAACTCAAACTTCTTAAAGACTTTGTCAGGAGAAATGATTATGTTTGGCCAAAGACTGGTGGTTTTGAATTATTTTTTAAAAATTTACCTGGCAATATTTTCTGGCAGACAAACTCCATTCAAGAGAGGGAAGAAACAGTAATAAGGAAAACAATACGAGGTTTAGTTCATACACAAAGTCATTCAGACCAGAAGTACAGATATTTAGCATGTGTTGGGGACTCCAGGGTCTACGTGTTTACCACACAAAATGGCCCATTCCTCAAAACGTCCCAGATAACCCAAAAACTGAATGCTGCAAAGGGAAATGCTCTCTAGTTAACACTTTTATCTTTAACTACTGTTAGGAAATCATTATCCAGCAATGAAATAATTCTTTTAAATAAATTCACTGCTACATTACATTATGTATTCAACATAATTGTAAGATGCTTAAGAAATTAAGGAAGTGAGAGATATCCAGAATTCTGTTCAAAAGATATAATTATCTATGAAAATTTGCAAATGTTATCAGTTCAAAGAAGCTCAGAGACTCAACTTTAAGGGACTTCTAATAATCTTCCTATGAAAATAAAGGATAAATATTTGAAGAGAACATAAAAGGGACAAGACTGAAGTTTAAATGTGACCTTTGCTAGACTGAATCTCAGAGTAACTGTTCATTTGTGGGGGGGGGGGCATATTTTAACTACGACATCTCTGCTAATTAATTAAAACGTGAACAGAAAATTTGACATTAATAAATACATCCTAGAAATGGAGAAAAAGTAAAATTTCTAATATAAGAAAGTTAATACTTAATATTTATACTTTCTTAAAGTTTCTCCTACCCCAAGAAGTATTTAGTTTTGAAGTATTCTGAGGTTTCTTTTTTAAGTTCCTTTCAAGGTCAGTAGGCAAAAAAAAAAATATAACCAAGTCATATAAAATATACTTTTTAAACTTTTAAATTGAGGTATATACATAAAGTAGAAAATTTTTAATTGTACTTGTCATTGCATTTAATAAATTAGCATAATTATGTAATTAGCATTAGGGTCAAGATGTAGAATACCCGGTTAACATCTCCCACAAAAGTACCTATTGCTGAGACTTCAAATAACCGTTAGGAGGCTTTTGTCTGTTTTTGAACTTCATATAAATGAAATCACATATCGTGTGTGTTTTCATGCTTGCCTTCCTTCATATAATTTTATGAGAGTCACAGACATTTTCCCGAGCAGCCGTAGTTTTTTTTTTTTAAATTTCTGCATTGTATGAATATAATACATTTATCCACAGACTGTTAATGGACGTTTTAGTTATTTCCACTTACGGACTATGAGGCATAAAGCTGCTAGGGGCATTCCCATACACATGTATTCTTCTCTGTCAGGAATACACATAGAAATAGAATTTCTGGTAAAAAGTGTCTGCATATGTTCAGCTTTAGTAATCTTGTCTGACCATTTCCTGAAATGTTTTTATCAATTTATAATCCATTATACTGCATGAGAATTCCAGTTGCTCTACATCCTCACAAACACTTAGAATTCTCAATACGTTTAATTATTTTAATGTTAGACATTCTGGTGTATTTATTAGTACCAGAATCTTACTCGGGATTTAATTTGAGTTTTTCTGATACTTAGACATTTTTATTTTAAGAAAATTTAAAAGAGAGGAAGTTTGCCACTTAGAAACTAAAACTTAGGCAGGTATCAAGATAAGCTACATATAATGCATGAAAATGTCTCCCAAGGAAGGTGACTAACTTTATTATTATTCAGAGAGTTCTAGCAAATTTAGAATAGACAAAGCTCTAGAATAGAATGTGTATTGTAGAGAACACCTAAATATGACTAAAAATAATGAATTACAAATCCAGTTTGGCCATAATCAATACTATTTTAAGCTATCAAAATACTATATTGCCAATTGCTTCCAAATTTAGATAAACGTGTTAGATTGGGAGGAGAAGGTTTCAAATATCATTATAAATTTTTTAAGTTTAAGATAGACATGAATGTTGGTCTTTCCTTTTTTATAATGAGACTTCATCCTTTTGACATGTTGAATGGGACAGTGCAAGTTGATATGATTAGTGTTATACTAGGCCAGTTCCAACTGCCAGTTAGATTTCATATTCCAAATAAAACAAGTGTAACCGGATCTATAATTCAGGCCTTGCAGCTAAAAGGAGGAGTTTCCATTTTAAATAAACCTCTGGGACTATCCTTGTAAAGAACTAGCAAACGCAGTTACAGTCACCGAAATTAAAGTTCGGCTTGGGAAACTCCGTATCCAACTAATGGCTGCATGTGAGAGGAAAAAAATAAATAAATGAGAGAGAAGAGTTTGTTTTAAACTAATGAAGCCAAGCAAATTTTAAGTCAGAGAGGTGCCTCCTTTACATTTTCAAAATGAACATCGAAAGAATTTCATGATTCTGGGATTTCATTTTAAATGATCCTAAGAAGTTTAAGAAAAATAGAGTTATTGGTTAATGTGCAAGAGTAACTTTAGAATATAGACTATATACAGACTTAACAAATAATATAGAAATTGTCTTCAAGAAAGATAGAAGAATCTCTACAGATTTTTGGTGAAACCAGAAATGTACCCTGGAGTTAACATGTACCTAATATAAGGATTCTAAGGTGAAATATGAGATTAAACTGATTTTTCAGATTAGCATTTCAGTTGAATACGGAATGTGCACTCATGAAAGCAAAAGCTCATGAGTAAAACACTTCTGTACCAATACCAAGCTTTAAAATTTTTTCTTTCTTCCAAATTAAATATGAGGAAGAAAAAGTTGTACGTTTTCTTTTTCATATATGTTGTCTAAGTTTTCCTTTTTTTTTATGACTGCTCACTTTTCAATTAAGCAGTTGATGTTCGAATGGAGTATGTATAGTTTATTCAGTTTAGAAAAGTCTCAATTAGATGCTCGAGCCCTTGAATAATCTATTATGCAATTATTTTATGTAATTACAGTAGAGAAAATTGAAACAAAGACCTTCGTCAACTTCATCCATTCATTCTTCTTTTATTAACATACTCTTTCCTACCAGGATTATTTCCTATTATATATATGGCCAGAACAGAATAAAAATATAAGAAAAGACTCTACTACAAGTGCTGAAGGAGATGAGACGATGAGGAAATGAATGGGAGAAAGAGCTGGGAGTGGAGGCAGCGTGATCGTCTAAGCATTTATGTGATCTCCATGATTTTATAATAGTAGGGCAGTTGGTATTATGACTCACATTTTACAGATTAGGAAACAATGCAGGGACAATTTTATTGATTTAGGGCAATCTAAATTTGATTATCACAGCTTCAGAAAGGTGAATTGATATTTTTTATGACTAAAAACTCTGGATAGATATGACATTTTAAGTATGTTTGTAATAGTCTTTGGACAAAAACATTAAAATCCTGAGTTAGGTTATACATTATTATAAAGACTCATTATATAAAAAAAAGTAATATGTAAAGGAACAAAATCAAGAAAAATTGCACATGCAGAGAGTGGTAAAATCTGCTCTAAGCACTTTAATTTCCTTTCCTGGATTTTAATTTTCAACATAATACAATTTAAAAAACATAATTGCCTTAACATAACTTTAAAAATTTCACTGTTCTAATATTTTCTATACCATAAGAATTGTCCTTAAAATACCAGTGGGACAACAGAAAAAATTAAGGGAGCTATGTATGCTTCTAATTAAGTAACTTTGTAAACTTTAAATAGGTAGACCACATAATTTATGGTCCAAACTGGAACACTCTTGAAATTAAAAAGAGGCTCTAATAAAAATTATCCCAGCACATCGGATATAAACTGAGATTTTTCTAAACAAGATGTGATATATGGTCAGGGGGTATTCTGTGTTGAATTGTGTCCCCTAAAACGCCTATTTTGAAGTCCTGGCTTCAGGGAGTTCAGAATGTGATGATTTTTGGAGACGGAATCTTTAAAGAGGGAATTAATTTAAAAGGAGGTCAGTAAGGCGGGCCCTAATCCAATATGACTGGTGTCCTTATGAGAAGAGATTAAGACACATAATATAGACACAAAGAGACAACAAGGTGGCTGTCTGCAAACCAAGGAGAGAGGTCTCAAGAGAACCCAAATCTGCCAACACCTTGATCTCAAACTTCTAAGCCTCCAGAACTGAGAGAAAATAAAATTCTGTTGTGTAAACCACCCAGTATGTATAATTGGTTATGGAAGCCCATGTCTGCCAGGTAGGTGCTTCATTGCTTTCTTGATATTTCAAAAGCTATAAAATAGTTGATCTCAAACTTTAGGGGACAAAACAATCACTGGGAATGCAATTAAAATGCAGATTTCTGGGGCTCACCTCAGACCTACTGAATCAGAACATCTGATTATTATAGAATCATCTGAAGTTAAGGCCAAGGAATCTGATGACTACTTTTAGGCAGTCAAGAGCCATATACAATTTCTTATTTTTATTTTATTTTATTTTATTTTATTTTATTTATTTTATTTTATTTTTAATTTTTTTATGCCTACAGTACCTGGCCTTTCCTAGGTGGTCTTCCATCCAAGTACTAACCGGGCCCGACCCTGCTTAGCTTCCAAGATCAGATGCGACTGGGCTTGTTCAGGGTGGCATGGCCGTAGACCTAACACCTTGTCAGGTTACAGAAAGCTGTATTGACCTCGATACTTAAAATTATGGTACAGAACTTATAAAACTAGACTACTAGGCATGATTCGCAGCATCACTACTTCCTTGCTATATGTATTTTCACTAGGTACTCAAATTCTCTTGAATATTTCATCTATAAAATAGAGATAATAATAATGCTTGCTTCATACATTACAAAAGTTAAATAATTATATGCAAAGCACTTAAAGTAGTGTCTGTACAGAGAAAAAAAATCAGTGAGCATTATTACTAATTATTATCTGTAGTTATATGTATGTTAAAATTACTAAACGTATCCTTGTCTGCTGCAATCGTTTCGATGTTGAAATAATCAGATTGGTTTAACAATCTTTCCTCAGGAAAGATCTCTCAGATTTATTTTCTATTCCTTGCTGCTCAAAATTTATGTCCTTTCTTGTATTTTCTAATGCTACTCAGATTTATGTCTATATCTCAATGGTAACACGGCTAAATGTATGAGCAAACTTTATGATAGCATTGTAGACTACAAGAGCAAAGAGTTTTGGAGCCATAATAAATGGTAGAAATAGTCATCTACTCTTCAAGATAAGTGATTTGCTCAAGGTCTCATGTACTTTTTTACAGAGTGAGAACTAGATCCCAGGTGTCCTGATTTCTAATGCACTGTCTTTATTTTTAGCACGATCATAGAATTTATAGTTCATATAGGATATTTTAAAGAGTGAAAGAGGGCTGTATTAAAAACACATTGAAAAAGTAGACATAAATTAGGGCAATCTGAGTAAAACCACTTATTGCAATAGACTGAATGTCTGTTCCCCCCCACCCCCAAATTCATATGGTGAAATTCTAAACCCCTAATGTCAGGGTCTTAAGAGATGAAGCCTTTGAGAAGTGATTCCGCATGAGGATGGAGCCCTCACGGATGGGATTGGTACCCTTAAAAAAAAAAGACACAAGATCTCGCTTCCTCTCTCTCTATTCTCTGCCACGTGGAGAAACACAGCAAGAAGACAGTCAGTCAGCTGTGAGCCAGGAAGAGGACTCTCACCAGAACCTGATCACACTGGCAGCCTGAGCTCAGACTTCCGGCCTCCAGAACAGGGAGAAATCAATTTTTGTTGTTGATAAGACACGCAGTCTATGTCAACTTGCTGAAGCAGCCTGATCTAAGACAATTATGATAAATCAGCCACGGTCTCATAGATAAAATACAAATGACATCAGATATTTTAATGTGAAAAATTTTACATGGAGAATTTGTTAAGCGGGGTTAGAGAATTAGAAAGCAAAAAGGGAACACTAGTTAGACGATAACTGCAGGAATCAACCAGCATTTCCGGGATGGGGTAGGCTGGGGAAATAAAAGGAAAGAAATTAAGGTTTTCGATCTCTACAAATTCAGAGAAAGGATACCAGAGACCCGAGATTCAAACTCTTTTGACAAAAAGTACCAACTGGCTCCTGATGATATCTTAGAAACTCAAAGGAGGGTTCCAGCAGAGTTGGGACTCAGACTTTGAGGATGTCATGAGGTCCAGGTGACGATGCCACCTCGAGAGTTTGAGGCAAGGAATTACGGCTCAGATCTTTGGGAATGATGTGATGTCTTGTATGACAATTAATTTCATATGTAAGCTTGACTGGGCCGTGGAACATAAGTATTTTGTCAAACATTATCTGGATGTTTCTGGGAAATGTTTGCCTATCCTATGCATGTTCCAACATCATATTTTGAAAGCACATAACTTGTCTGGTTTCACAAGTTCGTAGCTGGAGAGGAATTCTGCCTCAGGATAAATCACATCTCATTTAGATGATATTTAAATAAGGCTTTGGCCTTTAGACTTTAGAGTTGATGCTGAAATGAATTAAGACTTTGGGGCTGTTGGGATATAATAAATGTATTTTGCATATAATAAGGACATGCATTTTGGAGAGCCCGGGAAAGCTATAGGATGAATTGTCTCCTCCCCTTCCAAATCCAATTCTATCTGCTGACAGAGTCTTTAAGAAGTAATTAAGGTTTAATGAGGTCAGTCACTAAGTTGAAGCTCTAATCCAATAGGAATGGGGGTCTTATAAGAAAAGGAACAGAAAAATCTCTTGTGCCCGCTCTCGCCTGCCCTCCCCCCCGTGTGTGTGTGTGTGTGTGTGTGTGTGTGTGTGTGTGTGTGTGTTATGTGAACACACAAAGAGAAGTTGGTTATCTGAAAGCCAGGAAGAGAGTCCTCACCAGAAATTGAATCAATCAAAACTTCGATCCTATACTTCTTGCCTCCAGAAAATAAATTTCTTTTATTTAAACCACCAAATCTATTTTCTTTCTCTTTTGTGTTTGTGTGCTTGTTTTAGCACCCAAATTGACTAAAACAGTGTTTCTCAGTTGAGATTAACATTTAAATTGGTGGACTTTGAGTAAAAAATATTACCCTCCATAAGATGGTGGGCCTCATCCAATCAGTGGAAGGCCTTAACAGAACGAAGACTACTCTCTCCTGAGAAGAAGGAATTTTTCCTTCTCAAATTGAAATTCTTCTCTGAGTCTCCAGAGGGTCAGCCTACCCCATCAGATTTTGGACTTGCCAAGTCTCTACAATACACGAAACGATTCCTTAGAATAAACCTCTTTCTGTAGATATTCATATCCTATTAATTCTGTTTCTCTGGAGAATCCTTATTAATACATTTGGCTAATGTCGATCCCTCAGGAACTCAGATCGCTGCAGAGGCTGCTAATGTCATTTCAGCTCGGAGGATGGCCACTGTGGAACTGGGACTGTGACATCCGGAGAGGTCCCGGTATCTCCGAGGGGTACATTAAGGCTGGTTCTGGAAATGACTACAGAAGCCTGAGGTGTAAACCCATCGCTCCTGATTGAGTGAAACAGCTACAGGAACAAGATTCTTCTTCCCGCCTTTCCATCTTTCTCCAATGTCCCTGATTGAATGGACTCACAGAGAACTGACTGACAAAGAGGATTTCAGAATTTCAGGTTTAGCATCTCTAAGCACAGCACTTAAGAGTGGGTTTGGAGCACAATCCGTCGTCAGTCAAAACAGTATCACTTTTATGTATTTGCGTAACTAGTTGTAGATATATTTCATCTAAATGGAAAAATATATAACTTTCACCTTCTCCTTCAAAAGGTAGATAAAAAATCCAAACCATCATGTATCAATATTTAGTGACAGCGGTTTTTCCTCTCTAGTAATACCATTACTCCCCTTACGCTCCGATTTCAGTCAGAGTCTCACCTGAATATTCTGCAATTTAAGACTAAATTTTGAAGTAAATCTCTAATATTACATATTAAAGATTAATATACAATTATTATACAATTAATAATACAATATTAAAAATAATAAAGGAAATCAGGGGGAGGAATAGTGAGCAGATATACATATGTATGTGTATATATGTATATATACACGCATGCATATACTCACACACTCAAATATATAATAAAAACATGCATATTGATGGAGTCCTCATTTTGTAACTGGTCACAAAACTGTAACTGCTTTTTTGTGACTTTTCTATTCTATTATCAATTCCATTTGCCCTTTGTCATTGGCAGCATATGGGGTAACCTAAATTTTCATTCTTAAAAAAAAAATCTGAATCTTCAATGGTCCTATATATAACTATTGTCGGGCTTGCTATAATTTTGCACTAACTCTTGCCATTGGGCATGGAGGCACCATAGATAATCTTCTGGGCTCACTGACATATTCTTACAGCTTCCATTATCGGCAGTGACCCAATTTCTCCTCTGCATTTAAAATCAATCATGCTGGCCAGTGCAATGATCTATTTATTGGTTCAAAGGCAGGAGGCGCACAAAATGGCCCGGTGGCAGCCTTGATTTCTAATTCAATGAAACCATTTACCTAAGTACCCTGGTTTTCTCATTTGTGAAAAGGAGATAATAAACTACCTATGTCACAGAGCCATTGTGGTGATTCGATATACACAAAGCACTGAAAACAGTTCTTGGCATGAGGTAAATGCTATAAGAGTGCTTTTAAATTACAATTTAAATTTATGAGTCGATTTTTAGAAGTGTTAACTTACACTCGAAAATACTTCATATAAACAAAGTAAAACCCGTCCACTTTTCTCATATGTTTCTTAAGCCAAAACTTTCTTTCGTGTTTACTTTTTGGTCAAATTTAAGTATACGACTCATGAAATTTAGTGTAAAAAGGTGGTTAAACTAGAAAAGTTTTCTCACTAAAAACTGTTGTATTCGGTGTCATAAACAATAAAACAGCATGCTAAAATACTTACTTTCAATTGCTTTATATTACGTATTTCATAAGTCACAGTCTGATTCTCTTAAATATCTGTGAAGCTGCGATGTTTCACATCATCATCGTCCTGGAAAATTGGTCGAATCCACCACGGCCAATTGGAAGCCATTCTCAAAGCACAGTGCCATAAAGCAGTGAGGCGAGGCAATCAGTCATGGGTTTCGATAACCCCTTTCACATCCGGGAGTTCTTCTAGAAACACGCCTTTCTGGATAAGACAGTGTTTCCCTGTCTTATGGTAACTCCTGTTACAGGGTGCATCAAGATAATAAGGTAACTGTCCTACCTCTAAGCCTCCTGAGAGGCTTCCTGACTTTGTGCTATATACATTGACAGGCCAGTGCCCCTGAGAATCTGAGTTGATGGAATAAGAGAATTATTATCTAGGCAGACGGGGTCATAAAAGTTCATGTGCCTGACAAGTAATTGTACAGTGACAGTGGAATATAGCGTGATGGGGAAAATGAAGGGAAACCCATCTTCGCCAACCGACTTGCAAGCAAGACATTTTTCTCCTCTATTTTTCCTCTCTCCATAGAAACTAATAGAGAAGAGCTCATTACCTCCCTAGATCTATTTTGGACATTTCTGTTTAATTGAAAATTCTCTCACATAATGAATGAATATATCACTTCCTCTCAGATTAGCTTTCTCCTTGTTTTCATTCATTAATTCCTTTGGAGTCTATACTACCCAACATTACTCCCTTTGCAGTGTGGAATTGTATTTATTTGTCATTAAAAATTAAAAAAAAAAAAGAACAGAATTCCTTCAGCATCTTTTTCTCAGATATCAACTCATAGTACATCATCATCGTCATCATCAGCATCAGCATCAGCAGCAGCAGCAGCAGCAGCATTATCAGCCTGGGTACCATCTACAGAAAGCTACTTTGCAAGCAACCCAAACCAACACGGGTTAACTAAGAGGAAAAAAATAAGGAATTTCCAGGAGCTATTATAGAGTTCACAGAATCAGAGTAAAGTTTCAATACTTAGATCTCGAGCAGAGCAAGAGCCAGGAAAGCCCTGAAGCTTGAGGGAAATCTCTTCCGGCCACTGTCGCCATGATGAATCAATCAGCCTCAACCATTTTTTTTCCTATCCTTGTCACTCTTCTCCAAATTCAAATTGTAGGGAAAATTCATTCCACTGGCTGCGCGAGGCTTAGGTATCTACCTCTGAGCCAGGAGACAGCGCAGCACTTGACAATGGAGGTGGGAGAGTAGTGGTTTTTCAAAGGAAAATCAATGTTCTGTTCATGAGAAGAAACGGAGTTGAATTCTAGACAAGCAACGCTAACAGAGTCCCATGAAAGGATGCGCTGGCATTTGTATTCACTTCATACAGTATCTTGTTAACGATATAGTGTAAAAATCCCAGATTTAAACATTTTTTGTGTTACTCTTTTTCGTGTACTTAGACTAAGAAGACGATACCCTTAGTAGCTATGGTGGCCAGAATAACATGCCCTGCGGATGTCCATGTCCAAATCCCTGAAACCTATGAATATGTTACCTCATACAGCGAAAGGGATTCTGAAGACATAATTAAATTAAGGATCTGGAGATAGGGAGATGATCTTGGATCATCCATGTGGACCAACGATAGTCACATGGTCCTGAGAAGAGGGAGGCAGGAGGGTCAGAGTCAGAGAAGGAGGTACGACATCAGAAGTAGAGATCAGAGTGATGTGTGACCATGAGCCAAAGAATGCATGCAGCTTCTAGAAACTAGAGAAGGCCAAGAAATGGATTTTCATTTTGAAAGAACATTGCCTTGTAGACCAATTTTAGGTGTCTGACATCCAGAACCATTATGTAGTAAATTTGTGGTATAAGTCACTAAAATTGTAGTAATTTTTTATAGTAGAAACAGGAGACTAGCAGAGTAGCTTATATTGTCCACCAGCCACCTGTCTTTATGGAAACTTAGTTTCCTTTGTATCTGCTGAGTTACCTTTAGTTCCCAGGTGTTTATCTTATTTTTTCTATTAATACCTAGGGACTAAAAACTGCTTTGTAGTTATTACAGCTTCTTAAGGGAAAAAGAAACATATAATTTAACTGTTTTTATTTCTATGAACTACTATCAAAATTCTGAAGGTATATAGTAATATTCCAGACTACCCCGCTTTCATTCCCAGCTATCACGAATCCCTTGAATTACATGCTCTCCCTTCTCACTGTTCTATCTCGTTTCTTCACCACACTGTGTCTTCCACTATAGCACATTACAAATCTGCATAAAGTATCAAACCAAAATCTAGCTACAAAATTAAAGGGATAATCCATACAACAGCATTTTAAACTAAATAACAAATGTCCTAAAATGGCATTCAATGGTGCATGTTATGCTTTAATGGTTTATTAACAATATTAATGTCAAATCAGATAGAATCATTAGCTACATTTCTTTTTCATACTAAGAAAAAAATTCTTAGAAGTTAAACTAATTGTAGCTGTCCTAACATTGTATAGAGAGCACGTTTACTTTTATTAGAAAGGGCGGTTTTCTAAGAATTTGCTACATGGCTAGTATTTTAGAGGGCTTTGTGGAGCAAAACTTTTAATTTTTCTACCTACGTGCAATTTACAATCGATTTAGGGAAATAACACAAGATAGTGAAAAAAAAATAGTATATGATTAATTGGCAGGTATGTCAATCAAAATGACATGCATAAAGATAATTAGAGTGATCCAGGGGAGCTCGTTTCTCAGGAAAGGTTTTACGCAGACAGGATATAAGCTGGACTTAAAAAATTATGTACAGAATGCAGTTAAGTGTAAAAGAAAAGAAAAGACATTCTAAGTGAGTCAATCAACAAGAAAAAGACACAGAAGAAAGCCTGAGCACAGCATAGTAACGACTGAGTAATACGGAGGATGGTGGAAAATAAGAATCAACGAGAAGTCCATTAACGGAGCAGTCGGCAGCACCTGGCAGTACCGTGGAAACTTGAGCCAGGAAGTGCAGTGGTGAAAGCCTTTAAAAAGCGATGGTTAGCATAACGGACTGAAGAGCGTGAGAGTCAAAGATCAGAAACACCAAAGCCCAGGGAAGTGTGAATGGACAACAAGATTTTAATCCTGGAGCCACCTGACCCACTTACAAGGCTCCATAACATATTTGAAGTTCCTGTATCCATGTTATGGTAACTAACTATTATAAGTGCTTATTCAGGGTGATAAAATATACCGATTTATAGGGTTATTTCTGTCATAGGAGTGGATAAGTTTATTAAAAGTACATTTCCAGGAACCGATCTAAAGAAATCTATTTTTCCTTGACATTAGTAGGAACCTCACCTTGATGTCAATTCCACAGAACGCTGTCAGGGGAAGCAACGAGCCAAGTGACTTTTAATAATTTAGAGGCTACTCGGTTATTGCAAAAGCTTGAGATATCATGGTCCTGGACAGAGGCAAGTCATGTAGACAGAAGAGATTAGCTATCAAAAAAAAATGAAAGCACATGAAAATATTACTTCACTCACTTTAATGGTAGTATGAAAAATGAGTTGAATTTCAACTGAAACACTAGATAAAAATGAAGAAAATTGATCTTAACAGAAGCAAAGAAAAGAGATAAGAATTATAATTTCTGGAAATAGTCAGCTGTATTTGCACTCGTCCTTAACCATATTTGTAATTTTGTCTTTCAAAACATTGCTAACTCCAATTCTTCCTCTGCTGTCTTTAAATTAATCCTTTTTCTGAGTTCTCACCTATGAAGCAGATTTCTGTGTAGATGTGAAGAACCATCGACATCGTCTCAGACTGTGGTATATTTAGGGAGAGCAGAGTTTGAAAAATAATGCCTGTTGAAGTGGACAGGACACTTCTTTGGGGAGAACGCACAGGCCGAAGCTAAAACCAGAGCTAATACCAAAAAGAAAAGACCTGGCAAATAGAAAACCTGTGCTACTGACTGCAAGGAGTCCTGAAATAAAGGCTCTAAAGGAGCTAGGACTGAAATATGAGAACTAAGGAAGAGAGAGCAAGGGGAAAAGAAGATCCAGCAGAAAGAGGACCAGGGTAGTGGTCAAAAACAAGTACTGCAGTTCACAGTTCGCTTTCCGGGTTCTGCATGGGCAGGTTGTCTGGTAGTCAATTGAGCTTAAAGACCTAGAGACAACTTAGATCATCCCAAAGTACCATTCAGGAAAAAAAAGAGTTGGATCCGTGGCTGTAGCTTCCCAAATGGATGCTATTTCAACAGGCTATCGCTAATGGGAACTTAGAACATCTTCATAAGCAAAGAATCCCCAGGTTACTAATATGCTGCCTATTGTGAATTATATAAGTCAACATTTTCATAAAATATTTCCTACTGTGTTTCCTCATTTTCCATTTCATCATATAAATTTAACATTTATATAGGAGAAGACATTTCTTAAATCCTGGAAAATAGTCATTAATAGCAAAAAAGATTCTATTGCTCTCTTTGCTCCTTAAGACTCCATGAAAATTGCTTACTTTTCCCTACCTAAACATTAAGACATGAGAAATACATATTTGAGGTCACTCTTCCAAATGCAAAGTCATATTTCCAGTTTCTCAAATCAAAGCTGTACAGTGTTTAATACTGTAGATTTCATTTGCGACAGATTCTTTCACACTTTCTTTTATTCCTTATTTATCCTAGATAATGATGCGCACTATGGAAAATGCCAACCCAAAGACAGGTGAAATCTCCCATAGGGTGTAACTTTCTCATATCATTTTTCTAATATTTACTGTAAACTCTAGTGTAAATGTTCTGCACTAACTTCATTGTTTTACCTCAGCCCTTTTGGTTATGAGGAATTCCTGAACAAAAGACAATTAGAGTGCCTAAAAATTAAGCACATATTAAACATCAGATTCAACTATTAAGAGGGAAATGTGGATTAGGTTTCTCAACATGCTCACCACGTAACGAAGAAAAGACTCTGCATAATGTGTATAGTTGTATTCACGAAACATTCAGCTCTCCACTTATGTAGAATTAATTATCTAGCTCAAATACTGTGAACAGATATAATATGCATCTCTTCTAAATAGCTATCTGGCTATAGTCTCCTTTGAGAAAGTACAAAAGACAATAGCATATGAAAGATAACCTCTATCATCTACCTCCTTTGCCTTTTTTTACAGCCCACTGCCAAGTATGGTTGGTAAAAACTGGAGGCTCCTTCTGCAATTTTTCTTAGGGACACAGAATTGCCATTTGAAGAGCCATGAGTTTACCTTTTGAAAATTTGGACCAAGAACAGAGACAGATAAGTGAAAAGAATGCAAACCAATCATTTTCATCAGACCATAAAGCTAAAATATACAAAAGGGAAGAGGAAGATAAATGAAGAGGAAGACAAGATCATGTCCACTGGGAATTTAAAAGTGGTCTTTCCTCTGCCTATTTTTCAGCCTCCTTCAATAATCTCCTTAGCTTTGCACTCATATATTTGCTATATCTTCCTCTGCCTTCCAACCACTTGGTAGAATTCCACCGCAAGGTTGCAAACATTATATTCTATGTGACATTCACTCTCATTTTTCTCTTAAAATAATTCATTTGATTATAGAGCATGCATTCCTATTGAGCGAGTCATTGTGGCCAGTGTGGTATAGTGCAAGAATTGGAGTCAGACTTGGATTGATTCTGCCACTGACTTGCTGTAGAACATTGAAAAGTTATTTAAGCCTCAGTTTTTCTCATATATAAAATAGCAATGATGTTACCTATTTCATCAGGGTATGATGAAGTTTAAACAAAATGAAAACATAAAATACTGAACAAGGTGTTTAGCACAGTAGATTCACAGTGATTTTTAGTTCTCTTTCTCTTTCGGTGTCTGGTTTTCTTCTCAAATAAATAAAAACAATGCCAATCTTACAGTTTAGATGCCAGGAACTCATCAGTTTCCTATTAAATCTATAGTCAATAGTGAAACCACCATCAATACACATTCATGTACTCAATGTCTTACATCAAATGTTAGCAAACTATAGCCTGTAGGCCAAATTCAGCACCCTGGCTTCTTTGGATCGCCCACAAGCTATAGAATGTCTTTTACATTTTGAAGTGGTTTTTAAAAATCAAAAGAAGTAAAATTATATGAAACTGAAATTTCAGTGCCCACGAATAAAGTTTTGTTGGAACACGTTCACGCCCACTTAGGTATTGTCTGTGGCTGCTTTTATACTAACAATGGCAAAACTGAGTAGCTAAGACAGACTGTATGGAACACAAAACCTAAATTATATACTATCTATCTGGTCCTTTAGAGAAAAAGTTTGCTAACCCCTGTCTCAGATTAAGAACAACAGAGAAATGAATCGGAATTATTCATCAGCGAGCTAATGTCCCAGACCTTGATGCTAATTTCTTAAAGGCAAAACTCATTGTAGCTCTAACAATAGTTTGTATATATAAGCCCTAAATACACACTTTTAAATACATAAAGAAATAGATCGAGGACATAGGTCTGTGAAAGGTACATCATTACTAACTTTCATTTATTAAAATTTCACGTAAAAGACAGTAGGCAACTATAATTCTTAGAGAATCATATAGAACATTAAAATATAGTTACATTCCTAAGAAATTCAGAATTTAAAAAAGGTCATGCTTAACTTTAACATAAACCCAAATATTTAAATAGTAGGTTAAAAAATTTAGCAGAGTTCCATATCTAAAACTTTCTTTGAGGACTGATGTAATTTCATTTAGTTACTAAAAATACATAATCAAAGGAGTGAAATATAAAGTGATATTTAGAGATGCTTAATAACAATCTTCCCATTTGTCCCCTGCATGATCTCAGGTAAAACTAAAATGCATATTTTTAAAAAGACTGACAATCCTTTGCACTGTTCTCTCTTTCCGAGAATTTTAACATGCACATCGTCTTGACCAGTTTTCTTCTTTTAAAGAGAAACTACAGTCTTTATTTTATTATGACTATTGCATACTTTATAAAAATTTCAAAATCTAATGAACAACATCTCAAATTAGTGCTTTTAAAACTCGAATGTGAACATGAATCACAGGGCTGTTAAAAATGCAGAGAGTGAGTCAGTAGCTTCCAGGTTATCCTGATTGCTCATTGAGTAGCAAGGTCTAAATAAAACTGGCTTCTAACAGATAGAGGAAAAAACATCGTGGCCTGGCTTAAAAGTTTCTAATCTTATCCTTTGTACCTCGTATAAATTCATAATAAAATTCCTTCCTTTGGTGCTTGCCTTGGAGATTACGCCGAAATCATTAGACCCCCTGGGGATTTAAATTGTTAATCCTTTTATAAAGTAACATCAGAAAACCAACCACAGATTTTAGTAATATTCTTTGTATTCCTCTATAGTCCTCAGTTCTGTCCATATCTATTATGGGCTTTTTTTTTTTTTTAAGTGAGATGTGATTGACATATGTCATTATATTACTTTCAGATGCACAACATAATGATTCGATATTTGTGCATATTGCAAAATGACCAACATAATAAGTCTACCTAACATTTACCACCACACATAAATTTATTTTCTTGAGATGAAAAATTTTAAGATCTACTCTCTTAGCAACTTTCAAATATACAATGCAGTATTATTAACTACAGCCACCATGATGTACATTACATTCCCAGGGCTTATTTATTTTATAACTGGAACTTCGTACCCTTTGACTATGTTTACCCATTTCACCCACTTCTCACACCCACTTCCCCCACAAAAATACTTTATGTATTCTTTAAATACATAAAGAAATAGTTCAAGGACATACGTCCTGTGAGAAGTACATCATTACCAACTTTCATTTATTAAAAGTTCACGTAAAAGACAGTAGGCAATGATAATTCTTACAGAAATCATATATAACATTAAGATATAATTACATTCTTAAGAAATTCAGAATTTAAAACAAGTCACGCTCTCGTTATGCATGAAATGAAGTCCACACTTTTTCGCAGTCCTTCTACGGTCCTTCTGGCGACCATCAGTCTGTTCTCTGTAACTATGAATTAATTTTTTCTATATTCCGCATATAAGTAAGGTCACATATATACTTTTTATCTTTCTCTGTCCAACTTATTTCGCTCAGCATAATGTCCTAAAGAACCATCTGTGCTGTAGCAAATGAAGATTTCTTTCTTTTCTATACCTAAATAATATTCCATTGTGTGTACACACATACACACAATGGACACTTAGGTTACTTCCACGTCTTGGCTATGGTAAATAGCACTCCGGTGAGCACAGGAGTCCACATACTTGTTCAAATTAGTGTTTTCATTTCCTTGCAATAAATATCCAGAAGCAGAATTATTGGGTCATTTGGTAGTTCTATTTTTAAGTTTTTGAAGAACCCCCATACTATTTTCCATAGTGGATTTCTGCATTCTTGCCAACAGTTGTTGTCTACTGTCTTTTTGATAGTAGCTTTTCTGCCAGGGGTGAGGTGATAGCTCATTGTGATTTTAATTTGCATTTTCCTGATTAGTGATGTGAGTACCTTTTCATGTACCTATTTGTCATTTGTATTATTATTATTATTACTTTATTTGTTTTGTTATTTTGGAAAATGTCTACTCAGATCTTCTGCTCACTTTTAGATCAAATTGTTTGTTTGTTCGTTTTCTGAGTTGTATGAGTTCGGTAGATTTAGAAATGTTTTTCTCTTATTCGGTAGGCTGCCTTTTCATTTTGTTGATGATTTCTTTTGCTGTGCAGAAGCTTTTCAGTTTGATGTAGTCTCACCTGCTTATTTTTGCTTTTTTTTTGCCTTTCTTTGATGTCCTGTATATTTCATATTTGTAGGAAATGTGGACTATTTGGACAATGGAGGTAAAATACAGGTTATTGATTATTACTAAAATATATTTATGAAGAGAGATGACTTTAAAGGTGTTTATGAATGAGAGAGCCTCAGTCCTAAGGTCTCTCCTAACCCCTACAGAACATTAAGAAAAAATAAATCTTTGAGAAATACAGTATTTTACATGAAAATACAGTAGACAGTAATGATCGCATCATTCTCCCCAGAATGATCTAATGATTTTATAACAATCTCTGTCACACGATATACGGAAAAGTGGTCCAAGCACTGCTTTTAAAAACAATTCAGTGGCTCTCGTTATGCATGAAATGAAGTCCACACCTTTTCGCAGTCCTTCTACAGTCCTTCAGGATCTGACTCCCCCTCGCCATTATATTCTCTCATCACTCATTCGATCACTCCATATGCCAGCCTGGTTGGTAACTGGGCTGTGCTTCTCACCTCTGTGCCTTTGCACGTGCTGTTCCCCCTCTCACACACCCCTGTTTACTAAAGATGCACACGCTCTCTACTGAACACTGATAGTTCTAGGGGGGGACTAACATATGCGGCATTGCTATTACTTATATGTGAAATGAGCACTGATAATTTCGTTTAAATGTAGAAAGTCACATAGGTTCCTACCACTGTTAATATGTGGACTGGCTGAGTACCACTAACTTTATAATCACTACTTCGCTTAAGTAAGTGCAAAAAAAGAGAACATTATATGGTATGACATCACTGTGCCATTCACTTCAAACGTCTTTTGTGCTACCCTTCTCCACAATTGTTCTTTTCGTCTATCACAATAGCATTGTATGATCAAAGGGACACACAACTGGTATAATCGAGAGACTTGAGTATTATCCCTTATCTCTTATCTAAAATGTTATGTAACTTCTCTTTGACTCCTTTTCCCCAATGTTACAAAAATAAGATTGAAAATACTTTCTCTGATATAGTGAGGCTACAGGCACTAATGCGCTGAGGATAACCACTAATTTTCATTAGCATACTTGGAAGTCCATGATGAAAGACTATAACTAGCAGAACATATTATCATTTTTTTCAGAAGAGAAAACTCATTGTTTCACTATGCTCTACTGATTTTAATTTGTTCCATTCATTTTACTGTTATAACCCACTTTTCTGGGGGCAAAGTAGAAATTTTTAACATTTCTTTTCACTTTGAAATTAAGAAACATTTATCTGTTTGAATGTTTAAAATGCAACTCATGCTAACCTGCAAAACAGAACATTTTAAAAGTTAACACTAAACATAACTTGTTAGTATCTATGTTAAATTTTATTTCTAAAAAAATTTTTCTAATATTTCTACCCCAAAATGCCAATCTCTTAAGCTTTGAGAAGTCTTCAATTGGAAGAGACTGTAATTTCAAAAACTAATATGCTCATCTCTCGTCCAGGTGATCTTAGAAAAACTCAAGGTGCAAGTTGAAGTCATGTGGGCCCAGTAATGCTTTACATTCAGTTAAGGAGACAAAGGTTTTCATTCATTCACCAACAACTATTGCACATCTTCATTATGCCAGGACCCCGTGCTAAGTGCTGGCTAGCAATAAGATGAGTCAGGTGACAAGCGGGGTGTTGTGGCTGACTACATGGAGTGGTCCAGGAAGACTTCAAAGTGGAAGTGGTTGGATAAGAGACATAAAGCAATATGTCTTATGTGAAAATTCACAAGTTTGCATGCCCTAATTAACTGATGTAAAGAATGATGAAAAAAAATACGCTATGACTGTGAGCTAAATTTGAGTAGCAGATAGTTTATTATAAACATATTGTACACTATAACTATTGAGAAAAATATTCTGCTTAGGCATTGAAATCTCAGTGTAAAATAGAAATTGTCTAAGCCATAACATATAAATACTTCCATTCCCCTTAATTTAAATATTATAATACCATAATAAAGAAAAGATGTTATTGGCATTCTTGCGAAGAATAGTTTTATAAAGATTTTAGTATAACTTCAAACTTTCTAAAAAGTTTTTACTACTTTTCAGAGAATAAGCAATTTTAAAAGTAATTTTTAATTATTTATAGCTTAGAATTTCATTTCGCTTCTTTGGTAGAACTTTAATGACTTTAAACAAGAATATGGCATCTGGCTTGATCTCATGAGATAAATACTCTGAGCAATAGAGCTTGTATATTAAAAAAAAATTATTTAAAAAAACACATTTATTTCCACTCAACAGGATTTCCTAGAGGGCATTGTATTTCCCTACGGGATTTTGTGTTTCAAAACATCTGGATTAGAATACAACCATTATGCTTTTAAGATATGATGATTTTAATGGGATAAAAGTTCTTAAAAAAAAACACTAAAATGAACTTATAAGGTATTGACTTTAAAAATAATTTTTAAAAAATTATTGACTGATATTTACAAATGCATTGGTTATACATTATCGCTTTTAGGTTCTGATGTAGCCTGGGGCATTAGTATACTCTGATTATAGAGATGAAATTAAAGTGAAAATGGTTCATCAGAATTAAGTGACATATTTTTCTGGGAGGTTGCTAGTGGCTTTATAACCTTAAGAAAAATTCATTTGGTTTTTCTTTTTCAACAGCTCATACCGATAACCAATTGGAAATAAAATACCATGGGAATAGAAAATGGACAATATTCGTTTTACGTATATTTTACTGTTCTCCCTGGTGAATTACAATTTTTTGAGGGAAGTTTCACGGAACATAGAAAGGTGACGCTACACACAAGAAAACTCCAGAAATCATCTAGGCCAAACCCAACATTTTCCAGAGATTCTCAGTGACTCGTCTCCAAAAGATGGCCTTCTAATAAACATGCCTGCATGTATTCACACCTGTGTGCCCCTCCCATCCCCCATCCCCTTCCCCAAATCAGAATTTCATCTGTGACTGCTTTGACCCACTGAACAGGGTGGAATTGATGCCGCATCATTTTCAGGTCTTTCAGAGGACTTGGAGTTCCACTTCCTGTCTCTGAAGCCAGCTGTTATCAAAAGATGAACACCTCTCTCTGAGACCATTATGCTGTGAGAAGCCAAGTCACCTGCAGAGGCCCTAGAGGATGAGGCTAACACCTGTGCATGAAGAAGACACGCTCGCCGACATCCAGCCCAGTGGAACTTTTGGAGAACTCTACACTAGCGATAGCTAAAGTAAGAGTGCTAACACGAAAGGGACTCCAAGCAAGAACCTCTCCGCCAAACCCAGTAAACCCTCAAAACTTTGAGAGATGATAGTAAGTTATTGTTTTAGGCCACTGAGTTTTGGGTGGTTTGTTACTTAGCAATAACTAAGCAGAAGGCTTGTCTAGGAACCCAGAGCTAGAACAAGACAACCACCTCTGCCAAATTCTATTTCCTGGCCTTTTCCACAATCACCTGCACCTGTGGTTATTGCCACTTTCTCTAAACAGTTATAGTATTTATTACAAATAATCATCTGATATTAAGCAAATACTGCTTTGTATTGTTAGCTGTCTATTCATGTCTTCTTTATCACCAATGAGAGCAGAAAATAACTGCTTTATCTAGCAGAAACACATTACTTCTACATGCAGCAGTTATTGAAAGAGCTCAATGATGATGTTTTGAAAATTAAGTTTCACTACCTTTAACTTAGTAGGCAGTGAACTTCCATAATTATCTACAGACAGTCTGGGTTAGGTTATGACAGGGGTCCCACCTAGAGGGCTTGTGTAAACAAGATTGCTGGACTCCATCCCCCAGCATTTCCGATTCAGAAGGTCTGAAAAACAGCCCAATAATTTCATTTGCAACAAGTTCCTAGTGACCCTGATGCTATGAGTCCGGCACAGCGCTGTGAGAAGGTCTGGGTTAAAACTCTCTTTTCCAGGACTGTGAGTCTCAAAAAATACAAATCATGTAAAAACAAGTTTGCCTATGCTTTTCACTTTCTTGTCCTCAGATTCTCCTTTGTGATTCTCCTTTTCTATAACCTCTCAAAGGGCAGTGCCTTCGAATTCATCTCTACCTTCCAAGAGACATTCAATGTAAAGTTGCTCACAGCTTTGACTTCCTCCAAACATATAGAACATGACAGAATTTTCCATTGCCTCAGTCTTCTGATCCATAGATGTTGCACCAAATAATCGATTTTGAGCTCATCCTGGGTTGAGATTACGCTGGTATTATTCTTGTATCGGCAGTGCCTAACAACACAGTGCCTGGCATCTACAGTTGGTACTCAGTTGGTTTTACGTAAAATTAAGCAAAAAAGTCAATGCAAAGTGTGAATTATTGACAGTTTTGCTATGGTGCTACATGGCAAAGGTTCTATAGAAGTTTAAGAATTATGCCTGAGAACTGAAAAGGAATGAAATACTAATGTTAGACTTTCAAGTGGTTCAAAAAACATAGGTGTCAGCAGATTTTATTAAGCACCAGTGTTAACTGGAACCAGGAAAAATGATGACGAGAGTATAATCACAGAATCCCATGTACTTACAGACTAATGGAAGATATGTGGGAAGGATACAATTTTCTTTCAAACATGGAAGACGTGTGGGAAGGATAAGATTTTCTTTCAAATGATAGAGACTGTAAGCACTCCATTCAAACATGGAAAAAAGTCTTTTGTTATCAACTTAGTCCTTATAGTTAACCTGTGTCGAAAAATCTACTTTATCACTCAAAAAGGTCTCAAGAGTAATAGTTGCAAAACAGGTTTCTGGTCAAAATGGTGGAGTAGGTAAATGCTGTGCTTGCCTCTTCTCACGACCACATCAAAATTACAACTACAGAACAGCCATTACTGAGAATCACCTTTGGTCTATCTGAAAAATAGTTCTATAACTAAGGATATACAGAAGATTCCACCTTGAGACTGGAAGGAGGGGTAGAGACATGAAACGAGCTGGTCCCACTCATGTGAGGTAGTTAAAAATCATGAGGCATATCTTGGCTTTGGAGGTCCCCAATGAGGATCAAGGGGTTCACGCTCACTGAATATGACATGTTTGTCCAAATAATTGGCATGTTCACCTCTAAAATAGTCCCGAATGTATATCCTTACTATTAAACTAAAAGGACTGTAATGCTGTACAGTTAAACCGAGTTGACCTATGTCAAATATCCCCAAATAGACAGATTTAGGCATCTGAAAACCACATAATCAGAGAATAATGAGTGTGATTTGTTACTAAAGTTGCATATATAACACAGATTGTGGTAGACTCATGTAATAGGTCCTATATTTGATACCTAAGAATGTGTACATTATCTCTATGTGGGAAAGGACATACTTTCACTTGTGACCGTCATAATTTTGACTGTGATTTATTATATACCAGAGACTAAGAGATGTTAGACACAATAACATAAAAATTTAAAAGGCTGTGTGTTATTACTAACAGCTAATGTTACATATGAAGGTCTTGCAAAGTTATATTGATTATGTTTCATAGCTGAGATTATTAATATTTCACAGGTTAAATTTATATATTATAGTAAAATTTGCTATATTACACTAAGACAAAAATACATAATCGTATCATTTATAAATTGGTGCTTCCAATGTAATTTCATAAAGTATTGTCTTTATAAACATAGTTATTTTGCATACCAGGGAGATATTATTTCATTTTAATTAGGTTATTTAAATTCTCAACCATTAGGGAAAACAGATTTAGGGTATAAATCATGCTTTTCATAGCTACAGGCTGTATCTTTTTTACCTAATAAATGGGATGAGAACTGAGCATCCAATTTCCCAGTGGTTAAGCCTAATGACCAAAGCAATTCTTATATCGATAAACATACAATGAATATCTATGTGACACTTATTGGGCTATATGTTCGGCATTCAAAAATAAATGTGAACTCAGTGATCCTAAGGATGATGATGATAAACAATGCCTGGCACATACAGGCACTCGATAAATATTTCTTGAAGAACCAGTAGACAAATAAATTGAAGCTAATATTTTATAGCTCTTTCTGTATGCCTGGCACCATTCTAAATACTTTCATGTGTTAAAACATTTAATTTTCCTAATAGTCATATTTTTTTTCACAATTTTCCAGAGAAGGACATTGGGCCTTAGGGAGGAAAAAACTTTGCAGGGTCACATCGCTATCAGGCAGTGGAGATGAGTTTCCAAACCAGGTTGATTCACTTTAGAGCTCCAACAGGAGAGTCAGACTTGTATATAGCAAAGTCTACTAAAAATTGGTGCAATGATGTGATCAAAGACACTTAAAAAGTGTTCTGACAGCTAAAAGAAGAGGATTTTTCTGATTATATGGAATGGAAAATATTTTACAGTCGACTTCTCTATTTTAGTTGGGCCTAAAAATTCAACCACTGAACAGGAAAAGAACATCCAAAGAAGAGAGAGACAATACCAGCATAATTGTGTATTCAAGCGGTGATGAGTAGATCAATAAGTCCATAGCAATCAGACCGAAAGGACCCTAGTGAGACCTGGAAGGAGAAACGTCTTTTGGAGTCAGATCATTAAGGACCTTGTGTACCATGACAAGGAAATTAGATTTACAAATAAGGCAGTGGGAAGTAATCAAAGTCACTTAAGCAGAGGAGTGATATTGTCAAATTATCTTTTATAAAGTTAACCTGTTGACAGAGTCGAGCGTGGTCCTTGACCGAGATCAGTCAGGAGCAATAAGCAGTGAGAATGAAGGAAAGGGAGAATAAGTGGACAGTAGTCAATACTTAATCTCACTGCGCCACTACACTCCTTGTGGTTCATTTCTTTTTAACGCTGAAGATACGTTTTAAGAAAGACAAATCATTTTTGAAGTTCGAATTACCTGCCCAATCAAAACATTACAAGACAAGTGTTTCAATCCATAGCTGTCAATGTTTCCTGCTCTCTCACTTTCTGCCCTATCGTACAGCTGGTTTCCCAAGTCTCCATTTCTTCTTAAGATAATGCAATAAAAAAGGAACTTTCAAAGGCTGTTGGTAGTTGCATTAGTCAGAGTTCTCTAGAGAAAGAAAACCAACTGGAGACAGAGAGAGAGAGAGGGAGGGAGGGAGAAAGGGAGAGAGAGAGGGAGGGAGGGAGAAAGAGGAGGGAGGAGAGAGATGAGAGAGAGAGAGAGAGAGAGAGAGAGAGAGAGAGAGAGAGAGAGAGAGAGAGAGATTGATTTAAGGAATGAGCTTGTGGAATTCATAGAGGCTGGGAAGTCCAAAATCTACAGAGTGGGTAGCAAACGAAGACCCAAGAGAGCTGACAGTGCAGATAGAGTTTGAAGGCAGTCTACCAGAGAATGTCCTTTTGCTTGAGGAGTCTAATCTTTTTGTTCTATTCAGGTTTTCAAATGACTAGACATTATGAAGAGCAACCGGCTTACTAATTTAAATGTAAATCTCATTCAAAAATATTCTCCAATTTGACACAAAAAATTAACCATCACAATGGTCATTACTGGACAGGTCTCGGAGTAAGCTTCTACTTGATAGGATATCCACTAAGCATTCATAAGGGTACCCTCTGCATGGTTGGAATTGTCTTTGTCCCAGGGGCAAGAATTTGCTGTAAGTATTCATTCACTATAAGTAGTCTCCTAGTCTTAGGTTCAAATTCAAAACTCCTTGTATCCATCTCCATGAAAACCCTTTATTTGCAAATAACCTCTTCTAGGCTCCTTGGACCCTATTTACTAGACCTTATTTACATGTTTCATCTGTAGCGAGAAAAAATAACTGTATTGTTTTGGTTTTTTGGTAGGTATTTTTAATGCTCACTTAAAAACACTCCTGTTAGGTAAACAGGGCAAAAATAAATAGAGAGGAAAATTTAGACTCAAATTTCTACCTGGGAAATTTTCAAATTTGGCATTTGGAAACATGTTTTACGACTTCTTGCTAAGATATTACTTACCCTTATATATGATGTTTTTCTAAAAAAATACAGAAAAAAATTGATCGTTTTCTGTATATTACCATTACTAAATAATATACATAGTATTTAATGTATGCAAAGAGCTTTCATCAAAAACACCATTACACCTCGCCAGCATTTGCTAAGCTCCTACTTTGTGCCAAGCACAGAATAAACACTTTCTGCTTTCCTACAGTTCCCACGGCTTCTTTCCCAGAGTTCCCACAGCTCCTTTCCCAGGTGGGCACACTATGTTGTTTGCATTTAAGAGAAGTATGAGATGCAGACACCCAAATCCTAATACTTGGCAATCATTTCCTCTCCCACTCTTCCACCTGCCCCTCACCCAAAGAACAGCTCTGAAGCAAAATCAGCCCTGGAAAATAAAATGAAACACAGTAAAGAGACTTCTTAGACTCTTCTTAGACTTTCTGGCTCAGGAATTGTTTATTCAAATTCACTGTGTCTAGCCACAGTGCATTAATTAGCAGGGCTAAGCTTAATTCCTCCCCAAGGCCTATGTATAGTGCCGAGAAAAATGGTGCTGTGGCGGTGCTTGGTTTATGAGACTTAGAGGTCGTAGAATAGCCTGGGTTTTAGCACTCACAAAGGAGAAGCAGCTAGGCATCGCTGCTAGCCACAGAACCGTGGCTCACATTTGTTTTCAGCAGAGACCCAATTAGGCAGGTTGGGCTTCGAAAAGATGAGAATGAGAAGAGTGAGCTCACACAGTCAGAGAAACAGAGATCATATTTTCCCTCTCCAAATGCACATCAGGTAGGTCATTTGCATTTTCGAATCTTGTGCGAAGCTCAACTTCTAAGAGTACCATTTTGAGTTAAAAAAAAAAAAGTAAAAAAAGCATCAGAAGCATAGATGTTCCTATGGCATTTTCTACAAGTTAAGTCAAATTCTGTGCTAGAATAAGAATGCTTGACAATGTGCTCAGAGATATCTCTGTGTGGTGATAGATTTTAGGGGCGAAACAATGCTCCCTGGGGAACTGATATTTGACTGTAAAGTTGGACATGACAGGACAAGAAGAATATTTATTTTAACATAGTCTCCTGCTTTTATAGAAAACTAAATTAGATTTAATGTAAAAGTTACAATGATTTTGCTCAGACTGTAAGTTCACCCTTCCATTATTTATCGTTAGTGATCAAAGTGGCGTATGTTGTAGTCCATCTGGATAAGAAAAAGATCAAAACAAATGGCATGAAACAGAAATATATACTACATGCCACATGTTTCTTTGATCCAATTTTTCTTAAACTTGATATTAATCAATGCATTCAACAAAAAATATGTAGATTAGAGTAGAAATATGAAATGGTAGAGGAGACGCTATTAAATTACTGAAATTTTCAGTTCATAACATATGTTTGGGGAGGAATTAAGGAGAATAGCAACCCGCACAGTCTCAAATTGACCTGACATGTGCATCCATTATTTACATAAACAGGATATATATTCCATGACATGTATTTTTCATTAAACCACTGAAGTGACACTTGGCAAGGAGGAAGGCGGGAGGAGGAGGATTAGGACAGAGAAGGGGCTCAGTAGATCTCACACTTTCCAAGGGCCTGAGGGCCCGAGAGAGATAGAGCCTCCAATCCAAGGCAAAACGACATCATCACTCTCATGGCATGACACCCTTCCAGGTTCTGTTCATGACATCCCTTCTTACTGTTAGGAACATGGTAGGTGTTTTTGTAAATATCTGTTTGGGAATAAACCTACTAGTTTGGAAAGTTATAATATGCTTGAACCTCTATTTTTACTATCTTGAAAATAACCAATTGATGCCCAGCAGTGCTCCAAGTCCATATCAAGCAATCTGAGTGGAGAATCATTAATTACCCTGTTTTCCCATGGGTCCTGGATGATCCCAGGGACAATATGGCCACCGGGGGACTACAGTGAATAATCCATTGACTCCTTCATAACAAATTAATCATGTACCTGGACATGCTTTAAAATAGAGCAAAGTAGACTCTAAAGAAAAAGAAATTTGACTTCCTTCCCATTTGGAAGTTGAATCTCTTCTAGGCTATCCCCTCCCCATCCTCTCTCTGTCTTCTCGAACACCTCAGTGACTGAGGAGCTCATCCTCTGCTTCACGACGCGGCCCCTGTTTTCAGACCAAAACATCCAGGTTGCAGTATTAATAAGTTCTTATGAATAGTGTGGAAATTCTAACTCCCTATAAGACTAAGTCTGACATCAGTAATTATACTTAGTCCAATCTCTCTTCCACCACAGGATGGAATGTAAACTCTGTGAGGACCAGGACTTCATCTACCTTTAATTACTAAAATGCTAGCATTTAGTTAGTACTCAATAAATTTTTGTTGACTAGATAATTGAATGAATGAAACCTCAAACACTTTCGAGTGTTTGAGAAAACAACGGTGTTTAGTGGAAAGGAAGAAAATGATAGTGTAAAAAATAATGAGTGAGAACCAGGAAGCCTGGATTCTAGTTTTACCTCTGCATTTCAAGATCTCTCACATCTGGAGGGCATATTTTGATGTAAACATGTTAGGGTCCATTTTTCCTTATCCGAAGAGAAGTTTGATTACTTTTAGTATAAGTTGTCATCAGACCTTTTAATTCTAGTTTATGCATTCCAGTGCTAGATAGAGTGTATTTAACCCTTTCCCCCTAGCTTGACTCCCCCAAATACTTCCAAAATTATAATTTTATGCACAAAACTTATTCACTAAGACGTATGCTTACATATGCTCCTAAAATAAATTTTTATAGAAAAATCATTTCAGGCCTCTTTACTACCATTTCTTGGAATACTTTAGTTTGTCAACAGTGCTCTTAAAATGCAATGATTGGAACTAAGCACATCACCTCTGGCAAGTTTCAGAATGGCACAAACGAGAGTGAGACTATTGCCGCACTAGTTCTAAATATGATTTCTTCATCCCGCAAATATTTCTTGTGAGGTTACCATGTGCCAACGCCGCTCTTGGGCGCTGTGACTGTGACCAAGGAGAGAGACAAAGCACTTCTCACTATGTGCCTTATGCTCAAGTAGAAACAGACAGAGTAGGCAATTTCATATTGTGATCCTTATTACGTGATCCATATTACATCCTTATTAATGAAACGGGATGGAAAGAGGGCCAGGGAACTGCAGTACTATTTAAGACAGATGGGTAGAGCCAAACACATAAAGAATTAGGAGAAAAGCACTTACAGGTAAATGGGAACAGTAAATTCCAGTCCCTGAGGCAGAAATGAGCTTTGTGTGTTCCAAACTGAAAAAAAGCCCATGGTTACCGATGATAGAAACCCCAAGGAAAAGTTGTATCACATATAACTTCACCGTAGCATTTTACAGGTGGACTAGTTCATTTATCATCTTGGGTTTGCCACTCAGGTTAGCCCTGTTAATGAAACTCTCACAGACCCAAAGCTGGTGGAGAGACTCTGCCTCCATAAGGAACTACAAATGGCAGTGAAACTAAGAACATCTGCAGAGGTAAGAAGGAAGCAGGTATTTGAGGTTGGCACAGAGTGAGGCAGCATGTGCTATTAAGTAAGAGTGGAGGCTAAAGACACTAAGAGTGAAGGAAGAAAATAAGAAATCCAGGTAATGAATGGGCTGAATAATAGTTAACATAGTCTCTGCCCTTGTATTTTTAAAAAATAGCTCTTCTTGGTAAAGCATATTGAAGAGCTACTGTATTTAAAGGCTAGATTAGAAGACTTGGTCTCTTAAGATATTGTCCAACATTATTGAGCCTTATAAATACAATATTACATATTTAAGATATTCATGCCTTTTGATATTGTCATGCAAAATATCATAAAAAGAGTGAAGTATGAATTAGCCAAATGAAAGAGCCCCGTCAAAAGGGTTTTTCAGTTTGCATTTGAAATCGTTCAATTTTTAAAAATTTAAGTACACTCTACTTTTAAGTATTAGATTTATTTATGTTATAAGACATACTTGTATTTTAAAAAGTCTTAAGTGTATGTTTTAAGAGCTTTATTAGGTATAGAACTCTAAGGGGCTCAATTTAGAAGAATCAGAATTAGTCACTATCAGTGTAATTGTTATGGTTGTAAAGTTAATTTAGCAGCTGAAATTAACCAATCTAGCAATGGCGAAGATGATTTCTATATGTAAATGTGGTATTAAAATAGATTGTCACATCCTTCAAAAAAATAGTGCGGCAAGCATAAAATCTGCATTTAACCTCTTCAGAGACTATCAGAACAAGTAGTACAAATTTATCGGGTGTAAATTCTCTACAACAGAAAACATGAGTATACATTTTAAAGAACACTGTATCAGTTTTCTACGGCTGCATGACAAACAACCACAAAATTTAAGACAACATTCATTTATTCAGCTCGTGATTCTGTGGAGTAGTTATTTAGGCCTGGATCAGGCTCATATAATCTCAGCAGGCTTGCAGTCATATGTCTAGCGACTATCTGTTGGCTGGGGGCAATGACTACTTTGGCTTTAACCACCTTGCAAGAAAAGCAAGTGGGCAAATGCTAACGTGCTAGTATTTTTCAAGGCTCAGTTTACACTGTTTTTCTTACACCCTCACTGACCAAAAAAAAGTCACATAGCCAACCAAGTCCAGAAACATTGCTGGTAGACACTACCAAAGGTCTTGAATATAGGAAGACAAAAACAAATAAGGCATGTTACTGCAATTAATTCACCACAGAGTAAAACCCACAGCAAAAATAAATCTTCACATTAAAGAATGACAAGGATCTACTGCAAGAAATAGAGGCTGAGTCATAAAAAGCAACGCAGTTTCTGATTTGTTTGTTGCAAAACTCACACTTAGAACCTTGAGTCTCCATTAAGAAGCCTCACTACCCTGAAGCACCATTCTGTGAGGATGCGAAGACACCTGAAGGAGTCACGTGTAGGTTACTCGCCTGGCGGTCCTAGTCTTCCATTCATCCCAATTCAGGGGTCAAACATCTGAATGAATGAGCTTTTAGACAATTCCAGTTTCTAGCATCTGAGTTACCTCAGAGTCACAGACTTAGAATCACAGCCACCCACAGTGAAGCGTCTCACTGGGTCTTGTCAGAATCCTGACCCACAGAATTCATGAGCATTATAAAGTGGTTGCTTTAAGTTTTGGGGCAATTCATTACACAGAAATAGCAACTGGAATGCAAACTATTAGAGAAGTTCTGAATTATCATCGAATGCACATAAAATGATTGCTGTTGAACACATAGTAAGTGTTCAATAATTATTAGGTAAAGATGATGATCGTAAATATCTAAAATATATATTCTATACATTATATTACTGTCAAGATTAGAGAAAAGCTGCCTTTACCTGTATAGCATATTTATTTAGCAGGTTGGGCAGGGAGAGTATTGTTAATGCTGATTGCTAGAATGTATATAAGAAAAACTCAGGACAAAAAGAAAACTTGATGAATAGCTGAAATTTAGCCATCCATATTCAGGACTATCAAGCCCAGGATTTCTAACAACTTGAGATACCTGGGGAAAATGGTCACCTTCCTCGTTGACATCATACAAAGGCCGAGTGACTGACCCCTATTAAATATCATCGAAAGTGTTACCCAATCCATGTAAATATACTCTCAAGTATTTCATATTTTGTTATCCCAATTCAAATTTTCCTTAAGCATTTCTACTCTCTAAGTCATTTAATTGATGCTGTAAGCACTGATATCCCCAAAGAGCATTTAAAAAAACAAAACAAAAAACAAAAAACAAAACAAAAAAAACCCTTTCACAGAGCAATTCATGTCAAATTGAACCAAGCCAGAACCTCACATAAATACTGTAAGTTCAACAATTATTATAAGTCATCACCGTACAGTTGAACAGTGTTTGAAAGCTGTTCAGCACAATGTTATTTTGTTAAGAAAAGTGTTATTACAATTTAGAATAATGAAAAAAAATATTACTCTTTCCCTACGTACTCAAATATTCACAAAATACTCCTATGCATGTAAACTTTCAATAAACTTTCCTACTTTCCTATTCCATTTCTTTGGTTATTTTAATTTTCATAGCACGGCCTGTTCTTTATAATGCCTAAAGAGTTGGTAAAACAAAAGACAATTAACACAGTGTAAATATATATTTGCCTTACTGTCAATACAGCTGAAACCTATTGGATTTCATTAACCAATGTCACCATAAAATAATTAATTAATTAATTTTTTAAAAGGCAATTAAGAGCATTACCATCATAAGGATGAAGATAAGTCAAAAAGAATGATCAAAATAAGATATTTACAGCACTCAAGTTTAAAAGTCCAAGAATTGTTGAAAAACATTGGCATAAGTAAAGAAGAACCTTGGCAATATGCGCATGAAATAGAAGTTTACCACATAAATGGCCATATGTGAGTAGTATTTCTCTATAAAATCTTGGCTCTAGAAAATTCTTGGTTCAGCAGCCGTGAGACTGAGGTTAAGACAGCAAAGAAAAGTCATATGGTCAGGTTTCCCTAACGTAAGGCAAATAGACGTGGTCTCTACCCGTAAAAGTCGGAGTGTTGGCAAACTTTAAATAGCAATGAGTTAGCTTTTTATTTTCATTATTTTTATCATCACTATTATAAAAAGCTCAATCTATGATGTCATGCAACCTTCAATATTTCTTCATCGCTTCATCATTAATGGATGCTATTAGTCATATTTACTACCGATAATAAAATATGTTGATAAACATACAGTCAACATAGGTAATTAATTCCTTGAGCACTTTCATTTTTCAAGCACTTAATGGTGTTCATTTTGTCCCAATGAATCTCTTAGCACTTCAGAAATATTAACTCACTTTAATTCTTACAGCTTTATGAGGTAGTCCTTACATTCGTCACTATTGTACACATGGGGAAACTGAGGCACAGTAATGTTAACTTATCTCAGCAAGGTCCCACAGCTCAGAAGTGACACAGCTCAGATTTGGACCCAGTTAGTCTCTTTCTAGCCATGCTTTTAACTACCTCACTCAGTTGCCTCTCAACACAGCCAAGCAAGAGATTCGTTCTAAATCTAATGCATAAGGTTTCTCTTATACTCTCATTGGACACTGGATAGAATGCCTGAGTCAGATGGTAACTTTGATAGCCAAAGGTGAATACTCAAATGTATAACTAACTGTATGCAGAAATCACTTCTTCCAAAACTTGAATGGACTACAGTAGTTTCATAGTAAATGGTCACAGAGTAAGTAGTTTAAGATTAAAGTAAAACATATTGCTGGCATTTAAATGTTTAAAGCTTTGTAAAATTTACAATAACACATCTGTTCCATATTTTGTAAGTTTATGAAAATTAATGTTGAATAAATTTGGAAATTAAAACTGTGTTACGAATCAAAGTCTCTACAACTTAAACGTAGAACTTTTAGTCACTAAGATTTTATAGCCATACACCGCTGTATGGAGCTTGTTTGAGAGTAAACCTGGTTAGAGTTATAGGTAGGAGTAATTACTATCTGTAAAAAATTTAATCATTTGTGAAAACATATTAGCTGACGACTCACTTAACAAATGTGTGTTCACTCTGTATTTTACGCATGAGCTTTTCTGCGCCCCGTAGCATTGCATGTCCAGTGGCTTCCTGGTGCCGAATATTTTTCCTAAGAAATTTTCTTTTGATGTTGACATCAAAAGTACAAATCCTAAAGAATTCAAAATGTTCCTCTGTATCACCGAATGTGTATTCTTTGGCAGTGGTGGGTCGAAGAGATCCCTCTGCAATTTCCTTTGCCTTCCGTATCCAGATTTGCACCATTTGATGAATGAGATAATCAGTGTGAAAAGTGAGAGACAGAAAGGCAAAAGTCAGACACCTTTCGCCCCACAATATTCTGCCTTTTCTTTAGGTTTCCTTTTCACTCTTTTAAGAGCAAAGTCTTATCACCAGTTCTACCCCTGTGTCACACCTATTTCAATTATTTAACAGGCTTGCAGAGACGGGGAAGAGAATGAGTATCGAATAGATGTCATTTCTCATCCTCCCGTGGAGGTCATGGAGACTGCTGTCAAGTGACTCGGGGTGACACTCCTAGGTGTGAGCTGGAGGAAAGCAATACTCAGACTGCGATCCTCCCCCTTCAGCGGTACCCGAAGTTGAGAAATTCTAAATCCATGTTGGCATCGCCAATGCTTCCTCTGTGCTGAGTTAAATGTTGGTTAATCAGCAAGTTCTAAAAATCCTGATTAATAAAACACGTGTAATTACGTCTGCTCTTTCCATGCTCTAAGACACTGGCAGAGAGAGACGTTTGTTCAATAATCTTTCAAACACAATAATCACAATGAGTCTCATTAGATTACCGTGAATTCATAATTTTTTTTTAATCCACATCAGGGAGGAGTTTTAACAATCTACCTGTGTAATTGAGCCCACAATTTTAAAATAATGACCAAAGTATATCAGCAATTACTAGTTGTTTTCATTTAATAGTTAATAAAATATGTTATTCTGCCTTACTTACTAATACAATTACCTACAACATCTGTTTTAAACAAGAAAAATTGATGTGAATTATGCTAATTTCATTGATGAAAGCAAATAATAATATGGAAATTTCTTTATGTGAAAGTATTTTAATACTATTAGCATACTCAATGGAATTCACTGTAAGCACATGGGACTCATACTCAACTTTGACTCTGCAGAGTAGTTGAAAAGTGCTCTTCTGGAGAAATGAAAAAGAGAATGAGTCTTTCTACCCCTGTAGCATCAGGGAAACTGCTTTACATCTGCTAAAGGTATATTTCACTTGGTTAATACAGAGCATTCTGGGTTATTCATGGTAATGTTTGTGATTGTTTTACCTGAATCCCAGCCATTTTCAGTTTCAGAAGTCAGTCCCTGCACAGGTAACAATGCAGGGAACTACTGTAACCACACTTTGGTAAAGGAGAATCATTTAGGGCCCTGTTTTGTTGTAAGTGATATTCAATAACAACAACAACAACAAAAATAAAATGGCTTAAACAATAAAGAACAGGTATTGAATTACTGCGTTGGAAAGTTGTTTGGTTTTGAACAAGGACTGGTTTCAAGCAAGCATTGACCAAGTGGCTCAAGCAAGTCATTCAGAATTTTTCCTTTCTCTCTCTGTCCTCCCTGTTTTCAGATCAACTTCAGCCTCAGGAGCATCTCGGTCCCAGCGAAGCTCCAACTTTTCCCCTCGCATTACCAGACCTCATGTCCTCATACAAACTATCCAAAAGAATAGAATAAGTTTATCCCAAACGTTTCTAGAACAAATAAGGCTTGTCTTCACCAAAAGTCCCAAAGGCTCAGTGCACGCCACTGATTCTGAAGGAGTTTTGAATCCATCCCTGAAAGAATTACCATGACGGAGTATTGTGATACGCCGACTGGTAAAAGCAAATCAGAGCTCATCCTGAATCACGTGGCTGAGAATGGGCAGAGCTGGCTCTCTGAGCACTGTTACCAGAAGGTAGAATGGATGATACACAGCGGAGACAGGTGTCTCCTTAAAGGTGAGTGTCCACTGCTCAGTCCTCTCCTGCCGGAGCCAAACACACTTAACCTTGTCAATAGGCTTTAAGCAAGATGACGTAGAACAAAACCAATTGTACCATAGACTGATGGATAGAAACAAGAATTAATTCTCTATGGAAACTCATCAAAGTTGTAGAGAAATGACGTCGGGTGAAACAATGTTAGTCTAGGACCTACTGTATGCCTTCGAAGACAACTCGAGTCTTTGTGTGCCCAGAGTGGAGCATGACCACATGATTACGTGAAAGGAATAACAGAAGAAAATAAAATGCTCTGATCTTTGAAATGAGATCTGCATTTACTAGTAAGTATACTTTTTTTTTTTCCTCTAAGGGATAAGTTAGAGAGGTTAAACGGCTTACTCAAGGTTAAAGGGCTTTGCCGAAGCCAGGACTTCATTTCAGATATCCTGAATCTCGGTCCAGCATCTTCCTTATTATTTTGCTCACGATTACTTAATTTTACTTTATTTTTAAATCTTAATAAAATTAATTCTACATACATTCTAGAAATAGGACCCATTTTATGTCTCACCTGACCTTATGAGTCATGACAGATAATTGATAAAAAGAAGAAATCCAAACTCCCCCATGGAGAGGTTAGCGATGTTAGAGGTCATATAACTCTTTTTAAGTTTTGAGATTGTAATTCTGCACCATGAGGGAAAAAACCAAAAACTTACCAAATGCAATCGTCATAGGAAGGGCACTAGACTAGCAGTCAGAGGCCTATGGTTTCGTCCCAACTTTACCACTAAATAGTGGTGTGACATTGGCAAATTATTTGTTCTCTATCGATTTCAATTATGGAACTAAGATAAAGAATTATAAGGGACTTTCTGATTCTGGAATCCTTTGATTCCATAAATTTTTCTTAAGAAATATGAAAAGGGTATAGTACCTTAATTATAAAGAAACACACAGAATTTGAAATGACATTGGTTCAAATAGCCTATGGCCTTACATTAAATATGTTATTTAATTTTTATGATTTTCTAATAAAAAGTAGAATTAATAAACCTATAATTTATCCACTATGTTCAAAATGAAACATATATATCAAACATCCATATACTTTTTTTCAGATCACTTAAGTTTACTAAAGGGATTGCCAATTAACAGACCAACAGCTACTGAGAGCCAGGATGAGTAGCCCATGGGGCTATCCCTGGAAAGGCAAACAGAAGACCTGGAAAGGGATATCCCCCCAAAAAGGGAAGGAGAGTTAACATCCTTTTTGAAGAAAAACAGGAAAAACTAAAGTAAATAAACATCATAAAATCATGAGAGCAGCAAAGAAAAATTCTACACATCAGCAAAATTTGTTTTTCTGGTTTTCCCCCCTTCTCCCACCAACAGCCTTCTAGAGCATGGTTGCCACACGTGGTTCGTCGGTTTGTGAATGAGGAAAGGTTCAAAGGAAGGGATCTATGGCCTCTTTTCTCCTCTTATGTAACTCCCATCGTCTGACGCCCAGCTCTGTGCTGACAGACGAATGGCAGCACACAATGCAGGTGGCAGTTAGCACCTTGGGTTGATGCCTGGTTCATTCCTACATTTGAAATACACTGGGCTTTAGAGACATTTGCTTATCAATCCCAGGGAATTATAAGGAGCATGTGCTAGAGGATGACTAAATATTGAAAATTACATAATCGTAATTTCTGGTTATAGAGTATAAAATTAAGTTACTGCTTAGGATTTTAAGAATTTGATTACCCCTGTAAGAGACAGATTGGCCCAAATGCCTAATGTGAATTAACTACAGCCTAATTAGTTGTGTTATCATATCTAAAAAAGAAGGGAAAAAATGGATTAATAGAAGCAAAGCAGCCCATTTAGAAAAGCGGGTAAATGAGATTTAAAGATGCTAACCTGGTCAGTTTGTGTACTTCGCTAGGGAGAAAGAGGTCAGGAGAGATCCAGGGCTATGAACCTCCTTAGAGAGAGGTATCTGCTTGATGGTTTTCCCAACCTGTGGCTTTTGCAAGGTGTACATGAGCTATCCCCATCCCAAACCGTTTAGTTTTCGTCACTGATTCCAAGCTATGAAGGAAAGTCTGATTTCTAATTTCCTTTCTCAAACTTTTTCTGGAGCTTGCACTCAAGCATTCCATCACTAAAAAGAAAAAAAAATTATCTCCAGATGTAAATTAATATATTGGACCAGCTGCATTGTATATAAATCTTCTACAACCCTGATTAGTCTATCCACTTCATAAGAGACAGATCGTCTAATGATCAGGCTGTGATAATGAAATTCTGTCTCTGGAATGCGAGGCCGAGGCCCTGTCTTTTAACTGTACAAACACCCTCCAGACCTGAGGTTTCTGGAAGATGAACCTGAATCTTTCCCCTAAACATTAATGTCATCTACATCTAAACTGGATGATGTATTATAGAACCGCACACTTGAAACCTATATCATTTTATTGACCAATGTCACCCCCAAAAACTTAATTAAAAATAAACTTTAAAAAAAAAATGAATGCCCGCTGGTTCGCCTTGTGACACATTAAAGTATATCTGTCCTTGAATGAAACGCAGCTGTCTAAAATGAATACTTATTTAAAATATGTATTAGGATGTCTAAAGATGTGGTTTAAGAGCAATATCTGGATAGAGACTGTGGCTATTTTTCCTTGATGTCGAATAATTCATTATTATTTCTATCATGGAAAAAAACAAGTTTATTTGGTTGTTTTCAAAAGCCACGCAAGCCAGTCGTCCCAGCTTTATCTGATTCATCACCAAGTAGACGTCAACAGCACGAGGTGTCTGCTGGTGACGTGATGCCAAAGAAGGGGCGTGTGGAAATGAAACAGTGTTTTCATTTCCGAATCTCGTTCAGAGGCCGATCATCCCATATATCAAAACTGCCAGCCAATATCATCTTATGAAGTTTCCTGCATCTTCCATTCATCCAAAGAACCTGGATGATGAGTCCAGACGTTCACGTATAACTTTTATAAATCTCGCTTTTAGAAATTCCATACTTATTTCAGAATTGGCCAGTGTCCTTTGCTCCCCACCCCATGCCAGGGATTTCAAGAGATAGCTCTTTGATGTTCTAATAATCACATTACCTATTTTTAAGACATATTTAAGAGAATTTCCAATTAAACTAAGCTGATAAGTCTCCTGACTTTACAAAAATTTTTCAGTCTCAGAAACTTCAGAAATTCGCAGTGTGCCTATGGCAGGACAATTATTAAGGTAAGAGAACCTCACACTAAATTAGACAAACCTGAAGTTCTGTACAAATTCCGGCCACATCGAGATCTCATTGCTCTTCAATGACATTTCCAAATCAGTTCAAATAAAGTACATTGAGGCTAAAAATGTCTTTACTCGTGTGAAGATGTGTTTGAGGTTATCACTTTCTACCTCTCAGGTACCCTTTGCCACTCCGCTCCCACTGCTTATGATGGTTGGTTTTGCTTGGTTTTGTTTTTTGTCTCCTTGCTCCTTCAGTCTCTAGTACATATTCTTGAAAAAATATATATATTAATATACAAAACTGGAGGTGGAGAAAGCTCACTTTCTACAAAGCTAGTAAGATCTGAGGACTAGACAACAGTTGCATTAAGGACACACGAGGATTACAGCATCTGACATTCTACCTCGAGCCCCCTTTTAGGCAAACAAAACAACGTTTATAATCTTTTCACCCAATATTCTTTGAGCCTGCTCAATCTCTTTCTTAAAACACTCTGATCTTTCGAGCAGTTTACTTAAAACAACGACTGCTAAATTTCACTGCGAAATAAAGCCTGAATCTGTTAAGCTGACTCTGATATTTCTTTAGCCCACGTAAGTTTCAAGTTTCAAATAATGCTTTTCTCTGCCATGAAGAGAGAAATTACAAATGAAACAGGCATCAGACAAAAGTCATACACATGCATGCCCTGGGAACGCACGTGGAGAGTGGCAAATCCTGTGAGGCAGTGAAATGCCACCCTAATTCGTTTGATATATTCAGCGACATGGCTGTCATATCTCTGGCTCTGCTGTCACTTTGTTAAGAAAGTTATTTTCAAACACTCTAGCTTAATGGGCAGTGAGTAAAATTAGCAAACATCAACAGTCGCCCTGTCTGAAAATGGATGACAGCAATGTCCACAGCCACCCAGGACAGCTGTGTCGTGGCACACGAGCCACCAAGGGCCGAAATGACTCTGTACACCGTTTAGAAAAAAAGAGGCAGAAGTTTGTATCTGTTGAGCAGCAAGTGTCCTTAGGGATTTGGCTCCCCTCTTCATTCAGAAGATAGAGGTCACGTTTAGCATGTTCCTGTGAGTTACAAAGGACTCTCTTCCACACTCCTGTCACACACCGAGAGCAGGAGCCCGGCTCTCTAAGACTTAGCCACGTCTTGGGGCGCAAAGAGCATCACTGGCTACAGTGGGTCTGGCTGTCCTATTTTAGCACATCGAACCTCCTCTTACCTCGACTTCCTTGTTCTTCTCTTTGTTCCTGCCCATGGAACTTCGCCCATTGCTGGCGGTCTCCCGGGCTGGGATTACGGAAATCTGGTGGAGGGGCATCCCGGCAGGGCCACAGGTTGCCAGTCCCTGACTGGACGTCTTATGTCTTCGCTCGCCCTGAGTAGCCCACCTGCACGATTGTTCATATCCTTGCTTTGCCAAGCTCAGTTCTAAACAAAAAAAAAAAAGAGGGAGGGAAATAGTGTTTGAGACACTGTGCAGCAGAAGCCGGGGTCTCTGGCCGACATGTCAAAAGACACTGAAAAGGAGGGAGTCTTAAAGAAATGCAAGAGCAAATAACCCAAGGGGTGTCGCCTCTCAAAAGGATGATTTACTGCAAGTCATAACCGCACTGCCTTATCGCTGGAGCACCCCGTCTCCCCCAACAGCATCGTGGGAGACAATTCAATTTCTATGGTACCTAATAACTGTCATGGAAACCAAGGAAACTCAGGTCTCACAGGCCCTTATTAGCAACCGCTTCCTTTAATGACACAGACTCCCACGTCTGCAGCGGCTGCCACGTCTGCTTTGTTTCTTTCCTGATTCCCCGGGAGTCCACTAAGCACCCAGAGACACCGGCATCCTGCTGACTAAGTAAATAAGCAGGAGGCTGAAAAGCTTAGTGTCCTATTTGGAGCCAAATCTCTTCCTTGAAAAAGCGTGGCTAGTTGGCTGTGTCCTCCATGACTCCCCAGTAATCTGCTTAGGTCAAAGGATGTGCCTTGGAGTGGAGAGCATTGAATGAAGTGTTTAAAAAATAAGGAGAGAAAGAGAGAGGGCGTGAGGGAGAGAGAGGAAGGGAGAGAGGGAAGGAGGGAGTCGGACAGACGGACAGAGCCGACAGAGTGACTGGGAACAAGTGTGAATAAACAAATGTCTTTCTTTGGCTGGTCATTAAAAAAAAAAAAAAAAAAAAGAGCTAACCATTCCTGCACCTTTCTCAGTAAGACATCAGCCGCATGAGGCTAAAGGCATCCTCATCGTTCTGAGTGAGACACAGAAAATCGCCACGCTACACATTTCAGCTTTATGGTAACTGTGCTCTCTGAAATATGTGAATGTGTTTGTTAGCATCAGTAGGAGCCTCTCCTTGGGTTTTCAAGAAGGAAACGGACTCTGCTAAGGTCTTTACTGAACTCTCAATAGTTACACAATTTGGAGAAAATAAATAGTCCATCCAAATTTCTACCCTTCAAATTAAAAAAAAAAAATCAATCTCTTAGTGTAGTGAATTTTCAAAAAACATCAACTCTTTTAAAAAAGAAATCACTTCCCCCTGTGATTACTTCTTCTCTGTTTAGGTATTTGGTATTCTGTCTTTAAAAAGACAGAATTTTCTCATTTTAGATAAATGCACTTTACATTTACAAACATATCAGATCTCCCACTATCTTTTGTGTTTTTTCACCCCAAGAGAAGCAAAATTTTAAAACTCTGTTATTTTATACATCCTCAGGCACTGCGTGGAAGTTCTAATTTGTCCCCAGTCACAAAGGAGTTTCTAGGTGCAATTCACCTTTAACCAGCTTTGTATTCCACAACAATAAATCCATTTTTTTATATGACGTTCCACGCTGTTTAAGCTGAGGACAGACATAAAAAGTGAAAAGGGTAGAGACTCTCATCGGCAATTAAAACAAAAATAATCAGTGTAAAGACTGCTCAAAAAACGTTAATTTAAATACTTGCTGAAATAAATACTTCAATGCACTTTCAAGTTTGGTCTGTGTGCTCCTTTTAACTAAAATTCACCACTCTTACGTGAGGTCTGGCAGTAGCTCTCACCTCTATCATCCATCAGGCTCACCTGGAGAGAATTTCTAACACTTGGCTACCTGAAACTCACTTTACCATAGCTTCAGGCTCAGCGGGGCTGCAGTGGGAACTTGAGGTGGACATTTCTTTAAAATCTCACATATGATTCTGATACGAACCTATTCTGAGAATTACTGTGGTTTATCAATAAAATAATCTTAAAATAATAAGCTAAAGTATGTCGAGTTGCAAATCTCTTGCTTTAAATAGTAAAGATAGAGCCAAGTGGCCGTGAACTTGGTATTTGTTCATCATCACTCTTAGTTTACAATGTGTATTTGTGAAGTACAGAAGTTTTAAGGAAGTGACTAAAACCCAAACTCTTCTACAAATGTCTTGTCCAAAGTCGATAATGCCCCAAAATTTACGTATCTTAAGTATCACATCCGTGACCTGTTATCGTCAAGTGGGCATTTCCTTACTTTAAAAATAATCCTTAATCCCTCTATCTGGAAATAGAACTCTGTAAATTCAATAATGTGTGACAAATACTGAAATGTAAATAATGAAGATGTTTAGAAAAGTAATGTGGTCAGTGTTTATATCCATGAAAAGTTCCATGAAAGCCAAGGCAGGTTTCCGGATAATTTAGATTTTAATACTTTTGCTTAAAATATTCATCGAAGTTACAGGAAAGAAGCTTTCTAGCTTGAATTAACTAAATGGCTGTCTTAATCCTTTACCTCATTATGTGCGTGAGGTTTATCCTTTGTTTACTCTGAGAGTTTTCAAAAATCAGATGTGAATTTCAAATTAATTTGATTTATGTGGTTGAGTTATTTCACTTAGCAAATTTAGAAACTAAATTGAATTTCAAAAAGAAAAAGGGGGGAGGATATTTACTTCCTAGAGTATGTTACACATTTAAACAGGAGAAAGTTTATTATGTCTTTTCAACTAAATGCTTCAGAAATAACAAGAGTCATTAATAATCAGGATGTTTAATAAACAGTTACCGAGTATTGTACAAATTGAGCTTTTAAAATTTTCAAACTGCATCAGGAAGAAAGAAAAAAGAAAAAAAAAGAAAGAAAAACATAAGATTTAACACTTTGTGCGTTCTGCTCTCCTGCCCTGGAACCCTGAGACACATCAGTGAAGGTCAATGACTCGCCTTCATCTTGCACCTTTCCTTAAGTCTCTCCCAAAGCTCTCTGCCAACTGGAAGCATGAAGTCTCTCTGGGATGACTCCTTATATAACAACCGAAAACTAAAAAAAAAAAAAAAAATCTGTGGTGGAATGCATTTCTCCTATAAGAGCACGGTCCATCTTGTGCAATAATTGAACCCCACGGAATAAATGAAAAGAAACGCATTTAGCAGGTGAGCACCACCAGGCACTGGCTCTGCTTCCAGGGAAGACCCATGGATTCTGGCATCGTTCAACTAATTCGTAGCTACATATACAACCACGATACACGGTCATGACCGAGACTTCCGAACTGGATTTTCATGGTAACTACTGACCATCCTGGAATACTCACTCTCTACCTGACACTGTTCCATACGCGTGCCTGAATTACATTTGTTTTGCTTCCATCTTGCAGTTTCAGCCCTCTGGCTCTGAGAACAGTACTTAAACTACAGCCTCCGGCTCCTAAATTTGACATTTGTGGTTCGTAATTCTAATACAAGGGCCTCGGCTTTCCCTAAGAGGTGCTGATTTAGTGCTTCTCCTCGCTCTCAACGGCCTAGGTTGTTTCTGCTTTAAAAAGAAAACATAAAAAATGCATCTGATCCTCTACTCTAAGACTTATCTCAACTTTGCCAGTTTTGAGAGAAAAAATAGCCCTCTAATGGTGTAATTAAGCAAGAAAATAAATACAGTATTATTAGGCAAAGAAAGGGAACTAAGTAAACATTTGCTAATGCATTAAATAGATAGACTAATAATTCAACAAATATTTATTGGTTAACTTCTGTGTTATCTGAACCATGCTAGGAATTAAGGAGCAGGAGGTAATGGACGAAGTCATATGGCACAATCTCTGTAGTCAAGGAGTTTGCTAAGTCATTAGGGAGACAGGGCATACACAGGTTAATTGGTTTGAAAACTATATAGCACAATACATCAATATTTTAAATAAAATATAAAATACTGAATGTGCCAAAAAATAAAAGCATCAAGAAATCATCATAGGTCTAAACAGATCATCTTAAAGAAAAATTGGGGTCCAGGTAGGGGGCTTGGTAGACATAAGGTGATAAAGTCACTTTAAGGCATAGAGATGAGTATGACTGGTACGTGGGCATTCAGGACACGATTTTAAATAGCAGAAAATTTCGTTAGGATTATCAACTGGCTTAGGCCATGATGTATGGCCACTAGAATATGATATTGATTACAGCTTGAGAGGAGCGTGGGAAGAAACCAGACCAAGAACCCGAAGAAAGTGAACTCTATGCAAAGCAATATCAAAATTGCAAATGCATTGATTGAGGACATGGAAATGATCAAGATAAGAACTTCGAGCCGATTTTGAAAATAGAAACAAGGTATTTGGAATGAGGGAAAAGAAATTCCTAACACATCCCTGTAGGAAGTGAGGGAACCCAATCGAATGGGTTTTCTATGTTCTGTCATACAAGGCCCCCATCAGAGGTTATCGAAAAGAATACAGAAGCAAGATATCACTGTACAAAGACTTTATGGTATTTCGCAAAAGAGAAGGAGAAAGACACTTGGGTTTAAAAGCTATTTTTACTGGGGAAATGCTGAAGCATATACTTATATAGAAGAGTTAGCAAGTAATTCAAACAAGCAAAACAAGATCAATGGGAATAATGAAGGAAGAGAAAAAAAAAACAAAAATAATTAAAACCTCTAGTTCTCGGTTTATAAAAATCTGCAACGTAATGAAGCATTTCTAAAGTGGTGTGTTCTTCCGGGTTCTGTCTGATGGTTGGAATCCAATCATGATTATGTTTGGCATGTGTGACTACCTTTTATAATTAGAAGGACATCATTTTAATGTAGAAATTCTGTCCCTGAACACCTTTCAGAAGCAACTGGATGATCAACCTTCAAACGTGAACATAAGGTGAACCCTCGAGATCTTGGATTTTGTCCTCTGGAACATGTTGGTCCTAATTTTGGATACACCTATGTTCTAAGGCTGAAGCATATTAAAATGGAACCAAGGAATTGATTTCAGTCTTCTGGAGAATCAATAGCAATCCTTACAGCGACATAAGATATGCAATAATTACAGCAGGTAATGAAACAGTCAGTTGTACTAATTTTTATTCCTTATATTATGCTTATAACAAAAGAATATCTTCAGAAACAATCTCCTTATTAACTTCGTAGGACTAACCTTTGCTCCCTTCTAATTTGGTGAGGGAAAGAAAAAAATCATTTCATTGTAGTCTCCAAAAAAATGATGTGTTAGAAGTAATCAAAAAATTTAAGGAAGATAAGCATATATTAATATTTAATTAGCTTTGCGGACATAGTTTAGGAGTAAAAAAAATCAGATTTTTATGTTGTATGTTACTTTCTTGACAAAACAAATGAAGTTAAAATCTTGTTTTAAAAAAAATCAAGATTTCTTTTGGCAAATAAAGTTAAATCCAGTCTTATTCTCCAAATATATAAATGTACACGTTAATTTGTATGTTCTCCACAACTTTCAAAATGTTAGTATAGCTGGTTGAACACGAAGCATATAGGGGGGAAAATCTCTTAGGGCAAATATCTACTTCCTTCACGTATCTTTCGAAAATGTAAAGCAGTCATCTCAAAAGGATGAGGTGGCATCTATGGTGGACCTGGGGTTGAGGTCTTCAAGTCACTTGTTGCTTCTGCATTTCACCCTTCTCTCTGAGGAATTTCCACACAGAGCAGTGATGCTCCCTCACTTTCTATATCCTGGAACGTCACTGTCAGCATCTTCAGGGGCCTCATGAACCCCACACTTCTTAAGCCAAGCCGTGCAGTTCTTCTCAGCCTTCCAATGACTCAAAGAGGGAAATAGTAGCTTCTCTTCATCCATGTCAAAATTCTGACTTAATGTCTCAGAAGGTCAAAGAGCAACTTTAATTAAGTGCTTCTTATTATAAGTTATTAAGCAAAAGAGAACTGGCCCTGATGTTCTTAATCAAGCAAACACACACACACCTGTGTGCGCATGTGCACAGAAACATAAAACAAATAACATTATTTTAGATTCATACTAAAGCTTAAGTCCAGATGTAGAGATGTATGTATCTGCTCAAATATTATTTATTTGTATTCCTTATATATTTCCATTGCTAGTCTTCATTCAGTTTTAGTGGAAAATAGACTCACAGAATTTTATATTTGGAAGGAAAATTAGAAGGCACCCTACCATTTAACCGATGACCAGATTAAGTCCCAGTAGGCTGAATGTTTTGACATAACCGAAGACTAGTTTAGTTGATGACAGAATCAAAACAAAACAATCTCCTGATTCACAGAAACTCCTGCCCTTCACCAGGCTCTGACTCAACCTGATGACTATAAAGTTTAGATACGTTTTAAGTAAAAACAAGCTATGCAATAAATATATTTATTTATGTAAATTATGCATTTATTTTTTCACTGTTGTTCTGAAAAAATATATTTTATAGTATAATTGCGAAGTACATGAAGAACATGTATCTTCCTTTGGAAACTTCGTTTCAATAAAGTTTTTTTTTAAATTTCTAAAGGGTCTAATTTTTTATTATTTAAGGAATAATTATTAAGCTTGAGGACCACCTAATTTTTACTTGTTTTTTATTCTCATGGCCCATTGATTACAAAAAGTGTCAAGTATCATAAACCTAATGTTATTACTTTTACTATTTTCAGAATAAACGGTATTTATGACAAATGATTATAATCAGTACTTCAGAAAGTCCTATAGGAAATGATGGGTCAAAATTCAGAAAATTAAATCTACATACTCTTCTTTCATATCTGGCATATTTCATAAAGACAAAATTATCACCACAAGATTACATTTTAAATTTTCTGCTGCTGTATCTTAAAGTTCCAAAATAATCAGCAAACTTAGGCAATTAGGTTAATTTTCCAGTAGCCATGTATGAGCATAGTCAAAATTACATTTTGAACATTACTGAGGAAATGAAGGTCTGATTGACTATAAGAAAATTGGTTTTCATACTTGTTTTTAGATATATACTCAAACATTTTTAGCCAAACCCAAGAGAACGTTTCTCCTATAGAGAGCATCTTCAGTTCAAGGTGGTCCTATCGAAGGCACATATATCTATTTTATTTCACTCAGAATTTTTCTCAGCCACATTTAAAAGTCAATTAGAGTATTTTTCTTAAATTGGAAATCAGAACTTGAAAATCGACAAAACTAACCTATAACTTATTTTCCAACTTTTAAAATGCATATTTTATTTACCAATTTTATTAAATAGTTTTATATACTAAAGAAATATTTTACAAGATGGAAAATATGCTACCTTCAATAATAAGTGACCATTAATTTCCCACTTTTTATAGCTTGAGGATTAGTTTTTTCTATGCAAAATAATAAAATCAGAAATAACTGGGTAAAACCCCAATTGAACAATGTGTTTTAAGAGATCATTGAGTTTACCAAACTGCCTCTTGTTCCTTTTGAGAGCAAAATTGCTTATTCCTATTTTTTTAAATCAGTGTGTTTATTCCTTGCAGACTTTTAGAAATAAGGCATGGAATCCCATCAGAATTTAATATTTGTTCTCAATAGTCATACGATTTCCTGTGATGAGCTGAATGATGTCTCTCCAAACAACATATGTTGGAATCCTATCTATCCTTCAGTACCTCAGAATATAATTTTATTCGGAAAAAGGGTCTTTATAGAGGTAGCCAACTTAAAATGAGGTCATAGTGTGGGCCCCATTCCAGTGAAACTGGCGTCCTCAAAAAAAGGGGAAAATTTGGACACAGAAACAGACATGCGCATAGGAAAAACATAGAGAAATTTGGAGTTATGGTGCCACAAGACAAGGCACCACCAAAAGCGATGGCTCGGCACGGACGCTTTCCTGGTGCTCTCAGTAGAAGCAAGGCCCTACTGACACTACGGTCGAGGATTTCTAGTCTCCGAAACGGAGAGAAAATACATTTCTGTAGTTTAAGCCACTTAGCTTTTGGTATTTTGTTACAGTAGCCCTCCGAAAGGAATTCGCTCCTAGGGACAGGTGTTTTGAACCATTTTTTCCTATAAATCCTCCCCTAAAAGTGTAGGAATAATGCACTTTCAGTGAGCTGCTAAAAAAATAACCGGGCATATCACAGTTAAACAATATACTTTAAGAGACCACTGAACATGCAAACTATATGTTATACCTTTTAAGAATATAACTGTTTATTTTTTTAAATTAGCAATTATATTTCTTACAGGCTTTTATAAATAAGTAAATAAAATAAGAAACGAGCTATTCATTAACTCTAAGTAGCTAATATGATGTTCCCAAAGAAAAACAAGTTTGCAAATTTATTAGTCTCTTCGTATATATTGTTATTTTAAAATTTATGTTATGTTCTAATTTATATTATGATACGAATGAAAATATTACATCGACATTTTAATTTACCATTATAAAACGTAATGCTCTAACATGAAGTAAGAAACAACTAAATCTTAGCTTTTTTGTTAGTTTCTTGCTTATAGTTTTAAAATTTTTTGATAAATGAAAGCAATTTTGGTTAAACATTACCTACTCCATTTCAGACATTTATGATGGGTATGATCTCTTTCTAGAAAACAGGAAACTAATGTTCAGAAGGATACATTTATGTTCCTACGTTTTGAATGCTGAGTAACAGAGGTAGTAAAAGCACTCAGGCATCCTTGGTGTTAGCTCTATACGATAGACTTTATTCCTCATTGAAGCTGGCAAAGTTTTTCTTCACAATAGAAGCACTTTCTGGTGGGAGGCAAATAATAGGTGCATAAAAACTAGTAGGTAACTACTGTAACCTGAGCATCGAGGAATATTTGCTACTTGGATAGCCAGGAAAGTGGAAATGCTATTCCAATGGATGTCTAAGCTTCCGTGAACAGGCAGGTGTGCTCAACAGGGAAACAGCCCACATGAGAGGCAAAAACTGGGATAACCTATGAAGTATAATACATGAGATGTGAGTGCTAGTAAAGGACCAGGTGCACACAGAGGATTGTAGTGCAGAATCTTAGTAGAGGAGTAGTATTTATCGGGTCCTGAGAGTGCATATCTTTCTCAGAAATGAGAATGACCATCAACAAGAGCCAAGACAGTTAAACGACAACAGTGAGCATCAAGTCCATGGGACACAGCCAAGGGCAGGAAGCAGAGAGGCTGATGAAGTGAGAGCAAAGAGCAGAGAAAAGCAGCGTAAACGGAACTGTATACGATCTACTGAATAGCACTTTTTAAAAACTACGAATTATAAGAAAATAGCATATACCTTTTACCCACACTGTAATTTGTACAATGTAACTTGTCACGATCAGAGGACTGCGGTAGTAGCTAGATATCATTATTATAAATGTGAGTTATCATATTGTAGAAAATAATAATGATGACAATAGTAATTACTATTTGTTGAGCTACCTACTAGCTGCCAAATAACGTATCAGGCACTCTGATACATTTATATTCCCTAATCTGGCTCTCACTCTAATCTTTCTAGGCAGAATTATTACCTCCATTTAACAGAGAAAGGAAGCGAGGCTCTGAGGGATATAGAACTTGCCCAAGTTCCCATACATAGTCTATGACTGATTTAAGATCATATTTAACTCTGCTTGTTGTTTTAACACCTTTAAAACAACATGTTAATGGAGAGCAGTGATTTATCAATTTGCAGAACAAATGCAATATTGATTGTGCGAGGTGCTGATCAGATTCATCATGGTACCCTGATTACGCTGTCCTTGCAATCTACACCACGAAGCCAAAAATCAATCAATGCTTTTAAAACGTTTGTTACAATGACATCCAGCTCAATGCACCCTATAAAAATGGCTTTGCTTTCACAGTAGTGGGCAGAATGAGTGTATCTATCACAAGTTCCTATAGTATTTAGCCATTTCCTCAAAAATGTATAGTAAATAGAGTACTAACAAGTCAAAAATCTAGAAAGTTAACTTTAAAATTGTTGAAAAATAACTGAAACATAGAGATTCTAAATTATTTTTATGCCAGATTATACACACAGAACGGAAAAGTGTTCTACAAGACATTATTTCCTGAAGTTTTCACAGAAGGCTGTCTATGTGGATGCCAAATAATCATAACTATTAGAAGACAAACTTAATTTATTACCCAAAGAGCTCCGCAGGCATTGGCTGGTAAATTACGTAAAACATTCAGTGAACATAAATGTATAAAGAAAAAGAAGGAGATACGCACAGAGAGAAAGTGAATAACTTTATCTAAAACACTTAGAATAAATTAGATTATTTGGGATGAAATATTTGCTGATACAATTACTGAGTTTGATAGAATAAAAATAACTCGTTTAGTCCTTGTGGAGATTACATTGAGCAAAAAGGAACACTTAAGTAGAATACTTATTCCCAGACTACACCATGGACAAATACTTGTAGCTGGTTTGAAAATAAAATGCATTGAGAACTATAATTCTATTATAAACTTTATATATAATTTCAAATTTTCTATCTTTTCCTTCATAGAACAACTACCTGATAAAATGTGTAATGTCATATAGAGAGAATAACATACATATAATAAAGCAATAAAAAGAAAGATCTGTTTAAAATTTTAAAATTAACTGATTTTTCATCTGTTGTAAGAGAGGCTGCAAGTACCCAAAGATCATTTTTCTAAAAATAGCTATAATTAGCAAATGAATGAGACATGAAAGAAAATGATGGTCATTTAGGTCACATTAAAATTACTACATAAAATTTCTACTTATGAATGGAGTTCAATGCATCTGCAATCATACTGTCCAACATTCTATTTTTCTTTTTTTAAAAAGAGGATAATATATAATTTATATCCTAAATTACTTTTAAATAAAGACAACCATTTGCTATTAGATAGCCCTTATGAGAATACTAAAATAATAATAATAACAATAACAACAACAACAACAACTTCATTTGAGGCAAATAGATAAAGAATTAAAAAGCATGTAATTATAATATATTTTAAGCACATAGATAGATCGTGGCACGTTCTAGGCACTCAAAATAGTTATGTTACAAACACCTAGATAAAGAATGGAAATCTCAGAATCAGGTGATGCTATCAGATGCTATCAGATGCTATCAGGCAAGGAGGGCAGTACCAGAAAGGAAGAAGCATGCGGTTAAAATTCTTGTGCACTGTTGATGGAAATATAAATTGGTACAGCCACTATGGAAAACAGTATGAAGATTTCCCAAAACATTAAAAATAGAACTGCCATGTGATCTAGCAATCTCACTTCTGGTTATCTTTCCAAAGGAAGTAAAAACATCATCTTGAAGAGATATCTGGATGCCCATGTTCATTGCAGCATTACTCATAATAGCCAAGATGTGGAAACAACTTGTGTCCATGAAAAGATCAGTGATAAAGAAAATGTTATATATATGAAAATACTCAGTCATAAAAAAGAAGGAAATTCTGTCTTTCATGGCAACAGTGGATGGACCCTGACGATATTATGCTAAGTGAAATAAGTCAGAGAAAAAACAAATACTGTATGTTTTCATTTACAAATAGAATCTAAAAAAGCTGACCTCTTAGAAACTGAGCATAGAGTGTTGGTTGCCAGTGGCTAGGGAGTAAGGTAAATGGGGCGAATGTCAGTCAAAGGGTACAGTCTCTGTTATAAGATGAATTAATTATGGGGATCTAATGTGCAGTCTGGTGATTATAGTTAACAATATGGTATTATAGACTTCAAAGCTGTTGAGAGTAAATCTTAGATGTTATCATTACACACACTCACACAAGTAATTGTGAGGGGATGGGGGTGTTTAACCTTGGTGTGGTAATCATTTTGCAATATATATGTGTATCAAACCATCGTGTCGTACACCTTAAACTTACACACGTTCTATGTCAGTAATATCTCAGAGAAGCTGGAAAAAAGATTTCTCCTTTCCCTTGTTAAAATACCATCTACATGTACCTTCCTGTTCTCTCTCTATAATACAGGTCTGACACTATTACCCTTTCAAAAAATTCTTCACTGTTAGCTTATTGTTTAGGTCTTCGCATTTTTTGTGTATGACATCAATAAAAATTTTGCAGTGGGGGAAGTGTGAAAAAAGATGAAGGGAAATAGGAGACATAAACTTCCAATTATAAAATAAGTCACGAGGATGTAATTTGCAGAGTAGACAATATAGTCAATACAAAGTAATAACATAATACAAAGTAATAACTTTGTATGGTGACAGATGGTTACTACACATTGCAGTGAACCACTCTGTTAGGTATATAAATGTTGAATAACTATGTTTACACCTGAAACTAATACAATATTGTATGTTAACTATATTTTAATAATTTTTTTAAAATAGCAAAGAAATAAAAACCAAGATGAGGAGATGGCTTTCTCCATTGCTCTAAGGCTTTCTCTCCTACTGTGTATAACTATAAACGACTGCAAAGAAATAAAAAACTGGAAAAAAATGTATGAGTCCAGCGATTGTAAACCAGGCAGCACAGATTCCTGATGCCTGAAAAAGGGAAAACAATGAGATGATTCCTGCAGTTCTCCAGTTTTCTGCCTAAAGGCAATTTCTGGACTCTGGTACAGGAAACAAAACCAGAACCTGGTTGTCTAAGTTGAGGGGATAGAGATGGAGGGGGAGGAAAATGGACATGGCTGGAATTTGAGGAGCAAAAAACCCAGAAAGTATGTATAGAGACAGAGCTCTGGAAATCTGTATAAGGTTCCTCCGGGGTCTTTAGCTACTCACTAATCTGCATGTTTGTGAGATGAGACTCCAAGAGACAGAGGAACAAAAGAACAACTACCTGAGAGCTATAAACCAAACAAAACCCTGTTTACACAGGGTTCAAGATCTAGAAAGCGAGAGAGGAAAGGACTTGTGGAATCACAGGATACTCAGCAGAGATCCCCAAATGATCATGCCTTAGGGTAAATTTTACTCTAGATGCTCCCTAAAGCTTAAAAGCCAGCCTCTAAAGACACAAATTAAACCTCAAGTAAATTAACTGGCTGCCAAAACAACTTTACACTCTTAAAGTAATATGGCAAAGTCTAAATTCTTGACAACAAAATATGCAGAATATTCTACATTAAATAAAACATGGCAAGAGATAAAATGTGGCAAAATGCGATTCATAGTCTGGATTAAAGTGAGTGATGTGACGGATCCAGAAATCACAGAGATGATGGAAGTAGTGGACAAATCATTATGATAGGCATTATAAGTTGGCTGAAAGGAAAATATAAACATGAGAAAAGAAATTCAAAATGTAAAAAAAAAAAATAAACCAAATGGAACTTCTAAATACAAAAAAAAAAAAAAAAAATGCAATACCCGAAAGAAAAATTCACTAAATAGATTTAAAACCAAATTAGATATTACAGAAAAAAATAAGTAGAGACTAACAGAAAAACTATCCAAACTTAAGCACAAAGAATTTGAGGGCGGGGCGGGGGAAGGCTAAAATGTAATAGACAGAAAAAGAGTGACATATGGAAGAAAATCAAGCAGTGTACCCCTCATGCAGTTGGAGGGCCAGAAGAAAAGGAGAAGGAGACGCAGAAATTATATTGGAAAAAATAAAGTCGAAAGTTTCCCCAAATTTACAATGATTAAAGGAAGCGTATTAAAGCCCACATAGAAGAAATAAAATCAGACTCAAAGCACACCAAAATCAAATTTCTGAAAACATTTAGCTAAAAGAGAATCTTTAAATAATGCTGGAGAGAAAAAGACCTATTTCATATAAGAAAAATAAGAATCGCATCAAATTATCTTTATCCCATTTGAAAAAACAAAAACAAAAACAAAACTGTGAAGTCCAAATTCAATACCAATAAAAATATCCTTCAAAAATTAAGGCAAAATAAATTATTTGCACACAAATAATAACAGAAAATTTGTGCTAGCATTCCTGAATTACAAGAAATGTTAAAGGGAGTTTTTCAGACAGAATGACAGCAGATGGAAATTCATATCCATGCCAAGGCATGAGGAGTGTCAGAAATAGTAAATATGTGAGTAACTAAAAAAGACATTTTTGTCTCATTTAAAACACATTTTAAAATAGACCATTTAAAGCAATGCATTATGGAGATTATAATATATGTATAAATAAATGTATGCAAACAGTAAGACAAAAAATAGATGGAAGAATAAGAAAAAAACTATCAATATAAAGTTCTTAAAATGAATGATAATAGGGTATTCGTGTAAATCGGTATCAAGGTAGAGGGTGATCAATTGAATATATATAGTTAAAAGCTGAAAATCACTATAAAATAAAATAAAAAGATATAGCTAATAAGCCAAAAATAAAGATAAAATTCAATCCTGAAAATTTGCAACCCAAAATAAGAAAGGGGAAAGAGAAAAAAAGAATAATAAAAACAGATAGGAAAATAAAACATGCAGCAGGATGATAGATTATAATCCAAAGGCATTGCTACTTAATTAATTAGACAAACATAATTGTCTAAACACTCCAATTCAGTGGCAGAAATGGTCAGATTATATAAATAAAAAAAGTGCAAACTATATATAGTCTACAAAAAAAAAAAAAACAAATGTGAAGACACGCAGGTTAAATACATTTAACCTATAAGACCTGTTAAAGAAAGACACACATAAGTAAAAATATTTTGAGAGAAATAACATGGAAGGAAAAAAGGGTGTGGTGTGAACATGGGGTAGCAAAAGTAGACGAGGAAGTATGCGACCATGAAGGAATGCAGTCTCAGAGATCAGAGACTTAAAGAGAAGAATAGATTAAAACCTAAAAAGAAAGGAAGATCCCAGTGCACTCAAGGAAAGAGAAGTCCAGCCCCCAAAACCCTTCTCGCTTATTCTTCCATTATAATACAGCTGGGCCCACCTTACCACATCCTGATGGACACCAATTTTATCAGCTTTTCCATTAAAGCCAAACTGGATTTAGTGCCGTCAATGATGAACTGTCTGTATGTCAAGCATGTCCTTTGTGTAACTGACTCTGTTATGGCTGAAATTGAGATATTGGGGCAGAAGTATCGAGTGGCTCTAAGGATTGCCAAGGCTCCAAGATTTGAATGACAACCATGCACACACAGAGGAACCTAAGCAGATGAGTGATCACGAGAGAGAATAGCTCACTACAAGTGTCACATTGCTGTCAAGGTTGACAACGATCTTCAATGAAGAATCAGGAAGATCCCTGGGGTTCTCATCGTGTACATGTCTAACCACAGGTACAACATTGAGCGGGTGTCAAATGATAATGGAGGCCCTTGGTTCCGATTCTTAAAAGACAAAGTTCCTCTGCTTTCTGTCAAACAACTTTTTTGTTGTTGTAGCCAGTTTATTAAACATGCTACAGCATGAATTATTATTCCACTTACACATCTGCTCTGTGTGCACTGAGTATGGTTAAATATACTCACTTTTTGATGTTTGGAAAATGATCTTTTTGTAGCATTTTAAAATTTGTTGCATTGTTTTATAAATCAGATGACTGCTCACGGAATAAAAAGATATATCTCATACAAACACTATTCAGAACAAACTAAAACTCAGGTAGACTAGAATTTAGCAAAAAGATATTACTAGCAAGATACTTTTTATATTAAAATTATTAATTCATTAGGAATTATGAAAAAACAAATATGTCCGCACATCAAAACAGATTCTAAATAAATAAAGGAAAAAAATGAGAGAACTGAAAGAAGTAGAAAAATTTACAATTACGATTTGTGATTTCAACATTGTTCTTTGTGTAATTAATAGTAAAAGTGGAAATAAGAAAATCCCCCCCCCAAAAAAAAACTGTCAACCAACTTCACCCAAGAACTGTAGGACAGAAATTCAAGTGCATATACAACATTCATGAAGATATATCATACCCTGAGCAATAAAAAAAAACTCAATAAATTTAAAAGAGGTGAAATCAAATATATGTTTTCTGATCATAATGTGATAAAACTAGAAATCAATAACAACGATATAGGAAAATCCTTAAATAATTGAAAATCAATTAATATATTTCAATAGAACCCTTGAGCCAGAGAAGAAATCTCAAGGGCAATTTAAAAACATTGGGAAATGAATGAAAATGAAAACATGGTATATCAAAATTTGTGTGATATATTTATATTGGAGCTTAAGGGGTAATCATTTAAGCCTTTAAAGATTTATATTAGAGAAGAAAATAAGTTTAAAAGTAATAGTCTAATATTCCACTTTAAAAAGTAATTTTAAAAAGCATATTAAGTGAAAAGTAAATAAAAGGCAATAAAAAGAGAATGTTGGTAAATTAGAAAAATAATAGAAAAATATCGATGAAACTAAAAGCTGATTCTTTGAAAAAATAAATAAAATTGATACATCTCTAGCAAGACTGATCAAGAAAAAAATTTTAAAAGGCTCTAATTTACCAATAACAAGGATGAAAGAAGAAACCTTGCTACATGTTGAACAGACATTAAAAGAATAAGAAAATATTATGAACAATTTTGTCAATAAAATTGACAAATTAAATATTTAGATCCCTTGACAGACACAAGTTAATAAAACCGACCCAAAAATAAATAGAAAATCTTGATAATCTTATTTTTAATAAATACATTGAATTCATAATTTAAAACCCTCCAACAATAAAAACTCTGGATCCAGATGATACACTGAGGAATTTTACGAATATTTGAGTTAAAAATAAATACCAGCTTTGCACTTATTTTTTTCAGAATATATAAAAGGAGAGCACATTTCTCCAACTGTTTTTTCCAGGACAAAAACTATCCCTATTCACAATAGCCAAGACATGGAAGCGACCTTAGTGCCCATCAACAGAAGAAGTTATGGTTCATATATACGATGCAATATTACTCGGCTATTAAAAAATGAAATCTGACCATTTGCAACAACATGGATGGACTGAGAGGGTATTATGCTGAGTAAAATAAGCAGACAGAGAAACATAAATACCCTATGATTCCACTTTACATACGGGAATCTAAGGAACAAAAGAAATGAACAAACTAAATGAAAGCAGACTCACAGATACAGAGAACAAACTGGTGACTGCCAGAAGGGAGGAGGGCTGGAAGGCTGGGTGAAAAGGCAAAGGGATGAAGCACAAATAAGTAGTTATAAAACAGTCACTGGGATTTAGAGTCTAGCATAAGATATGTAGTCAATATTATTGTATCGACTGTGTGTAGTCCCAGATGGGTGCTGGAGTAATCAGGGGGGATCACTTCATGGATTGTATAAATGAATAACATTTTAAAATTTAAAATAAACAAATAACTCAGAAAAAAACAAAAACTATCCTGATAGCAAAGATTCCAAAGGAAAAAAATTAAAGGCCAATAGCCATATGAATATAAATGCCAAAATTTTAACATAGTTTAACAAGATGAATCCAGCAATATCTTAAAAGAATAATACATCATGGCTAAACGAAGCTTATCTCAGCATGTTACTTTAACAATAAAAAAATTAATATATTGCTCCGCAGTAAAAACTAAAAGAAAAAAAATGGTTGACTCAATAAATAGAAAAAAAGTATTTGATAAAACTCAGCAACTGTTGACAATGTAATTTTAGCAAACTAGAAAGAAAAGGGAAGACCCTCCCTCAACTTGAGAAATATTTATTAAAAAATTCTAGCTAACATCACACTTACTGATTAAACAAGCAAACAAACTGAATGCTTTCCTCCCTATTAACAGGAAGAAGACAAGGATAATCACTCTTAAGAAATTATTTTCTAGTCATTATTGTCTTTGTTTTCAGAAAACATTATCAGGTAAGTAGACAATCCTTAGGAATATCAAAACAGCAATTATAACTAAGTGAATTAAGGCAAATTATGGAATTGAAAGTCCATTTATTAAAAAAAAAAATCACTTTTATTTGTATATTCTGACTACAAACAACAATAAAATTTAATTTCCAAAAATATCATTTACAATAGCATCCCAAAACAAGAATGAATACTTAGGGATAAATTAAAGTGTATGTAAGATCCATATATGGAAAACTACAAAGTATTGCTGAGAGAAAATAAAGATTTAAATAAATGGAGAAATATGTTTTTTAAAGTTCACTATTGCTATGTCAATTTTCCCTAAATTTATTTACATAGTCAAGGAAATTACAAGCAAAATGCCAGTAGGCTTTGTATAAAAATTGATAATCTAATTGTAAAGCATATATGGGAACGCAAAGAACTCAAACTAGTAAGACAAATTTGAATAAGAACAAAGTTGAAGAACTCGGATTGCCAGATTTCAAGACTTAAGAAAAAGCTAAGTAATCAAAACTGTGTGGTATTAGTATATGGACAGACAAACGGGTCAATGTAAAGAGGGAATTTTCAAGGATACCCACACATCTGTGGTCAAATGATTTTTCTACATGTCAGGTGAGTTCAACAAAAAATAATTATATATATATGCAAAACAGCTCTGTAAGATCTGTATGTACATTTGGAAATAAATGAGTACTGATCCTTACCAAAGACCATAGACAAAATTTTACTCAAATTAGAACAAAGATTGAAGTATAATGGCTAAAAAAATTTAAATATCTAAAAGGAACCAGGAGCTACTAGTCACAAGCGGCTAATTAAATGAAATAAAAATTTTGAATTTCGCTTTCTCATTTATACTAGCCACATCCCAAGTGTTTAACAGACACATGGCATAGACAATTTCCATTGTCTAAGGAAGTACTATTGGGCAACGCTGCCGTAAAAAATGTAAACATAAACCACTGAGCATATTAAATCTCATGAAATTTTGCCTGGTTTGTACTGATTTGTAGGAACTTTATTACGTGATTACTAAGTTGTACATTTAGGGTTACATGATGACGATACTTAGGGTATTTTTTAGTTTACTCTAGGATTTACAAGTAGAAGCCATCGAAGTCCTACGAGAAATGCATCATATACTTCACAGTTTCAAATGCTGTTAAATCCGAGGATAATTCTTACAATGCTTTATTTCTAATGGATGTGAGATTTTTAAAACACTGAATTTCCTTTAACGTTGAATTCTTCTGAGATAATGATTTTTGAAAAAGTGGGTTTTTTTTTTCCTTTCTTGTTTCTACCTCTCTAAAGATTTTACAAGTGACAAACCAATAATAGTCAGTAGCAAAAAACACCCAGAAAAGGGAAAACCAATTAGAGGATGGCTACATTTTCTGAAAAACATTATACAGTAAAATATATGTTACAGCTTCCTCTATTTATAAATAATATTTCTCAATGCTTTTAATCATCTTTTATAAAACATCTGTTTTAAATTTAGAATCTGAAAAGAATATTATTTTAATATAGTAACAAGTGGAACTATTTCATAGAACAAAGGGAGCAAACCACCTCTCCCCAAAGATGGCTTTTTGAAAAAAAGCGAGACTCTAGCTTGTTTAAAAATTTAGAGCAGGCGCTAATACACCTTTTTTTTTACTGTTTTATAACCTTCAAGTACAGCAAAAGCATTTTTAATATTCTTCCCTTAAAAACTTTATTTTTACCATAAACTCTGTCAGTGCAGATGAAAAGCTACTGTACAATAACCTTGTGTAACAACCAGCCATCTGTCATTACATCCTTCTTCAATGAAATCAAACTGCCTGTTTACAGAAACGTTTTCTGTGAAAGATTTGCCTATACGCAAAAGATTCACCCTGACCATAAATGACACGTGAGTGCGTGTGATCATCTTTTACTTACAATGAAACGACTTTGCGGGATGTTTACCAAGCGTCCAGGATGATGTGAGGCGCTGTGGAATATGGAAGAAAGCATGAGGAAACAGCGCAGCGGAGGAGATAAGACATAAAACAGGTTCTGTTTAGCGATTAAGATAATATAATATCGCGCATAAATCTGTGTGGCACCGATAATAACTGCAACATAATTTTCAGCATGAATGAATCAGTAATTCTATGACAAGAAATTTCTGCTGAGAGTGTGAGATTAGAGTGGTGAATTAAAAATGCTCAGGAGCTGATGGAAGTTTCTGGAAGGGAAAGAGATAGTAAGGGAAGATAATTCTGAGCATATGAGAATACTAGGCTTTTCTTCGGTTTACAAGAAAAAAAAATGAGGGAAAGAGAAACAACCCCCTTCATCATTAAAATCTGTATAGGAATTTTATGGGATGTTGAAAAAGAATAAATGGGTGGAATTTGGGGTGCGGGATATAAAATTCTCTTATCTCGTAGAAAAAAGACAAAAGTTAATGTCTGATGTTTATAGAACAAGGGATAGAAGAATCTACATGCATTTAAAGTGACCGAGTTATCAACAGAATAACTAATTCACAATAATTTCACAATATTGGAGTTGGGGGAGTAGAAAAGACACGGAAGGAACTAAATAAACGAGCTAAACTTCCCTTGTCCTTGTGGGAGCAAAAGAATGTTGGCAAGAGTCAAAAGTGTAAATAAGTAATGAAGATGAATGAATGAAGTCCGTAACAAAAGTAAAAGCAGGAATGGTTCCCAGTGACTGCCCCCGGAGCAAAGGTCTGGAGTGGAATATGAATGCTTTAGATTACGTACATGTATTATTACTTAACATTCATGTGTATGTAGTACTCCTTGAAAATGGATATATTACATCCAAGTTCAAATTCAGAGATATTTTGTTAAAAGTATCTTTGTCAACACCATATCTACTTTTAAAAAAACAACCGAAATATGCACAAGGAGCATGGTGATTCCTATGTGACAAATACATCGAGGAATCAAAAATATGCCTTTTAATCTCACCTTACTTTTGCACTTTTCTTTAGGTTCCATTGTTCATTTTTTTGCATCCAACTTTAGCATATTAAAATGTGACTCACAAAATTAATCAGCTTCAGTGAAAAAAAAAATGACCAGAAACTATTCAAAATACCAAGTATGATAGAAAATCTTATTAAAGCTAAAATATGTAAGATGCTTATATAATAATAAAGTCTGCATTGCTCAAATTATTATTATTTTTGGTTTGCAGGATACTATTAATGTCATAAAAATAGTTGACAATAAAAAAAATAACTTTTATCGAATCCCTAGTTACGAATTATTTTTTCTTGTGATAAGAACTTTTAAGATCTACTCTCAGCAACTTTCAAGTACACGATACAGTATGAACGACTGTACATTATCCTTAGGACTTAACTTATTTCATAACTGGAAGTTTGTACCTCTTGATCCTCTTCGCCCATTTCACCCACCTGCCAACCCCAACCTGCGGCAACCAGGCAACCGTCACTCTCTTCTCTGTATCTATGAGCTCAGCATCTTTGTTGTTTGCTTGCTTGTTTTAGCCTCCACATGTGAGCATGATACTGTGGTATTTGTCTTTCTCTGTTTGCCATTATTAACCCAGTTTTAGAAACAAGGTTTCCAGATATCGGGGAAGTTAAGTTATTTCTCCTAAGTCACTGAGACAACAGATAATAGAGCTGGGCTTCTCTTGTTCCCAAATCCAGAGAACTTAACAAATATATGTGTTAGAAATTGACTGCTACACATATACTTCTAAATACATGTGGCATGCCACATTATTACTGAGGTATCAAGAAGGAAATGCCACATGTCCATTAATTTTATGTATTTGATTATATTTTCTATTTTAGTTAATATTTCTGACCAATACAAGAATACTTGTATGTTTTTTAATATAAGTATTCCTTGGACATATAAAATTACTATGTCTAATCCGCCTCATCTATCTTGGTGAAACCTGATGTTTGAGAGCTTCATTAGGGGTCTTCTAAATTCATGCAGGAACGTAAACTGGTATAAACAGACAATACCAGTGGTATTCCCCTGTGCTCGTAGTAAATGAATGATTAATCAACAACCTGACAATCACAACTTAAATCTACAGCTTCTCTGTAGATCTAAATAAGATATCAGTTCTCTTTTAAATGAGTAAAATTTAAGAAGTTTTCCATTGGTTTAGAAGAATGACAGCCACTACCCAGACCCTAATTCTGAATCCTCTGGACTATTTAAGGAAATTGACAAACTCTCACAACTTTAGGAAGAAAATAACTGCCCGTACTTTTCAATGTAGAATATATAAAATTCCTTCTTTTGTTACCTATTAGTTAGAAACCTTTTAGGAAAGAAAAATATCTATACAGCCCAGTATTTCCATGTTAAATAAAATACCATAGGTTAAAAAAAATGGCACAGGCAAAAAAATATTACACATTTTTTAAAAGGGAACTAAAATCAAACACAGCAGATTCTTTTGTTTTGGATGAAAAACTTAAGGAAATTAGATCTAATTAATGAGTTTTTATTAATAAGAAGTTAAAATATATTAGTGAAATGTTATGTTTTAGTTTGAATTAACAGTCATGAAGTTCTGAGAGTTTGGTTACCTACCTCACCACTCATAGATAGCCTCCCTCAATTATACTTTTTTCAAGATACCATTCGCTGGTTGACATCATTTCTATATTACAGTTAGAGAAGGGAAATGAAAGGCTGAAGATGTGTTTTCTGATACAGACGACTAATAAAAGAGACTTTGTGATTGAGTTGGGAAGCAATAAAATTAACCTAACATAATTACCCTCTCATGTTTCAAATGTTGTCTGACAATATATGAGTATAAATAAGTGGAAGTCATAAATTAATACTTAACTTATAAATCTAAGGTCTGTAAGAACAGAAATGTACACAATCTGTTTTTTCCTTATATTTTCAAATTCTGTTTTAAACATAAATCTCCAACCTCAGTGATCTGGGAACATACATTAAAACCACAATATGATACCACTACATACTCACCAGAAAGGCTAAAATTTTAAAGGCTATTGTTGAGACTATGGAGCAAAAAGCACATTTATACATTTCGCGTGTGTGGGCGGGGGGGAGGGAAGGTAAGTGTAATTTTGGAAAAAATTTGATATTATCTAACAGTGAATATATGCATACCTAATGACTCGGTAATTCCATCTCTAAGTAAAAGTCACCACAGACCAGTGTTAGCAATGGAGTTATTAATAAGTGATGAGAGTTTGAATATATTTAAAGGTGGAAGCACCAAGATTTCATGATTAATTTAATATGGGAGAAAGAGAAAAAAGAGCCAAACAAATCCTAAGGCTTTGGTGCTCAGCAACTGGATGGATGCTGGTGTATTTGACTGAAAGAGTGAAAACTACAGATCGAGCAGGTCTGAGAGTGGGAGAAACACTCTTCTTCACGCTCACCTTATTAGACGCTCTCATTTTTCTCCAAATTCATCTCAAACCCTCATAAATCTATCATTTTAAACAGATGTTATTAGTTCAGGGCACTAAAGTTAGCATCATCAATGTATATGTGAATTTCTACCAAAAACAAAAAAAGAATCTATGCATGTCATATGTTTTCATAAATAAATAAACTATATACGTAAGTCCATAATTCAATAATGCAAAAGAAATTAACAAAATAAAAATGGATACTAATTTTGTTACAGAAGACTGTAAACTACAGATCCACAGCTTTCATGAGATTGTGATATGTAAGAACCACAGTATTATTCTATCTGAATGAATATGGTCCTAAAATTGTGAATAACAAGTACAGCTACGATCTTAATGTATAATTATATTAGAAAGAAAAAATTTAAAAGTAAACACTTTGGGTGAGAATCAGGGACTCTGTCATTTCTCCCTCTTTGGTTTGCCGTTCTTCCATGGTACAGCACAACTGTCGCCTACTGTCTGAGAAAGCATTCTCCGGCCTGCGAAGCCCAGGGCAAGAAGGCCAATGGGAGCTGAAATGCAGTCTGTGTTTACTTACCAAACCCTGCATTCCCGGACGTGGAACTGGACAAAGAAAAGAGATGTCCTTTTATTAGTACAAAGGACATGTTTTTCCACTGAGCTGGACCTGGTAGGACTAACCAGGAGAAGTGTATAGCAGTTAGGGTCCAAGCAGGAATAAAGTGGTGATATTCACAGTTTAATTAAAGACATTTTACGAAAAGGACTATTTACAGAAGTCTGCACACAATCTACAAGAGACGGGAGTCGAAACAATGGGAGTTCATAACAAGCCCTAAGTATAAAGGGACAAGGCGAATGTTACCAGAGATGGGTAAAAGCAAAAGTGGTGGCAAAGGGCTGCCCGATAGGATTATAATTAGGACAATGTCAGGAGAGGGCAGGACTAATACAAGTGCCCAGACCTACTCTTCTTCCATCCTCCGTGCTCCAGCAGTGTGTCTCAGTGCTGAGTCCCACCGCCAGGTAGAGGGGAAAAAGAGCCGGAGTGATGTGGCACATTAGGGTCAGCCTCTCGGGGCCCAGAGCTGGGGCAGAGAAAGGCACAGAATGGGTCAGGGGAGCTAGCCAGAATTGCTAGGATGAGCTATAGCTTTCCTATTTATCCAGTGTATTGACCGCGTTTCCAACTTCTGGAAACTGGATGTTTTAACATCTGCCCTGCATGCATATACCGGACACACCTCGTTGTAAACAACCCCATAATATACCTGAGTCATCCTGCTTGGACCTCCCGCCTCCCTCATCTCCCCCTCTTACTCACTCACCTCCCTTCCAAGTAGAGCCCTCCTCCAAGGGACACATTTTCCAAAATCAAAACCAACCAATCTAGAGTCCACACGCTCCCTCCACCCATGCAGCCATCCCCTTTATCAGGCTCTTGCACTCTGGGCCTAATCACCCCAGGCTGGGTACCAGATAACCAGGGACAGCCCCTATATGCCTCCGTGCCTGCTGCAGTCATCCAGAGGAGCCAATCTTAAGCCTATCTACCCTCACTAGTTCCTTCGTATGGAAACCACGATAAAGGCTCTCACTCAACTCTGGCACTTGCCTATGTGCCCCCCACCCCCAGCTCTTGGAAACAGAGAAATGAACTATATTTTTAAATAGCAATTGTCTCTTGATCTGTTGGCCTTACTATTCCTCAAGCTTTATATTAATACAGTATATATTTTTAAATCTAACATGATGGACTGACTATCTTATTAAAATTTCCACAGGAGCTCTGTGGGCTAGAAGCAGCCATGGGTGGTCCTTTGTACCTACTTCGGCTCTTGCTGATTTAATATTTTACTATATTTCCACCCTGAAATTAAATATAAGAAGAGAGCAACAAAGTATGGCCTGCCCTTTGGAAAACTGGAGGGCAGACTGAGTTTTGGCAGCCTCCCGGCTCTCTCCATCATTCTCATATCCACTGGTCTTAGCTTTATCTTATATCTAGATGACTGTTTGCTAATTTAGAAATGGTACATCTATTAATCTTATCGCATTTTTTTATGGTAAAAATGATTTGGTACGAATTGAGATTATTAAGCTTTACTTATTTTATTGTTTATTACCTCCAGCTGCATGGTATCAAGTGATATAATCAATAATTTGTATAATTGACTATTCATAAACTAATATAAAATAAAAGGAAAATGAAATGTGATTACAGGAGACGATTAAGCTGAAGTAAGATAAAGGAAAATGCATTAACTCGATCCATATCTTCAAGTTTATAGTTAATATGAACCTCTAACATGGAGAATTTGAACAGATAAATAAATACATGTGTGTGTATTAGATTAAGGTGTAAAATAATCTATTCACCTCTAGACATTAATTTGGAGCAATAAAAAAAGCTCTGTATATTTTTTTTACTTTTTAAATTCAACATACAGTGATTTTGCTAATCCAGCTGTTTAAGATGCTTCAAAAAACAATAAAGAACCACAGGCTATGTGGATATAAACCTTGACTCATTTATTAACTTTGACATGCCAATAAAGTTACGTGCAGAGAAACTGGGTTGGAATTCCATTTTCCATGAAACAGTAAAAACCTATGCAACAAAACTGGTTGAAGAGTGGAAATGTTCTTAACATAAAAAGGCCTCTCTGAGTGCTGTCACCGCCAAAAACAAAAGGCTCATGAAATCACAGTTAAAAACTATCTATGATCCTTCTCAATTCACACAAAGACACCTACTCATCGTAAGTTGCATTAACAGGAAGAACTGTGAGGAGAAGGCATCCTAACTTTCAGCTGTTATCCACTACAGCTCAACTTAGTCTTCTGAGAGTTCATTCTACATGCCAGTTATGATTCTGATGCACTGACTCAGAAACTCTGGAGGTGGGACAAGCCTTCCTAGTGATTCTGATGTAGGCTAAGGTTTGAGAACCATTGGTCTAAAGAATCATGGCAGGCATATAATCTTCCATTTTCTTTCTTTGTACCTCCCGTAGAGCATTAAGTAAGCTTACTTCTTAGCAATATTATGGGTATTGTGTTAAAAAGAAATCCTACAACCAGATTGAAGTGATCAATGTGGTCTTTAAAAAAGGAGATATTCCTCCCTACTTCTGTTATTTATCATGTCATTTGCTGGCCCTGCTCTCTAAAGTTACTAATACTTCTGCAAATTGTCACAACCGAGTTCTCAATTCATTTATCTTAATTAATATTATTTTCTAAAGGAGTGGCATATGTTTATAATTGCCTTCAATCTTTGGTCTTCAGAAGCTGTTCATCCTGGGCCAGGATCCAAGAATGAGACCTCTCTGTCTCTCCAGCTTGAATCTCTCCAGGGTAAATGAGTAAGAATTTATGTCCTAATTAAAATAAATCATTCTATGAGAGGAGAGGTTAGATTCTGAGGGAACAGATGGCTGATAACTGGAATTAGGCCTAGGAATCTCTCTAATAGCTTTCTTCCTCTCTCCTCTTCAAATTATCCTATAATATCTTTTTTTTTTTTTTTTTACCATGGTATTTCCCATTCCTAATCCTAAAAAAAACTCCCACTGGGTTGTTTAAAAGTAAACAGGAGATGGAACTGAAGTTCTAATGTTCAGCAAATACAAGAAAAGATACCCTTTCCAATAATGCAGAAAAATTAAAATTAAAATAAGGATGCTCTAGGACTTTCAGGGGTTATGGAACTTGATGTAGCTCTGGTTACACGTTTAGTTATGGACGTGTACACCAAAAGGACAAGAGTCAACATTAACTAAAAACAAAAGTCAATGCCTAAAAATTTCAAAAGAACCCAATCGACCAACAAAGCAAACAAACAAAACACAAGGAACCTCTAAAGGATTTTAAACTTTCTAAGTACTGCAACTTTGATTTAAAATTAACATACTTTGAGCAAATTTTAAGGGTTATGTAATTCAAGTTTAGTTTTTTTTTAAGGAAGAAATATTGAAATTACACTGATGAAAGTATGTGGCTTGGTTTTAAAAAATGCAAAGTATACTGGACAAATAGAAAAAAAAATAACTGGTCTTGTAACACAATTTCTTTTCCTGATTTTCTTCTGTCATTCTTGTCTCAAATAAAAAGCAACCCAAGATAGATTATTAGCTACACGAGGGCAGGGACATAGTTCATTTCAGTTTATATATGCAACAAAGTACTTGAAACATGATGTCAAGAACTAGGAAGGGTCTGGGATTTTACCTTATTCACAAGCTGACAAGCTATATAGCCTACCTCAGTTTCATGGATGCTGGCAGAAATTACAGGATTCTTGAGTCTCAAACAAAGGAGAGTTAATTACTCATAGCAACAGCACTAGCCAAATGTACAATCATTTTCTTGCACCAGTTCCCTACGCCCCAGTGGTCACAGATTGATGCAAGAAAGAGGTCACGCCGGCACGTGGAGTGGGCTGCATTACAAGGAGAGGAACCTCAAGTTCAATCCCAATGTTTTATAATGGGCCTTTGCCTCAGAGGGACACATTATCTTTATTATGCTGCATAGTCAACAAATCACATTTTCTGGAAGAGACACTGTTTTTATATTCCAAGGCCGTTTGCTTTACAAATATTCTTGAAAAGATGATCCAGAACTGTCAGTGCTTCTTCACAAGACATGCAGAAACACAAAAGCTCCATGGAGATTGTCTCCCAACAAATAACACGTGCTCATTTCCAGTGTTTGATTAATTGATTAAAACAATGAAAAATTTTCCAATTATAAGTACCATTTCATAGTATTACCTGACATCGAATATCAACATATTCTTAAATGACCAATATGAAAGTAATAATTTTTATATTTCCTACTAAATATAACTTAGTAAATGCTTAATATCTTTGCTCTGTTTTAGAAATTATAGCTTATTAGTAAAAACCACATCCTTGTCCTCTAATGAGTTTATAATTCAACAAATATTAGTAAAAATACAAATATATTGGTCTTACAAAATATATGAAGAACGTTATTTTCAAGACACTACTGCATTCTATGAATGAGAAGAAAATTGAATTACATGATCAATGAAGATTAGTAAAAATAACTGTAAAAATAAGATCATCTAGGACAGAGTGAAGGAAAGAAGCCAGTTATGTTGATGAGAATGCACAGAAAAAGTTTTATGAGAAAGGAAATACTTCTATATCTACGTAGGAGAAATGGATATCTTGTTGGAGAACAGGGAAATGTATATTGAATATAGATTAACTTTTTTAAAAAAGATTTAAAAATATGTTATATTAGAGTTTAAATCTCAGGAGAGAATCACTGCCACACAACTACATTATTTATATACCTCAGGAAATGTAAGTTTCCATGTTATTAAATATAAATACATATATTTGAAATAAATAAATAAAACTTGCTTATATTTACTTTTTTGAAAAGACTGGTTTGATCATTCTGCTCTGAATCTCAATAACATCTGCATAAATAAAGTCCTGGCCACAGAAGGCCTGTAAAAGCTGAGAATGACCTTCAGCTGACAGGTAGCAAGGACACAGAGACCCTCCAACCACACAGAAATGAGAATCATGCTATGGATGAGCCTGAAGCAGACCTTCCTCCAGAACCTGCAGACATGATCCCATGCTGCCCAGGCCCTCGAGCTGAGGCTTGTGGGATCTGAAGCTGAAAACCCAGGGGAAGCCACATGGACTTCTAACCTATCAATCTTTGAGATAAAAGAGTATTGTTTCAACCCACTAAATGTGTAGCAATTTGTATGGCAGCAATAGAAAACGAATATGGTAAATAAATCCAACTTAATTGTGCAGGATTTACCACTGCTCCACGCAGATATTCTAATCTATTCACAAGTGTTTTTATTCTTTGAACATATATATATATTATTTCGCCACTATTATTCTGTTCTTAACTCTTCCAGAAGGACCTTTGTGGGTCATTTCTGCTGAATAAGATGACATTCACCCATTCTTTAAGGCTTCGTCTGAATCCCAAGTAAAATGATTTCACCCTAAAGAAATTTCTAGATTTTTTTTTTGATTTTTTGATAAACTCCAATATTCATATTATACATTTGTGGGCAAATAGTGCCTTGTATGTGTAATGATAGCCTCTCATTTATTTACCTCATTTCCCAACTTAGATTTGTTGTTCCCAAGGAGGAATGATCTTATTTCACCCTTCTAGAATCCTTTTTCTTTCCTAGGTAGTGCCTGGCCCATCCAAAATCTCTCAGAAGGTTATATGCCTAATATATTTTGGCTCTTTCTACTGAAAAAAGCAAAAGCAAAAGCCAACACAAAACAAAATCTCAAGAGATATAAAATAAAACATAATGTCAATAAAAATAAAATTGTAAGAAAAATGGTCTCTGATCCTGTCAGATGTTATATTCCCTAGTCATCAGAAATACGTATCACTTCCGATTTTATAAATAGAAATGAAAACAATCAGCTTAAACAAATTTACACTCTTATTTCTACATTTCGAATCTACTAGACACTCCCTTCGAATTCAGCACATAATTTTGTAAATTTTGATGTTGAATATTGTTAATCATCCTAAATTAACCCACGAAGCACATTGTTGTTCAGTATAAGGTTAAAATTCAAGAATCTAATATATAAAATAGTGTATTCTACATAGAAAAAAAGTTAAAACTCATGAGTCCAAATAAGAGATGGCTGATAACTTGAAAGTTTAAATTCAATAACAAAATCTTAATCAAACCGTCCATAACATAATTTTTATATTACTTTCCGCCTACTTTTTTGAGCACTTCTAGTTAAAAGCAAGACCTAACAGGGAGCCAAAGTTCAAATAGCCATCTTTTTTGTTGCATCTCTTTATTTATTATGCCCTGGACAGACTTTCTTTAGTATGTGTTGACGTTTTAATGTCCTTTCAGACAACGACACAGTACACAATTAATTTGTACTTTAAAAAGTTCATTCTGACTCTAGTTTTCTCTTGATATACATATTATCATTGCATTTATGGACCAAAGTTCCATTTCCTTTTTTATTTCCACTTTTCTTATCTCATTCCTACCCAATCACAACATTGAAAATATTTTCCTTAGAGGTTTCTCCTTTGACTTTTTAAAATTCGCAGATCTCAATTTATTTAGCTTAGAATCTTGACCTTATTATGCTGCAAAATTCTTCATTTTTATTTTTATTTTTTAAAAATTTATTTATCTTAATTAGTTTCAAGGATACAGTACATTGGTTAGACATCCATATAGTTCATGAAACAATCCCCCCAATTGCTCCCTCCCTCCCCTGGCCCTCCATCTAGCCAACGTATTAATGCTAACTGCATTCCCTATGCCATGCTCCCCATCCCTGTGACCATCCATCAGCTACTAATTTGTACTTCTTTAACCCTTCACCCCATTCCCCCAGCCCCCCAACTCCCCTCCCTTCTGTCCATCGCCAAATTATCCACCACATTTGTGAGTCTGTTTTTGATTCATTTGTTCTTTTACAAACCCTTTTAACAACTTTCATTTCATTGGAATTTTTCTCTCAATTGTTTTCCCACTGCAATTTTCCAGTCAATACCAAAAAGCTATTGACGATTCCTTTCTAGAATTAATTGTCAGGGTAGATTTTTTCATCATTTTTCCTTAAACATGTGAAACTTGCCATATTTTAGCTGTCTTCATAAAATACGTTACACACCTTTACTTCTTATCTAATCTACTCCTACCCATGGTGGGAGCGTAAAAAATCAACACTATGTAATTCTCTTACACACAAATTTCTAATATAGTGAATAAATATGCTAACTATTAAGTCAATATTTATTCAACATTAATTAATAGATGGCAAAAATCTAATGTACTAAGTATTAGTTATTAGTTTGAAAACACTTTCTGGTTTATTCCTTCCAACAGTCTTGGAAAATATATATTTTAATCCATTTTTCACAAATTTTGATACTGGGGATCAGAGAAGTTAATTGACTTTACTACAGTTAGCCATTAAAGATTAGAGCAGTTACTAAACCCACGATGTTGGACACAAAATACAATGTCTTAACCTCTGTGGTATGCCACATGTATTTCTTTAGGATATCTTGAAAAAATATCCTAGGCTACATGTATTCATCCCTTTTTCTAAATAAAATGGACAAAAAATATCATTAAAAATTATCTTTTTTAAAAAAAAATATATACTGATGAAGTTAAACATAACAACTTAGCTCTCAGGAAATTTTACCATCTAACTCTCGTCATGATACTGCACACATGCATATGCGTACACACAAACACACACGCATAAATTTGAGAAGCCTGATTACAACATTTTTGTTGCCACTGGTTACTTACATCTTTTAAGACAGGCACATATTTGTAGCATGATAAATACTACAAATGTATATACCTTGAACCTCTTCCCTGAATTCTGCACTTACATTTTCAGATTCTACTTAAAATTTCAACCTAGATGCCTACCGGGCAACTCAAATTTGATATGACAAAAAATAAAACTTTATCTTTTACCCCTTCTGACTCTTCCTCCCACCTTGTTCCCTGTCTTCATTAACTGCACTTCCATTCCTCCAGCAGCTCAGATCAAAGACTGAAGAGATAGCACTCAGTCTTCTCCCAGTACTGTGAGCCTTACCTTCGAAATACATTAAACATCCACACCACCTTTGCTATGTCTGATCTAAGCGACCACGGTCTCTCATCTCAATTACTGAAACTGTCCTTTAACTTCTTGCTACTCAAATCACAATCCGCAGACCAGCAGGCAGCATCAGTATCACCTGGGAGCTTGTCGGACATGCAGGGTCACATGTGATCACAGGCACATTAAAGATTGATAAGACTCTTCTAATTCACATCCCTACTTCCTCCCTTGCCCTCCTATTTCTACACAGCAACCAGAATAAGTTTTTTAAAATGAGAGATTACGTAATTCTGTTCAACACTGGAGATCAATGTGGCACCATGTTCCAAAAGATTTTAATATGCTCGCTCCCATCAAGCTTCCGATTCCACTCCTCAGATTGTGCCTTATATACAATGATGTTCATCTCAGAGGTGTATATATTACAATGTATACAAATTTATGTGTGGAAACAGATTAAATGTCTGTTAGTTAAATTATAGTACATCTACATCATGTAATAGTGTGTACTGATAAGCATGTCTTCATAATATTTAGTCAACCTGAGAGATGTACCTGACATACCTTAAGAAGGAAAGGCAGTTTATGATACAGTATTTAAGATATGGTCCATGTGTGTTTGTGTGTGTGTGTGTGTTTTACAAGTTCATGTAGCAGATAAACCAGAAGGCGAACTGTACTTTTCTTGGTTAAAAAAAAAAAAATGACGCTCTTATTAATGCCGTTCTATGTATCCTAAATATGTATTTGTATACTAACAGGTAACATTTTACATGTTCACAATGCAGGAGATGCCTTACTGAGCTTCAAAATTTAATGAGATAGGTTATAATATTCTTCCTTACTAGAAGAGGAGCAATGTACCTGTGACTTATAGAAGGTAGGTAACTTCTCCAAGAATATGTAGTTCCCTGTGCATACCTTTTTCTTTGTAATAATTACAACAAAGACTGCGGTGTCTCAAATGAAAACTATTACCTCATTCATTCCACTAAAATATACATACATTAAGTCAAGCTTAGAAGAAATGTATTCTTCTAAATTGTTTAATCCAACTTCCAGTTCTTCTTCTCATCCTTAGTAACAGATACCTATTTTTCTAGATACATTATGTCATATAAGTCAGATTAGATTTTTCGGACTCCTTCATACCTTGGATATATAGTCATATGACTAAGTTTTGGTCCATGACATATAAACATGTATGTTGTGTGGGACTTCTAGGAAAGTTACCTAAAAATAGTTGAAGAAAGCTTTTTTTGCCCTTTTGTCTTTCATCTTTCTTAGAGGCTAAACTCAGACATGAAGCATCCATCTTAACTCGTGAGGTAGCTGTGAGGATAGAAATAATGGACTAAGGTGGTAAAGTAGAAAGACAAAAGCTTAGATCCTGAGTGCAAACACCACACCTCTCTGGACTGGCTACATGTGGACTCCCTTCATGTAAGAGGGACTATAAACTTCTATGTTTTTTCCCTTATGTGTACACAAACTTAACCTTAGCCAACAATAAAAAAAGGGGGAAGGGGCGACGAATTTCTCTTACCTGTCTAAAATCTAATCAATCTCTTTGCAACACACCCACTAAAAGCCAGTGTTCATTGATGTAGTAAACGAGAACTTCACACTGTAGATTTCATTTCACAATTTAAAAATACACCTCTTGTAAATCTGGTTCTTCAAACTCCGGTCTCTGATGAAATTGACAACTGCCAGGGCAAGGAAAAAGAATTTGTTTGGATGGCTGGCCAAGTTTTTTGATGCAAGTATTCACGAATATAGAAACCAATGAGTCACAACGATGCCTGGTGAACTTCTTTGTTCCCTAAAACTGCAAATTTGCTCGTGTTGCCAAAAACTGCAGGTGCTTCATCTCTACGGAGTAACAAGATTTTCTTTTCCAGCTGAAGTCGGGCTTGGCACAGAAATTGTTCGCCATCTGAAGATACCGAGTTTGCAAAAGGGCTCATAGAATTCTTCGTTGATATTTGATGCTTTTGCACATAGAGCTGATTGTACTGAAAGTACAACAGCAACTGTTGAATCTGGTTATATGTTGAAGGGAAATAACAGCTGCCAATTCCCTCCACGATCTGCTTTGAAATGGCACAAGGATATCAGCGACTCTGAAGAAAATGATGTCTTGTTATACAGGCATTGATATATTTTGCTTCCTCATAAATCGAGCTGACATTTCCAGGGTGTATGGCTTCACCAAAGCTTTCTGAGATGTATGCATTCTTTCTCCCAGCAATGTGATGAGCAATTCTGCAGGATGCTTCAAGACCAGGCTTTTGTGTTGAGACCAGTTCAAGTTTTGATTAAGCTGTAGCCTTTTCAAATTGATGCTTCTCATTAAAACATGCTACATAATTGATACATTTTCAGGAAGGATAAATAAAAGATGGTTCTTCAGCTTTCTTGGCATCGTTTGAATTTATTGGCAAAAGAACCTGGCCATGTAGGCGGCAATACAGTTTTTTTTTGTGTACCATCAAGCTTAGCAATGAAAATAAAATTAAACAACACATAAGCTTTGTTGTATTATTTTAGTACTTTCTAATCAAGATTAACCTGGTGTAAATAAATACAGATGTCCATAATCGTGTCAGTGGGTACATTTTCATTAATTCCTATCAAAGGAATCTATTTTGAATGTCACAGTGTATGAAACTCACAAATTTTCATTATCTGATGAATAATTGTATATTTGTTTCGAAGTAATAAACTCTCGACAATAAAATTTGATCTTAATATTTTTCATAAAGATGGACAACATACTCCTCTGAGTAAACAAAATATTTTTACAACAAGTTCATAAACTGGAAGTAGGCAAAAATAACCATTTATTTGATTTTTAGTAGTAATATAAACATTGTCAAGCTTTTTATCCTCCTGTGTCTCAGTTTTATGATGTATAGAATAAAAATTTTATTTAAAGTAAATTAGATAACACAGTATATAAGTCAATTTGCAAAACCAAATGATTTTAGCTTTGTTTCTGGGTCATATTTTGCTTATACTATAGTTTTTGTATAAATGATATAAGAGATTTAAAATCAAGTATGGTCCCCTTTCCCCCCAAATATACATATTTTGATATCATATTGCTAAGCATAATGTAAAGTTATAAGAATTTAGCTTTGGACTTGCACATTAATATTATAAATTAGATAAACTATGGTGTAGAATAAGTATATATTTAAAAATGCATTGGAGAATTGAATTGAAAATAATGTCATTGGAGAACAACTTTCTGGTATGTGTTCAGGCTATGGTAACAGAAAATAGAACCTCATATGAAGGAGATTATAATCATACAACATTCTAACTTCCTCATATAACAGTTCTTATTTGATTTGTAGTCTGTAATGTGTTGTGATAAAGTGTGCAAAAATATTTTATGGCCAATGTGTAATAAGAAATATTACATAAAAATGCAGAATCATGTCATTTAATAAGTAATTGAAAAATTGAGGATTTTGCCAGGGCAAAGTGGGAACGATCATGAGTGCTTTCAAATAATTCAATAGCTTTCATCTAGAAAAAAAGGTACAACATTCCTTATAGCCTGCAAGAAAAGAGAACCAAGAAAAATAAGGAAAAGTGAGAAAATAAATGTTGATTGAATATAAATAAAAACTTTCTAAGTTATGATTTTCCAAGGATGAAATGGATTTTTATAAGCACCACTAGAGACGTTCCTCTGTACATTTCTCCTAATCCATATATTTTACCCTTTTTTTTTCATGTGTCATATTCTTATTTGATCCATGTGTAAACAATCTCTTCTTTAAACTATCACTAAGGAAAACATTGAAGAGACAAGTTACATGCTGCTAAAGTTACATCAATTTATTAACGATAATCTTCGACCATCGTTCAATCACTTAAATTCAACCAACTAATCTATCATTGTGTTCTCTTCCATCCATTTGGTTTGCAAGGTGATCATACAATACTGTAGTCTTTCTAAATCTACATCAGTCCAGAAAGTTGAATACTAGCAGCAAAAGACAAAAAGGGGCTAATTAATCATAAGTCATTTACATCAGAATCTTGTTGGCTCCTTGTCACAATGTTATTTCTATTTGCTCACAAACTATTTCTTTAAATAATTTCTCTCATAAATTGTCACGTGGGCACTTTGCTTCTGAGTTCTGACTTTCCTCACTTTAATCATCACAATCATAGTCTTTTATTAATTCTTTGATTCATTACATTTTCCCAACTATGAATAACTGTTTCATTTTTGAAACTTCTTTCAGTGCCTTCGTAAGATTTTTTTTTTCTAAAACTTGAATTCATTTTGGTATATTTCGATTGAATATTTTCAATGAGAAAAAAGTCACTAAATTTGTACTCAAGTAGATCAATTTTGTCTTCTGTGACCATTATATCATCTAGCCTCATATAATGAGCCTAGCTCCTTTTTCCTCTCAATGTTAACAAAATTAGAGTTTTTTTCATTGTGCTTAAATTGTTTTAGTCTTTATTTTGAACTCTTATAATCCAGATACTACTCTTAAAATTTCAAACTGCACTTTGGCATTCTCTATAGCAATATAGCCAGAAAAACCAAGTTGTAGCAAACATTGCTTCAAAACATGCAGAACGGCTATTTCAAAAGAATTTCGTGTCATGGCATTTAATGTTAAATATGATATATAAGTGATATATAGAAGTCTTCAACAAATCCAGTAGTAATGTATCCTATGGAAGGCATAGGGCATTTTCCCCACCAGAGGTTTTGAAATGGTATTCTCAAATTTTAAGATTCTATCTAGAATTTTATTAGAATGTAAATTAGTATATCAAACCAACAGAGAGTTCATTGCAAAAACTGGTTGGGGATACGGGAAAGGGTTCAGTGTGTATGCTTTGTGGGGTGACCACGTATTTGCCGAAGATGATTTGCCGAAGATGGTCCACATTTACTCCAGTTGGCCCACCATCACATCAGTTAGCGTCCCTTTCTTTCTCCAAAGCATCCTGGTTTAAATGACAAATTGCATGTTTATTCTAACTCTGTAGCATAAAATTATTAATTTGGAAGGATTTTGAAGGTGTACAGAATGAATTCTGTTCCTGCGTATTAATAAGCAATTAAATACCCGCATTCTTGGCAGAGTTACAACATCCTATTTTTGCCAGGATAAATGCCCTAATCCATTCTATTAAAATACTCAATTATATAAGGATCTGCTTTGATGTTGATCTTTGAGCTATAAATTTAACATAATTTTTCAGATTTGAAAAAGTAATAATATATAAGCAGCATGAATGAATGAATCACTGTAGCTCTTTTATATGTGAAATATTAGTTTATAAAAGTAATAACTATCAATAAGTATCCTAGAAATAATTTAAGAGTATTTTTCAAATTTAATAGGACTAGGGAAAAAAATCATCCTTCTTCTCTAGCGTGTGAGGTTTTTTATGGTGTGGACTACATAGTTTCACAAATAAAAGCCATAAGTAAAAAATTTATAACTCCTCAATAATTCATTTCAAAATAAAAATTAGCAGTGATTAGAAACATAATAGTTTTAAATATTAAGAAAATATAAAATATTAAAAAGTACAAAGTATTTTTGTCCATCAAGGAATAAAACTATCTTTATTAATTGCGCTTGCATTTAACAAAAGATTGTATTTTTATTTAATATGCTTTCAAAAATTAATATGAATAAAGCGAACACAGACAATGCCATTTCCCCAAATTAATCCAACTTGTTATAATGAATATTTAAAGTTTTGTTTTGTTCCTTCGAGATGCTCTGTTGCTCTTATTGCTTTCTATAAGACATCTCCTCGGGTTGTTACTGACAACACATAGCTTCCTAGTGGTAAACTTTGCTTTTAAAATTTCTCACCCTGCTGTGCATTTCCAGTTGCTACTGTAAGTATCCACTATATGAAATAAAACTTGACACTTCCTTCCTCCCCCCAACACAACTCTGTACTGCAGGAGAAATATTTTGTTGTATCTTTTATGAATTTTAAGTGGCAAGAAAGTGGAATTTCTATCACATAGTTCCAATGCCAACAATATAACAATGCATCTGTACATATTTTTCAAAAGATACTGAAACTAGAGAGAGGGGTAATAAAAGCATTTTTGCTCTGCACTTTGAGCTAGTCAAAATCTAGAGAAGAAAGTTATTTCTGACAGGCAAAAGCCTTGACTTCTTCTCTATTTGATGCATCGTAGGAGATATGCAATGAGAGTAACACAGGAACTGCTGATAATAGCTCAATTTTTTTCCTACACCAAATATGACAGCTTTATATTTTCCCAATGTTTGCTTTTTCTATCAGCAATGTTATTCACTATATAAAGTTTTCTCTAGGAACAGATAAATTTTAAATGTTTTCATTATTCTCGTCTCTCTGAAAGGAAACTTGAAGCACTATTTTGTAAAAATGGGAGCACTAAAATCCCCGAATTAAGTGATTTTCTTTAGTAAAATAACGTTAGTGCTCTACCTCTGAATAGAGTCAAACTGGTCAAATAAGATAGACAGAAAAAATAATAGTATGTACCAAATTAGTAGTAGTAATGATAATAAGTACAATTAAAATTCATATGAAAGAGTCTAATAATAACTGATCTTAATTTAAAAAATAAAAGTGAATTCTGGAAAACCATAAAATTCACATAGAACAAAAGGGAGAGAAAAAAATAATGTAAACAGAGTCAGGAGTAAAGTTTATGTAAAGTACAGTGACTTATGCAGACATTATAAGTAAGCTATGATTTATGAGTTTATGAATATGCAGATGAGTCTGGGAAGTACACTTTAGGGACAGAACATGAAAGTCTCTGAATATTAGCTAAAGATTTTCACATCATAACTGCTATAGTGAATATTATGTACCCCTAAAATTCAAATGGTAAAACTCTATCCCCAATGTGATGGTATTAGGAGACGGAGCCCTTGGGAGATGATTAGGTCATGAGCCCTCACAAATGAGATCTTCATCCTTATCAAAGAGACCCCAGGGACTCCCTAGCCTCTTTTACCATCTGAGGATAGAGTGAGAAAATGGCTACCTATGAATCAGGAAGTGGGTTCTCACCAGACACCAAATCGGCTGAGACCTTGATCTTGGACTTCCCAGTCTCCAAAACTCTGAGACATAATTTTTTATTGTTTATCAGCCACCTAGTCTGATGTATTATGTTATAGAAGGCTGAATTGACGAAGACAACCCTGCAGGAAATGAAAGGTCACTGAATTTTGATGAGGAGTAATATGCTGAATACGCCACTTTAGAAATGTAAATGTAGGTAAATAAATAGCTGGCATGTGCTGAGACCTGGCTACGGATCAATTATTTTGCTCAGAATTTTCCCAAAATATTTAATTTTAAAATGATTTTTTGAAATAAGTAAAACCACCCGGCAAATTAAGTATTTAGCTCTTAATTCTTTCAGTATTGCAAGACTGAACACACAAATGAACCATATAGTCAGACCACATATGGCAACAAGATCTCTAATCAACATCAGTCGGGGGACCCAAAACACAGATTCTGCGACAGCCAGGCCAAAAGCCAAACCTCTGCAGCAGCTGGCCCAGGACATTCAGGAATGGATCAACAACTCACACTTTTTTTTTTTTTTAATCTTTTTCCTTTTTGCTTCCAACTCAGGACCAACCAGAGATGCTAAATATGCTCCCAAAACCATCCCAGATGCACTGCTTCTAGTTAGCCTGCCTCCTACTCCCCTGTGCCAATGAACTCCAATCACAGCAGACCTGAAAATTTCCCTTTCTTTCACTCTAAAGCTTTGTCTGACCGCCTCTGAGTCTCTGCCAAGTGCAAATGATAGGGACTGGCTCTCTTGTTCTGAATAAATATCCTCTGTTTGTTCTCGCTGGAGTGGTTTTGCTCATTTCTAGAGCGTGCAACAGGTAAACGACATTTCTAGAGGCAAATATAAAAACATGCACCATATCCTCAAAAATAGGTATAAATTTTAATTCAATCTAATTCAGGTAATTGCTCCCTGAAAAAGTAATGCAAAGAACTTACAAATCTATATGAATATTCCTTGCTGTGTTGTTTATAATAATAAAAACAGAAGAATCAACTGGTCTAAAAATAGATGTTTGGTTGAAAAAAATGTGGTAAATAATTTAATAATTAGAATACAATAACAAGTAGTCATTAAAACGTATTCAGTAGAAGTTATTTATAGACATTAACAGGTTACATATAACTGGGACTGTCTTATTTTTTTTAAAAAAAATCAATGTGCAATTGTTTCTTCCACAACTTTTAGTGACGTATTGCTCATATTTTCTTAATTTTTAAATCTATATATTTAAGTATTACAAAAAATTAATCTTTTGGCTAATTATAAGAGCAAAACAAATGCCACCCTGCTTTACATTACTGTTTAGTCAACCAATCCACCCACTTGTAATCGTGATATTATATGTATTTTATATTTGATGACATCTGCCTTGAAATGTTAAAACAGATGGGTAATTTTAGAAATTAAAAAAAAAAAAGTCAATGAAAACAGCTTCTGTTCTATTGGGCTATTGTATTTGAACCATCTATACCAAAAAAAAAAAAAAAAAGAGGGAAAATATTAGGTAATTATAAAAACAGTAAACTTCATAACAGTATCACAGAACTGGCAAGAGAGTAAGACACTACCGAGCTGGGTTACATTAAAAAAAGAACACCTCCCTTTTTCTACCTAAAGTGTGTCTACATCCTTTGTCATGTAGTGACCTCCCACTCTACCTCTGGTTTCACCATATGGCTTGCTCTGGACCCATGGGACGTTGGCAAGCATGTTGCAAGCAAGAAACTGAAAGGTGCTTGCGTGTTTGGGGTTTCTCATTCGTACCCTCTGTACAGCCATGAGAGGGACATACCTAGGTTAGCCTCATTTAGTCCCAGGGTAAAAATGGGAACCATGAGAAGCAGCATCAAATCACGCCAGTTATACCAGCTGCCGTCTTCTGCTGACTGCCCGCTGGACCCTGCACAGCTAACAAGCCCCACCACCAAGAGCTGCCTGGCTGACAATGGCAGATACATAAGCAACATATGTTTACTTTTGTATATCACAAAGTACTGAGATTGCCACATAGCATCATCACGGCGCTAGATAATTGACAGCTAAGACAAAGCCTGATCGTTGGAACCCAGATGACTAATTGGAATCCGGAACTTTGTTTTGTTCTGAGAACATTTGCCAAATTGACTGAATTTATGCCTTTTAAAATATGTACATATTGCAAAATAATTACCACAACAAGGCTAGTTCAAACATCCCACGACCTCACATAATTACATTGTGTGTTTGTGTGCGTGTATACAGTGAGAACTCTTAAAATCTCTCTTAGCTACTTTTAAACATACAGTATGGTATTGTTAACCATAATCAACATGCTGTATATGCTTTTGTTTTGATAGATTGACAAGAAGTGAAAGACAGCACTAAATGCCAGAGTGAGCCCTCGAGGTGGGGTGGTTCTGAAAGGCCAAAGTAGTGACCCAGGTGCTTGGCAGACGAAGATCAAATATCGCTTTGAAGAAAGACAACTTTCATCTTAGGACTCACAGAATTACAACAAATATTTTTCTTTTAAAAAATAAATATACAGCAGCTCATACGAAAAAAAAAAAAAAAACAGAGTCAAGTACATGAGAAATGAGGAATAATAAACAACCACTAGAGAAAATGAAAAGCATAAGACTTGAAAATACATTCAAGATTAAAATTCAAAGCAACTAAACTAAAAAGGAACTATGCTTACTGTATTTGAAGAAATGAAAGACAAGATTTAAAATAATGTCAGTTAACAGGAAACTATGAGAAAGAACTTAGCATTTAAAAAAAGAACTACATAGAACGTCTAGAAAGGAATACTATAGCTGAAGTTAAAAATTCAAGGACTGGCTTAAGAGCAGATTAGACATGACAATATATTACATTCTTTATTTAGATATGTTTTTGGTATATTTCTGGGTATAAAATTCTGTGTTAACATTTAGAAATCACATTTACAATCTCACCACCCAGTATACAGGTCTGTTTTCTGAAAACCCTTTCTAATTTGATAGATGGGGAATCGTATCTCATTATTACTTTAATTTGCATTTCTGTTATTTTTAAGAAGGTTATGCATCTTTTTATCCGTTTAAAACCTTTTTTCATTTTTTTCTCTGTAAATTGTTGATATTTTCGTCTATGTTTCAATTGTATTACGTCTTTGCTTCTCGCCCCCTTGTAAAACATATTTTATAGCATGATATCGACACTGTGTTGCGTGTAGTAAGTATTTTCTCCTTGTGTATTCTTTGTCTCGAAAATATGGTTCTATAGATTCTGGAAGACCACCATTTTAAGAAACACAGGGAAACAGTTACTGCAAAATAGAAGTTTGTATTTTCAACCAAACTGAAAACTGAAAATGAAAATGATAATGATTATGGTTCTTTACCATAAAGCAATCAACACCTGTAGTGATTGCCACGACCAGTACTTTTATTGAAACTTTATTCTTTACAATGTTAATAAATATGTGCAAGGTTTTTTTTTTACTGTAATGCATTTATCTAGATAACATGTCATCTTATTTTAGTAGAGTTCATTATAAAATGATACCTAAAAAAATATCACCAGAATAGAGAATAAATTCAAGGCCTCATGTAACTTCTAATTTTATAAAACAATATGGATTTCCAACACAGTAATTCAATGTCTCTTCTAGTCTAGAAACTTCCCTAATTATTTAAACTCTTCTTGTAAAAGAATTAGCGTGTCTTTTCTTTTTGGTCGATTTTATCTCCTTTTCTATTCATCTACTTTTCGGTAGTCATAATTCAACCATTATCAAAATAAAATAGAATTTCACAACACACATATTCTAAGAGCAGTATTTACCTGCACTTTAATGACCACATTTTTTCATAATACTGATATTACACATTTATTATGGAAAGAATGAATAGTGTTACAAACACGATGTATTAATATCAGTGTGTAGTCTCTTACACTGGTAGCTCACAATAAGCTACAGCTTAGTACCATACACTAGTGTAAACTTGTTCTCTTGACTTGGGGCTGCCCTGTGGTTCACTTCAGCTAACTGCAGTTAAATTGACAGAAAAAAAAAAACAACAACTCTAAAAATGCCTGGACAAAGGTCAACCAGTTATTATTGGTAAATTTTGCACGTCATGAATTAAAAACGCCACACTAGATAACTATCTTGAAGTTGAAAAATATTAACATATTAAAATATCAAAATCAGATATGTTTCTGATTCAAAATAGCACACGAACGTAGTTATGCTAGGTTTCGTTCACTGATTTTATTTAAATTTGTTATGGAAAATAATAGTTTTAATATGTAAGCACTTTTTAGAATAACTTAGTAAAGGAAGATTTTAGTAAATGAGAACTTTTCTGACAAATTCCTAATAAAAATAATATGGCTTTTCCTTGCACAAAGATAAAAACTGAGCCGTCTAAGAAAGACAACTTTCTCAGAATCCTGGAATACCCAGGGGAATACAAGAGTTTAAACCTGTTCTTTGAGCACTCTACTCATCACTTAACAGGATAGCAGCACAGGGTCTCCTCTTAGTTTTGTGGCAAAAGGGAAGAATGCCTTTCACATGTCAAGGTTTCCTAGATTTGTTTAGAAGTCATGAACACACACACACACACACACACACATACTCACACACACTCACACACACTAATGCAAAAACCAGATCTTGAGTCCTTCTCTCTCCTCATAAGCTATTAGGAAATTTGGTCATTAGACTTTTACCTACGTACATGTTTAGTCCTTGTTTTTTCCCAGTAAGAAGGGCGCATTTTATCCATGGCTCTGTTAGAGCAATACTAGACTAACAGTCATCTTGACTGAGAAAACTAATGAAGACATCATCTAAGAACACTATGCTAATAAACCGTCTCATACCATCTGGCTGGCAAATGTGCATAGGTCTGCTCACTACACCCTGTGCATGTCATCTTGACTACCTTGCCAACAGAGCGAGGCGACTTATTCACATAATAATGTTTTCCAGATTATGAAAACAGCCCCAGAAGGCTACTTTCCCCAAAGCCTCATCTTCCTCATACATGTATTTGCATAGTCCCCGTAAATGTCAAATTCTCCAAAGAACACAAGTTTTTATTGTCTCCAGGAAAGCCGGTCTCCGGTCTTCTAATGACACCTTCAGTAGTCAAGAGTTTCTTGCTTTTTCACAATGCATAAAATTACATATTAGTGAAGTAAATTATCCTCAAGAACATTAGGTACAGATGCTACATTTCTTATTGCCATCAGCTTAAATATACTAATTTATAGACCCCAATCTCTCTTTTGCCCCATAAATCTGCATAATAAAAAAGAAGCAACAGATGAAAGACCTCAACATTAATTCATATCTGCACACCCTAATCTGGCCTTCATCACGTCTTTGAATTCATTTACAGTCTAGAAGGTGCCAATTTTATAAGAAATTTAAAAAGCAGAAAGGGACGGTAAAATTTTTACTTCATTAAACAGATTCATATATTTCCTAGAAAGCAGACCTACAAATATTATCTGTGCTTTAACTTAAAAAATTAATTCGAGGCCACTCTACATAAACATCAAGTCACTGGGCATCATAGGATCATTTTCATTTGATCGGAGTAATGGCAAAGAAATATATGTCTTAAAAATAAGGTAATTCATAAGTTGCATCTCATTTTTTAAACCCATGAAGCAGGCAATGTGATCATTCCTGAAATTAGCCAAATATGGTGCCTCCATCCCGACTCGCAATCCATTTTAAGCTGAGGAGAAACAGGACTGTAATGAAGCTCGTTCTCACAAATCACTGCTACAAATCAGCGCCAGCCATGTGGAGTACTTAAATTAGAATCGACATTAAAAACTCATGTTGAACTTATTCTGCCCTGAATCTCAAATCTCAAAGTTCTTCTCACATATTGAGATGTTTTTTTCCTACATAGTGCTACAAAAGATATGTAAATGGTGGTTTTGATAGGGAAGGTCTCTCCCATTTACTAGATTTCCTTCCTTTCCCTCTCTTGGAGCACATGGCATTCTTGCTGTACCATAAGGGGACAAAGGAAGTCACCAATGTGATGCTTCTACTACCTCTTTAGAAAAGTAAAGGAGGAGCTCAGGTGAGTCCCGAAGAAAGTCTTGGCTATGGTCTCTGTGGAGTGGGAAATAAAGTCAGATGAGGATGGAGGTAGGAGAAAGTTAAAGTTGCTGAAAGGTTTTCTGTCTTTTTTGTCATTTAATCATCTGGCTTTTCTCTTGGACCAAGTGCCATACAAAATTCAACTGATATACTCATTGTCACATGTTTTCTAAAGGGGTGCTTTAGGGGCGAGTGCTGGTGGGATGGCTCCGCTCCCAGCTCATGAAGGGGCAACAGAAATTGGACCAAGGGCGTGAAGGAAGGGACGATAGCTAGACTTCTTTGCTAGAGGTTTTTTTTAATAGCTAGGGTTTTATGCAGAAAACGGTTTAGATTCAATAGAGAAAAAAGCTTACTCCAAAAAAAAAAATACTGTTGTTATTGCTTTAAATGAAATAAAACAGCGTATTTCACAGCATCTCATCAACTCTGAGCTGCATCCAGTGGTCTGGTATAGACAGGTCCCTAGTTAGATCTTCAAGGAAATCACCAAAGTGAACAAATGTTTTTGGTGGTCTGAATATTAAATTCCAGCACCACCCAGTTCTGCTCCACACTTTCCCAGAACAGACCCAAAAGAACCCTTAAGAGTAATTTTCAAGAACACAATAAAAAAAAAAAACCTAAAGGCACAAAAATAGAGGCAAATATGGAAATCATTTCTGGTACATTTACTTTCTATTTCCATTAGCCATACTTTTAGATTATTTTAACCTAGGGATGTGATTTTTGGTTTTTGTTCTTTGTTTTTAAACCTGTTTTAGTTTCTGTGATGAATTCTCCAGCAGCCTCACATAGTGAAAGATCTCTAACTTAGTGTAGGGGCCTCGAAAAATCACTGAGCATTTTTTGCCAATTACTAAGGACAATTGTAGTATGTTAGGCTCTTTGGTATGTTTATCCCATTACATTATCATTGCTTCATCGGGGCGGTATGATTTATCCCATTTAACAGGTAAAGTAACTAAGGTTCATAAAAATGAAGAAATGTATTAGGTCATACAGCTGGTAACTAAAATCGGAATTATGTTCTCTCTCCTCGTAAAGTTTCTACGATAAAGGATCTCCATCTTAGGAATGTTGACCTTGGATTAGTAACTTTAATTTATTTTATTTTATTTAAGATATGAGATCATAAATTAGTGTATATTATTTTCCCCAGCTGTACTAATCCATATATTAGATATAAAGGTATATGACAAATATTTGGTGAATTAAATTGAATTGAATTTCCATATTTTAATAAGATATTTAAATAAAGAGAAGATAAGAATTTCCATACTTTAGATTTTTTAAAAATACTATTTTTATTTGGAAAATAATTTATCAATGTAATTGTTATTGCACAAGCTTAGTAAAATAAACAATTATTATTTGTTATTCTGACCTTGTATTTTATGTAATTCTATATTTGCCAACTTCCAAAAGTTCAGTGGGTGCTTATAATTTACTATTCTACTGTTTCATATGAACTATAGATTTGCAGACATCCAAAATTCAAGGAAGAAATATTGCAAAGTAAGCAATATTTTATCAATGTTTTAATTGAGAGACATATGTTTGCATTTCATGGTTCTTTAAGGTTTGGCTTATTTAGCCATATTTCTCGAACCATTATTAATGTCAAATATACAAATATCATTGACAGTTTTATCAGAACATATAAAATGAAATAATCCTTCTGTGCAACTGTAAAAGTTGATGGTGATTTTTTAACTAATGAAATAAAATAAAATGATGGTCACCTAACATATTTTACTGAAGGAATACACTTATTAATCCATAAAGCCCCCCAAAAAGTCTCTCTCGTGCCGTCGCTTGCTACCTTCTATTGCTTGATTGGATCACCTTAAACTATGAGCCATTTAATATTTTCTCTCTATTTATCCATTTAATATATTTCTTTCACCTACATAATCTAATTTGACATATTCAAAAATACAGAATTGTATTTTCCAGCAAAAAATGCTTTCCATGCAATCGATCTATTACTCGAGTTACAGAAAATTTTGCATTTCACAATTCTATTTACATAGGTCTTCATATAAATCTCAGATATACTGTTTTCTAATTTATTTAAAATCCCTAGATAAACCAAAGATATTAGTTTTATGAAGTTTTTAGAGGCGATAAATTGTAAAGCTTTAGTCCATTAAATTTGTTGTTACATAAAAAGTGATTTTCAGCCTGTTCAAAGCAATGTATTTTAGGAGACTCTCTTATTTATCTTATTATGTACATTGCCATAATGGAACTAAAGATTTTTTTAAAAATTGCATATTCAGATATGAGATTACATTCTCTAACCCAATCATACAAAATAGAAATAACAAGGCATATTATGCTGTCAAAAGTAGCATTTACCCTTTTAAACACACCTTGCTGTTATTTCATTTGCTAAATTCCCAATGACATAAAAGCACAAACTTAAGAAGGAATATTATAATTTAAGAGTTTTTGTGCATTAAAAAGAATACATAGTTATCAAGAACAAAACCCCTGGGCAACTAAAGGGAAGTATAACTATTATAGATTTCTCAAAGGCAAATGCTAAATGAGTTTTTTTCAATATACCTGCCACAATTCTGTAGTGCAATTCTAACGTCTGTCTTGGTGTATGAAAATCATTTCTAATATGAAAGATAATTACGATTATATATTCCTCACAACCACTCTAGAAAGGTGCAGAATAAGAGAGGATACAATTGGATCAAGGTAAAGACTGAATTATGAAAAAAAATAAATCTTGCCATCCTGGTTCTATGAGTTATAGAAAATATTTGTATGGAAATGAGTTATTTAATTATTTCAAGGAAATGATGAGTTAGGTTAATAAAAAATTACTAAAAAGAAAGAAAAGGCAATTGAAAACAAATGCTATGCCTTCTGGAAATACAATCTTCCAAAATGACGTTTTGCTGGCTCATTTTAAATCTTTGGGTTTACAATATTATTAAAGGCTAAACATCATTAGCCTTAAAGGATAAACGAAAAAAATACCTTTTCTAACCATGCTTCTGCTTTTCAAGTGTTGGTTCAATTTGATGCACCAGGGCACACTTTTATTTCCTGTATCTAAATTTTATAAACACTGGCTGAAAATATACATTCGCCCTGGAGGTATATCATGAATCTTATAAAACAATTATCATTAGAAAAACACACTGTACTATAATTTTTCCAAACTAAACTTTTGTTTCAAAATATGAAGCCATTTCCTGTTAAGTATATAAAAGGCCAACAGTAACCTCAGATCCTTCATTAAGACAATACATTTCATTTTTAGTCATGAAAACCGCAACATGTTTTACTACCGTAAATGCCAGTTATTAAGAGTTTTGTTCAATATTAATTATGTATTGTAGATTATCTCACCCTTTCATCTACCTATGTTACAGATTAAGAAACCAAATGTTCAGATTAGCAACCACATAGCTAAAAATTGACAGAGTTGATATTCAAGCCCAGAAAACTTCATACTCTGTGTTTTTAATCGTTAAACCACATCGAACTTCAGTTTAAGGAATTAATATATGTTAAGTGAAAATACTAATTAGGAATGTCAATTATCATCAAGAACTCACAAATAATCTGTTAATGATTTGCTATCATGAATGTGTACTAAAATCATTCAACATAATTTTGGGAAGATAGCTTGAGAGGAGGAAAGAATATCTGAGAAGTAAATGAGAGAAAATATTATAATAATAATTACAAAATGGAATGTAAGCCTGGAAACAGAGTCAGATGATGCTCTAATAAAACTAATACATGTGATTACAGAATGTTGCCTAAAGATCTCATTAAACATAGAAATTGTTATCATGCTTTTTATGAACAATAGCTAGTTGAAAATACAATTTAAAAAGTACTTATTTATGGTTGCATCAAAATGTAAGATACAGAAATATCAAAATGTAAAACAGAAAAAAACAAAATATGCTCAGACCTTGCATTTTAAAAATCATAAATCTTTACTAAGAAAAATAATTTTAAAACTAAAGGGTTTTATGATGTTTTTAAATGGGAGGAATACATATCATAAATATGTGCAATTTTCCAAAATAAATATAAATATTTAATAAAAACCCAGAATATTTTTATTTTCAAATTAGACATAGGTCGAATTTATAATTTTCAACCTTGATATATATTACTTCTGTAATTTAAAAGGAAAAAAGATTACCATTAGTATAGTCATCAGTTTGTAATTTGCCTCATAACAGAAGGCAACCTTATGGTGAAAAAAAATGTCTAATTCTGCCACCAGAGGTCAAACCATTGGGACGTCACAAATCACTTGTACAAGCGTCTCATCTATTGAAAAGAGATGGCTATTAGATCAATTTAAACTACATATTAATATGCTTTGAAAGTTAGAAGGGCTAGTAGAATGAATTATTTTTTTTCCCTTAATCTCTGAAGTAGGAAACTGAACCCCAGAGAAAACAAATGGATTTTCCACGGTGAAAGTTAGTGGCAAGGCCATGACAGGGACCTATACCAAGTACCCTTTTGACAACATGCAGTGCATGACAAGATGTTCCAAACTTGAGGTCTTTTGAGTAAATTTATAACATCTCTGAAAAACACTCAGTGACAAATTAGACCAAAAATGAGTATTTTAATATTGTGTAGTACAGAATAATTACTAGAGACCCACAAAGTAGCCAATACAAAAAAAAGGAGAGAATCAGCGATACATTGGAAGAATTCATGTCTTTTTAACTTGGAAAATGACAGGAATATTATAGAAAATAGAAAAAAAAAATGCTTAAAGTTCCAAAAATATATGAGTAATTGCCACACTATTTTAAAATAATCTTTTAATTAAATATTTAATAATGTTTAGTTTATTAAAACTCATGGAATTATACTAAAAAATTCTAATTGATATATATTAAGGGCTCCTATGTGCCATGTAAAGCAGATAACAATCATGAGAAGGTAAAGACTAACCATCGCCGTTATATAAGGCTACTCACCGAGTAGCCTGAGGCCTGAGTCTACTCAATGAGAAATTATCAGTCAAGATCTAAATTTCAGTTTCACTACAAAGCCTGAACTTTTGTCACTGACCACATGGTGTTAGAAGGTTTGGTATAATAGATTATGTTCTACCTACCAAAGCGGAAGAAGAGTTTTGGAGTCCCTGACCCAGGCCACCTGGCTTCCAATCCAAACACCTATGGGTGGTAAGAGCAATGGCGGAGGCTGAGTATCTTGTTCCTAACTCGTCTGATCACAAACATTTAGACACATAACTATTTTGCCTTGAGGCTAAAAACACTGAGGAACTGCTCTAACCCCAGGAAAAATCCACATAAATGGCCTAATTTTTCCCTTTTGGCTCCCAACGATGTAGAATTATCTGCACCACTGCAAAGTGGAAAAGATTCTCTCTGTGGATTTAGCATTTGAAATATGACCAATGTTGGATTTGTGTAGAGAATCAGCAAGGCACAGTCAAATGCCTGCATTTGCCATCATCAACAATGCTTTAATTCAGCATCCTCAAAATATAACAGAAAGTTTGAAACCAGTACTCCTGGAAGCATAAATAAAAGGTCTTACTTCGGTGCGCCATTCAATCCAATCCAATCTAATTAACCCATTCTAATCAATCCAATCCAATCATGCCTATCTATGATATACTTTTTTTTTTTCCAATTTCTATAAATTTATATATTTATCAAAACATCTTCTATGTAGATAACAGCCTCACTGAAACAAAATCAGTTTGAGATAAGCTCTATTTCTTGAAAAGATATCTCTCATTTTCTCAGGTATTTTATAAGCTATTGTAACAGGATCAATTACTCCAGGCATATTAAGAAGCAATGATGCATAAAACTTTTTTCAGTATCAAGTTCAAAGCAGGACAAAACGAGAATCATTAATGTGAATGTTGAGACAAATTAAATAGAAAGCCACAGTTGTTAATTATGCTGGAAAAACAAATGAGAGTTTGTCAAACTTAAAGAAAATCTTTTTAAAATAAAATTATTCAAAAAGAAATTCTGTCAATAGTGTTTCTAAAGTTATGTCATGAATGTATGTATGTGTGTGTTTGTGTGTGCATACATTTTTAAAAAGCAATGAAAATTAAGAGCATAATGCTTTTTAATTTTGTTATATTTTCTATCATGGATGCCTATGGATGCAATTGATAATCACTATGAACATAAAAGAAAAAAAACATGTCTCTGCTTAGCAGCAAGGAATATTGCTGCAGTTCTTTAGAAGAAATAATAAATAAAATACTGTTATTTGGGAAACTGATGTTCACTATATTAATCAATATTCTATAAATGAATCTCTAACTGAATGCAAACTATGAATTTTCTTTTTAAAGTTCCCTAAATTTTACACTTACTCATTTGTACTTATGTTATCATATTTTTTCCATTTCGAGGTGTTAAGAACTTTACTCCAAATAACGAACCACCATAATTCCCTAGTATAGAACATAGATTTAAAGCGGGGGGGGGGGGGCGTGGAGAGGAGCAGGGGAAATGCACACATTTTCCATCACTCTACTTGGAAACCATGTTTACCTAGGGAAGCCTCACGATGAAGTTTCAATTAAATTAGACTATGAGAGAGTCACTTAAAGTTTCCCAGTGTCGATGTATACAGTAAATCAAGATTTCTGATCAAAATCTTTAAGAAAAAGATATACAGAACTTTTAGATACACTTTTAACACTCTCTTAAGCATTTAGGTTTCCTTCCTGACAAAAATTTTCATCTCACGCACAGGTACCTTGACTTCTAATGATAAACAGAATGGACAGCAACATGTGCTAAATAAGTTTATGTGTTGCCTAAATGAATGAATTCATAACCTTTAACTTTCACAATAAAATATCTTTATTTTCAGCATACCTGATATCTATAGTACAGAGATGGTTTTTTTTTTTTTTTCCAGTAAGGAATGACAAATTCCTGCCTTTCAGACATTCACTAAAACCTCACTTAACAAGTTGTCTGCCGTAAAACTCCTATCTTAAGCCTGCTGCAGAGAGCTGACATTCAAGATAATTTTCCCAAGAATAAACTGCCAACTATTTACTCCTTCAAGATTCGTCAGGCTTTTTCCTTGTGTTTCCAAATAATCAGAAAGCTGCCATAATCGATTTGTTTCCTCATGTCATTGCATTTAAGTTTTGTTCAAGGTGTTTAACAAAAGCTGATGCAAGAAACAATCATCTGTGAAAGGTCTCTCCCATATTTTACAAAGTTTCTATTTAGAATACATGTCGATATGTCATTAGAATGTAGAAACATCCTCATAAGACATGAGAGAGAAAAATGCTTCTCTTGATGAAGTGCTTTCCTTCCTTTGAGACAAGGTGAGTCTAACAAACTCAGAGCTATATACTGAGCTATAGCTTTGTTTTGTTTTGATATAACCATCTCCTATCCAGTCCTGTCCCTGGTTCATAATATCCATCATGTATCTATCAGTGGTTTTTGGCTCATAGTCTGTATTTTTCTTGTCAATTACCACAAATGCCTTTTAGTTTAAATATTTAACATTAAAAATATATTTAATATATGTTAAAAGTCTCACTGATCTTCATCATGCTCTTGAAAATTACTAATAAATATTTTTGTTCTAAATTATTACTCTCTGTCACTTAGGAAAATTTTAAGGTATTTTTCATCCTTTTATGTCAACTTCCATAAGTATATGTTATCTCTATTACTCTCATTCACATAGCCTACGTATACTTGTACAAATATTCTTAAATAGCTCAATAAATTTTTAAAATTTCAGAGCAAGCATCATTTTACCTTCCTCTGAGAATGTCTAAGTTACTTATGGTCACATTATAAGTAGATAGATGCCTATTGGTAAGGGAGTATCAACAAATGAAATGTCTAGACTACCTCTTCATAGTTATCTTTCTTACCAAATATCTCTCTGTCTTTTAGAAAAGTAAGACAAAGATTTGTAAATGAAAGAATCAAAGCTTTGTTGCTACAAAATGTCCATCATTATAAAACAAACTTTTTTTAATAAAACAGATAATTACTCCTGAATTTCGACTCTGGACTTTACGTGGGTAAAAGCTACTCTACAATGAATTAACATGTCTTTGAACATTTCAAGAACTCCTAAGTTTATTCCCTTAAAAATTCATTTTTAGAAAACGAGAGATACAGTGACAGTATAAAATAAAAATAAATACAAATGAACTATTTGTCTTACACTAAAAAATGCCAACGATAAGAAAAAAAATAGAGGTGACATAAAAATGTAAGGGATAAGAAACCCTTGGAAAATAAGTTGAGGATGCTTCAAAAGTTGAAAGATCTCAATACATGTATCATTTATACTGTCTCCTCCACCCCAACCTCTTAATTTTCATATTTCCATTCATTGCATTTCCCCACTTATTCAGAATTAGACATATTGCATCATCTTTGATTTTTTTTTCACTCTTTCCTCCCATATCTATTATTCAGTAATTGGTAGGAGAGAATTTCATTGAAATGCCTCTTGTGACTGCCTCCCTCGGCAAGAAGCATAAGCTAACCAGCCTAGAATTAAGACCTTTCATAGTTTAGACCAATCTTATCTACTTAGCTTTGTTTTCCCTATTCATTTCATAAAATTCTCTTTCTAATACCTTTAAAGCTGGGATACACCATACATGTTAAGTAAATTCTAAAGTCAAGTCTATTGTTCTTACTTTATCCTATCTGTAATACCAGTCCTTTAGTATCCATCTAAGTTTTACCTATATTCCATTTCTCAATCTTAATTATACTGATTCTATGAATAACTGCAGCATTTCATTCATTCATTCATTATTGTCATATTTTTTATATGTCTTTTTGAATATGTAAGTGGCATGAAAAGGATAGACTTAAAATGTTGTGGGAGGTCAGAGGGCTATAATATAGTCTGCATTTTTCTTACTGAATTTAATTCTATATTTAATTTTTATATAATTGAGCTTTCTCCTCAGTGAGACTATAGCAATTCGGAGGCAGTGATATTTTGAACTTTCCTTTTATTCCCCACAGTTCTTAGCACAAATATTCGTTTGATCGAATCCCTTAAATTAAAAATATATATATATATAATGCTAATTTCATCTCTATTGTGCTTCTGGGAAGAGAAAGCCTATAAAATAATTAGCTTTATAAGCCAGAAGATAAAGTTATTTCTAGGCTGAAATTATTCATTGTCTAAAATATCAGAAAAAATAGCCTCTATTGAAAGGTATTACCTTGTAAAGCATAATTCTTTCTAAGGGACTATCAATAACGGACTGTAAAAATATAGCTGTGATTTTTTTTAATGTGCTCATTAAAACATTTGTTTAGATGAATTCCAGCCAGATGAAATTTGTGTAGCACCCAGGGAATTTCTCATTCCAAGTGCAGAAGGTCCGCTTTGATCATCCTTTATGCCCTTAGAGAAAACGGTACTAATTCTCCATTAGGGACTGGACAGTTATTCGACTGGGACCAGAGCTGAGCAGATGTTTTGCTAAATCACTTAACTTCCTCCTCTGTATGGTCTCAGAAAAAGCAAAGCCAATGTTGATTGAAGCTAATGACCTGTTACAGAATGTAAAACAGTAGCTGGGTTTGAAAAATTTCACGTTGGATAAATGAGCATTTGTTCTCTCAGTCCCCAGAAGATAGGATTGGTTTTGTTTTGAAAGATTTCTCAAAAAAAGGGATTTTCAAAGTCCTATCTGTAATATTCCAGTGCTTAAAAATTCTCACAGCATGGGAAGCTATACTGATAATAGTTCAGGATTATTATACTTACGTTATTTTAAACTACAAAATAAAGAATTGGTCCCCTCTTTCTAAGGTCTTTTCATATAAATGAAAATACTATTCAGATATTTCACTCCTGCTCTCTTCTTCAAATGGAATTATTCTACTTCCTTTGAATTTTTATCAGAGACAATATTACCGAGAATTTTTAATCACGATTTTTATTGCTCTCCTGCATCTCCTCCATATATTCCAAATTCTTCATTAGCGGAACAGACCACAAGTGCTCAGGGTAATCAAGAGGATAGTGACTAGCGCCAAGAATATATTTGTTCCTGGCTCTTAAAATTTTTTCTTGCATTTTACGAACCTAAGTTCTAATAATACCTCCATGATTCCTAGCTTGGATTTCTTAGACATGTAAAGACTGGCCGTAGTAATAGAGGAAAAGAGGACTTCTGTCAAATGTGAATAGAAAATGTATATTCACCACTGATAAAACTGCTCCAGTCTTTTTCAAAAACAAATTTCTTTGCTATTTTTCATGTAGAGGGCTTGATACATTGTAAATATTCAACAAATGTTTCCTATTAATAAAAAATTGTATAGTCATTTGAATGTTGTTGTTGTTCAATGATTGAGACATACATAGATAAATCTTTAATAAAAATAAAAGAGAACTGATCATTTTTATTAAGTGCAATATTTTAGGGAGAAACTCCACAGTTTCCATGGAGAAAAATAATAATATAAAAGGATAAAGTTTGGGGAAAAAATTGAATTATGTGCCATAGTTTAAATTTAAAATGAAAGTTTTTCGTTTATCTTCTACATAATCTTTGTATTTTTTTTCATCAGATGTGTTAATATTTGTCCTTATAAATCTTCCCTCCTTTCTTGTGTGTGATTTCCTACCAATTTCAAGAGCTTCTTGAACTGATTTATGCCCTCCAAATTACTATATAGGTTTCGAAATCTGCTGTAATCTTTAAGTGTGCTCTTCATGTTACAATAAACACTCAGCGCTAATTAAGTTGTTCAAAAATACTATGATAACAAAATACTTCTGTAAAAAACACTTAGAATGGCTACTGTGCCACTGATTACATATCTTTAGGTACATCTTTTTGTCTAGTTGCTCCCCCATCCACTTATTATGGGGAGATATAGCACACTTCTTTGTTTAGAGGAAGTAATCTGCCCGGAAGGAAGGAAGGAAGGAAGGAAGGAAGGAAGGAAGGAAGGAAGGAAAGGAGAGAGAGAAAGAGGGAGGGAGAGAAGAAGGGAGGGAAGAAAATGCCAGAAGAGTTGCAAATGTCAAAATAAATGACTTGTACCATTCTCTCGATCTATTGGATCTGTCACAGAAAACTAAGAGGCAAGAGGACTGTTATCTCAGCATCAGAAGGCAACTTATAAAAGAGGATAAAATATTTGCTTTATATTGTGTTTTAGAAACTGAAACAGCAAAAGTGTTCAACTTTGAGATACTCAGAAGGGTTATAAATTTGAAGGTTCAGGAAACATTCAATTTAATGTTTCTCCACACAGTAGCCTTTGTTTGTTTGCTTTATGCCATGTGTAATAAATGAGCATTAAATAAATTCTAATACATAGAAGTCATGCAGTATACATCTCATTGAGATGAATATTATAATTCTGGAATGTAAAATCCAAGTATTAGTAACAAGATAAAATCAATGTTTCTTCAAGATGGTCAGTATTCAGTTACCTTCATGAGGTGATATAAGGCAGTTACTATAGATAAAATTGAAATAAAGGACATTATATTTGTTCACTGAAATGAAGGACATTATAATTACCAATATATTTGCACAGGTCAAATCAGTATTACTGACAGCACTATTCCTTTAAACTAACTCATCAGCTGATAAAGTTCTTATCACAAGTCATTAAAATATTGGCTAACAGATACAAGGAAACAGAGTTCAAATAAAAATGAAATGCTTTTCATTATTCATTAAAATTGAATAAAATTTAGGTAAAAGGAAGCTTGAAAAAAAATAAAATCAATTAAGCCTTCCATTAGAGCAAAATTCTATTCTAATTTCACATGAAAAAAAGTAGTTCTCTGCAATAGAAAGTCTTCTCTATCTAGGATAAAATAGATGAACTTACAAAATATAGCAGTGTCTTGTTTAATCACAGCAGGACACTGAGTCTCTCAGAATTCTCCTCGGGTTATTTCCTGAAAAAGAAAATTAAAATAAACAAACTTAAAGGCTGAAGGTTAAAACATTAACTATAAGGAAACTAAATTTATGTAATGAAAAAAAAAACCCACAAATATGCCAATATTCAATTTCTATACAGCCAAAATATCTAGATGCTTCAGAATATATTATGTGAGTCAACTGAAGTTTTATTTATTTTCTAATAAAAATGTTCAAAATAGTCTCTTCGGGTATAAGAAGAAAAGGTTGTTTATGCCCCGGATGGGCTGCTGAACAAATGAACAACTATGACGGTCAGCGACAGCCCTAAAGGCAGAAAGCGAACTGAAAATCAAGCCGGCATATCTGGCCCCCGTTTGATAAAGTTGTTTCGCAATGATACAGTCTGAAATTGACAGGATGTCTTAAACATAATGAGGGTGAATAAAAAGATGACACACTTGAAGGATAAACAAAGGAACATTGTGAGAAGATAAACAAGAGTTTCAGCTTTGGAGGCTTGAAGCAGCACATCAAGAGGAAATATTCACAAGCCACATGCTTCACTGCCTCTTATATCCCCATATAGAAAAGAGCACCAAACTATTCCATTCCTTATTTGTTTTAGGATTCACTCCAATAAGAGGCAAACATGAGTACAATATTGAATCTCCTCTGTCTGGTTGATAGAGCTAAGAAAGCCAATGTTCATACAGTGAGCTCACATCAATCTCTTAGAATCTCTCCATGTTCTTTTTCACCTGATAAAAGATCACAGATGGTATTGTAACAAACTGTACTAACAGACAATATTATCAATCATTTTTCAAAGAATGTATGGAGTAACACAGTTGTAGATAAAAAGACATTTTTGAATTAGAGGTGGATCTGTTTATAGAATCAATGTGCATGGAGCTAAAGCAGAGGTTGCATAATAGTTATTTAAAATAAGTTTGCCTATAGAATAAGTTGATTTATAAAAGTCAACTGCTGCTACTAGGAACAGACTGTAACAATATATGGTAGGAAAACTAAATTCAAACTATATCCAAGAAATTGAAAAATCAGATGAATAAGTTAAATAAATAATAATAATGACAACAAAATTGTTTCCACAAGAGAATACAGTGTATAGACCTATGAAAATTCCATTAATATTTAAATTACTATCAATGAAAATTTTTAATTAGATAATTTCATTTCTACTTTGACTAATTAACATTTTAATAAATTGTGCCTTTTCAAATACCCAAAATAAGTGCAGTATTAGCAATCAAATATCCATCAATGATTGCAAACGACTTCTTTTACAAATTAAAGAATGAGATCCTTCATTGGCTCAGAATAGTTCAACTGCTGTCATCTAGTTTTAATTACGGCTACCTTCATATTTGCTTAAATTAAAATTAATAACTTGGAATTGTTTCATGTTTTGAAGGATCTCATTTTTAAAGATTACATAATTTAAATGAAATTTAGATATTAAAATTTGAGTTCCAAATATAAAATATTGTGAAATATCAATGGATCTATTTGCATAAAGAGAAATTAACAGAAAACCTAACAAATCATACAGAAGTTATATCGTCATTAATTGCACGACAGAAATTAGTATTACACATTCTATTGTTCCATTTTAGGTTCTCCGGCTGTTCTTTTGAAAGCTTAATAAACCAAATATTTTCCCTCTTCACACGTCCCTGTCCAATACTTACTTTCTTCTGTGTAATATGGCATGATGGACAATAAAGGAAAGAAGGGAGGGAGGGAAGGGAGAGAAGGAAAGAGGGAGAGAAGATGGAAGGAGAAAAGGAAGGAACACAGCTTACATAAAGATGTATGTATCTGGAGAAAGTAAACTGGTTATCACTGGCATTCTTAGATATTTGGGCATTTGGTGAGGTGAGTGTCAAAATTATCTTAGTATGAGTGAGGAGAACACTGAGGAAGAACTAAGTGAACGGAAAATTGTATAGATAAGTATATCCTAGAAATAAATTTTTCAAGCAGAAGTAGAGGGGGAATGTCAAGATTTAGTCAACAGGTGGTACATAATGATCAGACATGAGATTTCTCTTTGAACAACACTGCTATGACTATGGCAAATTCTTTTAGGAAAAGGGAGGATATAAGTTAAAGGTAAAATTATTATTTGACTGAAAATTATGGACAGATTTGGCTACTCAGATTGAGCATAGGACATCTAACATGAAACATTTTATATATTTATTAATAATAAATATCACCTTGTAAGTATAAAAAAATACACATGCAATATCTATACTCTGTAACGGAAGTGTGGAAGGGATTCTCACCAACCAAGCCCCTTCCAGATTAATGAAAACTGCTGTCCTTGTGATACTAAGGTGGTTTCCCTGGGAGAGATGAGCTCCGTTGGGAGACAGGGAGCTAAAATGTCATTGGGGGTTGCCATGGGATACAGTTTTATAAGAGCATTTGTAGAGCAGATGGAAGGAAGCTAAATAAAGTATATGCAGGTATGAAAAGAGAAGTTTTCTATTTAATTTGCCATTAAACAATGGAAGAACTTGAACATTTGTCTACGGGAAAAATAATTCCTCCTGTCAGAGCAAATTACATTTGGCATTTGAAAGTACACCCTCATAATTGGAAATCTAATTTGTTTTAAAACTTGAGAAAGCAGTTTTCATAATGGCATCACAATGCTCATCAAGGAAAATGCTATTTTCTAAGAACTGAATGAGAAAAAAATAATATATTTTACTAACACAAATTTATGCTTTCCTCTTTTGTATGTTTATAGGTAAACAGGAATAGGAAACTGGTAACTGTCCTTCTAAGACCTGAAACTGGAAATTACTGAGTTAATTATCAAAGAGCAAGCCTTTTAAAATTCTACTGATGGTAGCCCTGTTTGCAAACCCGTTTTCTGTGTCTGCTACTCTGAGTAGCTTCAGGATATACCATTTTGCTCTATAAAATAGCACCATTTTAATTAACATAGTTCTTGAATGGCCTTCAGTGAATTAACTAGCTTTACATAAAAATGTAATATCCTGTGTGAAATCTGTGTATTAAATACATGTGATATATGTCATATAAAGTTCTATTTTTAAAAAGCATCTGTTTTTTTGGAGAAACGCATTGACTGACTAGTCTTGACCAGGAAAATTACAAGAATATTTATTTACAAATCCTATGTATTAATACTAATTTCTGAATTACCATTTGAACTGTACTTTTAACGGCAAGAAATCCTATGCAGAATAGCCAATATAAAAAATAAAACGAAATAACAAAAACCTGTGGCTGCTTGTGTGCTAGTGGTATGAATGATTCATACTTCCAGAAAGGGAAATTGTTGTGAGGCAAATATAAAATGATAAAAGAACACCTCCTTCCTTCTGTCTTCTCCCTTCTTCCCTGCCTCCCTCTCTTCTTTCCTGCTTTCTTCCTTATGCTAGGACATGGAACGGAGTGTAGACTTTAAACGATTCGGGTACACATTATTAGCAAGAATACATTATAACATTCTTCATATTGCATCATATCAGAAAGTAAAAAGTTATCACATTTCCTTACTATCAAGTGATAATCAACTACAAATGTAGTCATTTGGCTAAAATGATGGCAGATGACGGCCAGTTCTGGCCACGGTAAATGTATATTTTTCCCTTTGTAGTCTGTGCTGGATTATTTTGTCAATATGTGAATATCCTGCTCCCCAAGGATCACTGACATAATGGTTTTAGCACTGACTGATGACCCTTACCCAAATGAGTTATAAATGTTAAATTTCAAATTCTATCATTCTATGTACCTTTATATCTAGCATATCTGTCACAAAAATGTGGTCTTTTACCCCTTTCTAATTTACGTATGTACATACATACATATGTTTGTATGCATCCACGCATGTATTAATTATCATTAAGGTTCGTGAATTTTACACCATATATTATAATCGATTGTACACACTATCATTTTTGGATGTCCAAATATGACATAAATTTATTCAGTAAGTACATCTTCAAATTGGATTATCTTTCCTCTCAACATGATCCCATATTCCTTAAACTGCCATGCTGTCTGGTAGATTAGAGTGTCCCAGGCATTACTTGTACCATAGATCTGAAATCAACTCCCTAAGGAGGAAGAGAAATACATTATCTTATTGGTGTATTTGGGAGAAAGAACAGGGAAAATGTGGCTCGGTCTCTTCAGTGTTCTCTTTCTAAGTAGGTCGCAGCGGGATGCATGCATTCTAGGGTGCTCTCATCCACTGCAAGAAAGGATCTGCCCCTGTGGGAGGGAGAAGCCTGTGGTTGTCCAGTAGAGCCAAAGACGGGGTAGAAAACTCTACCTACTTTAAAGTTAGAGCACAGTCCCATAACAACCGTGGATTTAAGTCATGTACTTCAGTCTAACTTTATCAAAAATGAAACTGATATTTTGATCTCTAATCATCATGATTCCTCTCTATATCTCAAATGGTTTTGAATTTGGATAAAGAAGATGAGCATCCGTTTACTAAGTTCAAAGTCATTATGGTGTTTACTTAAATCAAAGTCTCAACACATTAAAATATAAAAACAAATAAAATCAAACACACATGCATGTAGCATGTAACAGACAGTAAAATGTTGCCCAAAAGAAAGATGACATATTTTGTGACCTACATAAATTCTAATGTTCAAAGACTAATCAATTATTAATAACTTTACCCCCCCCCAAAAAAAAAAAATCACCTAGGCTGTTGTCAGGGATACTAGAATACAGTCCAAAGGAGAATTAAAATTGTTGAAATTTGATAGGTACCAAAAAGTCACCTGGCTCATCCCAGCAGTGGACATTACCTGCTGCTACAACTGATCCTCTCATTCACCTGGAGAGCAAATGCACTCTGAATAAAAGAGTATCTTAGGGCTGAAGAGAATCTTTGTCACAGAGTCCTATCAGTATGATCTCACTTTCTAAACAAATACTATATTGGATAGTTTTTTTTCCCCACATATATATCATTTCCTAACTACATCGATAATTCCTCAAAGGTGTTTTATAACTTTGGCATAGTATCTCATAAACAGTAGGCATTCAAGTTTAATTTTCAAAATCATTATTATTCAATAGTTATGAACTTTACTCTTTTGGGCTATCATATATATATATTTTTTTATCTTTCTAAAACTTTTTTAGTTAGATAATACAAAGAAATTTCATGACTGGATCAAGGGAAGCAATTTCTCCTTTTAACTCCAAATTGTTTCTCAAACACATTACTATAATAGGGTGTACATGCAGAACACTTGATTGCTTACCAGTATCTCTACAATCTCAAGGGGTATCTTAAAACTCAGATAATTTTCATTATGCTAAAATACATTGTCATTTAAATTCCTGCTGTCTACTGAAAGGATTACCTGCTTAAAAATTTCATGTTTTATTCCCTGAGGCAATACGCACTTACTTGAAGAATATATTATATTTCCTCTAGTATCTAAGACACATTCTGTTGGTAAAGAGTCTGCTTAGTGACTTTAACTCAAAGGACTAACTCACTCTTTAATAATAGTTGTCTCTAAGAAGAAGTACTGGAGGACTATACAAGAGAATTACTTTTGTCTATATTTTTTAACTCTTTTAGTTTCTTTTAAAATATGTATTTATTATGAATTGAGAGAAAGTAGAAAATTCCAAATTCAAGTCCCAATCCAAGTATTATGAAGTCCATCAGAGTATCGGTCTTCGAGAAAAATTAATTTCCTAAGTTTAATTGAGTGGTCATTTCCCCCAAGCAATCAAAGCGTGGAGCTAATTGACCTGAGTCTGAATAACATCTGCGAGGTTGAAGCAGGGTGATAGGTACCCTTGATACTTTCTTTCACTTTCCTAGTGTCCTTCGAAGGAGTTCCATGCAGAATTTTCTTGGACCGCTGTTTGTGAGATCCTCTAATTCAAACGAAAGCCCAGTGTCCCCCTGGTTGGTTATTGGTGCCTCATGTCTTCTTTTTTTTCACATGCAGAGCTCCTCAATTCCATTGAAATCAGAGATACTGGAGAGGAACTATGCCAGAATTAAAACTATAGCGTTATTACATATGGAAATAGAGAACACGGCAATTTTTAAATGTGGCATTCCCTTAGCATGAGAGTCAGTCGACAATTAGTGAAGGATCGGTTTAGGTTTTTTAAAGTCATCAACAAAGCTAAGTTATTTTAAGCATAATTCCATTCAATACTGAAGTTATTTTAAGCATAATTCCATTTGATACTGAAGTTATTTAAAGCATAATTGCATTCGATACTGAACTAGGTGATTCTCACCTAGAACAGAATTCTGAAACATGTGGTCCAAGAAATATCTGCATCAGAATCATTAGGATTGTTTTTACAAAATTTAACAAATTTAGGAAAATTTGTTCTCTATTGTTGAAAGGATTATATTATTTATTAATATATTTACATAGATATACATGAATATACATATATAGCTACATATTATATACATATTTAGATCTATAAAGTGTTAATATAATGTTAATATAAATATATAAGCTGTTGATAAAGATTATTGCACTTGTGTGTTCATATGTAATGTGACAGTTATATAATTTTATATAAAGTAATATAGGCCGAGTGAAGATTATTTGGAGATGAGAAATAAATCATCGTAATTTCTTAAGGAGAGCCAGATAAAAGCATTATTACTTGGGAAATACTAGCTCTTTGGAGGAAGATTCATTTTGGTATCTATTGGCTTGAATAGAGTGGATTTCTGAGTTAGTGATTGGTAAGCCACTCAGTCAAATAAGGCTATTTTTCAGACGGTGTGGTGGCAAATAGCAGTTACAATGAGGTCAGAGGGGAAGAGAGTGCCATCAAAAAGATATTTTGAAGCAGGTGAGCCTGAGACATACAAGAAACATATTTATAAGACAGAGCCTCAGTGATTGAAAATACATATGTAACTTTGACCTACTTCTGTGGTTTCATTACAAGGTCCTAACGACTTATCATAAACAGGTTTATCCCTGTTAACATTTCTTTGAATGCAACTAAATCAAAGATCAGGAAAACATAAAATGATTTTACTATATCTGCAGTAAAACAAGGTTATTATCACTTAGCAAGCTCTAAAAAAATGAAGCGATTCGAAGATGAATATATTTTTTCTCAAAAGACTGAGATTAAAAATATCAAAAAATTTTACAAGCTAAAAAAAATATTGATGTATTAATTGTATCTATAATAATGAAGTATTTTAGAAATGATAGATCGAAATAGAAAACAGTAATGACTATGAGAATCAAAGTGTAATACGTATTTATGCTCCTATACATCTTTAAGCCATAAAACTATTTTATCTCATTATACATTAAAATGGTATTTTCCATTTTTTCAATGCATCACTTGGGCATCTTTATTTTTTCCCTTGCTCCTTTTTCTTGTACCAATAAAATCCATTAAAACTGTCTCTAAACACAAAAATGGGGGAAATAATATCCATTTTTTCCTAAAACATTTATTTGCTACTTCTAAATTAAATTAATAAAATACACTTAAGGCTAATTACTGTTTCTGAGGCTGATTCTCTCTAGTTTTCATCCTCTTTTATTCTGCGTAGACTCTTACATAGTTGTTACATGTCTCTAGATTTTCTTCCTACCTAGAGCAGAGCACTATTCCCAGATATATGAAATTCCATTATGAAATGGAATATCTGAAGGAGTTTCTGGCCTTCCCTGAATGTCTTAAGAGCCCTACTTACATTTCCATGAATTCTCCTGTTGTTGACTTGAACCTCTCAAAGAGTAGTCTAAGAATACATGCCCTTGTTTATAGTGGAGAATTTGTCACCCACCTAAACATCATCTAGAATCTTTAATTTCAATAATCAAGCCTTCGTTATTTTTCCTGAGTGAAATAGGGTCAGTTTAAGTATACCAAGACTGGGAATGATGTCCTATGACAAAAAGATATGATGCTGAATTATGAGAGATAATGAGCTATTATCAAATATTACTACACTAATAATAGGACGAAAAGAAGAACAAGAACAAGAAGAAACAGCATGACATTTAAAACTTTTTTTTTACTTCATTAGAAAAGATTAACTTGGGGCAGGAGCTCTCTTTATGTCTAATTTAGCTACAAACTTAGTAAATTCTTTTATATTTGTTTTTTTTCAAATGACTCAGTCAGGTTTTAAGAAAAGATATTTTCTAGACACCAAAACATCTCTTTAAACAATCAGAAATCTACAATCAACACCACATTTGTAAGTAATGAGTGACAAAGATACCACCCAAAATAACTTTTTGAAAATTTGTCTCCAACTTTAATCCCCTATACATTCAATGAACACATTGTACGTTTCAAATTTATTCATCTTGAAAAACTACATTAAATCTCTTGATCACTGACAATGACTATTTTAGTAGTTCCCTGGCTAAAATGCATGCGGGGTGTTTGTTCTTTCAATTAACAAAATAAATACCAAGTTATCTTTCAAGTTATCAAAATAGTTAAAAGTTGAAAGTTCTTTTCACTAATTTTACTCAAAATAAAGCCCAAAATTGGGGCCCACTATTATGTGCTGCCTTGACATCTGGTAAAATCAGGGGGTTCTAAAAGGATTAACTGCCCATCCCCTTCCCCACTCTGTTTACACAGGTAAGCTCCCCCAGATAAACAACCCTCCTTATTATGGGGTTCCAGCAGAGTCCCTGCTCACCCCTGAGCAGTGGGTTTCAGTTCCCTGCCAGCCCACAGAATTATTCAGACGAGCCAATCAGATCCTCCTGCAGGAAATGGGGACACCACTCCTCTTGACACTACAAAGCCTGCTTCTCACAGTCTCTGGTTTCTTACTCCGTCCCTGAGTACAATCCCCACATGGAACACAGTATCGTCTTCCCCTGGGCTGTGAGTATATGTGACAAGTTAATTGCTGTTATCTCATCTTTCCATTGTTGGGTGTGTTCAGCCATCCCATAACTCTAAGGCAGGAATCCTTCCCTCACCAACAGAGTAAAGAGACGTTAAATAGAAATCTAAAAAAAAAATAAAAATCTTATATTGGATATTAAAGTAAATATTTAACTAAAATATAAAATGTATATTAATATTAACTTTATAGTAATAACAAACTTGGGCTCAATGTGTTTTAATCCACCTAATCAAGATTTTTAAGCTTTACACCTTCTTAAAATAATTTAATTTACCATTTTAAGACAAAGAATAGGTTTATCTGCTATTGGTAGATCATACATGCTACATAAAATTGAGCAAAGAGTAAACATAAACAAATGTACAGTACAGCAGAAAAATATATTTTAGACAGAAAGAGGCTAGAAAAAGCCACTTCCCACTTTTTCCAAATCTAGTTATCAAATTACCGACACTAACAACCCCATTCAGTGGGCTCGGTGGCGTTCATAATTGCCTGCACTCTCTGTGAAATGAGCACTCTTCCTCTAGTGAGTGTTTCAAGCCTTTTTAGAAGAGTAGTCTCTTCTTTTTTGAAGTTCATTATGACAGTTCCTGTAAAATATCATTAATGATTTCCTCAATCTTTACGCATAGCGGGAGTAGGTGGCTTGCTTAAAATATTGATCTGGCACAACTTCAAAAATAGGAAACAAGTATAATTTCAAAGTTTTGCTTGGTCTTTGTGTAGCTAATGATGATGGTCTGGAATAGATAGATGGCTCTTTGGGAAGGGATTGTAATTGGCTTTGCTTCTTTCATTCAGATTTATTCTTGGGCATAATTTTTAACACAAGGCTAACAATAAAGAGACGTGTTCTGCCTAGGAATTTTATGAGTCTTCTATTAAACCAGGAATAGACGTATTTTTGTGAAAAAACTCCTATGATATTTAAAACAATTTTTTTTCTTTTCTCTTGTATACTCAGAATTTAAGATCACATTTTAGTTTTCATTATTTCTTTTCCTTAGGCTGTAATTCGCTCCATCACCCCTTGGCATTAAGCTACCAGCATACTAGAGTTATAGGATGATTTATTTGTGAGATGAGAAGGAGCGATGCTCCACCTGGGGTGACGTGGTGACTCAAAAGACCAGAGTAGCCAACGGAAGGCCAGAATACAGGGCAGAGATTCAAGTCACCCAGAAGATGTGAGCTTCAATAGACTGCCTTCAAGCGAAAATCAGACGAATCTGTAAACACAAGATTTTGCTCTGTGCTGCTGCTCACCCATTTCACATAACTATCCTGCAGCCAAAAAAAAAAAAAATTACTTGGGACTATTATAACTACATATTTCCCTAGGCACAAGGAAGGTAATCTATGTGGCGGGGAAGAGGATGGCTTGGAGAATGCAGTACTGCGACATGGGCTAACGTATCTAAAAATATATGTCTACAACTTCTAATGCTGACTTTTGACACATCGCTCTCCCAATTATACAGATGTCTCTGGGAAAGGGAATTAATGGTAAGACTTATATCAAAGTCTTATTGGGCCAAAAAGGAATGAGAGGAACTAATTGTCCAAAAGACTTGTTCCTATCTAAGGGAAAGTAGAAACTTTATTGTGAAATTTAAACCATATGACAAATTTTACTTTAGCCGAAGATTGCTATTTTAGGACTCTGAATTCAATTCAAATTTCATAGCTCTTATTACTTGACTAAGTATTATTACAATTTTTACCATCGGCATCTACTTTCTAGTAATTGATACATTTTCTAACTTTAAAGTTGTCAGAACTTCCCTGAAGATTTTCTTCGCTTTAATAGACAACCTTGTTACTTACTAGACTGAAACTCCAGAACATGTCAAAAGGAGAGCTATTCTGAATAAAATAATTATGTTAATATATTTCTATGATATTATGATAATAAAATATGACAGACGAAATTTGATGATATAATACATGGTAATATCTTTCTTGCAACATCAACAGAGTGACTACTTCTTAATGGCAGCAAGAAAAATTTAGCTACCAACCTGCTTTCACAATATTAATGGGTTATATAAGTTTCAGATTTCTCAGCCGAATGCTATGGATTAGGTTCAATGGGCAAATATATAATAAAAATAGATCTTTTTTTTCTTTAAAGAATATGTCAAAACATGTATTTGTAGTAAAACATGTCACAACAAAAAAGAAACAAATTCAAAAACTATATTTAGCAAAGTGCATCATTAATGATGAAAGGGTAAATCCCGTTTTTGTATCTAATCATTTGTACTATTTCCAGACTCCTGGAACATATTTTTTTTTCCTGTTATGACTAAAACCATTAGGCTACAAATTTTTTAAAGATTTCAAATGACAGACAGTAGGTTAGTGAGAATGGACCATGAGTGGGTTTATCACAGCGTTTTCACAGGTTTTGAGGAAGTTGCTGTGAAGTGAGCACAAGCAAGAAGAACGCGAAAGCACGATTGTCCCTGGAGGTAGTTTCTAAAGTTTATAACCGCTGCTTTACTCCCTGCTGATGAGGTTCCTCCAGGTCTTTCCCGACATGGTAATGGCAAAGCCAAAAAAGACTCTGCTTTGGGCCGAATTGCTACAATGATGGCAAGTAACTAGTGGACTGTGGGAAAGAAGAGAGATGTTTTTATGTTTATTAGTAGATTTGTTGGACCAAGGAAGAAATTTTCTTATATAAGTTTCCTTTTTTCATCTAGATTACTTTTTTGCTATTCTCTGGCATGATCTAGCTTTTCTTTTCTTTCTGTAATTGTAACCTTTGTCATTATTTGTTTAATTCTGGAAAACTGAACCGCCAAATACAAGCTGAGCCTCTGTTGATGGGCTACTTAAGTTTGGCAGCATTTACACCACGCACTGTAAAATATCTGCATTTCCTTCACTAAACGAAATGACTAGTTGTTGACAGAGAAGCCTAGGCTACTTATTGTACTGACTTAAAGCCATAAGGAGATATTGTTTCAGATTGCCAAGGCGATGCCAATGACAACAGCTAACCTTTTCTGAGTATGAACCATGGTGTGTCAGAAAGTGTTGTAAAAGCTTTTTGACAAATAATTTCAAATAATCTTTACAACACACTATTAGTAAGGTATCATTAAGCATTATTTTTTCGTGGATGAGAAAACTGTGGTGGAGGGAGCGAAGTAACCTGCTCCGCATCTTCCTCTAACGCCTTACACATGAAAACCTTGCCTCGGACCTCTTCACCAGTGATTATGAGCGATAAACGTACTATCCCGAAAGCTTTAAGAGTCTATTGCAATTTGTTCTAACGTGGCCATAAAAATTAAGTTAGATACCATCATGTAAAACTCTCACTTTAAAAAAACAGTAACACACACAAAAAAACATCTATTTATCAAAAATGATGGTGCACTTAACAAACATAGGATACGGTAGCATGGAGAGAATTATGGCGATAAAAATAACTTTGTCTCTGTCCTCAAGAGTTTACAATGTAGAATAAAGATAGCGGTACCCAAATGACAAAAAAGCCAGTGACTAAGAGAGGATCAAAGTGCCCAATCAAATGTCTAAGGAAGAAAGGATTATTTCTGGCTGAAGCGATCAGGAAAACCCATAGACTTATTAACAACTAAGTTCATAAATGACAAAAAAATATATAAAAGGATATTTTTAATTTTCTGTTTGGTTGATGGATTAGCTGCTTCCTTTGGGGACAGACTCTGTGGAGGAGCCATTGTTCTAAAACTGTATCTAGTTTGAGCTGCACTTTTGGTTGGATCGGTGAAATAAGTCTCCTCTTCAGTTCTGAAAAAAAAAACTCGAGGAAGCTCTTTATTATCTAACTAGAAAGAGAGTCATCTCTCATTGTTCCTGGAGAAAGTCATTAACCTGAATGCTTCTTCGAGAGAAGTTCTCCTTAGTTCTGTATTAATTTAGTACTTGACTACTGCTTGTTCGATGTGTGCTTATGTGTCTGTTAAGAGGTTACTGTCTGAATAACGTAAGCAGGGGCTCCTAAGACTTCAGCCTAGATATTTAGAAAGACATTTGTTGAAAGAAAGACATTAAAAAGAACGCGGCCTGTAGCTTGAGTAAACCCAATATATACTACAAAATTAATGTCATACAGGTGGTGCTATTGAAGACTGGCCAAACTGCATTTTAGAAAGTGTAGTCACTGTCCTGTAAGAGACACAGTATAAGAATAAATTCTTATAGGAGAAATAAAGGGGTTCAAGTGTCAGTGAGTCATAGAAGAGGCGGGTGCTGTAACCAGAAGTAGAAGTGAGTGAGCAAGGCGTGACTCTGAAGAGCGGGCTCACTCCTTAGAAATAGGGCCTGGACTTGGAGGTGTAGGTATTCTTGGAGGACTAGCAGTAGTAGCGAATTTGCGTTACTTGCCGTATGGGGGTAGGCCAAGGTCTATGCACATAAAAAACACACTTAAAATGGATCCTGCAGGTGGATGACCTGTGTTTTCTGTGGGAACCAACTCTATGTAGTTACCTGCTATCGCTGCTTTGTACTTCTTTTTCTATGTATCCTTTCGCTTTTAGAACAGACTTACCAAAAATTTGCAATTGTATCTTCCTTACATTTGGGTAATATAAGAAATGGACATGTCCACACTTCAGATGAAGTGACATGAGCAGAGCAGTGCAGAGTGCTGGGGACAGTGAAGACCAGAAACAAGAGACAGTCATTCACCTTGACCTTGCCTAGCCTGATCTCCTCAGGCCTAGTGACTGAAAAGGCTCTACCATCATGACTTCATTTGGAGGCTCTTCCTGAGCACAGGAGTAAAAGTTCCTTCCTTGAGAGATTCTCAGGACTAATTCCATTTTAGAAGGATTAAATTCTTGTGTAGACAAGTAGAGATCCAAAGGCTACCAGTGCTGGGCAATTTGATTTTTTAAAAGATGACTGTACTCTGAAATCCTAAATTGGTAAGGCATAGACTTAGTTAGCACACAAATTATAACGAAAAGAAGTCAGAATTTTATTCTCAGTTATCTCACTGGAACTCATCACTTGGCTTTTCTGAAACTCAATTCTTTATCTGTTAAATGGGTGTTAAAGTAATGATTTCTTTTTCTGGCCTAGTAAGGGAAAATATACCTAAGAATTTTGTGGAAGTATGAAGTTCTATGGTAAGATGAATAAGATATTTTACAAAATTTGTAAAGTTAGCCAACTGATAACACATAAAGTCTCAGAGAACCTGATGATATGCAACAATAAACACACGTGTGCCACATTTTAACATATCTTGAAGAGAACCAGTGAAGAAACTCCAGAAAAGATCATCTAAATTTTCTGTGTCCGGGCTTAAGCAGAAAACCATGATCTTTAAAAATGTTCCCAAATCTCATATTCATTAACCCAGTCCTTTCATGTAAGAAATGCTGACATTTTGATAGGTAGTGACGTCTCAAACACTGGTTAGCTGCAGCTGAGCTACCAAAAGCCAAAAAAAAATGAGAAGGGTTGTGTAACATGATGTCTACCTTCTCTGTCAGCAAGGAGCTGGGAAAATAAAGTGGAAGTGTTGGATTGAAAGAAACGACTTCCAGCATTTATATAAGGAAAAAAAGGAAGAGGTCTGAAAGGAGAAAGCTACTCATCCTTGCTATGCGGGTTGGTTATTCAGAGCAGAAGTAAATGTCTTTGAAAATTCAAAGATGCTTTAAGCAGAATGAAAAACCAATGCTAGAGAATTAAAAATTAAAGAACACTATACATAAGCCATGTGTATTTTATGGCGATTGTAAATGTTAAGAAATAATGTATATTTCATACACTACACTAACCTTTAGGAAAATAAGGAGATACTAAATTAGATTTAGATGCACTCAAATTTCTAGACAATTGATGGTATAGTACATTGTCATCTTTCTCTCTCTGCTCCCAGTAACAAAAACTTGTTAATTATCCTATTTTCTCAGAAATGATCTAAGGATCTAGAGTCATTTAACAGATCAAGGTCCCCATTTCTGAACTCAGCGTTTTATCTTTTTGACTTCTAATTGAACCAATATTTTACCATCCATATCGAGGTAAAATACACTAAATATACTACGTGTTAAGAACATAGGTCTATTTATTAGCTGAAATCTAGTTAAGAAGGACTCATCTATACCTATAACTCTATACTCTAATCCATAAAGGATACCTCTAACTAATACTAATATCTTTACTCGACAAATCTGAACAGGACCTCTTGGCATCTGTCAACACAGCACTCTATGCAGTCATGAGGATTAGCACAAGAATCAAAACCTATTTGCTACCCCAAAAATTGAGGGGTCCTTCAGTAGTAGGTGCATATAACCAAACATTCACTATTATTACCAATGGAAGTTCTGAAATTAGCTTCATGCAGTGGTTCACTCGGTGAGTTTACCTTTAAGTATAAAGGAAAAATGGCGGTGGCGGGGAACTTATCACCAACTGCTCCTTTTTTGTGGACACGGCAGGCAACGATGGCCTCCTAAATCCTTCCTGTGGCAAATATACTCCTCCACCACCATTCTCTAAGGATGAGGGCTTCTAGAATCTTTTCTTGTTTAATAATACTATTTCAAGCTCTACGATTTGTCTCTAAAACAGCTACTGAATAGCTCCTTCTCTGTGTAAACAACCAGTTTTAACGTGTCTCTACTAGTTAACAGCTAGAAAACAGCTAGAGAGAATTTCTTCTTAGCTCTCTTGTGGCAACTACTTACAAAGGAAAGTCCTGTAAAGAAACTTATCTGAGGAACATGCGTGTTCTTCCTCCCCTCCATCTCCATTAAGGCTAACAAGTCTGTACCACACCACACCACACTCGATCACACTCCTAGTTGTCATTTCCTGTTTTTTTGTCCTATCTTCAGGCAATGCGCTTTACAGCAAAGTTGGCTCTTAAAATAAAATAAAACAATAAAATAATAAAATAAAAAACAAAACAAAACAAAATAAAATAAAAATATTAAAATACACTCCTACTAGCTGCAACAGAGTTCGTCATTCCAAATGGCAATGTTAAAGCTGTAGGTAACATGGATACTTGGTAAAAGTGCAAATTCTTCACAGATCCTCCCAAAAGATATTAAAGTGATTGTTCAAAGTGCCTTTTAGGAATAACCCTGGTTGCCCCGTGTAATTACTCAAATTAGTCCAAACTAAATTTAAAGTGTTCTGGATTTCAGTCAAATATAGAAAATAATAACCCAGAATATTCAAACATGATAAAAGTTTTAAAAAAAATTAACACGGTCATATGTAGTTTTTTAATCAAAATCGAGTGAGATATAAGAAAATAGTCATGTTCATTTCTTATGACCAAAATACTTTATGGTAATAGCTACTCAGCTGTGGTCATCCTGGAGCCACGTAAAGAAAACGCATGCATTTAACTAAGATAGTACATGTTAACAGAGGTCCAAAAGAACTATAACCACCAATAAGAGATGTTGACATGATGTCAGTTCTTGAATAGAATTCCAAACGAGGCGTTCTGAAAACAAAGACCACTTGACTGTTGACGGTAGGTAATTCAGACTCTTCAGGGAGATTCCATACTCCATAGATCCCGGCTAAGTGATCTCGACCTGCTATGGACAGCCATCTACTCCTCAACTAATCGCTACCCCACTGATCATTTTTTTTAACCCTCTCCTAGTTTCATTGTTCATGCTTAGCTTTCCTAATAAATCTTCAAACTGTAAATTCTTTGTGTGAACAGAGTCACCGCTACATTGCTTCTTGTAAGTTACTGCCTAAAGCTGGGTTTCCTATAGCATTCCATGAAGGTTCTCAAATGCAGAGAAACATTATCATTTTTATCAAAAAATGCAATTAACAAAGATGGCTGTAGTTTGTTTCTTGACCTTTAGAAAATTCTGGTTAACAAATAACCGCTGTTCATTACAAGTAATTCTTTTTTTTTAAAAAAAAAAAAAAAAGATTAATTCCAATAAGTATTTCTGGAGAGTCAAGCAAATGTTGCCTTTTCTTCCTTCTGATCATTCAGGACAATTAACATGAACAAAGACACTAATGTAATTGTTTCATTCGTGTGTGTGTGTGTGTGTGTGTGTGTGTGTAATCATATCAAAACATGAGATTTGATTTCCCGTGGGCAAGAGTCATGCATAGGACATGTTTAGTGTGCCCTATGGACTCTAGACCCCCTCTGAGCTCTTGCATTTGAGAAGTGAGTTTTTATTAAATCCAACAAATGGCATTTCAGGAAGTATCAGAACATGGAATGCATGGTTGAGAGAGAAGAGTAAGAACACATCTTTATGGCATGACAGCTAGGGAATGGGTCAGGTGTAGAAAGATTATCACTACATATCAGCTTTCACGAGAAATGGCTGCTTTTCAGAGTTTTTCTCCTTTTTAACTAAGATATTTTGATGATATTTTATCTTCGTTTTCCATAGCTCGTTCCTTGGCAACAGCTTCGAGGCTCCAGTAAAAACAACTATTTTTAGATTTGAGTCAGTAGTAAGAATTCATGTTTTTGATCAGGAATACCATGAATTCACATAGTTTTAGACACCCTTAAAATCAGATAAATCAGAAGCTTCCCAAGTGTAATAGGTATTGGATGAATGATGTAAAGAAACTCAGACTGTTTATTTGAAGTGTAGATTACCTTGTGGATTTCTGGATATTTAATAAATTTATGTCAAATTTTCAAACTTCTGATATTCACACATCATTAATCATAGCTTTTATTGTAGTTATAAAAGTGTCTCACTTGGGCCTGGCCTGCATGAAAAATAATCTGATTTCCTGATTTATTGATGGCAATCTCTTTGTTATTCAATAGGATAAATTATTTGTGCCTAGAGTTTTTCTATTTAGACACTGTATTATTGCCTCATAAAACAACATAATGGAACAGTTACTGTCAAAAGCAGTAAAAAATGAACAACTGTTGGTTTTACCTACACACAATTAGAAAGTAAAATTCCATTGCAAGTTAATTACATAGATTAATTCATATTTAGAATCTAGTACAAAGGTCAAACATATGAGTCTTATCATTAAATTTCGCCTGGACAGATAATGATTTTAAATGACTTGTTATTAACTTTACTTTCTAAGAACTTTAGGTGTGCCTCAAGTATTGTGTTCTTTGCAAATGGAAAGCATTTGGTTTCAAGTCTTTCCCAGGGTTCACATGTTCCCACTAAGGGTAGGGAATGTCCCAAAAAACAATCTGTATGAAGTCCTATTTGAAACCTATGTGACCGCAAATAGGTAGTTATGTATAATAAACAATGTGACTGCTTTCTTTACGCAGAGAACAGACATTTCTTCTAAACAGTGGCATGTCTAATTGGAAAAAATAAATTACGTCCATAACATTTCTGACCTCGGCCTGCTCTGGCCATCTTCAGCTTGGACCTCTGTAAAAAATGAACTGACCAGGAATAAACAAGGGTTTAGATTCTTTTCTACCCTAGTTTTAATCCATTTCAACCAGACACGAAAGTAGAATTGTCCCCAATTTAGAGATGTGCTCATTTTTAGAAAAGTCCAAATCTTTATAAAAAAAATATATAATCTCGTAGGCAGAATAATTGCCTCCCAAAGATGTCTACTTCCTAATGCCCAGAGTCCATGAACATGTTACATTACATAGCAAAGGAGACTTAAGGTGGAGGATGGAATCGTGATTGTTAACCATCTAACCTTATCCGGGTTCATCTGTGCGGGCCCAGTGTAATCACAAAAACCGTTACATGGGAAGAGAACAGCAAAATGTCAGTGAAGAAGTGATGTGATGTGAGAAACACTTGGTCAGCCGTTACTGGATTTGAGGGTGGAAGGTGGCCACAAGCCAAGCAACGTGGGTAGCCATAGGAGCTGGTAAAAGCAAGGAAACTGATGCCCCCCTAAGAACCTCCAGAAGGAATGAACTGCTTACTTTTGATCTTTGGCCCAGTGAGACCCACTGTGGACCTCTGACATCCAGAAGCATCAGAAAATACATGTGAGTTAAGCCAAAAAGTTTGTCATAATGTTTTACAGCAGCAGTAGTAAACTCAGACAATGATGAACAGGAGAGCTAAGACAGCTCCAAAGATGAAAATATTACAGAAACTCTCCATTTGGATTTTGAAAGATTGGTTGCAAGTCCATTTGCCTGTAAGTTTGAAATTACAATATGAAAACCACCATCTATAGCATCTGTCGGTGGTGACACATCTTACATCCTTTGTTTTTCGCCGGTGCTTTATTCTTACCTATGAAATTTTGCAGATGGAAAGACTGAGAATAGAATTACCTTTTATGTTGTGAACAACAGTCCTCCTTCGTCTGATGTAAGATTCCCTAGAGGGCACCTGCCTCGGACAGAAGAAACTGTGCTCAGAAGAACTGAGTGCAATTTTGAGTTGGAGGTTTATTTCTCTCAGTTTCTGTACCTTGCTATGCTCATGAAATCTGACTCTCAAAACTCAGCTCTATCATCTTCCATACGGGTTCATCGAAGTAGCAAGAATGAGCCTTCACTCTTCCACTGGAAGCTGCTACAAGTAAAGAAGGCACTGAAAGATGACCTAAATGTTTTGTTTTGTTTTGTTTTGACATCATTGCATTTTGTGCTTTTATCTAAAATAAGAAAAGTACTTCTTTCTAACTCACCTCAAGTTTTACTCGCCAACATCCTTAATTCTCCAATCACTAATCACATTACATTTTATTTCACTTGTTTATAAAACTGCACCTTTGTTGACCTTCCCAAATCTTTAGGTTTTACTGGCTCTTGCTCTCACAAACATACTGAGAATGCTTTGGTTGGCCGGAAGTTAGCATGTATAATTCTAATCATTACCACCCATCCACTCATTTGTTTGTCAAGCATTGCTCCGAGTCCTACAGTTGCAATAATGAACAAGAATGACAAAATCTTTGCCTTTATAAAGCTTTTATATTCCAGTGGAAATGTGGGGAAGATAGAAACAGAAAAAGAAACACATACTAACATACAGTCATACATAAGTGAATTGTGATTTCAGGTGCTGATAAGTAGTATAAATAAAATAAAGCACTAGAAACCAGAGTAACTTAGAGTAGATTACTTTAGTCAAGATGTTATCAAAAAGTTATTTTGTTATTTATGTTCTATAAAAATATTTTATCTCCTATCTGTCCAGAGAATTTGAGGAAGTATATATTAACTGATATCTTAGACAAATATAATAATTAAATACAAGCCCCCCCACCACACACACACACACACACACACATACACAAACACACACGCACACATGCACCACCAAAGCAGTAGTTTGAACATAATATGAATATCTGAATATGTGCTATTTTCATATAACATCCATACTAGTTTTCCTTCATAGCATTTTATATCAGCATATACTTATGCAAGCCTAATCACATGAAGATTTTAGATTTAGTCTGAATGGCTGCAACTTGCAAGATTGAAACTTCGTATTTGAGGTTTTCTCATTCTGCTTTTCATCCATCACTCCACTCTGAGACAGTCATCCTGAGATGACTCCCAATAAATCACACCTTTTTATAATCCCCTCCCCTTGCATGAGAGCAGAACCTTGACTTGATTCTAACCGACAGAATATGGCAAAAGTGATGGGGTGTCGGTTCTTCATTAGATTACACTATTATAGCAAAGGTGAAGGAATTCTGCAGATGTAATTAAAGTCTATAACAATTACTCCAGAGTCCCTAACAATTACACCAAAGAGAGATTATCCTGGTTGAGCCTGACCTAATCAGATGAGTCACCTGAAGATGGATGGCAAGTCTTAGACTAGAAGTATCAGAGACTCTATCTCCCTTCTGTCTTTGAAGAATCAAACTTACCATAAGTGCTAAAGCCTCAGGGGAATGAATTTTGCCCACAACCTGAGAAAGCTCGAAGTAAATCTTTCTTTAGCTGAGCCTCCAGATAAGTACATACGCTGGATGACACCTTGATTTAAGCCTCATGAGACCCTTTGGAGAAAATCCAACTAAACCGTGCCTTGACTTATGTCCGACAGAAACTGTGAGACAATAAGGGAAAGCCGTGTACAACTGCCAAGTTTTTGACAATTTGCTACATAGCAATAGAAAACTAATACACACTCTTTCCAACGATAAACATTCCTTGGTCCTGTCATACTGATCCCGGAAACATAAAAAACAACTTTCGTGTTTGTTGCTTACACTCAATTTGAAATGCCCTTCCCTACCTCTCTACCTGGTGAAATCATGTCATCCTCATGAGATCAGCTTAGATCCCCTCTCTCACCTCAAGACTGCCCAGACAATTCCTCCACCCCCTACCCACCCTCTGCCCTGCTCCATTCTCTCTCTTACTGACCTCTCCACCCACGTAGAATCAATCACTTCTCTATTACCCTGGAATCGTTTTTTGCACTTTGATTACACACTAGTATTGTTAACTGTTCATGAGTTTCTGCACTAACTTGTGAGTTCCTTCAGAAAATGAAGCGTATTCTGTTGATCTGCATATTCTCACCACCTAATGCAGGGCCTGGCAAATAGAAAGTATTAAATAAATATTTATCTGCTGAGACGTCTAGATTTTCTAACTTTTCATTGTTTTTACTCAAACTGTAAAATGCTTTTTTCTGTTTCTTTCCTCAGTTTGGACAATATTTTTTCCTTTATTTACTTCTGCTCTTTGTCAGAGATTATTTCAGTAAGATTTCCTTCTCATTGTGCCTCTTGTTTTTAAAGATAGTTGTTTTGATATCACCTAATTTATTGGATCACATATGCTAATGAGATTAAAGTCTGAAAAGATGTATCAATTTAGCAACCAACTTTGGTAATGGTTATAGATACCCCTCATAAACCTGTCTCAATAATAATCATAGTACTCAGAAATGTTACACATAGGTTTCTAGAAATATTTATGCTTCTGTATGATAAGCTTTAATATGCTAGAAATTAAGTACGGCATGTAGTTAAAAACTCAGACTCTCCAATCAGACTGACATAGAATCCACTTCACTTATTGACTTGTGTGACTATGGCCAAATTATCCGAGTCTCAGTTTGCTCAAAATGGCGACAATAAAGTAATTAACCTCATAGGACTAATGTAAAGATTAAATACTGCACACAAAGTTGATACTAAAAAAACGTTAACTTGAAACTGTTGGGAATTAGGGATATTGTGCAATGGTACAAATATTTACTGCATGTCTGTTAAATAGATTGCATAAACAAATGATTTTCACTACCTTAAAAGTATGATTTTAAGAAAAAAATTACAAATCTAATTCATTTTAATTTTGCTTTAAATAGAATAAATGTTTCTTTCTTAATAGATGGTATAGATAACAGACACAAAGAAGAAAGAATTTAAAAATGGATAAATTCATTTGGACTTTGCCACTGTACTTTACTCTCAATGAAAATTATTTTAAATGTGTTAGAAATGATCAGTAAAGGAGTGAATGCAGACTTTCTTCACATCAGGCATTCAAGAGGGCTTTCTTATGCCGTATATCATTATAGACATTCTCAATATTAGCTTTGGCTAATATTAGCTCAGCTAATACTTGTAAAGTAATACTGGAAAAGTTCATAAAGCTGATGTAAAGGAACTATTTAGGAAACATTACCAGGGGAGATTATTAAAGATGGCAAAAAATATAAGCTAACAGAAAATAGAGTGGGAAAAATTTAGAATCTGCGTTGGATCTATCGCTGTCACTTCAGAGCTGTCTAACTTCAGCAAATTGTACCTCTTCTCTGGACCTGATTCTTCATCTATATCATGACCACAATGAACTTAAGCACTCTGGGTAAACATGGCATTCAGTGTCCTGGCCTGTAGAATGTCTTTGAAAAATACTACTTATCCTTTGAGACATGCTTTCTACGGAGCCAGGACCTAACACTATTATCCTTCTTAATATATTAAACTCAGAAAGCCACTACCATTATCATTATTATTAATTTATTATTATTTATTAGTAATAATTTTATTAATAATTTATTATTATTAATGATCTTTATTATTTATTAACAATAATCTTTATTGTTAATAATAATTTATTATTATTAATTTATCGAGTGGTATAAAATATAAATTTTATTAGCTTTCCAAACTACAGATCGATTCTATTAAAATTTCACTATCATAATCTGACTTTAAATTTCTGATGTGAATATTGAAATTAGAAAATATGTTACACGTAAAGAACAATATATATTATCAGAAAAAATACATTGTTTAAAAGGTAACTAACATAAAAAAAATTTTTTGGATATAATTTCTATGCGCTACTTTTATTTTAAAATAGGAAACAGCATGATCTAAAATGAACATGCGAATTCAGCCACTGACAGCCAGTGCTCTTTCTTTCTCTGATTACAAAACCCTAATAGCTTAAGGCTTACCTTCTCCATAAAACTTTTAAAGAATAACCCAAGTAAAGATTTTAAAGATCAGAGACCATGTAACATAGTAAGAGAAGTCAGGCCACACAATTAAAATACATGAAATCTCAGATTCAGTGAAAGTAAATTCAACTCTGCTTTTTGTAAAAGGTATAGCTGATACAAAATGATAATAAGGTAAAAATAAAAGGATGGTTTCTGATTCCAACATCTTGGCTAACAAGGTACTATAAGTGACCATTGAACTGACAGTAATTTAAGGTCGATAAAATTTAGGGAAGCATATTTTTAAATCTCTCCAAGAGATGTTAAGATGATGATGATAATAATTAATAATAATAACAACAATATGTTGAGGCCAGAACTTAATGGAAAGTGGAAATTGAAAGTCTGATGAGATCCTGCATCTTGCAGGTAAACTGTTAGACCTCATAAACTTACACTGATGTTTCCATAGCTTCATGTCACTTAAGAGACGAAGCCTGGAGCCTCTCCCAGGCAGAGAATCTAAAAAAAGAAATCCACTCTACAGATCTAGGACAAGGAGCTATAAACATAGTGTAAAGATGAATTAGATAGGTCTACCTTGCTGCTAATAATTAGTAATAATCATGAGCCATTCCTCATGTGGCTGAAATTCCAGTAAGTGTTAACTTATAATTATCTTTGATACATAGTTCACTGAGGGACCGGGCAGAAGACAAAACAATTCCCCTCCTCCAATTTTATTGATAAAAAAATGTATCACTATATAAGTTTACGGTGTACAGTAGTATGCAGGGGGAAATATATCTTTGGAGGATCCTATCTTTATTCCAGGACTCACAAAATTTTCATAAATTAAATTCCAAAAACTATGAACTCACATTCAATAAAGCACAAAACACGGAAAGAAAGTAGGAGCAAGAAAGAGGCAATGAAAACAAGTGTCAGGAAAATCAAGCTCATGAAGACTCTGGACACAAGAATCATCAGAGGGACTATAAAAGAAATGTTGTTTTATATGTTTAAAGATAAAACGAGAAGGTTAAAAAAAGAATCACAGACTATAATTAATTACCAAACAGATCTGGAAGAAGAAACAGAGAAATCGAGAGTTACAGATGAAGATTTTAGTATCTGCTTTAAAGAAGAGATAGAACATGTAATCAAAAAATTAAGAGTACACAGAACACTAAAACAATACTATCGACTGACCTAATTAGTTGACATGTAAAAGAGACTTCACTAAGTAAGAGAAAAATATATTTTCAAGGTAATATGGAAGATTTACCAAGATAGACCATACCTGACTCATTAAACACCTCAATATAAAAAATTCATAACCATAATACAAAGTACATTCTCAGACTACAATGAAATTAAGTCAAAAATCAATAACACAAAGATATATGGAAAAATCATTAACATTTGGAAACTAAAGAACACATTTCTCAATAATCCATGGGTCAAAGAAGAAATTAAAAGAAAAATCAGAGCATATCCTCTACTGGAAGAAAACAATATAAAAATATACCAAAATTTGGGGAAATCTTGATAAAACAGTGCTTAGAAGAAATTTACAGCATTATATTAGGAATTTATGATTATATTAGGAAAAAGAAAAAAGATCTCAAATCAAAACCCTCATTTCTTCCTCAAGAAATGAGTAAAACAAGAGCAAATCAAACCCTAAGTATGCAGAATAAAGAAAACGATAAATATTAAAGGAGAAAATAATGAAGTAGAAAGCAGATGAAAAAAAATAAAGAAAGAAAATCCATGAACCAAAAGCTGATACTTTGAAAGTATTAATAATATTGATGAACCTCTACCTGGATTAATGAAGAAAAATAGAAGATACAAGTTACCAGCATCAAGAATGACAAAAGCAACATAACTCAAATCCTGATTATATTTAAAAGATAATAAGAGAATTTTATGCACAATATTATGAAATATACTAAGACATTATTAATTTAAATTCAGCCAGTAAAGAGAACCCTTGTTAAATTTATCCATATTCAGAGATGATATGAAAAAATTATATACACAAAGAAGTGCCCAATGCTCATATCAATTTACTAACTGAAAGACGTGAGTTGTATACTAAAGTGCATGCAGAAATAATTTGTGTTTCAAGTGTGCACCACTACGGTGTTATAAGAAAACAGTGTTTCAATGATTCTTTAATCTGGTGGTAAAGTAGAGAAATCTCTGTGCATTGTGAGAATAAACAAGATTGTGAACAACAAAAAAAGAAGGATATTGTAATAAATCTAACTGAAAGTAACCTTACAAAGCGATCTGATCATAAATGCCTAACTGGGCAGACCATGGTGGGTAGTCATGCCCCAAGCATATTATTTCTTTAATAAAAGTTTTATCTTTGCCTAAAGCCAGCCCTGTTCATTGTTCTTGTGCATCTCAGTTAACACTCTTTAGAAATGCGGAAAGTAATCCTCTATTCCAGACTCCTGGAAAAGCATAACCAAACTCAAGAGAACACATAATCTTGTTAACTATCCTGTAATCCCAACCCTGCCTTGCTTTTTCCCACCTTCGTGTAATCTTCTTTACATTCCCTCCTTAATTCCGAATGCATAAAAGAAACTGCAAAACTGCCATTCTCTGGAGCGTTTGAGATCTTGCTTCCCGGCAACGGTCTCCAGTTTGGCTCGAATACACTCGTACAAATACTGTCTACAGGTCTGGATGTTCTCATGCCAACAAAGCTTTGAATGAATACGGACGTGGGTTTGAATCATGGCTCCACTAGTTTCTAATTGTATGATCCAGAAGAAGTCATTAATCTCATTTGTAGGTAACTCTATCATATAGTTTTTTTTTAATTTATTTTAAGGATAAAATGAAATAATATATGCAACGATGGGTAGCATTATTGTTTAAATAAAAATTATTTCTATTACTTTAATAAGAAAATAGCAATGGGGTAAGTAAGACCCTCTCGATGCCCTGACTCACTCAACCATTAAATGAAAGTATCTAGAATCATAATAACGTCAATATAAGAGAAAGAACCCTGGTTATGGCCAGAATTGCATTCACCAATGTCAGTGCAATGTAGAAAAGGAAGAAAATAACTAAGAGAAGGAGATAAGATGCCTGGAAATGCAAACAGCATGTTAAGATGACTCAAGGATTTTGTGAATAAGGGAGAAAGAACATTCGAGCTGTGGTTCCGGCAAATTTTCTGGTAAAGGCTTTAAGCCAGAGATAATTACTAATAGAAATCTATCGTTATGGACTGAATGTTTGTGTTCCCCCCAAATTCATATGTTGAAGTCCCACCCCCCAATGTGACTGTATCTAGATATAGGGCCTTCATGAGGTAATTAAGGTTAAAGGAGATCCTAAAGGTGGAGCCTGATCTGATACGACTAGTATCCTTATAAGAACAGATGGGAGAGAGATCTCAGTCTCTGATCTGTCTTTCTGCTCGCCTTTACCCCGTCCCGCTCCCTGCCATACGAGAATATGAAGAGAAACAGAAAGTCTGCGAGCTAAGAAGGATCTTACCAAAACTCTGTGACGCCAGGACCCTGATCTCAGACTGTGAGATCACCTCCCAAAACTGTGAGACTAATTTCTGTTGTTTAAGCCACCCACTTACGACAGCCCGAGTTGACTAAGACATCGATAGTTTTTAGTTTCACTCCATTAAGCAGGTATTGTTTGGTGAATATAGGTTACATATAAAAAACAAACAAACAAACAACACTTTTGTAGAATAAAAACACAAAATGTGCAGGAGATTAAAAGCTCCTGTGTTTTGGATCAACACTCAGGTAGGCTAGCTAAGAGGGGACAATGGGGAACTTGAGTTCTGTTTTGCCTGATGATCTTAATTTTCACTCCATCCTTCATCCTTTGAGACTGCCAGTTAGGTGGAGGCACTCCTCTCTCTCAATTCCCTTCTTTCTCCTGCCTGTATTACTTCACTAAATCAAATACTACCACGTCACCAGAGTGACCATGGATTCCGGAATGCAGAACAGTAGTAGAAACAATCATTCCAGTTGCTTTTTTCCTTTCATGTCTGCTTGATTCACATATGAAAACATAGAGGCTGAATACGCTCAGCAAATAAAGCAGTCATTCATTTGCAATTTAAAAAAAATTAATACATGAAAGAAACAGAGACTGATAGCTCAGCTCTTAACAAGACACATTCTCGCTGGAATCTGGGATAAAAATTTCAAAAACTGTTATGCCTATCAAAAATCAACCTGGGGATAGAATCCCATCAGCCTAATCGGGATTCTTGCCTTTGAAGTGCTCTTTTGTCTCTTCGTGCCTTTTCTTCTGGCATCCTTATTTCATGCACGAGATGATAAATATACAGGCATGTTGGGTGAGCTTGTTCAGTCTAATAAAATTCCATCAAAGTCCAAATGAACTGTGAAGCTAGTTAAAGACTTTTCATTATTTCCTCACTTATAAAAGCAAGTTAGCCAAAAAACCTTATATCAGAATGCTCAGCATTTTGAACAGACAGACTGTAGATTATTAAGAAAATAACCAGCCTCTAAACGTGTCCTTAATTTTAAAAGGTAATCCGTTAGCATGATGACAATTTATAAAGTCCAAAGAGAGAAATATAAGTTATGTTTTTTAATGTGTGTAACATTAGCTATAAATGCCAAAGATTTTCAAACAGATTTAAAAGAAGGTATTTATCGAAAAGATAATATATAAAACCATGAGCACCCAAGACTGTTGGCCATCGCTTGCTGGATCGCTGTCCCTTGGTAATTTTGTTCGGTGGCCCACCTTTCCCCTCTTATTATGTTTACTTATGATAATGACTCACTCACTTAGTGACGTATCCATCATTTTCAGCCAGAGAGCACAGCCAAGCAATTTAAACCATTTGGAGAATTAAAAATCGCCTCCACAAATATGTATTTACCCTTCATTTAGCAATGCCACCTCGTGTGCTATTTCCTGGCCCGTTTTTCTTACTCTTACTGCTCCCTGTGTTTCTAGCCTGCTTCATTGAACTCAGGTGCATTATGAAAGCCAACAATTCTCAGTTATCGTCCCATATAAGCAGGTGTCCAAGAAAAGCAAACAAAAGGAAAAAAGATAGAAAGCTCTTTAGGTCCTATGAATACCATGAGCCAGCTCTTATGAACATTTAAATTTTCAGATTTTGATGGAACCAATAAACACATTTTGAAGAGAATTTCAGGGTGCCATTCTAAGAGTATAAGAAATCAAACTGCTTTGTATTGGCCATAAAAAGTCTTAGCATATGTTGCAGAGGTATATTTATTTCCTCATAAAGCTTAACATGAATTAACTGTTTTTCATGAAAATACCTTTACGGTTTGTTATAAATGTCAGTGGCATCTATTAAATGGCTGAAGAAGTTTACAAGTTTTTCTTTTAGCCTAGCAACTCTCAGGCTCACCAGGGACATCATTATAGTCATTAATAATACTGTCGCCGAATGTTTGTTGAGCTTGGGGAAGGGATGGCATCATCTTTCACAGTCACTACTGTTGTGAAGATTCAGTGAGATAATGTTTATGACCATGCCTAGCACTTAATAAGTGTTAAGTAAATGTGAGCTTATTTATGGTTCCTGCCTCAAAAAGTTTATAGACCGTTAGGGTTGCCCAATCATCGACAACAGTGCTTTATATATAAATATGCACTTGTGATAGGAGAAGCATGCCCAATGATGCTAAAGATTTAAATCTGACAATGAATACTAGAAGAGATTACAATTGAAGTGAAATTTGAAGGCTTTGTGTAAGTTAGCTATGGCAGCAAGAAATTTATTCAAAAATGATAGAACAGAGTAACAAAGACCGAAGAGATGACTGCTAGAGAGGACGGGTGGAGGATGAGTGAAAATGGAGAAGGGAAACAGAGTCAATAATACTCTCGTAAGTTTGCAAAGTGACAGGTGATTACTAGAATTAGGTGACCATATTGTAAGGGATAAAAATGTCAAGTCTCTATAATGCATACCTGAAATGAATATAATATTGTATACCAACTACACTTAAATAAAAATTTTAAAAAACTGATGGAACAAATCCCTGTGGAGGTAAGAGAAAATGTGATCCAGGACACAGAGGAGAAGCCACTATGATGTGCCGACTGGTGTAAAAAATCCTTTCATGTTCACAGGTAACAAATGTTCATGAGTAATTATGATGGCCTCCATGTACTTTCATAAAGAGTCAGAGAAAATTCAATGAAAGTAACTTAGAATTATATAGCTAATTATTGTTGGTTACTAATATAAGCCTTAAATTGGGGGTGGGGGGAGTTACTTATCCTATAATGCAACCAATAATTTAAAATATTTATTCTTTCATATTCTTTCAATAAATAATGCAATTAATTGAGTGCTAAGTATAATTAGCCTAGTGGGGGGAAAAAATGTCTTACATATGTATTTCCACTTTATGGTACTTTTGCCCTTTTAGCAAACATTAATGGTTTTCCCATTCTTTTCAATAGTTCCTTTCCAAAATGAACATTGAAAAGCTTGTGAATTCCATCATCGCAAATGGCACAAAGAGGGGATGATTATGAGTTTGAGTGTTCCCATTACTGTAATTTACTCTTGACTTAGAAAAATGACTATGTAATGAAGCAACATTAACAACAATACTCACAACAGAGTATGTGTCCGTTTATGTCTACCTGCTTGCTTGTAAAGTATATTGTCCAGTGGCCACCAATTATAACAATGCTTATTTTATTGTGAATACAGAGTAAATTAAGTGATTAGAAGATTCGAGGAATGATTATTTCTCAAATAATAGTAAAAATATAAGAAATTTTATCGGCTATTATATTACGCCATCAAAAAGAAAGAGTACATCGTTTTTTCCCAAAGCTTATTAAGAAAGGTAAATTACTAGAATACAAAACCTAAGAAGAATTTAAGTATACTTTTAAAGAATAATAAGCTAAAAAAGAAAACTTATTATCAAGTTCCTCAGGATACCGACTATTCCTGTCATTCAAATGCCTCATGTTCTTGGAGATAAACACTGGGAAAATAAAAATGCATTAGGCCCTTTAAACTTCATTGTTCAGGAAATTCCTCAACCAATATGCAAATACGGTATGAGTTTTAAAAAACAATGGTATTATAACAGATCCAATATTTCTCTAGTTTTTCCGTTACTCTGTTAAGAATGACATTCTGATTTGACCAGGGAATATTCCGCTCTATTTACCAGAGTTTACTGTGGGCTCCATCTCTCTGGCCTGCTCCACGATCTCAAAATCACAAGTCTCTCCAAAAGCCATCAGGCTCCCATGGGGTAAAATTAAGGTGCCGAACATGAACCCTCTGCTCCACATGGAACCTGTATACTAATCGCTTCTACTTCCCCATCTTCAGATGCTCCTCTCATCTACCACATGATCATCCATCATCTTTCATTTTCTCTAATCTCTTAGAGCAGGAATTTCAACTTTTCATCTATGTGGCTTCAGCCTTTTCCCTAGCGCCTACAATGGAGAGGATGAAAAAATTACTTATCCTAACAGAGTTAAGTAAAATAAACTCTAAACCCATAAGAAAATGAATTTTTTTTTTTTTTATGAATCTATAAGCTTTATGGGCAGTGAACAGAATATATCTTTTCTAGTCCTCACTTAAATGAGAAAGTAACATTTTTCTGAGCATCAGAAGCCTAAGAGATTGTGTAAAACTTTAAGCCTTGCATAGTGCTTCTCAGAATATTGTAAGCTCATTGAGTTTACTAAATATTTATTCATTACCAATATCTCCGCATATACAGAATAGGCATTGACAAATAATTCTAAGAATAATAAACCCCCAACAGAGCACACAAAATCATTTGAGTTAAAAGTCAATTTACCTCCTCCAAATCTAAAGCTTACATCCATAAAAAATATTAAATCACAGAACTCTGACAGTTACAAATTATACAGAAAGTTATAATATGTCCCTTCCTCTTCATCATATACATAGAGTACACAATTTCATTATCACAGTCCCATATAAGAGTATCTTTGTAAAGAAAATTATAGGACAAAAATTAAAGTAAAAATATCTATATCTGAATGTCTTAAAGTTTTATTATTTTTGTGTGTTTGCTCGATTATTACATAAAGGACAATGTTTTAAAATGTTACTATAATAGTTATTTTATAGAATTCTTAAAATTGAAATCTAATGGAATGAAAACTAACAAATTACAATGTACAAGGAATAATAAAAAAAAAAAGCAAATATTTATTTCCAAACATTTAGGTTTTGCATTTAAATCTCTACCTGGACTTCTTGAAGCAATTTTTTTAAAGTTCCAGAACATATTAATTTTTTAACCTGAAAAAAATTTTTTTCTTAAAGTCCACACTTAAAAAAACTAATGGCAAATACAATTAAATCGAACAGAAAACAAATAAGATTAACAATTGGCTATCCAGTTTTACTTGGTCTGAAATGCATCTTATCATGACTGGTTCTCTTAGTTGTTATTTTCAAACGAAAGTTGAATGAGGTTGACTGTTTGAGCTGAACATCATCGATACAGATTACTTTTACTATAGTAGATCAGACAAATTGTTAGATTAAAATAACAATGATATATGCAATCTCTATCTTTTGTTATCCTTAAAACGTGTATCCCTGGTTTATAACAAGTGTCACTCTATGGCTAGGGAGAATTTCTTGACAGATTTTTAAAAAGGCAATTAATTACTCTACAGAAATTATCTAACATTAGTGTCAACCAACTTTCTAAAATTATCTATTAGAAAAAGCTGGTCAATATTACTTTCTGCATTAAAATAAGAAATGTCAAAGCTGACAAGTATTTTTTTACTATGGCTCAGCACATGCTGAGATCCAAATGTGCAATCTTGGGCCTTAAAATGTGTGACAGACCCACAGCAAGAGATACAGAAACACAGTAAGAGAAGAGAGCTGAAATGACTATGTAATCACCTGCATCAACACTGACGAATTTTCCACAGCTTCTCAGCTACCAGTGTGCCAATTATACAAGCAAAAGTGCAACATAATTAAAGGAATAGACTGAAATGAAGTGAATACAGTACTAAAAGGTGAATATTCTAAGGAATATTCTCTCCTTCCTAACTTCCTTCCTTCCTTTCTTTCTAGAATTAGTTAATTGTTTACTTAGCCAGACAGCGTGTTAGGCATTAGAAATAAAACTGTGACGCTGTTCAAAAAACAGAAAGGACTTGAGAATGACAGAAGCCAATTTAGTACCAGGTGAAGAATGGCGAGAGATTAGAGAGGCTGGCAGAGAAAAGTCAGCCTTATTGTTGGATGTGTTGAGATTGTTTCTCCAGACATTCACTCTCGAGGTGGTATGCAATGTCAGCAGTTGTTTTTATTAAGCTTATAAGGCTTAACTTTTTTCTATGGGTTAAAAGTCAAACTGAAAGTAATCCTATCTTATTCTAAAGTATTTCTTAAAAAATAGATATATTATTTAATGGTAGCAAATAGTTGTGTAGCTGTGCCTAATATCCACACAATCTTCACAGAAAATACTGACCAAAAAAACTAATTCTAATGAATTATTATGGAGGAAAAAAAAAACCTAATACCTTTTTAAAGGTATTACTAGTTAGTTCATTGTTTATTATTTGGAGAAAAGAGTTTCTCTTTATAAAAACTGCCTATAAAATGCTCTGGGTCCATCCAGGCAGTATAAATAAGAACTAAAAATTATCTAGCATTCACTTTAGACCTTGTTTTAACTGTGATGGGTGCAGGAAATTCTTAAGATATGCGATAATTATCCTAGTTCTACTTCTTACCATCTGTAACCTGGCATAAGTCTCAACCTAATTGAGCATCAATTTTCTCATCTTTATAGTAGAGATAATATTCGTGTCAACTCTAGATTTCTGAAAATGAGAAAATAAATGTACCATGTTTGACTAGCAATTAATATCATCACAATTTCTATACTGTCATCACAAAATTTTCCATGATTCATTTATGCTTATAAAGGTTAAGAAAATGTAAGACTTCAAGATATAATCTAGATATAGGTTTCTACAACCTTGTCCATTTTCTCATAAGTGCCAAAATTAGCAGTTCTGATGGTTATATTTAGGTCTTTTCAGTACTGTCTTTACTACGTTTCTTTTTTCCCCCAAAAACAATATAAAGTCTATTGAAAAATTCATTTTGATAAAACCCTACTGTGGTAATTTTATGTGTCAACTTGGCTAGGCTACAGTACCCAGTTGTTAAGTCAAACACTACTCTAGCTGTTGCTATGAAGGTATTTTTTTAGATGTGACTAACAATTAAAACAGTAGACACTGAGTAAAGGAGATTGCCCCCATAATGTGAGAAGTCTTCATTTAATAAACTGCAGATCTTACGAGGAAAGACTGAGATCCCCAGAAGAGAAAGGAATTATGCTAGACTGCCTATGGACTCAAGACTACAGGATCGACTCCTACAGGAACTTCCAGCCTACTGGTCTGCCCTGAAAATTTTGGACTTGCTAAACCCCCCAAATCATGTGAGCCAATTTCTGAAAATAAAAAATCAGTCTCTCTCTCTCCTCCCTCAGACATACATACATACGTGTACACATCACACACACACACACACACAGGGTTCTATTTCTCTGGGGAACCCTATCTAATACATCCATGTACTCTTTTCTAAATCGTTTTCACTTGGGACTCAATAACCTAGCAATATTCTTCAAATTATCCATCAGTCCTCATCAAGCCAATCACCAAAAAAAAAAAAAAAAAGAAAGAAAGGAATCTGCATTTGCTGAGACTCAGGGTTAAGTGATTTAAAATATCAGTTTGTTGATAAGAAATAAAAGAAAAGTCTCACTCAAGACCAAGTTTAGAGAGACTTTTCAATATCAAGCGGTATCAGTATAACCTAAAAATCTCTTATTACTTCTCATTACCTCAGACTCCGACTAAATATACAGTTGACCATTGGGTCAGCAATGCCAAGGGTTGAGTGAGAAAGACATAATTATTTTCTACCTGGTCTTTACTAAAGTATTAACCATAATGCAGTAATTGGTCTGATCTTATGCACAGATACAGAAGCAAAACATTCTCAAATATTTAGTATCATTCAGCATTACATGAAGGTATCAATATATTTGGTACAGGCTTTTTTTTGTTCAGACGATCCATATACCAATTGGAAAAAAAAAATCCCATTTTTAAGTGGCTTCAAGTAATGTCAACCATACTAGCAATCCTAGTATTTAATTGGTCTAAAATAATTAACTCCCTTGGGACAAAAATGATAACAGGAGTACATGTTCATGAATCAAATCATGACCAGAATTTATACATTCCTGGTATAGGAGTTTGAGAATCCAAGGTGCAACTTTTCTGAAATGGATAAAAACCACAGAGATTGGCCAATTTTATGTTGCTAATTTTATTTTTTGCACACAGCTGTCTCATAGAAATTTCTCTATTAGATCTACTGATAAGGGTTTTAATTGTGAGCCCTTCTAATGATACTAAATAACCAAGAGATATGTCTTTCAGAAAATATACTAACTTTCAAAAACATAACCTATTCCGTGGCTGACTAGAAGGTCTCCTAAATCCTTAATGTCATCCTTGGATTTTCCATTATTTTTTTTCTTATATTCATATATATATATATGAATATATATATATATATGCTATATATATTTTGCAGAGTATGTAACAGAACTAAGGTATGTTTCGTTAGCCCCATGAAACCAACAATTTAATTAAATGGGCTGACTAAATAGTTACGTAAATAATAAACAATAAAGTTAGACAACTCTTTGCAAAGTTTACCTTTGCATACTCAAGTTTCAAGTGTATTACAGTGAAGCTAGCGAGGACTAGGAACTTAGTCTTATTCCATTCTGTATCTCCAGCATCTGAAACAGTTACCCGCACAGAAGCTGCTCATAATCCCGATCAAATGACTAAGTGAATGAATGATTTCACAGAAGTCACTTCCTTGTGACCAAAAGAGAGATCATTTTGTAGGTAATAAAACCAAGAATTAGAGATGTAAAGTTATTTGCTGAAATCACACAATTAGTAAGGGACAGAACTGAATACAGAGCCCAAGGTTCTTGACTTCCAATATAGCACAATTGCCACACATCAAGAATTGCACGGCTCATAAACGCCAGTGGAGACAATTGAAGTAAATGTAGTCGAAAGTTTCAGACTCGATACAGAAACATTTTCTAGTTTTAAGATAAAATTAAGTATAAGTTCTTTTCCCTCCGATAAGGTAGGTCTTTTAATAAAGATTACAGATTCGCTAGTCATGAACAAAATAAAAGCAGGTTTTAGTGGTGACACCTACTAATTTCTTAAAAAGGATAAAAGGATGGTCCAATACTCAAAGGAAACTAAGGGTTACAATTTTCGCAGTTTTAGGTAACATACCATGCTAACACGCATGCACATTTCGGTGTGTGTGTGTTGTGTGTGTGTGTGTATGTGTGTGTGCGAGACAGAGACAGAGAGATAGAGAATGAATATAAATATGAATATGAACATGAGCAACTCTAAGTGTAGGCCTGGCACCCCTCCGATCTTAAATCAGCACCTCACTACGCTGGCTGGTAAAGAAGAGACAGGAATTCCATCATCAGAGTCCGTCAGGTGTAACAATGTGCCCCAGAGGAAACAACACAGAACACTCTGCTGGATCTGAAACACAGCACTGATGTGCAGTGATACTTTCAGAAACAACCCCTCGGTTTTCTGAAAATACACATCCTTTAACCCAAAGTGGTTTATCAACTACTGGCTCCCAGGCGCATAACCCCAGAGAGTGGAAGCAGCAAGAGGCACGGTGAAAAAGAAGCCATGGCCACTTCTTTCCAGGATTCAATAAAAACCATTTGTAAGAAAATCACTTAGCACAGGGTCCTACCAATAGTAAACCCTCATCATATCAAAGCTAAAAGTATTAATAATTAATAAGCCCCCCTTGTCACTAGCCCTGGATTATAATTTCTTTTGGCATTAATTTCTCATAGCCATATTTCATGGCAAAATATGTAATATCTGAACATATAAAGGAAAAAAGTAGCAAGTTAATATGAATTATGAAATAGTACACTAGTATAATTATATCAAATAGTTTCAAAGTCACAGCATGTCCTCAAAGTGGTACAGAAACCATTTAAAAATGAAATTTTCCTAACTCATTATAGGGGATAACATAAAAGTCAACTATAAAAATTAATTACCTGGAATTAAAACACACACACACACACACACACATATACACAGTAAAGGGCACTTTAATGAGAAAACTTTGCATATTGTTTCTTATAGGCTTTTATGACAAATGTCCTTTTCATAAGATACTATTAATATGTCCTTTCATTTGCAATTAATTACTCTCCATCTGGTAAAATCTCTAGGAGACTTTTTTCTCCAAAGAAAATTTCGATCTGCATAAAAACAATTACATGAGCTGTAACCTATAAAAAGACTAAATAAGATGGAAAAAGTATCGAGAACAAAGTTTTCTTCAGTCTACAATGATTTCAGTCATTTCCAGCAGGAGAATTTGAATACTGGCTATTAATAGCAATAGATTAGCAAAACATAACTCCATACTAGATGGTAAAACTCTTGATGTAGAGTGTTTTTGCATCATTTGCTACTGAATCTATGACAGTGACTAGTAATCGCACACCACAAGTGTTGAATAGTTGTTTCCTGATTTAAGTCCTAGGACACTAATAAAGGTCAGATCTTTTAATAGTGAGAGCACCAAATAAAAAAGACAAATGAAATTTTTCCAAAGTATAGTCGTCAAAAATTTCATGATTAGTTACATACTTACACATTTTTGAGTTAAGAATTTATATTGAAGCATGGCTTCTGCTCTGGTAAGAATTTTATTAAATATAAATAAATACAGATTATTATATAAATTCAGCATGTGTTCATGTGAAGAAAAGATGAAGATTTTTTTATCATTTGAATTTTTACATGTTTGTAAAATAATCTTGTCTGAAATTGAAGATTAGAGCGACTAACCTTTCATAAAGGTCAATTATATGAAATTGCAATCTAATGGTATTCTAGCTGTCCATCTCATAATTTTTAAATTCAGAGCTGCACTGACTGTCAAAATTATACAGCACTTATTAACAATGAAATAGTTGGTGGTTTAGGTTTTATTTAAAATATGAGAACTGGCATGATGTATCTTTATTTTAAAGGGGGCTTACGTAGCAGAAGACAGTGATATACCATCTTTAAGTGGATACTCAATATTTTATTTAGAGTAAGACATCAAATATGTGTTCAGATATACTAAATTCACCCTACACCTCAGAGGCAAGTTAAATCTCTTAACAAGTCTCTGTAAATCTTACAATTTTTAAATAAGATTTAGTAAGTAATAATTAGTGAGCGATAAAATTTAGACAAACATGTTTAACGGACAAATGCCATTAGAATTGCGATGTCCATTTCCCACCTCTATTCTCACTGCTGTAGTCCAACCTGCCATCTCTCACCTGAACCAGGTAATTGTCTTCTCCCCAGGATGCTTGCATCCATTCTAGGCAAAACTTGCCTCCCTAAAACTTGGTTTCAATTCTGTTGACAGAAATCTCCACAAAGTAGAATTCTCATCATCTCATTTCCTTATTTAAAATCCTTTACTAGAATCTCATTGCTCTTAGGATAAAAGCAAAATCTTAGGATGGCCTGCAAGCTTCCATGAGGCTGGGTCCCCTTCACCTCTCCCAGGTCAGCCACCTAAGCCTTCCTTAGGTCTTCACGCCCACCAACTTTTCTTCTCCACAAAGCATTTGGTTGGGTACTGCCTCTGCCTAGTATGCTCTGGCCTCCTTCTTCAACTAGGTAATCACAACTGAATCTTCAATTTTAGCTCTCATCATAATCCTGTGCACCTGTTTCGTATTACTTTTGTACATATATATACACTACACATACACATACTATATATAGTGAGATATCTAAGGTAAGGTATATAGCTTTATGATAATACATATGATATATTTGAGATTATCTGATGTATCTAAAAATACTCTAGTAGACTGTAAGCTCCACAAAGGCAGAGACTGTACCTATTTTTTGCTCATAATTTTATTCCCACCTCTGAGCCTAATTTTTGGCACATACTAAGACTCAATAAATATGTTACATCAACCATGTGCGAGAATTACAACTATAGGTAGGAAATCGATGACCAAATGAAAGGACTCCAATCTGAGGGCACAGAATGGGCCTCGTAAGTCTAAAATCTTACAAAATAAAACTCCAAATAAAAAATTTCCAAATTATATATTTCCGTGACAGGTTTTTGATGAATATTCTATATTGAACAGTGCTAAATTATAGTTTTACTTTGGAAAGGTAATTATATTTTTAGTGCCATCAAACAGATGTGCTGAGTGCTGCTTAGAACATGACAATATAGTTGTAACTCAAACATTTTCTATAAATAAATTAGATACTGTTCCTTAGATTTGTCAACTTCTTTATACATTACTGAAATACAATTCACGGACTACTGTTTTTAAATTTTGTGTCAAGTTCATGTATATTAGCTAAGGACTATGGCACGGCTTCTTGAAATTCTATTTTTAGTACCACATGACAATTTCCTTGCATGTAAACAGAATTAAATCGTTTGCCATTATGAACTTTCTCTCTTGGCACTCAATCATGCATACAACGTATAATAGACAATACTGTTACATAATTAGGACTTCAAGTTACAAGGGTTTTTTTCCCCCCGAAATTCATTAAAATCAACTAAAGGACAAATTCCACAGATAAACACTCCATTGGCAGTGAAATGATTAACTGCTACGAAACATTAAGAAGGCAATCATAAAAACATTAAAATGTACAACAAATCAGGTTCTCTCTAGATCTCTAGGCGCTTCACGAGAGGCTACTGCGCAGTGGATGATGGACACAGATTAATAAAATGAATTTTAGAAGAATGACGTAGAGAGGATTACAAAATATAATCAATATATTTGACTAATAGATATACAGCAGAATTTTTAACCTACTAATGTTCCCATAGAATATCTGCAAAAATAAAGTCAACCAACCACCTTAAGGTGCAAATGATACATAAATTTCAAAAAGCAAACATCATACAGAACATATCTTTTGAAATAAATGTATTGGTATCAAGGTGATTATACAAGCCATATTTATAAGTGAAAAAAACCACTTGTAAAGAAATGCGTAAGCTCGTTTCTTTTGCAAAGAAAACTTTTCTATTTCTTCTCTTCCCCTCTATTCCTTCTCCTTGCCCTTCAACCCTTTCTTTCTTTCTACAGATCCATCTATAATATATGATACATACTATTTTTAGTATATATGTACATTCACAAAAACATTTGATGCGTGTGCAAAAAAAAATCAGTTACAATACCATAATTACTTTTGCAGAGCAAGACCGAAGAAGCAAGGGTAATTTTTTTCTAGCTTTGTACATTTTTATATCACTAGAGGTTTATAATAATCATATATACCATTTATTAAATAAAGTTTAAAGTACACAAAGAGAGGAAGCCCCAAAGTCAACCATATACTAACACCCCCTGTGCACAAGTCAAGACTGTTAGAATCAGAAATGCATAATTAGAAAATCTCCCAAACGCAACATATTTTTTCCTTTGAAAATTTAAGCCCACATTGATACGTGCTATTCTTAACAGAGGTATAAAACTTATGGAAATAACACTTCTAATAAAAAATTCTTCACGTCAAATTATAAGATCTCAGAATTTAAAGTGATCAAGAGATCAAAGTCTAAATCCCTCATTTTTGAGCCGAAACATTTGAGATTGAAGATCTACCAATTTAGCTTTAACTTCTCTTTGCCTGGTATAAACAAGTCCCACTTCTTATACTGCCTTATATTTTATATTTTTAAAACTTTTTACATTTGCCTTTTTCTAATTACTTTATTATTGAATTTTAATAGGGAATATGACTTCAGGGTTCAAAAACTAAGAATTAAAAAAGCAATATACATTGAAAAGCTTATTTAACATCCCTGTTCCCATCCATCCAATGTCTCTCTACTTCCTGTAGGTAACACACTTATTTTTTTGTACATGCTTCTAGAGAAGCTATATGCAAAATAATCAAATATGGATGTATGGAGTTACACCCTTTTTTATAACTAAGATAACATGCTTTATTGTACATGCAATTTAGAAACTTTAAACAATAAAATTTGGAAATGTGTCCATTTTTAAACACACACAGCTTCTTGATTCTATCATACACAGTATTTCACTGTAGAAATGCAGCAAAATTTATTTAACCAGTGCCCTAATGATGAACATATGGTTTATTTATAATCTTTTGCTCTTAAAAACAATGTTAAGATGAATAAATTAGCACCATGTCATTCTTCACTGTATAATTTGTCTATAAGTTAAATTCCCAAAAGTGAGGTTACTGAGTTAATTTAAAATTTTAAAAGTTACTGACAAGTTATTCTCTATAGGGAATTTTCGAGTACACATTCCATGAAGACATAAGAAGGCTTGTTTCCTCACAGCTTCCAAAAAAAATATATATATATATTATCAACCTTAGAACTTTCCCAATGCCGTGTATAAAAAGTGATAGCTAAAAACTATTTGTTCAAAATTTTGCTCTTTGATCCAGTGAAATGTTGTTCTATCTCTTTAGAGCCCTTTGCGGGAGAGAAAGGCTTTCATTGTGACCTATTTGTTGATTGAGAATCCACTTTTATTTTTCACATCAAAGATCTGTCACTTTTTCTACCCAGTTACACACGCCTAGTGATGTACTCAGAAAGTTAGTCAGAATCTGCACTGAAGAACTCTGATTGCCAGAAATTAAAAGAGTTATTCCAGCGCTGGGCGGCAGCCAGAAGTTTGCCTCAGCCCATTGACAAAAAGCAAAACATCCCACAGAAATTAGCTGATAAAAACTCAGTATAGACTAATAAATTTCAGCAAAGACATGATCAAACATTAACTCCCTTTGGTAGTATAGCTCCTGACGCAACAATGGACTCGCGTCCATTTGGCTGACCGCTTGGCATGCACAAGACAGAACTGAGCCTGAGCAGAACTGTCCCCTTGGTCTTCGCTGGCGACAATGCCTGAGATTCACTATAAAGTTTTAGAGACTATGAACTGCATACTAATACAAAACCTGCACACCAGCTCGTGTAAAAATACTGGTATAGCAAGATGAGAAGAGTTCTCTGCACGGACAGCGAAGAGACAGTAGTAGCACAAGTGACAGTATTTAATGCCACTGAACCACATATGTACAAATGGTTAAGATGGTAAATGTTAATGTCATGTGTATTTTTCTACAATTTTTTTTAAAAGAAAAAATAAAAAGGAAAACGAAATGTAAAATACATTGATATTAAACAATAAAAAAATAGGTCATTCTAAACGAATCATTTTGTTGCCCTCATCAAATTCTTTAGGAATTTTATTTAGATACCCAGGATGGGTGTTGAGAATAGGCAAAAATACCAGACAAATCCCTATTATGAGTCTTATTTGGGGGGTGGGAGATTTGCTTGATGTTTAATTAGCATACTGAATTAATTTCGACTAAGGCTCTAATGCTGATATTTGGTGATAAACACATGCCACATAAAAGTCAATGGTTATTTATTTTTTTTAATTTAGCTTTTACTTAAATGACAAAAACACTGCAATTACTATATTCAATAACTTCACTAGTAAAATTTCTTTCCAAGGTCAATCAATCTCTAAGTTCTACACATAGCAGAGGTCTGTCTTATCTAACGTGACCACGTATTAGCACAACAGGTTTCGTTACAGAAGCAACCAGACTTTAAAACAATGTTAAGTCCTTAGAGAGAGAGAGGCTGTTGAAAAGAAATCTGTCTCAACAATTAAATTTCATATTTGTTTTCATGTCATTTGAGACTCGGTTCTTCTAAAGGAAGAGCTATTTACATAAATCTTTGATGAAAATTCTGGAGAGATTCAAAAAATAACACTTTTTTTTCCTTCATTGAGGTGAGAATGTACCCAGATGATTTATAAAAATAAATCTCCTATCTTCAGGAAAAATAAACACTAAAATTCCTTTTGTATTACAGGAGATAGTAGAACTAGTTACAAAACACATTTCAAACCAATATCTGTATTTCCTTGCAACAGTCTGTGATTTTAGTTGATGGTTTAATATGTTCATTTTATGCTGATTTCTGCTTTTAATAATAATTGAAAACATAGAGTAATCCCGAAGTCCTACAACTACCAAAGTGAATAATGTGTTTAACTGGTATTCAGTATTTTCTCCCAGATTATATATATATAAAAAAAAAATGCCTCTATTAATTGTTATACAGCTCTTCTTTTAAAAACCTGTCATCCTAAAACAATCCATATCATCGTTAGCCAAGCTCCACATACTCAGGTTGTGTGAAATTTTGAGAGCAGACAGATAACTTTGCTCACTCTTCCTAACTTCCTTCTCTCGAGTGTCATTCAAGCGGTGACCTCCTCTATGGACCAGTTCCATTTCTTGGGCACTTGCTTGGAAGAGGGCTCTTTTGCCTTATCTGCCCCTATTGTTACATCCTTCTTAAAAGAAGAAAACCGTATGTTCTCAGAGGAAAGAGAGCTCTCCTATTGCTAACTGAAAACTAAGATTTGCTGACCTCTATGTCTTTATATACTTTCTCAGTAAGTGAGACTCACATGAGTAAACGCCTCAGGGCAATGGTGAGCTCTTCAGACTCAAGTTTTAGCGACATTAAAGATATCAGGAGAATTTATTCTTATCTCCTACCACTTAGTTAGGTGTCATTGGCTTCTTTATAATATAAGGGATATTCTCCGTTACCTATGGACGGCGCCTTGAAGGTATGTGACTAAATCTCAGTACTAGCAGGGGAAGTATATCCGAAGGCTTTAGCCTAGATCAAGGATGTCCGAGTAGGCCAAAAGTGGGGTCCCTGTCATAAATCGACATAGACAAAATTTTCATTTAAAATAATATGACTTGAGATAGTTTCAAATTGCCTTCAACTATGACTGGAACAAATTATCTTCTCATCTTATTCAAACTCTCAGCTTTTGCCCACCATTCCGGGCACTGGATATACATGCGTGTTGGGAGACAGTCACCAGGGGTCTGGTCATTCCACACACTCGAGCAAAGGGTTTTGACAGTTTTAAACAAGGACATTTGCAAAGCTGCTGCGGGTCAGGAAACAGATTTGCTTCTGTAGTAGGGTAATAAAGATAAGTTCTTCCTCCTCTCTCAAACATTCCAGGGCAATAAAGAAAGTATGTCCTCTGGGTCAGAGGGAAGACTGGTTTCCTGATCAGGATAAGGATATAATCTCTTTCTCGAAGTGGAGAATGAGCAAGTTTGGTGCAGTCCCCTTATGAGTCAGGGATGTCCTGAGGTCCTCAGCTGTGATGCAGACCCACTACGTGCATAATACCTACTTAGGCCCCCTCCGCATTGGGAATCGATATGAACATGAAGTTCATGCTGCCCGCCGCGCTGCGTGTGAGGCATAAACTATTCTGGTCATTTGGGTTTGTTGTCTCCTCACTGGTTGAATCATTGGAAGCCAGGCAAAGGCCACAGAGCCACTGCGGTAGCTGCTGACGTTAGGACCTGCTTGACAGTGCGAATCTCAATGATAGGTAAGTTCAAGGAAATGAATACAATGTTTAGCAATAAAAACAAAGCACAGTCTTATCAAATTGTTTTTAAAAGTCACAATTGTTTTATACGACAATAATTAAATTGATTATAATCATTTTCACCAAGGTAGACCTGTTCAACCTTCTTGAGGGCTGAAAGCTTGTACCGCGGGTTGGTTTCCAAATCTTTTCTGACTCTAATTCTACAAATGAGAAAATATAATCTCTTAGATAACGTACTGTAAATGGCAATCATGTTGGGCACTATAATGCCCCTCAGAATATTCAGATTGAGTACAGAGTCGGAAATTATGAATGTTTTCTCATTTAGGGCCTTTTTCCAGCACTCCTTTAGAAGCAAAGTCAGTGGGCAGATTCAGAACTAGAGGGCAAACATTTTATTTTAGGCGAGAGGGCACTGCATGGAATTCAAATCTGATTTTGACTGCCTACAGCCCTGGAAATCATTTCTCTCTGCTTTTGCTATGTTTCGCTGTGGTTCTCACATCTGTCCAAGTACATATAAAAAATACTTCTCACTCAAAGGAAGAATTTTTAGAAAGAGTATCAAGAGAATGTCAAATTCTTGATTACGGAGTTTCATTTTCAAATGAATTCCTGGTATCATATCCACATAAGAAATCTTTTGCCTTCAGTCTTGAAGCAAGAAGTTCAGGATTTTAAGGGTTTGGGATACTTTGCTAATATAATATAGTTACTTGGTCATGTCCCTTGAAATTACAGAACTTCTCTTTACTTGTGTTTCTGGTAGCAAGAAGCAATTGCTTTATCTTGTTTTGATTTTGTTTCTTTCCTTTCAAATACTCGAAAATTGTCTTTAGCTTCAAAGGTCAGCAGTTCAGAGCACCCATCAGAGTTATGTTTTAGCATACTGAAAAGAATAATATTTGGTGCCAGTGATTGTATCATAATAATTTCCCTGTTTCCTTCAATATGTGCAATATAAATAAGATGAAGTATAGGTTAAAATTCATTACCAAATCCTTTCACTTCCAAGTAAATATGTCTTTTATTAATCCTCATATAGGAGAAATTGAATCACCCGTGAGCACTTCTCCCTCAGACTCTGCACATATAATAAGAGCTGATTCATAATCTGCACATCGATTGATTAACCCATTTATAAAATCACGTCTATTAGAATATATATTAAAAAGTACTTTTCTACGTTATCATTAATGTACTGTGACATTGAACAGTACGATTTAACAAAAAATTTTGTCAGTAACTTATTCTACTTTCTCTCTGAGTATATTTGTAATTATCTCTGCAATCGTGTTTATAAATTTCTCGGAAACAGGGTGTTATTTATTCTCATTTTTGCTTTGAGAAGTTCAATTGTGAACAATGACTCTAAGGTTTGTCCCTTTTTTACATAATTGTAGAATTAACCAAATTTGTACTGGAAATGTAATTTTGTACTTGTTCTGAAAATCACTAGTTGGTAAAGTTTTATAATAGGAAATATATTAGAGATTTGAATCAAATGGATTATTGGAAAACAATACAGTATAATTTTTAGAGATGATTATACCTCCAATTAGCTCCATATTTAAATGGAATTCTTTGAAATAAGTACGATCACACGCACTGATAAATACATTTCACATTATATACATTTACTTAAATCTTGTTCACCATAAACATGTGTGTTGTAAAACTGTGTTGCTATTCTCATCATTCTAAGTATGACTGCCTTTGAGACTTTAAATCTATTTGGAAGAACTGGTAATATAAAACAACCCAATGGTAAGATATAAAATATACAAATTTAATAAACCTAATAAAAACAAACCAATGGCAAAAAAAAAAAGAACTGTATCCTGTTAAGTAAATATGAGAGAGAAAACTGGCATTCCAGAAAGTTCACAATAATTAAAAGCATAGTGACAACTAAAAACATAACGGGGTATCTTTAAAAAGTATTTTAATTTTTCATTAATAAGAATAGGATTATATGTTTTCATTTTTTTCTCTAAAACCACCTAATGCTTAAAAAATAATAAGTTATAGATTTTTAAAATATGAAACATTTAATGAAACTGTTAAAGGTAGATTCAAGTCTAGGCATACTTAGAACTTCTCTTCACCCTAAGAAATTACACCAGCCAACACCAGGGACATATAAATGCTAAGCCAATGGCTTTCATCTTGCACTAAACACTTTTTTGGAAGAAGCATTCCTCACCAAAAGTTCTAGACAAGATATGAGTTTCTGAGAATGATAAAGGAAGAATACTTCTTCAGTTTCCTTTTTTTCCAATAGAGTAAATGAATTTCATTTCACGCATCAAGATGGTTTCTGTCCACCTAAACACTGATAATCCAATGGATGTTCCATGAGGGCAGTTACCACGTCTGCTCATTATTTTATCTTCAGTGCTACAATAATAATCATCACAGAATAAGCATTCAGTAAATATCTGGTAAATAAATAAATGTTATCTGAATTTTCCAGCATCTGCCAACCAGAGTTCTACAAGGAGACCTATAATATTCAGGCCAGGAATCCAACATTTTTCCATTAATCACACAACCGAGAGCCTTATAACAAACAAGCTGCCTTTAAGAAGCAACTGGATCTTGTTCACATGTCCCAAGAAATTTGATTTTGTGGCTAGAAGTTCTAAATATGTAGCTTTAGTGGGCTAAGGATTTTAGTATGCACTAACTCAAAACCCATTTTAAAGATCTGGATAACCATGGCCCGTGATTCATAAGGATGAGCTATCTCTTTCAAAAACAGGTAAAGTCAATCAGAATCATCAATAAAATAAAAATATCAGGAAACAAGGGTTGAGGTATAATGCTCCTAGGGCATTATAATGAGTCATAAATTAAATTGTCCTCAAGACTACAGTACATCCAAGTTCCATTTCTTTGTGAAAAGAGGAAAGGGAAAGAAAAAATACCTTTAGTTTCAATTTTGCAGGGTGTTTTTTCCTTTTAGCAGTTTCTGCTCATGGTTCCAACAAAGTATTAAACTTTAATGCCACAGCAGTATTCTAATTTCTAAAATTACTTTCAGAAACAGATTAAGGGCACTGCAGGTGGGAAGTGCATTATGACTTCACTGGGAGCACAATGTGAGAACTACCATGATGGACGAACAAGCTAATGGAAAACATCCCCTTTCACTTTTCTTAGCAACATATTATGAAATAAAACATAATTAAAAATTTTTAAAGCTATTTTCATTTTAATTTTTAATTACCTGGTGTCTGTCAAAATCTTGCAGTTAATTAACTTTTCGCACTCACAGTCTACATCTCTTAATTATATGCTGTCATTCTACAGTAAAATCTAGCAGGATACTATTGACTAATATCAAAATGTTAAGGCCATGTTCTATGAGCACTTAATGGGTTTCCATAAGAAGGGAGAAAAGCATGGTTTTAACCATTTGATATCAAATAATAAAATTCAAAAACTTAACATTTCAGAAATTCTAAAGTGAATTCTGTGAGACTAAATTTTAATGCGCCAATATACACATCCGAAAACGTTGCTGACTTATGAAAAGAAACCGTACTTTCCTTATAGTCACTCCATTACTCTAAGTGCTTTGAGGACATGATTCATTTTTGACTAATCTTTGTAAACCACCTTCAACATCTAGCTAGTCATTTTTCATGTGGTAAGCACTCATGTTTGGGGGGCGGGGGAAGAGAAATGTTTTTCCAACTACAATTTCAAATATAAAATCTCAGAATTCTTTTGCTACTATAAAGAAAATGATGAAGAACTGAAAAAGAGAAATTCACTTTTGATATTGTCTTCATGAAAAAATGTGATATATTTAAGATATTAGAACTATTTTAACTGAATTTATATGGTAAAATATAGTGAAATAAGTAAAGTACTACCTCGAGTGCTCCAAAAATCTTTTTATTCCAACAATTTCCATAAAAAATAAAAAGAGAAAATCAGACTCCTGTTGTGCAGAACAAGGGACCCTGGATTATGATCTGTGCCTTCATCCTGGCCCTTTGACTCCCAGGCCAGTGCCCTGGATCTAGAATTCAAACCCTCAAAGGCTTGTTTTCATCATTTAAAAAATGAGAGGATTTCAGACTTTAAATGGACCTGACAGACTAGACCAGCAATAAAGTTCTATGAATATAGACCAGTGCCACTTGGTTTTTAGCTTGCTGGTCACCTCTTACTGGGTTTTAAATTAATCAAAAATTATATATCTTATCTTGAGTTTTTACTAAAATTCTACAGATTTCTATTTTTGCACATGGTATAACTTAACTGAGTTTCAGGGAATCCTGAAATCTGGCATTAATAACTAAGACTGGCTTATGACTAGAATTTATTGAGATCTCCAATCTGTATGACACCAACAATAAAGACCTTAGTCAATGCTGAAAATTTCACAAATATCATCATAGTGCTACTGTTTTCCAGCAATCAATACACTGATAAACGCCTTGATTGATAAAGAAATCATTGGATTCCCTGAAAGAATAGTGTTTAATTACTCCTTTTTATTACTATTGATTGCTGCTGCTTATTATTACTTTCTGAAGATATCTCTTTTCCACAGTTTTCACTAAAATAGATAGAGGTTTGCCCCACTATCTGAAAGTTGAGCGTACCTGTGAAGTCTTTTCCTGAGCTGAAATGGCATAAAGCAAAGGGTATCCCCTGCTTTCTGAAAGTTCACATCAAGCCACTTCACTTTTACAAACGACCTTCGTTAGTACCTGTGTTAGCTAACCCAAAAGATATCTGAACAGGATTTTCCCCTTTACAAAAAAGACCTACATTAGTACTGAGTGACTTTTTACATGAAAACAAAAATTATCTTTGAATTTCTTTCAGGTAGCGAAAATAGATACTAATATAGGTCTTTTGGAAAAGAGAAGTGGCCTATTGTAAATGTTCAGAAATTGGGAGATATTGTATATGCATAACATCCCCAAGGATACTTAACTGGTTCTACACAACGATTTTGCATCATTTAAATAACCTGCAACATATTAAAGTAATAATTTCTTTAGGTCTATAAATCATTGCCTTAAAATATAAAATCAGATATAAAGCGCAATACCTTTTCCTAAGAAAATTTCATAAAATTGGCTTTAGCAATAAGTTCATTATAAGTCCTTTTATCTGTTTAGCAACGTTTTCATTGTAAAGTGTTTCTTTCCACTTTTTTTTTTTTAATCACAGATCTTATTTCACTTGAAAACAGGAGTGAGAATCATTAACTGGGTTGTAGCGGCTGTTCCTTTGCCTCAGAGGGCTATAATTTTAAAATAGAAGAAAATAAGGAGAGAATGAGGGAGAGAAAAGAAGAACTGATAGAGAAATGTTCTGGAAGGCTGCTATTTTAGTTAATATTCACCAACCTTATATGTGAAGGAATGGAAAGGTAACATGGGTCAAGTAGAAAAATTATTCTAACTTATAGATCTCTACAAGAACCTACGTGTGACTGAAAACGAAATCTTATCTGATCCCCACGTTGACAGTGATTTGTGAATGCACAAGAACTCCTCTCTACCCTCGTGTTAGTGAGTCACTCTTCACAAGGACCCATTTGGCTTTTCAATTTTAGAGAGCTGGAACAGGATGGTTCTATCTTTGAATCTACACACTAGATTAGGCATAACCCAAGAAGATGCGTAGCAAACAATAAATAACACGGTGAAGAGAAAAAGACATATTTCCGGTGAGATTTCCTTTCAGATGAAAGGATACATAAAATGCCAAAATCATTTTCTAAAAAAGCTATATCTATCCTCCAATGGTGTTTTCCAAAGTATCTTATAACGTAGGCTGTCTTTAGGTTGAAAAGCCTTCAAAAAGCTCACAAAGAACTTGACTTGTAATTAGTAATTAAAGTATTATAAAATATCATGAATTTCTCATTTCTCACTCATAATGGGATCTCAGTTGTATTTGTTCTGTCAAATTATAACTAAACCAAAACATTTAACCAATTTGACATACGGCAAATAATATAGGAATACAATTTAAAAGCCATGTATATTCATTTAGAGAGAAATAATTTTTTTCCTTTTTGAGACTTCATTCCTTCTAGTAAACAAAGAAAATAAATATTACCAGTTTTAATTAGTTCTTACAAGGATCATGAAATTGTTTTCAGCAGGTACTAGGAATGTGTTTTATATTTACTAAACATGTTGTATTAAAAAATAATATTTCCCTAAAATAACTGTTTTACAGATATAGGAGATTCAGGAGAAAATATTCAGAAAAAAGGTAAGTTAATATGGTGGGCTATTGAAAAGAATTAGAACAATAGGCATTAAGAAATTTGTATCTGAGCCATAATTCCACCGGTAAATAGCTCCGAGTCTTGGGTGAATAACATTGTGGAGGGTTAATCTCATTTTCCAATCAGTGAATTGAGAATAGAAGCATGAGTTTTGTCACATCTCACAATACATACCATAACCAAAGAAAGAGGCACAGAACTAAACGTTTATAATTCTGTACAAACAGAAATACATTTCCTGAAACCCTTACTATAATAGGAACAATAGATTCAAATAAAATGAGAAAACAGCAACTAGAAATTATCTCAAATCCCAGCAGTAAAATTTGTACAGACTTTTAGCAATCCTATTCAGATTGCTGATTTATTTGTGTTTAGCTTGATCACATGTTCCAAATCCTACAACCCCCATGTAGCAAGACAACACCGAGATAATCTAATGAGTGTTCACTGTCTCAAAAATAAACATCTGCAAAATTTCCTTAGTTTACTTCTCAAATATTTTCATTCTGTTCATCACCACTGTCTACTGGGTTTCAGACCCTAAACACTTTTTTGTATGCTGCTACTCAATAAACTTTTGACACTGAATTTTATCCTCCTTCTTTGCTTCCCACAAATTAATTTTTGTGTCTAATATTGACACAAAAATGATACTTCTGAAGTACAGATATAACCATGCTTAAAGTTTTAGTGGCTCCCTAATGTCTTCCCAAGCATCTTATCATGACATATATCATTCCTTTGTGTCCTGGGACTTGGATATGTGTTCAGTCTCTCTTCCATTGCAGTATCCCAAGCTATACACTCCAACAGAAACAAAATGCTGAAAATGTCCTCAAAAGCACTGTACTTTTGCATCTCTGTGCCTTTGCTCTTGTGTTTTTGGCCTGGGACCTCCCTGCAATCCCCAGTTGCTTTTGGTCCTTTGTCTTTAAGAACCAGTGAAGGTAGCACTTCCTACAGGAGGCCTTCCTGCGTGATGCTGGATTCATACAAACGTGGTATATGCATGTTTGCATCACTGCATTTACCGCATGGTATTATTTGTTGTGCAACAGTCTTTTCCTCTACGACTGCTTATTTTCTCTTTGGAAGTGCTTTTCATATTATTTGTGAACTAGATATATGTAAGATATCATTGTAAACATTAAATAGTCATTTTGAGAGCTTTTAGTAAAAGATGTATCAATGGCAACATTACTCCTAATATGATTAAAATAACTAAAAAAAAAAAATAAGGTGCCCTTCACGTCTCCATTCTCTAATGTGTTGTGCTCTTAGTTATACTCAGAAGATGACTTACCATTTTCTAAATATAATACCCTGCACTTGTTTCCTGGGCAAGTACTTCTTTCCTGACCACTTCATTTCTATTTATCTTTCTATGTCCAGTTCTATAAAATATTTCTTTGTTCATGTTTTCTTTTTTCTACCAAGTCCTCAAGGCCTCTTGTCAGACACACAGATATTTAACAAATGTTTGTACACTAAATTGCTCCTACAATAACCTTTCTGCAAAATGGTATCTATCTCTTCAATAATTCAGTCCCCGAAAATTGAATGTCTTGTACAACCCACGCGCTAAGTTTATGGCAGTAAATAAGCCAGAAAAATCTCTGCGTTAATGAATCTCCTCTATCCCAGTAAGAATAAATTAAAAAAAAATAAGCAACTAGAATAGATAATTTCATATAGTAGTAAGAGCTAGGAAGAGAAGAAAACAACAAAGGTACAGAAAGCAAGTAGAGATTCAGGTAGGTGAATGTTTGGAAGATCTTCCCAAGAAAGTCACAGCTGAACTAAGATCCAGTGACCATTCCAGGCAGAAGAAACGGCAGTGGAAAAGGCATTGTTTGGGAACAGAAAGAAAGCCAGCTCGACTTGGCTAAGAAGAGCAAGCCAGAGGAAAGAATGGTAGGAGAAAACAGGGCTGCTGAAACTCATAGAGACTTTCCAAATCAAGAAAAAAAAAAAAAGTTATATTTTACCTTAGCATGATAAGAAGACACCGAAGGCTTCTCAGTACAAAATCTGATCTATGTTTTAAAGGACTACGTTGAAAAAAATGAATTTTTAGTAGGACAAGAGTCGGGAGGCAGTGCGATCAAGACATGTTAGTGATTTGGAAAAAGGAAATCATGGTGAACGAGGAGGTCGAATCGAGAGGACTCGTAATAGATTGCACGTGAAGGGCAAAGGAAAGAGATGATTAAGAATAACATACCGATTCTCGGTTTGAGTAACTGGGAGGATAGTGGTATCATCTCGAAGAGGAAGACTAGGAAAGAAACAAAATTTTCAAGTGAAATTCAGAACCTCGTTTGGGAAAAGGCTAGTTTGACTTTAATGTCCAAACTACCAGCAGTTCTGAAGTTTGCAACTTGTAGGAAAGAGAAAGAGGCAACCAAAAATCTCATGTGTTAAAAGGGTTACTGTGTCAGGATAAATTTCAGACTGGTAGTCTGTAATTTGGGGATTTGGCTCGTTTCGGGGGTCAGAAAAGCCTGCCCAAGAAAATGGCACGACAGTCAGATGATGCGAAAGAGAAATCGGAGTTATCCAAGTTAAACCAGAGTTACAGGCTGAGGAATCCATCTACATTAAAATGTAAAGAAGAGAGAATATGGTAGGTCTCATGAACTAAAAAAGCTCCATGTGGCTGAATCACAGAGGATAAGGGATAAAAGTAAGAAGAAATATGGCTGCAGGGGCAAAAAAGAGGTTATGGGTTATGGTTATAGGAAATAAGGTTTTCTAACCTTTGTTAATGAAATAAAATTCTTAAAGCAGAAGTGTGGTATATATTTAATATGCATTTTTCAATGACTAGAATGTGTAAAAATTAATTTTCCAAAAATCTTTATCAGGCAGATGTTTATTATCCTTATTATATATGTGTGGGGGAGGGGGGCACAACAAAGTTTAGCATGTTTAAGAAACCTGTCCAAGGCACATAGCTAGTAGCAGAACCATTATTTAAATCTAATATCGTCTCATTAAAGTCCATATTTTTCCACCATACCTTGATGCTTTCTATACTGTTACCTCCTTCTACTATACGCACATAACAATAATCACAGATCCCAAATCCCTCTAACTGTTTTCTGTGTCATTTGCAGAACATAAAAGCATTCTTTAAGGTGCCTGAAACCAAGTCACGCGTCCTTCCTTTGAATTTCTTTTGCCAACCTATAATAATTGCGGTGCGACAATATTATGAAGTAGTCAAAGTTATTTGCATCCTCCTAGTTCCTCTTGACCTATCCTCATTCGCCATTAAACCAAAACTACAAAATATACACAAACATACACATACACACGCACACGCACACAGAACAAAGAAGTAGACTGAGTTTCTGATGTTTATTTGCCTTTTCTCTTTTTCTCTTTTTTTATATGGACATCATCATGAAAGCCCTGTAATTCGATGCCTAGAATCAGGCACCAAGTGAGGCTTTATGGAATTTTAGAATTACAAGAGCTTTGCTTTAAAAATTGCATGTTAAAGATCTTCAGACTCAAGCAAAATGCTTATAATTAATCACAAAGAAGGGAGAATATAATAAAATAAAGCTATTTTTTTCTGGACACTCAGGAAAAAAAAAGAGAAAAGGAGGGAGGGAGGAATGAAGGAAAGGAGGAAAGAAAGAAAGGAAGGAAGGGAGGATAGGAGGATGAGAGAGAGGGAAGAAAGAGAGAGAAAGAAAAGGAGAGAGGGAGAAAGCAAGGGAAGGTAGAAGGAAGGAAGGAAGGAAGGAAGGAAGGAAGGAAGGAAGGAAGGAAGGAAGGAAGGAAGGAAGGAAAGGAGGGAGGGAGGGAGGAAAGGAAAGGAAAGGAAGAAAAGAAGAAAGGAAGGAAACATGAAAGGAAGGAAAGAAGGGCTTTCTGAGCTGTAGAAGGATCTGGAGAAGAGAAAGATGATAACTACAGAATGGTCTGTGAACCTTGCTCTGTGTACCTCCACCAAAGAGCTTAGGGGTGAGGATAAACTGACATAAAACACAATAGAAACTTAAACTGGTTAGAGTTGGTATTATTCAGGTAGAATTCTCCAGAAAAGCAGAACCAAGAGGATATGCATATACACAGAGAGATTTCTGTTAAGGAATTGGCTCAAGTGATTGTAGAGACCTGACAAGTCCAACAACCTGATGGGGTAGGCCAGAAGGCTGAGATCCAGGGAAGAGTTGCAATTTGAAACCAAAGACAGACTGCTAGCAAAATTCCTTTGTCCTCGTGGTAGGTCAGTCCTTGTTCTATTAAGGCCTTCAACTGATTGGATGAGGCCCATCGGCACTGCAGAGGGCAATGTGCTTTACTCAAAGTCTACCAATTTAAACATTAATCTCAGTTAAAAAAAAAACAAAACAAAACAAAAACAAATAAGCCTTCACAGAAATATCTAGAATAGTGTTTGACCAAATATCTGAACACCGTGACCCAGCCAAATTGATACCTAAAATTATCCATCACTGGAGGATTTTGAGAGCCATCAAAATTTGCCTGGCTTTCCATTTGGAGCTCTGGCCAACAAACAAACAAACAATCAAACAAAAACAAAAACAAAAAAACCTCACTTGAGGATAGATACATTGGTGGGGCACACTGGGGAGAAAGTAGAAGAGACAAGAAAGCTGAAATGAACTACGAGCAAGAAGTACTGAGCTACATTATGCTTATTAAATGTGTTATTCAACCACCACATTTAAATACAGATCCACAGATAGGTTAATTTCTATTACAAGTAATAAAATATGTTTACAGATCTGACCGTTATAATTCTAAAATCATTGGCTTCGCTGTAATGCTTTCAACATAACTCTACTAGCACCTATTTGTTCTATTGTAATTGATTTGATGTGATAATTTTTTCCCCACTAGACATGAGGAATAGCCTCTATTATTTTTCATGTTCCTAGACACAACTGATAGGTGATAAATAAAAGCTTGTTGAATGAACCTCATTAAAGTCATTAAAAGATTCCCAAATTTTTATGACACTATCTCAAAGCAAAAGATGATGCCTTGATTTTTCACCATTTTGAACATAGTTTAAAAAAACTACAAATCAACGTATAACAGCAGTTAAATCAAAATACCTGTTTTTCAGCTATAGAAACTCTTTGGGACTAGTAATGTTTTCCTCCCAACTTTAGACATGTATCTCTCTATAAAATAAGAACCATTTTTCAAAATCACGATTTTACTTTTTGCTCTTGGAGACAGCCAGGCAAAGGGAAAATAATATGAGTCTTTCACTTTGTGTGAGTCATATTTCACTGTAAGTACAGAGCAGATTTTGCCGGTTAAAAAATGACATTAAATGTGTCATTCACCGTTCAATAGCAATGACCCAGTTATTTCCAACCATTCTGTGTTAAAAACTTTTGTGCTTAATAAAATATGCAAGAAGCCTATCTGATTCAAAAGGCCTGGAACCCTGAAATGTATCCTATGATAGGCATCAGAAAGCCAGTAATGGTTGAGGCTGTGAAAAGAATGTCAAAGGTAATGTCGAAGGTGTCAAAAGACATTCGGAGCACAGGTATAAGGATATTCTCTGCGGTGACACGTCCAGCCTCAGCTTTATCACAAGGTAATTTCCTCAAGGACTTGTAAACTTTAATGGAAGCATTAAATATTTAATTTTATATTACAGCATGAAATTCTCTTACCGTTTCAGTACTTAGATGTCTCTGTACAATCAAGAAACCTAATTTTTTTTTTAGTACAAAGTTAAATAGTATTCAATTATTTTAATACTAAAATTATCCAAATGCAGTGAACATTTTCATTGAGGATAAGGTTTTAATTTCATCTTGTGTTTTATCATATTCTTTCCTTCGACTTCATGACTTAAAATCCTGTACTCTTATTAAATTCTGAGTAAAAACCTTATTCTTAATCCTGTATAAAAACACTGATACCTAAGCATTAATTTCATTGTTAGTCATTGACAGAAAGAAAAATAATCCGTGTATAAAAACTGTCTACATTTTATACTTAATGATGACGGCCTGTATTTGAGCAGTGACTATGTCCCCAAAGTATGCAAAGAACTTTACTTTTCTGTCTTATTTAATATTTGTAACAACTCAGTGATGTGGGCACTATTGTCATCTTCCTCTGAATAACTGAAATAAGGTTTGTAAGGATGAGTTATACGGTCGCACGGAAGAGAGGGGCTTGAACCTTGGTCTCACGAATGGCGAAGTCCCTGTTCTAGATCGTTCTGCTGTCTCTGTCGGAAAATGAAGTGACGAGAAACAAGCAGGCATTGTCCATCTTCTTAGATTAAGATTAGGTGGTGAAGAGAAAGATTTTAAGTCTCTCAATTAAAATAACCAAAAGTGTTCTGAATGGCAAGAAGTAAAAATGAAAAATAATAAATTTTCGCTACATAATACATGGACCAAGGTAAAGCTTTGTATCATCTGTTCTCCTTCTATTGAACGGAGCCCATTTGGTCTTATTCATTAAAACCCAAACTAAATGAAGCTCTAATTTCTAAAATTTTTTAAATGGCGATTTTCTATGTCAGACATCAAATTAGAAAGATAAAAGAAAAAGGGAGTTAGAAAGGTGAAAGGAAAAAAAGTGGCCCATTAACTTATTGTAACATAGACTCTACATTCATCTCTGTCAGTAAAGGAAGGAAGAGTATTTAGCTTTCAAAGATCATAAAATTACTTTTCACTCAGGGCCTCATTCCTTTCAAAAATAATTATTACTGTACAATATTAGGCTAAACTTATTCATACAAGTAATCAGGATATTCATATATTTAATTGAGATATAGTCGATATGTGATAATTATATGTAATAATTATATATCATAATTGTTCAAGAGTTTGAATTAATAAGAAAGTAAAAATTATTCTCTAAAACACAAAAAAAACAGATTTAAAATGATTAACAAGTATAAGTTTACCATAAAAATTGGAATCATTTATCATTAAAATGTAAAATATACATCAAATAGAAATTTTAATACTAATAATAGTTAACCTATACTGAGAACTTACTGTATGCAGGCACTATTCTAAGCATTTATTATATAATTTCATTTAACAACAGAAAGTTTTCCACTTCCTTGATTTCTTTTTTTTGGGGGGGTGGGGGGATGGAACGGGAGAAATGTAACCGTTGTCAATAAAACTAAATAACAGTAATAACATGTCCCAAAACAAATCATCATATTTTTATATTTCAGAATGCATAAAATATTATGTGCTAATGTATCTCTATAACATGATCATTCTGGTTGCAGCACTGCCAATGTGGAAATATTTGATCACCAGTGGGCCAGTAAATTTAATAGACTTTATAATTTTCTGTTTTAATTTCATTAATTTATTCATTTTGATAAATATTTCCTACTACTATGTTACAGGCAATCGGAACGAATCCGATGGGAATACAGTAGGCAGCGTTGTACAAATTGCCACAAAAGTCAATTTTCGAATACAAATTGTGATAGCTTGGATAAAAGAAAAGCATAGTTTATTAAGAAAGCTTAACAAAAGAAAACAGTTTTGACTGTAAGGGAAATAGATAAGATCTCACTAAATGAGTGATATTTAAGCAGAACCTTAAAAATAGGAGGTTCAAGGAAAAGGCTTCAGGGAGCAGATCTCTGGGCAGTGAGAACTGTCAGAATCCCTAGTATCAGAGACCTGAACCTTCAAAGAATGAAATAATCAGTGTAGGTGAAACAAAGTAAAGAAATCCTGAAAGGAGGCTAGACAGGCAAACACGGGCCAGGGCCTGGGGGGGTCACCTCAAGACTGGAATTTGATTCAAGTGAAATGGGAAAGTATTTAAAGGGTTTGATGGAGGAAAGTGACAAGATTGAATTACAACTATAAAAGATGGCTTCTCCTGACTCTTAGATTCTTTTTCTTTCCTCCTGCCCGCCCCACCAGTGTACATTGAGAAATATGAGCTTTACTTAATGCCCAGCCTTAAGGATCTGAACATTCATGGCCTAAAGGCAGAGGTTTAAGTTAAATCTGAGCCTTCCCAGATGACATCAACAGATATTTCCCAAGACAAAGCGATGATTGCTTCCTCACTTGTATTTGCCTACAAAACATCAGTCCAGCGATAACTGCCATTCCTTGCAAATGGACAAATGATCAAGCGAGAGAGAAAAGATAAAAATCTTCTCAGCTGGTATCAGATCATGACGGTGCTATTTAAGGAGAAGGAAATAAGTTAGAGCTCTGGATAATAAAAACTGGGCATTTAAAAGCTGCCCTGTATTCTCAACTTACGTTGAAAAGGCAATAGAATCTGGTTACTATTTATGGTATTAACGTTAATTAAGTTAATGCTCTTTTGATAGATAAAGCACCAAAAAATCTCAGTGACTGAACATGTTAGTTTCTCTGCTCAAGTCAAGGACAAAAGGCTCTTTCTGATCAGATGACTTTCCTCCAAATGGTAAGTCAGGAATATTTCCTTCCGATTTATAGCTCTGCCATTTTGAAAATGTGGTTTCCAAGATCTCCAAACTCACCTATATATCAAACCTCAGAAGGAGCATGGAGCATCACACACGGGAGGTTTCTAGAGCCCGGGGCTGGAATCTTCTCACAGTTCACTGGCTAGAACCCAGTCATACCTAACTAGTGGCAGCCTGGGAAAGAAGATATGAAGTGGACTGATAGCCAGACCGTCTCCGACATCGCGAGGCTACCTTAGGACGTACGTTCTTGGTAATTCTGCAATAAAAAGGCAAACAGATCCAGATTTATACCACCTATAAAGATTTTTTTTTCTCTCCTACTCGATCAATTATCCACTTGCAAGGAATGGCAGGCAGTTCTTCCCATACTGATGTTATATAGACAAATACAAGCAAGAAAGCAAAACTATTGTGTCTTCTAAGGAAATATTTTAACTATATCAATGCTTTTAATGATCCCCATTTGCCTAACCAGTAAAATATTCCAATTACAGATACATGTTAAATGGAATATTTCACTGATTTATCTTAATTAATTTTACTGAGTGGCCTCTAGAAGAAAATTTAGATTTCATGAAAAACATGTGTAATTTAAAATTAATAAACATAGTTAGGCAAATTACATATAATTGACTGTTTTCTACTTTTTTCCCTGAAAATTATCCTTCTATGACTACTGTAAAAGAAAGTTCTGCTATATTATTTCAGTTTTCAGTTACAAATCAGAAAATATGTAAAACAAAAATTATGTATCACTCTGATTGTAGTACAGAGGAGAACTGATTAGAAAGAGGCAAAACTAAAAACAGAATGATCGATAAGAAAACAATACATCTGCCGAAGTGTGAGAGGAGTTAAATCTTTTATCGGCATCTCTAAAGATGAAGAGAAGTTGATGGCTTAAAGCTACAGAACATCTCAGAAGTAGAATTGACAGTTTCGTATCAGGTAACATAGGGAAGATGAGGGAAAGAGGTATCAAACTGACTCCTTAGTTTCTAGCATGAGCAACTGGATAAATGTGTATTCCACAAACTAAAATGGAAAAAAAATTAGAAGATAGATATAAAAGAAAGATCAAGAATTCAGTTTGGGGCATAGCGAGTTTGAGATAAGTACATAAAACAGTGCTCAACATCACTAGCCATCACAGAAATGCAAATCGAAAGTGCAATGAGATACCACCTCACCCCTGTTAGAATGGCTATTATCAAAAAGACAAGAAATAACAAGTATTGATGAGGATATCAAGAAAAGGGAACCCTTGTGCACTGTTGGTGGGAATGTAAACCGGTGTAACCGCTATGGAAAACAGGATAGAAGTTGCTCAAAAAATCAAAAATAGAATTAGTACATGATCCAGCAATTGCACTCTGAGTATTTGTCCAAAGAAAATGGAAACACTAACTTGAAAATATATCTGCATATTGTCAGTACTAACAAATATATTCTAACTAAAAAATTCACACAAGAATAAATACATGACCAAGCCTGAGAATGATGTCCATTAGGTATCATAATTTCATGGCATTCTGTTATTTATTTAAGCATGTGTGAATTAAAACTAAAGTTAAAATGGGACACAAAATCTAAAGGACCAGTGAGATAATAATGAGAAAAAAATGTGATGTGGATATCAAAAAATCAATTCATTAACAGAAATATTGAGACATGGCAGGGCCTGAAGCACCCCAGAGGAAATCTGCATGCTGGTTTTAACACTCCACTCTGCGTATCTGGAGAGAAAGTCAGCTGTAGAAAACAGGCAGCACTCGGGAGAATTAGGAAAGTTGGAACGAAATCGTAACATCTTGTTACTAACAACAGATACATTAAAATGCTCGACATGACTTTCTGGATTATTTCCTGTGATTATTGAAATTCAATAAAAATTCAAACAGCTTCTGCCACTCATTAGTGATATCTTATTTTTCCTGTCCAATAGAGTATACTATGAATTTATAAAGGATGAACTGGACCTCAAACAGAGTTCTTTTGAAATAAACTTACAAGGGTAAGATCATCCTTATTCAGACGTTGCTGTTACTGCCAAGATCTGCTTTGAACATTATTTGATTTTCCATAATGAGCAAACACAAAACAGAAACAGAAAAAAAAATTTAAATCCTTGTTAAAAAATATAATAGATGTCTTCTTTCATTAAAACCTCCAAAACAAAGAACAAGAACCCAGGGTAGATTGAGAAGAGTGGAGAATGTGCATAAAGAGGAAACAAAGGACTTGAGGAAGTATAGATGTTCTACAGTTTACAAAAGGGCAATGTCTAGATAACTCACTGTAAGCTGAAAATACAGTAAGTGGAAAATGCATCTAATATACCTAACTTACCAAACGTGATAGATAGCTCAGCCTAGCCTACCTTAAACATGCTTAGGACATGTACATTAGTCTACAGTTGGATAAAATTTTCTCGCGCAGCATGCAAAGAGAGTACCGTACTACATATTGCAAAGTCTGGAAAAAGGTCAAAATTCAAAGTATAGTTTCTACAGAATGAGTATCACTTTCACACCATGGAAAAGGTGAAAAATCATAAGATGAAGTACATAAGTTGGGAACTGTCCGTACAGCAATTTCCCTTGGTATTTGCATGGCGGTCATTTGACTATTTACTTGTAGCTACGTTCTAGCTCCTTTCTATTCTTCTTTATATCTCAAGGCACTAGAAAATACACGAATTTCTTATACTTTCATTCATGCTGGATTAGTTTGGGTTCTACCCATAGGAAGCATTAGAAGTAGAAGTGAGAAGGAGAAACATCCTTTTTCCGCTTCCGGTGGTGTGCCTGTCAGTCACGTGGTCAGCAGCAGGTGGCCTGAAACTTAAATGGACTTTTATGTTTCTGCAGTGTCAGGGGGTGCGGGTAGCAGTGAATCCCACCACGGGAACTGCTCCTGGACTCTGGTTTCCCCACTTGCTCCTTTATCATCCCAACAGGGTATAAAGAGCTCCCAATAGTTATTATTATCAAGGATACATCAACTTCTTTCTTCTTCCAACCCTCCCGAAACTTGCAACAAATCCTCTGTATTTGTTTGTAATATTTGTAATGGTGTCTGTCTGCCTGCATAAATGATGAATGACACACTGAGAGATGTTTCATGCATATTTGGGAGGAGAAAGAACAGCAGTTTTTTAGCTAAATTAAAGGGACATCATTATACATTAGAGTGGGGAAGAGGAGATGCCTCAGCACAGCAGCGACAACCTCATCTCTTGTTTTCGTCCCAAGAAAGTCTTTCTTTACTCTCCACTTTTAGGTGAGGTGGGAAAACGAACAATGATGAGAGACATACTCAGCTGCTGATAGAATTGATTTCAATGACTCTCACCGTTCAGTTCCCTGATCTTGAAAATGAGCATAATACGAGAAACTTCACAGAGTTACTATGAGATTTAAATGAGGGAAGGCAAATAAGGTACTTAGCGCAGGCCCTAAAATGTAAAAAGAAATGGTAGTCTTAGGGCCAGAAGATGCAGTAGCAGTCTCATTGGCCACTCAGATTTCTGCCCTCAGAACTGTGAGGTAATAAATGAAAGTAGTTTTAAGCTACTACATTTGTGATCATTTGTTGTGCAAATTTCTAACAACAACTTCCCATCTGGTTAGCATGCAACCATGTTCTACTTGCTAGTCTACACTCGATTTTTTAGTATCAACAAAGGTTCCTTCTAAAACACTTCTTTGTTTACATCATTTCACTTCACTGAATCCCCGTTATCCTCAAGAAAATATCTCTATTTTTTAAATGCCTAATATGATACTATAACATAACAGCAAGCCAAGATCAAAGGCTTTGTAAATGACAGATCTAGATGCAATTCATAGCTCTCCCATAGAACTGTCATTAGACAAGGTGCTAAAGGTTCCGATGCTCAAATTCTTTGTTCATTTAGAAGACAGGTCACAACCGTGTAGGTTGTTGGGCGACTTCTAGCCAAGGGTTTGTTTTCTTTGGTGGACAGATAGTTTTAAAGTTTTTAAAACTTTAATGCCTTTTAGGTAGGAAACATATTCTATGATTCACCACAATCCCCACCCATTCGTCTTGTCTTGATCCCGTATCATATTTTCCCATTACATTCTAACACTTAAAGTAATTTGACTGTGCTAGATCTGATCAAGAACCTCAAACAAAAAATAAAAGTGGAGACAGAATCTAAAATTTAAGGGATTTAAGGAGAAAAAAAAAAATGAGACTGAGCAAGAATAGCCAGAACACTAAGATAAAACCAAGAGGACTGATAACTACCCTGAAGAATTGCATAGCATTACCAGTGATGGATTATAAAGCTGCAGCGAAGCTCTCTAAAGGAAAAAAAGTAAAAACAATTTTGATCGACCATGCTAGAGAAAATTCTGAACTATATTCCTTTTCTCTCTATAAGAAATATACAATAAAATTGCTAAAATATTAGAAGTGATCAAAAAATACAGTGAAAAAATGTATAAAAATATGATTTCTGTGCTTAAGCTGCCTCTCATATAAAATCTATATAATTAATGAGGATACTGAGACTCAATTTTGCATGGCATGAGCAACATAGGAAATGTCTCCCAAAGACAGAACGAACCTAAACTACATCGCAAGTCTTTATGAAAAAAAAAAAAATGTGTTTATGATAATGCTAACACTTGAACACATAAAGGCATTCTCTTCATGGCTTAGCCATTCATCCTTGACCATTATCCAAGAAAATACCATAAGTATTAACATGGATAGTTGATTCATTTGTTTAGAAATAAAAAATATGTCTTTTAGGAGAAACTGTCAGGTAACTGGGAGAAAAAAAAGATATGCAGTTACACTTCCTTATTTTAAATACCTTGGAAAATAACATTGTTAAACATTCTTTTGAATCAGAAAGTCTCATTAGTATTTCATTAAATCTCCCAATTTAAGGTGAAAGGGTATGCGATGCTAATAAGAAAAAAAGAAAAAAAATGTGCTTTACAAGGAATGGCAACAGATTGAAAAAATAATTATGTGCAAATTTAATTAGTTGGAATCCAATTGCTAACAAAAGAATGATCAAGTTTAGTTAATTTTTCTATTAATAAAGTCATTTTTTTCTTAGATTAGATTAATTACTGATGAAGAAAAATATTTAAATTTTAATTATTCTGAGCTTCATGATAAAATACAGAGCTCATACTGTAGGTTTTTACCAGTTTGAAAAGTAAAGGGATTATCTATGACCTACAGGTGTCTCATTCCACGAGAAAGACATGTAAAAGCCGGGCTCTTCAAGGGTCTCTTCTACTGCAGGGACAATTCCTGACTGTAAAATGATGACAATATTTCCTCCTTTCCCTATAAATGTTACAAATGTTAGTAACTGTGAGAATTCAAGAATATTATCAATTTTTACTAATTTTAAAAAACATAATTACAGATTACCAAATTTACATAAATATTCTAGAAATAGGATATTTTTATGATAATTGATAGCATACGAATAATTATAGAATGGAGTACAAATGCAGAATTAGAACTAGAAATATATAGAAACTTTTACAAGAAGTACCTTTTCACTCTCATTTATTAAAAATTACGATTTGTTAATGTCTCGACTGCTTGTTAATGATTCTATTCTGCTATCGAACAGGGTTCCATTACCTAGCATTAAATATTATTATTGAATTACAACTCATTTATAATTAGTCTGGTTTGCTTGACAGTCTCACTCAATCAGACCAGATAACTTGCCAAAACAATTTTGGGACAAGTATCACTTGCTTATATCCCAAGATCTGAGACTGATGTAGGCTTTAATTGATTTAGCTTGATATAAAATAAGACTTCATTTAAAGGCAAAAGTTTTGAGACATTCGTTAAACACAAAAAAATTGATTCTGTGTATTCATCTATTATCTATTCATCTGTCTATCAAATGGTAGAGTTCTATATAAATTTTGAGAAAAGTGCCGGTTAATATTATTAAGAATCGAGGAAAGCCTATTAGAAGCGGAAAAGGATAAATTTAAAAAAAAAAAAAAAGAAGAAGAAGAAGAAGAAGTCATTTTTAAATAATCAGAATCAAAAAGGTAAGGGCAGTACTTCCCAGGAATGACATGACCCCTTCAGTGACTCTGTGCCAGATGCCAGTACTGATGGCTTACTTCTGTCTCAGAAGGACATTCTGCCCAGGCCATCGAAAGGGGCTATTAAAAGAAAATAGAAGACAGAAAGAGCAGACTCATCAGCTTCAGAACACATCCATCCCCAGGAAGCCAAATGAAAGGTGGTCCCCACACAACAGTAATACTATTCTTTCTGCATATATAATGTGAAAACTTCCATAGAGCAGGCTGAGAAAATGCCCTCACCCCAGTGACTTACCCAGAGCGATAGGAAAGATTCTCAGTGGAGAAAAAATTTTATAACAGGAAGAGAAAAAAAAAAAACTTGACTATTAAAAAAATATAAAGAAGATGGGCCTAGCTTCTGCTACCTAAGGAAGAGAAAGTATTTTCATCATAGATTTCTCAGACTTTTTCTTTAAAAATATACTCTAACATTATTTCGATTGAAAAAGGCAAGGTTCACTGGACAATCAGAGCCACTATGAGAAATATTTAGATCATGTGCTAAATTTCCCTGTATAATAAGGCAAACAAAATTATAAAGAGGAGAATAAGTACTTGGCATTCAAATAAGAGTAAAATAATTATGAAATATCTGGGGATAATAGAGAAAGAAACCTTACTGGAAGCAACTAATAAGAAATCACTTTTCTGTCATGAAGAAGGACTATGAAAGCCTAAGAATGGTAGTGTTAAGCGTTCAAATTTAGGTAGTATTTTTACCCTTTTCTAGGCTATCAGCTCTCACTCCTAAACTGCTTCAGGAAAATTCTTTTAAGTTCATAGTGTTGGCATGACTGAGGTTGGAGAATAAAGAAAGAGGAGTGAGAGGACAGTAGCCATGGGGATAAAACAGGGACCCAGAAATGGCATTAGGAAAAAAGGTGATCACAGATGACAAGCCTCTAGAGAATCCTTGTGAGAAAATTGGGCGTAAGCCATTTAGTTAGCTATTAACGTAAAAGGCATCCCCCAAAAGCTAGAATATGCAGAAAGTAGTGATTTGTATTACCACAGATATTTTTTATTCTCTAATTCCCTATGATTTAGTTCCTTCTTGAGAAGTAGAAACTTAACTTTGGTTCACATAAAATTAGCATTTTTTTGTGAAGAAACACATACATGAGTGTTCCTAGCATCTGTTTCAGTTCGTGCATTCATTGATGAAGATTATAATGGTGTTGAAGTATACTGTTATTATTAATCGTGTAGAATAATCATATTGAATTTGAATATTTAGTCATATATCTATCGCTAGAAAATGATACCTCTCTTTCTACAATCACTAGTTGCTCTTTTCCCATTTTTGAAATCAGTTTTGAAGTTCAGGATATATTTTTTATCTCGAATCCAAAACCGAATCCCTTTGTATAAATTTTTTCCTGCAGCAATATGTTAATATAAAGAATGTGTATCAATTGTGGTATAATAATGAAAAATCAATTATAATATAAAACTTAAAATTCCCATGTATTTTACTTTTATGTTGACCTAGATTTTCATTTTATAAATTTTAGAGGGCTGGATCACCCAATATTTCAATTTGGTCTCACTGATGAAATGATGACTACACCTTTATACTACTAAAATGATTTAGGAAGCAAGAGCTGTAAGGTCTCAAAGGGAGCTATTTAAAAATTCAATATCTCTGTACATTTTTAAAGGTTATTAATTGTACAGTGTCTCTGATTAACCCTCTTAAAATTTAATTAAAACTCAAAAAAGCAATCAAAAAATGGTGGGCAATATGTCCTTTTAATGTTATACCAGGACATAGTTTAACAAACTCACTCAAGGATGACTTAAATCTCTAAGAGAATATATCTGTGCTTGACTTAAGCATCTCTACTTTATTATAGTTAATTACAGACACTGTGAAGTTATATGTTAACTTGTAGATTTCTATCTAGAGGAAAATATACCTTTGAAAGTTATGGTTTTATTGCCTTGTGAAATACAACAATCAGTTTTGTGTGTATCTAACCCATCAATCTTATTCTAACATTTTTAATGCTCTTCCAAATGAACTATTTAATCCTTATTTCTCAAATGTATTTGAAAACAGATTTACCATTTGTCCCTCCCTAATTAATAATTTGAATAAAAGTTATCTTGTATTTGCATATTACATTTTTAACTTCTTAGAAAGTATATTTTCTGAAAATATTAAAAACTTCTTGAAAATTATACTCTGTGATTCCTACAGATCATAGTAAATGTTATTAGAAATGAAATCCATTATCGTAATAAAAATAAAGTGTCAATGGACACTGAGTAATATATTTTTAGAGGCAATTTCCTTTCTCTGCCTCAGAATATCTTGTTCTCCTCTTGCTCCTAGTGTGGTCTAAAAAAATGGGGGAAGAGAAGAAGAAAGAACCTCCATTCCCTTCAAAATTGGTTTTATCTTTCAAAACGCACACTAATGGACATTATCTCATTTTGTACACTGGATTCAGAGTATATATAACTAGAGTAGTCTAGGAAGTTGTTGATGAATTTTCAACAATAAGGACATCACCTCCACACTGAAACCATTCTTGAGGACACATGGAAACAAATACATATGTTATTGTGTTAAATTTATAGTATTTTAAATACGAGGTATCTTGTGCTCCAATGTTTGAAACATCAGAGATAACAGATATCTAATGGATAAGGCAGTCATCAGATAAGTAATTATACAAATAAAATAAAATTATAACTAATAACTAAAGTACATGATATTATGATAGTGATCATGGGAGAATTAAAATAATCAGAACAACTGAGATCTGAGAGAAGAAAATAAAATTCACGGACACATAGGATTAATTTAGTATTCAAAGAGTCTCTAACATCCATGTAAACCTTAACTAAAAGCAAAATGCATAGCATCAAATTCATATCCATTACAAATGATTTTAGCTGAAAATAAAAGAAAGTTGACCTGTCTCTAGTGAATTAAACACATAATGGTTTATATTTCTCGTACAAACAGATATCCAGAAACAGAAATCCGGGAATGACACAGATGCTCAGTGATGCTTTCAAATATATAAGCTTTTTCTCTTTCTCCCCCACCATCAATATTTCATTGATTTTTACACTTTCTCATGTTGCCTCATGGTCACAAAGTAGCTGCTGCATGTCTTATCGGCACTAATTCAAGCTGATTTTGATCATTCCCTGAGCCACATTCCCTGAGCCCAAGGTACATATGCTGGTACCTAAAGAAATTAGAGTTCCGATAGCAAAGAAAAAGATCTGATATGACAAGATGATGAGAAGAAAACAGTTGGTATTTGCTATAAAATTCCTCCAAAAATTGGCTCTTTATAACTTAATAAACTAAAAGGACTGAAATTCTATCTAGGTAAGCTTTAAATTAATTCAATCTGTTCGGCGAATACACTTTATTGTTACGCTCTCTTTAGAAGGATAAATGAAAAATGTTTTGTTGTCATTTTATTAAAAAAATATGTATTTGAATTCCACCTGCTAATACTTTAATTTTCTTTAGAATAGTGGTTATTTTTAGTATTTTTTATTTTAGATTATCATGCATCTTTTCATTTTTCTCCTGCCAACCATTCATTTAGATTTTATTTGTTATGCTTTACGTGTATGAGGAAATTATTTATGGGAAATATTTCAGAAAGGCATCACAAAAATAGGTAGCTCCTCAAAGATGTGGAAGAAGTATGTAATTTATGTATATTAGGAAGGAAGGCAAACTAACTTATAAATAAAAGAATTTTGCAAAAGAAAAAGGAGCTCGTGAAGTAGATTTGTAGAGATAACAGAAATGATAAACCCTGTTGGCATTTCGTCCACGTTTTCAATAGGTAGAATTTTCCACAGGCGGTTTTACAGAATCTGTCAAATAGTAAAAATAAAGATAAGAAAGAAAGAAAAAGAAAGGTGGTTGGCGGGAGGAGGAAAGTATGGAGGGAGGAAGATAATTTATAACAAATGTCTGACTAATCAAAAACAGTGAGGATAGATTACGCGCTTGACAGTAGTTTTAAGAAAGATGATTGATCAGTGTTTATGATATGTATTTTATTACCTTAAGGGCAGTCTGTGATAGAGGGCAAGACCTGTGTATCAGTTCACACAGTAGGAATAATAAAGTATGCAGGAAATTCGAGGGAAGACCTCATAGGGAATGTCATAGAGTTGAACCGATAATGAAGTTTGAAAATGCAAAATGACAAAAGCAAATCTCCAGGGAGGAAATATGATTTTATTGTTTCACTCTGAATTAACTAGAATAGTAAAGGGAGAAACTGGAAGCTGTCATGCAAATACATACATATGGTGACAATAGTGGCTGTTAACAGCAGCGTTTGAGAACTTGAGCATTTCTTCGTAAGGCACCAGAAAAGTCAATAGATGGAATGAGCTCAGTAACATAAGCTTATTGGAAAAACAGATGAAAAATATTGATTGCATTAATTCTTCAACCAACAGGATTCGTGTTAACCAAGTTTAATATTTTAGGAAGAAGATCTAAAGATAAAAATTTCACCATTTATTGTAAACATGAGCAGACAGGCCCTCCCCTGTGACTTCCTTGCCCATCAAACGGAGTTCAAATTCCACAGCATCAAATCTCTTCTGAAATAGCCTACCATTTTCCAAAGTGTGTTTCATGAAAAGCATTCATTCATTCTCTTTAAAATATGTGTCCCTTGGTAAAATGACAGGAAACTCTACCTGTTATATTCTCCTCTTTGAGAATAATGATTCACATTAACATATTAAAGGCTCTGAAAATCCCTGCAAAAACCTGTTTAAATCTGATTAATTTGTTCAGTGTCTAAATTTCTGAATTTATTTGTACCCAGAGCACTCTAGTGCTGCCCACTAGCACCCAAAGAAGATAGTATTCTGGAAAGTTTAGTCTTGCTTCAGGATATTTCTAGCATTCTCTTTTACAGTATATACACTATACAGGAGTCAACGCAAAAAAAAAAAAACAAAAAAAAAAACCTAGATATTGTCCCATAAATATCTTAAGTTTCTTAACTCTCCAGCTATTTTATATTCTTTTTTCATATCTCTACCCTCACCCTTACCTTCTCTCCCCAGTCTATCACTAGCACTAATAACTTGCTAATGGCCTCTCCCCTAATAATCTACCCTATAAAAATCTAAAATGTAGAAAATGGCTTTACATAAAAATATGTTTAATGTGTAACTTTTATTAGTAAAACCTAAGACAGTACCGAAATGTCCTATAGAAGGGGCTGGCTCAGTATTTAGAATATTTAGAGTGGTGAATAAATAACCATTAACTTTACGATAATTATAAAGACGTTTTAAAAGATGGTTCAACTCTAAGTTAATCATTTAAGTTAATATAAATATTAACTTTCAAAAGCTGCATGTTAAATTATATGCATAATATTTTCTCAAATATATGAGGCAATACAGAGAGGTGAAAGTGAAATAATATCGAATTGTCAATCATGTTTTTATTTGCCTGGTGATACGTAAATTTTAAAAAATTCTCTAAGCATCCGGATTTTTAAAACTTTCCATAATAACTTATGAATTTTATAATTAAAGATCAAAACAAAATGAACGAACAGACAAACTCTTCTGCATTCTTCAGAGCCAAAATGATTTTCTGTGTTGCCAAGAAGACATCCCTAAGTCCCCTTAACAGATGGCGCTGCTTCTGCTTCCCAGCTCCGGAGCCCCGTGGTGTGTGTCTCCCGTGGCATACTTCACAATCCACTCTGAACCCGAGATAACTGTATAATTGTCTTACCCTGCCTGTTCCAAATTACATTCTATTTTGTCTGCTGCCATGCTCAACTGAAAGTCTTTTTTTAAAGTAGACATCTAAGAGCATTTGTTCAACACGTAGATTATTTTCTGCCTCAAATCTATTCTCTTTTGTCGATGTTTTTAAAAGAATATTTTGAAATAAAAAATTTTTAAAATCGAATGGTATATATTTATAAGAATTCAAGAAACCTCACTACTGTCTCCATTTTTTTTTTTTTTTTTTGCCTATGATATCTAAATTAACCCGACACTACCTGTGACAAGAACTGATATCCTCATAAGGAGTCTTTCTGATAGCTGAAACTGAAGGTTGTAAACATGGAGAAATACATGTAAAAATTCACCAGGACTAACAAGCATATCAATTGTAACAATACGTTCTTTTCATATCATTTCTTTGAATGATCTCCAACTTTTTATTCCTTCTAAATCATCCTACTGTATATTAAAGAACAAATAAAAACGGTGTGTCTTTTCTAATGAGGAAGAAGTACTCTTGTGCTTCTTATGAGTTATTCATATCTTTGCATTTTCCATAGGTAAATATTAGAATTTACAGATGTTCTTAAATTCAAATTTAAAAAATGGTTTTTCGAAACTGCCGAAACCAAGTGCACGGAATAACATGAAGCAACTACATCTCTCACGTATTATGAGTGGGAATAAAAAATGGGACAACCACACGGAAAAACGGTTCGGCAGCACCTTATAAATGAAATGTACTTCTAATTCTTCACCATTTGCCAGGCTTAAGCAATCATTTGAAATATTTCCCGCTGGTTTTAATGCGTGCAAAAATTTAAGCATAATTATTCTTTTCTGCTTTCATTTTCCCTTGTCTTATAAATTTCAGTCATTCGACCTTGCAGAGAGGTTGGTGAGGGCAACAGCATTAGCAAATCAAGAAATGGCAAGTGCAAGAGGAGTCTTACACCATCGACTGTCACATAATGCACGTTACACAATCAACTCACCCTCACCATTCACTGTCTTCCATTTTTTTGTCTTCTTTTCTCTCTCTTTGCCTTTCTCTTCTGCTTAGGTCAGTGATTCTCAACTCAAGGTACCCACCAGGATAACGTGTAGACATTTTTTTTTTTTAAAGAAAGACATGGGTTCCATCCTGATTCTTCTGAACCAGAAATTGCAACATGTGGACCTTACATTTGTAGGTTTTGGAAATCCCACATATGAAGCTGATGCACACCACTCGCTGGGGATACTGACTTAGAGTTTGCTTAGGGAACAAAGTTGGACCACTAGTGCTACCCCATGCTGAAGATGCTGACGTCGACTCTGCAGGAACTACAAATCTGCTGTGAGCATAAGAGGTAGATGCTGTGCGATTCTTTTAAGTAAACATCATCTTAGCTTAGGAAAGTGAAAGTCAGAAAACATGACAAGTGAGATAACACTATGGCGCTCTTCTATTTGCTACGATTTACCAACTCCTCATCCGCATATTCATCTACTCCCTAGCACTCATTCCTATTTTCCCTTTTAATCAGCTTTTTATCTTACTTTGGGATATTATTTGGAACACAGAAGATGCTCAGTAATTCTTTGTATTTGTATTGATTCATTTACGCTTATACTGTATAGTTTTAACTATTTGGATATAGTTTTATATAATTTTTTTAACCCTTCCTCAAACTATGGATGTGCAGCTGACGCTGCAAGTATAATTCTGACTTGGGCACTCTAAAATGGGTTCTAGAATAAAATCATGTTCTCTGCCAATTATGGCCAGGAGAAGAGGTTGAGAGGCCCAGCACTCAAAAAACACACCACCCTTCTGTCCTGTGACGTGAATACATTCTACTCCTCCAACCAAAGAGCAACAATATTAGTTTTTTTACAACTCACGCTTAGACTTCAAAAATGCACTCCAGTAATCAATATTACTTAATCTAAAATTTTAACCACAAATACTAATAGTAGCCTAAGTCACCAAAAAATTTAAGACAATTAACGTAAGAGAAGGCTCACCAAGTTATTTATAAATTTTGCAAACAGGTTAACTCTTGAAAAATATAGTTAATAAAGGAAGCAGAAAAATTAAATAAATGTAATTAATACCCTTAGGGCTCTAGAAAAGCTATCAACTCCATAAATCAACAGCAGAAATAGTTATGGGGTAGGAGAAGAAGCTATTGGAGTTGTTGCTGGTGAAAAAAAAAAAACAATCTGTCAAACTAAAATAGTGGAAGAAAGAAATATACAAACAAAATAGATTGAGGAGACTAAATCAACTGAAAATCACATAACTGAGATGAAAGATTGACCCAAGATACTCCCAAAATTCAGTGCAAAAACACAAATAAAAAGTGAAAAAGAAAAGATTCAGAGAGGGCAGAACAGGACATTGTAGAATATGTCTAGTAAGACATATATATGTGTATTACATATACATACACACATATACATATGTACACACCTATATACATATGCAGATAGGAAGGAGCCACAATTGTGTACACATGTATAAGATATAGTTTATATAATACACAATAGAATCGTGTATAATAGAACGTGATATATAAAACTGAATGTATAGAGAATACAAACAAACACATTTCAACCAGTCATGGACCATATTGAATGTCTATGTCTATTCCTTTCTAGCCCTCACCTCCACCTCTCTGGTATTAATTTGACCCTTGGGAAAGGTTTTATTTCATAACAGCTGAAAAAAAAAACAGCTAAAAAGCCAAGGAAGTCTATTAATAATATATTAAAATGCAGGCTTTATTATGCCATTTCTCTCAAGGAATTAGTGGAGAAACAGAATGGATAAGTAAATAGAGATTGGGAGAAGTCCCCCTGCCCCGTTTCTGTGGGCATCTTAAACATCATAGGAAACAAGGGGCACTGAATAATAAATTTGTTAACAATGATCCAAAATCTATGCTCAACAATGTCATGATGTCAAAGGATCTGAAGAGAATGGCATTTACTGATATTTGATGACAGAAATACTTCTTCACACAGACTATACTAGGGGTTGGGGGTGGCGACGAAGGCAATGATTTTTACAAATATGTTAAAACTAACCAAAGCCGCTGTATTACGTCAGTGTTATTTTATTAAAATAATAATAATAATAATAATAATGTGGGAGAGGAGTAACTTTTGCAGTCTTGGATATTTCCCAACCTATTCTGGTGTGCCTACCTAAGGTTGCAAATAACAAACCACCTGTATCTGTACATTCGGCCAAGTACAGGACCCCTGTACCAAGGGTTTGAGAAGATAAATACCTTACTGTATTGTGGTGGAAAGTAGAGGCAGTATGGCTGGTAAAGTTAGTGTACACATGGTGGAAGCACTCGTAATGTAGTCCAAAGATGATAGAGCAGAGTGACTTAACAACACAAGAATCCTGAAACTGAGTTCCCCCGCTTTGCTGTTTTCTAGAAATGTAACCTTGGGCAAGTCACTTAATCTCTCTCTGCCTCAGTGTTTTCATCTATAAGATGAATATATTCAGGGGACTTGCTTATAGACATGTTTTTATAGTTAAATTACAGAAAACTATTACTCACTAATGAGTTCTCATTGAATATTAACTGATGATGACGACAATGATGATGATGATGATGTTGCTTTAGACCACATGTCCACTTGAGGGAAAGCACCCCACTCAGTTAACCAAACCATGCAGTCTGGATTCTATAGCGATTCTGGCCTAGTTTAGAGGCACAGACTTCCCAGTACTTGATGATAGATGATTGACTCTTCTTTGCTGTCAATATATTTTATTTATTTGGCCCTATTAGCTTAAAAAAAAATCCCTAAATCTATTAGAGAATAAATGTAGATTGAATTAAACATCTGAGTTTCCCTAATTGGGTTAAATAAAATATTATAATAAGTAGCTTTATTTTTGACTAAATATCATGATTAACAACCTTTACTTAGAAAAGTTCTCTTTAGCAGTTAATCTCCATGTAGAACCATTTTGTTTACCATGGAGCTGACTCCACAAAAAGCACTAGATTTGCTGATGGTCAAATCTATAAGGTTTGGGGCAGGGATGTGGGGGGAGGGGCAAATAACGTGTACCTACCTTAATCCTAGTGTACCCATCAGGAATGAACTCAGAGTGTATATCTGACTTTTTCTTTTTTTAAAAATTATTAAACCAATAATATCTGAGGAAACTCATGGTCCTCCACAATTTCCTTGCCTTCATATATTAAATAGGAGAGGATACTGAGAAATTTTAGCTCATGTGAAGAAATGGGTACAAATCTACTGGCCTTCTTGATCAGGGAAAACAAACAGATGTTTCTGGGGTTAGGATACCAAATCCCCATCTTAACGGAGGGAGGAGAAGAGGTAGAGTAATACGTGAAAGAATTCCATAGACAAAGAGTTGGTATTGGAATCAGGGCAGGTAAGAGGAAGAAAGGGAAAGAGGGATATCTCAGCTTTGTGAGTAGATGCTAAGGCAGGGGCATCTGTGTGCATCAGGCAAATTCGAAGCAGAAAGGGAAATTACACAGAATAAGGTTTGTGCTTATAGAAAACAGTATCTAATTTATAATAAGCTCTCACTAAATGGAACATATTATCAATAGCAGTGCGGTGTAGTAGCTTTTACGTGTCCTCAAATTCTTTGATAACTTCTCCCTTCAAAAGGTAGAACCCGCTTCCCCTTGAGTGTGCACTAGACTTTGTGTACCGCTTCTAGGATGAATACGGTAAGATGGAAGTGCTAGTGTACAACTACGGAGACAGGTCATAGAAAGCCGTGTCTGCAACTTTGTGGCTTCCTTGGTGCTCTCACTTTGGGTCACTCACTCTAGAGAAAGTTAACCGCCATGCTGTGAGCAGCACTATGGAACGACCCACGTGACAAGGAACTGAGACCACCTGCCAATAGTCAATGAGGAACAGAGCCTTGGGTCAACAGGTATGTGAGTGGTCCTACTTGACAGTGGAACCTCTCTAGCCCGACCCACTTCAGCCTCCAACTGAGCTAACATCTGGACTACAATTGCATTAAAAGCTCTGAGCCAGACCCACCATTAAGCCATTCCTAAGTAGTTCCGGGTTGCTAAATTTGGGAGTAATTTATTACGCAGCATTAAATAAGTAATACACATTACTATTATTAGTTTTGGTAAAGAGTTTAAATGTGCATTTATTTTTATTACTCAGTGTACTGCTTTGTGAGACAGTACTGAAACATTAATTCAAACAAGCATAGTACTAATATTTCAGAACCCCTGGAATATCAAAATAATCCTATCCCCGAAAGAACTGCTACCTAAAAATCTGGGAACTAAACACATATAAAAATGGAAAACAAATGTTTAAGGGATCTTACTTTCTCCTTACAACTCACAGAATTCTAGCTTGGTGAACAAGATGTGGATGGACATAAAAAGTCTGGACTTAAGAGGGAGGAACAGAAAAGAAATGATAGATTTTCTTCAGCTTGTCAAATTCTGTCCGAATTCCTTCTCTATCAATAATTCTATGTTGCTTTGATGGAGGGAAAAAAAGCATAAAGGAGGTTTTATAAACAAGGTGGAAAAAAAAATTAGGTAGAATAAAAGGACAGGTCACTCAATCCAGCCACCTCAAAAACTTATTCCACGGCGTTCCTGACATAGCATAATATGGCTCCTTTCACAATTCCATCGATGGAGAACTGGTCAGTTTATTTTTTTTAAGTGTGAGAACATTTAGAAACCTTAATCGTTAGATTCTTGGTCAGTTAGAATCTCCCTTTATCCTTAGACACATTTCTGCAACGTATATCAAAACAGAACAAATCTAGCATGCAAATCTTTCAAATTTCGGAACAGTTAACACGTCACCTTTTAAGTCCAGCAGAGATGTGTGGAAAGGGCACTCTGACTGCTTGGCACACATATTCCTATGTAGGAGGACAGAATTAAAGAGTTCAAATGTGTGCAGGCATTTCGATGTGCAATGCAGGACTGAGCTGAGGATAAAAATTCATAGCTTTAGACCACATGTCTTATCTTTTGCTCCCACCACTCAGTCCAAATTACCCATAAACACTCAAGAGTAAACTATCAAAAGAATGTATTCTCCTCTGCTACACTCTTTTCCTAGAAACTCTGATTTTATAGGTCAGACTCACAAGGTAAGAATAACACATTTTGACAAGAGAATAAGTTCTTAAACCTATAACCAACTCTACTTTCAGGCTCTTACAACTGATTATGAACAACTTATATGTTCTAATTCTATAATTACAATGAAAGTGATTGAACGACCCCCAGTCATATCATCAATAAATGGCTTAACTCATATAACAATATCATAAAGTGAATAACAGGATAAATGACCAGTGAGAAATGTTGAAATTAAATCATCATATTATTTCCTTTACACAGAATCTATTCTAACCAAAAGAAGGCAACCACTGTATGACATGCATGATTATTTCACAAAGAACAAAGTCAGTACTAATTTTAGTAAAAGCTAATTTTAATCAAGCAACACATTTTCATTCATCGTCTTTTGGCTCTAATCACTGTCTTCGCTTGAATGCTGAACAAAAATGATTGCTTAATTTTGAAGGTTAATATAAATTGTTATCATTCTACATTTATGCCCATTGCTATAAAACACCACAAATTCCTTCACAATGCTTAAATATTATTGCTGGGACTAAGTTTTATTATTTAGTTGCCACAGGAATATTATAAATTGAAGTTCAAATCAGAGAGTAAATTATTTCTGAAATATTTTTTTAAATGTGAATTTATATTTACCCACTTAAATATCTACTTCTGGAGTGTCTCTATCAGTTGAGTTCTATCAGTAACACTATAAATTAAGATGAAGTAAGGAGCCTCTGGGAAATTCACACTGGAGTTTGTCTCCTATCTAAGATGACTATGAAGGATAAAAATTAGCTTCTGGATGCTACAGAATAGTTTAACAAGCTAGAGTTATCAATATCCGAATAAACAATTAAAAATATTTAATCCGATAGCCTTCTAATACCTTTTCCTAAAGTGTTATAACACGTGCACATGCTGAATAAACTATACAAGTTATTTAGGGTGAATGCCGGCAAAGATATAATGCAATACGTAGGTAATGTTTTTACAATTTATTTTGCCAGAAACCTCCAAATAAAATGAACAAGGGATGACACTAAAACAATAATAAAACTTTTCATCTATTTCCTTGCTTTAGCCAGGGAAATTATTTTAGTGACACATCGATAATAGACGTAATCGGTGACCGAGAGAGTTTCAGCCTACCTGTCCTTTTTTCCCTGACAAAATGCATGACAGCAGTCCCTCATAACTGTGGTATCGTTTTCCATGGTTTCAGTTCCAACATCAACCCTAGTCTGAAAACATTACAGCATTTATTTATTTTTTTTCGGGGGGGCGGGGGGAGAACATTCACATAACTTTTATTACAGTATATTGTTATAACTGTTGTATTTTATTGGTAGTCATTATTGTTAATCTCTTATTGTGCTTAATTTATAAATTAAATTTTATTGGAGGTATAGAAAAAATTACACTAATACATAGGACTTGGTACCATTCGTGGGTTTCAAGCATGCACTGAGGGTCTTTGGATATATCCCCCACAGTTGAGAGGAGACTAATAATTTAATGCACCTCTAAGGGAAATAGTCGAAGATAAAAATGATTAAAATTTTATAATGGATTTATCTGAAATAAGCTTTTTCAAGTTAGACCCTGGTATTAGAACTAATTCTCCTTAATCTCTTAAACCCTCAGAAATACACAATGAAAATGATGCAATTTTAAAGCACCATAAGATCTTAAATCAAAGACTGATAGAGAATTTCTAAAAAGATTTTCAGTAACAAATAAAATGGGAAAGGTTTCCACTTATACTCATTTTGCCAGAATCTTTATTTACCTCAGCAGTGTTACTGAATTAAACACTGATAGCCTTTGCTGAGACTTGATGAAGAAAAATAAAAATGTGGTTTCATTCTGAAATGAGTTTTATTATACCTTACTTAAGTCAAGCTGAGGCAGCCATACTTTTGTAAAACTCTATTCTCTGTTTTTCCTGCTACATTTTATCTCATTTCCCTTTATTCACAACTCTTGTCTCTCCACATGCCTTGAAGAAGGACAACTAAAACTTCTTCTCTAGGTTTCACCATTCTCCCAAATCACTCCCTTCTCATGTATAAACTTTCCAAGAAAATATACTTGATTATATCCAGCTTAGCTCCTGTCTTCTCTACCCACAAGGACTGCGGAAGTCGTCCTTATTTCCCTGTACCTCAAATGCCAAATCTTAGGAATGTGATACAGAACAAAAATCTACGAAAGCATCAATTCGCGCTTTAGAATATTGCATTTTACCTCACATTAGTTCTAAAGTATTAGATCCACTACAAAAGTACATATATTTCAGGAAAACTCTTTAACCTAACCTAAAATTTAGTCCTAGTGTTTTTCCCATCTATGATAAGTGCTGAGATCCAGAACCTCCTCAGATAAAGTTTAAGTTGTAGTTTACTTCTTAAGTTCTAGTTTAATTTCTTTGCTGCTCTTTTTTTCTCCACCAGAGCTAAAAGTTAACTCTTAGTGGACAAACCCAGTTACATACAGATTTTGGAGGAAAAAATGGATATGAAGAAAATCCATTAGTTCTTTCTTGCCTCCGCCCTCCACTTCACATTCTGGCTTTTCACATAAGAGAATGCTGCACGGCTTGCTTGTTTTCTATTCTATTTTACATATTTGCATACTTGCATATTTTACATGTTTACATAAGCAGAGGCAGCATTGTTTATGTTCTATTTTTTCTATTCTGTTGTTTGTACTCTATTTCATGGATGTATTGGTCCCTGATCTAGGCAACAGTGCCCTCAGGACCAGGGTCTTCCTGATAGTCTGAGAATTCTGGAATTTCGTACTAAAGCTCGTTTCAATTACTCTTTCTCACGATTTATACTGATCAACACAAGCAAAGAGACATTTAAATCCTTGATCCAAAGTAATGACAATTTTCTTGGCTCCAAATTTTATTGGCTCCAAATAACATGCATTAATTATCTCACATACTTTCTGAGGATCAGGAAATCGGAAGTGGCTTAGCTAGGTGGTTGTAGGTCAGAGTCTTTAATGAGTGTGCAATTTTCACCTGCTCTCTCCCTTCAATCGTTTCTACCTTTTTATCACAGAAATATTCTCCTTAACCTTACTTGCTTTATTAAATGTCTGTTAGAATGATAAATAGTCAGTGCCTATCTGTTAAATTCTCAGAAGAATCCATATTAAAGATGCTGTCATGTGTTGAATCTTATGACTCAAATTGATTTCACTTTCACTAATTCATTATGGGATCCCTCTTTGAAGGGTGCCAGAGACATAGATATAAGAAGATTATTCTCAATAATTTTTATTCAATTGTTCCTACAAAACTTCCCTCAAGTGTTTTTGCTTCTGTTTCAGGTTTCCTAGCTGATGATATAAACAGTAACATTATCTCAGAAATTTATAGGAAAAATAGGCTATTTGACGCAATAAAACAGAAGGCTTAGGAAACATTAAGGAATTCTTCATATCAATCAAATTTTAGGAATGATTTTATACTAAAGATATAAACTCAGATGAAGAAAACACACACCCCAATATTATATTATCTATAAGATGATAAAAATGTTAAACATATTTTTAAATATTGTTTAAGAAAACATTCTAACTAGCAAGCCAATTTTAGTGGCTTATTATCTGAAAGATTCATGACGATTGAATAAATGATTATGAAATTTCCTCCAAATAATCAGTTTGGGTTTCTGTGGAAAGGCAGTGAAATATATTTTCTTTGCTTTGACATAGAAATTTATGAAAAATGTTTTATCAATTAATATGCCTCAAGTCAAAAAAATATATTACAGCAGAATAAACCACAGAACTGAGAAATATTTTAAAGGATTATCAATATTCCATTTTGATACTCTATTTAAGTATGGACTACTTAAAAATACAGTCAATTTTTGTCATTCACAGTAGTTATTATGTTCTAACCAGTCACTGTGAGCAATGACTTAGAAAATACTGAGCCATTATTTCTAGGGGAAATACTGGATTAAGTTCCTGCAAGTATCTGGTCACATCTCCATTGACTGATTAATAAATAACTTTGTTTTATAGTTGTTTCTGTTGAAAGGCACCTTATTTAATATACATCGTTGCTTCATTAATATTGAACTCATGGTCAAAAGCACCCAAACTCTTGCCTGAATGTCACTTATCTAACACACAAATTTTCTCTACAGGGCACATCACAGCTTTCCTGTACTTGAGAATACTGGATAGCACTTCATCACTATACTTGGGGCCATTTTAAACAGTGAAATCACCAACAAAATGCAGAAAAATGGGGAAAACTTGGCACTAAACATCTTGCAAAAAGGAGACTGTTCACAGCCTGAGACTGAAACAAGAAGCGAGAGCGTGCCCTTGTTTGACCTCAGCTGGAAACGTGTGCTTCAGGGACTCGAATTTTTTGCTTCCTCGTGCACGTGGGCAACAGTGAAAATGCTGAGGATTGCTTTTGGGGTTACAAATAAATAACTGTTGGCGAGTAGGTAAATTCACAAATACAGAATCTGTGAATGATGAGACCTGAGCTAGAACAGTTTTCGAATGATGACTTTGAAATTTAAAGAGAGTGATTTTTCTCTGACTCTTACAAACTGGGTTAACTTGATGTCCTCCTGACCACGAATGCTCCACTATTCGAGCCTTCCTCCACTTCGCTGCTCATTGTCTATCTCTGTCAGCTGCACCCCAGTAAATACAACGTGGCTTCAGCATTATACAACTGTTTCACCTTCACGGCTCTCATTTGGCTCTTAAAATTTCCAACCCCAAGCACCTCTTTCAAATAGAGCCCGCTTTCTACATTCTAAAAGAACATTTTACTAGACCCTGCTACTTAATTGTTATTCGTTTTGTTCTATTTACAAATCTTTGAACAAACCATATATCTTATGATATGACTTCATCTCCCTATTAGCCCTTAGTTCTTTAAAAATTCGGCTACTACAGACAACACCTGTTTAAAGTTACAACCTTTGCCGACACCAAAATAACCTCTTTCCTGACAAATCTGACGGCTTGGGCTCAGCTCCCACTTAAATGTGAAGCACTTACTTACACTCTTTGAGACTTCTGATCACTCCATGAACCATGCCTCTCCTGCCTGTTCGACATCATTCGAGTCGCTACTGCTGCTCTCTATAACCATCTCTCTTTCTTCCTTCCCAGTATCGACAGGTATTCCTGACACCAGCAATATTCTAACATTTTTACTACCTTGAAATAAACTTCTAGGCCCAAGAGAAAGCCTCTCCTCCCAGCATGCCAGGTCAGCAAATTAAACTTCTATGAGCACAGCTGTAAATGTTCCACTTGACCAAGAAACACAGTATATCCAGTAAGGTAATCCCCAAATGCCAAACCGACTCTGGGCTCCATACTTATTTCCTTGTTCCTTCATCTTTCTAAATGAGCTCATCTTTCTAAATAAATGCTGTCCCCTCCAAACACTCATTTTTCCACATTACCTCTTCTAATGCTTTACAAAACTCACTCTTGCCCAAAATCCCTTGGGGAGAATGCTCGATGGCTCCTAAAAGGTTGCGTTCCCCCTACCCATGAATTGCTTTCTCTTGAATAAAGAACATCAAGTCTGTTACTAAATTGTTTTAGTTTTGTCATTTTACTACAACCCACAATATCAAATAAATATACCATGATAGTGCATGCACACACACGCGATCATAAAAATATCTGAAATAGGTTTAGAAAATAATTCTTCCCTTTAGTACCTGCAAAGCGCTGTGATACTGCTTTTCTATTCTATGGCATTTGTGAAGATTCATAAGCAGAAACCTGGTTTAAATTCAAGTTGGAAGGGCCTGTTGGGGCAGATTTCATATCCTTATTCTCATCGTCGATTACCCCAAACAGAGATGTACTTTCCATCTCCAATAGGAAGATGTTTTTCTACTCTACAATTCCACCAAGGAGAAGGGGGGTGTTTCCCTGGCCCAGAAATCAATAAGAGACTGTCACAACTCAGCCAATGAAAAGCCACTACATTCTGAACTCCCAGTTTTCTCCTGTGGGCTCCGTTTACAGCAGGCGCCCCCTGAACTCTCTCCTTCCCTCTATGAAAGGATGCTCTTCTCTTCTGTTCTCTGGATATGCCAGTTTCTGCATTAAACCTTATGCCCTGAATTGCATTTCTCTGTTGTTCCTGCATAAACCCGTTTTGCTGGAGAAATATCTGGCTATTTAGTTAAGGTCAATGCATTCTTTTATTCTTTTTAAAAAATAATGCTTCTCAGGCGGTGCTTCTTTTCCCCCTTAAACCATGCCTTCGAGATGCAGCTCAGTGCTGTGTGCTTGACTTAGAAATAGGCCTAAAAGTTGCCATACAGCCTGAAAAAAAAATCATAAATTCTAGGCATGGAGTCTTTACTAACATGAAAAAGGACAAATTAATTTCAGAATATGTATTCTTAGAAAGACTAAAATACAAACCTATTGAGATGGGAAATCACTTGTAAAATTCTTAACCTTTTAGCAGGAAACGGAATGGGACATCTCTTGCAGAGTTCATCTTTTTAGTAAACCTAGTTAAGTTTTTTTCCCCTCCTTTCTTTGGAAAAAGGCCTTCTCCCTTCAATCCTAATAATTGCTCTGGTGGCTCAGATCCTCTGGCTATTGATAAGGGTCATCAGTCCATTGTTAAGAAGAAATGGTGTGAAACCAGGCAAGGCTCTTAACGGTCTGAAGATGAGGGAACTTTAAGCCAAAGGTCTTTCTTTTTCCTCTTTAAGAAACATATTAACAAAGCCTGTTTCCCTTTACTCACTTAATAGGCAAATCAATAGTAGAAATTAATAGATGTATGATTTAAATAACGAGTTTCTATCTTCTTTTCCTTGTCTAGGGACTAAGGGGGCACTTCGGCAGGAAACCCAAAACCCCATCCTGACTGAGGCAGAAAGGGAAAGAGCTCCGTGAAACCCCTGTAGGCAGGGACTATGACTACTCTCAGCAGGAAGCAGATACGAAAGAAGAGACCTCCCGTCCCTCAACATCCATACTAATAATAAGGGGGTTCATGGCTCTCAGGAAAGAGGTAGGCATGAAAGTTAGTTAGAGGGTTTCGCGTCTGCCTGCAAAGACACTGAGGTTATCCTGTTTTAGAAGGAATCTGCCCTAATCTGCCCACAATTACGCAAGACAGAAAGGATTTTTTTTTACTCACACAAAGAAACCAGTGGGCAGAGATGTAGATACCAGTTTCAAGCCAGTCACTCGCACCTGCGCAATGAAGAGCCCAACAATCTTCAGCTCACCTGAGCCTCATTATGCCATCATTCTAATATGGTGCAAGTGCCCGGAAGTTCATTAATGTCATTATAACAGACTGAATTCTGGGAACAAACATGCACAGAAAGCAAAATGATGACTCACTGAGTCCTGTCAATCTTAGTTGTCAATCAAGGAAGCCCGCCCCTCTAAGAAAAGTCACCACCCACAGCAAAAAAAAAAAAAAAAAAAAAAAAAGATAAAAACCCCAAAGACTTTGTTACCAGGACTTTGAGCCACGCTTCTCTTGCTCAGGCCCGCTTCCACGTCTGAATGTGGACTTTCCTTTCTAATGAAACTTTCCTTTTCTACTGTATTTTGGTGTCTTGCTCAATTCTTAGAGACATCAAAAACTTGGACGATGCGCCGGGAGAGGACCTCGCTCTCCAGTAACAGAATGATTCTAGCAAACTATTACAAGGTCTCTATTATAAGCTCTAAGTAAAAATATACATAGAATCAATATATATATAACCAAGTAAATATTGATAATTTCCCAATTGTTAGACTAGAGATTCCATAGTCTTTTCTTGAAAGTAATTTCCACTGAGTGAATAACTGAGTTGAATTCAAAAGCAAATTCAGAAAACCTAGGCACTTGGTTTTCCTCTCTACCACAGAAGTTACTAAGTATTAGAACAGAAAAAGAGCCAACAAAGAAAAAACTTCGTAAATCCATTAGAAAGTTGAATCAACAGTTGGTTAGCTTTATTCATAGTGACATTTCATAGATTACGCATACCGAAAGACTTGTTTCCAAATGAAAAACATACATACCTAAACCCTACCACTTAAGTGCAATTTGCATTAACTTTACAAGAACTGAGTCCTCCATAAGACATTCCTTAACATTACGTTTTGATCACTAATGCAGTAAATTTGAATTGATTTATACCTTTAATTCTTCCTCAGAAGGTAGATATGAAGTTAAATACTATCTAAAAAGAGATTTTCAAAGTTCTCCTTATCCTCGTATGGTTTTAAGAAAATATGATTAAGAAAGACGTTTTTTAAAGTTAAAGTCTGTGGCTATGCCACCCTGAATGAGCCCGATCCCGTCTGATCTCAGAAGCTAAGCAGGGTCTGGCCTGGTTAGTACTTGGATGGGAGACCGCCTAGGAAGACCAGGTGTCGTAGGCATAAAAAATAAAAAAAATAAAGGATTGTAAGCTGACAAAGTCCTTGTAACATGTGAGGTGAACCAAAGGTTGCCTCGCCACTAAAACATAAAATAAAATAAAAATTTTTTAAAAATTACATTTGATATTACAACTGAATATGAAAAGTGTCACTAAATGAGGTTCAACAAAAAGAAACAATGTCTTTAAAAAATAATGTGCATTTATAAACAAAATATGAACTTCATTAACCAAATTCTGGTCAAATTTGCTCTTTACATTTCTGGTTAAATGAGGGATTTTCTATTAGTGTCAAACCTTTTATTTCTTAAAGCTTTCCTATCATCCCCCTTACTATTTAAATTGCATGTCAATAAAAGTGAACGACTTCTGAATAAGGAGAAACACAAAATGGCCGTATCGCAATCTAAGTATGTTAGTTAGCTTTACTGCAAGAACTTTGGAATATCCATTTCATTTGGATAAAGACATAATTTTACTGATTTATTAATGCCTGCCCATATGACAGATACTTAAGTCCTTACTGTAGTTTTGAAAAACACTATTTCCAAATTTGCAAATCATCCAAATTTTTTTTTGAGACTTCAGTATCTGAGAACTTTTTTTAAAACTTTGGTAGTATGTCAAAAAAAGGTGCCTACCTAGAGATCTTTATCCCGTGGTTTGACATGACTACAGTTAGTCCCTGACATCTTTGATTTTCTTGCTGGATTATAGTAGTGCTCAGATTGCTTTGTCAGGGAGCAGTATACTACCAGGGATTCAAAGATGCTTTGAGCACAAGAAAGTGTTTTGACAAAATTTGAAAGTGCCCTGCACTTAGAGACTTCGGTAACCTATCTAAATCATGAGCCCGTCAACGTTACCGGTAATAAAACTATGACATCTTTAGTAAGCCCTGATGGTAAAATAGACCACCTCTTGAAAACCTGAAACCTCACAGATTTTATTTTTTAAAAGTGTGTGTATATCATGTTCTTTTTCTCCATTTCTTTGACCTCCCTAGCAATTTTACAGAACTTAATATTGATAACATATTGATGAAAATTTTTCCGAAGGCAAGAGAACATTCTTAAAATTGAACGGTATTATTATCTTAACAGAAAGCATTTCTTTCCTCCATATTTTGCATGTTTAAATATAGTAAGAAAGCATATTTGCTTTAAATATTTATGACGTGGTCACAGCTATTCATTAATTCAATAAATGCTCATTGAGTACTTTTTAGGTGCTAAGACTAGAGGTAGTCACTGCACTTATAGGCAAGCGACACAGATCTGGTCATTTCAAGGACTGTATGATCTCAAGGAACATATGAAATAACAAGACACTGGAGTCTTGCCTCAGCTCTGCTACCAATCGGTCATGTTACTTTATCCCCATTTTTTCAATGATGTTTTTCGAGCTCATTTTTCGTTCACAAATTCCCAAATTTTTTTATTAGAAGATCAGTAAACAATTTATTAGATATGACTACTAGGTACCAGCATTAGGGGTAACTTGAACATGTTTTAGTATTATATTGGGTTTTACTTTGAAAGAACTTAAGCCATTGTTAGAGGCAGTTTTCCCACAATGAACACTGGTATCTGAACAAGTTTGCAGGACCAGTTCCAATGGAGACTTTTCATTCATCTTGTTTTAAAAGTCTGCATTGTTTGAACTCTGCTTCCAGATTACTGAAGACTCCTGGGTTTCTCCCATCACTCTTACTGCTCATTTTTTCCCCCCAAAAGGTCCGAAGTCATAGTGTCTTTAGTTATAACTGTCTAATACAATTATACCATCTTCTCTTCTAAGAATTAACGTAGGGAGGAGGCAAGATAATTAAAAATGTTAATCATGCCACAATCCTAGACTGTAATGTGCTGATGAGCCCTGTAGCCAGGCCGGGAGGACACCTGCAGAACAAAGGAAGATCTCTGCTGAGATTGCTAATAACCCATTCCCACACCTGTGAAGGGGAACCAGGAACCAAGAATCATTTCCTATGGCTAAAACCTTGGGGAACCTACGATTAAAAGACAAAAACTGCCAGAGGCCTTTCACTGGGCTACATACCCTTCCCCTTCCTCACTGTATGTCCATATCAAAGAAAATGGGAATGGCATCTAAACTGAACACTCAGGGTCCCTCTCTCTGCCTCTGAGATGAGACCACACTCTGTGGAGTGTTAGTCCCATTTCTAATCGACTTTCCTTTTGACTCTAATTTTGGCGCGTGTGTTGAATTCGTTCCACACTCTCCACAAAAGGATCCTCTTCTTCTCTCAGTGCAGGGCTTGGTCTCCTCATCACTTGGGGAAATTTGCCCTTTCTTGCATCAAAGTCATCTCATAATTTAAAGGATGACATGGCTAAGAGAGATATTTAGGAAGATATTTCCAAGCAGAATTGAATTGAAGTCACTTCCAAAAAACTATATTCTATCCTTTTTTAAAAAAAATGTAATATTCTATCTAAAAGTACACAAAAATTAATCAATTGCCTTTATTATGTGACTGTAAAATATCAACTCTACTGCCTCCAATAAAGAACCAGTAATTATTTTTATAACACTAAGATAAAGTCATCTGTAAAGACACCTTCAATTGAGACTTTCAAGTACCTATGACTAATCCATTATAAACAAGTGCCAATCCTAAACACACAATTCCAGAATAAGTGCAGTTAGAGTGAGTACAGACACGAAAGTACGATTAGCTCATTGGTTATGCTATGCCAGATAGATGAAGAGTAAAATTGATTTTCTACTGTGGATCTATATAAATAAATGAAATCCTATCTTCTTTCCCCCATATGTGTACTTAGATTTCTTGTACAAATAACAGAATCCTCAATTCCATTCACTTCAACAAGATAAACTCTAGAAAGATTGGAAAGAGTTGATCATCAACTTGCAAATTTATGCTTCTTTTTTTCTACTTCTATTAATTTCTTCAGTTGTTTTACATAACCAGGAAAACAGTTTCAGTAAATCGAGCGGTTGAAGACCCAAGAAAAAATTCAAGTAAAGACTCAATTATCTTTAAGAACTCTGAAAGGTTACATACATCCCACACTGCGTTGGGTTTCTCATTTCATCTTTGCTTCAAACCCCTATGCAAGTGCCTCCTATTTCTGAGCAACCTGTGAATTTTCAGCATCCTTCCGGCTTTTACGAACCCGTGGAAGGCATCTGCTTTGGCAGTGTTTACACCAAGCCCTCAAACGGCTAGCCAGTTGCTGAGTTCCTCAGCCTTTGCAATATTCCTCTTTCCCACAACCCAGTCCATGCTCATTTCAAGGCCCAACTTGTCCTTTTTTTCTTTTTAACAGTGGGTTCGAACCTATCAACCTATCAACTCAAAGAACTGGGGTCTAGAATTATTTGGGAGCGTCTTCTCTCATCAAGTCTAGCATTAGAACTGGGAAGATTTAAAGGCTGAGCTGAGCCAGGACTGTCAATGCTACATGTGGCCTCTTGGGGTGACTTGGGACTCTCTGGATGAGCAGGGATTCCCAGGGGGAGAATTCTAGAGGAAGAAGAAAGAGTAAGTGCTCCAAGAGACCCAGGCGGAAGCTGCGGAACTTCTGACGCATCCTGGCAACTCATGCCGACGCCTTTGACACATTCTACTGGTTACAAATGAGCCACTAAGACCAGCCCAGATTTTAGGGAAGCAGAATTCAACCTTCACCCCTTGATAAGGGAATGGCAAAGTCATATTGCTCAAGAACATGTGTGATGTGAGATGTCGTTGAGGCCATAATGGGAAACACAATCCAACCATATCATCCAACGACATGCCATATTTAGTAAACGTGGGAAGTCACTGGTAAATAATATCATATTCTTAAAGATCAAGAAATTAAAGTGATTTGCTTATAGCTACACGAAGACCAGGACCTCAAGAAAATTAACAGTTGACCTATATTACGGCTGCAGTATTACCCCGTATATCAAACCGAGGCATACAATTTTGCCATTAAACGCTGGTGGAAGAGTCTGGTTATTTAGCGACCAATATACTTGACCTAGTAATGTAATTCCACAAGCTCTTTCTCTAACTCTGTGACCTTGAGCAAGTCTCTTACCATCTTGGAGCTTCAGCGGCCACATTTAATAAAAGAATCGAAACATACACATCAATTCCACAGGGCACCGTGAGAGCAAATGTTCTGTCGTTAAAGCTTTTTATGTGTCTGCATCGTAACGGCTGCATGATGACAATAGTGTTGGCGACAGTGATTCTTGGTATAAAATGCTTATGATGCTTCCCGTAGAAAATAATTTTTGTGCCTCTCAGCGTTTGCTCCATGTTATCAAAGGTTCAAGTGAATTACCAAGCGGCTTCTGAAGCTCAACCTAAATTTCCATATGCAAAATCATTATTTTATACGTCAAAAAGAAAATAAACAGGACAAGTTTTAATGAATAATGATTATAAAGAAATTCAGTGATATATTCTGCATTGTGTCCTAGGGATGATAAATTGTCCAATATTTATCATTGGCCATGTAAGTTCAGAAAAATATTAGTCAAAAAAGTAAAAATATATTAGTGGGAAGGTCTGATTTTTAAAACAATCATTACTTATTTCTTTATATTCATTTCTTCCTGCCACCAGGAAGACTAAAAACAGTATAAAGATCACAATATACTATACTGTTTTGTATACAAAGACAAAAGAAAACAAAATCTGCCCCACCAAATCTGCCCCCACCCCCCGGCATGAGAAATATTTTATTTTTAAGAAACAAAAGATGCAGAAAGCAGCTTTGACCTTCCCCCAAACTGCCTAAAATAATTTAAAATAGAAAGCCTGTTCTGGGAAGAACTAACACTGTAGATAACCACAGTATTAACATAAACTAGATATGGCGGATGGGGAGGAAACTCTTAAGGTCTTTTTGATCAAAGTCCTCTCTGTGACCCACTGTCTCTAGATGGGCCAGCAAACTTTTGTTTGCTAAACATAAACTCTTTTCATCTCCTGTGAATTGCCTTACTTCCCTTTGAAGTCCCAGACCCCGAAATGACATGTATACTTCATTTTGCCTTATTGTCTTCGGAGTTGTCATGCTTATTTGAGTTCCTCATGGGTAGGTATTAAAATTTGATTTTTTTTTCCTGTCAATCTGCATTATGTCATTTTAATGGTTTGACTGGCCATAAGAACCAAGAGGGAAAGGAGAGGCATATTCCTTTCCCCTAGAAGGATGAGGAAATTTTATATTTCATAATAAATTCACTGGGATATGTAAATAAGCCAAACCTGAGCCCTTAAGACAATCTTCCTATTTTTCAAAGGCAAGAGTACGTACCAAGTATTGCTGGCATTTTGTTCAGGAATTACCTTATGAAATGAGTGAAAGAACAAACGGATCGATCTTAATAGTTCCAAGCACAGAATTTATTTATTTCAAGTACATGTATGCTACATGTCAGTAATCATCATCTGTATTCCATTTCTACAATGTTATTCTTCCAGGTTTTATATAAAACTCTGGGACGATTTAAAAACAAAGTGTGGGAGGAGCACAGGCTAATACTATCAGAATTTTAAGTGTGTTTTCTAGCGGGAAAGATCATGGATTCGTAAATTTCATCACTAGTCCATGATGTTATCTGAGAATTGTGTGGCATCACTCTTCATAGAACCTTAAAAAGCTTTCGATTACATGGTCTTCTGTTATCCCACCATATTCCTTGGGTTGGGAAGATCTAGAATATCTCTTCCATTTCACAAAGGAGAGGTACGAAGCACAGAGAGAATCAATGACCTCATAGCAATGGATCACGTCATAATGAAAAGGCTGGATCTGGGCTTCGGTGTGGATTCTGTTGCTTCTTTTTTGGACATCTAATCTAAGCTCTGGAAGGTTTCTGCCCTTCTTTGTCTTAAGTCGAACCTGAGGGTGAGATTCAGCTCTAATATCTGAGTTATCTCCGTCTACTCTACTCCTTCTTTAGAGCATAAAATGGCACTCAACAAATATTTGTTGAATATGTGAATGTGTGAATTAACAAATGAATGAGTACGTGAAAACACTGAGACTAAAATTCGGCGGGATTTGCTTTCAGGCTTTTCCTCTGTCCTCAGCCTTTACAAATAGAAAAAATTTACTATGTAAACTTTCATGACAGAAAAAGCTATAAATCGTCCCTCAGTATTCACAGGGGGTTGGTTCTAGCACTCTCTGAGGAGACCAAAAATCCAGGGATGCTCGAGTTCCTTATATAAAATGGCATAGTATTTGCATATAATCTATGCGCATCCTCCCAGATATTTTAAATCATCTCTAGATACTTCTAATACCTAATACAATGTAATGCTGTGTAAACAGCTGCTATACTATTTGTTCAGGGAATAATGATAAGAAAAAATGTCTGTACATGTTCAATACAGATGCAAGCCTAACCTCATAGTACACGTCAACAATCATTTAACTTTTTAAAAAATATTTTCAATCCACAATTGATTGAATATGCAGCTGCAAAACCTGCAAATACAGAAGGCCCACTGTACTGTTATTAATAACAATACCAAGTAGTAATTAAAATTAGGACATTCAATCATTATTTCAGTGTAAGTTAAAGAAAAACTATGAGTTACTTTTAAGAAATTCCACACATCAAAAAATGACTAACCGTATATCTTGGGAACTGAAAAATGAGGAATGTGCAATATTTATGTTGTGCCAAAATGCTAATGCAAAGTTTGTAATGTAAAGATCCTAATTAGAAGCATAAATTATAGATTATATTTGGAGGATTGACAGAAATGTTCCTTTTTAAAGGGCAAAATATGTTTTGACTAAATGAATCACTGAAAAGCCTGTTTTAAAAAACATTCTCAAAAATTCATAAGTTCATCTGTTAGACAACAAATGCTAAGTATATTGACTATTATAACCTTTCTGTATCTCATTAAAGCGTCTTGAGACAGTTAATTCTGAAGAGTTTTGGTCTCTTTAAAAAAATCACAGAACTTAGTTTAAAATGTAAAGAATCTTTCAGTAAAATTGTTAAGAATTTAAACCACTGTTAAAATATCATTGAATATACATAGCACTAAAATTGAGAAAACCCCAGTTCTATGAGACATTTATTCAGAAATAAATATTGTGTGTGAATTAAAAATTATCATCAGTTAAAATATTTCCTCTCCTATTGTGTGTTTTACAGAATGAAAAACACCATTGTATTTAAGCTGCTTAATGAATATCTAATTAAAAAAAAATATTTTGTCTATGGCCACACCACCCTGAATGTTACTGATCTTGTCTGATCTCAGAAGCTAAGCAGAGTCAGGCCTGGTTAGTATTTGGATGGGAGACCACCTTGGAATACCAGGTGCTGTAACCATTTAAAAATATAAATATTTTACACACACACACACACACACACACACACACAAAAAGAATGCTTCTAACATCTTTGATTTGAATCTAAAGTTTTTAAGATAAAACTGGCTCAGTACTTTTCAATGTAGATTCAAAACAACAGTAAAAATGAATTCATTCAGTCTCAAAGTATTTTATAAACAATAAGTAACAAATGTCGACTATTCTCACAATACAGAAAATATACAATAGCAAGAACTGCACATATTTTTATAACTATATTCATTAATTTCACCTTCATAAATTTTCTTAAATCCTTTTGGAAATCACATGAGCAAGAACTCAATCTATACCTATCTACGCATTTATTCAACAAATAATTATGAAGTACTATATAAAGTTTTACGTACAACTCCTGAGTAGTTACCAAGATGTAGAAGATATGGATTCTGCCCTCAAGAAACTTAAAGGCAAATGGGCAAAGAGGACATGTAAGTAATATAAGTTAGAAAGCAGGAAAGCATACAGACAAAGTGGGAATTTAGAGTAAGACATGACTGGATTACTTGAAATCACTGGGAACAGGGAAAGCTTTGAGCTGTATCTTCAAAATATGGGTTTTATTTTCGTCATACAGGCATAAGGAGAAAAACATTCTGAGGCAGGGAAGAGCAATAAACAAAGACTGAGAAAGAAAAACGTGGCATAAGTGCAATCGAAGCAGCTAAGTGGGAAGGAGGAAAGGTTTGCAAAGAGAATAGAAAAGATAGAAGGAAATGACTAGACGCCCCATTGTAAAGGGTCCTGAATCTAAAACGAAGGAAGTTGGACTTTATTTTGTAGGAATTGGGGATCCCTTACTAGTAGGGCAAAGGCTAGCAAAACTATCACAGGAAGTTTTCGTAACAATGCATAAGGACAAAATAAGGAAATGTTGGAGGGACTTCTTTAAGAAGAAAAAATAGGTACCGAAAACAGGAATAAAGAATGGTAAAAACTGCATTCTTATCTATAAGTACCTCAAATGGAAAAGAAGTAAGTGCTCCAAGTAAAAGATAGAGTGGATGAATGGAAAGGAAAACAAAACTCCTACATATCATCTATAAGAGACTCACTACAGATTAAAAGACACAAACAGAAAAAAGGAAGGGCATGGAAAAAGATATTACTTTGATGGCCTAGAAGGTATCTAGGCCATCAAAGTCAGACAGAGAAAGATAAACATCATATGATTTCACTTACATGCAGAATCTAGGGAATAAAACAAACAAACTAATCAAGAACAGACACAAATATGGTGGACAGTTTGGTGTCAGAAAGAGGGAAGAGGGGGTTGGAGGACTTGGAGAACGGGGTGAAGGGCTGAAGAAGTACAAATTAGTAGCTGATGGACGGTCATGGGGATGGTGAGCATGGCATAGGGAATGCAGTCAGCATTAATACATTGGCTAGGTGGAGGGTCAAGGGAGGGAGGGTACAATTGGGGGGATTGTTTTATGAACTGTATAGATGTCTAACCAATGTACTGTATACTTGAAACTAAATTTTAAAAAATAATTTTTTTAAAAAAGCACAAAATAAGGATGAGCCAGGTGTCAGGAAGAATAGTAAAAGCCACCCATAGGTAAAATGACCCAGGCAATTGGATCCTGATCTAGAGTATAGTCTCTTGGGATAAAAAAAAAAAAAAAAAAAACAATTGATGGGAGGTTATCGATTTGATGAAGGAGGCAGTAAAAGAGCAAAGTCAAGATGATGATTAGGTGACTAGATGGAGATACTACTGACAGAAAAGGAAAAATGGGAGAGAGAAGGTCAAGAAGTGAAGAGCTGGCCTAAAGACCAATTACTGAGCACCTCCAGACCCAATTCTAAACATATGACTTAGGTTATCTCACTTAACCTTATCATAGTTAGCGAGACAGAGTCCATTAAAGTGATGTGCCCAAGATCACATAATTAGCGAGTGACAGATCTAGGAAAGACAAACAGTTCAGTTTGTGTCATGATGAGTTAGAGGAAGAGGTGTAAAATGCAGATGACAATACTGAATAATAAGTCCGGAGCTCCAAAGAGAGAGTGGTAAATCCAAGACAAATTTTGGGTGAGTCATATGCATAGGAAAAGCTAAATTAAATTACAGAACCTTAATGGAGAGAACATAGCATCAAACAATAAAGGGAGACAGTCAAAGAAAATAGAAGGTAAATATTTCGAGAGTAGATATTCAATTTATCCCTAGGTGGGGGAGACCACTTCGTGAATTATATAAACGTCTAACCACTCTGCCGTATACCTGAAATACAAATTTTTAAAAAGGATAGTAAAAAAAAAGTAGAAATTCAAATGACATCTTACAGGTCTTCGTTTATTATACTTTAGAATTTTCCCTCCACAAAGCCAAGAGAGAAGATGTACTGAATGTGGAAAATATGAAAGTTACACGCTGAAATCGCATAGGCCAAATAGTTTCAGTATTATTTTGATCTCATTGTGTCAGCTGGGAAATTAATCAAGAGGAAAAAGGGTAACTCAATTTTCCACTTCGAGATTTCTTAATTAACAAAACTAACATCACATACATTATGCTAATAAATGATATCTATTTTAATTATATTTTGAGAACTTATTTCTCATGCCGGGTCATCCCAGGTTGATAAATAAATAATTCAGTAATTAATCATAAATCTTTTAAAACATGATAAATTGGAGTTTGTTTTATTTTTAATTAATAACCAATAGCACCATCTGTTACAACTAGAGCGATGTAAAATTTTTAAAAATTACTAGAATCAAGAGAAATAAGATGATAAAGTATTTTAACATTGACTAGAACAAGGAGAAAGAGGAAATGAAGAAAAGGAAGAATCAATAAAGGCCTTAAATCCATCAACCAGTGGTATCTGAATGTGTGCTAATTGAGTAATTCATTATTTCCTGCCTGTTTGTTTGTTTTTTAATTTTGGAAGAGAGCATTAAAAAGACTTGAATGATTTCATTTCTTACTAACATTTAATAGACCTACAATGAAGATCGAGAAATATATTATTTTGAACAATTATTACTACTAGCATAATGATTTCATATAATTAAATGGTCAACAATATGCTGGTCATTATGTAAACTTAAATATTTAATGTAAGACTTATGTTCTTCTTTTCTCTGACTTAGTGATTAGTAGAATGTAACTCCCTAGCAAAATCTATTTGAATTTGCTCTTTGCTTAGCATTTCAGGAAGAGCCATTCTTTCTACAGTTCGAGGGTATGACACCATTTCAAACATAGAGCATAATATTTACCCAATTTAAACTCACAATGTTTTGTTTCCATTTTACGTAATCATCAATAGAGAAAAGACAGAGTGTAAGCCATGAAACTGAGAACACTTGAGGATGCTGAAGGGTAATGAAATATAATGTTTGCCCTGGCAGCTCTTCTTACTTGGCCCTTCTCCTAGTCAAATCCTGCACAACTCCAAAGATGCCCAACGTTAGCACCATGCCAAAGGGAAATTCACAAGGAAACAGTGATCTCTTCTGACCTTTAAACTGTTGGTTTACAGAGTGTGTAAAAGGATGTGGTTTTTCTCTCTATGTATCAGGACGATGGTAAAGGCCAATTACTTCATGTAGTATTGACAGAACAAAACTTTTTATTGCTGCCCTCTTTATAATCCAGCGATTTTGAAAAATTCAGAAGCTAGCTTAAATGAAGACACTTCTTTATTGCCTTACTAACTCTTCCAGCAGAATTCTCCACACAGGCAACAACATAATGTACCAGAGCTCCATGCTAATAAATAAAATCTTAATGACATGGAAATCAATCTAAAAATAAAAAGGATACATTTCAAAACTGATAAAATAATAAACTGATAACTCAATTTTAAGAAGGCTAAGGAAGAAATGTAAAAAATAAATAATTTTATCCAAAAAAAAGAAAAAAGAAAAAAAAAGCACAAAGCAGCAGGGGATTTTTTTTTTAATGATTTTGATTGTTTAAAAAAATCAATAATTTTCATTTTGGTTAAATCATCACCAAAAAAATGGACAAGGAGAGAAACATTCAAATTATTCTAGAAATAATATGATTATCAAACTTCGATGAATTTGAACTTTTTAAAACTCACATATCTATGGATTCAAAAAAAAGATTTTAAAAATCCTAAAATAGATAATCAGTTTCTATAACTTAAGCAATACAATAAAAGAGAGTTTACTACATAACTATGTATGATTTAGGCCAGTGCTACTATGAATACATATAAATCTTCTGTTTACAAGAATACTAAGCACATGCTGGATTCTCCCTCTCCTGCATCAAACTTTTAGAAAAGAGAATAGATTTTTTTAAATTAGTTAATGTACAGATTCTCCACACAAATAAAAGCAGGGGGGTGGGGAGGTGGAAGAAAAAAATCACTAGAGATAATCACAGGCAAAGAGATGAGACAAGGCAGCCCCAAGAGTCTTTGATATTCGTTACAGCAGCAATAGAACAAGTTGTTATCCATATGGAGAACAATTAGATTGTTCACACCAAAAATAGAAATCAATGCAAGATGTATTCTGGAAAAATATGCAAAACATTAACATGAAAAGAAATGACAATTGTTGGGACCTTTGGTAGGTCAGAAGATCAAGAACAACAAACATTAAAGTAGAAAAATGCATACATGACTACATGAAATATAAAGCTTCTAGATTTTGAAGATATCGCAAAATGACAAGATGAGTTATGAACTTTAAATACCTGCAACATATACAACAAATGAATATAAATTCAGAATATATAATATAATGGATTCTCAAAAATCAACAGGAAAAAGAAAATATTCTTTGAGCAAAATTCATGAGCAAAAAAGGATAAAAGAATGACTAGTAAATATATGCAAAGAAGCTCATTCTCGTGTTTTTTTTTTCTTTAATACACTTGCCTTGTAAAAATTAAAGAGTCTAAAAATAATTATTAACAAAGATGTAAGGTAACACAAACTCTTATCCTTTGCTGGTAAAAGTGTAAATTGATATAGCCATTTTATGAAACATCATGTTTTAAAGTTGAAAATATGTGTATGTGATGACCCAGAGGTTTGCTGCTATTATTTCCCCAAGAGGTAAACCCAAGAGATAACTTGCACATCTGTACCAGGAAACATATACAAAATGCTTACAATGTCGTGAAAGCAAAAAAGTAAAATCGCCTAATTTTCCAGCAGAGGGGCGAAACTAAATATAAATCTCATGAAACAATGAAATAATATGTAGCTATTAAAATAAACTATAACTACATATGTGAAAATGGTGCATCTCCCAAACATATTGTTTAAAAACAAGCAGCAGAAGAATATAAAAATATGATCATAGTCATATAAATTTCGAAAATACGCACAGTAGAGAAATGTATTTTTTAAGAATAGATTCACGTGTGATAAAACTATAAAAAGAAAAAAAAAAAGGAAAAAGGGTAGTAATAACTGAAATTGAGAGGATTTAAGTTGAAAAGAAGTTAGTATTGTTTTATTTTTAACTAAGGTGGTGGATACACTAGTATCTGGTTTAGCATTATTCTTTACACTTATATGTATATTATGTATTTTGTATGTATTAAATATCAAATAAAACAATAAAAACTGAGAAAATAAAAATGGTGGAAATCCTAAGTAGCCAACAATAAAGAAATGACGAAATAAGTAATAATCCCGTTGAATAATGGTATATCACAAAGCTGTGTTCTTAAGTGTGTTTTGTTCTTAATTACATATAAATGGACATGTACGAATATGTTTAATGTCACAAACGAAACAAAATAGTAGCTCTATTAGTGGGATAATGTGTTTTGATTATTTATACAGATGCTCCTCTAATTACAATGGGTAACATCCGGATAAATCCATCGTAAATTGAAAATATTATGTTGAAAATGCATTTAATACACCTAACCTACCAAACATCACAGCTTGTGTATGTACCTTAAACATGCTCAGAACACTTAATTAGCCGAGAGTTGAGCAAAATCATCTAATGCAAAGCCTATTTTACACTGAAGTGTTAAGTATCCCATGTAATGTATACACTTAGGGCTTGCCACCATCATGCTGGGCAATTCTTTTGGCAATCAAATTATTATTTCATCTCGAGTCATTGCTTCCTCTTCTCACCAGAAGCGGGAGACACAAGTAGGTTTTCACACGATGAGATGTGAAAACACAAAATGCGATGTCCAAAAACTCCGGCAACACAGTACATGGTAGAGCATCGGTTATGTACCCTCATAATCGCGGGAGTGACTGGGAGCTGCAACTCGCTGCCGCTGCCCAGCAGCATGAGAGGGTACCCGACCACATGGCGCTAGCCCAGGAATAATGAAAATCCAAAGTACGGAATTCGTTTCGCTTTTGCAACATCGAAAAGTCAAAAAAATCATAAGTGAAACTATCGTAAATCAGGGAAGATCTGTATTTTCAAGTTTTGTATAGTAAGTATACATGGAATTTTAAACTCAGAAAAAAAATATAAGTTAATGTTTTATAAGATTCTTACTAAAGAACAATCAGAAACTGGTAAAGCATCTAAGCTAAGACATAGAACTCATTTGTTTAGCTATGAGAGAGACTATGGCCTCCTAAAAAAGAAAATTAACTTCCACATGTACAAAGCCTTCAAAAAGATTTAAGATCAAGTGATTGATCTTAAACAGGGCTATTATAATTCTAATCGCGGCAGAAAATCCTCAGCAAGACAATGCTGAGGAGCTTACCTCCTCTGTCTTCTTACAGGAACTTTATCGTTTCAGGCCTTACATTCCAGTCTTTAGTCCGTTTTGAGTTCATTTGTGTGTTATGGTATAAAGCAGTGGTCTAGTTTCATTCTCCTATACAGGACTGTCCAGTTTTCCTAACACCTGCTGAAGAGATCGTCCCTTCTCTTTTGTCTGTTCTTGGCTCTTCTGTCATAAATTAATTGTCCACATATGTGTAGATTTATTTATGGGCTCTCAATTTTGTTCCATTTGTCTGTGTGTGTTCTCCTGCCCTAATATGCTATTTTGATCACTATAGCTTTGTAGTATGATCTTAAACTGAGAAGCAGGAGCAGAGGAGACAAGACCTCACCCAGCTGGCTCAGTTTTCCTCAGCACAGGGCCTGGCTGGCCGTAACCGTTCCTAAGGGAATGGGATACCTCCAGCTTTGTTCTTCCTCTAATGCCATTGGTGGGATTGTGAATTGGTGCAGCTACTATGGAGAACATATGGAGATTCCTCAAAAAAATTAACAGATAAAGAAAACGTGGTACACGAAGTAGAATACTACTCAGCCATAAAAAAGAATGTTATCTTGCCATTTGAGACAACCTGGATAGAACTTGAGTGTATAATGAAGTCAGAAGGAGAAAAGACAAATACCGCATGATTTCGCTCATTTGTGGAATCTAAAAAACAAAAGTAAAAGAACAAAACAAAATGAAAACAAACTCATAGAGATACAGAGAACAGATCAGTGGCTACCAGAGAGGAAAGAGGTTGGAAGTGGGATAAGGGGTGAATGGGGTCAATTGTATGGTGATAGATAGTAGCTGGACTTTTGGGGGTGATCACTTTGTAGTGCATACAAACGTCAAACTATAATGCTACACACCTTATACATATATAACAAAAATTTAATGAAACTCCATTGGTGGTGTTTTTAGTAAGGCAATTTCTGAAGATCTGCCTGCTTATTCATAGAAGCAAGCCAAATCCCTACAACCATAAGAAAACAAGCAAATGAAAGATATTCCAAAGTTTTTTTTTTGAAAAAGGAATACACAAATAAAATTGTTCTTAAAAGAGGAATAGAAAAATCAATATTCAGCTCAAACTGCCAGATTTGCAGATAATTTATCAAAGTTTTCCAACCCTCCACAATCACTTGTTTTGACATGAGGGTTTATGGTAGGAAAAAAAAAAAATGTCTTAGGCAATAAATTATAAAGCTAACTTTAGCTAGTCTAAAGCTAACTAGACAGTGATGGCAAGTTATTTCCTACTGAAATAAACAAGTGTCTTGCTCACTCAAGTTCTACTCTATCTGGAGCTTTTCTTTGCTGGTGTACAAGTGGGTAGAAAATCACTCTTTTTGTGCACATGCAGCTAAACCATCCTTTCATCTCATGAAGATGACTCATGAGGACTTATGTGTACTTTAAAGTTTGCTCAGAGTAAGCTGTAGGTTCAATATCTACATCTAAATTTGCTTAAGCCTGCACCATTTCCCTAAATGATTAACAAGGTTTTATTTGATTCTTTAGTAAATTCTGGATAGTTTATTTTTCTCAATAAGAGGGATTCATATCGATCAGCCAGGAGAAAATTTATTAAGAGAAAAATCGATTTGAGAGTTATATTAGATGTGAGAAGACCATTTTCAAATGCCCTGCCATTCGTGGTCATTTATGCAAGTAAAGAATACAAGGGTTGATTAAGTTTGAAATATCGCCATTTGGCCAGGATTTATTAACTCTCTCCTTGACACACAGCGTGCGCCCTGGATTCTACTTTTAAGAGTAGTCACCATTCTGAAAAGTCGTAAAACCGAGATAAGAGATAAAGCTAATCTGCCCTTAATTTAAATATAGTAACCGCATATGACAAGGCGTTCTAAGCAAAGAAATGGGGAGAAAAGAAGGATGGATCATTAAACGCATCGAAAATTAAAAACTATAAAAGAGGCATTAGGAAGGATTGTCCTAAAAGCTGGGTTCCTTTTCTGCTGCCTTTCTGCTGCTGCCGCTGTGTAGACTCCAACAGGCAGTCCTTCACCCCATTGCTTCTAAAAGAGAGCTAATTGACTTTTGATAAATGGTAAGCCTGGACGAGTTAAGGGTTGCTACGGATATTTTTTATTATACTCTGACATTAGAATAATCCTTGGGGGAGCAAAAGGTTAAAAACTTCTCTGGTTAAGTGTTAACCAATTAATTATGATTGTACTGAACAATGTTTGGATGATTTTTTCCCGGTCCCTTGACATAATGTTGATAAATAACCCAGAAATAAGAAAGAGATTAATGGTTGATTAAATTCCACTCAGGTACTGAATATTAGCTCCTAAAATTTAGCTATTTATAAACTGTGTGATGCATTGCAAAAGTAGGTAATACGTAAATGTCATTTATCTTTAGTGACGTAAGATTGAGTGAATCACTGAAGTCAGATACTGAACTAAGAGAAAGATAAGGGAATGTTCTTTTACTTAAAAAGCAACATCATCAGTTAAATAGAGATTAGTGGATACTGGAAAAATACATTTAAAGTGATAACAATAAACACATTGATTACTCTGATGATTTGAAGAGACATTATTTCTATAGTTGTGCCTCTACAAAAATTTGTCATGTTCTATCTATCCGTTAAACTGTTATTAATCTTTCCTTCTTTCATTTCTATATTCAGCTTTCCATCTCAGTTAGGTCTCATCTACATGCCACAGTCTGTCCCATAAAAAAACAAAACGAAAACAAAACAAAAAACAAAAAAAAAACTCTCTCAATTCAACAATCCCTTTCAAACATTATTTTATCTTCTTTTCAGATTTTTGAAATGTTTGCAAAAATTTACCTATCCTCACTCTCTCTCTCTTTTTAATTCCATTCCAATGCACTTGGCTTCTGTTACTCCATCAAAACAAGATTTAGTAACTAGAGCATTAAACCCAAAATATGTTATAGTTCTTATTCTTACACACAACACACTGTGCGTCTTCCCCGTCTTCAGATCCGCTTCATCTTTCTCCGCCCATAAAATATTGCTTTGCTGTTTCTCTTCTCACTCTACATTATCTCTGCAGACAATTTTAATCATGCCCACTGCTTAAATTACTGTACATCATACACACACACATACAGATGTGCACGTTTGCATGTGCATATATAGAGGGCGACCACACTTGAATGAGAGAGAGGAGAGAACTCATCAATCTCCTGATGGCAGAACAGCTAGAGTCAGAGTCCAGACAACTATGATCATTCTATCTGGCGGGTTTGCCTTCAGGAGGCTTCTCGCATCTCATTCCTTTCCTCCTAGATCTCCTCACTTTCCTCTGATTGTTGCTAACATGTCACGTCCTCTGCGAGGACTTCTCTGACTTATTAAAAATACTGCATTGCATTACAGGCCGCACAAGAACAGGTTTTTGGTTTTTTTTTTGTCTGTTTTTGTCCCCGCTGTATCTAAAGAATCTAGAGCAATGTCTGACAGATAGTAGACACTTGGTGACTATTTGGTAAATGAAGTAATAAGTTCCAATCGGATCATATTGCCCATTGAAAGCACTTCTTTTGGCCTCACGTGGCACTTTTAAATAACAAATCTTCTCATATAATGTAAGAGCCTGCAGAATACAAACACCTTATTCTCCCTCTCCAGTCTCTTTCCAACTCCTCTCTTACTGGCTTTCAGTAACCAAGCCACGTTAGACCTCCTCGTTTCTTTATGTATACCTGTTCCGCCCCATCTCAGGGCACACACGTGCCCCCTCCCCTCGTCTAGAAGGGTCTTCTGTCGACGTTTCCTAGTGAATCCCTGCTCCACTTTCAATCTAAGCAGAAGATTCGTTCCCTCTTGCAATCTTGCCCTGGCCTCTCAGCCCATTCATTGTATGCTCACATATCAACAGGCATTTCATACCATGTGTACTAAACTGCACTTTTACATTTTAACAATTTCTAGTTCCCATCATTAGACTGCAAGTCTCCTGAAGGCAGGGACTTTGTTTTTTCTCACCATTGATCTGTGCAGTGTTTAATGTGGTATCTAGCACTTAGGTGCAATCAATAAAGGATCATGGAATCAACGAGTAAAAGAAGTAATTGATGTGCCTTTAAATCAGGATAGTAGGGATCAGATACAGAAAACTAGCCAAATTGTTATAGTCTATTCACATTAATTCCCAGTGAAGGGAAATCATCACCAAAAAAAAAAAAAAAAAAAAAAAAAAAAAAAAAAAAAAAAAAAAAGGACTCCAAACTAGTAAGTAAAAGAATTTTTAAAAATAATTTAAAAAAAGAAAATGAAATAACAAATTAGAAGAAAAATTTATTGTGGTTCTTTTCCAGGCCACTAAATCAACCTAATTAAGTTATGATTTGTTTTTGTGTTCACAAAATTATATTACATACCAAACATATGCCCATTAATCAAAGATTTAAACATTCCTGAATTAAATAGTATAACGTCAGCTTATGCCAGAGTTGACCTTGAAAAATCTTTCGAATATGGCTCTCTGTGACTGGAAGTTATGCACGAGTATGTTTTCCTAACGATTTATCAGCAATGCCTCAGTGTATGTCTTTGAAATAAAATGTATCTGAATAACAGCAGAGAAAATTACTCTTGGATCCCTCTTTTGTTAGCGAGAGATTCTAAGACCCACACATATATGATAAAACCCAATACAGACTAATTCCTTTTGAGAGTCGATCTGTTATACAAAAGAAATGTGGAGGCGGGGCCGTTAAAACCAAGTTGCTTGGCTCCACTCACTTGGAACAACTTATTCACACTATCTGATTTCTGTCTCTTCCTTCCCCCCAGGATTTAGAGTAAGCGATCAGTTAGAAAGAGTAAAAATAAACCCACAAAAAACCCCAAAACATATGTACACAGATTTAGCAAAATCTGCAAGTACATATGCATATACACAGAGCTAGTAGTATATTAGTAAAGGTCTATTTATAGTTTTTGTCCTTATAGATCAGTTTTCTACTGCCCTTGCAAATTAACATAATTTTTAAATGGTTACCAAAATCCTCATACAATTTAAAATGTGATCTATATACCTCCTAAGTCAAGGGGGAAAAGCCAAAGGCTAGATTATATAAATATTAAGGACTGCGGGTAAATTATTAATCTGATAAAAATTTATACAAAATTTAAAATATTTTAACAAATAACTGAACTAATCTCTGAAAGAATTATAGGAATAAAACAAAATGAAGAGTATAAGGATTTTTTAAGTGCATAAATTTATGTACTAGGAAGAAGAGGAAAGCAAGAGAATTGATCAATAAATACAAGAGTTCTTTTGAAAAAAATAATAAAATACATCACTTCTATCAAAATTACAAAATGCGTATTCAAAAAGCAATAGCTTTTAATCAGTAATAATCAGTTAAAACTAAATTTTAAAAATTGATCCCACTTTCAAAGACAACCAACATTATTCTATATCTATAAATATATATATAGATAGATAAGGGCAAAGACTCTTCTAATTCTACTGAAGGATATAAAAATAAGAAATGTACTACATTTCTGGGGAACTCAGGTGCTTACCCAAGTTACCTATAGATTTAATAAGCCTTAATCAAAACGTCAACAAAACTTTTTTGAAAACTTTTTACAGTAATTCTTAAGTTCATGTTATAGCATAGAAGTGAAACAATAGTGAAATTTAAGTTTAAGACCGAAGTTAATTGAAAGAGCACTGTCCCATCTGATATTGTAAAAGATTATGAGATTTAATGGGTCATTGACTGTTTAATGTGTGCACATATCACGCTAAGTAATGTACACAGATCATGTCAGTTAATCCTCTCAATAATCCTATGAGAAAGATTGTTATACCCATTTTATCAACATCCTCACTTTAGTATTGAGTAAATTGAGGCTTAAAAAGGTTATTTCCTCAGAGTCACAAATCTGGCATGAAGCAGAATTGTAGTCTGAACCTAGGCCCATCTGACTTCAAACACTAAACTCTTAACAACAACAAATCACCGTCCACAGTGATTTATGCGGAGATGGGCATAAGATGCAAGTAAGGTCAGACTCATTCATAAGTGATCGATAGAGATCTTTCTTCTAAGGTCACTGATTTTAAAGATTGTTTAAGCCTAGGGTTATTGGGGAGCCGTTCTCATTGCCTGGGAATAATAGGCAAAGAGATCCAGGGAAAAATGGAGCGAAAAAACTGAGAGACGGAAGCCTGTTGGTCGACCTTGAACCTCGGGATCCAGCTGTTCTGGACTCTCAGACTTTCAAACAGTGAGAAACAAAAGTTTCCTTTTTTGGTTCACATGAATTTAAACGGTGTTCCTACCACTTACAAGGAAAGCATTCTGACCAAAAGTCCACTTGAGTGTTTTTGGGAAGAAAGAGGGGCGAGAGACTTGGGGGTGTTGGCAAGAGAGTTTTACAATGAGGAATTAACACGAAAGAGAAGCAAGACAGTAGTGACGGATGAGAAGGAAGCGGTTTGGGTAGATAGATGTATTAGAAGCGTTGATGCCGTGGAAATACCGCTCCTAGTTAGAGGCAGTCAGCCGGCAGCAGTCTGAGAACGAACTGTGCAATTATATAGAGTGTGGTGATAATGAAGAGAGCAGGTGTGACCGCGCCAGTGGGTGACTGGGGGCAGGAAAAGGGACAGACATCGAAGAACTAAGGCGGCCAGGATATAGGAGGATGAAGCTGAACAAGAGTTGAGCAAAGATGAATTAGAGAGCTGGAGGGGATGTTAGTGAAGAAAGTGGTACCACCGGATGGTCCGAGCATTGAAGAGAACAGGAATTGTAGGAGAAAGAGTCAGAACGATTTGAAATTGGTAGTTGGGACCCTGGAGGATCCTCTCATGAGATTCGTGATGACGAGGGAGGAAAAACAAACCCCACGTAAACACAACTCACGTCACGCAAGAAAGTGAAAGTGACAGAGTAAAGATTATGGAAGAGTTTATAAATTAGAAAGCAGAAGGCTCGTGGGGTAGAGTTAAAGGGTGAAGGCAGGAAGCAAGTATGAGATATTGGGCCAGATGAGGATTGCGTGAGTGGTAAAGAAATGAGAATCATTGTAATAATTGAAAGCCAGAGAGATGTAGACTTATGGGTGCAGCTGAGGTTCGAAGAAGATATTTTGTGATTAGTTCAAATCATCTCTTAGAAGATCATAGACAGACAATTACCCCTGCAGCCTGCCATGCTATGTGTGATGTGTAGCCATCCAGGCAGACACTATGAAATGACTGCACAATGGTTTCAGGTCAACTGCTTCAGATTTCCCCTAATGATAAAGCTATAAGCCTAACATGATATATCAGATTCGTTAGCCTACTTTCTTGCCTCTTCTCAGCATTGCGTATTGTAGTCCAGCCCTACTGAATCGCTCTTAGTTCCCCTAAATATTCCATATTGTCTCTTGCCTCAGATCTATATACATATTTTCCTTCTGCCGAAAAATGCCTTTCCTTCCCACTCCACTCACCTGTTTTTGGCTGACAATTATAGTCATCATTCGTGATTCGACTTGGACATCACCTCCTCATGAAAGCCTCCTTTTACTTGCCAGTACTGGATTATTGCTCCCACATCATTTATTCCTATTAAAGTACTTACTACACTAGATCATCTTTGACTTTTAATGTAAGCATTTTGATGGAAAATATTGTGACTTGTATACTCAGCACTTAAGAAGAAAGGTGTGCGGTGGTGATTTAATACTTCTTGGCAGCATCAATGAATTAAACAAACTGAGAACAGTCATGACACAATCAGGCTTCTGTCCAAATATTTTAGGTGGCTGATCTCATGACTCTATGTTATTTATGTATTTTTGCTACATAATAAATGCTGTTTGTATTCTTGAAAATGATGCCCCACAATAGATATAGGAGTATAACTACAGCAGTGAGAGATATCTGAATCGAGGTTTCTCCTGAGCATTCATGTTGAGTATAAGAAATGTATTTTTTTCCACATTGTCATGAGACATAAATGCTCTTTTAGAAGACATCCCATTCAGTCCTCTCTTCCTTCTCTAGAGTATTTTATAATTGCTCAATCACTCTCTTGGTAATTACCAGTTTTTGTTCTAAGAGAAACAGGAAAAAATTTAGCACTACAAAATTTACAGCCAATATCTTCATATTTCGGTAGAGTGAGCTCAAGAATAGGAAAATAGAAATATTTGTTCTAGTTTTATCCAATGGCTCCCCCACTATTTAATTGTTTAATATAATAGGTCAAATAATAGTTGAAAAACATAAACTTTAAGAAAGTCAAAACGGAAAACAAAAGTAAATTTATACCTTAAAGGAGCTCTTATGGGTACCTGAAAAGTACCTAAATTTGTGAAAACCATCCAGCCTTCTATTTTCTGGGCTAAGTTGACATGTAAAATAAATGTGGTTTCAATATTTGAATATAAATCTATAATCCATCTGGAGTTTATTTTGGTTTATGTCAGAAGAAATGAACCAATGTTATTCTTTTTCCAAATGGTTAGCCAGTTGTTTCAACACCTTTTCTTGAATAATTCATTTCTCTCCACTCATTTGAAATGCCACTTTTATGATATACTAAAGGACTTCGTTGAATTAGGTGTAGTGTTACTCCTTCTGTGCTATTCTGGTGATCTTTCTATTCTTGTATTGGAAAAACAGTTCAAACGACATTCAATATTGCCCGAAAGCCTACTTCTCCCACTGCGTAATTTCATTGACCACTCTCTGAGATCAGTATGTCATGCTTCTCCTCTCTCCTCAATATCAAACTTGCCTCCCCTACCACATTCACAACACGTATAAGTCACTGTAAAGGAACCGTCTCACCTTTTCTGCACAATGTCTATTCCCATGCTTGCCCTCAAGGAAGATGCCTGGGAAAAGGAAAGAGGGTGCTGTCCACTAAGAGACAGAACGCAGAAAGAGGAAGAGAGGGAGTTTGGGGGATTGTGGGAAGCAAAGGCATCCAATACTCTATGAGACCTTTTGAGTGTCCGAGTGAGGATTTTCGGCAGTGCCAGGAGCTCAGGAAACTATATGTGCAACAAGTGAAGGCTCTGAAGGCTGTTCGATCACCCAGAGAGATGATCTATAACATAAGCAGAATGGAGTCCAGAAACACCAACAGAGACGCTAAAAGACGCTGCCAGAGGAGACTGAGAACTGTAAAAAGAAGACGGGAGAAAATTCAGGGGTGGAGGGAGTACAAAGGGTGGTAGGGTAGGGAGCATCGTAGAAACCAAGAGAGAGGGATTTTCAAAAATGAGGAAGATTTTGAATTCTGATTTGGTCTAGTGTATTAGACTGGTCAACTAGGGACCGTTTTGTTTTGAGAGAGAATCAGTAATTATTTCTAGTTCAGGTGGAATCATTTAATATCAAATGCTACTGTTAGTTAAGTGAGAATGATGAATTTAAAAAGACACCTGGATTTAACAAGTAAGATCGATTTGTGATATGTTTTAAATCAGTTCTTTGGAGAATGAACAGGAAATAAGCGATGAATAGGAAATAAGAGACAGGGAAACTAATACGCTTAGGTCCTGAGATGATAACGTTTTGGATGGATGGCTAGTCAAACCACTTAGCATATGGAAGAAAAAAAAAACACATTCTTAATCGGGTTGTGAGGTAGAACCAAATGTTTTTGATAATTCAGTTGAGGATTCTGATGTGTATGCAAGTGTAGGAGGCTACTCAACTTACCTTTATTCCAGTCCTTAAACTAAAGACCAAAAAAAAAAAAAAAAGATAGTTGGTCAGGGTCAGTTCACCAGAGTAGAAAAATCTTACAGGAAATAATAGTCCTATCGTGGACACATAAACCTTTATTACATGTCATGGCGATTAGGTAATCAAGGATTTGAGTATTCAGGTCGTGGCTACATACCTTGATAAAAGCAACGCACTTTGAAAGAGATGAAAAAAAAACAATTTAGATTTAAAAAAAAAAAAACATTAAGTAGTTTTAAATAGCGTTCACAGTTCGGGAAAACACAAAATCAAGAACAAACTGGCTTACTGTCTGATTTCTAGGCTATGCATTATGGCCCTCACAGATGCTTGCATGTTAAAGGACAATCGGTTCAAAATCACAAAGATGTTCAACTATCTTAACCATTTTTCTTCCTTGATACACGCTGAGAAGTAAAAAGTACTTCAATAACATATATATTTGGCACTTCTTCTCCAAATACATGTGAAAATTAGGTAAAGTCATCCAAATACATTTGGGTTTTTAACCTGCGAAAACTAACTCCTCTAAGTAACCAGCTAAAATATGTATGCATTTACCACGTAATGACAGATAAAATAGTAGTCTCTTTGACAAGTGCTTATTTTACAAAAGTGGCTTTACTACTTCAAGCACAAGTATAAAATATTTTTTATAAGAAATTATCTGACCATGCTGAATGATAATATATCTATGATTATAAATTTTAAGAATCGTCAGAGCTTCAGAACAAAGATGATTATAAGATGTTACCAGGCACTACCATCACATTATAATCAAAGAGAAGCCTAAAAACTGAACTGCTATTGATTAATAATGATATTTATTTTTTTAAGTTGAATATCCTGATAATTGTTCCATCTTCACTAAATTGAAGCCACATTTCATAGAAAATGAAAATTAATGATAACTCAGGTCATATCTGTCTCCCAACAGAACTACTGATAAAAAGTAGCAATCCGGGCCACTTTGGTCTCTCTTTACCCCTAGCAGAACTCCCGGGGAGGAGTGAACATGTAAGTAAATAATGAAATACCAATACAAAACTCTGAATTTAACTGATAGGAAGAACAAGGAAAATACTTCATAAACTGAAGTCACTCCAACAAAATGGCTATAAAACTTTTTTTTTTTTTTGGTCATTATTCAGCAGGGTAGTCTACTTATGTTCAGCTATCCAAAAGATAAAGGAAAGTTTTAGTCATAAGCCTGGTGGTATGATTTTTAGAAAACTTGTATTCGAAATTTCCTCATGCAAGTAATGAAAAAACAACCATCAATATATTTAACATCTAAGTTCTTAGTATACGTCAATCACTTACCCTGAGTATTTTATATCTGTTATCTCTCTTGTTATGTTTGGTTAAGATATTTTATTGAAAACAAAACTAAGATATGCACAGACATTGGAGTTTAAACCTTCAAATAAAACTCTATTTTTCATACATCTTGTTATATTTCTAAGTGTTTGCTTATTGAAAGTTCTCACGATTAACAAATAATTTCATTGGGAATGAAAAAAAAAATTCTAACACAAAACGTTTTACAAATAAATAAACTAATAACCTTACAGGCTAACTATTTAACAGTTATTGTCATCTGTTTTCCCACAGAGAATCACAGTGGTAGAAGGCAAAGCCGGCACAGATGGAGACATAAACTCTTAAGATGTGTCATGAAGTCCCTTGGATGACAGCTCATTTTTATTTCAAACACAACTGAGCTTTCATTCTCTCTCTGTTCTTCTATAACTGACATACTCTTAAATTTTTGCCTCGTCTCTGAAAAAAAAAAACACATCAAATTTCTTCCTTGATTCTCCCAGAGAAATAACTTGTCACCCAAGCCACATTCATTTTTAAGAAAAGCTAATCTTAGATACTGTTCTCTATATAGCCTGAAACCATTGAGATTAAAAATAAATATTTATCCCATAAAATTTACAGAAAATACAGACTTTATGAGTTTGGGTCACACACATGTAGATTTGATCGCCCTGTTTAGGAAAGAACTGATGTATAATAAAATTAAAGCACTAACTACCTAGAAAATATAAAAGATACAACCTTTTTACAATGCATGTAAACTCTTATGAGATGATTTTTTTCCCTCCTCCCTCCCCTTCCAAATGTGGGCTTTAATAATAATCTTTGTAATATTATTCTCTTAAGGAGCAAGGGGCAATGTGTCCATTAAGCAGAGCGGAGTGAGTTGTGGTTAAACTCTGCACCCTCTTGACTTGTGAATGACATGTAGTTCCAGAGACTCCATGCTGCTCTGGGTTAATAAACATGATAGGGTTCCCTCTGGTGTCCAGATCTCAAGCTCTTGAATGATGGAGACTAAAGACACATCATGTCAACAGACCTAGTGACTTGGGGTGAAACAGGGGAGGGGGATGGGAAGGAGGCTGTTGGGTAGTTCTAGGTGTCCTGTAGGGCTTCTTAAGGCATTGCGCAGACCAGCCTGATCATGAGATGTGGTTCAGGCACTTTAAAAAAAAAAAATGCCTAGGTCTCACCCTAACCCACGGAATCAGACTCTCCAGAGCAGCTTCTGGAAATGGTTAGCAAGTCCCACATGTCATTTTCATGATAGGCATGTTTGGGAACACCTCTCTCAGACAAGCGACTTCATAGCAATGGATCACAGATAACTCTCAGCTGGTGAATAAATGCGCACAGGGCTTGGGTTGCTAGATTTAGAAAATAAAAATATAGGACACTAATTTACAATGAATTTCAGATTAACAGGAATAATTTTTTAGTATGTTTCAAATATTGCACACTGAGATGAAAAAATTATGTATTGTTAATCTGAAATTTGAATTAACCGGACATCTTGTATATTATCTGGCAATCCTACATAGGAAATCAATATACCCACTATGTTTTAAAAAAAGTAAAATGTTTCCCCTTCTGTGTGACTATTATTGTATTAAAAAATCAAATCCAATAATCAGTGAACTGTATCATTTTTTTTCCTTTTATCAATCCTTCAACATCTTTGAAACTAGCTACCAATCTATGAATCTATTCATATATTTTGGCAACGTTTAGTGTTCATTTATAATTACTGGATCATTCATTCCAATTATTTCCCCAGAATAACATATATCTTTAGAAAATATATTAAGTTCTAGGGGTATATGGAAAATTGATGCAGTTCCCTGATACCATGAATGATAATCTTCCCTTAAAGAGCATTGAAATATATGCTACATGATTTCATATATTATTATTTATGTGTTTGTATATTACATTATGTTATAGATGTGTTGCGTGTGTGATATAAAATGGACGAAGTCTATGTTAAAGTTCATTTATCCCTCAGGTCAAGGGTTCCGCAAAGTCTATTGTCATCAATAGTCGAGAATATGGCAAGCATTTCATCAAAGTGGAAATAAGAGAAAAATAACCCATCCTCACAGAAAATAACCTCATTTTAAGGGCAAATAGTCAAGGACCACCTGTCATCATTTTTACTATGAGGTTCCTTGCTTGTCACTCCAAAGGACAGCTTCCAGGATAAGCTAAATGACAATACGATTTAAGACGGACCAAGTTGTCATGTAACAGGGCCCTCAGCTTCGGAGCAGCAAAGATGTCACTGGACATCTTCATTAAGAGAAAATACTCCAAGGCATACCTCAGAATCAGCGAATTAAATCTTAAAAAGTCATCTCAGCTGCATCACTCTTACTGATTACCTCGTATGTGACTTTCCTAGGATTTAAACAAGAAATAATCCTACAGTCAAACTTTGAGATCTTCACAGTATCTCTTACTTTAGGATGTGCAGAAGAAAAGCATCTTTTTTTGTCGCTGTAGTAGAAGTGGTGCTAGCATGACATGAAAACTAGTCACTTGGTCTTCAGAAGAGATTCCAGGTGGTCACCTGAGAATACTGCACTATTGACTGTATTACATAAGGTTTTGCATGTAGAAATAAAAGCCCTCAGAAGTTTGTTTACTAAATCATTAGATTACAGTGATATATTTCTCAGAGAAGCTAAAAGTAGAGCACACTGAATTCTACGCTGTTAACACAAAATGGCCCAGAAACGCAAAGATACAATTTTAACTAAGGCTGCTATGGGAAGCTTACGAGTATCTAAAAAAGAAATGCTGTGTGGGTGTAGAAAGGAAACAGAAATGTCACAGGCAAAGATTAAATCCATGATCCGTATGGTTGAAAATCCTGGGCAAATTCTCAAGGCAAAAGACTCAATGCTGAAGTCCGAGTTTTCATGGACTTTAGAAGTACAAAGGATAAAGAGAGGCAGACATTTAAAATTCCTACCACAAGAGCCAAAATTACGTAGAATACTTTAAAATAGATTAAAATTCAGATCTGTGATTTTTAAAATGAGTATTTTTTAGTAGGCTGTGGAAAAGAGGATCCATTGGAGTTAATTTCAAGAAAGAAGTGAAAAAGAAAAGCAAATGTTACCTATGACTTTAAGTGATAGCCATGCGGCTCACAAAGATTCCTCCTAATGATGGAGCTTAGATGGTGTTGTTCAGTACTAGAAAAGGCGTAGATATATGAAGATGATGTTAAAGAAGTAAATAAATAGAATGAGAATTTCTAGCTGTCCAAGCAGAATTAATGATCACTAATTGTGAGAGAAGATGAAAATAAAAGAGAAAGTTATCAATCCAGGTGAAATGTCAGAGTGAAGGATGATATAATAAATAAAAAAGAGATTTCCTCCCATCCAAGAATTATAATGATTCTCTCCCCCTGGTTATATTCTTAAGTAAATACCAGCTAAATTTTCATTTTCCACCACATTTCTAGAGACCAGCTCTGTTCATGAATAGAGTACTTTTGAAATCTTTGATAAAGACTCAAAATAAACATGAAGATATTTCACCTATAATTTCTCAGAAATCATGCAACATTTGTAAGACTATCCTTAAAGTATATGTATACCATTTTACTTCTCAATGAAGAAAACTCATAAACAAACCCTATTACCACAATTCTCTTTTGTTCCTTGACTACCCAAACTGCTTCATTGAACATTAGGCAAAAAGTACTTAAATCTTAAATACTTGATATGTGAAATGTTCCAGATAAAAAATACATTCTGGTTTTTTGTTCGTTTGTTTGTTTTTGCTGCACTATTTTTTGTTTTGTTTTTTTTAACAAATTCTATAAATTTCAATTTATCCTGGTTAAAATGATGACCTTTTATAAATCTGACCATATCATATCGTATATTATATGCTTCGGTGGTTTATCGTCACCATAAAATAAATATTGAAGTACTCAGCCTCTTTTTGTCACAATCTCAGCCTATCTTCCTAGTCTCCTCTCCTACCACTGGGATCTATACCACAGCCATAACAAGTGATCTGCTGTTTCTTAATAATTCTATGTTTCCATGGAATTCTCTTGTGTCTTCCCTTAAATCCTTCAAAACACACACACACACACACACACACACACACACACACACACACACACAGAATTTCCTCCCCTATGTTCTGAAGCACCTCATGTATATCTTTATAATAGCATTTACACATTGGACTACACCTGTATTTATTTGAATATCTATTTTCCCCACTAACAATGTACTCTTTCCAGTCAGAGGCTACGTCTTATTTATCTTGCATTCTCAACACCTTGACTTGTCCTTGAGACTTACCAGTCACTCGGTAGAAATTTGATGAATGGGTGAATAATGATGTTTCTATAATTACATTAAAATTCAGGGAAACCTACCCATTATTTCTTTTATATTATTTGAAGTTTCATCTCTTGAAACAAACAAAAAGATATTACATTATAAGAACGTTACATACACTCTTGGGGTTTACTAACTTATTGCTTTGAAAAAGTCATGCACTGATATTCATGATTATTTCTAAAACTAAAAAACGTACCTTCTCCATTTTAAACTTTTGTGATGCAATTAAATTAGAACCATGATTGAGAAAAAGAAGATTATTATAGAACTTAAGAATCTAAGAACTCTCCCACCCTGCCCCCTCAAAAACATATTTTATTTATTTGCCTAATTTTTGCTAATAATATATTAAGAAATTCAATTATGTAGTTTAAAGATAAAATGCATAAAAGAATATTTAATAATGTAACTCAAAGATGGAAATGCTCTCGAATAATGAAAATAATTTGAAAAATATTCATACTTCATTTTTATGAAAGCTAAGAATTAATTTTATGCCAAATACTTCAAATTGTAATATAATAGCCCATGAAAGGAAAGATCATAAAAAATTATAATTCGAATCTATTTTAACTTCTAGAAATAGATACATTTTTCAAACGAGGACAAAGAAGACAGATCCAAATAACTTTAGTTATAAATCTGCCACTAGTATTTTATTTAAAATCTTTGCATGTGTTAATCTTCCTGGATTTATAAATTTTTAAGCATACACTTTAAAAAACATTATTATTTATAGTGTTATAATTGTTTATCATAAATTTTAAACAGAAATTTAAATTTCTCAGTACAGAAAATGTGGTTAAGGATCAGAGGGCTTAAATTCTGCTGATGATCAAGCACGTTATGAGATGACAACTTTTAAATGCTTGAGAATTTGTGAAGAGTTGGTTACAGTTTTTCATTCTGATTTTATAACTCAGCACTACAAAACAAAGTTTTTGATCATGCAAAAAAAGTTGGATTGTAGTAATAGAAGAGGAAGTCTGTTTTAGAAAAGATCTAATGTAGTAGATTTTCACTTACACATAATTGAAATCTTGATTGCATGTCACTTCCCATGCTATGAAATGAAATGCAATAAATTTTCTTTAAACTACTAGTTCACAGAATCACTGTTTTAGTAACAAAATTATTTGACTTGTAGAGAGTGGTGTCTGAATTACCATTTTAAATGCAATAAAATGCAATTATCACTTATTTGAACTTAATTCTATACTTCCTTAGTGATTCAGAGATGCTTTAGATATATTACATTCTCTCAGGTATTTTAATGTTATTTACACTTACTATAATTTATTCATTCATTTGACAAATATTACTGAACTGTCTTCCATATTTTGCTAAAATACCAACACTAATTTTAGTTGGGATTTTATGCTCCCTTAACGGGCTGGGGATCATTGGCTTTGTAAAAATGGAGCATATTTCTTCTATATCTGTCAATGCTGTTGATTTTTCTTAATTCACAGCACAAATATTTCATTAATAGCCAAAGAAATATTAACTACTGGAAAAGCTTTAATGTCTTTAATATTTATGTACTTATATATAGTCAGTCTATTATACTCAGACCCTATATTTATCTAATATGATTGCACAGCGCTTATTATGGAAATATACTATCTAGAAAAGGTAAATTTTCAAGTTATATAATTTCAATACTAAAATATTTGCCCCAAACATGTATCTTTTAATGTAGAGGAATCCAAGAAGTGAGAACAAAAAGTATATAAAAGTTTCTCATGGCCAAATTGAGAACGTTTGGGATGTTTATCAGGGAGGCAGTATTGCTTAGCAGTTAAAGCAAGTGCTATACCACCCAACAGACCTGGGTTCCTGACCTTGCTCTGTGTGACTTTGTCAAATTGCTTAATCTCTGATTCTAGTTTCTAGATCTATAGGATCAAATAACGTCTATTTTATAGGTTTGCAGTACTAAAAGAAAAGATTGAAATATATTTAGAAAACTGGATTGAACACAGAAAGCAAATAAGAAATGGTAAGGAGTAATAAGGTTATCTTCAATGCAAACAATAAGGAAATTTCCTCCACATATCCTTGGGTCATTAAAAATGGAGAAGGAGCCTTGAATGTTGGTTGGACTTAACTTATCTCCAAAGAATCAAGTATGGGAAGAGCATGGAAAGATAACTTCACAGTGGGAAACACTCCCTTTTCCAGGTGATCAGGATTAATATGACCAGCAATAAGCCACACTGAAAGCCAGTCCCCCGATACAATATGATGAGAAGGGTACTTCAGCTCTGTAGTACTCATCATAGTCTTTCATGAGAAAAACATCAGACGAATCTAAGTTGAGAGATATTCTATAAAATAGCTAATTCGTACTCCTCAAAACTGTTAAACTTATGAAAAAGAAGGAAAGATTGAAAAAGTATTAACTACCAGAGGAGATTAAGGAGACGCGATGCCTAAATACTACGTAGTACCCTGGACAGAGTCGCAGAATAGAAAAGAGGCCTTAGTGGAAAAACTAGTGAAGTCTGAATAAATTCTGGAGTTTAGTTAATAGTAATTCAGTTAAGAACAAATGGTTTCTTAGTTTTGATAAATGCACCATGGTTACATAAGATGTTAAAAGCTAGAAAATAGATGAGGGGTGTATAGGAATTGTCTACAGTATCTTTGCAACTTCTTTGTAAATCTAAATTTAAAATTATTCCAAAATTTAAAAACGTGTATTTAAAGGGAAGCCATAAAATGTAGAAACCATGTGACAATTTATCTAAAGCATGCCTACTTAAATAGTAAAGAGATACCATGAATCTCCTCAGTTTGAGAGTTTATGATTTGGAATTGATATTACCTTCATAAGTCAGGATTTAATCCACGCCTATCTAATTTAGTAAAATATCTTAATACAATGCAAAAGGAAAGAGGTAAAAACATGAGACCCAAAAAGAGTTTTAAAAGACTCCAAACGTATTACCAATTTTTACTCATAAGTAAGTGAAAGCACTTGGATGCCTCAGCATAAACACGTTTTTCTTTACGAACTGCCCAATACCCAGTAGCACTTTACAGCATATTTGCATATTTGCTGTAAAGTACTACTGGGTATTGGGCAGTTCGTAAATATGCAACAAGTCATAAAAATAATTTAAAATGCTAAATAAAAATAGATAAAAGATGAAGGCCCCCCAGAGCTGTTTTACATTGAGAAAAGAGAATGACTATATTTATTGAACAAATTAATTAGCCTGAAGTAGCACTTCTCTTTCTGAGTGCAGGTTAAAACAAAAATCAAAACCTTATGACCCTGAAATTTTTCCACAACAGATACTTTATTCAAAATCTGAACAGAGACTACTCACTGGAAGAAATCCATTACCACCTGATTCATAGCCTGGAACGTGGAGAATTCCCTTTGTATATTTTAAACAAGTTTCATACTTTGCTTCACATAGTAAGATGTGGTGCAATACTTTTGCATGGATTTACAGTTATCTCTAAAATAGTATGAGTGGTTCTCTTTACAGGCCTCTCGGGTTTGTTTTCTACAAAGTTACGCTCAACTCCCACCAGAGCTTAAAATGGGCTTTTCTTTTAGGATGCTAACAAAGATATCAACTCTCTAAGGTTAAGAGGAAATATGTCATTGCTTCCATGGACAAATGGGCACCCTGGTAACTGGAAGGACTTGGATCTTCTGAGAGTATCTCTAGAAAGAGGTTAGACTTGATTATTCACCAGGTTAACCCAACACAAAGACTGTCTCAAAGCAAGGTAGTCTTCTATGGTTAGAGGGAGTTAAGTAATAGAAAATAATTCCCTTCCCTTTCAGGTGTACTCTATTAAGTAAAATGATAGACTACTTTTTCAGGATCAAAAAAGTCTATACAAAATAAGGTGCAGAAAAAAAAAACTGTGTCAAGTGTATTTTCTTTAAAATTCTTGACATTTTAAACAAAATACATCTTAAAGTATGCACTCATACTATCTCATAATACATTCCTCTTGACATATACATCCTAATAAAATACCTGCTCAAAACTATCATTAAAAAAAAATGGTTTAAGCATGCATTCATCCAACAAATTTTTTAGGGTATCCACTATGTGCTCGACTTTGTGCAAGGCAGTAGCATTATTTTCATTCCATTAGAGCTATGTTGTCTCCATTAAGTGAGCCTACTAGAACAAATCCCTCAAATGTCCAATAACTTTCGGTGCTAAAATGTATGTTTGAATGGAGAAAAATGAAACTAGCGCTACGAGTCCTGACAACTTTGACATATTAAATGGGAACCTTAGAAATAATGTAATGAAAAGAAATCATGACATCGGAAAGCAGTCGGCCTTCGACATCGAGAGGGAAATTTAGAAATTGTGTTTATTATTGAAATGGGGACTAGCTTCCGGAAACCGAATCAAGTAATCAAAAGCACATAAGGCATAATTTGGTGGAAGTGAAGCAAGTCGGATTTTTGCCCCCTGCATTACATGAGACAAGCTCAGCCAAAGCATTCCAGCCGCGGGCTGCACAGAACCTCAGCGGAGGGAGGAGAGTTTTCTTCCTCAGGTGCAACTGATGGAAATAACCTAGACCGCACACATCATTCCACTAGGTCTTCCACAGCGTTCTGAGGTCAGACAGCACTTGAGCTGCTTGGTCACTGGGCTCCGACCCTGTGTAATGTCATGTTACACCCTTACACAGGACAAGAGCTGAGATGATTGGCACTAATATGAAAACAGATGATTTTGCCTTTCACGGTGTTCTATTTTCTCAAAGATAAACACGATGATGGATTCTTTGCTATAAATTAAATCGTTTTAAAAACAAACCCCAATGTACACTTATTCGAAGTAAAATAATTTTCAATAGAATTCGCTAATTATCTTTTTAAAAATTCTATTAGCAAACGTGTTCGGTGGAAGAAAATTATATAAATCGAACTAATATAACTCCTATCTGTAGCCCTGGAACCAGTAAATAATAGAAATAAAAGTCGAAATTTAAGATACTTGTAAATAACAGAAATAAAAGTTGAAACTTAAGAGAGCTACTTTCCTAGGCCCAGAACACTTCTAAAACACTAGGCAATTCGATGATGCTAAGTGGCTCTTCCTTTCCATCCTCCTCACTTCCCTCACCAGAGAATATCATTACCATTATTATCACTTTTATTTTCGCTAAGAGTCTGCTTTAATGACCACTCTAAACTCTCCTTCACAATCCTCTGTCTGAAATGATATCGCAGACAATGAGTTATACTCCTGGCTGCCTGGAGCCAACCAGTATATACTCATGGGAATGTACTGCTAGCCATCATGAGCTTTTAAAATGGCTATAATCCTAAAACCTACACCTAACCTAGTCTTCTGATATATTCGTGGGTGTTTCAATAAAACCTAAAAGTCCAAAAATGTTGTCCTAGGGCCCCAGAATCTCCTCTCTAAAGATTTCCCAGTTTCCTGAATAATTTCCACTGCTTGGACTAACGTTTTCACAATATTGGTGAAGGAAACACATGTGAAATTAACTGTGATACTGGTGTGAATTAACAAGTGCATGTGGGTATCAGATACTCATGGGCAGAATGATAAAAGAGCGAGAATTTAGTCATCTGCCTAGTCTGATTCAGGGTGATGGCAAATAAGAGGTGACATTTAAACTGAGCATGAAAAAATAAGAAAGATATGAGTGACTAAGGAAAGAGAAGACGGGAAAACACGAAGAAAAAGCAAAACCAAACGAGCAAGAAAATGCAGCATGATTAAGTTGGATCTTTGGAAAGATGTCATGAAAAAAAAAAATGGACACTATAAATTAAGATGAGACCAGATCTTAAAGTGCCTGAACACATCATTAAGCATTTAATATGTTGAAATCGGAGGCATTTAAGTTTTATAGAAGAGCAATAACTCCCATGACTATGTGAGAAAACATTAAAAGGAGAAAAGGCATCAGAGACTGGAGAACCAGCTATGCTGACCCACGGCAGAAACAAAAGAAAGGGATGAAGAACAGAAATATTCTAAAGATACATTGCCAGAATTTGGCAAGTAAGGAAAAGAAAGTGGAGCCCTGTCTATTTATTTTTTAGACACGGTGAAGCCATCAATCTACACGAGAAATTCAGAATAACCATAAAGGTGTCTTAAGAAGACAGGTTCGGGGCTTACCACACTCGATTCTACAGAACGAAGAGGTGGAAAAGTCCATCTAATAGAACATTCCCTTCGGAGCTCAGGAGAGTGATTGGGCTACATTTGTATATTAAGGAGTTGTAAGGAAGCAAAATTTGCCACCCCAAACACATGCCACTTGGCACCCTGATTATTTTTAAGTAAAGTTACTTGAGAAACAGCCAGGGCAAGAACACTCAGACCCTCCTGCCTGTCTCCCTGAAAGCAAGAACAAAATCTCCCATGTGAAAGGTACCCTCCCTGCACGAGGAAGTAGAGAGACATTCTTACGGCCAGTGACAGGAAATCCAAGTCCAAGAAGGGTATATAAACAAACTCTGCTTAGTTTTTTCACTAATTAGTACCCATACTTAAGTTTCTATGCCCATCAATTCTTTACACGTTTCTTGTTTCTCTATCTAAAAGTTTTTTTTAAGCTTTTTAATTCATCTGTATTTGTAACAACCTTTTGAAGCAGAATGTGACTTGAACACTACAATTTCGTTCACAAAGCCTGCTCTACCAACTTTCAAAGGGCTTTACAACACGCCTATTTTTGCTGCCCTAAAGTACTTTTAGAGTAGTACTCCAAAGTATTTTCCTTTGGAAAACAAGCTCTAGGGACAGTCTCGTCAGGTTGGTTCAGTGTGACATACTAACTTCTAGAGACTACATAAGCAGTGGATAACTACAGGGGATGGAAGGTTTTAAAAGATCTTAGCGGATGAACGTTTTAAGCGCTGTTTTTCTTTGAAAAATCATGGTATATTTTAGCATACGTCAGTGACAAAAGGTTTGGTCTAATAAGGAATCCACTTGACAGCTAGATATTGTAGGTCCACAGAGTTAACATTAGAGCACACACATCTAGCATAACCCCGTCCGTTAAAATGAGCTAACATGAAACCAGGAAGGGAAACTAGCTGTTTTGGTCATTTCTTAAGATCCCTTATCTACGAAACCTCCATATGCATGAAATTAAACTTCATTTTCTCCTGTTAATCCATCCCGTGTCAATTTAATTCTTAAACTAGCCAGAAGAACCTGGAGGGGTAGAAGAAAAAATTTTTTCCTACCTGATACAGTCATGAGCACAAAGCTCATAGCTAAGCCCTGGGCGCAGGTGGAATCAGCCGAGAAAATCCTGAGCCAATAAAAAAGGCCAATGTCAGAAATGTAATGAACTCATATATTTAATGAATGACTAGGCAAACAATCATAGAAGAAAACTGACCCCCTCCAAAAAAAAAAAAATCAAAGAAATAAAGAATGCCAAAGGTTCAATATCATAAAAGGCAAAAGTAATGAAAATGTCCCAAAGTGAATGGAAAAACATTCTAGACAAATTGAAGGTTGGCAGAAGTCATGAATTTGACTGACTTTGACAAAAGAGTTGAAATAAAGTACGAAAGAGAAAACCTAATTACAGGAGTAATGGCCAGAGGATGTGATAAGAGACAGAAACGACGAATGATGGGCTCAGATTATAGAGGAGGCAAGAGAAAAGGGGATGGAGAACAGGTTCATCAAGGAGAGACGTATGGATTTTATTTTGCTCCGTATTGGTAGGGCGCTACCTCTAACATAAATAGTAAGAAGCACAGCATGTTGAACCGATGGCACTTTTAGGATTTATACAGCTCTTTTGGAAATGTGTGATGGAAATACAGCCTTAGGTCACATATAATTATGACCAGTGACGCCCATACTGTGCTCTGTATAATAGAGACTGTTCCCACTTTCTAAAGAGATTGTAAAAGACTCTCTGGGAATCCCAATAAATTGGGCCTCTTATAGGCTATTGTCTTTTGTATCTGCCTCATTAAACACTTCCCATATGAGCACATTATTCCATTGTTCCTAAACAATAGTTAAAAATCTTAAATGGCATATTTGAACTTTAACACGTCTTGAATTAAAACTACTTTATAATTTTGTGGTTAAAAATCTTAAAACCAACTTAAAGTTTACAAATCTTTTTAAAGAAATTATAAGTTCTCATAAAATATATGTATATACATCATATATATCAATATATATAAATACATATAAAATAATAGATTTATATTAACTCTGGTGTCATGTTTCTACAAAAGTTGAGAATTTCAGTTATAGGAGATAAGTCTGGGAGAAAGCCTAATAATATTTTCGTTTATGTTTATGTCTATTATAAAGGATATTCTAATTATCTCTCTATTAAGTCCTGAAGAAAGAACAGAATCTATGTGCAGAATGAAGGAATTCAGTTAGACATAATTACAAGTATATTTTCACATTCACAAATATAAGCCTTCCAAACAAGATCTTTAAAATTACTAAGAGATGTTTATTGTCCCAGAGTGGAAGAGATTGGACACAATTACTTCCGGAGGCCCATGCTGGAATCTGTCATTTTATCTCTGCCACTTGAGTCGATTCAGGTTCTGTCTGGTTTGGAGTAAACATGGTAATGTGTGAACATACACACTTTCTGCTACTCAACTCATCTCTGTTTTCCTTCTTTCGATATGGGACTCCTGGACCTTGGCGGATCCCCTCTGCTTTATGATTTGTGACCACATTTTATCATTTCTTTCTGCCAAATAACTTTAAGAAACTAGAGCTTTCAAATAAGAGTACAGATTTCCCTTCCAAAAAAAAAAAAATGTTCGAATTGTGATGGAGAAGAAGAATACACATGCTCCTTGACTTAAAATGGGGTTGTAGCCTGATAAACCCATCATTACATTGAAAATATTGTTTAAGTCGAAAACACATTTACTATACCTAGCCTACTAGACATCAAAGCTTGGCCTAGCCGACCTTAAATGTGCTCAGAACACTTACATTAGCCTACTGTTGGGCAAAATCATCTCACTGCCACGGCCCAGTGTCACAAGAGAGTATCACGCTGCATATCACTAGCCTGAGAAAAGATCGAAAGCCGAAATTTGAAGTATGATTTCTACTGAGCGAGTATCACTTTCACACCACTGTAAAGTTGTTGAAAAATCATAAATGGAACCATCATAAGTTGGAGACTTACGTACTTGCCGGAAGCATCAAAAAATGCTTCTAAAACACTGCGCCAGGTCGGACCAGTGATTTACCTTTTCTGAGCCGCCTCTGTTTCCCCATCATCATCTTTGCTACCTCGCAGGATTAAAAGGAGAGTAAGTAAGTGAAAATTATGCATGGACTATCTGTCACTGAACTGGGCACAGAGTAAGCGCTCAGCAGATCGCCACCCTTCATTTCTCCAAGGAAGTGCAGTCATGCCCTTTCTCGAGTATTTTAACACCATGGAAGAAGTGATATTGGCTACACGTTCAGCTCATGGTATTTGACTTAATTTCAGTGCACCCCCACATACACATACACATTTGAGGTCTGGGATCTTCAGTGAAACTCAGAGACAAAGTAAAGGGAATTTTATTTTCTTAGTTGCTATTAAGAAAGGGTAGAGATATAGCCCCTCTGGGCATTAACTGTGATAATCCATCCTCACCCTAGTGACTAATGAATCTGAATAAAAGCTCCCCTAGCCCTATCCACAGCTGGCATTTAAAGACATCAAGCTGACATGCTATTCAATCCCTTCCAAGTGAACTACTGCAAGCTATTTCATTCTGAAACACATCCTTTGGAACAATCAAATTATGAATTAATCCCAAAAGACTGTAAGATTGCAAGCCACGAAATAGTACAGAAGCTTGCAATTAGGACCGTAAATAGGAGATTACAGAAGAGATGCCAGAAACTATGTTACATGATTAGCTATAACCACACTGAGAAAAACAAGTATAGATGTCCCCGAAGATAATCATGAACACAGAGCAAGTGCCAACTGTGAGGCCTCTAGCAACAGGCTATTAAGTCCTAAGAAAGCAAATCAAGACAATAATGTAATGTGTGTATTACTAACCAGTAAGCTAAGAATTTTTGGGTACATTGCAAGTGCATTTTGAAATAAATGAGAAGTCATGTGTGGCTTCCTTGCCCACTTCCTCATGTCTTTACTCACTTTAAAAGACTTTTACAGCAGTCAGCAGTGGTTAGATTTGGCTCAGAGTTCTTTAGTGATAATTTCCAAGAATTTCTGTAAATTCTCAGAGAGTTACCTAGTTTGGATTTCAAGTGTCAAGTTACACCGATGGAAATACTTGGTATTAAAGTGGGTTGTGAAGGCACACAAGAAGGTAAGTTATTTCCCCAAAGCACAATGAAAACACTTGTGAACCTAGAACCTATGAATGCTTCCCAATAACTTAAATATTCACATCAAAATTTTGGGTTCTTGATGCATCCATTATATTCACACGCTATGTCTTTATAAATGTTCACACACAACAGGGTTCTATCTATGGCTACCAGGTCCACAAGAGGGTGTTTGTTTGTTTTGTTTTGTCTGTGGGAAAAAGAAAGCTAAATTTAGTTAAAGAAAACTTTTAATTTTGTTTTATTTTTTTTTAGAAGAGCTGCTTCTAGACTTTTAGATGTTTGATAAATAAGAATGTTTTCATCAAATACATTTATGACTGTCAACATAGTCTCTAAGTTTCCAATGACATTTACAAAACCCCAAAACACACTGTTCGGTCATAGTGGACCCCTCATTCATCAATTCACACGTTAACTTCCTCATTACAAACTTATTTTTACACTATGTCCCAGACACTGTTCTAGCCTCTGAGAAACTAATATAATCCTAAAACAGCAAGATGCCTACCCTCAAATGCACTGTACTCTAGTTGGGAAGACAGATATTAACCAAAGAAACACAACATACACACAGATGGAAAATCATAAAGTATAATAAAGCACTAGGAAGAAAAAAAAAAAAAAGAATATTTTGGAAAAGACTAACATTGTTGAGTCATGGGTTTGGGATGAAGGGCATTTAGCTGAAGTCTGATAAAGAAGTAGGACTGGGGGCCCAAAAGTGGGGAGAGGACATTTCAGACAGGAAAAGATGAGACATTGGAAAGAACTGAAAAGAGGCCAGAGTGAATTATGTGATAAGGATAGGACTGCACTTGAAATCAGAATACTGCAATCATATTGCAATGGCGCCACTAGTTAACGGCATGAACAAATGAGGAGGTTGAGAAGATGTCTTCCAACTCTAAAACCCCGTGTTTTCATGAGTAATCATTACCTCTAAGACAGATAAATTGGCGTTTTACAGACAATAAAAGATCTTGCTTATTTAAAGTATTGATTTTGTATTAACTACATTTAAGATTTATTAACCAAGAACAAATAGTAAAAACATATGCATATTGTCCACCTGAAGCTGGAATTTTAAAGTGGCTTATAAAATAATAATACTGCAGCATGCAAAATAATAAACTCACTTTGAATATCTCATAATGCCTTGATCCTTTAAGATATTGTTGCTAATTGTTACTAATGCACATTATTTCTCATTCACAGTTATATATAGTGATATCACCTTATATTATCACCAAATATGAAATGAAAATGCGATTAAAAGAGAAAAACATAGACAGGAATTTTAATTCCCAGGAATTTATCACTGTCAAAAAAAAAATCATTCCCAAGGATTACAGTCTTCGGATGTGTTCATCTTTCCTTAATGTTGGCAAGATTATAACCATTAACAAAAAAAAAATGTTAAATCAATTTACTTCAACAATATCTTAGCATTTTTCAACTAAACCTCTTTGCTTTTCACTAGAATTATCAATTTCTATGAAATCTTGACAAATTAACTATTAAAGTCAACCAACCATATTTTTTAAGAGAGGAAACTGAGTTCCAGAAAGTAAAGATGACTAGTCCAAAATTGTTTTTGAGAGAAGAAATGACTTGAGTCGAGACTCATTTTCGTTGTTATAAACTTACTTCCTTCCCCATTACTTTGCCACTTCATAGCCTTTTGCTTCCTTCATGCAGCTCAGCATTAAACAATTCTCTCCTCTCTGCAATAAGACTATTTTGTTTCCGGAAATCATTAATAGTCACTAGACTGCACGTTGCCTCCTAGGCGCTTCTCTGATATTCCTTCCCCGTAAATCAAATTCTACACTCATGTGACCAAAGGTAAGATACTCCTCTTAAAACTGAGATGGGCAAATGATGGTTAAAAGGTAAATAAATGTACTAATGTATTTCAGTGCACATCCAGAAAGTTTATAAATTAAAATAACTAGCACTATTGTGCCCATCTATCACCCATCTGGAAAAAAGGCCCATCTTTGATTAAATAAAAAGAAAAAAATACTAATTTAGCCTCCTATACAAGGATATTAAAAGTTAAGTATTCGACATGCCACAAATTAATCACCATCGATGACATTTACTCACTGAGTATTTAGTTTTAAATGTTGAGTGGGAGGGTAATACTTTCAGATATTACACACAATTTTCTATATTTTCTTACACTGTCTCCCTCTAATATTTAAGGATTTCCTTCAGACTTTTTAATTTTAAGCCCTTAGGCTTGGAGAAATAGGAAGAACTCTTGCTTGAACAAAAGATCAAAAATACTGGGGGAACACAAAAGGAACAGAAAATAGACTTTCCTGCTACTCACAAATCATCTCTCTCCCAACTAGATATTGATTTTCTGCACTGAGGACAGGACCCTCAGATGAGTTTATAAAACTAGGGAACAGAAAAAAAAGAAACAAACTGAGCTGTGCTTCTCAGGGATGTGGGAAAACCCAGTATATAGACAGATGAAGCCTTACAGAGTCCCTTACAGCCCAGTGTGGTAAGGGAGTAGCCACATTAAGTCTGATACATACATCTAAAGGAGATGGATCTGAAGGGTCTCTGAGCACAGGGATGGACAAAATAGCGGCAACCTGTTTACACATCTAAGGCTGAGATAAAACAATGGATGTGTCCATAATGGATGTGGATATGTGGCCAGTAAAGACCACAGCCCCTCTCTTCCTGTCCCTATGTAACCCTTGTCCCATCTCACTGTCTCTTACCTCCCAACCTCGAATCACTGGACAAAAGAATTCTGAATCCAATGCCATTTCGTTTTTGCTCCTACAAGGAATGGAGATCCTCATTAGAAATTAAATTCAACAACAACAGAAATATTCTGTTTATGAATTGAGAGGATTAACCTCTACAAAAAAAGATTGTGCTAAATGCTAAAGGTGTAAATTAATTTAACAAACAGTTTATGTCCTTATTGGTGTTACAGTTAGGAGACGGACTACAGGCGCAACAGAGTAAACAAAAGTAGAAGTAAGTTCGGGCAGAACAAGACCAAGAAACTGTAAGATGGTTACAACTCCCTAATGAACCTCCTTTCAGGAAGAATATATGAGCTTAATGTTCAAGTCTTCGAAACTATTGTGCTATAAATGCTTTCGAATCATGTGTCTTCATTCACATTGTTGGCCCCTTGAGCCTTCTAAACGTGTCAAATCTTTAAGTTGTCTTATAGCTACACTGACTCTTTTAGATCTGCCACGTGGAGTAACTACACACTAATGAATATAAAGCAATGTATGAGACAAGCTGAAATGACAGGACTAGGAAATTTGCTTCTCTACCAAGAGTAGGTAGCTCAAGCAACCTTTCAAAACCACTATCCTTAATACGATATATTTAATTCTAAGTAGAAAAAAAATCACGATGATGCTTATCACTTGACGTAATTCACAAAGGATTTTGAAATGTCATTAAAGCCTAGCATTAAACATGAGATATATCAACAAATATTAACATAGAAATTATAATGATATTGGACTAAACAAACATGTGGGGAATAAATTTTCTGCTATTTTCTTTTCTGAATTCCAAGAAAAAGAGATCAGTAAAGAATTAAAATGATAACATGGGTGGACTCTATTGATTTAAAATCACACTCATGAAAAATGCTTTCTGTGAGGATGATCATTTTCTTAAAAAATCAGCTCACTTTGAACTCCTTATAGTTCTCTGCTTACCCAAGCTCCAGAAAAGCACAACCAATTATGTGAAATGATTACAAATGCTGTTATTTAAGGGAAAAAATCAAAGTATAAAATGTTTTTTTTAAAAAAACATATGATCTCATAAAATAATCACACAGGATAAGAAACAGGGAAAAAGGAAGGTGGCGGTCGGGGTTATATAAAATTTTATATCAGTAAAAACACATAGATGACAGATTAGATGATAGATGACAGATTAGATGATAGATATAGATAGATGATAGATAGATAGATAGATAGATAGATAGATAGATAGATAGATAGATAATAGATAGATAGATGATAGATAGATAGATGATAGATAGATAGATAGATAGATAGATAGATAGATAGATAGATAGATAGATACATTAGATACATAGATACATAGATAGATACATAGATACATAGATAGATACATAGATACATAGATAGATAGATACATATATACATACATACATACATACATACATACACACACAGACAGACAGACAGACAAAAATCAACATTGTGCAAAGAGTGTCATTTTGGGCATAAGGAAAATTTTAAACAGCAAGAATAAATAAACATTAACGTAGGACAGAGATATAATTATCAAGTCACTTTCCCTGGATATTTTTACAGAAGGACTATTTTACCATTGGTGTGGCCCCAGGGGCTGCTGGCAAGTCTACAGATAGAACACTCTGGATCCAGTGCTCACCTCTGGGTCAAGAACACCTAGCACAACATTCTCGTGTTGGAGGCTGGGTGCAAGGCAGAATAATTTCGCAGAAATGGCTGTGGTGGTGTGTGCCATAACTGTTATAAATCAATCAAATACGATTTACACTCTTAACACAATTATCTATAACACAATTAGCCCCTGAAGATGAGGTAATTCATGTCTTTCTGTTCTCTTCTATCTCCATATTCCAGGTTTAGCAAAGTTCCACACCATAGTAGCCCACCAAAAACTAGTTGTGGAATAAGATCAAGTTCAAGAGAATAAGATCCATTTTATAGTATTCCCAAAGATATTAAGGAGAAAATAAAGAAGCAAACAAGACAACTAGATATGTATAAGGAATTGCTGGGCAAACCAGGTAGTGGCAACGCTGTGTTTTGTTTAATAGCTCAATGGAAAACCAGAAATAGCAATCGCATTGCTTGTTCTTCTGACGCCTGATATTTCCCGTATCAAGAATGGCGTACAAAACCAAACTCATGCAAAGCAGGAACTCTCTATCACAACACATCATTTTTTGTTATTCAAAAACACAAACATGTAAAGTCACGCTCCTTTTAAATTATTGTCCAAATCATTAGGAAAAAATGGAATTTGAGTTTTATTGAACTACTAGAAAGCATTTTTATAAAGAATATATTGATTCAAGAGAGCATTAAACCATTCTGTTTGTGAAAATGCATTTTTATCTTTATCAGGAAATTGAAATGTGCTTACAACAGCATATATTTATTATTTTATGGTGTTTCTTGCTTGACCACATGCAACAATTTGCTGCTTAAAGCTACCACTCAGGTCCTTAATTTTGAATCATTAAATAAAACCATAAAAATATAGTTTCATAAGAAAACTTAAGAGAATAAATCAAATGAGATAATTGAAAAAATATAAATTTATCACACAGAAATTTTTCTAATGACAGTGGAGAGTAAATATTCTCTTCTCTACTTAGCAATTTGTGGGTCTACATTAAATTCGGAAACAAACTCAGTTTTGAAAACCTAGTTCTAAGACTGAGTAAAAAACTTTCCATTAAGAACACTCTCTTTCTTATAATCCTTTGCTTTAGAATTCATCTTTAAGAATTCCAAGGAGAGGAAAAATGAAACCATTCCAAAAGCACTGTAAATGTTACATTTGCCTCTAGAGAAAAAGAAATTTTTATTTGGTATGTTAACAGGTGAGTGTCCTTGAAACAGTTATTCTTTTTAGTTGACTGTGCTCTATACTGAATTACAGGTAGACCTGTACTGAGCTATTATGATGAGGATTACCACTCATAACACTCAAGATTCTCTTAAATAAGTTCTGAGTCATTTTTCTGGGTAATCCTGCGGCAGAAAAAAAAAGCTATAAATGTCAGTTACAGAGACATCTTTAGCTTTATGACTTAATATGAAAGAAATAAAGTTAAACATTTTGAAACAGGATATATACAATTAACTGATGCCTCTGCTATTCATATTTTAAGGAAAAATAACACTTTATTAAAGATTACTATTCATTGAACAATTCTACAAGAAATCTTTCCACTGACCATCTGTGCAAACACTGTATTTAATTTCTGAGATATTTAAAAAGAGATCCGTGTAGTTAGCTCCCGGTTGCCATGGAATTAAGAAAAACATTATAGTTCCAAATATCATCCTGAGTCAGATTCATCTTGATAATCTTTTTTGCGTGAACTTTTTTCTTAATCTACTTCCCAAAGAATATTTGGTGGCAGGCATCTTTCACCTACGTACATATTTGCATGAAGACTAAGAGTTAGATTGTAAGAATGTTTATGCATCAAATAATAAAGACGCTAAATAATATGGTTAAAAACGTCATGAAGTTCTTCCTGTAATGGACCTTTATGGCTTTCTCATTAACGTTTGAACAATGATTCTCTTATCTTTTATTCTGGACTAATTTTTTTCTATCTTGCTTCCTGTTTATCCCCAAGCATCAAATAAAACCCATAATGACTATCTATCATTCAGTTTTCTCTATGTAAGTCAAAAGTCCTTTTTTATCTGTGGTCCCACCATTGCCAGAATAGATGATGCTATTAATTTTGTTATTGCAGACACAGGTGAATCAGCTCTCATATCTTCCAAGAATTCGGATGAGCCCCCAACTGAACTTCTGGTAAAGGTAAATTCAATGTACAGGAAGCTTCATGTCAATGATATTACAGGTCACACTTAGGATGTTCTGCTAGAACTTTACAGAAAGTACTTTCCTCAAGCAATTGTACCTCAGATAGTAAAAACAAATGAAACACCTATCAATTACATTCTTTACACTGACCGTAGCTAAGCTCGGGAAAAGAAAGGGTTATTTACATAAGAAGTTCTTACTCTAATACTGCTCACAGTAGTTTCCTCCTTCTCTATGCTGAACTCGAGGTAGGTTCATGTTAAAGAGGCAGATATTTTACACAAGAAAAGTAATTTTTTACACTAGAAAAATGTTGACATATGGGGTAAGCCCTGCATGAGTCACGTGGCCTCTACCGATCCACAAACTCCATGACTCTATGTTGGAACAGTGAACCGGCTGAGACAGCTCAGAACATCTCTGAAGATGTACTTACGCCCTCAACACTGAGGATGCCTTGTCTTAGTCTGGGAAACTCAAGCAAACTAGTAAACTGTAGATTTCCAAACAACCACGTATGGATTTGCAGTGGCTCTCATTCAACCATGTGACCTACTAAGCAATTAGGACCTGTCCTCAATGACTTTCCTAATACCTAAGTTGAGAACAGGCTGGGCCAAAAGTGTAGATCCTCTGCAGGGTAAACTCATGCTTCCCAGATATGTTTCAGAAACATGGGAACAAAGGTCGCGGGACAGGCCAGGCAGAACAGTGAAGTGGGTATGCCTCTTCAGGCCTCCGAGTTCCTCTTCTACTTTCTTTTCTGTCTCTCAAGTACCAATATCACCAACTTTAAATATCTACTAAGCTTAATAAGTTTATGCTCCAAACTCACGTGTATTGTGAAGCAAACAAAACCATGAATTCAATGAGGGCATCATCCTCCCCAAAAGCCTCTCTCCCTAGATTGCCCAAATCAGTGGATGAAATTAACTCTATCTAGCCACCCATTCCAGCCACCTGCACGACTTTCTCTTGTTCAATGATCAAGGCCTGACAATTCGTTCTCACAAATGATTCTGAAATCCACCACTTTGTCTATATAGCTAATCCGTCTGATCTTCATTATCTTTTGCCTGAAAAACAAAACAGTTTCCCCAGCTTCAACTCCATGCATTTTAATCCATTCTCTATTCGGATACCAGAGGAACAAATCAAACCTCAAAACTCTCCTGCGTAAAATCCTTCATTGCTTCAAAGATACAGTTAAAATCCGTCGGCTTCTGCAGAGAATCCTTCGTTTATGCTCATTCGGCATGTTTTGCTGTCTTCTCTATCCCAAATTGTTCCATGGTATTCTCTAGTCTCTATCAGAACGGATAATTTCTTTCATCATGACTTCTGTAAAAACTAGAGAATAATATACTCCCAGTCAAGGTCAGACCTTAAGATGGAGTGTTTATCATCGCCACTTGTCTACAGGGTTAATTATCTTTGATCTTATCTGCGAGCACGCCAGATCTATGCTGAAACTAATCTGAATGATCTCATGCATCACACTTCTCTAGGGGAAGTCACGTGAGAATATGTGTCCCCCTCTCCACACCACCCAAGGGCGAGAGTGAAGGATTTCACTGTTTACTTAAAGTTTTCTCATGACTCTGTATAATTTCTTGTTGTACTTGTAAACATCACCTGCACTGTGGGCAACGGTGGTTTTGCCAGTCAGTTTTGACATAAGCACCCACTGGGATGAGCCAGATTTTAACCCTGGAGAAATCCAATCAAACGAAAATCAAACTAATGAATGATATATGTTAGAAAATTCATCATATTCTAGAGACTACATGATTGTTATGTAATTGTTAAGCCATATAAAATTTTAAGTAAGTTTTTGTTAGTCCTTTCTTAGTAATTTATTAATTTGGTCCTTGCCATCACATCTTTTTCTTTACCGGTTTCTATTACTTCTTATTTGATATTTAACGTATATTGGATCCTTACTGTATCACAGATGCAATGCTCACTACATTTCTAATGCAATGGCTTTTATTCTACTACACAAAGTAAAATTAATCTCTCGGATCCTTTCCCCTTAGCTTAACCAAAAAAATGTTGGAAAATTTATATTTTTTATTACTTGCAAAAAAAACTCATCTATGTGACGAACCAACGACTTTCAGAAATTATTTTAAGTTACTTGCCAAGTAAATATCAGATAGGGTACGTGGATAAAACACAGGAAAGTTATTCCACTGCCTACTCAAGTATGGCAGAATGCTGAGCGAGTCGGCCAAGCAAGCTACATTTTATGCACTAAGCACCAAGATTGTCAACGCGCCATAAAACACTTCAGATCCCATTAAAACCAAGCGAACGATGCCAATAAGAGCATCTAAAGCCAACCTTAGCTTTCTTCTGTATTGGGTTAATTTAACCTGAAAAAAAAATTACACAGACCTTTAACTTTCAATTACAATGCTGTCTTGTGGAAAATATTGAAGCAATGAAAAAAGACTTTTTAACATATTGATACAATTGTTAGCAAGCCAGTATGGAGACATGGCAGGTATATGAGAACTTCATACACTAATAGGCAATGTTTAGATCAAAGTTCCCTAATTCTACAAGAGAAAAATCTCTCTCGTAAGATGTAAAACTGTTCCAAACCATTAGAATTCAGCCAACTCTATTGTCATAAGACAGGGAGCTAGACACACCAATGTGTCGTCAGATTTCAGCAAGGGAAAAAACATACGGAGACAAACTTATCTAGTCCCTGAATTAATAGTCCATTTGCAGATGATTTAGAATTTCCTCTCTCTGATCGAGGCCACCTTCTAACCTATATCAGAAAGCTGAAGTTTTTCAGTGGACTCAGAAAATCTTTTTTTTTATATCATTTGTATTCATTTTTTTCTTTGATGTAATTTATTGCGATGACATTGGTTAATAAAAATATATCAGTTTCAGGTGTACCATTCTATAACACATCATCTAACCTCAGGAAATCTTATTCATTACAAGGTATCTGGCTGGTGTACTAGGAGGTATTAGGAGACTGTTAGTCATATGATATCCATATGAATCATAACTAGGTCATACCCAGTCATAACCTACTTATACTATATTAATAACAAACTCTTTGAAACATAAGCTATCAAAAGAATCAGCTAAGTATAATTATTTTAGAAATGAGTAAATGGTATTATAGTGGTTATATAACTTGACGTGCAGAGTAGAGATTATGAATGCAGAATCTGTAGCCAGACAGGATGAGTCCAAGTCTAGCTCCTTCACTTTCTAACTGTAAAACTTTGAGCAAATTATTTAATCCCTGCCTCAGTTTCCTAACCTGTATATCAGAAGTGATAATAATACTTATCTTAATGAGTTGTTGTGTGAACTGAGCTAAAAACATGCAGAGTGATCAGTGAACGCTCAAACATGTTAGCGATTATTATTATTCGAGGCCATCAACTCATCGGTGGTAGAGTCAGAACTAGAAGTCAGGTCTACCAACTCTGGGGCCAAACAGCCTCCCAGCCCTACCATGTCATACCCAAGGTAGAAATGACTTCAGTATTTGGGGAAGGGGATGTAGGTAAAATAAAGGATGATCAGGTCACACGAACAACTACTTTTTTAGACAATAAAAGACTTTTGCTCACTAGTTAGTGTTCAGATCTCAGCTGGCTCATTTTTAGGGAGCAAGAAATTCATAAGGGGTTTAGGAGAGAGAGATGGAAAAGGAGAGAAAATAACAAGTTTTGTTTAAATATTAGTAAGAATATTGTTTTAAAAAATAAATAATAAAAAACAACAAAATCTGCCTAAAATATTTTTTAACTATCCAAGTTCTACACTTCCTGTCCATCTTTTAAAGCGCCAATAACAAAAAACAGTTGCTAGAGGAAGTGAAAGATACACATTTCTAAGAGAACCAAAGAATATCTTTTTGTTGGAAAAAATACTTATTTTATGCTAAGAGTTGTTCTAATATTGCCTTGATCACTACACTTTCTTTCTAGTGGATAATGTCCTGAAGATATTTTTCTTATAAATACTATTTTCTGTGAAAAGCAATATAAGTAAATTAAGTTTCTACTCTGAGATAAGGAACTAAATCTACTCCAAACCACATCATGTGCAAATTATTATTAACCTGCTTACTGATTTTCTATTGTTCTTTGTTCTATTGTTCAAAACTCATCTCTTCCACTTAGAGAACGTGTCAGTTAAGTTCAGCTGTATGATGCAATGAAACCCAGAATAAATAAGACATTTCATTCCTCCTATATTAAAAATTTAAAAAGCCTTAACATAGAGTATTCATGGCCAATAGGGTAGTTCTTCGAAGTTGTACTCAGACCCTGGTTCCTCCCAGCTCACCTCACAGCCATTTGTGGAGAATGACCCTTTTCTCCATGGTCCAGGATGGCAGCTAGACTTGCAACTGTAACATCCATGAATCAAGCAGGAGGATGAAAAAGGAGAAGAGCTTCCTTAAACACTTCATATATATTCGCTCTCATTTCATTGACAAGAACCTAGTCACTTGGTCACTCCTTTGAACAAGCTTTTACCCTAGAACAGTAGAGTGAATACTAGGACACAACCAGCAGACTCTGACTCAGGAAGAAAATCAAACAATGTAGAATAGGAAAGCCTGTTGCAGGTGGGCAGGATTTCAGTTGTACTGATTCTGACCAGGAAGAACAATGGACCGAAGAATGAGAGCCTCAGTAAAGGCTGTGAGTAGGTGTGAGATGTGGATTAAGTGAACTGTGTTTTGATTCTCTGTTCATTTGTACCTTTCTGGTAAGGCAATTGTAGTCTAGCTAAAAAATAATTTTCAGCTTTAACACCCAGCTGATAACATGCCCAGACCCAGCTCTGTGCAATTTGGGATTGTTTTCGTCTAGAATCAAGGACTCCAACATGATTCCATGTTCTTAGTTTAAATACATAGTTACTATTGACAGAAACAAATTGTACTTTACTTTTAGCTCCAGAAAGAGGAAAAATTCAAGGTCTTGAGAGGCATTGTAGTGTAAGTGTTACAAGTGCAAACTCAAGAGCCTGATTGCTTGAATTTCAACCCCGGTTCCTCTAGGAAGGTATGAGTTTTCCCAGGTTCCTCATCTACAAAAATGAAGATAATAACAAAATCTACTTGAATGTGGTGTAAAGATTATATGAGTTTATAGATGTAAAACATTTATAATAGGACCTTGCACATAATTATTTTTTGTGTATCTTATCGACTATAAACTTATATTCTGGAAAAAAACAAACAAATAAAAAACTGTGTGTTATAACCTGCAATTATGGGGTTGATGGCCATAGAGTAAAAAAACAGAGCCTGAAGAAGTGTTTGATGTTAACGGGGTAGATTATGATTTTGTCATATTCAATCTGGAATTGATTTCCCCTCCTGAAGTTAGGTACCATTCAATCTTCATACTACCAGGACATAATTCGGAAAGAGTTAAGAGAAAATGATTGGATATTATGTCGAAGGAGACAGAGATCGATGTCAGAGAGTAACAGCACCTACAAAGAAAGAGGAAACATTACAGACAAAAGAGGCAGGCATTTTTTTAAATGTGGTAAATACGGAAGGAACTGCTGCACATTTCATACAATGGGGAACAAGGATAGTTGGGTCTATAGAAATATATTTGAATGGTGACTATGTAAAGCATAACCCTTGAGGACTTTCACTGTCTGTGGATTTTATTCAGCTATCATTGAAAGCCTTGAAGCAGGATGAAAGGTGTGTAAGGTGATGAAGACAAGGTTGACAGATCTTGCAGAACCTGGATTACAAAGGACTGCCCCTACATTTCACTTAGCCACGAAAGTGCTTTTTTATAGAATGGAAACGTAATACTAAAACTCGAATCTATATCATTTGTAACGTGCTTACATCAGGACATATATGGCTTTCCTTCTTAATTATATAATTTTCGGTTCATATTGTGACTTGATCATACTCATCTTACTTGGCTGTCATCATGAAGGACAGAGTTCAAGAACCTTTCCGGGTTTCGTTCTGAACACCTGAACTGGGTGTATTCCAAAAGACAATTACATGTTGCTGACGCCCACGGCAAGCAAACAGAAGGTGCCTTCACGTGGCTGATTCACTTGCTACCTGTGCTACGTACAATATTTCTTCTATGGAAAAGTGAGAAAAAATTATTTTAATAAAAAACATTTTCTTTAGTAAACCCGTGTATAGTAGAAATGTCTTTAAAACCATCATCGATAGGGCTCTTTTATATAAGGATATGAAAATGTCATATTCTTAAAGTTTTACCCTACATTTTACCTCTTTAGTCCAGATAATTTACCTGAAGAGGAACACAAAGACATAGATGAGATAATAAATAGTCTTGGTAAATGACTTATATTAGATTAGGGCAATACCTGGGTCATATTTATATCTTGAATGAGACTAGCAAAATAATATGCAAAACTTCCTGCATATTTTTAAAACAATCTCATCGGCCAAGACAATCTCAATCATATGCTTTTCACACATTCATGCGTCTAATTGTGAATCACTAAAGCGAATTTTCTATTCAGTAAATACTGGCATCGATTTTATGCCGGGCACTCCCGTAGACACTAGAGAAATAACAGAAACCAAAACAATGTTCCTACCCGATGGACTTTACATGCTACTTAATTCATCTAGAAATCATGAAAATTTTCTAATGAGCTAGAATTCACTCCTTAGGGAATAAATTTCAGAATTCTCTGCCAGATGATAATATTGCCCAAACTCTCTAACACGAGGAAAAGCCTAGTAGAGTACTTAGAAGCGGGAACTGCTACTCCTCAAATGATGAGAAGTAATAGGCAAGATGAGTCCCTTCTCCTAACACCAAAGTCAAAGAGGCTCCACAGCTCCGAAAGAAACAAAGTTGTCCTCATGTCCCAGTCTCTACACGCAAACTGAGAGCCACCAATGCGCACTGGGTTATCCCCACATTTGGGGAACCGAAGCTGTTACCAACCATTCCAACTATACTTATATTTGTTGAAAAATATAAATCGTAGCTTTGCCAGGGGTGGCCCTGATAATCCAGTTACGTTAAAACAATTTCGAATGTTATTTACAGACACACAAAAGCACGTTCATTAAAATTGTATAATTTTTGTGTCCATAGAGAAGCTGCTTGAAAGCCTGAGATATTTAGTGCCCTTCTGATGAAAACATGTTTTAAATAATTTTTATTAAACCTTTTTATATCACTAGTTAATATTTCTTTTATCCGTTTTATTTAAGAAATAATAACATTTCCTTTCCTAAGTGAACAGTGTTACCTGTTATTATGGTCTTAGAGATTTTACTGGTGGCAAAGAAATAGGAAAGTAAACAGTAGGCCATTCAATAAGTTAACATATAAAAAACAGGACAAATGCAAGATCTAATGGTGAGTAATTAAGGTCTTGTGAAAGAAAGAGGAGGAAAATGGGTGCATTATTTTTTTAAATGCTTTACAAAGCAACCTGCTAAAACACAAGATTTTGAAGAGGGAACAAAAGCACACACTCCTCTGATTCTGTACTCCTCATTTGTGGAATTGGATTTTAGGTCTTTAAATTCTCTTGTTGGGCCTTTTATGTATTACATGCATATATGCATGTTTTTTGGGGGGTTTTTTTTCCGTTTGGTTTTTTTTTTTTAGGTATTATTACCAGACTATTAAAACGCCATAGGAGGGCAGGTCTGTTCTTTCTCTTTAAAATTGTGGGCCCTTAACAGGTCACTTTATAAAGCATTTGGATGCTTTAACTTATCCCGTTTTTCTTCTATTTTTGTCACACTGTAGAGAAGCAAAATTTGCCACCCCAGTCTCTCTGGCATGAAAATTATTTTATTTTTAAGAAACACAAGACTTAGGAAGAACCTCTGACCTTCTCTTACTGCCTAAAAGAACTTAGTGGGCCTGTTTCAGGAAGGGTGCTATCACCACAGAAAACCATAAAAAAATATGAACTAGGTATGCTGGGGAACTCAGCAAGGCGGGGAGATCAGAGTCCACTCTTTGTCCCAATGGTTCTGAGTGGCTCAGAAAATATTTGTTTACCAAACGTTTGCTTTTTTCATCTCCATATGAATTGTATTCCTCCACTTCGAAGTCCTAAAACACTACCATCTTCTCCTTAGCTCAGATGGCATATATCAAATAGAAACTTCAACTACCTGATTGTCCTGGGGCCCCCAAATTCTTATGGAACCTCTGTGTGTATATATGTAATTGAATTTGGTTTTTTTCTTTTCCTGTCAATCTGCCTCATGTCAATTTAATTCTTAAACCAGCCAGAAGAACCTAGGAAGGTATAGGGGAAACTTCTTTACACTGACACATTTGTGTGTGTGTGTGTGTGTGTGTGTGTGATTATAAGTTTGTGTGTATATACACATATATTTCCATATATATACATACATATATAATTTACAATTCTCAGGATAAATTTTATGTAGAATAATAAAGACAAAATCTCTGAATACTTCTCTCAGTCATCTCAACCTCATTATCACCTCTTTGATCATATTTATACTCGAGTTTATCTTTACCTTTATTATGTAAAATTCCAAGCATGTACAATAGCAGAGAAGACAATATAATAAATTGCCATGTGCCTATCATTAAGAAATTATTTAAATAAATACGCAGGTGGTCCTATTTCCAGTATTTTTGTTCCTTAGAAATATGCCAAGATCCACATGGTTTCAATTCATCTCCCACCTAGATTTCCCCTTACCTCTGTCTTTCTTTTCTACTTTTTATTCTTCCCCTTCCAACTTATTCTTTCTCTTCTTCTGTCTGTTCCTACTAAGGCTGTGACAAATTAAAGTCATAGGAATGCAAACGGAAAGAGAAGACAGAATGATGGGCTAGAGCATGCCTCAGCCGTAGTGCCTACATTTGTGACTTTCAGGACACCAAGAGCTGACACGGTACCCAGGCATGAACATGGCTATTGTTCTAGTTTCCAGGTCCTCTGCCACTCCTGTTTAACCTGCCAAAGGCTGTTATCGAAAGCAATAATTGAAAGGTGGCTTTTAGAAAAATGATTATTCCTATTCACACCTTAGTATACAGGTCGCCTTTCTGTTAAGATTTGCTCCACAAAGAGGACTCTGAGAAGACAGGACATTGCACTGGGGATGGGAGTAAGGAACAAAGCCAGGTGGTATGGCTGCGGGCAGCACTGTGGACGACAGGAAGTGACCGGGTTCCGTGCACTAGGGTGAGTCCTGGGGGTAAGAGGTAGGTGACGGCTGGGTTCCGGGATGCAGAAAAGAAGACCGGCTTTACTGCGTTTCGAAACTGACTGTACAGTTGGCCTTGAGCACAGGAAAGAAAAGCCCTGATTTCAGCACCATGGAACTTAGCGCAATTAGTACCACGCTTGAACTGCATCTTGATTAACTGGGCATCTGTGAGACAGTCTGGATACCAGAGCATCACCATAAGATCACAGTTTTGAGTGAGAGGTTCTGCAAGCTGATTTAGAAAGAAAACACTAATATAATCAGTTGGCTGGGAGCGGCCTATATTAAAATGTACTTTCGTTATTGCTAATTTTGGGATGGGATCGTGGCATCGCGGGTACAGCTGTTTAATGGTCCTTGTATTTCAAAATATATAGTAAAAATGTACAAGGGAAATGAAATATCCAGGACTTGCTTCAACATAATCTGGGAGAACGGGAGGAACGCGGAAGAATGATGAAGCAAGACTCGCCGTGAGTTGATCATCACTGAAGGTGGACGATAGAAACGTGGGGGGTTCTCCCCCTCCGTCTCTGCTATGGCACGGGTTTCAGATTTTAGATAATAAAGATAAGATGTCATGAAAACGTTGTTGTAAAATGGTGCATATACGCATGCATACATACATATTCTCTTCCAATCCTCAAATAGGCACGCTTAGTATACTATATAGTGTTTTCAAGAGAAACCTTTTTCTACTTAAAACGAGTAGTTATACAGAAAGATCAGCGATTTGTTCAAAGGGAATTACTTGCATTCACTGAACTGAGAGACAACGTTGGTATCAAACTCATGAATATAAAATGCTGAGTGAGGAGGAAGTTTCGCCACTGTGAAAGGGAAAAGTTTCTAACTGGACCACCAAAGGGATGGAAAGTCCTGTATTCTTGACAGATGAGAGACTAAATAAGCAAATTGACTATTCTGAAAACTGGCAATAGCCCGAAGGACAGCACGTATTGGGTAGGAATGTTTAGTAAACAGCAGAAACGGTGTTATAATAGTAATGCTGGTATTTGGTTGAGTCAAAAAGAATGGAAATATTAACCAGAAAGGATTTGGCCTTTGGGGCTATGTACAGGATACGCAAAATCCACTGTAAAATAAACAACCAGCCTCAAAGGACCTAGGGGTCCCTACCGTCATTTTTTCATGCAAATCAGTTTCCTTACTCCATTTATTTTATAACACATAGCAAGGGTTATAGGAAGTTTGTCTTTATTTCCTTCCCTTTAAAGCAAATATTCATTTATTTAAATAATGCATATTAGAGGCAGCAACCAATCATTTGAAGAACACCCTCTTCACAGTACGTGTTGCTTACATTAAATATACATTTGTTTTAAGGATAAAATTTGTGAATATTATCAGTATGAGGGTTACTTTCTTCTCCCTCTTTTTTGTAGGTGTGGCAGGCAACCTTTCAAAGGTTACCACCAGGTTGCAAAGCCTTGTTCTTCTGTTCTTGCTGAGATTACAAGCAAAGTATGTGTCCCATCGCGGGAAAGGGGTACAAATAAGGCTGGCTTTGTGTAAAAATCCTTGCCTCCTATAAGTTATTTAGACGATTTATATTAACTGGCTTTTAATGGAGAATTCTGTCCATTACTCTTTCACACCAGAGTGAGAATCAAATAATGTTCAAAAATATAAGAAAGAAAGAAAAAAGAAAGAAAGAAAGAAAGAAAGGAAGGAAGGAAGGAAGGAAGGAAGGAAGGAAGGAAGGAAGGAAGGAAGGAAGGAAGGAAGGAAAAGAGGGAGGGAGAGAAGAAAGGAGGAAGATAAAACCATGGAAGGGTAATTTGGTACTAAGCACAAGAACAGTCCTCACTGACGTGTGTGTGTGTGTGTGTGTGTTTGTGTGTTACTGTGGTTATTACTGTCATTTTATTGCTGCTGCTCAGTATCTTGAATATTAAAATGAAGGGATCATCTTCACTGACAAAATCTGATTATGTGTATTTCATTTTCTATGTCAACACTGTCTTCCATTACTTGGGTGACAGAGAGAGACCAAGTTATAAAAAGCCCGCTTACTGAGAATCTAGAAAGGAAACTAGCTCTAATGGACTAGTATAGAAATGAATGTGGAGTCTGCGAACTATTTCTCTTCCTTTTGCAGCTACTTAACTAATGATTCTGGCAAAATCTAACCTCTCTGTTCATTGGCACACTTACAAAACAGGTCTAAAAATAATAAGGACGTTGGTTCGCAATCTCAGAAGTTCCCTTGGTGAAATATTCAAAACTGGCCCCCGTACCAGGAGAGAGAAAATTAAGAGGCAGAGCACTCCAGACTGGCAGGTGACAGATTTAGTAAACCAGGGGACTTACACATGAGGCTTGTCTTGAGCAGCCGTAAGAATAGTAGATCTCTGCACCCACCTGTCAGAATCTTAAAAGTTTATGTATTTATAAGGCCTTACCAGGGTTCAGGCACTTATTCAGTGTAGATGGTCTCTCAACACCACACCACTCTCTCAAGGCTTCATCCCTGCACCCCCTCCGGCTGTGGGAAGAGCAGGTGGGAGGTACCCCCCAAAGACAGGGGACCGGTAAAGACGGGTCCCGTTGCCAGGGCCCAGCTCTTGGGTCGACCGCTGGTCACAACCTTTCAAAGACCTTCACAATATCCTGAACTACCCTACCCAGGCACTACAAATTAAGGAAACTGAAGTTCAAACTAAAGCAGTCTTTTGCTCTCTGTATTTATAAGTTTCATTCTTCATCACCGAAGTCAATTCATGGACCCATTACTTAGTTTTCCCCTTTGGCAATGAGTAATTAAGAAGTTTCCATGGGCCGAGCACCATGCTAGGTACTAAATCTATAATCAATAAGCCACAGCTTTAAATTATTTCTGGGATTCATACATCATGCAGATGTCATGCTGCTCACTATTCTACTTTGAACAATTATAAATATTAACATTAGAACCTGGCTTCCCTACGGTTTTATTTTCACCTGCTGCCATTTTTTCCAAGTTTTTCATTTTCCTCATTTTTGCCAATGCTAAAGTGTTCCTGAGTTCCAAAACCTGATAACATGCTGCAAATATCGGAAGCTCTATGAAGAGTTTCATAAGAATATACTAAAATCTATTTTACTAATTCTCACAATAAAAAACATTCACAATTCCTTTATTAGTAATTAAACAAATAGGGTCAGATATTTATACGAAGAGCATTTTTACCAATAACATGAATTTCATCCGGCCAATGGACTCATTGATCGATGCAGAGACAAACTCGCCATTATGGTCAAGAGCTCAGACGGCCAATGTGCAGTCTCTTGGGTATCAAAGCTGAGACTTCGTTCTCATTAGTTCTGAGTAAATGAGCTAAGCAGACCTAAACAGATAACGCCCTAGATATAGCAGGATATAGAAAATGAGTCTCTGAGGAATTGAGCTCAGGTAATAAAAGAGGCAAAAGAAATATTGGGATAACTAAAATGTTATATTCTATAAATGTATAGAAGTCAAATGCTTTTGAATAGTGAGTCATTGCCATGGGGAAAAACTTTCCTCATATTGTTAAACAGTAAATATGTTTTATGATTCTCATGAGTGTATATATATATATATATATGTATGTATGTTTATATATATATTCACATACATATGTATATAAATGGCATTATTCACATACACTTAGTCTTTAAAGAACACATCTAATAGCTAGGCCAGAAGGGCCTGGAGACCTGGTTCTCATCTTTTGCTTCTTGGTATCTCTGGTACCAAGTAACTAATGGTCCTGACAAATTCTGATATGCCCATGCCTGTAATTATATGTACATACGCTCAGGTATAAACAGTCAGACTTGTAAAATGCTTAATCTCTTCACTGCAGAGATGTGCTGAATCACTTAAAAAGATGGCTTCGCTGGGCAGCTCTTGGCTTCAGTACCTGGCACTAGGGTTAGTAATTTGTTGAATGAATGACTACAGTTTCAAAAGAGCTGTATATGCAGTAGTCATTGTCATAATGCCTAAATGAGTCAGGGCTCTCCCTCTTGACAAGGGTTTAAGATAAAAATGCAACAGTAAATAAAAAATTTTTAAATATTTGTTTTCTAAAAGTGTCGTTTCTTAAACTCATATACCAGCATTCAAATTTCCATACTAAATTTTTTTTAAAAGTTCATTCTGTCCTGATGTTCACCACTGGGATTATCCTCCAGGTGAGTGTGCTAGGGAGACGTGGACCTTGGCTTTTTCTTACAGACGTTTCTCGTGGTCCTTGAACTGAGTCTGGCACATACGTGTCTTTCCAAATGCTTCTGAACGAGAGCCACCACCGATGACTTACGCAGCCGAGAAACGGCCCACACAGCTGCAATGCTGAAGAAGCAGGTGAAGTTTTTTCTTTGCCAGAAACAAACGTCCCCTTTAGGCAACGGGGCCAGATGTCGCCTTCTATCCTTTCAGCCTTCCAAGGGGCCTGCGGTACCTCCTGTGTCATCCTGATCAATGATGTTGAATTAATCCCCTCACCTAGTCTTAGCTATTTTTATTTTCTTTTAATTTATCATGCTGATAAAAGGCAGTTTATCCCATTTCCCAGAGTGGGCTGATTATTTAGTTCTTATATTTCCACTGTGTCACCATTTCTCTTGGAAGAATCAAAACATATTCCTAATCTTAGTCTCCAAAATGAAATGTATGATGAAATTCTTAATAGCTGTTTAATGAAGAGCAGTACTAAGAAAATTGTTAATTATGAGTTCTGTAGTCACTAAGGAGTTTTGGTACTTCAAGGACATCAATTCAGAGACAGTGGGGCAAACTGGAAGCAAACGCCAACATGCTAGAAGGAACGAAATGAAAAAATATGTATTTCGGAGCTAATTAGGCGAATAGAAAAATGTCTGTATTCATGACATTTAATACTATTCTATATATTTATTTGGTCAGTACACAGCATTTAAGTTAGCTGTATCCCTAATCCTATCAGACTTTTAAAATTTTATTTCAAGAAGGGAGGGCAGGTAAAATGAAATAATAAACTAAATGAAAAAGAACTGAACACTTGTCTGTTGGGGTGGAGGAATGGCAGTTGGATATTTCCACAATTTTCTAGAAGCAGGTAGAAGAGGGAGAGGTAAAAATCTAGACATTCTGTCTAATAATTGGCATTAGAGAATATGCCTGACTTTTTTTACAGAAGATCAGCCTTGCTGAAAAGTACAGAGCTTATCCAGCAGCCCAGACTGCATTTCAGTCAGTGCTGATTTACAAACTGTCTCTTTATTTGGGGGAAAGAAGGAAAGAAAGGAGAGTCCATACTCTCCTTGCAATAAGAAATGAGGAAAAGAGGAATAATCTTCATTTAATGAAAACATTTACTTATAGGAAAAAGAGTCTTTTGCTTTTTACACTAAAATTCGGATCTGTCTAATCTCAACTTATTTTGAGTTTCATGGTGCATTTCCATGATCTGAAGGAGCCAAAGATGCAGATTTATGATAGCTTGTTTATAAGGAGACATTGCTCTCCTTGGGTGCTCACAAAGGATCCTAATGTAATAGAAAAGAATGTATCGATACCCTTCTGAGAAGACTTACAGCGTGATCTGAGAGACATGGAGCTCTAAGCACCATGGGGTGTTATATAACAATATCATTTCTAGAAAAAAGCAAAACTATGGTCAAAAAATGTATTAATAATATAATAGCAACAAGCAAGCATTATGAAACAAAGCAGGAGATACAATTCTTACCTAAGCAAATATATAATCTCTTCGTCTTTAGTCATATGTGACCGTGGGAGGAGACGTTTGGCCAATTCACGCATACGTTCAAAAATTATTTATTGAGACACTACAGTACCTCATGTGCCCTTCCAGATACTGGAGATATCACAGAGAAGAAGCCAGACAACCTTCGTGTCTTACAGCTTCTTACAGTCTACTGAGGACAATTCGTTTATGGGCAACGAAACCTCCTTTGAGGTTCCAACAAGGTAAAGCTTTTGTACATCTAAAGATATTCCAGCTGGAAGAGTTTTAATCTTCCTGACACACAGGGACAGGACCGATGCACTCAGGATGGAGTGGAATAATGGTGGGGGAGAAAAGGGAGGCCCTCTCCCTGTCAGAGGTGTTGGATCGATCCTGGCAATAACCCTCCGGTCAGTCAACCACAACAGATCTGCCCCCGCCCCCCACCAGCGAGGTCGCATGTAACTTCTTGTTATGTAATTAATGTATGTCCTCGAAACACTATCCTGGTGACTGGAGTTAACTGTACTTCTCGAAATGCCAGCTAGACTATGAACTATAAGAATATTTCGTGTTGCCACTCCTGAACAGAAACGAAATTTGAAGAAAGTTATAAGACCTCTGCACGTTCATTCTCCTCATCTCCAACAGCATTATTAAAATAAAGCATAAAGTTAATGTCAAACTGTCAGCCACTCAACATCTCCCAGCTGTTTTTTCAAATTTTATCTATCAATCTATCTACCTATCTATTTATTTATCTATTTATCTATTTATTTATCTATCTATCTATCTATCTATGACATTGGTTAACGAAATCCAGTAAGTTTCAGCTGTACAATTCAACAGTAAGGTGTATATATATTGCATTGCTTGTTCCTCTCCCATAGTTAGATTTCTTTCTGTCACCACATATTTTTTGAAGCATCCTTTTTTCACTAACAATCTCATTCGGAACTATGAATCTTTATATAAAGTCTGGTCGTACTTTTTCTTCCTATATCCTCTTTAGAGTATTTCTTTTTCAGTCTTTGTCTAATATTATAGCTTTTACGTCCTTTTCTAAGAATGATTCTGGATTTAATAAAATGTTAAAGAGTAAGGGTTTTCCTAAGATTTCAAACACTCTGTAATTTCTAGAACTGGAATATCATAGTCAGAATTACAATACTTATAGAGATGTCTTATCAGTGCATAGCAGTTACTTGTAAAAAAATATAATATGAAGGGAGTAACAAGGAGAAAAAAGGGAAAAAAATTTCTTTAGCACTTGAGGTAAAATAGGAAAGTCACGTAATATTTCAAACATATTGTTCAAAAGGTTTCAAGAAATTTCAAACAGACCCAAGACAATACAGTTAAACAAATATTTGATTTTTGGAGTTAGAAACACTGGAGCTGGGATTTCATCTCTATCACTTAGTAATTGAATGATTTGGGTCAACTAAACCTCCATTTCCTCATTATAAAATTAGGATTATAGCACATATGTTGTGGAGCTGTAAGGATTAAATTATAATCCTTGTAATATATTTAAAATATACTCATGTTTACAATAAGCACACAAATAATTAAGCAAATGCACATACACATATTTTTGATAATCCTAGAGAAAAAAAGGTACAATTTTTTTATTATCGTGGTACTGTACATATACAAACTGCCTCACTGTGCAGAGTCTATGTTTAAAAATCATGTGTGCCAATCGAATTTCATATCTTACCAAAGTATAGTAAAATATTGTCTGCCATCATTAGGGAGAGGCGATCTAATACTCTCTTTCATACTTACACTAACTGTATTACTTTTCTACTGTTGCTATAATATTTACTATAAATTTAACACTTAAAGCAACACAAATTTATCTTACAGTTTTAGAGGTCAGAAATCCAAAATCAGTTTCACCAGGGTAAGGTTAAGGTGTTAGCAAGTCTGGTTCATTCTAGACTTCAGAGGCTATGAGGACGGAACCTGTTTTCTTGTCGTATTTGGCTTCTAGCGGCCACCTGCATTCCTTGGCTTACAGCCTGTCCCTCCATCAGTAAAGCACTCACTTCATTCTCTGCCTCTGTCCTCACACCTCTTTCTCTCACTCTTCCTGTCTCCCTCTTATACAGACTGTTGTGGTAACATTTGGCCAACCCAGATAATTGAGTGTAACCTCCCCTTCTCAAGATCCTTAACTTAATCTTTAAAGTCCCTTTTGCCATATATAAAGTAACATTCATAGGTTCCGGGAATTAGAAAATGGAGATTTAGGGCAGGAAGCATTATTCAGTCTCCAACACCCATATAGTGAAGAAGGGCCTGGTTAGGACCCCCGTAGAAAAGGCCTCACAGCATACCCAGCTTTACTTTTCCTTGCCCTATAGCTTAACAATAGATTGTCCGCAGTGGCTTGATCCAGAGCTTGGAACGTCCCCTGCCATAAAAAGTTGCCCTGAAACTTATGATGAATGCCCTTATGCTTCCTGATCGTAATTCTTCTGGTCTAGCATTCTTCCCAGACTGCCCCATCTTTGCTCCTGGGTTGCTAATGGCAATGGAGGACCACGCTGTCAGAGGAAGGCTCTGTGAAGCAAAACAGTCTCCCCGCCACCCCATTCCGCATCGCCAACCGTCACGTATCTTCTGGAATAATGTCAAAGATAATCCCTTAAATACCCTAAGTCCAACTGAGAAGGCGAGGCCATTTTTGAAGGTGTTAACCTGCTGCCTTCTCAGATCACCGGTGCTCTGACAATAAACACTTATTGTCAGACTAAAGATCCCAGCTCCTGGGTCGGTCTATTGGCTGAGCGGTGCATGAGCCCCTGACTCAACTGCCCTCTAGTTACAATAAGACATACAAGAAATGCCAACTTAAAAAATTATAATGTAATAAAATACATTAAGAATCGCTCTGATTATAATTCCATTTTCAATGCAGAAGAAAAGTCAGAATCCTACAGTGACAGAGGCATTCTAAAATGAATGTGAGTTATCGTTTTATTATAATACTGCGTCAATCAGTAAAAGCCTTGTGATTCATAAAAACTGAAACAGGTTTTTTCTGTCCTCCTCAATATTGACAAAATAAAACCTTCAGCTACATCATATGTTTATACCAAACAGATATTTGAGAAATATTATTTTCCCCAAAACTTCAGAAGGAAAGGGAAATAGCCATTTTCTGGAAGGGATCACAGCATCAGGAAGAGTTTCAGACTCTCCCAGACAGTCTGTAAATTCCTAGTAATCAGGTGACAGGTGACAAAGTGAGACTCCCGAAAGAGAGGGAAAGCCTGCAGATGGTATATAGTGCAGCTACCTTTCCTAAGAAACGGAATATGAATCACTCCCCAGGAGGGTATGAAAATCTTGCCCACAACTTTGAGCTCAGCAGTCAGTCCACAGCACACAACGGGAGCCCAAGGTATGAGTCAGAACGGATCTTGTGGAGCCTTCCCTGTGAACATCTGGAAACATCTGCTCTGGTGAGGTAGTGAAGACTTAGACACACGAGTGCTGGGAGCCGCAAGAATCCTCAGAATGACCAGAAATACAGTCATCACCACATAACAAACGTTCAGTCAACAGCAGCCCACAATGGTGGTCTCGTAAGATTATAATGGAGCTGAAAAATTCCTATCGCCTAGTGATGTCGTAGCTGTCATAATGTCATAGTTCAATGCATCACTCATGTATCCATGGTGATGCTGGTGCCAAGAAACTTACTGCACACATATAATTGCAGTAGTAGGACACACTAACTAGGGTTGTGTAAGTGCACTCTTTGATGTTAGCGTGACGAAATCACCTCACCGACGCATCCCCGTCACCAAGGGGTGCGTGACTGTAGACAAGAGGTCATAAGTGGACAACCTGAGTGGACCGAGGGGCACAAATGCTAACGAGAAAGTCACTGGCCAAGTAAACCTGGACAGGAGTCAGCAGGGTTGTTTCCTCTGCACCAGAGAAAAAATTAGAAGAAAAAACCTTGGCTGGATTTAAGGGAAAAAAACTGAGATAAGACACAGAAGGGCAAAAATTTCAAAATAAGACTTACTAAACAGGATATCTGAAATTAATGTTACAAAAGTAAGTGATATTCAACATTTTTTTTTTCCTTTGGGGACATAAAAAGAGCGAAAAGGAAATATAAGCTGATATTCCTCTTGGTAAATGGGAATTGGTAGACTTGGGTAAGTAGTTTATCATTTAAGAGGTTATCAAGGAAGGAAGTCAGTGCGTAAGATTATCAGGTTACAAAACAAGTATTAATTAGATTACTATTATTAATACCATCCCAAGAAAATGAAATCTATTTTCTGACTATTAAACCAAGTTCGGCACAGTATATAAAACAGAAAATGCTACTGAATGCTAAAGAATAGGCTTTTTCTAACTATTGATACTATTGGACATTTAAGAACTAGATATTAAAAATATAAAAAAAAGTAGAAATGTAAAAGAAAGCTCCAAAGGTCATTTAGTTTTTCCCCATGTATTTTATAGCAATGGCATTTTTCTTAAAATATTTGAAGGAGGATATGGTAGGTAATATATTCTATCTCAATCCCTTTAAGAAAGGAGGTTTTCTAATTACTACAGAAACACTAACCTTAAATCACCAAAACAAAGCTTTTTGTTTTCTTCTGGGAATTCAGAGTAAACATTGGCGTATTTAATAGCAAAGCGATTCCGTTGCTTTGCACACAGCTGTTACAGAATGTTCAGAAAACGTGGGCATTCGCATCGCGCCTTTAAGCACTCTATTAACTCCAGTGATGTGTGTCATTGCGTGTGTGGCGGTTCTGAGATAGCGCTCTATTCATGACGGGTTGTTCGAGAAGGAATTCACTCTTTCCTTGGCCACTGTTTCAGTACTGCTGTCTGATACATTCAAAAGCTCTCAACAAACTTCAGCAGGTCTGTCTGAAGTGAGACCCTTCTGTTAAGCTACTACTTCTGCTACCTGCCAAGATAGATCCATCAGCTGCTTCCTGTGTTGAGAAGAAACATCTTCTAAGGTGTATGATGCCCGAGGAAGCTCATCTGAAGTTCTTACTCCTGGTTTACTTACTCCTGGTAAGTAAATCATGATGTCCATAGTCCATATTCGATTAGAATAAGATGAATATATACAGTTTAACCAATTGTATACACAACAGAATATTCAAATTATGCTGCAATTCAACGCACTTTCTATGGTATGAAATAAATGAGGCACCCCCCCAGAACTTTTTAAAAATTATAGCTCTTTGCTGTAACAAAGACTATATTTTTAAAAATATCCTAAGTACTGAGAGACATGGGTCACTGAGGAAATGCCGGGCTGTTGTTCTTATTTAAACTGTCAAAATCTCTGGGAGTGGAGCCTAGAATTTAGGCTTTTAGCAGTTCTGAAAGTAATATGATTCACACCCAAATGTGAGGACCACTCAACGGAGATTTTTCAAAGTGGCACATTTCGGGACTATCCCGTGCAATCTGCATTCCAGGCAGGTGCGAGCCGCCCACTGCGCATCACTTGCTTGTTCTTGTGTATAATCATCAACAAAAGCCACATAATGAAGACTTCGTGACCCAGCAGAGCTACGGGCTAATGTAGCTCTGCTAACATTTTCTCCCGCTAACGTTATCTGCAAGATAAAAGCTTCCAGCTTGATCCACTGGAAAAAAAAAAATTCTATTTTTTTCCTCCCAGGATTTACAATATGTTTAACACGGCAGGTGGCTACTTGTGATTCTTCCTGGGCAAAATGGCTTCTCGGGCACCTGGCCCCTTGCTGAGTGAAGGTGGGGCGGGGTGTCTTAGTCTCCAAAGGATCCATAACAAACATTCCTGGTATTTGGAGATCTTTATGTCTCTATTATTTTTGCACTTTACAATGGTTTGAGGGAGAAATGTTTGAAAGAAAAATGAGACAGAATAAAATGCCTATTGTACCGCCGTAGTATGTGTTCATACTCCAACAGGAACAGGCTTTATTCTGATGGCGTTCTATAAAGTTGTGCCTCTTTGTGTTTAGTTATCACCCAGAGAGTTGGTTAAACGTAGATGTCTCAGCTCCACCCAAACAGCTTGGTCTGAGGTGGGGTTCTGCATTTTATTAGCTCTTCTGAAAGATTCTGAGTCAGGGAGTCCATGGATGTGCTTGGAGTATGTTGTGGTAAATGGACTTCTGCACTGTTCTTCCCGCTAGAGGACCAAAATTTCAAAGGCAATGATCATTTTCCTATGCTTGTTTACAATGACAGCCAAAAGGATTGTCTGACTCGTCATTCTATAGAAACAGAAATACTTAGTGGAGAATTCCTGAACTTACAACTAGTAGTAAACCATATGTATGCGGTTTATTGATAAATGAGTTAACTTAATCAAATATATGTAAAATGAATCTAATGATATACACTGGTTCTGGTCGTAATGATCATCCCTCCATGTAAAGTCACCGTGAAACACTTGGCCCAAAATGGCTGAAACATACCCATCTCAGTCCTCGCTGTATCTTCTTCCTCTTCCGATGTTTTACTAGTCAACTTTCTTCTCTTTTTCACAATGTGCTATGTTCCATACTTGCTTTTCAAATTGGGTACTTCCTTATATCAAAGCTTTGATATTAATTACAAGAATTCTTATTATTGTCTACTGTTATTCAAAGTTCAAATTAAATTAGGTCCTTCATCAACTACCATCCTCCTTTAACTCCAGCTATTGTCATACTTTCTAACTTGCTAACATATGGATTGGTACAATATAAATCTGTAAGAGAATTTATGTCTCTACATTATGGACACTATAAAACATCTGCAGTATCTACTGCAATTGACACTTATCTGGGAAGAGAGTATGCCTCTCCCTCCCTCCCTCCCTCCCTCCCTCCTCCTCCTCCTCCTCCTCCCCCTCCTCCTCCTCCTTCTCCTCTCTCTCTTTCTTTCCCCCTCCCTCCCTCTCCTCTCTCTCTCTCTGTCTCTCTCTGTCTCTCCTCCCTCCATCTTTCCTTCTCTTTCTCCCTCTCCCCTCCCTCCTCCTCTCTCCCTCCCTTGAACGTGCCTCTGTGATTTCTCATTTTTGTACACATTCGTGCAACTATGAGCTTTGCTTGTGTTTTACTATAGCTGCAGGAAGCTATTTTTGGTAGGAGGAGCTGAATATCCTTAAAAGAATCCTTCACCATGAGGATTTATTGCAGCATAATTACACATTAACATTCCTCATGCCTTTCTGAGGTTTCCTTTTTAAACATGTATATTTTTAAAAGGTAACTTACTAAGGCAGAACTTTGCCTTTAACATATACAAACTTTTGGAATGAATTTTGAAATTACATACAAAAGATGATACTACAATGACCATAGACTATGCAGTTTAATTTCATTTACAAAATGAACACTAACAAGTTTAACCGCGTTTCCTGCCAGGTTGGCCCAAGAGCATTACCATCTAGAGTGTGAAAACCCACGGGTACACCAAACATTTGTAGAATTCTAAGACGGGCTCATGTTCCTGCCTCCATCTCCGGTAAACACCAAAGGGCTTTATCATCAAATATGTAGTTTAAATTTAAGTATTCCTGGGATATAGAAGTAAAAGATATAGTAGGTGAATAAATAAAGAAAATGGCTTAAATAGAAAATATTTTCTAAAAACCACTGAATAATATCTAAAACCTATGGACAGTTATGTGCATGATTACCTCTAAGACAGAGATACATATACTTTAAAACGTATTCTGCAAACACTTGCCAAGAATGCTATTTTGATTTAAAATGGTCAACTCTCTATTATCTCTATTATCTGAACTATCTGGTATTCCACACCAGAAGGATCTAAATGAACAAGTGTTTTTGTTAATTGCTAATATCTGACAGACATGAGCTCAGGGAGGCTGTGATTTATGCGGATGAAGGTTAAGGCCATACGGGAGCTATAGGAAACTCCATCTCCATCAATAAACTTTTACCAAAGTTTACTGACACACAGACACCTTAGACTGACTGTATCGGAAACTAGTCACATTTTACTCCCCAGAGAAGGTGGAGAATTTTCTTATACAACACAAAGTAATAACTAGTTAAAATTTAAACAGTGATTTGTGATTTGTCCAAGGCTAGTAAGTGGAGACAAGGGAAGACAATATCAAAGGTATAAAATGACGGTAAGTTTGTATAACAATATTTAACACAGTTTAGGGAGCGATAGAGACAAACTTTTGCTGTGGCTAGAAAGTCATCTACTAATAGCATCACTTTCCAGTTTTATACATATATTATGTATATATTTTATATACATATATACATATGTGTACATATATACATATAATATATAGTATATAATATGTATATACATATTATATATTTTTATATGTGTGTATGTATGTATGTATAGGATCATAACTAATTTTATACATATATAATTAGTTATGATCATAACTAATTACATATGTATATAAATTATATATATAATTTTATATATATAATTTATATATATATAAATTATATATATAAATTTTTGATACTTTTATATATATTTATATATAAATTTTTGATACTTTGATATACATAAATTATATATATAATTTTGTAAATTATATATATATAATTTTGTAAATTGTATATATATAATTTTTTTTACATATATATATATATATATATATATATATATAAGTAGTTATGATCCTGCCAGACAGCCTTATTTTTGTTCCAGTTGTTTTTCTGGAAATGTGTTTTCCTATAAAATATAATTGTTAGAATCGTCTCTCACAACACCTAAAAAATGACCGATTTGGTTATATAGACTCTTGTTGCATGTACCATTGCCCTAGCCTCTAGTCCTTTTACTTTACTCCAGGAAATAAAAGCTTTATTAACAGTAAATTCTACACGAAACCAATTAGTTTACATAAAACGTGCATGTGCTCCATTCTGTTCCAAATTTATATGTGAAAAGTTTTTACAGACCAATAAATGATAGAAGAAAAGACATTTCCAGATATTGTGAAATAAAACACTTACTAAATTTAGACTAGATCTGAGAGGTAATGGGGCCAAAACCAGGTTTAAGATAAGCCAATTTTATTTCTCCTTAAAGTATGAAAATCTGAGTATCTGAATACTAGACAAACAATTTAAACCAATATCTTTGAAAGAAGATTCCAGGGCCCCAAAACAATGACTGGTGAGATTTTTCATGAGTAGCTGGAAATATAAGAAGGAAACACAGATATGAAGATAATGTCAATAGTTAAAAGGGATCTCCAGGACCCATCAATAAAGCAGCCACCAAAGTTCATCCCAAGAGTTCCAGGGCATAAAACTTTGAAGAATAAAGAATAAAAGTAGAGTCAGGGCATAACAATCTCTCATGGTCCTTTGTATTTTTGTGCTATCAGTTGTGACATCTCTTCTTTTTTTCTTGATTAATGAAATTGGACCCCTTTCTCATATCGCTCACAAAAATTAACTTAAAATGGATTAAAGACTTGAAATGTAAGATCTGAAACCATAAAACTCTTAAGATGAAAACATAGGGAAAAAAGTTCCTTGACATTGGTCCTGGCAATGAATTTTGAGATATGGCACCAAAAGCACAAGCAACAAAAACAAAAATCAGCCGGTAGTACATTCAACGAAAAGGCTTCTGCACAGCAAAAGAAACAATAAAATAAAAAGACAATCTACAGAATAAGAGAAAGTATTTGCAAATAATCTATCTGATGAGGGGTTAATCTACAAAATACAGAAGAAACTCATAAAACTCAATAACGAAAAATAACGTTCCAATTAAAAAATGGGCAGAAGACAAGAATACACATTTTTCCAAAGAAGATATACAAATGGCCAACAGGTACATGAGAAGGTGCTCAGTATCACTAACCATTAATCAGAGAATTGCACATCAAAACCTCAATGCAGCATTCACCTCGCACCTGGTTAGGGTGGGCTGTTATCAGAAAGGCAAGAGACAGTAAGTGGTAGTGAGGAGGTGGAGGAAAGGAAAGACTTGTGTGCCTATGATGGGAATGTCAACTCGTACAGCTATTACGTAAAACAGTACATAGGTTCCTCAGTACGCCGGTTCCTTAAAAACAGAACTACCATATGATCCAGCAATCCCACTTCTGTGTATACATCTGAAGGCAAAGAAATCACTATCTCAAAGGGATATGTGACCAGTGTCTCCTCATCGGTGAGCGGTCATCTCAAAACTGCTCAATATAGCTTAGAGTCTGAGCTTTTTCCAACTACCATTCTTTTAACAGGGAAACTGAGTCTTTCTGTCTAAAATCTATTTTCAAAACTTGTTTATGTAACAAATATTTCCCCCAAGTAAAGCAGAATACTTAAAGAGTAATACTTTTTCTTTCATTGAGGAAGAACTAACATAAAAGGCTTCCATCCTTAAAAACGTAGCTATCTCCCAGCATTCACATGTTGGAGTAGATATGATCCAATTCACACCACAGCTGCTAAGTGAGTGGGTCTAGGGGCTTGTGAGTGAAGAGTCTGTCTGTAATCTAAACCCCTATTACCATCATTTAAAAAAAAAAGGAGAGAAAAAAATGTAGATTGCTCTTTGCTCTTCACAAAAACACATAAAGGTAAAACTTGGCAATATTAAATTGTTCTCTTCATTATTTTTTAGGACAAATTAGTGAGGATAATCTATAATGTCTTCAAAACAACTAATTTAAAACAAATAGTAATTCTTGGATCCGGGTAAGAAACAACCAAACACATGTTGTCTCTCATGCTGTTGAGAGGCAAAGAAATTGTCGCACTAGATGTAACTTCATAGAGTTTAGCTTAGCATGGAATAGAAGATTCTTCCACATCGTTTTTCCCTATCTATAATTTTATCGTTAAAAATATAGACACATTCAGAAAAGTATCAAAAAATAAACACCCACAAGGAAACTATTTATATTTAACAAAAATTACCACTTTAAAGTTTTTCTTCAGATATTCATTCTTTTCACTCAAGAAGTGTTTATTTACATTTTTATCGTAAAAATAAATCATACTTATTAAAATGTACTTGGGAAATAAAAGTAGAATTAAAAAAAAACTAATGACAGTCCTATGACCACTATCAACATTTTGAAATACTTCCTTTTATTTTTTAAAGAAAAACACACTGTTGCAATTAGAATTCCAATACTTTAAGGTCCCTTTCACATGTCCCCAAAATATATTTTTGGGTTTTGGGAGTTACTGGGTAATGTGTGCTGGGAAAATTTCAACACAGTTTTGCATCATTATTAATAATATCTACAAGCTGTCAACTGCGGTTCATCCTCATAACAATAGTCAATGAAACAGTGCTCTGTGTTCTAATTTTTGGTCTACAAAAAATAAAGAAGGGGATTTTTCTCTGAGTTTGTTTTTCTAAGGGTGGTTATCTTCTACCATGAACATCATAAGGAACAAATCGAAAATTCCCAGTCTTTATCTTATACTTGCTTATTCAATACTTTAAGAATCAGCCCAATTAATTCCCTGTCACTGTTCATGGCCCCAAATTTTCTTTCATGATAATTAATGAATAAATATCTGTTTATCATTTATTTATCAAATGTTTTTAAAATAAAACATGTTCATAAATTAAGAGGTTTCGCAGAAGATTAAATTTAAAAGTAACCTAGAAAAATAAACCAAGTTAACTCATTAAAAAGAGAGGATAGCTGGTAAGAGCTATTGCATATGTTAAGCTAAATCTTAAAGGGTCGTTTCACACTGTGTCTGGAATATAAATTTGGGTTCTATTAAGGCAAAATTGCTAGGAAATATTTAAGAAAATATGGCTCTACATGGAAAATGATTTGTCTCTAGTTCCTTGAGTTTCAAATTCGGGAGAAATTAGCAGAACCAGAATCCAGACTTTTAAGAGTACATAGTCAATTTAATTTTGTCAAGACCTAAATACAAGAAGTGACTTGAGACTAAGTAATTAAATGTGGCTATGCACCATGCATGCTTCAGTAGGAACTACATAGACTCTGTGCTGCACTATTAAAACCAATCTCAAGTAGAATTTTAGTTGAAATACTTTTTTAAAAGTCCACCTACAATTCTACAACCCTGAAAATTAACAGACAACTAGTAAAAGTACGTAATTTTTTTATAACAATGTAAAATTTACTGAGATATATACACCTTTAAAAGCCTCGTACAGTTTTGAAGGTAGCATCACAAGCCAGGAGGAATAAAATTGAGCAATAATGAATGTTTTAATCCCTTTTCTTTCATCTCTGTTTATGTAGAAATTCACTAACCTGAAGTTATCAATTCCTATAATTCTCACATTTTTCAAATGTTCATAACTTTTAACATTTGTTTAATATGTTTATAACTTTTAATATGTTCACTTTTAATATTATTATATTAAAATCTAATAACACGTTATACAGTTTTCTACCCAGATCTTTCATTTATTTCTTTTTTGCTGATGCATTATCTCATTTATCTGTAAGGTCCCTCCTTACCATCACCTCCTCTCTCTCTCTCTCTCTCTCTCTCTCTCTCTCTCTCTCTCTCACACACACACACACACACACACACACACACACATTTGATCACATACACAACTGCACACACTTCATTCTTTAATATCTAAAACATTTTGGGACAGTCCCTCATGTCTGGTACATCTCGACCCACATCTCACTCCTCCTTCAGGCCGACATCTTCGAAATCGCCAAGCGGCGCCATCAATAGGGCCTTGAGCATACTTCATCTGTCCCTGGTGGAAAACTCTTCCCTTCTCTCTCCACCTTACTAACTGTTGTCATCCTTTCTATGTCAGCTCAAGTGTCACCTCCTCAAGGAGGCTTGCCCAGACCTCCCTAAGTCAAACTCAGCAGTGTGTACCCAGGTCATGCATCATTCTCTCTCGCACGTCACACTTATTTGTGTCAATATTTAACAAATGTCATGGAAGTAAAACTCTCCAAAGAGGCAGGAATCATGGCGCATTTTTTTACTCATTATATCACCAGGACCTACCTGACTGAGAACAGGGCATAGAGTAAACCGCTAGTCAATATAAATAAAAAGAAAGTAAAAAAGAAAAGAAGGGAAAAAATTAATATTTAGGTCAACAGATGACCTCATAGTTACTAAAAGAATTATTTAAAAAGCCTTATTCATTGCCTCAAAAGATAATGAACTTGTAAAATATATATACACACACATATATATACACATATATACACCTTTGAGAAATACATAGTTTCAGCTTTATCATTTTTCTCTCATTATGAATAAATGTGTCTTACGCTTTTAGTCCTGATTATTTTTCTTTCGCTTCTTCAAAAATTTTCCTCTAGAGAAGAAAAACCAATTTATTATATATCTTAGGCCAAGTTCCCTTGAAAAGCAGATTCTGAAATTAAAACCTGTGTGCAAATAGTAGAAGCTGATCCCAGAGAGTTAGAATAAAGCACCAGATAAAGTAAAACAGAGAACGGATAAAAGCCAATACAAGTGTGTGGAGTTGGGTCATTGTTATCATACCCAACTGAGTGAGGTTCCATCCGACCTGGACCTTCTGAGAAACTACGAAAAATCTCTCAGGACTGCCTATCTGTTGAGGGGTTCCCTAAGTGATATTAGCTCCTCCCCACATCTAGCCTGCGCTTCCAGGGCAGAGGGAGACCGTAAGACATGCTGATAAAGTCACCGGGCGTAAAGTAAAAGATACGCAGCAGCACTCGCTCAAGGCGAGAAGTCATCACAACTGAGTCACAGCCTGCCTAACGACGTTTTCAACACTCATCGACAGAATCGGAAGTGAGGCTGGAAAGATGTAAGGCAGGGACCAAAAGGCATGTGATATACCCCCAGAGAATCAAAGCGTTGTTCATCAGAACATCAGCTCCAAATAATGAGTCAGCAACACCACAGTACAAGCTTCAAAGAATTTCCTCTCACCGAGCTTCAAAGAATTCCCTAATGTACCTTAGAACACTGGAAGGCAGGCAAAGGAGTCCATTCCAGGCCTTCTCGAACTTCCATTTGATTGTGCCCCCAAATGTCAGAGATTTCTAATATGTCATCTGGAATATATAACCAAGTAAAAATGGCATTACATACTTTAATTCGCTTTGAGCATCCATCGCTAGACAGATTTAACAAAAATTCTAGGCTAATTCACAGAAATATAGTTACCTTAGGTTTCAGTATATTGTTAAATACATTATTTCTAAAGCGACCGAATACTATTTGTAGCATTTCTTCAGGATATATTCTGAGATTGATCCATATACAAATAAGAAAAGAAGTTGATACACTATTAACTTCTTAAGTCTATTATATGCATATGACAAGATATCCACTTGTGTCAGTTGCTTTTCAGAGTAACAATTTAAAAAGCAAAGGAAGGTGGTTTCTAAGTAGGAGAAGACCCCACACTTCCCACATTATTCATCCTCTTTATGTGGAATTCATTTGTAAGTTAAGATGATTCTTAAATCATGGGGTGCTTATGTTCAGAAAAGAGTTAGTGTGTGTGTGTGTGTGTGTGTGTGTGTGTGTGTGTGTGTGTGTGTGTGTTGTGTGTATCACTCCTAAGGGAAATAAAGAATAGGTTTGCCAATTTCTTATGTTTAGTTATCATAAATTTGAATTTACGAGTTTTGAATCATTTTTTGGCGTTCCCAGCCGCTACTAAGTTCTGCCTCAAAAAGGAAATAGACGAATTGTCTCCAAACCATATTGTACATAATATAACTACTTAGCAGAATCTGGTCTCTTTTAATAACACTTCTTTAAATCAAATGAGAAAGTTGGTTAACTGGAAGAAAAAAATCAAACGAGGCTGGAGTTAGTTGTATTTCTATGAGCCTGTAGGCTGGACCACTAACTCCAGCTTGATCATGAAGTAATGATCTTGCATCCCTGTACATCTATTTTTGTAACTGGTGAAAAATAATGACCCATTTCAGCTGACAGTTATGGAGAAGTAACTCACAGTAGACCAATAACTACCACCAAGAACAACTACAAAAGACAGATATAATTTTTTAAAATCTTTTTTAAAAACTACTGGAATTTCTGAAGAAGTCAAAACTAGAAGCTTCAAGATTCTTCCCGGAGGAAGCATCAGAGAGGTGAGCTGAATATTTGAGGGGCGATTTTTTTCCCCCAGTGGAATGGAGAGGGGATATTTGCTCATCTAGACATACAGCAAGAGAGAGGCTGAGAATACGGGCTTGCCTGAGGAGAGGACCATTAACGTAGGACAGAGAATCCAGCAGAAAGTTTGGCAGTCTTGTGGGGCTCAAGATTTAAATAATAAGCAGAAATAGGAGGGACCAAGACCCCAGTGAGAAATGCTGAAGCACCAGGCTGACACATGCTTAATTTTACCCACATGACATTTGCCGATGCCTGAAGTTGCGCATATGATTGGAGGCTAAGACACTAAGAAGAAAGGGTCTAAAAAGAATAGCAGGATTCTCAGAAGTTGCGCCCTGAATTGTTGTTGAGTATTTGTGACTGCACCAGTGGAAGGCTCTGGGTACACTTGGCAGGCAGCTCAGGTACCCAGGAGGGGAAGAAGTCTATGAAGTCAGCTCAGTCACTGACTGGATTATGATTGGCCGCTTCTCTGTTTATCTGCCTAGCGGAAGAAATGGCGACAACTCTTTGGCTTGGATAAATCATCTGGAGCCTCTATGATTTTTTATACACAATGACAAAAACCAAGAGCAAAGAGAGGCACTGAAAAGAAGCTCGCGATAATCTAATTAGTGGCATTAGCAGACAAAAACTTTAAAATAACTCTGATTAGTATATTCAAAGTAACAAAGGATGGAGAAAGCAAATTGGTATCCACAGAAAACTAGAAAAATACAGTAATTAGAGTAATAATCTATGAGCCTGACAGCATGAACATAGTGTAAAGAAAGTTGGTTGACTGAGAGAAAAAAACTCAAAGGAAAATATTCAAACAAGCACAGAGTGAAAGCATAGAGTAAAAAACAGTGTTAACAAGTATAAGAAGCATGCTGGACACAGTGAAACCATGTGTTAAATACATAATTGAGAGCTCAGAAAAAGAAAGGGGACAGAGTGGAGGACCGCTATACATCAAGAATCTACCAGTGGATTTCATGCGATGAAATGTATCAATCCACAGATTCGAGAAGCTCTCCAAACTCTAAGAGGGATAAATAAAAAGAAAACCACACCTAGGAACATCATAGTAAAACTGAAGAAAAATAAAGACAAATGGAAAATCTTAAAATCAGTGAGAGACAAAGACATATTATCTTCAAAGCAGCGATGAGATTAACTGGTTTGATGGAAGCCAGAGTCAAAAGAATAATAAGTCAAAACTTCGAAAGAAAATAACTGCCAAAAAATTCTATGCTCAACTTAAATAATCTTTAAAGAGGAAGACTGTATTAAAGTATTTTGAACACATAAAAAATGAGAGACCTTGCCTGCAAACTTGCAATGAAAAAGATATATAACAACCTGCTTCACAATTTGTCTGATATATTATAATAAATAGATTATCGAGAATGACACTAATTAAAAATACCAGGTGTATAAAATACAAATCGCAAACCAGATTCACCTCTACATGAATGTATTTTAACTAAAAATATCTAGATGTTAAAAAGTTGATGAATAGATGATATTCATTAGAGAGTTCTTTCTATGTTTTCAAATTCACTTTTGCACATTAACTCACCTACTACACACCATTCCCTGTGAGAAAAGCAGGACAGATATTGTCATCTGTATTTAATGTACAATGAAACTAACATTCAAGAGGTTCAGAGACTTATCCTCAATTAGATGACAAAGTCAAAACTAGAAAACATATTCCTACCCTGTAGTCATCATTCAGACCCTGAAAAGTAGGAAATGAATAAACAGTATCATACAGGTCCATTAAGTTACAAAATGTGTCCAATATATAACAAAGAAATAATTTGGGGTTATGGAAATTCTGTCTCAAATTTTCTTTAATTTTATTTTTTAAAAACTCCATTAATCATACTCCAGAATATTTTCGACAGTCCCATTACTGCTGGCTTTCAGTCTTTACAGAATTTCAGAAGAAGCCAAGAGGCCAAAACCTTTCAGCCAAAAAGGTTTTACTGATCCATTTCCATATCAAAGGCCTGCACAAGTCAAAATCACAATGTTTTCTGATCCATATAGCCTTCCTAAATTAGAATTTGAATTACATCATGGAAAAGTCCATAAAATGAACTTGCGATTGAGGTCAGCAATACAATGTTGCCTTAAGGAAGGCGAAGACAGTTTTGCCGTATCACAGACTTCCTGTAGTATCTGTTCAAATCAAACGACTGGGACAATGAAAGCAAGAGGCCAACAAACATTACAAACTTCTTCTTCCTACACGATCTTTTCTTGGAAATCTTCCAGCGTTCTGACATAATCTCCTGTTCCATGACCTTGAAACATCACTATTGCCTACTCTGTATACCATACTCTATATAACAATATACCATAGCTTTGTTTTGCCTTATAATACAACTTTATCCTCTTCCCAATCAAAATACTTGGGAACTACATTAATGAACACTATGAGACTATTCTCTAGTTCAAGAACATGTTTTCTAAAATAACACTGGACTATCTATCAACTCTATCGAATTATTTGGATTTAAAAGATGCTTATACTTTCTGAGGACTTTTCTTAAATATTTTAGAATTGTGTAGTAAAGTATCAGAGCATTTTTGACCTTGGATAAAAATTTTTGAAATAAAATGAAAAATTTCAGACATAAAGTATAACTTGTTATCCTTAATGTCTATTTTTACTTACCACATACAGGGGGTAAAATATCTTATTGTTAAAGGAAACATCATTTGCCAAAAACCATGAACCTCCTGCTTTGTCATCTAATTGAGATTACACACACACACACACACACACACACACACGTGTATATATATATATTACATAAATATATGTTTTCATGGTAGGTACATCTCCTTCACATAAACACATCAGTAGACCATACGTTCACTAGGCTAGATACAAAAAGAGATTCTATTACAATATTTAAGAAAAGCGGCCAATATGAGCAACAGGTTCTCTGAGAATCTTCATGTAGTAAATCTCCTTAGGCTTTACTATAAAGAGATGAGTATAATAAAGTTAGAAAAATAAATAAAACTTTTGAAGAAATAGGTGGAACCCTTTGTGATAAGAAGTCAGGAAACGAATGATGAAATAAAAATTATTTCTGAATCACAGAAGGAAATGTTGCTGCCAACCCCAGAAATCCTGAATAAAGGTAAGCTCTCTCTGATCAGAATGTTGGTCTCTCAACATAATATAACAGAATCAAACGTTTAATTATGTACTTCGTGGAAGGACAGAAAAGAGTGTAAAAGCTGTGATGAGCTTTTCTAAAAGCAAAACATCCTCTCTTATGCTCATCTTAATCTCACCGTGTATATTTAGTAAAACCCCCCTCTACTGTCTAGCCAGTTTCTTTTTACTTCCACCACATTTCTTATTCCAGGAATTTCCTATCGCGTCTGTTCTGAAAAGATCTCAAATTTTATCAGAAAAGCAATCACTGATCAAGAAAGTTTACTTTGATACTTCTGTTTCAAGAAGTTTCACTGGGACCATCTATCTTTAGAGAAAGACAAACCATCTAAAGGAAAACCAGTAAGCCTTTTTGAGAAAAACAGAAATAAAATGATCTTTCGAGTTACAACTGTGACCGTTATTTTCTTATACCCTAGCATTATGTGAGATGCTAGCATATCAAACTTGTATACCAAAACTCACGTAGGTATTCAAGGATTGTTTATTGTATGCTAAGTTTGTGAATATGAAACAGCTCTTAAAATTTTAAACATTTTAGATTGCAGTGGATGAAATTCCCCCAAAAGTAACAGAACTCCAAAGTAGCAAACTTTCACTTCCATACATCCTTTTTGCCAAGTGTTTCTTCAGGCAATAAATCGAAAACTAAATCAAATATTCCAATAGTTATCGCCACTTCTCTGCGATCTGAAAAAAAAGACCCTTCCCAAACAGAAGAACTCCATTGATAAAACGTGCGTTGAAACGGTAGGTAACCCAGAGGTGTGAGTGAGTACTGATCTCTTGGCTTTCTAGCACTTGCACGCAGCACAACTCTACACCAAGGTATCTGAGCAACTTCTAAATCTTTTTCTCTTTAAGCCGACAAAGCCGAGTGCTAGAACAGATACCAATCTCAACGATGTTTGGCAGGCAAACCTCTTGCGGAACCACTGAGTCACGAAAGGCACGGCCAGAGAAGACGTGGCTCTCCCTAACTGTACACTGGACATGCCTCGGAAACCGGGGGTGGGGAGGGGTGGGTGGGGGAGGCGAGAATGAGTCTCCCTAAGTTCGCTCCTTCACTCATACCACTTGGGAGCAGAACTTGGACGTCTGTCTGTCTCCACTGGTCAGTCCACTTCCCGGAGCTCAAGCTCTATCTGCATCTGGGGGACTGCGACACTCACCCGCAGGCGCAGGACCTCCGGTGTCTTAAGTCCCAGCTCTTCAGTCCCACCTGCAGCAGGAACCCGATGGTACCCCTCGCCCAGGCGGGTGGGTGCCGGGCCCCCCCCCCCCAGGACCCGACTCGACAGGTGCGAAGAGCCGTACTCAGGTCTCAGCGCATCAGAGCTGAACCCGAGACAAAAGGCTGCGCTCCGCGGGCCGCGGCGCACGCCCTCCCCGGGCGGTCCCCGCCGGACCTTCTCCGGCCCACAGCGGTGGCTCGCGAGCCTGCCAGGCGGTTCCCATCGAGTCCCCGCTTCTCGAGGGGTGCGGCTCGGCGACTAGCGTGAAGCCGGTGTAAACAGCGCGCCGCGCACTGGGATGCACCAGAAAAACGACTTACGCGCAGCGCGGGCGCTGGCGTGGCCACAGAGGTAACTACCCCCCGGCAGGCGGCCGCAACAGCCTCCACTTCTCAGAGCCCGCCGACGAGGAGTTGGGTCCCAGCACCCACCACGAACCCCAGCCAGGAGCCTGAGCTCCCCTGCGGACCCGCCGGGGCAGAGGCACCTGCTGCCTGTGCCCGAGGGCTGGGGCCGCGCCGAGCCCCGCTCGGGGTCAAGGACGCGGGCGCCCGGGACGGCGAGCCGAGGACGGAGCAAGCCCGCGGCGAGCCTCACTGCATGATCCTGGCGAGCACTCACCGGCGGAGGGCGAAGTGGCTCAGGCAGCCGCCAGGCTGCGCGGAACCCGCATCCCGGGGCGCGGGCATCCTCCCATCCTTTGTCAACAGCAGGCGGAGCGCTCCTCCCCAGCCTGCGGACGTGCAGCTGGGTGGCGGGCAGCCGGGCTCCGGCTCTGCTTCCCAATCCGCTCCCCTCCTCTCCTCCCCCCGCCCCTCCTCCGTCCCCCTCTCGGAGCCGGCACTCACTCAGCTCCCATGATGTCATCCGGTGGAAATCTGCCATGCTCGAAGACTGGAATAATCCAGCGCTCACGCGGGGACCGCGGCGCAGGCGGGAGGCGGCGGCGGCGGAGCCTTTAGGCGCACCCAGAAGCTGCAGCCAAGGACAGGGCAGAGACAGCGGGATCCGAGGGGGGTGTGTGCGGGCAGGGTGGGCGTGGTGGGGCCGAAGCCCAGGGCGCCAAGTGCGGTCTCGGTCTCGCTGCTGCAAAGATTCTCGACTCGGTGTTTACACTGAGAGCAGATGCTCAGGGTACGAGGAAAGTTTTCTTGGCTTCCCCGCAGCTCTTGCGCCCCGGTACGGTGATGGACACCTATGTCGCAGCCAGGAGAACGACTAGAACCCCCGGGACTCCGAGGCCCAGCCTAAGTGAGAAAGTTTAGGATGTCTAGCTGGGGGTAGCCTCAGTGATAACCAGTGGAGAAGATGAAGAAAGGCGCGTACTGTTCTTGGGAGAAACAATCTGAAACAAAGCACTGTTTTGTTTTGTTTTGTTTTGTTTTGTTTTGTTTGGGGGGGAAGCTGGGGGGTCACGAAGGCCTATGAAACTAACATCGAAAAGATCACTGCTCCCAAGCGAGAAGCCAAGAGCAGAAATTCACCCGTGGCCTCAATTTATTTCTCCTTTCCTACCTGCCAAATACTATTGAGCGCTCTGGAGATGACTTCCTCGTGGCCTCATCCAAGCATTGTCGTCATTGATGAAACATTTAAGTCACAAGAGGTCCATTAAGAGCCATCAAAGATGCGATGACAATTATTTTGGCTTAATATTCTTTATAGTATCAATAGATATTTTGATGGAGGAATAGACAAACAGCCTCAGTACTTTGGAAGATTCTCCTGTATTAATGGACACACACACACGCCACCCTCCCACCCCACCCCTCACCTGAGATCCAGCCCTACATCAGTCTAGGGGGCTTCGTGTTACAAAGTCTCACTGTTCAGAAAACAGATGCCAACAACTGACGGGTTGAGCTCTTATCAAAAAGCGCTTCAAGGAGTTTCTTGAGGTCCTCAGCATTAGGCTAACACCCCGGGGGAGTCTGGTTGCAGAAAAGAGCGCCAACGACCAATGCTGACTAGGCAGGCTTAGCTGGGCGGGCTGAGGTAGGAACATATGGACTTCTGCTAAAGACTTCAGTCTTCATTCTCCTTTGGAAGTATAGAGACAAGGACCCGCACTGCACTTATTACAAACATGGGTACAATTAGAAACACTTTAATCTTTGGAACTACAAAGAGGACTCTATAATAACAACAACTTGAAGGCTACAGTCATTGTATTAAATAAGCGTGTTAATCAATTATGAAATTGTGAAATCTACTGGGATTTATCTTAGGAAAAAGTAATAAAGTGCGAAAAAGCGAGATCAGAAGTTATTCGTAAAAATAAAATACCGCAAAGGCCATGATGCATGTAGTTTAGAAGGAATATAGGGAATCTAAAAGAGTTAACTTGGATTTACTTATTTTCAAATTAAAATATTTTAGGTATCAGTATACATTATAAAGACGCGTTTAGCATCCTTGTTAACATCCTTACTTTTGGTAAAGATTAAAAAAATTTTTAACGATAATCATTTATCCTTTCCTCCAAATCAAAGTACAGAAGACTATAAAATGCACAAACAACTTCTACAGATGAGTATTTTTAACTAACAAAATAATAAAGATTTTTAAAATCCAGAGCAACTAGGAAATAAACTAGATAAATAAAAAAAAAAACTAAGAGAAGTAAGAATCTGGTAATCTAAGCAATGACCGTCTTTGAGAACAGACAATCTAATTGCTTGAAAAAAAGTAATTAGAACTGCTAATGATGCTGTTCCAAGTGTATCAGAAGGTCAAGTTGCAAACCTTCCTTCCTAGATTGCTCCTCTGATGCCCCATCCATCTTCATTGCCTCTGTTTATCTTAACTGTGTTTCAGCTTCCTCTGGACAAATGCACAAGTATGGAGACGAGAAGGTCATAGGGAGTCAGCAGATCTGGGGAACTTAGACAAATTACCAAAAGGATCAGGAAATGTACTCCTCAGCCTTTTTCTTCCAGTCACTGCTCTAAAGGGTTAAAGCAAAACCTATATCACATTGGTATACCTTAAACTTTACACAATGGTATATGTTAATTATATCTCAATAAAGCTGGGGAAATTCTCTTTTTGAAAAAAACTGTATCTCTTATTTTAAGGATAATGAAATGCATTTGTACGTGGTCATTTATCTGGTCCTATAGAGAAGTCTTCAGTTACGTGATTCTGACATTCTTTTAAGAATTTAAAATATTGTGTTGTGGCCTTCACTGTGGCCTTTGATCTTAGCAAAGTGAATTTACTGATCTCTCCAGGAACTTATTCTCAGTATGTGTTCAACTACCAAGATCCTTGCCTATGTCACTGGCATTTCCCACTTCTAATGCACGCTTTTTTCTTTATTTGCAATTTTTAAGTCATGCTGTTTGAATACTTAAAGATGTTTTGATCCAAATGGATGGCTATAAATAACTAAAATAAAACATCCAATTGTTACATTGAAAAAGAATCATGATTCTTAGAAAAAAATTACATCTGAACTCTTAAAAACCCAACTTATATTCTAATCTTGTTTAAGTTGTGAATATATTAAGCCTGGGAATTGAAGATTTAGAGTGGAAATATTAACTCCGCCTCAATTATTGATGCTCTGCCTCACTGTTTTCACACTGATACACGATTCTCTTCACAAAAACAATGAATGTTTCAGTGGGGGAAAACAGATGCATTTTAATAATTTCCCTTGTGCATTTCACAAAATATAAAATTTGTATACTCTGGTTTTATCTGAATTAATAGGCTCATTAATTGCTAGTGACTTTTTAAAAACAAGTTTTCCTGGATATGAATTTGTTCACTGTTGATAAGTAATAACTAAAAAGCAAAATGAATATTTTTATGCCCTTATTATGTGCCAAATACTGTGTTAAGTGCTTGCATGCATTTATCCATTTGATCTTTAAAATTATCCCCATGACATGAATATCTTATTAACCTCTCTTAAAGATGAGAAATCAGAAACCTAGAGAGGTTATGAAAATTGCCCAAGCAACTAAACTGGCAACAAGTCAAATTTAAGATTTTAAGGTTTTATTAGCCTAAACACATAGAGCTTGTCCTCATAATAGCATACTAGCAACTTTTAAATAATTTTTCCTCTAAAAAATAAAATGAAAAGATGGTGATTACACATATCCTTTGTGGTGAGGCACAGACAATATGCTTTCGTGAACTTTGCCCTCAGTTACTAAACCCACCATGAACTTTATTTCCATTATCCCTGTTAATGAACTGTTTCCAAATTTATTTATAAAGAAAAAGAATCTCAGGATACCAAATAAATTCTAATTTCTAATCTATCCTTAAACAGTTTCAGAAATAAAGCAATGAGAAGTGATTTTGTACCTGGAAACAGATCACTGTAAAATGAAATAAAAAGAAAGATAGCTGTAAACCATTAATTTAAATATAGACAAAGACCACCTCGGCAACTATCTTCTATGTATAGTTAATCCATTAGTAGGTCTGAGAAGGCACACTATATCACCCATTCAAGTGAAGGTTTTATTCCCTACTATGAATATTAACGAGGAAAATAAATCACTTTACATATTGTATCTCAAAGACCACATATGTTTTTATCACAGTAAGTACTATTCCCTGGGCTCAGATGTATAACCAACCTTCTTTAAATAGAAAGTTTAGTATAGATTTTTTCAAAATCCTTTTTTATCTTACCTTTTTGATAATTGGCTGATGTTCAGCAACTCAGCTAACAAGGGTTATTTGAAGGGATTTGTGGAAAGGTTACAAGGTGCAAATAACAGATTTTGATTTTTCCAAGGTATGCTGCTAACCTAGCTCTTTGTATTAATTTCTCATTTACGAAATACACAATATAAACAACTAATGAGAATCCTTACATTCATAAGATATGTTGGCAGGCATAAATTAATTTCGTGCATATATGCAACCTAAATATTAATGTTATTTTGACTTTGGCTGCAGCACATTATTCCATCATTAAACATCCTTATTTTACAGGACAGGTTGCCCGTCCCATGTTCTTAGGGCTAGTCAGTGGCACTAACATGACCGAGATGTGTTCATAGAGGAATTGCTTTTGTTAAAAGGTAGGGGGAAGGATGAGGAAGAGTTCTACTGAAATGGGTACACTTCTTGTGAAAAGAAAAATAAAACCATGTATAGCAATAGCAGGTTATCGAAGAATATATGTATACAATTGCTCCTAAAATAAAGGTATTTGAAAACTAGAGATGCTGATTTACCTAAGCACATGTTAGTTCCTCATCATCTTAAGTTACATTTTTTCTTGATCAAATGTTCATGATATTCAGCTATAATAGTAGCATGAGTGATCCGCCTTTAATATTTTCACTCAGATCTTGTGTAAATATCCTCAAGTTACTTCCACTACCTTGGCTGACCCCATTTATAGGCATGGAATTAAGGACAACACAGAATGAAAAATTCACGACATTTTCTGATTTCTGATTCATTGTTCTTAACGTCATAGCAGACTACTTTCCCAAGGCTATATCTTTTAAACTACTATGGGAGAAAACATTGACAAATATATTTGCAAAGGAAAGACCCTAATATACATCCTTGATTCCCTAAGTTGACTTTAATTCCCGAAGTACAGTGAAAGCCACGTAGAAAGAGCTCAGAGGGCTACAACCTTGCTTCTGGACCTGACACTCTTAATCACGTCTTTTATGACTTAAGCAATTCATTAACCTAGCCACCTTATCTTTCTCATTCAAAAAAAAAAAAAAGTTAATGATATCTGTCTCACATACCTCCCACTTGAAAGGATTTTATGAAGAAAAAAAAACAGTAGAGTGTAAGTGTGATATCAAGGGACGGTAATCATAACAGATTTAAACACGGCCTCCTAAGCTGTGACCTGTACATAGTTAACATTTAATTATGGGTACGTGATTTTGGTAACCAGGACAAGAAGGGGAAAGGGAAAAAGGTGGATCTGTTCTCTTGGGGATTTTTCCAACAGACATAAAAATGGACCAGTGGAAAGAGAGCAGCCTTCGAAAGGTTCTAACTTCAGGTTTGCCATTTACTGTATCATGACCAGTCTATCTTAATCTCTCTGAACTTCACTCTCTCTTGTAAAATACAATTAAAGTCATTTTTTACTCAATTTTAATGTTTTTAAAATGAAGATATGTGTGCAACTCTAGTGTACTCCTCTAGTGTTATTTCTCACCCTTTTCAAAAAGTTACTTTATTAATTATAACAAGCAGTTGGAGATGTAACCTCAAAGAAATAAGCTGTTATCTCAAAGTAGAAAGAAGAAATTAATATGCTTTGATAATGACACATCCCAAACACCGTGAACAGGATATATTGGTTGAATGAATGAGTATGTGACTGAATCATTATAGTGATTAAGTAAAATAATAGACTGTAGATAATGATTCCTGGCATTTAGCAGCTGACCAATTACTAATATAACCTGGATACAAGGGCTAATTGCATTCTAAAACATTTTATTCATTTATCCATTTAGAAAGAAAATATAGAGCCTGTAATGAAGTATTTTGTATATTATCCCCTACTGGAGTCTAGCTTTGCTCCCTGAAATCAAACACAGCAATATATCTGCAGTGAAATATATGAAGATTCACACCAAGTTTGATAAAAACAAGCCTCATGTCAGTTCAGGTCACATTTTAGACCAAATCGGTTGTGAAAATTTTTTCAAGGTCTGGAGATTTCTAGATTTCAGAATTTGGACAAGTGGTTGTGAACACGAATAGTTAACATTTATTAAGTATTACTACATGTCAGGCACTGCTCTAAACACTTTACCTGTGTTAACTTAAGCCTCACAACAATGCCCTAAGATAGGTACCATTATTATTTCTATTTTATAGGAGAGAAACCTGATGTACAAGGATCGGGTTACCTGCTTTATTTGACTTATTAACCAAAATAAGCCTGGAAGGATTTATGTTAAACATTATTTAAATTTTTTTAATTAAAAAGAATATAAAGAGACATTTACCTCAATAGAAAAGGAATTTTTAAGCTATTACAACAAAGAAAATCACAAACAAAACTAGAAATATATTTTATTAAGTAATATAAAATTTCTTGAATATCAAAAATACCATATAAAAATTTAAAGTTTAATAAACTGGATTAAATATTTGCAATAGATATGGTTAGCATATGCAATATATAAAGACTGTGTACAAATCAATAAAGAGCACCAAGACCTTAGTAAATGAGAAGAGACATAAATCACCAAGAAAAAAATCCCAGTGGCAAGAACCAGATGTGAAAATTGAAACCCAAAATGCAAGTTTAAAAATTGAGATACAATTTGTCAAGTATCAAGTAAAGATTTTTATAGCCTGCAATACAAGCCAAAAGCTTTAGGAATAGCCTTTGAGGTAGTGCTTTGATTTTTTTAAAGTCTGCTACAGAGAAATGACAGAGATACAGGGAAAAAATATTTATCCACGAAGATGTTCATTCAAGAGTAATATATAATATATACAAAAAAGAAAACCAATGCTTTTAAGGCCCAGGGTCATGGTGTCAATAAAACAACTTCAAACAAATGAAGTAGAATAAATTGTTTGGGCCAAACAACACACTATTTTTAACACACTGTTGAGCCTAACAGAATCAACAAATGTGATAAAATTATAGTTTCCTAATATCATTAATCAGGTCTTTGGAGTTGTTGCCAGGGAATCTGAATCCCTGAAGCCATATTTCCAGCCAGGAGAGTTTTTTCTGCAGTTGTCCTGATCAGGCGGGAGGGTAATTTTTCACTACATAGATATTTTTTCACAGTAAGTGATGACTTGCTGTTATGTTCCACTGTGGCCCTGTATACTGTCCCTTTTTCCATAAAATGTTGTTAATACTGCAACTTTACAGCAGTATTGACTTTGAAGCCTTTGGGAACTAGATTAACCCAAGTAGACTACAGTAAAACAGCTATTTTATCCATTAAAAATAAACCTCATGCAACTTATTGGCTTCCTTTCTTAACTCCAATGCTAGCCCTTCTTCCTTCCTGCTCTATCTTTTGTAATCCTTTTCTTGGTACATGATGCCACCATTCATCCAGGTTTTCAAGCAGGAAATCTAAAAATCACCATAAGATCTTTTCTCTCACTTGTACCCCTCTGGAATAATCATTATCTCATAGATAGACATACAACTATTTTTAACAAATTATTCTAAGTTGATTAAATGTCAGCTCTTTTAAAACATGACCGACATCATGGCAACTGTCATTATACGTTTCCAATCAAATATTTTATCGTGTGTATTCGTAGAGTTCTATGGGATTTAAGTGACGTAGTCACCAAGCCTATGGATTCTACTTTGTAAAAATTTCTTGTAGTTATTCCCCATTCTCCATACCCATTGCTATTGTCCTAATATTAGACTCTTTTCATCTTATGCTAGCTAGTCTCTATTTGTCCCCTTACCCCAGATCTAGTCTATATTCTTCTTTGTCTTTATCAGCTCCCAAAGGGTTGACCTCTAGGAAGTTTTCCTTGTTTCTGGCTTCTGATTAGGTTTTGTTTGGAGGCACCAGAAGGATCTCAAGAATAGGAAGAGAGATAATTGGGTTTATGTTTCCTCCATTTCTTCTGCTTGGATGCAGTTCTGAAGGATGCTAATGTGCTTCATGATTACAGCTTCTTTCATGATTCCGGCCCTCAACCAGGCTGTCATGATATCTTATAGAGCGGTAAAGGTAGTAAGGCTTAAGCATAGTAATGGCTAATCCTCCTCTTGCTAGCGCTAACCTGTTGGTTGCCTTAAATTTACTTATATCTCAATAAATATTTCTTTTGCTAAAATCCCAGCAGATTACACCCTCTGTTTTCTACAAAGACACAGACTGATACACATCCCTTCTCCAAACCATTGAAATGGCCTCTAATTGATTTCATGCCTACAGCCTCGCCCTCTCTCCCACATTTTTACAACATATCCTTCAACCATGGGCATAGAACCACTTCTAAAATGCAAATCTGACAATGCAATTCCCTTGAGCAAAATCTTCAGTCATTTCCAACCAGAGTTTCAAATAATCTATAAATCTTTATACACCGAAGAATTTTCTGTGGAATAATCAGTCTCACATATACACATACTACTATATTTTAAAAATTATGCTACTGTGATTAATTAAATGGCAGATGATTTAAAACACGACTATCTTCACACCGACTTTGTCATTATGCTTCCCTAGGCAATCAAATCATCCGTCATGTATATTAAAAGAATCCTCATATTTAAAATAAAGTCTAGACTCTTTCTAATTTTTTAGTTTATTCTTCTAAGTTCTCTCACATGAACTTAGATTTTACTGAAATGCCATACTCTCGCTGCACCTTTGCTTTAGGCAATTTCCTTCGTATTTCTAAAAGGTGCCCACCCACACTAAATAACCCTTTTGTGGTAAATTCTTTCTCATTTTTTCCTACTAGAAACATCATATTGAAAACCAATAGGCTAGAGTTTGAATTTAGTACTTTATATGTGTTATCTCATTTAATACTCATTACAATAGCTTAGATGAAGCTAAAACACAAGTTTACACAACTATAAAGTGTAAAATTAAGACTTGAAATCAGACCTGACTTCAAACCTATGCCTTAAAAACTAAACCTTATTTCCTAATAGTATTCTAATTGAAAAGGTAAAAAAAAAAAAGTCGCATACTCTTTGAAATCAAAGGCCTCTCCTCATTTTTATTCCCAGGCACTTCATACAACCTCCTTATATTGGATTGCCATTATTTGTTCGCTTGTTTATCTCTCCCATTAACCTTGAAACTTTTAAGGATAAAAACCTCACCTTGCATTTTTTTTTGCATGCCAACATGCAACGTTTCCAAAAGTACCCATTGTGCTCATACTCATGATTCAATCCTGGCTAGTATTTCTATACTGTTCCCCCATTTGACCATCTCATTACAGCAGTCGCCCACTTTTTTCTTGTTTATTGTCTTAGCTTCTCAATAATGATTAGCCGACCATATGTTCCAAGAAATATCAATCCTTCCGTTAGCTTTAATTGACTCGGTTCATATAGAATGCTGATAGCATATACGAGGCTCAGACATGACACTAGATACAGATGGACTAATAAATAGGTTTTAATCTGTGAGCCATTTGTAAGAAATCGAGAGCAGTTTCTTGGGTGCGCAGTTAAGATTCCTGTAGTCATACAAGTTTACAGCAGGAAAGACAGCTTTGCTTGATTTATGATTGGGCTGCGGACGTGGGTCAGGGAGCCTGCTTCAGCACCCTGGACAGCACACTGCACACTGAGCAGCCAGCCAGAGAAGGAAGACATTGCCTCATTGCTCGGACTTCTTGGGTAACCAGGCAACATGAGATAAGAGCTGGTATTTTCCAGAAATTTGAGCAAAAATATACACATGTGCACATAATTTCATTAATGTTGTGTGCGTCTCTGTGTGTGTATAGCAGTATTTATTATTCTATTCACAAGAAACCAAGATCATTATGGTAGCTAAATATGTCAAGCAAAAGCTAAACAAGGAAGATGAGAAAAGAATAGCTAAAAATTCAGCAGCAGAACACTGTTCCCATATTTTTAGTTGCTCCCAAGAGAATGTAACTGGTATGTTCCCGAGTTCTCTGAAAGCACCGGAGCTTGTAGTATTTAAAGTGGCAGAATTCACAAGATTGCTAAGAGTTGGCAATGTTTTATAAGTCTTATTTTACTTAATAGCAAAATATGTATTATATTAAGTTTATACAGAAAGCATATAATAGCTACATAATCTTGTTCTTTGGAAAATAATTCCACTGTCAATACATGCTTCTTGCCCCCAAAGATGTTTGCATTCGTGTTTTTAAATATTTTACCGTTGATTTATAAATTCTCAATGTGTTCCTATTATGGTAGCACAATTGTGAACTTTACTTCTGTTTCTTTGCATTTAAAAATAAGGCAAATTAACTTCTGAATTGATTTTTCCACTTGGTAAATTCTCTCCAAGATAATGGCATTGTGCAGGTTCCCATAGCAGGCAGTTGGCTTTCCTTAGCAAATTGCTATCTTTACACTCGCCTTTCATTCCTACATCCATGATGCCTTTCCAGGTTTCCTTTTTGTAAATGATATCTCTTCTTTTTTTTTGATTCCTTCTCTAGATTAATATAGTACTCTATTGCTGCCTAGTTTTACATTGTACATTTTTTGTACTATTTCACATCATATGGACATTCTTTGCCCTATTAGACATCAGCTTGAAGACAAAAATTATATCTTCTCTGCATTTGTAATTTTCGCATTATCTAACATAATGCATTACACACAGATAGCCCTTAAACAAAGTTTATGAAAGGGCTATCAAATATTTTGAATATCAACTTATTTAAAGGAGCAAAGGCTGAGGATGCTTTGTAGTATTCAGAACATTCTTCTTTTCATAATTTTTCGGAAAAATAAATACACATTTCTACAAATACATTTCACGGGCTGTGTAACAAGGTTAATAAAATATTATTACGATAGATAGATAGATGATAGATAGATAGATAGATGATTGATAGATAGATAGATAGATAGATAGATAGATAAGATAGATAGATAGATGATAGATAGATAGATAAGATAGATAGATAGATAGATAGATAGATAGATAGATAGATAGATAGATAGATAGATAGATAGATAGATGGATGGATGATATAGATAGATAGATGATAAATAGATGGATGGATGGATGGATGGATGGATGGATGGATGGATAGATAGACAGATCATCACTATCTCTCTCTCTTATAAGCCACACTATCTCACTAATAGTATACTTATATGCACCAGAGTTGAAGTTTAAGTGAATAGGATCAACAGACAGAAGAAGCTTGAGACCAGCACACATATTGCTCTACCAGACAGATGCAGGGTAAGCATGCCTGATCAATCACTGGACTCACTAATTGAAAAGATGCAGGATAAGCACGCCGGATCAATCGCTGGACTCATCGGACTCAGCCTATGAGAAGCTACGAATTCTATTTATATTTCCTGAGTAGAAGACGTATGACACCGAAATGGACATTACTAATGAGTTACCAAATCAAAACCTTATGAATGCTCAATTTAGTGTCTCGTGAATACTGTCTCCCGTATATTTAGAGTCCCACAAATCTTAGATGTCATTTGACCTTGCTATCTTTTGAGATCTATGGTCATGTTACACAGGCTCTACTTTACTACCTTACTTATGTTCATTTAGCTCATCGTGGATTCCGCCTGCATGTTGGAAGCTACTTGCTTACGTATCATATGTACAGATCTAACACATCATGAGTTTTGCTTATGTGTTCTTGTCCTTATTCCTATTCTACAGTACATTCAAATATTTCCAAATAATTCATTTTTTAAAAAAAACCCTCTGTAGCAACATTAAAAATTGCGCCATTAGATTCAAAATGTATTGTGTACTTAAAACATTCAAAGAAAAGGTAAATAGACAAGTTTAGCATGAGCTTGACAGCAGAATTTGCATGTATAAAAGCAAACAAAATTCCTATAAGCTACATTAGTAAAAAAAAAAAAAAGAAAAAATTCAATAAAATGAAATAGCATTAGAAGGGATCAAGGATATAAAGACAAGGAAGTAAGTTGCACGAGTCAACAAATTAAAAGGTATTGGTAAGAGCTGCTATAATGGTCAAGATAAAGTAGGTTATGCTGTGTTCACAAACGCCCAAAAAACTCACCCTTCACATTAAAAAGGCTTATTTCTCTTCTTCTTTACGTCCAACATGGATTCAGCTAAGGGCAGAAGTCTACCATTTTATAATGTCACCATCTCAATACAAGGCTTTGTGGTTTATCATGGCAAGACATATGTGAATAAAGCTGCAGTAGCTTCTAAGTGCTTCTACCCAAAAGAAACACACAGCACTTTCAATCACATTTTAACGGAAGTTTGGAAGCTACTTTTCCAAACTAGTTTCAAGGAGATGTGTGGCAAAAGAGGAAACTGGAAGTTTTAGAAAACACTAGTAATGTCTTTCATGGTAATTATTAACATGAAAGTACCAATAAGATTTACCAAACTGAAAGGCAACATGAAGTAGTGAGAGTTGAATATTATATCAATATTCCTATATACACATATCTATACATGCATATACATACACACATGCATGCATATGTTTGTGTGTGTGCATATATTTATATACACATATGTTATCAGAATAAAAGAAATGGTACTTCACCCTCGGTCACCAGAAAGTTTGGAATCAAAGTTACCTACATTGGGGTGACTCCTCCCACAACAGATGGTACAGAATCTTTCATAGCTAATGACGTGCTTCTTGTAAAATAAGTAGGCTTTTCAGTTTGTCAACTGCGTTTTAGATCGATGAGGTCAGAATTATTCATTCAAAGGTAGGACAGTCAAGGTTACATTAACAGTATAAATAAGCTTTTCTCATATGGTACCAAATTTGTAGTCTTTGAGAGAAAATTCACATCCACCTTTTGAGATATCAATCATAGTTTGGGGTTACTTGTGACAAATACAGCATTAACACTTGCTGGGATGAGTAGAGAAGACTGAGCTAGAATGACTGTACCCACTGACATTTGAGAAAAGAATCCACCTGGCTCCCCTCGATGTCATAAATGAGTGAGAAGAAATGATTTTGTTGGCCTCTAGACTGAAACCGAAATTCTTGAATTAACAAGACCTCAAAAGGATGCCTTTCTTCCTGGGGAGAGGTGGACAGGTGGGGTGGTGGGGGAAAATCTCTGGACAGTGAGGCTTAGATGGGTCTCTTGGGCTGAGGAGTGGGAGAAGTAAAGAGCCACGGGTGACAGGGAGGGTCCACCTTTTAATTATGAGGACTTCTCTACTTCCGTAAGATGGAAAATATTACTGGTAAAGTTAACACTCTTGGGTGTGTTTCATATATGTCGTCTCTTATATTTTTGTGTAATATAAATCTGACCTTTCAAGAAAAGAACTGTTTTATTCTGGGGCAGGAAGTCCTCAAAGAAATGGCATCGGGTTTCTTATCTTCTTTCAGGTTTCCAAGCAAGAAGAGACTGAAAAACCTCTAAACCCTGTAACCCCATCTTTGAGGATACGTGAATGAAGCTACCATCATTTACCAGCAACTGCAGAGAAAAATTCTGACCTACACATGACTCCCGCAGCTTAAAAGACCCTAGGACGGAATCTCCTATTCTTACATGGTCCTCCTTGCACACACGTGGAGCCCATGGTTACACTGGGGGCTGGAGAGGGGGTCGGGAGAGCTGGTACATCCACATTGTTCATCAGTCCTTAGAAAATGGACTTCATCTCTATTACCTTCATTTTTTTTTTAATCTGTAAACCAGAAATGGTAATATCTGTACTGTTTCTCTCACTAACACATTGCAAAGATTAAATGAGTTCACGAATGTGAAAGGCCTCAAACTGCTATGAGCTGGTTTTTCATTAAAAATCTGTTTATTTTGAATAGTTAAATTAGGTAGTCTTAATTTATGTTTACGTGGTTTTCTTTTTAAAAAAAAAAAGTCATTTTCTAGGAGAAAAAATATCTAATCTGATATGCGGATTATATATTTTATCTGTAAAGTAAGTATAACTTGTATAAACATACTTTCAGATTTCCGCTTGTAGCAAGCTATCCCGTCTGTGTATTTAGCATGATGTGAGGGTTTATTTTAAAAATTGAATCCTTTTGCAGAGAAAATATAATACTAACTTTTCAGTGGTCAGGATATAAGTCATTAAACTTCTGCCGATAAATGTTTATACTTTACTACCTCAGCTACTCATAACACAACTGACATGGCACTGTAATCACATTGTTATCTATTTTTCATGCACAATTTACACAGCTTGACAATTTCATAGAATTTTAGACTTTGAACCTCAAAAGGATCTCAGAAATTTTTAGACCATGTGTAGATAAAGAAACGAAGGCCCAGAAAGATTAAATGGCTTTTATAAGATTCTACAGTTAAACCTTGGCAGAATTATAACTCTGACAGAGTCACTTTACTAAAAAGTGAATTTTCAAAACCTTCGTGAATAAACTTTCTCAGTTTTACTTGGAAGAGAGAATGTAGACTATGGTGGTGTGTGAATAGAAGGAAAAAGACTTCAGAACTAAAGAAATGTTGAAGTATATATACCTATAATTAGCCAACTGGTATTGCATTGAGCTTTAAAAACTCACTAATTCTACAATGTATTTTAAATAAAAAACACTATTTTTCAAAATAAAGCATGAAGAGTATGCAGTGTATCAAATAAGACCTGAAACAGTTAAATGTACTCCATAATATTTATCTTCTAAATCAAATATTCACTCTAAAAGGAAATTAATGAAAATTGGCCACTAGCAGATTTCTACGTGTTCAAAAAATGCCAATTACATAAACATTTCTGTACACACACACACACACACACGCACACACACACACACAGCATATTCTGTAAAATAACTCAATCAATTTATGTCTAAGGTTTCCTTTATAAGAGAACTACAGTAAAATATCATCAAAATAGCTTTTAAATATGGATTTTTAAATTTTTTAATGTAATTGTATTTTTTGGTTACTATGTTTTTATCACCAAATTAACTTGTTTCATATCTATTCAATGCTTTTGATAAAAAGAGTAATTTTGCCCTTCTTTTGGAAAGTAGTCATCATTCATCTGCCATAAAATCATCTTGATGGAAAAAAAGTTAGTAAGAAATTTAATAAAAAGTCTTAACAGGATATGACTTCAATGACACCTAACTAGGAATTAGGCATTCAATGTAGCAAAATATAAAGAATAAAACCCACAGAATATACAAGCAAAAAAGGATAAAAAAGGAGAAATATTGTTATTTCATTTTTATTCTTTGGCACAGAATACATAGAAAAACCTCTCTTAAGAGAAATTCTCAATATGTGAATCAAATTTATGATGTCGCTCTAAGAAGCCATAAAATACTGAGTTCAAATTTGTCATCAAATTCTACTATGTTAAGAGCTCATCATTCTGCACTGTATTTACTGACAAACAGGAAATTACATGAGAGGTGCCATCCTGTTTGAGGGACCGGTCTGAGTAACACTGATGAGGCCTTGACCTACAAGACTAACTGAAGGTCTATTACAGAGCTGTGCCAACCCCCAATGCCTTGCATGGCTAGGCAGTAAGATGTCATATCTGATATTATCTGTCTTCCCTCCAGTTGAGCATCTAAAGCACCAGGCTTTGCTGTAATCACGAGTGTAAAATATCTATTCTCTTAGGAGTTCTTATAAAATTTGAACACATATTGAATGAGCTCCAACACTCGTACAAAACTCTTGTATGATACTTGATATCTAGAGAACTGTTTCATAATGAGTGTGTTAATTACCCACCTAAGAGAGAGGTATCACATTCTGACATTGCTTTGAGCTGGACTATCAGGAACAAAGTTTCTGTGCAACTTCAAGTTTACTCCTCACAGCTTTGCCTTTGCATAGTTACAATTCAGTGTCAAACCTATTTTTATGGAGGAATTATTTGGGAAAAAATAAAAACAGATTGTATGGGCTTTCTTTACTGATTGTAAAACTGCTTAAGAATACTGTACCCTCTGTCATTCAACGTTCTTTATCCAAGGACACACATGATCAATTTGTGCTTTAGTTTAGTTCAACAAAAAAATCATTTTTATAGATGGATGTGCATGCTTTTAAGTTGTTACAAGATGAAGACTGTGTTTCTTTTATAAATCTTAGCTGACTGAAAACAGCATCAAATTTACTCACTAAACATTGTGATTCTATTCTGGTCCTGAAAACATTTCACCTTTTCTGCTAACTTTAGAGGCATCATTCAGTTTTATACTTCCAACATACAATATACAAATTTGAACTCTTATTAAACCTGTAAACTTGCCCAAAATTCTCTTTTCAATTTTGCCTTTTTCTGCTCCATTTAATTGTCACTATCTTGGCCCTTCTTTGGAAGCTCAGTCCCACAGAGATATTGATCCTAACCTGAGCAAAAGGAATATGTTAATTAGGAGACCCTACCCAGTCAGAATTCCCAGTCTGAGGCAAGATATGCTCCGTTAGACTCAGGATCCAGTAAGCTGGGTAGGTCGTGGCTAGCTCCCCACTTATCAACACACCTCTCTTTTCCTTTCTTCTCATCGTGAAGATTGAGTTTCTGCTTCAGTTTCTGGAATTAGCACTCCATATACCCTGCACGGAATGAAGGCATACTCTAAACCTTAACTGATAGCAAGTGTAACGTCAGATCAACTCTCTTGTACAAAGAAGAGTCTGTGGTGTGAAGCCCTACGGGAGGGCTGGTGTCCTCCAAATTAGAAGATTGCTCAGGAAGCTAACATAGCCATTTCCTCAGGCTTAAATATGACTGCCACTTAAGAGACCACAGCTGCCAGATTCTTCGACTGCCATACTGGATTTATCTGTATACTGGTGTTTGACCAAATCAAGATTAACACTTTTGTTCCAGGCCATTTTAGTCTCAGCAAACTGTCATCACTGCCTCCAGCAGTCCTACTACGTTTGCCTTAGTCGATTCGTTCTCTCACTTTCTCAAGCAATTATTTCCTGCCTCTGAACCTCTCCTGAACTCTTCATCCTCCTCCCCTTCCCACATGCAGATGATAGCTTCTTCATCCTCACATATTATACCATTGGCACAACAGATACAATAGACCTGCTTCTACTAACTCTACTTATTCTCTACATAGTATTTCTTATCTGTCCAAGAGTTATCTCACTTCGAGTACTCTGACTCTACCCAGCATTATTAATTTTTTTTTACTGGATTTTGTGGTCAGCACACCAAATGTACTATTCCTTCTTCCATCTTACAAAATACATACATTTCTTAAGGCTTTTGCTTTATATTTTTCTCTCCTTTAAAGAAAAGCTTTAGTTGTCCACACTTCCTGATTCTACTTTCACACTCACTAGTTCTGCCTACAAAGTTACTCCAATCAGGATTTTATTCCAACCATTCTACTGAAACAGCTAGTGTCAATGATCTTTACAATACTTCGTGCAATGTTTCATTTTCACTCTTTGTCTTATTTGACTTCTTAGGAACATTTGAAACCTTCAGTTCTGTCCTTCTTGAAATGCCTTAGTTGGTCATTTGGCTTCTGGAACATCATACTTCCTGCTTTTTCTCACATCTGACCTTTCTCTATCCTCTGTGATGGACACCCTTCCTTCCCTCACCTGTAAACGCTGGTGTGCACCAGGGATTCCCTCATTGTATCTCATCTCTGTCTACATTAATTATCTGGGTGATCTCAACCAACTTCATTGGCTTTAAATCCCATCTTGATGCTAAAGACTTTAAAATTACACTTCAGACTCAACTTCTTTGATGAACTTCAGATTAATATATATGCAAAAGTCTTCACTAGAATAAGCTTCTCCAACCACATTCTTAGTCCCAACACTTCTTCCTCGGGCTTCCTCGTTTCAGTAAATAGCACTGTCATTTATATGCCATCGTTCTTGTGTCTTATTGTATATCACATCCCACATCAAGTGCATCAACAAATTCTGTTAAAGCATCATACAAATCTTACCATTTCTTGTCTCCGCCACTGCTATGACCCCATGCCAAGTCACCATTATCCTTAGAATATGGTCGAAGTATCCCATCTAATACCCTGCTTTTACTTTAAGTCTTTTCTCCACATATACAGCCACAGTAATCCCATTAAGACATTAAAACTGATTATTCCTTGCTTAAGAACCTTCTGTAGCTTCCCATAATACTTAGAAACAAAGTCAGTCTTTACCTTAACTTTACAGTTCTACAGTTAGTTATATGACCTGGTCCTAGATAACTCTCCATTAGCATCTCTGACCACTCTCACTCCAAATCCCTAATTCCGGCCACACTAGCTAGCCTCTGGCTATTTCTCCAATCAGCCAACCATGCTCCTACCTTTGCATTGGATGTTTTCTTTTCTTAAAATGCTCTTTCCCCAGGTGTTTTCCTCCCGATTTCATTCAGGTCTCTCAGTTCAAGTGCTACCTCCTCCAAGAAGCCTTTGCTGAAAAAAAACAAAAAACAAAACAAAAAAAAAAACTGAAAATAATACCTCACATTGCAATCTATCTCTTTGAATCCTGTATTTATTTAAAGTCAATGATCATTACCTGTCAAGAAACAAGTAAAACAGTCAATTTTGCTTAAAAAACATCAGCCGGTTTCATGAAAAGTTCAACCTTTCATTCCTGGCATCATAAAAATGGAAAACAAACCAATGATTAATTTTGAAAGCTTATTTTGGCATTGAGAAGACACAGAATGAGATCATTATCTTCCGACTCTCCCTTTTATTTTTATTCATTCTTTAATTTTTATTTTTCGATGAGAGATGACATTCAATATCATTTTGAATTAGTTGCAGGTTACAGCATAGTGGTTGGACATTTATATAATTTACAAAGTGATCCCCCAATTAATCCAGTACCCACCTGGCACTACAGTACTATTAACTATAGTCCTTCTGCTGTACTTCACATCCCCATGACAATTTTATAACTACCAATTTATATATCTTAATCCCTTCGCTTTTTTCATACTGTTCCCTAAACTCCTTCTCATCTGTCAATCACCAGTTTGTTCTCTGTATCTATGAGTCTCTTTTCATTTTGTTTAATTTGTCCTTTAGATTCTACATATAGGTGAAATTATATGGTATCTGTCTTTATCTGCCTATTTCATTTAGCATAAAACCCTCTAAATCCATCCATGTTGTTGAAAGTGATAAGATTTCAGTTTTTTAAATGGCTGAATAATATTCCATTGTATATAGGTACCACAACTTATCCAATAATCTATTAATGGGCACTTAGGTTTCCATATCCTGGATATTGTAAATATCACTGTGGTGAATACAGGGGTGCATATATCTTTTTAAATTCTGTGTTGGTTTTCTTTGGATAAATACGCAGAAGTGCAATTGCTGGGTCATAAGGTACTTCTATTTTTAAGTTTTTGAGAAACCTCTGAACTGTTCTCCACAGTGGTTATACCAATTTGCAACCCCATCAACCATGCATGAGGCAAATTCTCTCATTTAAAAGGCATTATGTGAAAACGTTATAAAGTATATTACATGAATAATGTCAGAAAGGTATACTAGATTCATTAGGGTGATCACTTGATAAGTTATATAACTGTTTAATCACTATGTTGTACACCTGAAACTCATATAATATTGTATGCCCACTGTAATTGAAAAATTTAAAAAATGTTAAAGTATATTATGGGAAAGTCTGGGAGATAATTTTCAGAGAGAACAAGGGTGTACTCACATATTTTGACACAGAACTGAGAGTCTTTTTTTCAAATGCTAAATATGCTTACACTCATGCTAAAAATCTCATTTCTAACATATTCATCCCGTTCATATCATTCAGGAACAATGTCTTAGGAAATCTTGCCCTTTAGTTGAACTCATACACGACTTGAATGGTATACTGAATGTTAATACCCTCTTGCTTTGACATGACTATTAACACAGAAGTACATGGAATCTAAAACCCAGAACTTGAGCCTTGGCTCCACTATTTACTATGTCTGTGACCTCGAGTGACTGTCAATGCTATATCCTTGGTGCTCTCATTGTTACATAAAAGGAAGGGATGTGCGTGATATTTTTGAGACACTTAAAACTATAATAAAACTATCCAAAAACTTGGAAATTATCAGTAATCAAAAATAAATCTTAATAATTTTTATACTATGTTGAACACAGACGACATACAACTGGGAGCAAATATTCAGGCACAACGTCATATTGGTTTATTTTATAATATAATACGTGCTGGGTATTTTGCAATATAAATAGCATAGGATTTTGGAAGGGTCGGTATGTGTATCAAGTCCTTATGTGACTACCATATACGAAGGGAATAACTATAAAAGGAAGAATCTGTTACATAGCCGTAGACTATAGGCTAGTACAAAAAAATAAATATATATAATTATCTATTTGCTTAATATTTTCCTTCAGGTCACATCAAATTCTTAATAGTCACATATGAGTTTTACCAGAGAGATTCCAAATTAGTAAGGGAATTATTCTTGTTTTATGAATTTCATCATTTTTAGTCCAGCTGATGTCTGTCGACTTGCCTAAAGTCACATGATAGTTCAGTGATAGATTAAAAATAAAACAACTACAGCTCAACATAAGTCCTAAGACAGAAATGTACCTTTTCAATCACTTTTAACACCAATTCTCTTTACAAATGTTCCTTCGATGTCCTTATATTGACATGTTCTTCCAATCTTAAGTTAATGAGAAAAGATCTCAAAGTGAGTACATTCTACTTAATTAGCCAAGGAGTAAAACCATCTCATCACAGAAACCAAATGGATAAATTTTAAAAACCACTAAACATAAGATTAATTTTTGAAGCACACCATCACAAAACAGCATTTGTGTGATCCGCAGAAGAAATTCCCACCTTCTTGAATGGCTCTTCCAAGCATCTAGTAGCATACACAGCATAACACATACCCTGTGAGGTGACCCTCTTCCGCCCTCCCTCTTCCCTTCAAAGGTGACTCCACCCATTACGAAGTCACTCTTGGCACTTGATGCTGTTATGGTGAGATAACAAGTTTTTCTCTTTGGGTTGGAGAACTTTACTCACATACTTACAGATTATGCTGTGGCTTCGAGACATGCAAAGCTGACAGCTACTCTAATTAGGATAGATATACTCTTGAATTCAAGGAAACTCATACATTTAAGAGATGATTTGATCCTTTGGTGGGCACATTTAGCTTAAAGGATGATCTCATGATGCAACATATTAACCTCTTTACACCTTTTTTTAAATATACCCTTGTTAGGAGTCTTGAAAACGTAAGCATTTGCCCGGGGGATAACCACTTTTTCAGTCTGGCTTGATCATCGATTCTTCCATAAACGATATTAAAACTAAAATTATTGAAATTCAGCTTCTCATCTACCTTATGTGTTGGTATTCTTTCCAAGGTATTTAATGTTGTGATTCTCCATTTTCATTTCTTAAACTAAAAGAGAAGGACCTCATGAATGTGCAACAATTAAGGTGTTTTCTTACAGGTTAACTATCTCATACTTTTCTTGAACCTACAACTTCTATTTGAGTAACCTACGGAAATCCCTCATGCTACTTGCTTGACTTAACCTATCTAAAATATGAAGGAGGCCAAGTTGATGTTCCAAATCTGATCAAACATCACTATGAAACCTCTTCCTTCCAGAACCCCATGGTAAGTAGCTGATTCCTTCATGCTACCTCCCCAACACTAACATCAAGGTAAGCATAACTTCAAATTCTCAATCTTTCCTATCTCCCTCTCTTAGAAGTTACTTCGGCCCGTGTTCCATTTTCTCCAAACTGTCTTTCTCTCAAGAATTTGAAAAACTCCATTGCTCCAAAGTAACAGAGACTAATGATACCCCACCCAAAAAACACTTACATATCAGCAATAGATGCTTTCTGTTTGATAGCTAAAAAGAAAGTTCAAAGGTAGCATTTCAACAGTTGAAGAAGTTACGGAAGGAAAATGTCTGTTGTGGGAGGAGGGGAAGGGTAGCTTCCTCAGTGAGTCTTCAGATCATACTCTATATTGCCGACTAACCTGCTGGTACATAACTTGCCTTATTTCTTTATTTTGTAAGGTAGCTGGCAGACGCTGCAACATATTTTTTTTAAAGATGAACTTTGAAGGTATCAAACAACAGAACTCCATCTATCGTTTTGAGAATATGTTAAAAACAGCAAGGGTGGAAGCAGGGAGACCAGGTAGGAGGCTACCTAATTAATCCAGGGGAGAGATGGTGGAGACTTGTACCAGGCTGTTAGTGAAAGAGTCAGTGATGTCTCCAACACTTCTGACAGAACAACAAAAAGAAGAGATTTGTCATTTATGAGACTAGAAAAAAGGAACAGAAGTGAGAGGTTTAAGGTTGGAAGATAAGGATTTCAGTTTTGAATGTGCTAATATTAAGTTTCTTAGAAGTCTAAGTGGCCATATAGACTACAAAAGATTCAAGTGGAGGCAGTTAGATACAAAGGCTGGAAACTGGAAGAGATGCCTGAGCAGGAGATGTAAATTCAGGAGTCATCAGAATATGGATTTGAACCCATAAGACATGATGCGATCACCAAAACACTATTCGAGTTTAGACAGAAAAGAGAAGTCAGAATTCTGAGTCCTGGGACTCTCTCTATATAGTCTAGAGTTCTGCAAGAATAAAAGAAACCAGGAAATGAGAGTGAGAAGGAGCTTCCAGTAAGGTGGAAGAAAAACCAGGAGAGTGATGTCCTGGAAATTAGTAAAGACAGTGTTTCAAAGAAGAGGAAATGACTCACTGTGCCAAATACTATGTATATACAAGTGAAAGGAGAACTAAGAATTGGCCTTCTGATTTTGAAACATGACTACCGACTTTGACAAGAGCAGGGTTGTTGGATTTGTGGGAGTGAATTCAAGAGCAAACAGAACTAATTTCACTTATAAATATAAAAAGTTTACAATAAAAACACCATTAAGACTCCTTTTTATTCTGTCACTAGAAAATTAAATACAAAGTTTATTTGAAAGAAAAATACAAGCAAGAATAGTCAAGAAAATACTCAAAATGAGAGCAATTGGGGGTTAGAAACAAATTATATATCTTCTGTAATTAAAAGTGTGGTGTTAGAGCATGAATAAGCTATTGAACCAATGGAATTAAATTGAAAAATACAGAAATAGAACAAATCTCATGAAAATTTAAACACCTGGTAAAGGCTGCATCTTAAATCATTGAGGAAAATATGGATATTTTAATAAATGTTATCAAAATAACTGGATAGCAAAATAGCAGAACATGAAATCAAATCTGTTGCCATACACTATTATATTTTCTAAATAGATGAAATATTTAAATATAAATATTTAAGCATTTTTTAAAAATGTGGCTAAATTCTGCTTTAACTTGAGGCCAGAAACAACTCTTCTAACTAGAAACAACTCAAAATCAAGATGCATTAATATATTGATTGATAAACTGAACTAAGTAAATATTAAATTTAAATAAATAAATTTGAATTTTGAAATTCCATACTCCTCTGTGTGGAAAAATTTTATACTATCATGGTCAGGATAAAAAAAATGAAAAACCAGAAAAACACTTTTAACTTACATAGTATTATTTCAGCTCACATATCATATTTTTCAAATTATAAATCATATTTTCAACTTATGTACTTTATCAATGATAAGGTATTAATAATCCTAATATTTAAATAGATTTTTTAAACAGAAGAAAAAACAACAATCAGGAAAATGGGCAGAATATCTGAACAGACAATTTATGGAAAGAGAAATGCAAATGGTCTTTAAACATATAATAAGATATTCAATTGATATTGAACACTGATAATGGGAAATAAAATTTTAAAACTATGCTGAGTGTGTGAAGAAAAGGGAAGCCTATAAACTGTGGGTGGGAATGTTAATTGGTACAACATCTATGGAGAACACAGTGGAAGTTCCTCGAAAAATTAAGAACAGAGCTACCGCATGACCCAGCAATCCCTTTTCTGGATACCTATCTGAAAATTTGAGAACATTTATTTGTAAAGATCTCTGTATCCCTATGTTTATTTCAGCACTATTCACAATAGCCAAGACGTGAAAGCAACTTGTCTTTCAACCAACTGATGATTGGATAAAGATGTGGTACATAATGACAGTGAAATACTACTCAGCCATAAGAAAAGATGGAAAATTGTCCTTTGTGGACCCGAAGTGTATCACGCTAAGTGTAATAGCTCAGATGGGAAAGGACAAGAATCATATCATTTCACTCATGTGTGGAATATAAACCAGAAAGCAACAAACAAGCAAACAAAACAAACAAACTCATAGACACAGATAATAGTATAGTGGATTCCAGAGGAGACAGAGGGTGGCAAGAGGATGAAGAAGGGTCAAAGATTTGATGATGGAAGGAGACTAGACTTTGGGTGGTGAGCACACAATGCAGCACACAGATAAACGTGGACACCTGGAGCTTACACGATGTTAGCAATCAATATTGCTCCGATAAATGTATTTTTAAAAAAAGAAAACCATCCTGAGATACCACGTTTCCGCTATCAGTGTGGGAAAAATCTGAAAGTTGGAGAACAGATTTGTTTGTTTGTTTGTTAAAAAGAGCTGCCAGTGGCAAAAACTTGAGAAAATACAAACGTCCTTTAGTCAAAGCCTCATTAAATGATGACCCCTTATTCAATGGAATAGTATGTGACCATTCAAAGAATGAAATAAAAATAAGCAAAATCACTGGATTTCTAACTTTTAACAGGTGCCATTTTAACCGGAATTTTTCTTTTTAATGACTTGCTCACTAACCCAGAAAAAGGTATAATTTTAAAAGGGTATTTTTAAACAAAATTGAACAATCACCATTAAAAAGCCACTATATGTTTTGGTTTTAAGCCTTTAAAAAACCACCTATCACTCCGAAATTTTCTAAATAACTAATACACTTAATTTTCAGCGAGGTACACATGACCACGTATGGAGCCTCCAAACAAACTTTCCTAAACACAGTGGAAGTGCAAACTGACAGTTATTCATGATGTGGAAATTTAAATCAAATAAAAAAGAACCTTGATTAGGCTAGAGACCCGAATCTGTAATTCACACTCAACAAGATGAAAATCACCATTGCCAAGAGTTTTATAATCAGTAACCTAGGGACTCAGTAACTAGCTTGGGGGTGAAGAGAAGAAGAGAAAACTAATCAAGTCTTCAGCACTTATCTTATTAATGTCAATCTTACACGTACATTTTTTTCAAAGGGAACAGAAAATAAGAAACATCCAGATTTGTATTGCAAAGTCATATATTTTTATTTCAGCTTGGAAATTCGTGTTAGAAATATGACAAGGAATATGAATATCTCGCACAAGAAAATTAAATGCAATCACCCATTTATTCATAAACCATCTGATTGGTTTATATATAATTAACATACCAAGGGTCAAGCTTTGTGCTACAAACTAGACATTTGAAGTTCACTGTTGTTGACAAATAAATGACAATAGTTCAATGTGGTAGGTTCTACATAAAAGCACTTCTAAAATGATATAAGGAAAAATTGAGACTGTCAAAGATGACTTCATAAAACAAATAACACGTGAGCTGTGTCTTAAGGAATGTTTTGTGCTATAATCTATTCCATAACCAGATGGAAGAGAGGAAGAACGCCCATGCGAATGGATTAGCAAGTACAAGGATACAGAGTATATTACATGGTCTATCCAGGAAATGCAGAAAGGTCTGTGGTAGTAGTACTGACTGTAGTCAAAAGTGGCTGCAAATGAGGCTGGAAGGTACCATGAAGCCACATTGTGAAGATTTTCTCTTCTATCAAGCTAAAGGAATTTGTAAACTATCTGATGGAGGATGAGAGACCACCAAAGGTATTTAAGTAGGATGATCAGATTTGGATTTTACAAAGAGAACTCTTTATAATGTCAATATTATATTTGGATTGGAGAAGTGAGAGAGTACAGGTATTTTCCTAATTATCTAAAATCGTTATTAGTCAATAGGTCTTGGTATCTAATTGAGTGTATAAGGTAATAACAAGAAAGAGTCAAAGATGACTCTGAAGTTTCTCTCTTATATGACAGGATGAATTCATAAAGACACAAAGTGGGGGTAGGAAGAGAGTAAGTTTGGGAAACGAAAAATAAAATTAGTGTTAGATGCCAGAAACTTCTAGAAGGTGACGAGATGACAGCTGAATATACAAATTTTAAATTTGAGATAGAAATAAAGACTAAAGACACAAATCTTGGAGTAAACAACTTGCTGGTAATATAAAACTATGGAGGAGGATGAATAATATCTTCAAGAAAAACTATGGAAAATAAGTAGAGTTCCAGCAACAGAATAAAACCTTGGACCACTGGTGTTTAAAGGACAAGGGAGGGAAGGAATCTCATGAGAGATCAAAGAAGCTGGGTCACAGCTATCAAGGAAATAGAGAATTTTATGAAGTGAACATTACTGTCAATTGCTTTCCACTGGTCATGAAAATATAAAGACTAAAATGTTTCCATTGCAAATCCATCAACAAAACCAAAAGACAACCTACTGAATGGGAGAAGATATCTGCCTATAATGCATCCGACAAAGGGTTAATATCCAAAGTTTATAAAGAACTCATACAACTCAACAACAACGACAACAGCAAAAACAATCTAATTTAAAAATGGGCAGAAGACCTGAAGAGGCATTTCTCCCAAGAGGACATACAGATAGCCAGTAGACGTAGAAAAGATGCTCAAGGTTACTAATCATCATAGCAAATCAAATTAAAACCACAATGAGATATTACCTCACACCTGCCAGAATGGCTGTCGTCAATAAATCAAAAACTAGCCAATGTTGGAGAGGATGTGGAGTAAAGAAAACCCTCGTACACTGTTGGGGGGATTGCAAATTGGTACAGCCGCTATGGAAAACAGCATGAAAGTGTCTCAAAAAAGTAAAAATAGAACTACCTATTGACCTAGCAATAGTACTTCTGGTTATTTATCCAATGAAAACCAAAGCTCTGGTTCATAAAGATCTATGCACCCCTATATTCATGGCAGCTCTATTCATAATAGCCAAGATATGGAAGCAACCTAATGATTGTAGGATAAAGAAGTTATGGTACACATATACGACGGACTATTATTAATCAGCCATTAAAAAGATGAAATCTTACCATCTGCAATGACTTGGATGGACCTAGAGGGTACCATACTGAGTGAAATAAGTCAGACAGAGAAAGATAAATAAAATATCATATGATTTCCCTTATATGCAGAACCTAAGGAACAAGAGAAATGAACAAACTAAGCGAAGGCAGAATCACAAATACAGAGAACAAATTGATGGTTGCCAGAAGGGAGGAGAGCGGGAGGGCTGGGTGCAAAAGGAGAAGGGATGAAGTACAAATTAGTAGTTAACAAAACAGTCAGAGCAATCTATGGTAATTAAAAAATAAATAAAATATTTCCATTGCAAACTTCGGGACCTTATGATTGACAGGGGGTGAACACAGACTGCAATGAGCTGGTAGCAAATGAAAAAAAGGCAAATGAAGATTTCGTGTATATATTTTTCCATGAATTGCATAATGAGGAAATGAGTGTTTTGCCTATATTTTAAGATTGAGTTCCCCTCGAGTTTTACAACAAAATATTGTCAGACTAAAATACAATTGAAATATTCAACTTGTTTTCTTTATGCAAACAGATGTACAAAGTATGAGAGTGTTGTTATTATCCTCAGTCAAAAAAAAAGGAGACTGAGCTTTATCAGAAACAAGAGATGTCGCCAAGATTGTCTGAGTGGGGGAAAGTGGGTACAGAGCTCCGCCTAACGACTGAGCCCAGCACCTTGGCCACCTTAGATCATGACACTTGTGAGGAATGTAATGCAATGCTTTCACCTAACTTAAGGTTAAAATATTCACATACCAAAGTATAATTGTCTTTAATTTCCCATTTCATACAGTTTCCCAAAGTTATTAGTGTAGGATTTGCAAACACCAAAGTCGTCCAGAGGTGATTTCTTTTCATCTCAATTCCAAGATGTTTTGAGCCATTTTATCAGCTTACTGGGAAAACAGATTGTCATTTTTGTTTTGATTTGGTTTGTTTAAAAAATTGATTTACTAGGTAAAAATATTGTAAACATTCACCTGCGAACGTCTCCCTTGGCAGACTCCCTGTTTGTGGAGTCTAATCCCCATCGGCTCAGTAGTCAAGATTAATGATATGGGAAGGGTTTGAATACTATAAGTGGAAGAAAGGCTGATTTAATAGCAAAGCTGTGAAAATTAATCTACCCCACATCTCACAGTCATCTTGTAGATTTAAGGAAGAAAAGGAAAGATGAAGGAAAGAGGGAGGAGAAAATATATTTCCTACTTTCAAAATAGGGAGTTACATGTGATTTTTATTTACTTTTTATGTTTATCTTTGGCTTTACTTTTGTTACAATGTGCATAGGTTATGAAAAAACTCTGCTATAATGTACCTCTCGTCGATGGGAATTTGTACACAATGCTAATAATACCCTTCTTCCTCTGAGTCTCAGTCCTAGAAGGAAGGTGAGCCAATGTTTTGCCTTTGGGTGAAGGGCTTATAGAGAGAATGACGTTGGATAGGGGACTGCAGGAAACTGCAGGAGAGGACAGGGGTGTAGCCCTGTATTTCCCAGAATTCTATCTGCCTGATCTTCCTGAGGGATCAACAAAAAGGGTATCATTTGACCTGACTAGTTCTTAAAGTGTATCAGACATCATAGCAAGCAGGTGCAGAATGCAGAACTATGCCCAGGTAGCATCAAGTTGAATCTGGATCATATCTTCTAACCTAGAACTCTGTCAAGACGCATAGTCTCACCCTGGTCATTTTATTAACTACATGATGGCACAATTCTACATTTTACAGGAGAGAATTTTTTGGACACTACTTCTCAAGTTATAACTGAGTTTTACTATGTTTACATAATCACAAGAAAAGTTTTGTAAAAAAAAAAATTAATGTATGCGAAATAATGTGTTTATAAAGCAACAAAAACTAAAGAGTATTTACTGTGGTCGAATCAGCTTGTTGTCCTCTAATGTCCATTTTCGCCTTCTTCTGTACTAAAAGAATACTGAACTTTTGACTGACTCACAGTTTCCCAGAAAAAAAAAAGAAAAAGAAAATATTTCTCAGGCTCTCTTGCTTCTAAGAGGTGGTCATATGACATAATATTTTGGCCAGTGAGATATTAGTGGGCTATAAGTGAAATTATTCTGCATTGGTCTCCAGAAGTTTTCCTTTTTAGACACCTGGCTGCTCTCCTTGCCTTCCTCTTCATCTTTTCCTCTCTCTCTTTCCCTGGAATGCAGATATGTTGGCTGCCATTCTTGCAGTTACTGTAAATCACGAGGACCAGAACCAACATTTCAAGAAATAACAGGGCAATGGGGCCCTGAGGGCTCCGTGGCAGAGCTACCACACTGGCCCTTACTCAGATACTTTCATGTGAGAGAGAAATAAGCTTCTTTCATATTTAAACTACTCTGACGCTGAGTCTCTTTTACTTTCAGCCAAACCTAGTCCTAGATGATATACCTAGGAATAAAATTAATAGGAAATGTAAAAAATCTACGTAAAGCACATTTTATTCAAGGAAGGACATAAATGAATATATGAATCAACAGAGAATCATGCTCATTTTCTGGTTGAGAAGACTCTATATTAGAAACATATAAATTCTCCCCAAACTGACCTATAAATTTAATGCAAACACAATCAAAATCTCAATTGGATTTGTATGTGAATCTTAATGTGATTTTGAAGTTCATCTGGAAAATTAAATACACAAGAATACACCAAAAAATGTGAGAAAAAAGAATCAAGAATAGGACTTGCCCTTTAATATATCAAAATATATTACAGAATACATTAATTAATGTGTTAGTGGCCTAGAAAGAACAATATACATAAATTAAATAAAAATACCCAACTATATTGTATGTGTATATATATATATACACACACAGAGACATGATTGTAAGGAGGTAGTATGTGTGTATTTATATGCATACATATATTATACATACATATATAATATATATGCAACCTGCTTACATTCATATATAGTATATACAAAAAAATATAGTATACATAAAGATATAGAAACATGAAAACATCTATCTGTATTTTTTTAATCAGCTATGTTACATAAGTGATGTTGAGAAAATTCAATTCACTTTGGAGGAATATTAATTTAGATTTTATTTAACATAATTTTCAAAAATAAATTCCAGATGGATTTAAATATCTACATGTAAAAAACAAATAGAAAAATAATTAGATGGCAACATAGAACACTACTTTTTAAATACAATTCTAGGTTGCAAGAGTGTTTCTAAACAATTCTTAGTAGTCAAAAAAGAAAAATAAATGATTTCATTATATTCGAATATAAAACTTCTTTTCAGTGAATGGTATAGCAAAGTTAAAATACAAGCAACAAATCTGAGGAAAATATTTTCAACATATAAATAGTTCATATAACAGATAAATGGTAAATTTCTATAATATGTAAAGAGCTCTTTCAAATCCAATTTTAAAAATATGCAAAAATTTCCAACAAATTATCAAAAAAATGCAAATTATCTATAAATATAAAATATACAAATATATTTAAGTTTTTAGTAATCAAAGGAATTCAAAAAAACTAAGATACCAAGTTTTGGGGGCATTTAATTGCAAAATTTTAAAAGTTAATTAATTTTTTTTAATGGGTATAGTATTAAGGAACTCTCATACACTATAGATGGAATGAAAAGAAAGCCATCTGGCAATATATTTTAATATTTATAATGTGTATACCTTTTGGCTCAATGGTTCCACTTCTAGGACTATATATGTCAAAAAGCATAGCCCATGTATGCAAATACATATATAAGGATATCGACTGCCATATCATTCATAACAATCTGAATAAAAAATGAAATCTATCCATATTAGAGATGTGTAAAGATTTCCACAAAAGTGAAAAAAAAAATGTTTACGTAAGACAACATCAAAGAGTTTGAATAAAATGTTTTCATGTATGTAAAAAACGAAAACCAAACCCACAAGACAAGTATATACATAGAAAAAGGCTTAACATAATGCACGTAAAGTTTAGGGATAGGACAAGAAGGAAGAAATGAGTTTAAAGGGACACGAGCAAGCTTTGACCATGTACTTTTGTCTTATTTGAATCATACTTATTTCCTATATACAAAAGTAAATCTTGAAGTTTAGTTTAAATCTGAACAATGAAAGTTCATTACATCGTGAGGATAAAAGGAAAGTCTACAATTTGAGAGAGAAAAGGTGGTGCATGTCAAAGAGAAGTTACAGAACCACAAGCCAGAGTTTGGCATTTACTCTTGTAAACATGCTGGGCATGGGAGGAGACCCAGTGGCCTGAGCCAGTCAGGATCACCAGGTTTCACCCCGGCCATTTCCTGAAAGTTCAGACCCATTTTCCTTCAAATCCATGGTTTATTTATATCCTCCTATAGGGTGTCATCTTAAAATAAGAAACACTCCTAGCCCTGATGTTTTGAATGTAAAGGATAAGCTCAGTTAAGATTGTGAAATGTCACAGTTTTAAAATAAACCTAAATGACAGCAAAATCTCTGTTTTAACTGTATCTATTGCAAAAGTATTTATCGGCGATATCAGAAAATTTGCAAATTCTACTAGAATAGGTCCTAGTAAGGTACACTTACAATTTGAATGTGACTTAATTTATTCATACATAAAAAAATCACTTATTTTTTATATCAAGAAATTACAGAACGGAAATGTGTAGAAGCTCTTAGTTAAGGTTTCAAATGCCTTAAGTAAAAAAAAAAGAAAAAGAAAAAGAAACAAAATAATTTGGTTTTTTTTACTACTGCCCTAAAATATTGATCTTTTCTATAGACCTCATTATCAAATTTCTCTATAATTATTGATCACTGAAATATCTGCCACCTATTATGTAAGATTCTTACAAATATTCTATCCTAAATATTTACCCACTGTGTTCCAACGATGTGAAAAGATACTCACTTTTTCACTATATAAACATGGAAACAAATGCTTAAAAAGGAAAGTGATTATGCAGTTAATTATCTTTCTAAGAATCCAAAACAACAGCTTCAAAAGTAGTATGACATGACGAGAAGGATCAGAATCCTGACTCTGTCTGCCAGCAATGTGAACACATGCTGTTTGCTTAACCTCTCTGACTACTAGTTAATTTTTTTTTAGGTGAATAAATTGCATATGATTAACCCTGGCTACATAATGTGCATCCTTTCCAAGAAGTATGCCAACGGGCTTTAGGAAGACTGAATTTAAGTCATAGTTTATGAAATTCTTTTTTGATCATTTATAGAAAAAATGATTTAGAAACTCATTTTATTTAATATATAAAATAAACTAGCTTGAGATTTCTGGACCCCAACACAAAGTTACTGAATTAGAATCAAAAAGGATAAGTTCCAAAACTCTACACAAAGATCCTTCTAGGAATTCTGATGATCAGCATCAAAGAGCAATACTCTCCTAGACCTTTTAGTAGATATAAAGAAGCATATTCAAAATAACTGGCAATAGAATTCAACAGAATTAAAATGGCGAGAATAAACTATGAGAAAAGCTGCACATTTACTTACATCCCTTAAAGCCTCTTCATTTTAACCATACGTCTACATTCTAATTTTTTACAGTGTAAACTAATATTCATGTAAGTAAAGAGTAAATAAAAGTCATTCTTGGTGAGTATTGACGGCATCTCAGTTATGATTCAAACAGACAACCTAGTATCATAAACTCCTAAGGAACTATCATTATTGCTTGCTGAATAAATCTACATTTCACATTACAAACTGCTTTGCTATTTGCTTCATCTCGCTCAGAAGTCCCAGTCTCCTTGATGGCATATGACATTGTGACGGAAAGACGGGCACACGCGGAGCCACATACTATGCTCCATTAATTTTATTTGTTTACTTAGTGAAAGCTCCAGCCACCGCATCGAAGGAGCTTCTCCTTTTTCTGGGTCAAGAACAAGAAATGACAAATGGAGTCTGATGCTACTAGAAGTCATTCCAAGAGTTACCTCTCCTCCCTATCTCGGGATGCAATACAACCTAAGAATCAGAATTCTGCAAAAGTCCTCCTGAAGCGTCTTAGTTTATGCTTCTGCCTCTAGACGAGGTTCTTGTGTCCAACAAAATCAATAAAATCCACAGCTCCAAGCCGGCCTTTGAAACTGTCCATACGTGGAGAACTGGATGTGTGTGAATATACTGTGTATTGGTTTGTAATGATTTCAAATCTGTTTGTTTATTGAAATATGTGTGTGTGTGAAATTGTTTTTTGTAAGTTGTTTAATAGAAAAATGAAGCTGTTGTGTCAAGATGTCATTATCGATATCCGCGACTATCCATAAGCACTCAGCAGTCCAGACACTAGAGAGCCCCACTGAGGGCTCATGGAAAAGAAGGTGTGGAGAAGCAATGATGGCTAGGGGACATTTAGACAAAAAGGGACATTTAGACTATAAAGTCCAAGCATTTCCGAGGACTACATGAGAGTGTTCAGTCTGGGCAAGAAGCCTCTTTACTGATCCAAACAGCTCTCCAAAGATCTGGGGGCATCAGCTCCAACCTACGGAAGGCGACTGCCCTCGGACAGTGGTGAGAGCCACGCAGGGGCTCCATGAAGGAGGTTGGCTTGTCCACTCCCCCGCGACAGGCTCCAGCAAACAAGGGACTTCCACTTCTGCACAAGCCGCTCGGTGTCAGCTCTCGGTTGGCTAAGCTAACTCTCCCGAAAATCAACTCCAATTAAATTCGGACTTCATTTCCCTGAAACTCCTCTTGCCTGAAACAATTGTAAATTCATTCGAAGTGTGTTATTTCTTGGCTTATTAAGAGGCATTATCCTGTATATTGCCTTGTGAAATTAGAATTCCCACAGAGAACCGGTATTACAAGAATTGTTGGCAAAAACAACCTTACCCTCTGAGCATAATTTGCCACCCAAAAGAAAACAATGTGAGTGTGTAAAATAGAATATGATCACACACAAAAAAATACTGTTTAAACCAACTGTAACACATTAAAGAGACTTTTTAAAGTACAGAGAAATTACTCCTGGATTTACTAATTCGTTAGCTATACACATTCGATGTAATGGTTTGGAATCATCAGACGGGTCCATTCTGTTTCCGAGTTTATCGACACCAGGACTCTGGTCACACAGGGACAGAGCAGAAAGTGGACTAAATAATACAATTTTTAGGGTACCGAACTCTCACATGCCTCATAACATCTCCCCCATCTACACAATGGTAAGTCTATTTTCTCCCCTAATTGATGGGCTAAATTCAATGAAGGCTCTAGAGCCCGACGTCCTGCATTTAAATTCCGTCTCCACCACTTCCTAGCAGTCAACACAACAGGCAAGTTCCCTAGCCAACCTGTGCCTCTCAATTAACTATCTGTTAAAAAATAAAATAAAGTAAAACACCTTTTATGACTCGAGATAAAATGAGATCAGAAATGTACGTAAAGCACACAGAACAATGCCCAGCCCATCTCAAGTGCCTCATGTTGACTATTATCTGTAATATTATTATTATTATCAGAATCCACTGTGAAAATGCTTCTCTGCAAGGATTGTCTAACTCTTTCCCGCCATTACAAATTGATAGTAGGTACTAGTAGCTTTTACCTGGAACCCTGAATGGATGAGACACACAAGAGACAAAATCCATCACAGCATTATAAAAACAAAGGCCATGCACTTTTTCACAAATTATGTTCTAGTCCCTTGACTTAGGAAGTTCCTGCCATTCAAACTCTAACCTTGTGCACAAACCCAGTTCAAGTGATTCCCCTTTGTGCAGCTCCCCTGAGCACCTCAAAGTGAGGCTGCCCCTCCGTCCGAAACAACAATGGCTCTATGTCGTCAGGAACTGTTCTCTACGTTCTAGGTGGATGAATATATTTACTTCTCATAATACCCTGCGAAATGAGTACTCTTTATTTCCCCATTTCATAGCTATGAAAACAGAAGCCAGGGTCACAAAAACAGCAAGCAGTAGAACCAGCAGTGAAATCCAGGTCTTGATCCCCAGAGGCTGGTTCTTGACCTCCGCCTTTCTTGTGAGTGCTCCTGGAACTCACATTCACCTCGTGATACCGGCTGGATTTTCCCACCGAGGCTCCTCCCGAGACAGAGACAGAGCCCTGCCGAAAGGTCCCTTGTGTCACTGGCTTCCTCCATGCCCACCTTCCCCAGACACTGTGGAGCTTGGCCAGGAGGGTGATGCTGGCAATGGGTGCTGCTGCCCTCAAGGTTCTTAGCTGAGACACCCCACTATCCCACCACTGTAATAAAAAAACAAAACAAACAAAAACAAAACAAACAAACAAAAAAAAAACAGACTAACAATACAAAAACAAACAGAAGTTAATAACATCTATACCTCCTATATACATGGGAGAGACCCAGGAGAACTGAGCAACTCCCGGAAATGGCCCAAGTAATGACCTTAAATAATATCTCCAGCAGAAAGACATAAAAAGAAGTTGGGGTGGGGTAAGGGGGTTAAGAGTCAGTTACAGGAGGCCGTCACGAAAAGCGCCGTGAACAAGGGTCATGACGGCCACTATGCAGATTTAAGGAGGTGCCTTCTAGAGTTTTAGTCGCCCTTATCTTCCTGGCACAGAGAGGGAGACACCCTTACAATTGGAGATTTTCCTTATACATTTAAATGTCTGTTTTCAAAGCTTTTCCTGTTTCTGCTGTTTCTTAAAAAGAACCAGCCTAAAATAGTCAATCTGCAAAAAGACATATTTTAGGGTAGCAAATTCTGCTCTCCTTCACACTCACTGCAGCTGGGGGGGTCTGAGCTCAAGGACCACACTAACCCACACTAACCTAGCCTGGCCCCTTGAAACCCCCAACCCCCGGGGGACATTAGACTATAAATACCTGGGAGAGACCTCTCTGTCCAGGACCACAGGGGGACAGGCTGGGCGGGCCAGGCAGCACAGCAAGAAGGCTGGGGTGGAGCGCACCCTCCTGACTCCAGTCCAGTCAGCGTGTCCCCCAGCTGTCCGGCCCGATGGCCCCGACTCCAGTCAGTGCCACTGCCCACAGGGCACCACCTCGCCCCCACCATGCGCCTGCCCCCCCATGCTTATTGGGCTGTCTGTGTGACATCACCCCTACCCTCACCCCCTCCACGAGCTGGGCCAGAGCCCCCTCCGCTCCCATCTCCTCACTCCCCAGAGCATTTCTCTGCTGATTTTTAAATGTGATTTTAAAAAACAGAAAATGAAACTATGCAATTTTTTTTGTATAAAAAATGGTGCCTAAAAAAAAACTTTAGTAAATATTTCATTACTATTTACATTCCCACAAGTTTGTGTATTTACTTTCCAATTATAAGCTCATTGAAGGAAAAGACCGTACTTACAAATTTATAAATTTTGGGTTCTCCCAAAATACCCACCGCAGCAGTGGTAGTTCCGAAATTTCTCTCCAGGAAGGAACAGCAGTGCCTTCTGTTGAGGGGCAGGCAGAAATAGACCAGGAGATTTGCCTCGAAGCTTCATTTTCAAGCACACATTTTTCTTAGATTATATATTTATTTGGGCACTAGCAGTACAGGGGCTGATAGACTTTGGGGTTGATTAATTATCCCTTGACCCAATAGTGTATACAACAGTGCTATGTACATGGGAGGACTTAATGAATATTTGATGTGGTATTTTATTAAAAGGATATGATTCAAGTAACAGGAAGTGCCGTGGTGCCCTCATAGATATTAAGGAGGTCAATAGCCCTAGGAAAAATAATGAACGGTCCGTCCTACCCACAAACAAGGGAACAATGACCCCCCTGCTCAGTTCCCATTCGAGAATGTCCCACTACTCCCATGCTCTGTGGCGACTCTCAACCAGTACCAGGCAGATGGTAACCTTAAAACGGAAGCCTACTCTTACGAATTAGAATCAAGATTTTATAGCACAATAAAAGCTGAGACCATATCTTTTTCCTCTATAAAACTTGCAGAAAGGAGCCAGAATTTAATTAAACTGTCATTACTCCTGAACTATGTATTCTGTTTTCTACTTTCTTCCAAAATTCTTCATTCTCTTTTAGTTTTCAGCCTGAAACAAAGAAGGAAAAGGAGGAGGGTGGTGGAAGGAAGATAATACAAGTAACAGAGGAAAAGGGAAACTTCGCAACGATTGGAATCTATTTCCCATCTCGACGCAAGGGAGAATGACAAGCGGGGACCACGTGAACAGACAGAAATGCGAAGCATAATAGTTTTTGACACTGACGGTCCTGGTTCTACTACTTACCAGCTGTGTGAATGAAGCTAAATTACTTTAACATTCCCAGATCCAGTTTTCTCATCTGTGAGACAGAGACGCTAACATCTACAGATCTTTGTGAATTAAATGAAGTGCTGTATATAGAATGCTCCGCGCAGGGCCTGGCACATTAGAACCCAGTCCCTAGTAGTTGGTAACACAGTTAGAGCTCCCAGGGCTGACCTGACGACCGATGACAAAAAAGAAGGCTTAACCTATAAAGATGAAATCGACAGTCTTCTTAGACTGTGATGCTCTAAGGCAAAAAATAAAAATCTTATACACTGTCATTATTAGGATAGAATTTAAAAATATTCTTTTTTTAACAGCTTTTTTGAGATACGATTCATAGAACATTCAATTCACCCGTTTCAAGCATCCAATTCAATGGTTTTTAGTATATTCAGCTGTGCGACCATCACTTTAAAACATTTTCATCATCTTAAAAAGAAACCCCAAACAATATACTTTTTTTAACAATAATTTTATGCTCTTAAGATGTCACAGAAACATTCTCCTCCAGATGACAAGTAATTACCAGATACGTTATATAAAAAATTGTAAGCAAAGTAGAATAAGCCACATTTACAGATTATCAGCTTATTCAAATATATTATGATGTATAACAGCGTAGTAACTTTATACATAAGTTCAATGAAACACTAGTCACATTCAAAGTCAGAATAATGCTAATAGGATTGATACAGTTAACAGCTACAAACGGTATATGCATACCTCTTCTCTACGTGCTACTAATTCTTTTAGTTAGTAATTGATCAAATGTACTTAAAGATTTTTTAAATGCTAGGAATTATATCATTATCACTCAGAAACAGTGGTCAGCTATTTAAACATTTCAAGAGATATCAAGATATAGAATGCTTTCTCTATTCTTACTCTTAATGGTACAGAATAGGGAGCCATAAGGTCTACATTCTTTCCGTCATTAATTTTCAGGTTGTTTATATTAATCAGGCTCTGTAAGGAACAATAGTAGTGATAGAGGTTAACAAAACGCCTTCCGGAACCAGATTCGATCCAGCTGGGTGAGCTAAAGAAAGTTACAAGACCTCTCTATGCCTCAGTTTTCACATCTGTAATTTCAGGGTGATGACAGCAGCTCATGCAGCCCATAGGGTTGTAATGAGGATTAAATATATAACATGCATGAAGCAGTGTCTAAACATACATAGATAACCCCTTCCATAAGTGGAGTCTAATTTCCCTCCCCTTGAATGTGGGCTGGATTTAGTGAGCTCCTTAAAGACTAGTACATGGAAAAGGGAAATGGTATCTTTAGAGTGGAGAAAACTGGCAAACGAACAATCTTCCCTGCTTTGACACCATCATCACCCCAAAAAGAATAATTTTCTAGATATGGTATTCAGACTGGGACACTACTGCTTAAAAGGCTCCAATGGCTTTTCTTTGTACTTAAATAAAATTTCGATTCCTCGCAATACATGGCTTCCCAGGCTCCACGGTCTCACTCATATCTATTGCCTACTGGACCCTTCTTCTCTCTCTCACTATGGTCTGGCCTCATGAGCCTTCTCATTGATCCAATATTTTCCTGCCTTGAGTTCTTTACCAGCAACGTCTCTCCGATCTTGCCATAGGCTATCCCTGCTTATCGTTCATACCCTTCTCAATAACTGTCTCTTAAATCCTACCATTTGTGATGACATGGATGGACCTTGAAGGCATTATGCTAAGTGAAATAATTTGGATAAAGACAAATACGGTACGATCTCACATGTGTAATCAAAAGAATAAACATAAAACAAAACGACAACAAAAACTTCTCCAAACTCATAAAAAAGGAGATCAGATGTGTGGTTACCAGAGGTGCAAGCAGGGTGTGGGGAAGGAGTATCCGAGGTCGGGGTTACAAGGTGCAAACTTCCCGTTAGAAGATAAATAAGTCCTGGGACGTGATATGTCACCTGATGATCATAGAATCAAAGAATATGCCACACACTGTATGATATATAGGAAAGTTGTTCAGAATAGATCTTAAGAGCTTTCATCACAAAGAAAAATGTTTTTTCTTTTTATTGTATCTACATAAGATGATGGATGTTAACCAGACCTAGCATAGTAACCATTTCACAATATATGTAAATGAAACCATCATGCCCTATAGCTGAAACTTATATAGTGACGTATGTCTATTAGTTCTCAATAAAACTGGAAAAAAGATAGTTGCTTCTTCATGGATGTCTCCCCTAGTCCTCTTACCTAAAGTCCCCTCCACCTGACCATTCTTAGTCACTTTACCTCGTTTATGTCATTTAGAGTATCCGAGCACTAAACTGCCTTGATTATTTGCTCACTTACTTGCTTGTTGCCTCTATCCCACAATTACACAGGTTGCTTAGTGAGGTCAGGAACTCTGCATGTTTTGTTAAGTCCTGTATCCCCAGTGCCTAGAACCTAGTAGGACCCCAATAATCATTTGTTGAATGACTAAACTAAAAAAACTAGTAAGGCTGTCCAGTATCATTTTCACGTATTTTAGGGCTGACGAAGATCAACTTTTTCAAAAAGAAGTATATGAGCTGGAAGAATGTCTGTATTTTAAACATCCATTCTTATTCTGATAGTTGTCAGTCTTTCTCAGCTTTAGGTCTGTGTCTTCAACCTTGATGCTCAGTGCCATTCATTCCCGATCCAGCGTGGACCACAGACACGTGCCAGCAGACGGACTGTAGAATTAATCACTCCGCCAATGCTGGGACCACACCGTGGGAATGTGCCCTAGTCACTCCCCTCCTCCCAGCCACGGCTTTCCTTTAAGCCCTCACCACTGGTTCTCAGCTTTGGTAAAAACCATCCGTGTATTTTCTTGGCCCCCACTGGAATGATAGCCCTTTCTGATGCCCAACATAATTGATCGGAACATGACATCATGTCCAGCTCTCAATAATTCTCTACCTAAGACACAGATTCCCATACCTCTGTGATTCATTTTCTTTTTTATTTCCCACACCTGGATTGTGCCACCCACCTCAGTTCTGATGTGGCCCATCCTATCTGCTTGCAGCGCCCAGAGCTCCAGGTTAGAATCCCTTGCTCCATGCAGAACTTACGCCCCCTTGGGCACAGAACATTGAATGCTAGCTACGAAGGCTAGGTTTTCTCTTTTTTTCACCATCTACTGCAGCTGAGGACAGAGTATACCTCAGGGTAAAGTCCAGTCACATCATAAACCCTATTTAATGCATGTTGCCAAAAAATTCTAAAATAGCCAGCCGTAGCAGAACCTATTTCAATTTCTGAGACACTTAAAAAATAATAAGTAAATCATCATTATATACCAAGCACAGAATATAATGACAGAAATTAGTAAACTGTACAATATTCAGCTCGAAGTTAAGAGCCGTCGGCATAGTTTGATAATTGCACTTAACTATGACACTGCTCTGAAAAAAACTTGGGCCATTTCATCATTTTAAAGGTAACATTATGTTAAGGAGCCACATACCTCAAGAAAAAGTTTACAAATTCTGTTATTTTTTTAAAATTTATTGCCACCTTTCACAGAACCCAAAATCTTTATACTTCAAGTGGCAGAATCTATAGAATATTGATTTGTTTTTAATTATTCAGAGTCAACTCTCAGCGAATTCTAAGGAAGGATTCAATTCCTTTTAGTACTATCATGAGACATAAATGTAGCAATACAATATAATGGCCAAGTGATCCAAGGAAATAATGTAACTTTCAGAATATAATAAGAATCATGTTTTAGAAATGGTAAGCTAATGTACTGTCTCTTCTTATTAATCCAGGTTTTCCCCTATAACTCCTTCTGCCGCTAAGGCTACACCATGAAGGTCATTACCTAGTAAACGTATGAGCAGCGTTTGCCTAGACTCCAGCATACAGTACAAGTAAAGATGGTAAAATAACATAGAAGTTCTCAGCAGAGGAAGAGGAAAATCTGAAAGAAAGAGGTATTTGGGAAAGATGAGAAGGTGTGACTAAAAGAAACGTATTCAGTATCCCCTCACCCCTGTCTTGTGTTGAGAAGACAGAGACCTCATTGAACATCTGATTCAAAGGCTCTTGGACCCTGCTCTCACCTCGCAGAGGGCACCTCTTTGAATGGCACTCCACACCAACATGATGTGGTAATACGGGTAGTGGTACGGCGTATTTCGGCAGAGGGTGGGTTGGAGGTAGCATTCCAAAATCTCCCTAGGTTCATGTGTGGTATGAAAAGTATCCAAAATCCTACGTCCTCTAGGTGGAACTCCAGAAGAAAGCAGATGCTACTTGGTTAGCAAGCTGCTAACAGATTGGGCTAGTGGCGGTCACTGTGGCAGAGGTAAAATGTTCTTGCGGACCACCTGGCCCAAAATTAAATGGAAATCACAGCCAGAAACTAAAGGACCTTTAGTGCCAACAGAACCGAAATGAGATCTTAGTCTGTGGACAGCAAGGTCCAAACTTCCCAGGACTTTTGCCAATTCAAAGGACAGGTCGTGATTTTCATTAGCGATATACATCTAGAGCAGATTCCGACAGCTAGTCCAGTGACAAAGGTGGACTACGGACACCTCCACAGAGGCCGGGGAGTCACACAAGGATCAGCACGCAGATCAGTTTTTCCAGTGTTCCGAATCCGTGAGCTTTTTCCTACATCTAAATGCCATCTGTTGAGAAAGTAGCGGGGAGCTGACAACATTTTTAAGGAGAGACAAACTGGTCGTGGAACCTTGAATTGTATTAATCAGAGATCACGTTGAAGAAATCATTCTAAACTTGAAGACTTCGAGTTCGATTTAACCATCAAGTTTTAGCTCTTTCCCCTCCCCCCAATCCCTATTAGTGGGGCGGTGGTTCATTAACAAGAAGAGGACCTTAGAAACTACAAATAAATTAAATTGTTGCACGTCAGAGTATTGTGTGTAAATATTTTATTCCATGTATCAATATTTTTAGAACAGTTTAATGAAAGATATTCAGCAGAGATTAAAAGAAATTAAATAAGACATGAATAATAGCTAAATGGTAATACTAGAACAATCTAATAGTTGACGTCCCGGTGAAATCCACTTGTATTAGGGTTCTCCAGAAAAACAGAAATGTGTGTGTGTGTGTGTGTGTGTGGAGGGTGGGGGGTAGAGGGGGAGAAAAGGGGAGAGAGAGAGAGGTAGAGAGAGAAACAGAGAGACAGAGAGACAGAGAAACAGAGAGAAATCTATTATAAGGAACTGGCTCACATGATTATGGAGACTGGCAAGTCTAAACTCTGCAGAGTAGGCCAGCAGGCAGGAGACCTAGGAGAGCCAATGTTCCAGTTTGAGTCTGAAGGCAGTCTGCTGTAGAACCAGGAAGAGCTGATAATGCAAACGAAGGCAATCTACTGTAGAATTCTCTCTTGCTTGGGGGAGGCTGATCTTTTTGGTCTAGTCATGCCTTCAACTGATTGGACGGGGCCCACCCACATTATGAAGGGCAATCTGCTTTACTAAAAGTGCATTGATTTAAATATTGCTCTCATCCAAAAACACCCTCAAGGGAATACTCAGAATAATGTTTTACCAAATTTATGGGCATCTCATGGCCCAACCACGTTGACTCATAAGATTAACCATCACAGCACTGTGAAATACTCTGCTGAGGTAGGTACTATATTGGAAGGGGGAAGTTACCTAGGAATGAAAGAAGGGAAAGAGACAAGTATATGTTATGTACATTTTGGACTTACGTACTTATGGACTAGCCCTGCAGGGAATCAAGAGTTGAAGAGACTGAGTGACCACATTATGACCTGGCACAGAATAAGAATGCTTTGGGTGAAAAGCTAACAGATACTTGCTCTAGGGAATTTTTCCACAGATATTCAACTAAGAATAATTCTTTAATCACACGTTCTCTTCAGGCTTCACTATTTTTTTTCCCAAGTCCAATGGAAGTTCTAAATTAGAAACAATAAAAGATTAGAAAAAAAATTTTAAATCTCGTTTTTGTAGTTGACACGGGCAGTCTTTCGTATCTTCACCTTTTCATTCCTACTGTTCTCAAATCGGGGTGTCTCACACCATAGGACTTTGTTAACATCCGGTAGTCAATCAGGTGGCTCACTCGGTAAAGGTTTTAAGAAAACGAAATGTTTTTCCTACTGGCTGTAGCCAATTCTATGGCACTAGGAGGCACGCTAATTAAAATTCCCTTATTTTAGGAGTCAGATGACAAAAGGTGTTAGGCTAGTAAGGTTCTGATTATTGTCTAAACTTGTGCTACTAATAAAAAAGTTTAGGCAAAAATAGTTCGTCCTAGATCTGAAGAGAATCGAAGAGCAAGAAAAGAAAAGAAAACTGGCCCATCTCTGGTAAAGAAAGGAGCAAATGATTAGGAGGGAAAGAAAGTTAGAAGGAAGAGCCACTCCCCGAAATGTCAGCGATTTTAGCCCCTTCATTAAGACACCGTTTTCTTCTTAACATTCTATTTGAGTAATTCGCGGTCAAGACTGGTTTAATCGAAAAACGGTGCATTTCTTACTCTAATGTATTGATAACACATTAAGGCTATGTCCCAGAGGAAGAGAAAAAATCAAATGCCCCCGGGGTCAAACTGACAAGGCCAATCCGAAAGTGCAGTCGGTGCCATTCATGAACCTGTCTTCACTGCCAGTGGAAGGTTCACACTCGCATATTTAGGAAAGCACCTGGTAGTGCTATGATCGTGGAGACCCAGGCAGGTATTTTAGAAATATAAATGTGCTTCCATATTCCTACACTCAGATCAAATTTACAACTGAAGGGGAACAGAGTTTGCCACCCCGAAATATGCCTCTTTGGGATGGTGATTGTTTTAAGCTGAGGATTTTTTAAACACATAAGACTTGGGAAAAACCTGTGACCTTCTCCCCAGAAGCCTTAAGGAATTGAGACAGAGGTCCTGCTCCAGGAAGGGAGATATCATCACGGAGAACTATAGTTTAATATAAACTTGCTGTGATAGACACTCAGGTACCTAGCAAGGCCCATTTGATCAAAGTCCTCTTTGTGTTCCACTGGTAAAGGTGGTCCAGTAGACATCTATCTACTAAACATTTGCTTTTTCATCTCCGGGTGAAGAGCCTTCCTCGAACCCTTTGAAATCCAGAAACCACTATACACCCTCCCTTTCTCCTCAGTTCTAGATGTCATAAAAAGCCTCAACTGCCCAATTTGTCCTTGGCCCCATATTCTTATGGAACCCTCATGCATGCATATGTAATTAAATTTGGTTATTTTCTCCTTTCCATCTGTCTTGTGTCATCTGAATTATCTGGCTGGCCAGAACTAAGAGAGAAAGGGCAAATTTCGCCCCCAACTGCCACACAACTTAAAAAGTAAATGATGTTTTGTGAGATTTACAGGCAAGAAGACAGTTGAAAATCAATTATTGCTTCTGCATATTTCATTATTTATCTTAAAAGTAAAATATAAAACAAATAAAACAATGGTTAAATAAGAATATGTCACTTGCATAAACCCATGTTTAGTCATGTATAATTGAGAAGGATACTATCTTCGAGAGTGACCTGGCTGGTTGTGTCTGCTCAAGAGGTCTGAATTAAAATTTAGAGTGTCACTGTCATTTTTTTTTTTGATACCGAGGTCATCTCCTCCATCTATCTTTATTATATCTAAACATGAATAAGCCTGAGAGATATATGTGTACGTATCAAGCCTCTGAAAGTCTGAGTTCAAGTAAAGGAGAAGAACGTAGGTTTGGAAACTTTATATTAAGCCTGAGGTGATACGAAGAAAGACGTGCTATGCGGGAGTCTCCAAGCAGGTGAACACCTGGGGAGTAAAGACTATGTGCGAATGTTAACCTTCGTCTCAAATGCCATCCACACATCCAGGCGATGCAGTCTTCTGAAACGGTGTCCCCTACACGAGCTACAGCTTATCTAAACCACAACAGCACCATTTGGAGAAGTCAATCCCAAGTCCTCATATCTAGAAAACAGCAACATTCCATTTATTTCAATATCGGTTTCGGTATTCTTCGATTGAGCTCACTTTGAGCTTCCTCGGATAAGGTCTCTTACTATTTAAAAAGGTGTGACAAAGGAGTGAAAAAAAATCTAAGCAAAAACAAACAAAAAAATTGGTCGGTTTTATGCCCGTGTGAACAGGAAAGAGGACAGACCTTAGACTCAGAAATGACGGAGATTTGGGGGAGAGGATAGGAAACAGCCTCCACCAATTCCATAATCTTCTTTATTACAGGATTTCCCTCCATCGCTCTTTCTCTACTGTTGACACAGGAGGTCTGAGTGTTCCCAGTGAAGGCCTGAAGGTCACCAAAGACCTCAACCAGAGGGAGAGAGGGCTAGTCACGGTAAGGCTGAATTCCTTGTACACTAGCACTATGTGAGTAAAGAGGTTTCAAGAATGAGGGCTGTGGTGGTTTGTATAGCTGCAGAGTTGTTACATAGGACTCGATGGGCCCTAGCACAGGAGAGAGCCAAGGGAACACAGCAAGCCCTTGCAGAACATGCTGTGCCCGCTAAAATGACAGGCAGAGGATGCTGACCTTTTAAAAGAATGGTGTAAGGCTTGGATACTCATATCTGATTCCCAATCCATTTTAACTGTGATACATGTAAGTAACTGAAAATTCTCAGTCTTCTTATCAAGAAGTTGGGGTCTGTGTCTAGTTGGGCTTTACGGCTGCTCGACCAATAAAATATGGGAGAAAAGGTGTTGTACGAAATTTCCGAGCCCAGGTGTTAAGCAAATAGTAACTTCCATTCCCTGTCTTATGGAATACTCATTCTTCAAACCCAGCATCCAAGCTGTGAAGAAGCCCAAGTAACCTCTAGTAAGACCCACATGAAAAGCAAATTAGGCTCCTGGCCAACAACAGTCCGGCTTAAGCTCTTGGCCACCAGCCAGCACTCAATTTGACAGCTGCCCCATAGATGCCACGCGGAGCAGAGAGGCAGTCACAAATACCAAAATCAAAGACACACTGAGTCGGCTGTTTCGGAAAGAAGAGAACACAGCTATTAAAAGAAGTTCAAAATTTTAGAGACACAATAGCACTGTCCGAAGCTGAGATAAATAAAAATACAGAATTCATCATGTGGAGAGAGAATTAAAATGATCTGGTAAGAAAAATTGATTCCCATCCTTGAAATGACTGAAAACTACTATTTTGTCAGAGAAATATAGATTTAATTTCTATAGCTAATCAAATATAATATAAGTACTGTAGCGGTTAAACACACAGAGATGTATATACACACCCTGTGGGGGAGGGGAGAATTCCACCACCCCCCCCCCCTGGTTCTTACTGCTGGCAGAAAAATTAAAATGGCATAAGGCAGATTAAGAGGAGAAGATGAAGTTTTACCACATACACACAGGAATTCACATAAGCATGAAAATTCCAGACCGTGTCAGGGAAAAAAATTTTCCCTCTACCCTTCTCAGTTCTTCTGGTTAGTCTAAGAATTAAACTGGCACGAGACAAATTAACAGGAGAAAAACAAACAGAAGTTTAATAACCTGCAAACCTCCTGTGTACATGGGAGAGACCCAATAAGGCTGAGTAACTTGTCAAAATGATGGAAGCCACAACTTGAAGTACCATCGTCAGCTAAAGACAAAAGAAGATGTTGCGAGCAGAGAAAACCAGCTATGGGACGTTACCAGGAAAAGCACAGCAAACAAGAGCGAGGTCGTTAAGCAGGTTTAAGTCCTTGCCTTCTCCTCCCTTGGTAACAGTTTCTAGAGATTGAGTCACCCCTCCTCATCCTGATACAGCCAGGGAAAGTTCCTTACACATGGAATTGTCCTTTCTAAAGGGTAATTTTCATGAATGCTATTCCTTAAAAATAACCCTTATGCCAAAGAGACATATTTCAGGATGACAGATTCTACTCCCCTACAACAGTAAGGCAAACTGTTCAGTAAACAAATGTTTGCTGGGCCATCTAGAGATGGTGGGTCACAGAGAGGACTTGGATCCGAAGAGTCTTGCAAGATTCCTCCCTGTCTACCACAGGTACTTCATAGTATACTCTGGTGATGGTTCTTTCAGAAACAGGCCTTCTATCTTAAGTTCTTTCGGGCAATATGGAAGAAGGTAGAAGGTTCTTCCTGAGTCTTTTTGTTTCTTAAAATAAAACAACCCTCATGCCAGACACATTTAGGGATGGTAAATTCTGCTTCCCTACAATACACACACATTATTACTGTCATCATCAAATATAACAAATATTTGCAAACTAAACTACGAGAAAAAAACAATCAAGTTTAGTTTTCCCCTTCGCCCTTTTGAGAAAGAGACCGCGGGGAACCTAAGAGGCTTCATTGAAAGTCACAGGCACCAAGACCACATAGGGTTTTAAGATCAAAGTAACATATGCAAACTCCACTGACTTCAGATGTTAAATCAGACCCGGAAAGCCTCTTTATTCTTCAAAAACTCTAATGGGTTTGTCAGAGAATTTGTGTATGACTTTCCCGTTTCTCTGTTTTAATTATTAGAGGTATCTGCATGAAAATGGGATCTTTATTTTTAAGAGTACATCTCTTCCTGCTGTTTTTCCCCTCACTTGAAGCTGTAATCCAGTACAAGACAGATAGCAGCGGGAGGAGATAAACTGTTAAAAGACAAAGATCTCGTTTTCATGCAAATTGCTCAAATAATGTTTTTGAAGTCAAAATGAGATGGATGGTATGCAAATAATATTGTCTGCAATACATTTTTCTGTATATTCTAGGATTCATTTTTTTTTTTTTTGGAGTGCTTGCTGTACAAAGAAAAATTAGCATTCAGACTGTAGAGAAGCAAGATATGCCACCCCAAAATGTGCCCTTTGGCATACTGATTATTTTAAGCTGGTTATTTTAAAGAAACAGCAGACACAGGTAAAACTCTGAAAACCAAGCAGAAGTAAACATTTACATTTATAAGGGGCCACTCCATTCCCTTTGTAAGGGTATCTTCCTCTCTAACTCTAAATCTCTAAAACTCTTATCAACGGAGAAGGTAAGGATTTAAATCTTAACGACCTTACCCTTGTTTCCTGGTAACTTCTCACATCTGACTCCCCACCCCAACATCTTCTGTCTTTAGCTGAAGATGGTATTTTGGGTGATGGCGTGGTCCATTTCAGGGAGTTATTTAGTCTTTCTAGGCCTCTCCCAAGTATACAGGAGATATATATGTTATTAAACTTCTGTTTGTTTTTCTCCTGTTAATCTGTCTTACATCAATTTAATTATAAAATCAACCAAAGAACTTAGAAAGATAGAAGAAAAAGCTTTCCTCCCCATAACGAGGAAATAATAAACATTTTACTTGTCAAATATCAAGATATATTAGCAAGAAATTCAGATGTCATTGAAATGTGGCAAGGTATAGCAAATGTCACTTGAATAAGGCTCACATCATGTTTAACCAACATTTTTGAAAGCCAAATAATTCTACTACGACTTTGGAAAGTTCCCAAACTGAGCACAAGGTCTCTTATAATAATGTCATTTCCTCATGCTTTTATTTTTTTTTAAGTTTTTTTTTTTTTTTTTTTTGCTCCTCAATAATATTCTCTCAGATGCACAGACCAAATGGTTATTTCTTAACCCACTACCCACAGAACTACCTTCAATATACAGTATCGTATATAAGTTTACTAGAATGTCAAAGCCACTCGTTTATAACTTACATGAAGTTGTTTTAATCCGCTCGTTTAGGACAGGGAAAAAAAGTTTTGATATAAGAATAAAGTAAGACATGCCAAGCTGTCAATATTCTCTATCTGCTGTCATTGATAAGCAGTCAACAGCCCAGATGCTGGGGGGACGGGGACGGGGGCGGGGGCGGGGGGGGGGGAGGGTGGCCCCCTGGGAGTTCATAGATAAGAACACCAGGAAAAGCCACTAGGGCAAGGAGACATCTAGACTATAAATACCGAGAGTCTGTGGGGACTACTTGAGAGTTTCAGTTGGAGGCTGGTAAGGGGCAACTCTTCGTTAAACTAAAAACTCTCCAAAAATCCTTGGGGTATTTTGCTCCTGCTGTTGCCAAAGTGACTCTAAGACCTCAGGAAAGAGATCAGCTCACCCAGCAACAATGGCATCTTTGGTTTCCTAGCAGCAGGGTGCTGGGGCAACAGGAGACAGTCGCTTTTGCCCTGGCAGCTGGAAATCAGCCTTCACTTGGGTCGCTGTAACTCCCCAGAGCCTACTCATATAAAAAAGGTACACTCCATATTAAATGTGGACTATTTCTTCATCTCCCCTTGCCTGGAATTACAGTGTGACTAACGTGTCATTTATCTAGAGTATGTTATTTATTTTTTTTGGGGGGGGGCTTATTAAGAGATATTATGCTGTAATTCCCACAGCAAACCTGTGCTAAGTTGCTGGCAAAGACAGAATCAGTTTCTGAGTATAAATTTTGCTGCCTTTCCAAAACAAAACTAAACGAGTGTCAAGAATTTGTAATGTATAAATACTTAATTGTAAGGTATGATTATTAATAATTTCATATATGTGATCTCGCTTGGTTTTTCAAAAATCTTTTGAAGAAAACAGAAGACATTACTAAACCAGTGTTTTAAAGTGAAAACTAATTAGAGAAGTTAAATTATCTGTTTATAAGTCATGTGACGAGGCAGTGTTACATTTTGGATCTAAAATTCAAGTGTTGTGGCCTTCGGACAGTATTTATACAATCTATTATGCATGTGAAAAAAATCCTTGGAATACTTATAAAAAATGATTTAGCAAAGCAATAAAATTATAATAAAATATACACTTTACTATAAAAGTGTCAGAGGTATCATAATCCTGAATCAAGAGGAAAGATATTCATTAAGAGTGAGTTCGTTTGTTTTGCAAATAATGACAGTTTATAGCTGAGGTGAGGATTTTGACATTACGGAACAAATAATGCTTAAATATAAATGATATTTATATCGATTCTATATTTCCTAAATATACTTCAAGATATAAGATTTCTATAGTTCCTAAAAATACTTAAAGATATAATATTTAGAAAACATTGGTCTAGAAAGCATATTATCATGACAGAAAAGCAAATGGGAAACCACATCTGTCAGGTTTGCAAATTAATTCTATCTACTGTAAATATCTAGTAGCCTCCAACCACCGTCTTTCACTAATAGAATAAACACATAAAGGGAACTTAGAAAACAGGCAAATAGCCTGGTGCGTTGCGTGACTGGTTCCTCAGTTATTTGTCTCGTAAAAAATATAGCCAGAGTGACAATCTCATAGTCTCGCTCTTGCTCTCTGGCTCTCCCATATTGGGTTTTAGCTTCCACTAAAGTTCCTGTACTTGAAATAAAATAATAAAAAAAAAATACTTAAAATTCATTACGATATATTTTTCCATCATTTAAAAAGTGTTATTATGTGGATATGCTCCTGATGCAGGGAACCAAGATGTCAGTCTCTGTTTAGAGCGTACAGGGCACAAATTTAATAGTTAATAGTTTCCTCTAATTTCTAGCTGTCAAACACATAAAATATAGGGTAAGATTTTTTGCTAAGGTGATATCAAAGTATAAGGAGAAAAGTAAAAACTTAGCTGTTACCTTTTTATTCTCTCTCTTACTATAAAAAATATCTACACATCATACACATAAAAGTTTGTGTATAGAAATGTCATCTGTCCCTAAACTAATGTAAAACAATAATGATTTTGTATTCCTCATGATTTTGGATCTTCTGCTGATTTCACCCAGATTCATATAAACAGCGTATCTTCAACTGGAGGGTTATTGGGGGCTGGGCTCAGCTAGGACAGCTAGACTCCTCTCCCCAGCGAGTTTTCATCCTTAAGGAAGCTGGTCCGAGCCTCGAGTGGTGGCTACACTTGCATTAGCCTGCTGATGAGCAAAATCATCTTGCTGCTGCTCTCCGGTATAACGAGGGGGTATGAAGCTGCATATTGCTCGCCAGGGAAAAGATCAAAATGCATATTGCTTTCACACCACTGGAAAAGCCAAGAAATCATTAAGTCCAACCATCATGAGCTGGAGACTGTCTTTATAAACTTTCATTTCCTATACATACATACCTATTGAAAGTTTCACTTATAAATTCGGCACAGTAAGAGATTAACGACAATAATAAAATAGAATTATAACAATATATTGCAATAAAAGTTATGTGACTGTGGTCTCTCTCTCCCCTAAAATTCTTGATTGTACTGTACTCACTCTCCTTGTGATGATGATGTGCTGATTACAGGTCACTGAAACCATAGAAAGCAAAACCACGCATAAGGGGGACAATTATATGTCAGAGGATGAGAACAAATTAAGCAAGTAGGGAATGGGCAAGAATTCAGCGGGTAGAGTTGGCTAAAGGAGAAGAGGACTGCCTTAAATTTATTCATTATAAAGAGGAAATTATTTAGTATTAAAACTAAGGGGAAATGTTATTACTCTACATTTGAGGCAAAAGCAACATTGGTTTCTAGGTAGTCGTTTCACATTGACTACAGTGCCAGATTGCCACATGATTCATTAACTTTTCCTACCACCTTTCCTATACATTGCTTCAGAAACTCCTTCAAGCATAGACGCATGTGGTTCTCCTTGACACTGTATCCAGCCCCAGCTCAGGACCAGCATTCTTTCTAAATATTCAGGATATAGCCATGCCACCAAAAACAGCAACAGCTAACACTGACCCATGCCACTTCAGCCTATCTCAGGGAGAGAAGACAAAAGAAAAAAAAATTCTAAAAAGTTAAGGTGACCACCTCTTCAAGAAGCATCCGCGGCAAATCACAGTTGCGGTCTATTCCCAATTCATCTTAGCTACTTCTAAACTTTCTCAGGTAAATTTGATTTATTCAATAGACTTTATTGGATCAAACTGGTTTTACCATGACAACTATTTTATTTACTGGGATTTTATCTACGGCTTTAGGAATACTGGTCTCTGTTGAAATCACATTGTTTAGTCAGTTAGTAACATAATCAGGGCCCAACATAAAGGAAATTTAGCTGCTGAGTCCAGATTCATGCAATGACTGATTCAAAAGAAAATGCTTAGTTTCTACAATAAATCTCAGTTCTTCTGTCAACCACAGTGACTGAAACTGTTGTATATTTCTTCAAAGCAGCCCGGCCACACTCTGCCGTGTTGACTGTTCCAAATTAGAGATCAGCTACTTCCCTGTGGGTACCCTGTTGGAACATATAGATTTTCTATTGAGCTGCCAGGACTTCACTTTGGTTTCTCACAGTAGCCAATTTAAGCAGATTGGAGCAATCTATGGAATCCTGCTGCATACTCAGCATTGGAATGGTCTTATCAGGATGAATACGATGAGGAAGAAGTCCTATCCCCTGTCACACAGAGTGAACCAGTGTGACCTGACAGAAAGTGTGCAGGCTGGGGAGCTTACTATGTTTTCCGGACATTCTCTCACTTTCCTCGGCTACAAAACTAGAAGGAGAACACCTAACTTTTGTAACAACGTGAATGATAGACAACGCATCTAAAATACCTACCATGATATCTAATATATAATACTATTCGGTTATTAGTCTTATAAAAAGTGAAAGATCCTTGGTTTAAAAAATGTAGAAAAGCAAACATTTTTCTTTAATACTAATATTCAAATTGAGCCCTGTTAATAATGCCTTCAGTGACCCTAAGATTACTGCGCCCTCTTGTATAATTAAAAGTAAAATCAATAATAAACATTCAGATGAGTTTTAGGAAGTTTAACACATTTTTGACTTTCCATCGGGATTACTTATTTTCTTTCTGAGAAATGTCAATATTCAAAATCTTTCGCCTGAAGCACATTGTTAATTTGCCTTAGGATAATCCAGCAGTATTTAAAATGTACTTTAATCACTTTCGCTCAAAAACTTCTATTCCTCTAATCTTTCACTAAGGATTTCAAAAAAGAGCCTGTGATATTTATTGCTAAGAAAACTGAGATATCGCCTCAACGGAAGACGAAATAGAAATCTCTATATTGAAAACTTTGGGTATTCCTATTGGAGTTCTGAGGCAAATATTGAAATTTTGTGACATGAAAATTAAATCGAAATCTGTTTAAAAGAAGAATGGCATAATGTACAGAGCCCAGGCTTAAAATTGGAGGAAAACGAAGAAGCGACATCAATGGAAAGATATTCTGTGTTCATGGATTGAATAAGTTACTATTGCTAGAATGTCCATACTACCCAAAGACATCAATAGGTTCAATGCAATCCCTACCAAGATTACTTGACGTTTTCCACAGAAATAAAAAACAACGATGCTAAAATGTGTATGGAATAAAAGATCCTGAGTAGCCAAACCAATTCTGAAAAAGAAGAACAAAGCTGGAGGCATTACACTTCCTGATTTCAAACTATTGTTACAAAGCAAGAGTAACCAAAAGAAAATGTCACTGGCGTAAAAACAGACATATAGATCAATGGGACAGAACTGAAAGCCCAGTAATAAACCTTCACACACACAGTCAACTAATATCTGACAAGAGGGGCCAAGTATATTCATTGGGGAAAAGACAGTCTTTTCAATAAATGGTGTTGGGAAGACTCAATAGTCACATGCAAAAGAATGAAATTGGGCTCTTATTTTACATTACTCACAAAAAATAACTTGAAATGCATTACAAATTTAAATGTAAGACCTAAAATCATAAAGCTCCTGTAAGAAAATCTAGGGAAAAGCTTCTTGACATTGTTCTTGGCAACTAAACCATGAGCATGAGGTGACATGAAGGATTTCGGCTTCCATATGCTTTTCTGCTGTTGGAATTTGTGTTTACTTTCTTACTAACTAAACTTCTTTTCCAATAATCTTGTGTTAACGGTTAGCAAGAGAATTGAGATCATACCAGCCCCTTATTTTAAACATTACCCACAATGCCAGAAAAAAAGAGATATAAGTCTACGGCCATGCCACCATGAACATGCCCAATCTCGTCTGATCTCAGAAGCTAAGCAGGATGAGGCGTGGTTAGTACTCGGATGGGAGACCACCTAGGAATACCAGTGACTGTAGTCATTTTCAGAAAAGAGAGATAGACCAGCAAACACAATAAACTTGGATCTAATGACCCAGGAAACTTGCGAAGTATATTGACATGGGAGCTACACTGTTATGAGATCTTTAAGAATAATTGATGCTCTCAGTATCTGCCATTTATTTTCTCCACAAAAATAAGACCTTCAGCAGAAAATTCTGGATTGGAAGATAGACCAAATTCTTAGCTCAATGTAGGATTTCTTACCCTCCTATGTAGTAAGACCAAGTATTTATTCTTAGCGGTTATAATTGATGATCTTATTTTCATCTTCCATCATTTAATAGCTAACACAAAATTTGTATTGTGGTACTTTGCAAAAAGCCAGCATTTTCAAATGATTTGCCACAAAATTCAGTGTTTGATATCTATATTTTTCATTAGTTTTGCCCTAATACCATGACTTTTCTACTAAGGGATTTCATATCCCTTATAAAATATCTGCCCTATTAGAAACACTGTAACATAACTTTGGGGCTTTTTGCCATATCCTCCCTTCTTATGATAATAATTTGCTAAAGTTTATTTGAAGACCTACTAATGCTTATCATTAGTGCACATGGATTCCCCAGGACTGCCCACCCCCCTTATCCTCTGCGACTGGAGTAAACATGAGACTCAGGCTTGGACAAGCAAAACACATCTCCCTATGTACAATGATTAGCTTAAAAATGGCCACATGACAAAATCAGATCCAACAGGATTAGTTCCTGGATATGGGTAAATCTCCAGGAAAAAAAAAAAAATACTTTTTTTAATGCTTGTCCTCAGAGCATGAAAGCCAGGCTGCCACTACAGAAAAAGAAATATGATCCTCATGACATCCCCAGAGTCTCTGGATCAAGTTGTCTCTCATGCTATCTAGGGACTTTTTAGTTCCATAAGCCAATATTTTATTACTGTTCTTTCTTCATAAGCCAGTTTAATTGTTTTCTGTCTTTTGTAACTAAAAGAATCCTGATACTACTATATAATTTAATCCTGAGAGATATATGAAGAAATTTTAGAGAGGCAAACAAAATCAATAAGTTCCTCTGCTATAAAAAAAAAATGCAGCATCTAAATTCAAGAACACAACATCTATTTGAAATAAATATACTCAATTTCTGTACACATTTCTTTGAGAGTAAATGGTGATGAGAGAAGATAGATCGATGATAGATGATAGATAGACAGATGATAGATAGATAGATGATTGATAGATAGATAGATAGATAGATAGATAGATAGATAGATAGATTGTTGATAGATGATAGATAATAGATAGATTGATTGATCGATTGACTGAGATATACTGATTATTCACTGTCTCTCTTTCTCTTAGATTACCACATGTGTAGCAATCCTAATTTATTCTGGGTTTTGAAAAGCCTGATTTTAAACTTTAACTCCACCACTCAAGCCTCAGTTTCCTCCTATGTGAAATAAATGTAACAAAAATAAAACTTATCTCATAAGCTTTCATGAGTTTAAATAAGATAGTGCTTGTAAAACTATATAAAGTGGGTGTTCAGCAAACATTAGCTGTTAGGTATTATTCACAGATGGCATTAAGATGAGAATACATTTATTTTCACTGAAGCTAAAGAAAAATAGAAAGTTAAGTCATAAGTAGGCAAATTTCAGTTAGACTTCTGGTATTGAATCATTCTGACTGAACAAAAAGCCAAATCTTCCTACCTAAATGTAATGTTTAAAAGTATTAAATGCAATCTAGTTCCAACTCAGCTATATATCTGGCCTTATATATTTGAATGTGTTATTACCTCTATGGGATGAATTACTTTTAACATTTGGTCAAATTAAGAATGACTAGAAATGTCTGAAGAATTCTGGGCAGTTCTCATATTCTCTTTAATTTGTTTGGTACATTAAATAGCCAACCTCTACCTAAGCAAGATTAATTTTTTTTTCCCTATTGAGAGTGGAAATGTAGCAAAGACAAGAGCATTTGCTAGTTTAAATGGAGGTAGTATTTGGGGACAGGTGAATGGGAGATGGTTTAGAACATGAGTTTTCTGGATGTTGTCTTGGCAGGTTTTACCACCATATCTACCAGCGCCTATAAAAAAAGAAGCCAATTCTGTATGCCCTCCTTACCTAACATATGAGCCAATATTCATCATAGCTCACCTCATATAAAACTCACTTAGATCCAGGAGAAAGCTAATAAATACTTTTAAAAAGATGGATGCAAAATAAAATTTAAATCCCATTCTATTTTTTTTTTTAAATGTGAATAATCTATTATTAAACTTCTGAGATTTTAACAAGCCAATGAAATTATTCTTCAATGTAGAAGAACTCTCAGCTCTCTCTCATGAGGTCTATTTCCTCTTCAAGACAACTTGTAACTGAGAGAACATTTAAATTCAGATGATACAAAAAAACAGAGTCCCAATTGACACCTTAGCCTGGGTAGAAGCTTAATGTTTTGGTCATTGCTGTTGTTGTAAGAATCATATGAACTGTAATAGAAATAAAAACTGAATGAGGAGCTAAGAAATGCAGAGATATTTCACTTAAAACAAAGAAAATAAAAGCTCTTTGTTGGATCTGCTTTCATTCTTACTGCACCTATAATTTGCGTCTCTCCATGTTTCCAATTCTGCCCAGGAGCGAAATGAAAATCCTAGATATACACCTTTATGAAGAGATCTGATCACTCAGATGAGAATATCCTGCTTGCTTTTTATTCCCCCCAGACCAATTCATTTTTAGCCCTTATTTCCCCAAGAGCATGAAAATAGGAATTTCTTCCTCTGGTCCTCAGTTAGAGTCTCCTGGCTGGTGCTGCTAATATTTTTGCAATGAAGATTCTTAAGAAAGACGAATTAACTCCAACTCTGCTCTCTTTGATTTTTTTTTTTTTTTTTTTATGATCTGTTTCTTTGCTAAGCCTAGAACCTTTTTGACCATTGATCGGAAAAAAAGAGTGCATGATTCACGAAGTGCTGTATGTATCTTTAAGTACACATAATGAGACTTCGTTTCTGGATCAGGTAGTGCCAGGAACAGCAGGATGGAAACTCTGGTTCCTCTGGTTGGCTCAATACATAGTCGCTGAAGCCCTGACTTAAGTTCGTGCATTGTCCTGGGCATCGGACGTGGCAGGCACGATAGAGTTGCCATTTTGCTCTCAGGCAAAGAGGGGCAGGGAGAGAGAAGGTTAAGTGGAAGGTAAAAAGTAAATGAGGGAAAAGCAAACTATGGCTTCTCCCAGTGCCGACATTCTGTGGGCAGACTACCACAGAAAGGCAAGATTTCTCCTTGTAGTTTTTGAATTAGATTTTCAATTCATTATTACAAATGGTATAATAATGAGTGTCACTAAATATCATAAGGTTTATTTGTACTGAACATGTATGATTAGCAACTTTACATAATAAAAAGCAATGACTTTTTAATTGAGATATAATTGACATATACCATCATATTAGTTTCAGGTGTATGACATAATGACTAGATGTCTGTATACACTACAAAATAATCACCACGATAAGTCTAGTTAATATCTGTCACCATATGTAGTTACAAATTTTTTTTCTTGTGATGAGAACTTTTAAAATCTACTCCCTTAGCAACTTTCAAATATGTGAAACAGTACTATTAACTACAGTCGCCATGCTGTACATTACATCCCCAGGACTTATTTATTCTATAACTGGGGGTTTGTACCTTTTGACTTCCATTACTTATTTCACCTAATCTCTGCCTTGGCAATCAGCAATCCATTCTCTTTACCTATGAGCTTGATTTGTTTGTTTGTTTGTTTGTTTGTTTAAATTACATATATTAGTGAGACCATATGGTATTTGTCCTTCTCTGACTTATTTCATTTGGATAATGCTCCCAAGGTCCACCCATATTGTTGTGAATGGCAAGACTATCTTATTTTTATGGCTGAATAATATTCCATTGTTTTTAATGTACTACCTCTTCTTTATCCGTTCATCCATTGATGGACATTTAGGTTGTTTCTGTATCTTGGCTATCATAAATAATGTTGTAATGAACATGGTGCATATATCTTTTCAAGTTAGTGTTTTCATTTTCTTCAGATAAATACTCAGAGGAGGAACTGATGGATCATATGATAAATCCATTTTTCATTTTTTGAGGAACCCCCACACTGTTTTCCATAGTGACTGCACCAGTTTACATTCCTACCAACAGCAAACGAGGTTTCCATTTCTCCTCATCCTTGCCTCACAACGACATTTTATATTTGTTCTATGTGTTTTCTTTTTGAACATTTCACATACATTATTGAAGGAAGCACACACGACCTTCATTCCATTCTGTGAGGAATGACAAGGCCTATGACTGTGAGAGTTCTGGGTAAAAAATAAGCCACTGAAAAATCTTGGGCCTGACCTAACACAGATTTTGGGTTTGCATTGGCATGTGGCCCAGAAAGTTGAGATTTGACATAAAAATTGGCCCCAGACTAATGATATACTAGAAGCAAACACTAAACCGCTCTGAAGGAATTTCCTTTTGTCATGAGAGATTACAACAAGGGGGAAAAAAAAATCCTTACTAAAGGCCAACACTTACAAGACAGATAACAAGTGAGAATCATCAAATAAAAAATAATGTTATATAAAAAAAAAATTTGTGATAATGAAACAAAGTTCGAAAGAATATAAACATGTTTAGAGATCTAAGAAAGTAAATACGATCTTAAGAATGAGACTTAAAAGGAACTTCAAAAAAAATTAGTATTTGATGAAAAGATTTAACAGCAAATTAAACATTTCAGAAGAGGAAACTAATTAAGTGGAAAATAAATTTGAGAAAATTACCCATAATGCTTCATGTAGAAACAGAGAGCTAGATCCTGGAAAGAGAAGGCCAACATACAACCAACAGGAGTTTCAAAATAAATAGAATGGAGGAAAATTAAATCAGTGTTGTGTTGGCACAGGAGTCAACAGGCCAATGAAACAGAATAGGCAAGTCTTGAAATACACCCATGTGTGAACATGTGATTTATGAAGAAAGTGGATTATAAAGCAGTGGGGAAGGGCCAGTCTTTTCAAGAAATTATGCTGAGGAAAGTGGAAATTTTTATGAGAAAAATATAATGAATGTGATTTTTTGCTATACATCGTACAAAAAAAGCAATTCCAGGTGGTGTATAGATGTAATATCAAAGGTGTAACAACAAGTCAATTAAAAGATAACATAAGAGATTATTTTGAAAACCCTGGGGGGAAACAAATATTTTTAGTATATGTGCTGTCGAAGTGAGCACAAAACAAAAATTTTTAAACAGAGGGCATGCGTGCACACACTCAGAAACACACACACACATGCAACACTAACCACAAGGAAAAAAACCCTGATACATTGGACTATGCTAACATTAGAAACATCTCTTCATCAAAACACACTAGTAAGAGAATAGAAACTCAAGCTACAGACTAGGACATACTTGTATTTAACTGACAAATAACTCATCCGGAATGCCTCAAAAACTTTTACCCATCAATAAGGAAAATATAGATAAACCAAGAGAAAAATGTGTGAAAGACTTGAACAGGCACTTCAAAAAGGGAAAATGTAAGGAGGCCAATAAATAATATGAAAAAGTGCTCAAAATAATTAGAAATCAGAAAAATACAAATTAAAATCACAGTAAGATCCCACAACACATTTTCCAGAATAGATAATGCTAAAAATTTTGGTAACACCAAGCTTTGGTCTGAATGTGAGCAAGATACATTCTGTAGGGAAGCTGACAATCTACCACACATAGGCATATTTCATTGCCTTATTTCATTCCCAGGAATACGTCTAAAAGATATGGTATATATGTGCATCCAGACATAAACAAGAATGTTCACAGAAGTATTATTTGCAGTTGTCCAAAACTGAAAACGACCGATTCTTCATCAGTACTGGAGCAGATAAATAAATGGTGGGATATTCATACAAAAGAAGACCATATATCGACAGAAAGGAACAAATCATGTGAAACAACACTGATAAATCTTACAAAAGAAGTCTTGAGGGAAAAGAAGACAGAGCTGATGAATATATTTATATATATATAAAGTTCAAGGAAAATAATAATATATGGTGACAGGAATCAGGATTATTTTCTTCTCTGGGGAGGGGCAAGTGTCCTAAGAAAGGACCTACAGGCAAGCTTCCGAGATGCAGATGATACTCTATTTCTTTCTTTAGGTATCGGTTCCATAAATGTGTTTACTGGGTGATAATTCATCAAGTATTATTACATGTATTATTTGACACCTTTCTGTATTTATATCTTATCTCAATAAAAATTTACTTAAGATAAAATATGAATAAAATAAGATTAATTCTAATTAGGGCTTCGTCATGTAACATGCCTGGTCTTCATGTGTCCTTTGGAAAAAGAAGCCACTTAAGCTCATCTTCGACATTCTTCCCAACTCTAAAGTCTCATGGTCCCAGTGAGTTCCCCAATCAGATGTACAAAGATTGCTGAGACTTAAGAGGCACACTCTTCCAATCTAGTTACAGTAAAATCCAGACTAGAAGAGGAAATGTCAGGGTTAAGAGGAGCATATTAATATGATATGTTAGCAAGGACTTATTTACAAATGCACATGATATATCTGAACACGTAAAACACAAAGATGAATTTTTTATTCCTTCTCATATGACCTTTTAAAATCAGAAATATCATTTATAGAATACTGCTCCCTCCCATGCCATTTATGTGCAAAACATTCCTGACCTTTGTAAACGTAAGGAGTGGAACTCTGAATGTGACTTTAAAAATCAATTAATAAAGACTACAAGGATATTTACCCATATTAGATTAAAAAAAAAAATCATTTCTGAAAATATTTTTAAAGTAGACAGATAAACAACATAAGACATGATAAAGGTCATGTTGACTATAGGACAGAATCCCTTTCTAACTCTTCTAAATGATCATTGCAGTCTGGCTGTTGTCTGATAAGAGAGTTAATTATCCTAGATTTCATTTTCAAAGCAACCGCAGATCTAAATGAAATGCTCAAGATGATAAAAAAAAAAAAAAAAGCACCTTTTTTGTTGTTTTCATCCATTTTCTCTGTGACATGAACATGGCAATTTGGTGAAAGAAAAGTACTGTCCCTCCTTGTCTCCCCTCTGAAGTCCGTGCCCCACGCTGGGGTACTTCTCTGTCCTAACCCTTGCTATAGCCTCACACTGTTGGAGGAGAGAGCTAATTAATTTCACTACTGTCATAAGTTTTTACAATGGGATTATTGTCTGCCACCGCAATGTCCTGAAGGTGAGGTCATTCTTCCTCATACACAGAGCGACTTGCTCTTTCAGAGCTACGAGCCAGTTTCTCGAGACCCAGTAATGCATGTGAAATGAATTTTACACTTTGCCAACTTACCTCACACATTTTCTTTTCAGCCTGATTGCTTTAAAAATAATAATAATAAAGAGATATTCAAAGAAGGTCAGACTCTCAGCAACCGGCTTACCTCTCTCATACGACAGGACACAGCATATTCATATAGCCCTAAATGTAGGAAAATATCACTCTATTGTCCTTTTCTTTTTAAACAAATTCCTCATTATTTTCTGTTCCTCTCTTTCCTTCCTAATCTCATTTCTCTTTGCCTCATCAGCATGTTCTGCCATAAATGTTTTCAATCTAAATATTGCAACAAAGAGCCTGGCCAGAAAAGACTTCTGGCCACAGTTACTCCAACTTTTCCTTACTGGGGTCATTCCAACTGTGGCAATTCCAGGAGAAAGGGGCGGATCCCAGAATTTAATATGGCAGTTTTCTAGTGCACTTTTTTTTTGGAACCTGAATAATATTTGAAAACTAGAATGAACAATATTAAGCCAATGATAAGAAACTGAGATACCAGTGAGCATCTGACTAGGAGTTTCTTGTGGCTTCTTTCTATCCTATTTCTATGGGGAAACCAACTCACTCACAGACATTGAATTTAAAAAAAACATTTAACATAGAGGTGTTTCAGAAGCTTTATCAAAGTTCATATTGTTTAATGACAGAAAAGCATTCTAGTCAAGAGTTTAATGTTGCTCCTACAATAACTTAATTAGACACAATTCAACTGACTACATCCCACTCATCGTCCTCATGCTAATGAGAAGTTAAAGCTGACTTACTTGAAAGCCTCAGACAATCATAGTTTCATAACCAAATCTGTGACCAGAAAGCGTTAACAAAATATAACTCTAAGATAACTACAGATGGTGTAACTGGTTCTAATAAACTGAATTTTGATGTTTAGAAAAAACAAATCAGTTTTTCGTTAGGGTTATATTATTGGCAAGGACTATGACATGTATAGAAAAACTAACTCATGAGGAAAAAATGGAAAACTATTGGTGGCCAAATCTTACACAGATCACTCGAGAATGTAAACCAATCCTTCCTTCATTCCGTCCCAAAAGTGAGTGAAGTCAGATCTTTCTGCATCCTCGGAGTCACTATATTGGCTCCTAGGATATCAGTTTGTCTGACAGGTTCATACGAAATTTGAAGCTGCTGTGAGATGCCAAGCCCTCACGGCAGATGTGGAATAAGAACAGGTAAGTGAACCAGCACGCATACCAAGATGAGGCTGAAAGCTATCTGAGACACCTGCCCACCAGTCAAAGATCAAGAGAATCACTCAGCACGCTCGGTGGCCTGGGTGGGTGATGGATATCACTGTAGTAATGAGTATCCATCAATCATTTCAAGAAGAAAATTGAGTTTAAGTAGCTGACCAGCACTGTGGATAACAGTCTGAAATCAAATAGTGAGTATAATTCAGTCATTAAGATCCCCACAGCCAACCCAATGGGTTTTCTTTCATCCCTGAAGGTCCATTTTATGTCGCATAGGTACTGCCTGAATTTGAGTTCCATTTTCTTTTATTTCCATTTCCCATCCTCTATGGAGGCACTAATGAACTGTAAAAATAGTCAAGAGGTAGACAAAATAAGGACAGAAAAATAAAGGAGAAGGTTAATCTACAAATTAAAAAATTACTCCCACAAAAATCAAGTTGGTTAGTGATGCCCTGAGATGATGAAATTACCACCAAAAATACTGATTTTTAAAAAACATACTGGAGAATATAAAGAATTCCTTAAGGTCTTTGCCAGAGAAAATTTACATAAATTTGAGTTTGATTTCTCTTACAAAGGAAAATTGTCCATAAATAAATGGCTGAATCTAGCTTGACTAAGGGATCCCACTTTGGTGGGTTCTATTTTCTGAAGAACCTAAATAACCTAAGTATTAAGATATGAAGAAAACTGTGTAATAGGCTAGATACCAAAAAAAAAAAAGAAAGGAAAAAAAAAACAAAAAAAAACATTGCAAAGAGCTTAACTAAATGTCCACTGGACTATTAGAAACCTGGCAAAGAAAAGTGAAAATTGACTGGAAAAGGAATTTCATTTTCAAGAGTGTATTGTATACTTAGCCAGTGTTGGACACTGTCATGTTATCTAATTTAATCCTCCAAACAATCCAATGAGTTCACAGTGTTGTCATCCTTATGCAGATGACAGACTGAGAAGCAACCAACTCACTCAGGATCACAATCAGGAAGTGTTAGAAAGAGAGACTTTCTGACAACAGAGCCCTCATTCCTTTTTACTTCAGATGATTCTCTCAGATTTAAGAGTAAATTAAAAAAAGTGGAGAAGTTCAAGAGGAAGCAGATGACAAGGGCAAAGCGAGTTCTCCCATATATTTTACTTATTTTTTTGTCTCACAAAATAAGCTGAAAAAAGCCTTAGCACAGTAAATTAGGTTTCATTAAAATAAATTGACAAAAACAAACAACAAGATTTAAAAAGGGAGTAAGGACTTAAATAAATATTTCTCCAAAGAAGACAAAAAACGGCCAACAGATGAATGAAAAAAAATGCTCAACATCACTAATTATCAGGGAAATGCAAATCAAAACCACAATGAAGTATCGCACCTGCTAGGATGGCCAGTATTAAAAAATAAATAAATAAAAAATAAAAATAAAAAATAACAAGCATTGATGAGGATATGGGAACATCTGAATGTCTGCACACTGTTGGTGGGAGGCAAAATGGTGTAGCTTCCTCAGAGGTTCCTCAGAATGGAGGAATCTCAGAAAATTAAAAATAGGACTACCAGTAATCCCACTTCTGGATATGGACATTATTATAAATTGATCTAGATATATTTGTCTTAAGGTTAACTATAGTGGAGAACATAATACTAGTATACGTTAAACATTAATACATATAGCTATTTAATTATTAATGAACATTAAATAATGAATGTGGGAATAGCAGACTAAGCTTTGACATGTTTCTGGCTCTATGTATTCTTTAGAATGGAAGTTGCTAGAGGATAGGCAAGAAACACCAAGAACTTATGGCCCCCACAAGGAACTGATAGACAGAAGTAAGGACTCTTCCTTACCGGCTTCAGTGGGACCGTGGCCCTGCCAACATCTTACATTTGGACTTATGGCTTCTAGAACTGTAAGACAATACATTTCTGTTGTTTTAAGCCATCCACCTTCTTTGTGATACTTTTTGTGGCAGCCCTAGGAAACTAATTTAGCGTTACATATTTCATTTATTATCTGACACAGGGAAAGCCCTGAAGTAATATACCTTGAAGAAATTTTAAAATCTATTGCAGTTGTTTGGCAAAACAAAATATTTTACCTCACTTCGATAATCTAAGATGACACTGATTGTGTGATAAATTATTATTTTGCATGCCATCGATTAAAATATATACTACTAATCATACTATGATATAATGTTTTCTTATCGCTTCGAATTTTTTTTAACATTATGCTTTTTGAAATCCTTTTTTCATCACGGCAGTATCCCTTTGCTTCGAAATTTTAAAAATCAAATGTGAAGATTTTAACAATTTATCTTGCCTCCAATTGGATCACAGGATATAATCATTCTGAAAATTGTGTGGTCACAAAAGATAACACTTGTGAATCTCTATGCTCATTAGTTCCCACAAAGCACTTGGATTTACTTTCAGAGAAAATAATGCAATTGTGTTTATTACTGCAATGACGAACAGCTCTCTCATTAGTATCAAAATCAGGCCTCAGTGTTCTATTTCTTTTGCTTTTCTCCAAAGCTTTTTTAAAAATGCCAAATACTAGATCAATATATTTTAGACATTTGAAATTTCAATTAAACTAAAAATGTGTAGCACCAGCAATACACATACCTCCAAGTGCAAGGATGACAATATATACAGCTATGACCAAATCCATGAACACATAGACAGTGACGGTTACGCTACGACACATAGCTGATAGCAGCTTCCCGACTCTATAGACTGTAAAAGGGCATCCCAGGTTCAGAGATGCTGAAGGATGAAAAAACAAAGTCTTAAAATAGTAGAGATAATCATGTGATAGCTGCCACAGTCCTACTCGGCATGGAAAGAAAAAAAAGTTCTGTATGGAAAACAGAGGATACCCAGAATTTAATTTAAACATCGTCTAGGCATGGCTGCATCGCTTACCTGCTCATTTAAGTTTCTCATATTTTCTTTCTGAAGGCGATACATTCCCATTTTGTAGTCCCCCCCCCCCAAAAAAAAATATAAATGAGGAAAAATAACTTTCCTTCTACCCCTCTAGGTTCTTTTGCTGGTCTAATAATCAAATTGAAATAAGACAGATTAACAGGAGAAAAACATTTAACTTCATATTCGCAGGAGCCCCAAAGACATGAGACTCTTCCGGCATCAAGGTAATTAACATCCTGAGCTAAGGAAAGGGACAGGAGTTGGAGGTACTAAGGGCTGGAAGGCCATTCGCAGAGAAGCAGTGGAGTGTTCAGAAAACAAAGGCCGATCTGTTGCACAGAAAGGTTCCGAGGTAAAAGGTATCTCTGGTGAATAGTTCTCTTTCTGGAAAGGCCCCTTTTCCAATATAAAGTATGGCAGTTGAAAGGGAGGTAGAGAACTTTTCCTTGAATCTGCTGGGTTTTAATTGCCTTTAGCTCAAAATAATCCTTATGCCATAGAGATGCGTTTCGGGGTGGCAAAACCTGGTCTCCTTCAGTACTTAAGTACTTATACACACAACGATTGTAAACATCTACCTTTGCCGAGGTTTGGACACACAGAAACAAATCCTGAAAAAAAAAAAAAAGCTAGAAGAATGAAGTTTCTCAACGCAGGATTAAACAGATGGCTGTAACAAGGGCCATATCTTGGTTTTGGTCTTAGGGCAACTGAGAAGATATTGAATAACATCTGCAAGTGATTTCAAAGCAATAAAAACTGTTCCTACTTTAAGATATTCCATAAATAGTTGCATTGCTTCCTCACACTGGCAATGCAAAAAGCTCTCTGCAGGATTACATTATTTTGTTGTTGAATTTTATGAAAGGATAGGATCTCCGGGAGAAAAAAAAAAAAAGGAATTTATTAATTAGAGCCAAATTATTTTTGTAATACCTGTCACTAGTACTCTTAAATTCAAACCCACTAAATCGAGAATTTGATCATTTTAATGAGGGAAAACCTCCCTCAGAGGAATTTCGGTGGCTCCTGCGAGACAGAAAGATCAGGAAAGTGAGGTGGCAGAGACACAAGGCTGAATATAGAAAAAATGTTTTAGAACAAACAAACAAAAAAAGTCAGCTATTCAATTTTTTCACAGGACATGAAGTGAGGCCCTTTAAATTTCCCAAACCTTTGTTAAAGCTGCTACATATTCAGAGACTTGAAGTGAGTATGTACATTTGTGTGTGAACGGGTGTATGTAACCAATAAGGGTCTGAATTTCACGTTTAGATTGACTTCACAAGACAGAAAGGAACTGCCATCACCCACATAACGGAAAGCAAGACTTCAATGGAGATGAAATACCACAGCCTGAGACGCCATTGAAACTCACTGCACCAAATAAACACTTCTCTCTCCCTCTCTCTCTCTCTCCCTCCCCTCCTTCCTTACCTCCACCCTCATCCCATACTCCCAGAAATTTACAGTTTAGCATTGACCTTTTTTTTTAAAGAAATCGATTCAAATCAAAATGATTTACATCCATTTTAATGTTCTAGCTCTTAAGGATTTAAGTTACAGAAGGAATGTTTGAAGAGAATCGAACTGGCAGCTAACATCTGTGGAGCCGTATAAGGTGAGTTGCTTTTGTAGCTGTTTCACAGACAAGGAAACCAAGAAAGGTTAATTCAGTCACACAACTTGGAAGAGACAAGGAGGAATTTTATCTCTGCTGGGCTCCAAACCTATGCATATAAATCTGCTTAGCCTGAACAAAAAAAAAAAAAAGACAGGGAAGAACATAATAGTTTTCCTAAAGTGATCATACTTTTTTTAATATATAAAAGGCCCAGTCAGTAAACAAAAGGAACAAATCTTTTCTCTTAGTCAGAGGCAGATCCAGAAACAGTTAGTAACCATATCTGGGAGGGGTGTCATCTCTGTACAAGAAATCCCAGCAAATAGACATGTCCAACTGGTGGTTGGTATTGCTAGAACATTAAAGCTAAAATTGGATGACCATATGACAAATACACCATGGGAAATATGAAAGATGGCCTTTTAATGGGGGGAGGGGGGCGAGTGCCCAAGAATGGCCAGGTTCCATTAAAGTCTAAGATTCCCTGAACTGAAAATCTCCATTAGAAAGGAAAGTTTTCTTATTTTTTTTTCCCCCAAGTTCTATGGATACAAGACTAGAGTTCTCAGACTATTAAACATTTGGTGGTAACCCAAATTTTACTTCTGATTTTCTCTAAGTCCCAAATTATATGATTGAAATCCTATTTTATTATTTTAATTCCAGCAGCAAACAATTTCTGACCAATAACATACTCGAATGTTTTTACATAAACTATCACTAAGCAAGATCGCCCATTCCTGAATGTGTTCAATTTTACATCTGTCCCTAGAATTTCAGAAAACATTCCTCTGATTTTTTGGGAAAGAATCAAATGCCTAAATATCCAATAGAAATTTTATCTGTCCTTATGGTATAAGAATTCTTCTTAAGTAACCATGATCTGTGCAGCTGAAAAATGGCCTTAAAATTAATGAAGCCGGGATAGCTCCTGGAGGAAATCCCAGTTTCTTTTAGATTGTTGTAGAAGAACATAAAATTTTGCTCAACCATAAAATGATTATGCAAAGATCCAACCTGCTCAGACTTTCTTCTCAACTGAAAAAGAAAAAAAAAAAATTAAGGGAAATTTTCCAGATCATTAGAAGTATCAAGAAGAGTGGAAAAGGCCATGATTTAGTTTAAAATATATATTTTCATCAGTTTCAGTCATTTCCAGATTGAGACAAATCATGCGCTGAAGGCTATTCCGCGCCTCTTTCTGGCAAAGCAACGATCAAAATGCGCCCGTGTACATGTGTGCTGTGAGAGATGACATGAGTGGAGCCATGTTAAAATAGAGCCAGGGGAGCCATTTGAGAGCAAAAGCCCTGTGTGTCTTGTTTCCTTTATCTCCCGAACTGCACCAAACCACCAGCATCCTAAATCAGCAAGAATGAGAAAATCCTCTTTGTAAAGACTGAGGAAATGGGACTTTGACGATGACCAAATTGCTAACCAGTCGATGAAGTACAAATCTAGCCTTTCTGCCTGATAATTGGATGTTTTGTCTTTGTTTTGGGGGGAGGCGGCAAAGTTATGCTCAGAGACCGATTCTGTCTTTGCTGCAATTTACTTAGCACAGGTTTGCTATGGGAATTATAATTTCATAAGCCAATAGCATGTAGGAGAATATCTTTTAACACACCAAATAAAGAAAGAACATACTCCAAATAAATGAGAGATGAATCATACTACTGTTCCAGGCAAGGGGAGGTGAAAGGAATAAAGCCCAGATTTAGAGGTTTATCTTTTATACAAGTTTGGTTTCTCAGGAGAGCTAGTTAAACCAACTAGGAGCTGACTTTCAGCTGCTAGTGCAAAGACGAAGGTCATGGTTGCTGGAGCATGTTGTCAGAGGCGCCAGTGTTGGCAGGAAGTTTAGGCGGCTCTGAGGGTTGTCACTCCAGGGACCGTTCCATGATTTAGCAACACTGACAACCAAAGCGTTGCCTTGGCCTTGGCAGGACCAAACGTCTCAAGATCTTCAGAGAGCCTCACTCAAACCAAAACTCTCAAGTAACAGTCCTCACGAAGTCTCAGTATTTACAGTCTAAATGTCCCCTTGTGAATGTTACTCTTTTACATTTTCTTATCGACAAGTCCCCAGTGAGACCAATCAGGCAGCTAGTCCTGTTGTTTATCAATGACGACAGATGAGGTGATAACATCCTGACACGATTTGTTTCATTGTTATATCTAAACATCTTTACTTCCGGAAACAACTGGTTGCTTTTTTATCTTTGTCATAAACAAGTAGACTTGAAGAACTTCTTTTAAGTCATAAACAAGCGGATATGAAATCATACACAACACCAAATTTCAAGCCAACCTATGAGAAGTACAGGCTTAACATTATCTAACCTGGCACCAATGAACTCTCCTGTATAATTTACCTCATCTCTCTTCCTTTTCCCCTATAAAAACCCTGAGCTTCTCTCCTGGGGAGGAGGATTTAAGGAACACTATTTGGGCATCTGACAGAACCTGTACTCCCCAAATTGCAATTCTTTTAATCCCAAATTAACGCTTTTCATTTTTACTGCCTAGATTTTTAGGCTGACAATGCATCATACATGCAGCATATGTATATTTCTTTTAAGGTTTTTATTGTGGATTCTGTTAACATTTAATGCATTTTTGTATTTTATAATCAGATCATAAACCTCATTGATAAATATAGAATTGAGGTCACACTTGTTGCCCTGTGTAGCAAAGTCAACCATCCCCTGAGAGTCAGCTAACACTGTTCTTCATGGCTTGTTTAGGAGAACTTTGAAAGAAGACATTCACCTCTCTGGAACTGTCAGCATTTTAGGCATAAAGACTTACTATTTCTTCACCAGCAAAAATACAGCCCTGAGAGTGTTACAGTTTTTCTAAGTACAGTAAACTCTTAATGGTCTACTGCATTTTTATGTGGCATCTTCTCACAGTGATATTTTCTGTAGGTCATCCATTTACTGCCTTCTGTAAATATTCAGAAAATAGCTATCAGCAATCAACTGAGTCAATAGAAGTTTCTGATTAATGGGGAAAGTTGAGTCATCCATGACTGGTCTATTCATCTTTTACTATAGTGCTAACAGAAAAGAAAAACAACTTTAATATCACTTAATTTTCTTTTGCTAGATTTATTACAGTATCTTTTGGTGGACGGATTAGCTTGTGGACCTCAAATCATCTGATGTTGGCTTAACTAAATAACTAACATTTAAAATTACATTAAATGTTTTAAATAAGCATTTCTTAATGATATTTTTAATTAATAAATAAACACATTTATTGAGCACATACTATATGCTGGATAAAAGTCTAAGGGCTTGAAATGTTTCATGGCATTAGCCCTCATTATACTCTAGGAAAAAAGACAGGTGTATTATTTGGACCCACTTTACAAATGAAAAAAATGAGGCCTAGTTTAGCTCTGAACTTACTCAAAGTCAGAAAACTAGAAAGTAGCAGAACACTGGTAGCTATAAAAGAATATTTTCATACTACTTTTCCTAGTACATTATAAATCTTAAAACCAATTTCATTAGTAATAAAAAATCAACTATTGACAGGAATGAATAATGATATATATACTTGCAATTTTTGACAAAGCTAATTATTAAGACCACACAAAGAAAATATTTTCATCAATTAATTTTTAAGCATGAGACTTAAAAGGGTTTGTGCAATAGAATTATAACTATGTGAAGTAGGTATTCATAAGGAAAAAGAACTAAAAAAGAACATTAATAATTAAAACTATCTGGATAACATTATTTTGGTTATTTTTGTTTTTTTTAATCCCCTTTAATATTGTTATTGCATTATTTACATGATAAAAATTATCCAGTTAAAATCAGTCAAATGCACCCCAAAAAATACATAGGTATAAATATAGCGAAATATGAACAAGATCTATATGAAGAAAATTACAAAAATTCGATGAAAGAAATAAAAAAAAACTAACTAAATGGAGAGATGTCCCATGCTTATTGATAGGAAGACTCAAATTGTCGAGACGTTAGTTCTTCCCAACTTGACCTATAAATTCAATGCAATCCCAATCAAATCACTAGCAGGTTATTTTGTGGATATCAACAAACTGATTCTAAAGTTTACGCTAAGAGGCAAAAGACTCAGAATACCCAACAAAAACATTGAAGGAGAAGGACAAAGTTGGAGGACTGACACTACTTACTTCCAGACTTTCTGCAAAATTACAGTAATCCAGAGAGTGTGGTGTTGGTAAAATAATATAATGGAACAGAATACAGAACCCAGAAATAAAAGCACACAATAATAGCCAACTGATCTTTGACAAACACAAAGGGCAATACAATGGAAAAAAGTCTTTTTAATAAACAGTTCAGGCACTGGACACTCCCATATAAAAAAAAAAGGAATCTAGACACAGCCCTTATACCTTTCACAAAAACTGACTCACAAAAATAGATCACAGATCTAAATGCAAAATATAACAAAAATCCTAGAAGATAACGAGAAAGAAAAATCTAAATGACTTTGGCATGGCGATCACTTTTTAGATATAATACCAAAAGCATGACCCATGAAAGAAGAGAATTGATAAGCTGGACCTCATTATGATTAAATTTTTCTGTTCCGTGAAAGATACTGTCAAGAGAATGACAAGATAAGCAACATACTGGGAGAAAAAAAAACATTGCAAAACATATTTGACAAAAAACTGTTATCCAAAATATACAAAAAACTCTTAAAACCCCACAATACTGAATACAAATAACCCCTTTAAAAATGGGCAAAATAACTGAACAGACACCGCAACAATAAGATGTACAGGTGGTAAAGGAGCATATGAAAAGATGCTCTACATCAACTGTCATCAGGCAAATTCATATTAAAACCACAATGAGAAAGCACTACATAATTATTAGAATGGCTAAAATCCAGAACATTGACTACAGCAAATACTAGAAAGGATGTGGAACGACAGGAACTCTCATTCACTGGTGAACATGTAAAAATAGTACAGCCACTTTGGAAGAGCTTGGTGGCTTCTTAAGTAACTGAACACATTCAGAATAAAACAGCTTTATTTTATTCTATGAAAGCAGCATTTTATCTTTTTTTTCTCCTCTATAATGCATGTATATGATAATTAAAAACTTCATATCTGAGTCAATTGACCTAATAAAAACCATTTCAGCCCTAGTTTAAAGTTTAAAAGCCATAGGATAAGGTACTAACATTACTCTGCGTGCTTAAAGGTTCATAGAATTGACTTTAAAAGACCAAATGAATCTTATAGCATATAGAGATTTAGGAGAGTTCATTAGAGCAGGCATGTATAACGGTTACTGAAGCAATATTTTTTAATAGCTGAAGCATATATGATTACAAGTCACTATTTTTTATTAAAATGACCAATTAGAAGGCGGCAGTCCATTTCATCAAGGTGGAAATGTAGCTTGGCTTTTTCTTTGTTAATGAAAAGACAAGACTGCGCTTAAATTTGAGTTTAATGGTCTGCAAATTCTCACTCTCATTTCGCAGCGCTGAAATTTAGCCCAAGAAAAAAATAGGTATATTTATAGAAACGGGTTTCACTACCTTCCTATAAGCAGAAGATCCAGAGAGGATGAGTAATTAGAGCAGTTTTCCAAAGAAGATGGAATGATACTACATTGTCTCTCTAATTCCTAAATGTCTAGTGAGAAATTGGAGAAGAGAATGAAAAACAAAAGTTTAAAGTGAACTTCACACTTGGGTTCTGACTTCAGGAAGCAGACACAGAGACAGTTAGGAGTACAGAAAGTTTTATTGGGCAATAACGTCCAAAAAAGGAAAAGAAGAAGCTGGCAGGGGACAGGGAGAATCATGAGCCAGCAATGAGGTCAAAGTCTCTGCTCACCCAAGGGGGAGCGTAGGAGCAGACGTCATACGTGCAAGGAATCACATTTGGGTCCTTGTTCTCCTGTCTTGCTCAGTCATTGACTACCTCGCCTTGCAATAGTATAACCTGCCTCAAAAACTGAGGCGGGCCCGTGGGGGTTAACAACGGGAAACGATGTGGCCACTCAGCTTTCTTGGAGAGGGGTCTATGTGACACATCCCCACGTTTGTCACACGCGGTGTACATCTATCGGTTACAAATATGGGTATGGATGTGTGATGCTTGATATCGATTATACTGCATTTATTATGGATAATACAAGGACGAAAGTGCCTACGAATTGAAAAAAGACAAGTGTTCATTCAATTCATCAGGAAATCACTTAATTTTCTTATAATCGTAAAAGATTATAAAACGCATAGTAACATGTACCTCACCCAGAATATGTGGATCTGCTTAAGAAAAAGGACTAGTATGTATGTATCCAGTACTGTGTCTAAATATAGTCAATATAGACAAAGTTAGAATTAAGTCTATATTTTAAAAAATAGCACAATTAAGGTCTGCAGGAAAGGTCGACCCTTTTTAAAGTCCCACTGCAAGTGGGTGGCATTTAACCCGGTCTCACATTATGTGGGTGGCCCCGTTCTATGCACTGGACAGGCCAAAGCAACGTCCTCAAACTGTACTGTGACATAAAGATTATTCTAGCGTTGGTCATTGTCAATTGCAAAGTACTCTGCGGAAGTCATTTTTCAGCCGCTTCAGTACGGTTTGTTTATACAATACTCAAATTTTTAAAGGTGTAAAATAACTTAATGATTAACACTCGACAGCTACTTCATGAACTGACTCGAAAAAATTTTAATATAAAAGATTTCAAGATGAGTGTTCATCAGGTTCCCACTGGGAAACTGAAAAAATTTAAATCCACGTCTAAATCGACAAAGAATTAAAGAAGGCAGCAAAAAAGTAAATGACTATCAGAGAAATTTGAAGACAAGAGAAATATCTAAAGGATGTTAAAGATACGGCTTTTAGCAAAAACCCCCTGGGATTAATATGAGAACAGAGTTTAAGAGGTAAAATGTTGAAACAAGCATATCCATGCTTCCTTGTTTTTGTCTTTCATCTTCATCCCTTCTTCTCACCATCCCACCATTCCAGGTACAGAGAGTCTGCAAGCTAAATATGAAACACCCTATTCACTCAAATCTAAACAGTCTACCTCTCTCTTACCTTCTCCCACTGCTTTTACAACTTGACACGCTAACTGTATGCCAGTGTATTAAAATATGGAGAGGTACCTAAATGGAAGATATCATATATTTATAGAGGTACCTAGATGGAAGGTATCATATATTTATAATTTCAGAGAGGTGTCTAGACTGAGGCTATCACGTGACAGTTGCAGGCAACATTCTGGGGGCTGAGAGCCTGCTTCCCAGATAAGTTTATAGAATAGTAACTGAAATCATCTTTTCACAGCTCACCCTGACATCAGGATACCAGTACTACTCATAGCTCAATAAAGTGCTAAATGCTCACACATCCCTTCGTACTCCACCCTTTTAGTTCTAATATGTAGGCATTAGAATAGATTAGATGAATCAATTGTTTTAAACAAGATCAGTCTACGAGTGTTCAAAGCAGGGTCAAAATTACAATCAACAAATATTCCTAGAGTTCACATCCTCTTTAGAGTTGCAAAATATCCTAGCAAGACTAACATGGTTCTGATCCCAGATCCTCCATCACAAGGCAAGTTGTCATGTGGAAATATTAATGTGCCTGATGCATAAGGCTGTTGTGAGGATTATATAGGTTAACATATGTAAGGCACTTAGAACAATGGGTCATTATTTATTCAGGAAAATAAGCAAACTACATAATCTAGATGTAGGAAATGGCCCATTTATTGATATATATTGATTTTTCAAAAATAGTTAATTATTTATGGTTTATTAGAGACTGGGAATTTTATGATCTATTTGTTCAAAGGTTCTCTGGTAATTTTCTAAAAAGTACCTGGGCAATTTGACTTGTTGGTGGGAATATTACTCATCCTCTTTCAGGACATAATTTGTGGACTTTAATACATATGGAAAGGATCATTTTGTAACTACAAAAGGAGGTAGTAGCTTGGTTAGGTCAAGGTTCCCTAGAGAGGAAGGAAAAGGATCATTAAGACAATTTATATCTATTAACCATCACGCTCCCCTAGACCTGTCTGAATCACATTGATTAGAGAAGTAAAGGCTAGAAGCTGATGGAACTATTCTCATAAACTACTTGATGAGATTCTACGTGAATGAATGCCAGAAATAGACCTATTTCAATGGAAACTTTGGAAGACACTCCAAGCACATTCTCCCTGTCTCTGCACAGAAAGCAACACCATGCTATCACTCTAAAAGTCATGAGATGATGCCCTTGGCAAGGACTGTGATATTTTCGCCATGAGTACCATCGGCCATGTCAGCAGAGTGGCTTTATGGAGTTACTTTATAAACAGTAGATGTCAAAAATGGTAGATGCTATATGATGAACTGCAGGTGATTCATTGGTGTAAGACTGGTTTATAGGCATGTATGAGATATGCTTTTGGGGATTCCCAGAAATAGTTGAGAAATTCTTTGAAACGCTACTTGAATATAAAGGGTTTTATTGAAAATCGTCGACACTGGGAAATAAAAAATAAATGTGATTTCGCTTGTGCCCCAAAGCTAGTATTTCCTGGAAAACTTTAGAATTATATATGGTTACACACAGTTGTTCCAGGCATCTTGTTTAGAGAATATAACTATACACTGTCAACAAAAGCATAAATCAACAGTTTCAGTGGTTTAGAATATAAAGATATGATTAGTACTGAAAGAAAAAGTTACTAATAATAAAAATACAATTAACCGAAATATTTTTAACTTGTGAATTTTTTAAACATAAGATTTAAAAATATGAAAGAGGAAAATAACTCCAATTCTTCAATTAATAACAAATATTGTAAGGAAATACTAAAAAAAATTAGTTAATGAGGCAAATAATTGCCAATTACAGTCTTCCTAACAATTCACATAAGATATGAGACTCAAGAATCAATATATTTGAAAAACATATTAAAATTGATTTTACTTTTAACGGAAATTGCATTATAGTACAATTTTACCTCATGTCTTAGATATAAATCATATCACAGAAAAACCTTCCACATTCCATCAAAACCTTTGCCCCTGAATTTCCACTTTCATACAATAAGGAATAATGGGAACTAGATTTGCCTACTCCCATTTTAACTAAAAGACTAGACAAAATGTCTGAAACAACACTTTTCCAACATTGGGTAACAGGCAGTGTCGAGAGAAAAGAAACAAGCTGAGGTCTAACAGTGCCTCAGCTCACTGTGTGGAGAGAGTTTTCAAGCTTCAGTGTGGGGAGGGAGACCCACAGAGAGCCCAGTGGTTTCCTTCAGTTGAAGATAAAGTTCAGAACTCAGGAAGGCCAAGGCGACAAGAATTGTCAAGGCAGAGAACTGAAGAGGAGAAAGCTGCACAGAAAGCTGTGGAGATGTGCACAAGGTCCTCTTTGAACCTTCACCTGATGACTGATCAGTGCACACTGTGAGGAAACCACTAAATCTGGGGAACGAACCACTCAGAAGGAGCAGAAATCTCAAGAACTTAAAACGGACCAGGAATAGTTTATGTTCTAACCGGCCAGAGTAGATTTTCGAACACATGAAGCAACAAGAAGAGTCTTCAGAAGGAAATTAGGCACAATGGTGATATCGAATTCACTCAAGATTAAAGGCTGTCCTGGGCCACCTAACGAAGCTTACGGGCAAACTGGAAAGGATCACACCAATTCCGAGAGATATAATTTCACCCCAGAAATAAAAAATAAAACTCCGACACCCAACAAGGTAAAATTTGCAACATCTAGTTTAGCATCCAATTGGACAATAACATATTCACAGAAGAGGAAAAAACAATATGCAATGAGGAAATAAACTATAGGAGACACAAAAATAATACAAATGATAGAATTGGTAGAAAAGGATGCTGAAACAGATATAAATCTACTCGACATGTTCACGAAGGTAGAAAGAAGTGTAAGCGCAGTAAGACACATAAAAGACTTAAAAGATCCATTCTTAATCCTAACACCACCCCAGCCCTGATCAGTCAACTTGCTAGTTCTATTTAAGTTATAAAAACACATATAAGGTATATCTAAAAACAATACTCTAATAGCTTCTGTTCCCTAAAGAAAGACTAAGAGTCAAACAAAATATTCACTATAATAGCATGTGGAATGTCAGTATGTCAAATTTTCCTATATTTGCTTTTAATTTTTTTTTGGTAGGCTGCTTTGTATTCCTCAAGTAACTCTGTTGCCCAATCTTTTATTTATTTATCCAATATTCTAAATTCATAACAGTAAATTCAATGTATCTCAAATAGGAATTATCGTTAGTTTTTTTTTTTTTTTTTTTTTTGCCCCTCCAAATCTAAGAGATCAATTCTAATGGCAAGTTATGTTTCTACTGGCCAAGATGCAAATGAAGAGTATCAATAACTAGAGAAGTTCTCACACTAGCCAGTTGTTAAATTAACGGCCTAGATAATCCATTCTGTTTAGCTGACCTCCAGACTGTGGAAATCCAAATTGATCACTTCTAGAGTTTGGCATTGACAGATTAGTTACATTTATTTTGTAATTTCTGCAAGAGATAGCCTTAGACTCCCTTATAATTTGTTAAATGAAGAGAATAATAGTAGTTTTTTTTTCTTTTACTTCTCACTAACCTTAATGTATTATCACATATTCCATATATTAAATAAATTTACAAATAGCTGTTTTTGCAAAACTCATTTGATGGAGTCCTCCCAGGAGTTTAACAAAGAAACTTTTAAAGCTTAGGTGTTTTTAAAAGAGTTTTTTCTCACACCAGATAGTTTACTGTAATCTGAAGTTTGGCTTACTACACCTTGTAGGCCAAATCCAGCCTACAGTTTGACTTTGTAAATAAAGTCATATTGGAATATAGCCATGCTCATTCATTTACCTACTTGCTATCTGTGGCTACTTCTACGCTAAGACCGCAGAGTTAAAAAGTTCTGACAGAGACCAGACAGCCTTCAAAGCCTAAAATATTTACCATCTAGTTCTTTATAGGAAAAGTTTTCCAACCCAAAAACATCACAAAAATAACTAGGATGAACTGTTATTCAGCTGAGGCAAGACAGGTAGCAATTTCAAGATCTGGGTGTACTCTCCTTGTACTAGACCAAATGACAATGGCAAGATGACAGAATTGAGAATAAAAGGCCCTACCAAACCTTATTAAAAAAATCATTTTCTCAAACTTAAAAACCATAAAAAAACTGCATCACAGAAATAATCAGAAGGTAACAGGAAAATTTTTTAATTGATATTGAGTGGATTACTTGGAGCTTTGAAAATTTCCCAGCCACTTTGCAAGCCAACTTCCTTGATATTACTTCAGTGATCATGCACTGTGATCGGAATCGTATAAAACAGTTAAGTATGGATTCATAGTTACTGGGCATGCAAGACACTAAAAATGGCAAGTTCTAGCCAGACAGCAGCTGAGATTTGCGGCTTGACTTGAGGATATCGAGACCAAACACTCATTTCCAAAAGTAGTTCCTGTAGGAACTGCTCTTTATTGAGAAGGCAAAGTGCGTTAGGCATTTAGTGGCAGTTAGTGACTCTACCTAGTATCATTTCTTGGTAACCAACTTCTGTGTGCCAGATTTGTCTCAGTCTATCTGATAGGGCAAGTTTAAACTCAAGTTAGGTCACATAACAAGTTTATGGTTTCAAGGAAAATATAGGCTGGAACTCTTGATTTTAGGAGTTATCCACTTAGCATCAAGTAACCACGGGTTATTACCTAATTTTGGTTTGCATTTGTATTTTTTAAAGTACTTTAAAACTCACTGGCACCAGCATTGTTATTAAAACGGTTTACTTAAGAAAGACTGAATTCTAACCAAATGCATTTCTTGTTTCATTTTAAGTATGCTAACCTTAATATTTTTTAAAAATGTTTAAATCACTGCTTAATCTTCTTGGTGTTTCTATATAGTGCAGCATCTGCGGGAATGTACAAGAGTCAGACTATGAAAATTAGTTACCTCCAAGGAGAGAAAGTAAAGCCACAACCTTGGCCCAAGTTCAGCTCATCACTTCCCTAATAAGAATTTAAACCGCTTTCGGCTGTATTTTTTAATTGAGATACTAACAGCTTGTGTACTGTTATTTGGCACTTACAGTGGAAGCAAGGAGAAATTTATAAAAAATAAAAATGTTTTCATTTATTTAAAAGCAGCAGGTGTTAACTTAAGCTTCCAAAATCATTTGGAAAACATGTCCTATGGAAGTACACAGAGTCTTGAAAATCACAGTGTAATACTTTCATATTTACTTCACACAATTAAAACAAACTCCGATGCCTCAATGGTGTGCTGAGAATGCACTGGGCTAAGAACCAAGAAATCCCCACTTTCGTCTCAGCTCCATACTATCTGTCTTCACGGCTTGAGGCAAATCGTTTTACCTCTCTGGGTCTCAGATCTATCACTCGTTGATTGTTAAGCTCCCTTTCAACCATAAAATATTGTATCTGCATTTATATTTAAATAAGTGTAGGATTGGAGAAATACAAATCGGGTGTCAGCTCTGCTCATGTGGCAAAACAAGGGAGAGGCAATGAGTCTGTAATGATATCACTCCACTGGCTAGTGACAAGTCACGTGAAATGATCTGGCCAATGAAAAAGACCAGGAGATTCTCTAATCGCATGTTGGAAACGTGTCCACCATTTTAATTGTTAATTTCTAATGAAAAGATTTTTCAGGCAGCAGAATATGTGGAGCAGTTTGGAAAATGGCATAATTATCAACTTTCAGAATAGGCCGGCTAAGAACTTTAACTGATGAATTTTATTTCTAAGTCCTAAAACCACTAAATCTGCAGACTAAGTCCATGGCTTGATACTTGATTCAAGATAATTATACGATCTCCAAATAATCCGATGATTATTGCTATTTCCAAAAGTTTTTTTTTTTTTATTTAGGAAAAGTATTTGTTTGCAGTTTGGAACTAAGTTTAATTTTATTGAAAGATGTCTTTCTTCTTAAACTCAGCGTTTTTTTTTTCAATTTTTTTTAGAATTATATCTAATCTTTAATTCTCTTCTCATTTATGAAATTACCTCTCCCTAAGTGTTACACAGACTGTGAATCAATCTAAAATAACAAGTGGCTAAACTACCAGTAAATAAATTTGGTGGATCAATTTACCACTGTCAGCCACTACACTGTTACATTTAGGCAGAACGAGCTAACCACAGTTAAGTGTTTCCAATTATTCTTACTCTTCCTGCCCATTTCATTTACTTTCTTGATGCTTTTGATCTCCCAGCAACGCAGAAATCTATGAGGCAGACAACACAGGTAGATATTTTTTGTCAGGTTCACTTTTGAAGAAGAGCTTAAAAACAGCTATCCCTTATTTGTATGTGACCATGTCAAACCGAGTGGTTTTAATATCTTTTTCTTTTACTACTGAATAATAACCAAGTGTCTAGTGCTATTAGCAACATATTGTGCTGCCTATAACTTATAATTAGAAAAATATTAGCATTTTCACTCCTAGCTTCTAATTAAAATATTTGATTCCTTAATTAGTATAATAATATTGAAAATTAGAGAATACAACAATATGTTTGCTTTTTCAAATCCACATCTTTCTTATATTCCCCAAATAAAATTTTCCATATAATTTTCAGTAATTCACACATCTGGCCTTAGATGTTTCCTTTGTGGGAAGATGAAGTTTAAAATGGCTGTCTTTTTCCTATAGGAAGTTATACATTTAAATCCTATTGAGATCAAATGATAATTAGAAATCTAGCTCATAAACTTCTTAGTATGATCGAAATAACTGCAGCAAAATAATGATTCAAATCATTGTTTTAGATATTACATTTCAACTCTTTCATGTTGAACTAAGGAACGCATTTTTTGTTCCATACAGTATTCCCTTTTTACCTGCAGTTTGGCTTCACTGTTTCAGTTATCGGCCATCGACTGTGATCCAAAAATGTTAAACAGAAAATTCCAGAAATAATTAATTCAAATGGTATTTTGAAAGAGAAAGAACTTTCATTACGGCAATTGTTACAATTGTTCTATTTTATCATTAGTTATTATTGCTCTCTTACTGTGCCTGATTCATAAATTAAACTTTATCAGAGGTATGCGTGGATAACACAGTTTCAGGCATGTATTCTGGGTCTTGGAACACATCCCCACGGATGTGTCGTTTATGATTTTGTATTGTTTATGATTTTCAGTGTAAGACTGGTTTAAACTACAGCTGCAATCACTAGAGAAGTTTTCCAAGAGAGAACTTAACAGCTTGAATTAACAAGCTTTAATGCAGCCATCATGAAAATGAAGAAAATATTATCCCATCGACGCAGGCCTAGACTCCCAGAGTAAAAATATATATGAAAGAGACATCTGAAACAAATAGAAGAAATAAAGTAATTAGTCCCTTTTTTTTTCTTTTTAGTTAACTGTCCACAGTTCACATTGAACTACTCTTCTGCAAGTCTCTGCTTGCCCAGAGGACAGGTTGTGAATAACTCGGGTTCCTGAGTCCACGTCCCTATCCCCAGCCCCTTGATAATCATGAGCCATTTGAAGGAGAAAGTGAGAACAATTTTCAATAGCACACACAGTTCCTTTCCTAGGAAGAGAGGCACAAAATCCACTTTGGGATATTTTTCCCAATACAAGGAGTCTGATGATGTACTCAGAGTGAGTACTGTTTTGTTTTGTTTTGTTTTGTTTTTTAAGAAAAAAAAATACTCTGAGATGCTTTCTTGACTTTGTTCCCACACACCATCTAGCCAGGAGCAAGAGATCGCACAGCCTCTCTTCGTCATGCCATTCAGGAGTGGGTTTTTGCTAGCCTGCCTGTAGCCCTCTGGCTTCTCGTGTTTTGCCCAAATCCAAAGATTCTGCTGACCACAAAGGAAGTTCATATGCAAACGAGACAAAAATGACAGAAAAATAAACAGGTGAATTTTGAACTGAACCCCCGAGAATAAAATATTTTCATCAAGACAAAAGATTATGGATTTTTTTGAGAGGAATAATACTTTTTCTTTGTTTAGTTTCACCAACATAAAGCACAATCTCTGTTCCTACATTGAGGAGTCTTGAAAATGTCTCTTTTCTAAATAAGCACAGCGAAAGGTTATGGTTTCCCTAGCAACAGATGACTTCTTTCTATTTTTCTTTTTTTGGGGGAAAAAAATGTACTTTGGCTTTATAAAGAGCCTTTCATCGTTGGTATCAAAGCATTTTATGGCCAAATTGTCACCCTGCCCCAGCAAAGTCAGTAAATAATATCCTCCCCACTCACATCGGGGAGGACAATGGCAGCCGGGACCAGCAGGTGTAGCAGAAACTTCACCTCTTGGGTTGTGGGCTACGCTTTCCTAAACGTCATCGGCAGCCCTGTGAGGAAGAGAGTATAGCAAAAACACCCTACGCCCCATAGAGTCCCCTCCCCTTGAATGTGGGCAGGACTTGTGACTGACTTCTAACCGACAGAATATGGCAACAGTGTTGGGATATCACCGCTTCCCTTAGCTTAGGGTTTTGAGACTCCATGGAAACACACTGAAGAGAGAGACTCTCCTGCTGCCCTTGAAGGACCAAGCAGTCATGATATGAACTGCTGATTTAAAGGAGACGCCTTTAGGATTATGAGAGTGACTGTCAACAACAGCCGGTAAGAAGCCAGGGCTCTCAACCTTTCAGTGGCAAGGAAACAAATTTTGTTGACAGCTCAGAAGAGGACACTAAGCTCCAGAAAGGACCAAGTCCAGCTGATATCTTGACTGCAGTGTTTGAGATCTTGAGCGAAGGAGCCAACTAAGTCATGGTCAGGCTCCTGACCCATGGAAACTGTGAGATAATAAGTGTGTGTTGTTTTAAGCCACTAAGCTTATTGTAAAGCAACAGATACCTAATACAGGGATGGAGGACCGGAAAAAAGGAGATCATAGCATATAAGCTTAGAAGTCAGACACATGTAGGTTTATATTCAAATTTGTCACTTAATGTCTGACTTTAATCTCTCTAAACAACAATCTTATTTACAGGATGGCAATAATACCTACCCTTGCAGGTAGCAATAAGGATTAAAAACAATGACTCTCCAAGTATCTGGCACAGTGCCTATCACACAGTAGGTGTGCAACAAAAGACAGCCAGCAGTACATGTAGACATAACAGGAAAAGAGTTTGACCCCGTTCCCAGAGCTCTAGTAATTGCAACATGGATGGGGTGCATTTTGTAAGCTAGTGGCCCCCCCGCGAGAAACCCTGGTTAACAGGGTGACGTCAGTGCAGAGGTTCAAGAAATCAGCTCACCCTTCACACCACTGGGATCTCACCGTACATGGAGCAAAGGTGGTAGATTTTAAGGCCTCAGTCTATTCGTGAGCTTGGCAGCGGAAAGCCTCCCACTTCTTTGGTAGCTTCCCTTGCGTCCTATTTGCCTTATTCTATTGTAATGAATCGTCTAGACATTATGAGGTAGTGATGTGCCTAAGGAATGAGCCAGTACTTCTGCACTTATCCTGGAAGATGCCCAAGTGGGTTATTCATCTGCAGAAGATCCTATGAAGAGGTAGAGAAGAAGGATAAGCAAAGCAAGAACAAGGAATCGAACCAACTGAATCCAAATACCAAGTCAAATAAAAAGGTCCAGAGGCAGATCAGAGATGGGGTGGAAAATCTTCAATCAGCACAGAGCCATGGAAGACGCAGAATGAAAACAAGGAAGGTGTTGATTTTATAGACAGAGCATGTGCCTTGCATGAGTGAATCTAGCTGCCTTAAATGTGATATGTGAGTATAGAAAGACATGGCTGCGGGTTATGGAAAACTGAAGAGATATGGCCCATCTAATAAGAGCATCGCCTAAATTTTGAATAGTTCCACGGCCAGTCAAAAGCCTGCTGCCATTGAAAAATAAACTCTGAGTTTTCTCTGTCTTTGAGGTAGGTTTTTAGACAGGATGCCCAGCAAAACAAGCTCATAGTTCTGGCTGGGTCCTGAAAGTGGTCTAACCTCCTTTAATATACAGAAAATACCAGAGTCTCTCACACCTCCCCCGACCAGAATTTGTTCCTCGAGAGGTCAAGTGCAAAATCCCTACGGTAGGCATCGACACCTAGCAACTTTCCGATGCACTTCTCATAACTTTTTCATTTGTAGTTATGAGATTTGCACGTGGTTAAATTTGTGAATTCTATGATTTATATATGCTTTTCCTTTCATGAATCCACACAGGTGTAAAGTTCTGAATGGATGGAAAACAAACAGGAGTGTGCAATAGATTCCCTTTCCTACTGCCAATGCTTGACTAAAACATGCCGAATAACTAAGCACTCGAGAGATTAGGTGCCCTGCCTAATGTAATTAAAAAAAAAATCTTTTAAAAAGTCAGAATTCTGACTTTCTCCATGATGAGTGCTTTAATGCAATTTTTTTTTTTTATTTCGAAATACCAAATTCTTTCTGTAAAAAAAATATCTCTTGTCTTTTAGGTCCCATGCTTTTCTGGTTCCCCAAGCTTATGCTCAGGACCTCAATCAGAGCCTCGAAGCAAAGCCTAAGGCTACATTCTTGTGCAAGCGATTCTGAGACAGTGGTCTCAGGAGGGCCCCGTAAGGAAGTGGAGGAGCAGAGTAGGGATAGGGTAGATGCTAGACGAAGATGCGAGTTCAGCTGAAACCAGCCTCAGGCTGAGCCCGTGAGGAGCTGTCCAGCCTGACTGGTCATCCACAGTCATTCCAGCTTGAGGGGAGGTGGCCGGGACTTTGTACTGAGTATCAGCCAGCCATGGGCTGTGGCTGAGGGCTGCCCCCAAGGTGAGAATAATCATCCTGAAGTTTTTGAGCTAGACGACTTCACTGATGGATGGGAATTCTCCCGAGAAGGGTACACCTGTCAGTTCTCAGCAGCTAGCATGAAAGTGACTGTGAGATGACTACCCCAGCACAGTAGAGGGTCGGAGTGGAAAACCTGAGGTTCCCATTACATTGAGTACATTTAACAGGAATCCGGCACGATCCACTTCATGTTTAGACCTTTTTAAAAGACCCTCAGCCTAGCAGAGTATGGAATTATCTATATAACATGACCGGAAGGACACACCATCCATTCCAGGAAACTGCATGTTCAATTCATATTTCTTTGGGTTGAACATTGTTCTCTTCATATGGTCCTCATATATAATGGAAACTTAACTCCCTAATGAAAATTAGCTCATCGGAGACAGAAGGATCTTAAGGCAGAGGGAGAGCACTGGCTGGGGGGGATGGAGAAGGGAGGAGCGCAGCTTCAAGAGCTGGAGGAGCGAGTGACCAAGGGGAGGGACAAAGGGCACCCCAAAACATCTCTGCCTCATTTTCTCAATTTGCCCAGTTGAGCAGCTATCCCAGGCGCCCTACCCTCAAGTCTGGCAGGCTGAGTCACACCCATGGCCACTCAGGATGACTGCAATCGCAATGCCAGCAGAGGCCTTTATAAGATTACCTATTAATAAGGCTGAGAAACAAACAAACAAAAAAATATGAGAAGCAGCAGAATAATGCTTTTTCATAGCAGAAGCTGCAAAACTAAATGGACTCCCTCATGATAGGAGAGGGAGAGAAAGCAATTCAAAGTCTGTGGGGAAGAGATAAAAAAGAAAAAGGGCCAAGAGCGTTTATAATAAAAGATGGTCATTTCGGACCATCTCGAAATAAAGCCGTCTGAGAAGAGTCAAAACGAAAAGTCAAAAAAAGTTGCCTGAGAAAAGAGATGACTTATTAAGGAATCTGAGCATCAAGTGCCTAACGAATTGTGATTAAAAATAAATAAATAAACTTTGTGACAGAATTCACAACGAATGATGACAGGGAGAAAGAACATCATCACTGTTAGAGCAAGAAATTGCTGATCTCTGAACTTCGGGCTTCCGACGTTAAATCAGCGAGCGGGCAGATGTCGGGCAGTAAAAAAAAAAATCCTACAACAGAGTAAGTGCAAAGAGGGAAGGCGAGCCTCCAGCCCTGAGCATTCATGAATGATTTATCTGGTGGAAGGCCAAGTACTCTTGGGAACCACATATCTTTCATAATTTTTCTGGTTATTATGAACTTCTCCATTTGAACTAAATGGGAATAATATAACTATGCTGTTGCCTAAGATTTTACGAGAAGAGCCTTTATTTTATACTCATGTCTCAGCAGTAGAAAAAAGGAAAAATTAAGAACTTAAATTTTTTAAAAAAGCCACTTTTCCCAATCAAAATAAAGGAACTGGGCTTTTTCTAGCCACTGGAAAGAGCTGTACTTCAAAAAGAACCCAGGAAAGCAATGTAAAGAAAAAATTGTTCCAGTGTATTTACTTTCTGATAGATACGTAAATGTATTTCACTTCACAAAGATTCGTTTGACTGAGAACATCAGACAATTTACTAGGAAGCTCTTCTCTACATCATGTTTGCTGTTTATCATGATCACATAAAATGTCTTAGCATTCAAACGGTAGAAGTATTTCTTATACGAACTATAAAACAGTAGTCATTTTTTTCCAATACCACTCTAACAAGGTAACCGCTTGAATATTAACAATGACAGCGATATTAGGAGTACATATTCAATGACCGTTATGTGCCAATGTCCTAAGTACATGTATTTAATCATTTAATGCTCAGAATATTCTTTTGAGATGGTGCAATGGTTAATTTTATGTGGCACTCGACTGGGCCATGGTACTCAGATATTGGTCAGACATTATTCTGGATGTGTTCTGTGAAGGTGTTTTGTCAGATGATGTTAACATTTAAATCAGTGGACTTTGAGGAGAGCAAATCATGTGCCACAATAAGGGTGGGCCTTGCCCAATCAGTCGAAGGCCTTAATAGCCCTAAGATTAACCTCTTGCAAGAAGAAATTCTGCTAGTAGACTCCATTTAGGCTCAAACTACAACCCTTCCCGCAACTCATCCTGTTAGTTCTGTTTCCCTGGAGAACACTAACACAGATGGGTACTATTACTATTTATCCTTAGAGGAGAAAAATGAGACTTTTTAGCCAAATTTGTCTTGAATCACCTTGCAACCCCAGAGTCAGTTTTCATGATTTCTTAAACTCACTTTTTGTTCAGTTCAAAGCAGCCGAACCACGAGGCACTTAGAGAATCAGACATGCCATAGAGTTGAGAGTATCTACGTAAACACAAGTTTATTTATTCCATGGACAAGAAATTTACTAAGAGCAATTATAAACTAAAGTATTTGTCAATTTGGCATTTCTTTTCCTTTCTTTCACTGAAATTGTGTTCCCTGAAATGATCCCCTCTCAAATCTACCAAGATTAAAATAAACCATCAAGTATTTGAATTATATAATTCAAAACTGTACCATTTTGAAGAAAAATTCTTTAAAGTTCCATTGACAAAGCTCTCTTCAGTTAAGTAAAATATTTCTACAAGAAATCTAAGTGTGATTTTCTTACTTATAGATTAGTCTCCAGGTAAAAGTCAAAAAAAATCAATAATCTTCATCTTACTGTTTATTAGAAAATAGATATATTAAACAATGTATTTAATTTGATATACATGAGAATGTTTTAAATGAGCCTATGTACTAACCAAGGCTTTGATTTTATTAAAATTTCTATTGGCTTTTCCTACCTGCATAATTTTTATAGATTATTTCTCACCATTCTATAAGTAAAACAGAAAGAGGAAGAAAGGAAGGAAAAAAAGAAAAGAGCCTTGACAAATTCCTTAGTATCCACGAGTCTTGTTAAAAATAAAGACAGTTATATTAATAGCTTTTTAAAAAAAAATACATTTTCTTTTCTCCCCTTGGGGGCTCAGATTGGCTCAGAGATATTACTTGATCATCAGTAATAGCATTTCCAAAACAAGAAGGTAAAATGTATTCTTGTAGCGGTTTTGTCAAGGAAAAAAGGAAAAAAAAGAAAGAGCAAAATTACTGACCTGATCTAGGTGCCACATTAGGAACAGAGTGTTTGAGCCTGTCTCTGTCTCTCGGGTCTCTTGGCCTCTTTAAGTGCCTCTGAGTGATTATGAAAGGGGCCGCCTTCCTTGAGGTGGACATGACCCACCCAAGAGAGTGCTGCTTGGCATTAGAGTTAATAGAGACCACGGATTCAATCTTGGTTTTGCTCCTTCCTGACTTGTGTGACTTTAGGCTAATTACTTAGCTGTTCTGAGCTCCAATTTGTCCGTCTGCACCATGGGGAATGTCAACACCCACCTCATCTTTTTTTGTCGTAGTTATCCATTCTCCCATCCTCCACGGCTACTGCTTGAAACACGCATCATTCCCCTCAATAATCTCCTAACTCCCCTTCCCACTCCACTTTTTACCACTTCAATTCTTCCTCCATTTTGCTCCAGGGAGATATTTTTTAATTATTAAAAATAATAATAATAAATTAAAGGATACCAGTCTACCTACACAAAACGCATTAATAGCTCTTCACTGGTTTTGATTATCAGACCTCTACACTACTGTACGGATGGTCCCCAACTTACGACGGTTGGACTTACAACATTTCAACTTCACAGCGATGAGAAAATGGTATGCATTCAGTAGACACTGTACTCCAAAATTCGAATTTTGATCTTTTCCTGGGCTAGCGATATGCTCTTGCGACCCTGGGCAGTGGCAGTGAGTGGCCATACCCAGTTGGCCATGTGATTGTGAGAGTAAATGACCAATATTCTAGGGTGTTCTCTGTTGTCAGCATTTTTCTGGATATTATGCTTTGTGTTTCTGCATCCCAACACGTCTACAAAAGGCCTTTCTGTGTCTCCTGCTTCTGGTGAGAAGGAGAAAGGCCATTACAAATGCTCCTCACTTTATGACGGGGTTATGTCCTGATAATGGAAGTGTTTTTGAGAATGCTGAAGGCAGACGAGGCTAAGCTACGATGTTCAGTAGGTTAGGTGTATTACGTGCGTTTTTGACTTGGGATACTTTCAGCTCGTAATGGCTTTCTTGGGACATAATTGCACCGTAAACCGAGGAGCATCTCTGCTGGCTTTCGCCATTGATTCCCACGTCTTCACTCAGATCTGCTCAAGCGGACCGACCTCTCTCCATCCTCCGCTGCTCTCTCCCTCCCACTTCGCCCACTACGACAGCTGAAGCGTCTGCTATTTTACGAGCAGTGTTTTTTTAATTCCTCTGTACTTCTACGCATGTTGGGGTTTTTTTTATTATTTAAGATGTTCTTTTTCAGCCATCTCCATGAGGTTCCTCCACCCCCAGATCCACACACACACACACACACACACACACTTGGCAAACTCCTTCTCAACCAAATCAGTCAAGGGTCTCCTTTTTCAGAAACCTACCCTGACCACAACTTCCTGTTCCTTTTTTTAGTATCATCACTGAACATGTTTTCACATGATCCTGTTAAAGCACGTCTCCCAGTTTCTCGCTGCTCTTTTTCACACACATTCATTCCTCTGTTACACTGTGACTGCTTTCGGGCACAATGGCTGAGCTTCATATATCTTTGCCTTTAAATTCCTATTGCCTATCGCAGTAAGTATTCAACAAATGTTTGTTTGAAAGAACCCACACGAAATACCTAAAAAGGGGCTCACAAAAATCGATAAGCACTGATTTGCACCCCCAATCTGTGAAAAGGACGGTAATACAGAATACCGAGTTCCCCACCGGGGAAGATTCCAAATACCAGAGCCCTAAGTCCTGATCTTATTATCGGAGAGCCATTGGTTTGTTCTTGGGTTTCTCCCTTTACTTCTCTGCACCTTCGTTTCTTTAGGTATAATACAAAGAGAGTAGACCACCTCTTAAAGGTTCTTTACTTCGGTCATTAACTAGATTCATGTCTAATTGGTTTATGGCTGCTTGTATGCTTCTACACGATGCCAAATATATGAATGAAAAATAAAAGTTTAATTGTCCAAATGCCCTAATAGATGGCGCCAGACAATTCTAATGAGAAAATGATAATGTGTGAAATGTATATGTATTATATCCTATTTTTGCATAGTTTAGAAAATGTATAGTTTTTAACACCCTGTCTGATGTATTACTTCATTATGATTATCGTAATATTCTTGCATTATTATGAGGAATCCACGGCTTGCAGATGTTAAGTGATTTGTTCAAGACTATATATATAGCAAGAAACAGCTATAATAAAAATGCCAGTTTTCCAAAAAGATGATTCTATTTCCAGAGATATTAGTTATAATCAAGATATTTAAGTAAAATATTAAAATTTTTACTTTTTAAGGATAATATGGACTCAAAACAGGGGAAATTATACTTTTCATTACAGTCATCCTTAATTATACTTTTCAGTACAGTCATCCTTATCCGAATTTTATTTTTGCATTTTTGAAATCAAGGAAGCAAGAGAAAAGGAGAGAATGAGAAAGAGCAAGAGAGAGGCAGAGACAGAGAGAAAGCAGGATATTTAAAATTATTAGGTGAAACAGTTGACTGTATATTTTAGAAAAACATTTTTCAAAATATTAAAAAATGTTATTTTTTCCAAAATGCACTTCTGGGCAGTCTGTTCTAAACTCAAATGTCAAAAATTTTATTTCTCATTCATCCATAAATTGTGCATGCCAAAGTTCTCCTACGTTATTATTCAGCCCACTGGCAACTGCTCCTCTTCTAGGTTGTCAAGTTCATTTATTTTTGGTTATTACAATCTGTTCATATTTTTCCAATTCATCCTTTTATTAAATGAGAAAGGCTATCAAATAAATCTATTTAGGAAATGAGCAGCTAGTCCAAAAAAAGCATCTGTAACGCTTCGGAATACTGTTCAAAAGCGTTTTTATGTCCTGCTGTTCATTCAGAGTGGTACATCAATTTACTAATTTGAACATAAGACAATACATCGCTTTTTATCAATTTTAAAATATGCACACTTTCAAAACTCAAACATTCTTCCGATTAGTTCTGGAGAAGAAAATATCACCTTATGGGGAAAAAAAAAGGTTGAATGGAGAGAATCCAAAATGACTATCAAATGAATAGTTCTCCACAAACTTTTAAATATCTTCCCTGTAGAGTCCTCTTAACACGTGGCACACATTTAACTGTGTCTTCCTTCTCTGGTTTCTGTTTATAAATTTATTTTTGCAGGTATTTTAGAGACCAGTATTATATAAATAGAACTCTCCTAAGGCAGTCAATAAAATCTTTCTACACTTAAAAACCTAGACTATAAATCGAAATTCCTTGAAGACATATGGCTTTTACAGTAAAAATTAACATTTATATAGGTTCTCTCTGATCTTACTTGATGCTTGTAACAATGTTGGAAATTAGTATTTATTGCCTCCATTTTACAGGTGAGAGAACAGGTTCTCGGAAGATAGGTAAGACAGAGAGAAAAGGTTAGGGGTACAATAAAAGAGGAAAATTGCTGGAGGGACGCCCAAAGGTGCAGCTTCAAGTTCATAAAAGGAGAGACCTGCCATCCTCTGAGCCTAAAGAGGAAAAGGAAAAGATGGAAGCTGAGGCACGAGTCTGTGTTAACTCGCATCTGGTGTTCTCTCGGAGGCCAGTCACTGGACAAGAATGAGAAAGAGGGGGCCTGGGGTGGGGGTGGGGGAAAGGGGAGGCTGTGTCGCCGTAGGACGGCCACTGTGAACTTTGTTAAAAGCATCTAGATGGGCCCACTGACTTGCCATAACAGGCAAGTCAAACATTTAGCAAAAATATTGGAGTAAATCGTTATGATTTCAGTATGTTTTTTAAACGCAATGAGAGAGTCTGCTACCACGTTTTCTATATAAGTGAGGCAGGTAAGGAAAAAAAAAAAAAAAAACCTGTCCATTGACAAAAATTTAGAAAGAAGCTTAAACAGTTTAAGAGGGACCTGTGAGAGGGAATATCATATATTTTAACTTATCCCCCAAAGTTTCTTATTTTCATGCCTAAATCTTTCATCTGCACTTTGTATTATAAACTATGTCATGTGGAAAAACTATAAAATAATATACTTAACACTAGCTATGTCAACCTTAATATTTTATCATTTGCCTTAGAGTTTTCAAGGAAAGTAGACATTTCAGATACAGTTTAAGTCTCCTGTATAACTCTTCTGTTTTTCATTCTTTTTTTATCCCCCAGACATAACCTCTATCCTGAGTTGGGTATTTATCATTTTCATGAATATTTTTACAATATTGTCACACGTGCATGTACCCAAAAACAATATCTTGTATTACTATACATATTTTTAAACTCTATAATGGTATCGAACTGTACCTATTATTTCTCAACTTGAACTTTTAATTCTGTGTCCTTTAAGAGCACTGTCAATGTTGATGCATGTAGTGCACTACATAGCACTATTATACAGCACTATTCATTTTAACTGCTAATAGAATTCTACTGTATGAAAATACTACAACTTTTTGTCTGTTATCTAATTGGTGAATATTTAAGTTGTTTCCAGTTTTTCTCCTTTAAAAATAATGCTTCACTGAGGATTCCTGCCACGCTTTTCCTTAGGCAAATGTGCCTACAAGTGATATTTCTGGGTTGAAGGCTCGAGCATCTTGTAAATATGATCAGGTTATTTTTTAAAATGGCCTTACTTCGTTACACTCTTACTTTCATGCTATGAATGAGAGTTCGTGTTTTTCCACATCTTCAACAGCATTCAGTATTTTCATATTTTAAAAATATTTCAACCTGATGAGTATGAAATATTTCACCCATATGTTAATTTGTACTTCCCTGACCAATAATGATTTGGTTTTATACTTTTACTGAAAATTTGGGTTTACACATCTATGAATTGTGCACGATGTCTTTCTTCAACATTCTGGATACTAATCTTTTGATGGAAATATTTTTTTTCCTCAAGATATAACTTATCTTTGATTATAGCATCTTTTGAAATGAGAAAATTTATAATTTTAATGTAAATCAAACTATCAATTTGTTTAACTTTTGGCCTGTGCTTTTTGCATCTTATTTAAGAAAAACTTCCCTATACTGAAATCATAATGATTTACTCCAATATTTTTGCTAAATGTTTGAAAATGCTGCATTTTCACATTCAGGCCTTTAGTCTGTCTGAACTTAATTAATATATACTGTGAGACAGGGATTTAATTTTATTACCCCAATGGTCCCAGCACCATGTATTGAATAGACCTGTCTTTCCTGAATTTGTAATGACACCTCTATAATTTACAGTATCTTCTTATGAATGAGTTTCATTCTTAGCTTTCAGTTGTATTACTCAAGTATTTAAACTCTGCATCAATTTGTCACTTTTTATATTTTTACAGCTTCATCACAGATCTTCATATCTACTAAGGTAAAACTATACTGTCTGCACTCCTTAAATTTTTCAGATTATATTGACCTTCTAATGATACATGAGAATTTTTGAATCAGCTTTTAAATTTCCAAGTAAAAATCACAAAAATTCTATTGGAACTTTAAGTGAGATTGTAACAAAAATAAAAATTAATTAGAAGCTAAGTGACATATTTGTTCTTTTGAATTTTCTGAACTGCAAACTTCTTTTTACTTGGGTATTTTAATATATCTTTTGATAGCGTTTAAAATTTTTCTCTATAAAAGTCTAAAACCACATTTGTTGGATCTTTACCTAAATACTTAAATTTTCTTTTAAAAATTACATTTTCAATTAAAAAAAAATGTTCACTGAGGTATGACATTGCAATTAACTTTTGTATACTTACGGGTAATCGGTAGTTGTGCTGAGCTCTCTAAATGATTTGCCTGTAGATTCTCTTGGGTTCTGCATGTAGACCATATTTTGATCTGTAAAGAGTGAGAGCTGTATTTATTTTTCTTAATATCATCACATCTTTTACTTCCTCTTCCCAACCTGCTATGCTGAATATAGCTTCCAGTGTCATTTGATTAGTAGCAGAGATAGTGGAAACCCTTTTGTTGTTCTTGACATGAACTGAAATGCTCCTAATGATGAATGTGATGTTTAGTCTTGATATTTGTTAGAAATATAGGTTATCCCTATTTTCTATTTCTAGCTTGCTGTGAGTTTTTCTCTTGAAAAGATGTGGTGAATTTTATCAGATGCCCCTTCTATTTGGTATAGATATTTTCTTTATCTCTTTTCGTTAATAACATTAAAAGATTTTCTAATGTTAAAAAAATAATCCTTATGGTCCTGGTATAAATTCAACTTGCTCAAGATGCTGAGTCTTTAGTATGTTAATATAAACAATTAATATAAATAATATAAAATAAATTTCTTGATATGGTTTTCTAATCTGTGAGAAAGCAGTTCTTTCAAAAATTTGTCAAGAAAAGGCTGAACCTGCCTTGTCAGGGAAAATTCTGAAACCCAGATCGGGAAGTCCCAGGAAACATCCTTTATGATAATGTGTTCCAACGGGCTGATTTTTCTTTGGGCCAGCAAACATTAAGCATTGAATTAACCGTGATTTATATGGCCTGCGTATTCATTAAGTTGTATTAGGAAGCAGGGGCTGACGTCCTATTCTCCCTTAATGAATTTCCTTGTTGGAAGCAAAAGGCAATTTAAAATCATTCCAGAAACCTTAGAGCTACATCAAATAGTACGTGTTCAAAAATATGTTTGTGTGGTTCCTGATAGTTGTGATGCTTCTTACAGAGAAAAACATTTTCCAGATGTAATAGCTGATCCTTTCAACCTCTCTAAGCACCTCGGTTTACTCACAGCTGCAAGCATACTCACTACCTGACCAAAACGGCAGCACCACCACACAGTGTCATCATTAAATCGTTCTTTCTCATCGTTGGAGGCCAGTAGGATTATTCTCAGTACTGGTCTGCCAAAAACATTTGGATTGTACCATCAAGCATTTGCTAGAGAAAATGCTTCTTTCAGAACCCAAACCCAAATACAGAAGTCTGGCACGTGTCTCCCTAATCTGCTCACCTCTCCCTAAATCGGGAATTCCCACACTGTCTTTCACATAGTGACACTCTTGTTTTAAATAAATGATAATAAAAGATAGGCTATTTCTGCATCAGTGTATTGAGTAGAATGACAAAGCAGAGAGACAAAATATTTGTTACTACGTTTGATTTCTCACTGTCATATATCTGGACGTTCTTATTTCATTGGGAAGTTTTGAAATAATTACCAAGGCATTGGTACGATATGAATTTTACTCTTCTCTCTTCTCTGCCCCCATAATTGGCAGTTTCCAAATTCTCCACTTTCTACTGCCCAAATCTCTCACCAATTCCATTAATACCGCCAATAATCCAGTTCAGGTCTGTCAACCAGTAGTCTCAACACTGAACATGGGGAAATTTTAAAATGTTCATTGTTTATCCACCTCCTAGAAGAAAGAACTTATATTTTGAGTGTCTAATGTTTGAGAAAATCTATAATGACAAAAGCTACTGTTGATTTATTAACACATTGATCGATTTATACTTTTTATTAATCATAATAAATACATTTCTCAAATACTGCGTGTGCACATGGCGGGTTCTGCCTGCCTAGCACCTCTCCCTGATTTGGGAAACAGAATGCCCTCTTCTTCCTTTGCTACAATGATTGGCCTTGAGTCTTAGAGCAGCCATGTCGCACATGTCCGCAAACACCACTCCTTATGTTAGGGATTGGTCCAGGGCCTCGGCAAATGACACGAGCTGGGATCATCGGCGTTCCTTCGTGTGACCAGGGAGAAGGGCCCCTTTGTGCCTGACAGTAAAGCTATGATGACGATATGAGCCTAAATGCTGGCAGCGGCTGTCACCAACGCCATGACGCTGGAATGAAGCCAACTTACAGAGAACAGAAGAGATACAAGATGAAAGGTTAAAAGAAAAAAAGCTGCTTTTTTGCATAAACGGATTTCAGTTGAGTTTCTCTTATTCTAAACAAACCTCCCACCTTAGGGTCCAACACTGAATTAGAAAACCTGAGAAAATTGATCTTTAAAATAATCAAATTAATGTTTCAAATTATAAAAGTAAAACATCAACCTGAATTCAAAAATCAAACACTACATTACGAATATAAAAGTAAAAGTTTCCCCTACTCAAATCCACAGCCCAACTTTTCATTGGAGAGTTCTAGATTTTCTTCTAAAAAACTGTGAGCATATGCAAAGATAAAAGATACAGAAAAGAGAGTCTTTTAAAACCTCGTTTAAACAATTAATACAATACATATTAGTCTACTATTTGGTTTCATCCTGGAAATGTGGAACTCCTCTATCATTTTTAATGAGCTCCAGGACATTCCATTGCAATGATAGGCCATAATTTATTTTACTAGTTCTCTATCAGTAATCAGAAAAATAAATAAAAGTTTAAAACATTTGGTTTCAATAAAGAAGTCATTTTTTCCATATTGTTTGGATCTTAAAAAAAAATAAATAAATAAAAAATCACTTGTTTCACAAGGACTTACAATGTTAAGTGATGATTACCATTTGAAATGAAGGAGCCACAGGTATCTTAGCCATGCAGCTGTAACTAAGACTTCATTTAAAATTCAAAAAAATAAAGAATTCCCTTCATTTTCATATACCTTTAAAAAAATTCGTTAATATTTAATAATAGTAAATATCTACACTGTGACTCAAAAGTAAGCCCGTACATTTACGAGATTTCTTTCCTCATTCTGGATAAACACAGTGTAAGTGCTGCGAACAAGACAGATCAGAAAAATTCAAAATATTTCTGAGCCCTATGGCAACTGGAAAAACTCTTAGTTCTGGAACATTTTACATTTTGGTACTTTTACAAAGTATGCCTATATGTCTTTAATATGTATAAAATTGATGCTTTATTATCGAGTCATTCAACTGATATTTTTTTTCCATTTAAGTATGATGCTATCACTGATTGTTGAATTTTCCTCACCACTGTTAGTCCTATGTACATTTTATTCTCTCTCTGCTGTGCACAGCTGGATAAATACACCGTTTTTTAGTGTTTAGTCTAACTGAACCAACCACATTGAAAAAAAAATAAATACGGTATTTGAATTACCTTTTGCAATCTGATCAAGTTCGCCTCAATAAGCTGTATCTTATCTCTCTGATCTGATATATATCATTTTACCAAGTAATATGAGGAAAAATATTCAGTGATGTACATTACAAAAGCTGGGATCTATGACCCCCGCGAAAGCAGCCACTGAAGACAGATTTTAATATAACTCCATTGAATATCAAATGAACAACAGATAAGCGAGTTGAATTTTCTGTGATTTTCCACAAGATACTTCGACGGTGGCGCAGACATAAGACATAGGTTTAATAAAATAAATATTTAGAAAGCAGACTGGTTCATGTGACTCTTATTTTTAAAATAATAATGATAATAATTAGGTAGAGGAAGGCAAGATGGCATAGAGCATAGAAACTTTGTACATTTTCTCTTGCTACCACACCAGAGATGTGAAAAAAAACACAGGGCAAACAGCAAGCAGAGTTGCCTGGAGTCTGAATGAACAGAGGCACCATAACTAGGGAGAGAAATAGAAGTCGCCCTGCAATGGTAGCAGTGGGCAGAGGCCTGGTCCCACGCAACTCAGCAAGACGGAGGCTGCAGTAACTGCAGCCCTAGGGGCAGACCATCCTCTTAAAGGGACCGTGACCGCGGCTGAACTATGGGGGTGATGGACTTGCTTCCTCTGAGCTTCGTTGCCAGGTTGGCTGCTGGAAGCTGGGGCGGGAAGGGGGAGGGGGGCGGGGGGGAGCGATGGGGGGGGTGGCGGGAACTTACGGGGAGACGCTGAGTTGTCTGAGCTTCAGGGCAAGGGCCAGAGATGAGGCTTTGTCCCAGACTGAAGTGCTGGTGGCATCCCCTCCTCCGCCGTTGAGCCCTCCCCCGTCGCAGCGTGCCCACGCAGGTGACGCCAGAGCTGATATGTCATCCCACTGGATAACAGAGGTCGCTCCGCCCAGAAGACTCCCTGAAACTCCACCCATCCCAACCTGCAGCCCTACTCAAGCCACATCCAGCAGGGTCCTCGGTACGCCCTGTGCCCCTTGCTGAGCAGTGCCAAGCCCCGCGCTGGTGGCTCCAGGCCTCAGTTCCTGGTGTGGCCCATTGAGGCAACTAAAAGCACAGCGCAGGTATCAGCCATCTGGGAATTGCTTGCTGAATCTTAGCAGGTGGCCCTGGAGAGGCACAGGCTGGGGCTAAACTTGGCCTGCATTTGCACCCCTCTCAGGACTATGCCACTGGACACCTACTACACGGAGCCACACTAACAAGACCGGGAGACTTAGGAGCTTTGCTTAGTACGTAGAAACAGACACGAAGGCGGCTAAAATGGGTTCTAGGTGAAAGAACAGAACGGTGATCCAGGAAAAATGGAGTCAAGCAATCTACCAGATGCAGAATTCAAAACACTGGTTACAAGGGTGCTCAATGAACTCAAGGGAAGAGTAGATGAATTAGGTGAGAACTTCAACAAAGAGATTAAGGCAGAAAAGAAAATTATAAAAGGGAACCAGTCGGAAACGAAGAACACATTATCTGAGATGAAGAGTAGATTAGAGGGAAAGAGCAAAGTAGAGAAAGCAAAGGATTGAATCACCGATACAGGGGACGGGGTAATGGAGGGCCCCCAATCAAAACAGCAACAAGAAAAAAGAATCCAAAATAATGAAGTTAATATAAGGAGCCTATGGGATAACATCGAACATAACAACATTTGCATTATAGGGCTAACAGCAAGAGAAAAGCAAGAAGTTGAAAACCTATTTGAAGAAATAATGATGGAAAACTTCCCTTATCTGGTGAAGAAGACAGACATATAACCCCAGGAAGCTCAAAGAGTCCCAAGAACTAGGAACCCCAAAAGGCCCACACTAAGACACATCATAATTAAAATACCAGAGGTTAAAGACAAAGAGACTTAAAAGCAGTAAGAGAAAAGCAGTTAGTTACCCACAAGGGAGTACCCATAAGACAGGCAGCTGATTTCTCAAAAGAAACTCTGCAGGACAGAAGGGCTTGCCACAAAATATTCAAAGTGATAAAACCCTGGCATCTACGACCAAGATTACTTTATCCAGCAAAGCTATCATTTAGAGTCAGAGGACAGGTAAAGAGCTTCCCAAACAAGAAAAAGCTAAAGGAGTTCATCCTTACCAAGCCAGCATTACAGAAAACGTTGGAGGGACTTCTTGAAGAAAAAGAAGAAAAAATACATAGCAAAGATAGGAATAAAGAATGGCAATAACTATATATCTGTTAACAAGGACTTCAAGTGAAAAAGAATTAAGTGCTCCAATCAATAGAGAGGGAGACTAAATGGATAAGAAAACACAATCCTTAGACATGCTGCCTACCAGATACTCTCTTCAGAGTAAAAGACACACACTGACTAAAAGTAAGGGGATGAGAAAAGATATTCCATGATGGTCCTAGAGGGTATTGTGTTAAAAGGAGTAAGTCAGATAGAGAAAGACAAATGCCATACAATTTCACATTTATTTTGTTCTTTAGATTCCAGATGTATGGGATCTAAAGAACAAAATCAACAACGACAGCAACAACAACGAAGACAAACTCATTGATACAAAGAAAATTTTGAGGGTTACTAGATGGGAGGGTTTAGGCGGGTCAGTGAAATTAGGCAAAGGGCTTAAGAAGTATAAATGGATAATTATAAAATAGTCATGGAAAAATAAAGCGTAGCATAAAGAATATAGTCAATAATGTAATAAAAATGTAAGAGGGCAGAGAGGTACAAGATTTATTGGGGTGATCACTTTGTGAATTATGTAGATCCCTAATCATTAAACTGAAACTTATATATTACTGTATATCAACTATAATTGAAAAAAAAAACTCATTGACTTGTACACTGTAAATATGAGCAACTCACTGTCTGTTACATTTCAATAAAAAAAATCAATGCAAAAAAAAGTAATTAGGTAAATTAGGGCCAATACCACGAATCCTTTGAAATTCTGTAAAATGGTCAAATGTGAACTTCTAGTGGATAATAGCAGACAATCTCTGCAGCAGAACAACAATCAAAGAAAAATGTTGAAAATGACCCCGTCAAAATGAATAGTTCCCATTTAATTTGTGCCATCCTAGAATAACTCTGAAGACTTTATGGATGATTATTCTTCTCTAAGTGAGTTCCATGCAAAGTAAAGGATGGTACTCAACAGAAGTGGGCCCTGTCTAAAAACTTATTTCATATGTGAGCCATATAGAAATGTAAGTAAAGAGACGAAACTGAAAAGATGAATCATGTGCCCAAAAGTGTGAATTAACGAAGTTTTACGACTTAGTGAAAGTTTCTTTTCACTGGGAAAACCAATTACAAATATTCTTCATGAGTAATCGCTGCCCTGATCGCCTGTCCTGCACAGCCTATAAGATAGATTTAAATAAGTACCTAAGAACAATGACTTGGTCCAGTTCTAGTTTTCCTCCTAGAAAACATTAAAATAGTTCAAAAGTGAGGGCAGCATGTTTCCCTCAGTCCAATTTAGACACTTCGGATCACTGCAGAATATATTCTGTTATTGGACACTGATGATAATAGCACACTTAGGAACATTAACAAGGAATATTTCTGGAGGAGAGCCAGTTGGCAAAAGCTTCTGCCGTATCAAAGACGAGATTAGCAAGCTCTTATATTCCCTCCTCCACTGGAAGTGAAAACATCTTTATAATTTCAATTACATTGCATTACGTACAATTACATTACTTTTCATGTTTATATACACAAAGTATGCATTTACAAAATACTTGATTTTTAATTAAAATTCAGAAAGTGCTTTGAGACACTAATGAATGTATATGTTGTTACTTTCCATGTGGTTATTCAGAGGTAGGATTGGGGAAGTTTCTCAGAAACCAATGATCTCGCAAATCAAGTTGTCTCCATATTGAGCTACTGAGGCTCCTAATATTTTCATGAAAGAAGATCCTATTCCCAGAAGAGCTGTTTTTTTTTTTTTTTTTTTTTTTTACAAAATTTAATCAATACTCTTAAAGTTTTTACATAGAGGCACGGAGTTCAATTTTTCAAAGAGGGCCACAGTGAATTTCAGGAGGCTGGTGAGTTTTTAAAGAATATTTCCTCAAAGTGACCTCTTAAAAACAAGCAACAACAACAACGACAACAACAAAACACTGGAGTACTGGGTACACCAGATGCTATTGAAAACAATCTAGCTTGTGATACTAGTAACTGCTTCTGCAGTTAGAAAATAAATATTTCATTTTGAGATATTATTCATTCATTCTAAATAAACTATTTGTAATAGAAAAAGGAAGACTCATCTTAATTTTTCAGTCTTTAAATAAATAGGACAGGAATAGTGAAGACTAAATTGTCTGCATAATCACTTCTTCAACATATTGCCCAATTTATTTTTGTAGGTAAAATATACATTTCATACTTACAATTATTTTTAAATTTTAATTGAATTTTGTTTTAATAAAATATACATATTTTTATTGTTAAGAAAGAATATTCAGAATAAAACACCTTTAGTCTGATAGTATTCATTTTGGTGGTAGTGGTTATTTGCCCTTATGTTTTAAAAATATATTATAGATACCACAAAAATATCCCAAACAGCCAAAGCAATCCTAAGAAATAAGAACAAACCTGAAGGCATCACACTTCCTGATTTCAAGCTATATTATAAATCTACAGTAATCAAAACAGTATGGTACTGGCATAAAATCAGACTTATAGACCAATGACAACAGACTCGAGAACCCAGAAAAAAACCCATGACATACAGTCCATTAATATTTGACAAGGAAGCTAAGAATACTCATTGGAGAAAAGACAGTCTCTTCAACAAATGGTGCTGGGAAAATTGAGTCTTCACATGTAAAAGAATGAACCAAGACCCCAATCTTACATCGCTTACAAAAATTAAACTGAAGTAGATTAAAGATTTAAATGTTAGACCCCAAACCATAAAACTCCTGGAAAAAAAAAAAATATAACAGAAAAAGTCTTTGACATTGGTCTCGGCACGAATTTTTGGTTTGGGATATGATACCTAAAGCACAAGCAAAAAAATAAAAACTAAACAAGTACTCTATAAGTATTCCAGTTTGGGTTAAGTTGTCACTCCTGAGACCCAAGAGGATGAAATAAAATAATCGGTTAAGTGGAAGAAAGAGGAAACGGTTACCAGAGGGGAAAGGGGAAAGCGAAAGGACAAAACATTATAAAAAGTACCTTTTCGACAAATGACTGCTGCAGGCAATGCCTAGAAGATATTACTATGACTGCTACTTCATGTGTCAGTAAAGCTGATATCTTTTGTTCCTGGCCATGCAAGGTTCATATGCAGCAAGTCTCAATCCTAGAAATTCTGACATTTCTAGGATCTGACAAATTCTGCTTATCCCCTACTAACCCAGATGTACACCTCCAGACAGTGACACTCTGGGCCCTTTAATAGGCAGATCACCACTCAATAAGAGATATCATTTCCTTTAACAGGCCTGTTTAGAATTGATGTTTAAATAGTCCTAAGAAATGCAGTAGTGTTCTCCTAAAAATTTCAGGATTCCTTCTTTGTTGTAACCCAAATCTATGCTTGGTCCATACCTTGGCATGGTTCTTCTACTCTCCATTGTGGATCCAAGAGTTAGGAATGGGCTGCCGAACAGAAAGAAGACCACGAAGAGATGAGGTGGTCATTTAAAAATCCAGCAAATGAAGATACTGGGTTGTACATATTACAAAATGTGGAAGCTAAGATGGATTTGGGTCCTTTTTATTTCAAAAGCAATGAGTCCATTGGCCATTATTCTATAGTGAATGGCCTAATGCCTAGAGTATTTATAAGAAAAATGAAAAAGCAATCCAGGCTGTACAGCAGAGCACCATTCGTCAGGTATATCCTGCTAATTCTTCGGTATATAAACTTCCCGAATAAATAACAATTCTGGTAACAGTAGAAAAGAGTCCTGAGGTAATAACCCATGTTATTTCTGAAATATTCAGATTCCTATTACAATGATACATCCAATGTTTCTAAAGAAGTGTAACTCGTTCACTGTCAAGCGGGTGAATAATCAATCACTGGATTAAGAGTCCCAAACAATATTATAGATGTAATAATGTATTACAGCCCTTTTTAATAATAGGTCAAGAATTCTGAACCTTGCCTTTTAATCCATATTGCTTTAAAAAATAATTATAATCCAAGTACATGAAAATTAAATTTATTTTTCTAGGAGACTAGTAGAGGACTTAGTATTGAATCTAGGGCCAGAAATGTGGCCATAATTATAATTCAAAACAAATAAATAAACCATCAGGACCAACAGCCACTCAAAAAAAAAAACAAAGTAGGAATTATAAAATTCCCAAAGCAAGGCCCTCGTTAATTTAAATTTATTTTTCGATGGCCTAGAAAATCAGTTACCTCGTACCTGACTTGCAGAAAGCAGACTATGTGAAAGACCAGATTAAAATCCATACTCTTTACCTTTGACACCAGACATAAAATACAAATAAATAATAAATCTATTCTTCTAAACGTAAGTAGATGATAATTTGATGATGTGGACTCAAATTTATGAATCCAATGACTCTATAAAAACAGTTGGGTTTTTATCAATGATGAATTGGTAGATTTATCTCTGGGCTTTTTAATTTGATGGCCATAATCCAAGCCAACTCAAATTGTGGATCTGTATGGGAAACTGCTCATCAGTGGCTCTTTCCATCCTGCTGGATTATATTTCTCATCGGCCAGTGAATTTACCTACCAAGATGAAGTCAATAGGTATGCCAGTTCACTTCATTTCCTTCTAAATAGCTTAGACCTTTTATAGAGCAGGAAAATAGAGTCCGCTATGAGATTAAATCAAACTAAGGTTCAAGGCTCATAGTGAAGAGAAATTGAGATTGCAGTATTATTGGGGCGAGCTGATAAAGGTGGAGAGGTTTTTCCCATCTCAGGGGGACAGCTGAGAGATTGTTTTACTGCAGGTGATATGTCAGCATGTTACTTACTCATCACGCCTGCCAACCTTGAGAGGGTCTCTTTGTCATTACTTATAACTGCCAATTTGCAAGATGACCCAGTAGGGAATGAAAGAACCAACTGGAACAAATAGAGGTTTTATCATAGCTGCAGTCTGTCTACTCAAGGCAGCACAAGTAGTGAATCTTAAACAGGAAGGAGCAAGCCAAGTACTCTCCTCACAGGACATCACAGGCCTGAGGGATGGACCCTGGCCTCAGGGGTCAACTTTCGTGGAGTGCTGCTGGACCTGGTGTTCAGACTGATACCTAAAAGAAAAGGCTTGATTGGTTCACATAAAGACTTTCTTTCCATATTAACTGGTTCAGGTTAGATAAGGCTTTTCCTAGCGACTTCACCTTGAGTTCAGATTCTGGGGAAGGCGCGACCAATTAAGCAGAAACATCAGTGAAAAAGACTCAGTGTAACAATATGAAAATCTGACAAGGACAGCCCTGGCACTCAGACTGAGCCAAAATAGGAGCAGCTGAAACTGAGAAAAGACTTTTGTCTGCCTGGAATACTTCTGCTGTGCCATTCAGCTCCCTCTGGTCCTGATTGCGTGTCCAGGCATTTCAAGCTCGAGGCTGTTCTGGGCAGAGTATAAGGCTCATCTGTTCACCCTGGTCTTACTCGGATTTGACCTTTCAGTTAAATTGGCATTTTGCACTTGTTCAGAAACTGTACCTTGGGAGAGAGTTTGCAGTGGTGAGCAGGGAGGCTACTGAAGCAAAAGAACACAATTTATAACCGTTTTGGTCGCCTGTTGACAGTGGAAGGTCACGCTATGATGTTTTGAATGCATTTCTGGGGGCTATGTCAGCCCCCTAATGTGACTGCAAGTTACAATGTAGCTTGGATGTGGCTTAAAAGCACAATGGAATGACCTCAGGAGCTTTTTAAAAGTACCCATGCCTGGAACTCGTCCCTGGATATTCTGATTTAATTGGACTAGATGGGGACCCAATCATCGGAATTTTTTAAAAGCTTCCTCGGTATTCGTAATGTGCACGTATTTCTACTGCGCTGCTAGGACATACGATCCCGGCTTTATATCTAGAAAAGCAGAAGAAAAGCCAAATACAAAGACAGAGTATGCTCTGGCCTATAAGGGCAGGTCTGCTGCTACTTGGAAAGGGTCCATAAAATCCTTAGTGACACTGGCTCTGGAATTTGATGAGACGCTTCAGCCTAGGACATTCTGACCTCTATGTGTCCTTACCAACTACCTCATATATCAGAAATCCTTGCATAAAGTTACGCAGGTCGGAATCTTCAACGCTCTCTCTCAATGGTGAACACACACACGCGTCCGACATACATGTGGTATGTATGTATGTCTATCTATTCATTAATGGCTTAAAACAATAATGGTGCTCAGTGAAAATTCAAACTTAAGGAAATCATGCTGAAGGAATGCCACAGTGATCATTATAACACTAATAATCTTTTAAAAGCATAAATCTTTTCTAATTTGGTCTTAAATGCTCTTTGAAACTTGACATTAGAGTTCCTTCTATATCAAAAATTTGATATTCGACCACAGTAAGACAGGCTATAGTTTTCAAACTGACATAATTGCTTTAATAAAGTAAAGGCTGTCGAATTAATACACAGAAGCCCTAAGGCGGGAGGAAAAATACTTTCCATCTCTGTGGTAAATAAAGTTCTTGACAGAGCCCGAGTGAAGGAAGAAAGGGGTCCAGGTGGCAATCTCCCGATAGCCATTGTTTGGCATGGTAGAAGAAGGATTAAGGAACGGGGGATATAATTAGCTTTCATCACTGTATCATGACAGAATCCTCCCCTCTGTGGGACTAACCTTATGGAAAATATTATGATATCCACCGCCATTCCATAAATGAGCTGCATTACACAACCCATGATAAAAAAATGTTTGACATTCTATGAAGCCTAAACTGAGAAAGCACAGCATATGAATTGCAGTTTAAGTGGGAAGGCGATCTTGTGGGAAGACAGCAGCCCAGTCCACAAGCAATTCTGGCTTTGCAATTCCTCTGTGTTCCAGAAGTCAGTGGGCTGATACCCAGACAGCGGTGAATGACTAACTTTGTTGCACAGTGTGTGACTCCACCCGAGAATAAGAACTTATACTGGATATTGACTCAATAGTCCCCCAAACAGAATTTGCACAAATCTTGGTCCTAGGAATTCTGTGTTCTGATCCACATTTCCAAATAAGTATCTCTGGATCTTGCTTTTTATCACCCGTAAACATTAGGACTCTAGTCATTCATTTGTTCATTCGAGAAATATTCATTGTTGCCTACTACATACTTAAGACCTGGCTATGCACCAAGGATAGAGATAAGTAACACATGAAGTTCGTCCTCAAACAGTGAAATTATGGATAAACCAATATGTTTATTTTTAAAAATCATCTATAATCTACCAAGAAAACCACTATTTTTTGATGACTACCCTTCTAATCCTTTTGCTTTACATACACATATGTTGTTTGTTCCTTTATATACAAAAAAAAAAGATCATCTTAAGTCTATTTTATAAAAAGCTATAATGAAATGTTCCATGTCATAAGATATACTTCAACATTATTTTATGACTTAATGTTACTTTCCCGTATTGATAAATAACCATTTCCTTAACTTGCTGCTTTAAGGCATTTAGATAATATCCAATTTTATACTACAATAAACACTATTTCGAAGAACATTCTTGTAGCTCAGCCATTGTGCATATTCATGACATTTTCTTATAACACATTCTTAAAATTGGTATGTTTAAGGTTCTAAGCTATTTTGCCAGGTTTTCTACCCATTTATGTGACTGAACGAGTACAATGTCATTACTTAAAAGATATGACAATATAATAGGTGTGCTGGCATTTCCCTTTCTCCTTCCAGAGCCACACCCTACCCGCTGTCAGACTCCCCGAGAGTCCGACCCCTAAGGCATATCAACCAACTCCCTTGGCTCTGGCTGCTGGATGGGTCTGGCCAAGGGAAGACAACAGCGAGATGCTGGAGTTCTGTGGGGACGACCATGTTTAGTCCCCTCGCTCTCTCTGTGCCACCATGGCTGACAGGAGCTGCCATGTAGCTCTTTTGCTGGGTGTCCCTTTCCCGCAGGCACGGCTCTCCCATTCCAGTAAAAATCCCCCTTTTTTTTTTTTTTGGCTCCATCAGACCGAAGACAGTAATGGTTTCCCATGATCACTAGTAACAGAATGCTTCACTTTTTTATTGGTTAGGTTAAGCTGTAAGTCGAAAACCACTTTTAAACAGTCCCTTCATTAAACTCTCTTCAATTACCCCACAGGGAGTGTCATCTGTTTCTTGCCAGGACTCTGACCAAAATATGGATAATCACAAATTCGTAAACACAGAACTGACCCAGGGTGGTCTATATGAAATGCCTGTAAATAAAAAACGGCAAAGTAAACACTTTTCACCCACCCTTTATACTATGATACACTTGTCTCTAAAACATTAGCTTTTTCCATGAACGAGTTGGTCTGGATCACAAAAATAATCAAGTGCTTTTAAAATGCTTCAAGAAAAAATAGTTTTTTTTAATAAGAAAATAAAAATCAAGAGAGAGTTTCCAGTACATTGAAATATTGTCATTATGTATTTTTACCACTTTAAAAATCAAGATAAATAGCTGAATCGAAACAAATATTTTTAAAAATATATATTTATCCAACAGGTGCATTAAAAGATGTTCAGCATCACTAATCATTAGAGAAATCAAAACCACAGTGAGATATCACCTCACACCTGTCAGAATGGCTATTATTAAGAGCTAGATGTATCATGCTTATAAAAAGCCCATTATGACAACACCTCAAAGCTGCACGAGGCTGGCAAGTACACAGGTTATCATCAAGGATAGAGATAACCACCTTTTCCTTGATGTTAACTAAAGATGTACATGTATCTCTATATATCTATCTCTATAGATGTGTACAGATATATACAGATATATGCCATTGATCTGCAATCCAGAGTTTGCTTAGTCCTAAAAAATGGTACTTAGTCTCTGCCTGTTTTGTCTTTAAATTAGTTAATTGTTCTAGACAGCCTTAAAAGACCCTGGATGACAGAAGTAGCAGAATGAGACACCATCGCAGAGGAGTTAAGTTAATAATTCAGTATAATTATTAATTTTCTTGCATCTCTACAGGTACAATAGACCATGTTAGATATTTAAGAGCTTACATAAAATGCTCGAATTATGTTTTTTAAGCTGCCAGAATAATATTTTGAAGTGCAGTTTTGAATTTATGGTTAACTCCAATTTATGATTCTGCTTGAAACGACACTGTAATTCTGAGATGTTTTATAAATTTTAGGCATGTGAACCTGCGAGAACAAGACATAATTGAAGAGCTCACTGAACATTTAGTAAATTCTTGTCCTGTGCATCCCGAACGAAACATGATCGCCTCTAAGATTAACTGTATTTCGATTCAGTTTGAAATGCTACAATTCCTAAGTGAAGTCTCAGTATACTTACAAACCACTGTAATTCATGGCTGTCAGTTTAGTTTGTGGAAGTACCTGAAATGCCAGAGGAGGACGCTGATAATTAAAACAACAACAACAACAACAACAACAAATTAAATGTAAAAATCCTACTGGGTACAGTCTCCACTTCCTGGTTCCTCCCAGAGTAAATGTATGTAAAAGTACACGAAAATTAGCTTTATTTATCATCTTCAATGAAATACAGTGTTTAACTAGGTTTGTGGAATGCCAAGTAGTTTGGAGTGTTATAAGTAATTAAATGCTACAGAGGGTTAATTTCTTTGATGACAAAAAGAATTAAAAGTAGGGGGAAATTTAGGCAATATGTAACTTTTCCCATAAGCTTTAACCCGGTTGCTTTCGACATTAGAAATGGATCACATTCAATAAACATCAGTATGTCAAATACTATTAAAAGAGCTTACAGGTGGTAGATTATCACCAGAGACACTCACCATTCTCTGCATGGAAATGAGACAAGCGGAGGCTTAGAAAAAATTAAATCAGCCTTATTAGCAAGAGTTCAATTCAATTCAATAAATTTCAACTGAGATCCTACTATATGCAAAAGAAAGATAAGGCATAGTCCCTAATCTTTTGTTACTTAAAACTGGATTAGAGAATAATATAAATGTACAAGTAATAATAAAGATAGAATAAATAAAGAATAAAAATACACAGTAAAGGTAATTACTGTGAGAGATGTTACATACTATAGAGGTGCAAAAGAAAGAAACGACACCTTTTTGAAGGCATCAGAAAACTTCACGAAAAAGATAGCCTTTGAGATAGAAAGAATGTCCACACAATGGGAAAAAATTTCAGGAGACAGTAAAAAATGGGAAAAAATAAGAAAGAAAAAATTACGTCGCACAGAGAGGAAAAAAAAGCTAGACTTCACTGCAGAACGGTGGCATGTGTGAGGCTAATAATTAGGAGATTACGCTGGGTTAAGATTTTTATATTTCATTCTACAGGCAATAGGGAGACCTAAAAATTGAATGAACAGAAAAAGTGTCATGGACAAACTTGTGAGCCATATCTCAGCAATGAGTAGGGGTAACTGGTGTGGTAGTGACAAGAGTTGGGAAGATCAGTTAAAGTACAGTCTCAAAAGTTCAAACGAAGGGTATATCATTAAAGCCAATACTTCAGCCAAGATAGCGGTGACAACTAAAGAACATTTTTGCTCCATGTACTCTAATCCTATTAATCACCAGGTCTAATCTTATGAAAACAAGTCTTTTGCTAGAACATTGGAGCGTGTAGCCAATGAGTTACGATATACTCAGAAAGAGAATCAGGCAAGGAATATCATCTCAACTCTCTACGATAATATCTAAAACAGCAAGATCCAAGTATCTCCAGGAGACTCGCCTCAAGTAATCCAGCATCCCTATGAATAGGTGTTCTTGACATCTCTTCTCGTTACTGTGGATTCTGGATAGAAATACTATACTGAGTAGTTCAGAATTGGGTCAAGGTACTATGATCTCTCTATAATGGCAACTGAGACCAAAAATGCTGGTCTTAAGTCTTAACCGTACGCTTATGCTTTCAACATTTAAAAAACTTTATTTTTTATCTAGAAGGTGTTTCAATGATAACCGATACCTACAATGTTGGGATCTTCCTTATTTTCCAAAGCCGGCTCCTTCTGCTGACATGAATGCCTGTCTTCAGCAAACAGCCTGACCCTAAATAAGATAAATAGGTGTCCCCTGGGATTCATAGCAGAGAAGACTCTGGGCATTACTGAATATACTCAATTAGGAGGTGTCATTCCCAGGTGGTGACAGTGACAAGGAATTAAATCCTAAGAAAGTGCAATCCAGGCACTTGAATTTCGAGTGACTAATTTGGTTGACTCCACTTGCAAGGTTTGACCAGCCACTGCAGGTGAAAGGATTTGATTGAGCATAGATCAAAAACCTCCCCAGAGCCGAGTGACCTTGTTAAGCCACTTTGCCGCATCTTTTATGCAGCAAGTTATGCTCAGCAAAGCATGGATATTTTCCATTAACCTTTGAGGCGACAACAAATTTATCCATTTCCTTTCCCTGCTCACCTCACTCAAATCCTTCAGCATAATGTGTCTCATTTCTTCCACTTGCCAACTTGTCCTGTGGGCCGTGTGAACTATGTCTCCAAGTAAAACTGCTGTCTATACCAAAACTACCAGGTTCTTGAGTTTTAGGCTGGGTTCCTGGATTTCTGGCTTCTCAAAAAGAATTCCAAATATAATTTAAAGTGCCTAGAGAAAAGAAAAATATCTCACCTTCCACGATCCTACAAACAGACTAACTGAATATCTTTGTCAAGGTGAATGAAGTCAGTCCAAATATATTTACCATATGCCTAAACTGTCAGGTCCTGTGCTAGGCACTGAGTATATAGTGACATACCACAGTCTGTGCAGAAGAGACAAAGCGACTTACAGAACAGGTTTTGGAGTTTGACAGACCTGGGCTTAGAGACCACCTCTAAATTTCTCTGTGGTTTTGACAGAATAGTTCATTTCTCTGAGCCTCAGTTTTTGAATCTGCAAAATGGGGATAATAAGACCTCATAGGGTTTGAGAGTATCAAATATTAGTGAAATGTTTAGTTTTGAATGTGAAAGTGGTGACGATGCCCAAATGTTAGTTGTTTGTCACTGTATCAGGGTTTTATTTTGTCTTATTTTGTTTCGTTTTGGGTTGTCTTAGAAAATCCCTGTAGACTTATTGTGATGATCATCTCATTATATACATTTAGAGTCTGGAATCATCATGTTGACAATGTTATGTGTCGATTATATCTCAACAAAAAGAAGAAGAAAAAAATAGAGAGAACAGTCGTCTCTCTGCTCTTTTGAGTAAAAAGGAAAGAAAATCACTGTCAAGGGTAAGGAAGCAAATTAAACCAATGACTGTAGAACACCGTTCAGGCAATCACACCAATGGATAGCTCTCCCTCAGTCAATATTTCGTCATTATGGAACTAACACCTTAAACAAAATACAAGCGGACACCTTTTATCTTGATATCATAGGGCATGTTTCATGTGTGTGGACGTAAATAACAACACCCTTAAACACAACTCTGTTCTGAAAAGAAACACTCTGAGGCAGAGCTCAGATGCAGTCCATGTCGTTAGTGCCTCTCACGGTGCAATGAGCGAAGGCCAGGCCTTGGTCAAAGTCTGGCTCTGTTGTTGCTGTCTTATAGGAAAGCGCTGATCAAGTTGTTTTGCTGAGTATGCTGAGGAGCAGTCAGGCCTGGCACTGTTGCTATGCTACCACAAAGACTGCGAGCTCACGATCTTCCCAGAGCAGCCCATGTAACGTGCATAAAAATCTGTTGGAGTTTCAATCGGAACTCCTAACAGCCAAATGACCGTTTAGAAAACGTACAAATCTGTTTATCACCTAGACCTTGGAGCATACATGATCAACATACAAGTTTAAAACAGTCCGTTCATTAAACTCTCTTCAATTACCCCATAAGGAGAGTCATTTGTTTCTTGCTAGGACTCTGACCAAAATATGGATAAACACAAATTTATAAACATAGAACTGACCTAGGGTGGTCTATATGAAATGCCAGTGAATAAAACATAGCAAATAGACACTTTTTACCCACCTTTCGTACTGTGATACGCTTGTGTCCAAAACATTAGCTTTTTTTTTCCATTAACAGGTTGGTTTAGATCCCCAGAATAATCAAGTTGCTGTTAAAAAGCATAAATAAAAAAGAGTTTGCTCATAAGAAATATTTTAAAGTGTTAAAGCTCTCGTTAGATTCAGCCCTTGAGTTATTCTCATTAGCACTGATCCACCAGGTCACGTCACAGCACCAAAGGGTCAACTCGAGCCAAGAGTTGAGTAATAAGATGGAAAGAGGCCGAGAGAGATGCAAAAGACAGTAGCCCAGAGGACCTAAAATCACCATGGACTCCACATATGCCAAGTGCTGATGCTCCTGGTTTCCCTCACGGGAACCCTCACTCTTGGGTGACATAGGCTACAGGGGTGACCTTCTCCGCACTGCCCTTCCATCCCCAAACCAAGCCTCCACGTCCACTTGTGAAAGGCTTCCTTGGTGCTCTGCCCCAAAACATGCCACATGATCACAAAAATCTAGTTTAACATTAAAAAAAAAAAAAAGAAAAAAGAACAGGGATTTGATCGTTGGATGTCTTGTTCTTTGGTATGCTCTGAATGCAGAATTTTTAGTGAGCCACGAGGAATTTCTCTTTTAACTTAGATTCAACTTTTTATTCTCTCTCCCTTGATCTGACAGACTGTCCTGAAGGCATTAAGCCTCCTGGGTTTATTCTCGGTGGGCTTCTAGATCTAGCCTACGAGATTTCTATTGCTTGCTGCTTTTATTTTCTCTTACCGCGAATTTTCCATTGATGTTAATCAAGCTCCCTTTAGTGTTATGAGCGTCTCAGTATCTGATCTAAAGCCTTTCACACGTAATAATAATAATAATAATAATAATAATAATAATAATAACAACTTGGAAAGAAAGCAGTTCAGCCATAGAAAGGGTGTGGAGTCCATTCCAGCTGATGTATTATAAAAAGTTAGTCCTTTCAATGGTCAAGTTAAATGAGATGAAATCTGGGTGAAACCACCTCTCTGTGAGAGTTCACAAAGCCATCCGCAGGCCTGGCGATGCCTGGAAAGGATGCACAGGCTTCCTCTCGGTGGTGTAGGAATAGTGAATAGGAATAGTGAATAGGACCGGTGCTCTCTCGGTCAACACAAAGCGCCAAGAAAACTACTTTCTAGGCACTAAAGAGCAGTCAGCCCATAGTGATAGTTCAAAAGCGCATATCGAGGGCAAGATTTTTAAAAGACCTTTTAATACTGATAACTTGGCATTTTTTATAACGGATTTGAATCTTGATGTTGTGTTGTTTTTATGTTTGTTTGTTTGTTTGTTTGTTTTAATAGAACATGTCAAGTCAAAAATGTTAAGGCTCTCCTAGCATAAAATACTCAGCGGCACCCTACACCTTTTACTCTATTGCTGACTAAAACACATACATCTTCGTAAGTAGCATTCTTGAATAATCATGTCTCCCAGGACATGAAGCAGAATCCTAACTCCACCAATCCTATCACACCATGTCCCATGCTAGACACAACAGCCCGTTTCCCAAGGATTACTTACAACAAAGATGACGTTCTCCAAGCAAATTAATATTGTATTACTAGCCGGGATTCCACTCCCTGATCTTTGTGAAAGACAGGAGGGCCCTACCTGCTCTTCTCTACGCTAACTCAAGCCCTACCTTAGACAAAAGCCCACCTAGATTTTATTCCCTGTCCCCTTTCTCCTGAGCCCTGGCCTCACTTAGCACATTCTCACAAGCTGGTGAAGACCTGGTCTCGTTTTGACACTCCAATTCTTTTATAGGAAAAGCTTATAAAAGAGACAAAGTCCACAAGAGGGGTATTATTACACAAAAGATAAAAAATGATTTCTCTTCACGACTCACATAAAAATTTTCACTGTCTGGATACCTGACCCAACAGATAATTTGAGGACTTTCCCCACATTTCTGTAAGGGTCAAATGAGGGGGTTTAGAATACAACATTAATTATAGGGGTTTCCACACAGTGCTTTGTATAAGAATTATCTAGGAATTGGGGTGAGACTCAGGAAAACACACACACACACACACTCACACACACACACATATATACAAGCACACACAGGCAGGAGGAATACATACATTAAACACCTCTGTAATTTCTGATGTAATCTCCTGTAGACTACATTTGGGGACCATTGTTTATAATAAAATACAGTATCCTTTCTATGAAGTAACTTACTTGAGGAATAGCAGAGAGAATTTATTTAATCACAGAAGTAAGATAGCTAACAGAACTAAACAGGTAAATAGCAAAAATATTCACATCGATCAGGGAAAAATGAGTTTATAGAAAAGGAATGCAAGGTGATATTATAAGAGGTTATAATACGTGGCCTTCTCAAAAGATCACAGGACTTTTTAGTTTTTCCCCGAATGTAAAATATTCGAGTCAAATAGTGTTTCCCAGTCATCATCCCTCAGCTCCTACCTTGGTTGGAGACAGAAAAGACTCCCATGATCATTTTTCTGTAACATAGGGGTTCAAGAAGAACACTTAAATTCCAGGGACTGTTGAAATTATCTTTCATTCCCCCATGTACTAGCTTCTTCACTGCAAATTTGAAACAAGAGTCTCACCATGCCATATAAATGATTTGCTTTTGCCCTCAGGGATTTCTCCAGTTCTGAAAGGCAAGAAAAATTTCACACTAACTACTAATAATATGAATTATGATTTGTCTCTTAAAAAAGAGTAGCTGTAAACAACCAAGGCCCTCTTAGTCAACGGAACCAATATATCCAAGATGCTTTTACAAAATAACTTAAAATATAGCCAGCCAATATTTGAACATTGAGGAGTAGCCAAAAAAAATCACCATCCTCACCAAGAACCTAGTAATAAATTTTTGTGACACCTATATAGTAAATAATTTATACCAAAAATTCAAAAATAACCATAAGTATTATATATATGTATCTGTTAATACATTAATTACTATCAACAGCAGAACTTCAAAACACCTCTTACATTAGCACAAGCACTGCCCACGACTTGATAAAAATTTGCCTTCCAAGTTAGCTGGTTTGCTAAGAAACAGCAACATAGGTCTTCCTCACGGAACAGACACACCGCTAGAGAAGTATAACCACAGTTCGATTTTAGTGCATCAAATCAAAACTTTCGAATGCTTTTCATTATACATTTTAGAGATGCAACCAATTGACAGATAGCAATGTGAACACTTTTCTCCACTTCTCTTCCTCTGGTCATTCTAAACTGAGTACGTAGAGGAGTAAATACAGGTGTCAAGTCAAAGCCATTAATTAAGCAACGTCCATAGTCTGGAGAGGACGAGGAGGCCAGGAAGGAGGATGAATCAAAGAACTGAGAAACTGAATAAGCAAGAGACCCCGGAATACACAAGCAGGCACTTCTAGGATATCTCATGCATATGTGCGGGCACTAAGTAGAAGACTCATTAAGATTCGTCCAATCTGCAAAGCTACGAGTGAGGATGTTACTGATGCTCATTCCTACTGCCTGATTTCCATACCATAACCAAATTAAACACCATCACCTCTGCTTCCTAATATGTATGGAATCCAGTTCCCTCATATAAAGCTTTTTTTTTTTTTTTTTTTGGAGAAGTGTTTAGCTTCTTGCGCCCTCTTATGGTTTAAGGGTTATCGATTTGACATCACTCGAAAAACATTTCAGGAAGCAAAACAGAGCATTAATTAACAAAGACACGCAGCTATGTAGAGTGCTCTGACTTTCCCCTCCTGAGCCAAGAGCTTTTCTCATCTCCAAGCTAAAATAATGTATTATTTAGAAAAACAGCCGAGAAGAATAGCAAGAAAATTTGTCGTTTACAAATAATAGTCGTGAATCTGGTTCTAATTGTTTGCAATCAAGGCCAGGGAATGAAAATAAAGAAACAGGTATATTTACCTGATGTTTTTATAAGAACTGAATGAAATAAGAACATCACAATTATATAAATGGTGGTCTGTCTTTTATTCACATCATGGTGATGCTCAAAGATTCATTATAGTCAGTGGACTACGTTGTTGACCTTTAAGCAGGAATCCACTAACATGAGCTAATTTCTTGATTCTGCATAGCAAAAAAAGTCATAATAAAAATGTCATTTGCATGTAAAATATTTGAAATCTTAGTCTACTTGCCAAAAGAAAAAATGAAAAACGCAGACACTTGTTCCCTGTGTTCTTTGATCGTTTCGTTTCTTTGCGCAGTTCACAAATTAGCTATATTAATCATGAGGCATCTGCAAAGATAAACACACCTAAATCTTGTATAAAATAAAAAGTGGTGTTTAAGAGCACATCTGTTCCTCTAGCTTAAAGAAAGTATTTACTTGACCGTACTGAGGGATGATTTAAATACGTGAACACAGGAAGTCACTTGCAGAGAACACAACACTGCAGAAGCAGGTATCAGTGAAGGAGCCGTAACAGCGGTCCGAGCGTTTTAGCCTAAGGTAATAGTAATAATGATTGAGAGTACTGGACAGACTATATTTAGCGGGTTGAATCAAGAAGCTTTTTGATGGATATGTTGGATATGAAGAAGAAGAAAAGAGATGAACCTGCTCTTAATGGAAAAGTTTTCAGCAATTCACCACTGAGTATGATGTTAGCTGTGGACTTGTCATGTATGGCCTTTATTATGTTGAGGCATGTTCCCTCTCTACCCAGTTTGTTGAGAGTTTTTGTCATAAAAGTTTTTATTATTCAAGAAGGATAGCAAATAAATTTGTTATTTACAAATAACAGTAATGAGTCTGGTTCTAATTTCTGGCAATCATGGCCAGAGAGTGAAAATAAAGAGACATATATTTACCTGATATTTTTATAAGAACTGAACGAAATAGGAAGAACATTACAATTACATAAATGGTGGCTTGCCTTTTGCATATTCACAATCATGGTGATGCACAAAGATTCATTATAGTCAGTGGATGACGTTGTTGACCTTTAAGCGGGAATCCACTAACATAAGCTTCTTTCTCAATTTTTGCACAGCAAAAAAAGTCATAATAAAAATATCATTTGCATGTAAAATATTAGAAATCTAAGTCTATTTTCCCCAAAATAAAAAAAAAAATGCAGACACTTGAATTTTGTCCAGTTGTTTTTCTACATCTATTGAGATTACCATATGGTTTTTATCCTTCATTTTGCTAATGCGATATATGCATCACATTTATTGATTTGCGGATGTTGAACCATATACACATCCCTAGACGCTTGACCGTGGTGTGCAATCCTTTTAATGTGTTACTGAGTTCAGTCTGATAACAATTTGTTGAGATTTTTGCAATCAAGGATATTGGCCTGTAATTCTCTTGTCTTGAGGTGTCTTTATTCGGTTTCACTTTATCAAGCTGATGTAGGCTTGTATAATGAGCTTGAGAGTGCTCCCTCCTCCTCTATTTTTTGGAAGACCTCAAAAATGATATTAATTCTTTAAATGTTTGGTAGAATTTCACCAGTTTCCTGCCCACAATGCTTCCCTATTAAAACAGTTGACAAATGCAGTGTACAGTAGCTATAGGACCCTAAAGAAAGCACCCAGATGTGCCTTTGAAGCAAGTAAATTTTTTGGTCACCCGATTCCCTTACTCAGAGGCAACCAATACTCCTAGCTCCTTGTGTATCCTTCTAGAATATTCTGTGCCTGTAACCACACGCACACATGCAGGCATATTTCCTTTATACTATTTATATAAATGACAGCGTACACAGGATTCTGCATCTTGCTTTTTTCCCATAATAGTGTGTCTTGGGTGCTATTTCCATATCTATAAATAAAGCTGTCTCATTCATTTTAATACCTCTATGGTATTCTGTTGTACACACATATCATGAATTATTTAACCCATTACCCATAGGTGGAAAATATTGTTTTCAATATTTAAGTATTGTCGAAAATGAATAGGATTTCTTTTCCCTCAACTTCCATTTCCTCAAAGTAATTTTTAAATTTAATTTATTTAAACTAAAAACAAAAACAAAACAGTTCACCCGTTACTACCGCTCCCCCATGACCCACCTCTGGTATCTATGAGCTTAATATACACATGGTATTAGTCTTTCCCTATCTGACTTATTTTACTTAGCATAATGCCATAATGCTATAATGCCATCATTTCATCCACATTGTTGCAAATGGCAAGATTTCAAGATTTCATTCTTTTTTTATGGTTGAAATATATATATATATATATATATATATATATATATATATATATATAAAATACATACATAAATCTCACATCTTCTTTATCTACTCATCCACCAAGGAAAACTTAAGTTGTTTCCATGTCTTGGCTACTGTAAATAACGCTGAAATAAACATGGGAGTGCACGTATATATGTTCTTGAATTAGTGTTTTCATTCTCTTTGTGTAAATACCCAGAAGCTGGATTATGTAGCAGTTCTATTTTTAATTTTTTGAGGAACCTCCATACAGTTTTCCATAATGACTGCACGAATTCACATTCCCACCACCAATGCAGAAGAGTTCTCTTTTCTCTACATCCTCGCCAACACCTGTCATTTCTAGTCTTTTTTGATAATAGCCATTCTAAGAGGTATGAGGCGATATCCCAGATGACTGATGTAGAGCATCTTTTTGTGTACCTATTGACCATCTGTATGCCTTCTTTCCAAAGAAGTCCATTCAGAGCTTTTGCACATCGTTAATCAGATTAGTTCTTTTTTGCTATTGAGTTGCATGAGTTTTTTATATCTGTTAGATATCAGCCCCTTACCAGATATATATGATCTGCAAATATTTTCTCCCATCCTGTAGGCTGCCTTTTCATTTTGTTGATGGATTCCTTTGAAGTGCAGAGGCTTTTCAGTTCAATACAGTCCCACTGTCTGTTAATTTTCCTTTTGTTTTCAAACTGAAAAAAAAAATCATCACTGAGACCTAAGTCAAGACGCTTACTGCCTATGTTTTCCTCTATGAGTTTTATGGTTTCAGGTCTTAAGTTCAAGTCTTCAATCCATTTTGGGTTAATTTTTATGTATGATGTGAAGTAGTTTCATTCTTTTGCATGTGCCTGTCCAATTTTCCCAACATCATTTATTAAAAAGACTGTCTTTTCCCCATTGTATATATTCTTGGAGTCTTTGCTATAAATTAATTTACCATATATGTATGGTTTATTTTTAAGCTCTCTATTCTGTTCTATGTATCTATGTGCTTTTATGCCCATACTATACTGTTTTAATTACTATAGCTTTGCAACAGTAATATTCACAGACAGCTATGAATCTATTTTTTTTACATTTATTTGATATACTTGGAGAATGCTACATGGAATAATTTCATTACCTATTCCAAACATTCCTATATGAATGGCCATTGTGGCTGAATGGCTTTTGCAATATCACATATTTTTTATTGTTCTTGCTAAAATTAAGGGAAAAAAATGACGAGTGATCTCTATCATCCCCATTATTTAGTAACTAATTAGTCTATTAATAGAGAACACTGGACTAATTAATGGGTAAATATAGTTTTTAAGAATTAAATTCATCATTATAGTCTTTAAGAATTAAATGTACCATTAATATGATTTTTATAACAATAATTTTGATGCAAGAGACAAAGGGGCATGATTGCATTCTCTTATGGGACAATTTAAATCACGAAGTAACTGAAGAACACCTGTTTTCCACAGTAAATGGAATCGTTGCAATTTGTTTACTTGTTATCAAGGGCTGCGCTGTAACAGATATGTGTACCTGCAAAATTTGTGCAATAATGCATTTTTGATAGTGAAAAATACCAAACCCACAAGACAATCTTTTAGAAAGAAAAATTACATTTTACAGTTTATTATTTTTGAGGTTTTTCAAAAATGTCATAAAGTCGGTCAGAAAAAAATGTTCTGTACATTTCTGCTAAATCACCATTAACTCTGAATATAGTGGATGGGCCCAATTCTTATTTTAAAGAAATGCATTACAGTCCTCTTTAATTAATCTTGGCGCACTGCAACTGGATTTAACTAGATAGAGTTATTCTGTCAGACCTTATTAAATAGGATTATAACTGAGAATCCATGCATTTTCTACTATATGACCTCATGCTTAGTATTTAAAAGAAAAGAAGGAAATTGGGTTGGAATGTTTCAAAAAGCAAAAACTTGTACCTCATAACTAAAGAGAGATTTCCCCTGTTTAGAGGTTATTGGGCTGAAGACAAAGAAAATGAAAACGGCTGTGAAAACTTTAGCTTGGGTTTATGACAAATAAAGATGTGTGCACTATTTAAAATACGATCTTTTATCTTCCTGCCAGTGAATTTATCAAAGGAGATGCATTAATTGTGAGCCAGGAAGATGCTCTTTCAGAGGATTTGGGAAAACCTTTGTTGCACAGCAATTAATCATTACGAAAAGCAATTGAAGTGCCGTTCTCATGTGTGATTCCATATGTATGAATTTGGGGAGGAAAAAAATTTACCGAAGGTTTTTGAACTTGCATAGATACATATATATAGTCACACAGAGCCTCCAAGTTCCTTCTCTCTGAATTAGGTGAAAGATTTTAAAGAGTGACCACAGTATTTTTAGTTAAAAATACTAACTGGCTTTAGATGGAACAAGTCAAAGCCATTTGACCAAAGTCCATATTGTCCATTTAGATATGATTATCATGCCATATGTTGAAATAAAGCCAACTTCCTCCACCAGAAATCCCAAAAACAAAAACAAAAAAAAAAGAAAGAAAAAGAGAAAAAGAAAACCACTAAAGTGTGACTAAGCTTAAAATAATCAACTTTCAAGCCTTGGGTAAGATGGTTAGAAGAGACACGTTTAAAAATATAAAAATGGCAGTTTTAGCCTGGGCTCGCACAGTGAAACCATGATGGAGAGCTGTTGGTGCCTCAGGGAAGGTAGAAACAGATTAGGATCCTTTCTTTACCTTTTATTCTTTTTTTTTTTTTAACATAAAATTCTGAACTACAGAAGAATGCAAGAAAAATGCAAATGTCACATTATCGCAAGTGTCTGTCTAAGGAATCATTTCCTGCTAATGAATTATGCCCAGATAATAATGATAAACTTTATGGGGGAAAAAAATGGATTTGCCCCCATAAAAAGATTTGGATTCTTGTTTAAATCTCTTAAAGAGAAGTTAATAATTATTTTATTTATTTAATATTACTTCTCTGTACAACCATTCGCAGTGATTTTTCAGTATTGGAAAGGAATAATGTGTCTGTGTTCAAAATGTATATCACACCCAGCTTCAAAAAACCCTGTTAAGGCCATGTTCTTCAGATGGCAAAATAGGTGGCCTGGTCACAATGAGACACTGCCATCCAGATGGGACAATCAGGTATGTGCTTCTTCCAGCTGGCTCTCAAAAGCATGGTCTTAGAGTTTATTAAGGAATACAGTGAAAAGATTAACAGAGGATGAATAAAACGTTTATTCTAAAAAAACAATGACAATGTGTAGTTTAGAACACATTAAAGTCAGGAATGCACATATGTGTACACACACACACACACACACACACACACACACACACACACAGATGCTACATGGGATTCTAGTTCCTGAGACTATAAGCTCCTGAGCGGCATAGTTAATGTCTTCATTCACCGGACTTTCCAGCATGTGTGGTACCTCCTATGTGTTTCATAATACCATGGAGCACATTAACTAAATATCTGACCTCTAACGAACAGTGAAAACCTTTGATTAGGTATAGCCAATGAATGATTTTCTTCCACATTAATCTAGGACCCTCTTTTTGGATTCCATTTGGGGTTTCTTGAATTTCTCCCCAGGGAAATCTGTGATCTTTAGATTGTCTATAGTTGCCTAACAGCACAATGAGATCCTCATGAACTAATTTCATGAAAACTTCCACCTTCATTCAATAGGGTCTGTTGAACTGTCAGATGGACTTACACTGTGGAATTACTTCCCTGTTGAATTCTGTGGTGCATGGTTTTCTCACCCTGTGCTTTACTAGTGATTTGCTACTTTATTAGTAATACTGTTAAATCTATTTCTTAGATGGTATCATTAAAAAACAAGATACAGATTCAACATAACAGTGTCAAAATTCCAATAGCATGATTCACGCAAATTTCTTTTATCCTAAAACTTGTACAGAACCAGAAAAGATCCCAAATAGCCAAAGCAACCCTAGAAAGACCAAAGCTGAAGTATTATACTATGTAATTTCAAACTATACTACAAAGCTATAGTAATAAGAACAGTATGGTGCTGGCATAAAATAGACACATAAACCAATGGAAGAGAATCCAGAGCCCAGAAATAAACCCTCACATTTAGAGTCAACTAATATTTGACAAGGAAGACAAGAATATGGACTAGGGAAAGCATCGTCTCATCAATAAATGGTGTTGGGAATCCAGAGAAACACATGCAGAAGAATGAAATTGGAAATCTATCTCATGCGGCTCACAAATTAACTCGAAATGGGTTAAAGACTTAGATATAAGAGCAAAACTGTAAAACTCCAAGAAGGAAAGAGGGGGGAAAAGCCCATTGATAATGGTCTTGGCAATAATGTTTTTGTATTTGGCACAAAAAGCAGGGAAAACAAAAGCAAAAATAGACAAATGGGATGACATCAAACTAAAAAGCTTCTGCACAGCAAAAGAAACAATCAACAAAATGACAAGGCACTCCATAGAATTCAAGAAAAACATCTGCAAATCATATAGCTGATAAGGGGTTAATACTCAATATAGATGAAGAACTCACAGAACACAATAATAGAAAAACAAACAACCCAATTAAAAAATGGGCAGAGGAACTAAATAGACATTTTTCACAGAAGACATACAAATGGTCAACAGGTACATGAAAAGATGCTCATAAATCACTCATTAATCATCAGGAAAACATAAATTAAAACCACAATAAGATATCTCATACCTGTTAGAATTATGATCATCAAAAACACAAGAGATAACTATCGGCAAAGATGTGGAAAAGGGAACTCTTGTGGCAATGTAAACTATTACATTCGCTACAGCAAAAAGTATGGAGTGCCTCAAGAAATTAAAAATAGAAACACCATATGATCCAGCTTTTCTACTTCTGGGCATGTATTGTAAAGGAAATGAAATCAATACCTCGAAGAGCTTTCGGCACTCCCATGTTCACTGCAGCATTATTTTACAAAAGTCAAGGTCTGAAAACAGCCCAAGTGTCTGTCATCAAAGAAATGGATAAAGAAGATGTGATTAGACAGATCTAGATATGGATGTAGATATGGACATGGATATGGATATAGATACGGATGCAGGTGTAGATTTAGATGATACAGATATACACAGATAGATACAGAAACAGAGAGAGAGAGACAGAGACAGAGAGACAGAGACTGATACCAAGAGACAGAGAGGCAGGGAGAGATACATACAGTGGAATATTACCCAGCATGAGTTAAAAAGAAAATCCTGCCATTTGGACAACATGGATGGACCATGAGGGCACCATGCTAAGTGAAATAAGTCAAACAGAGAACGACAAATACTATCCGATCTCACTTATATGTGAAATTTGCAAAGGCCAAACTCATAGAGACAGAGAGTACAGTGGTAACACCAGGCGCTGGGGGTGGGGCAGTGAGGGAGAATGTGGAGATGGCAGCCAGAGGGTACAAACTTCCAGTTGTAAGAGAAATAAGCTCTGAGGATCTAATACACGGCGTAATAATTACAGTTAACAATACTGTACTATATACTTCAGAATTGCTGAGAGATCTTAAATGTTCTCACCACACACACACGCAAAAAGGCAAGTATGTGATATGATGGAGGTGTTCATTTCACAATACCCGAATGTATCAAATCAACACATACACAACGTTACATGTCAATTATACGTTCGTAAAGCATGCTGTGGGGAGTATGGAATCGCATGAACATTTTTAAGGAATGCGTGTTTTCCTTGCTAATTGCCTCGTGTCAATAATCTAACTACTACCGGAACATTTGTCTTCCGTGTGGTTCAACAATGAAGCTACAGACACTTAATAAACTGCAAACAATTACCCTAGGATTCTCCAGGAAGGCACTGCCTTCTTCCTCTATCCCATTTGTAAAAACCTGTAAAAATTAAAATCCGCCTCTGACAATTCATCGATCATCTGAAGGTCCAAGTACTCGTTTTCGAAATTTGAAAAGAAAAAAGGGTTAAATATGCTCCATCCTTAAGGAAATTCTTCGTAATTCTGTCATAGTTGACCATATCTTGCTCTCTATCTTCATCTGGGCCTAATGCCTGACACGGCTTTTTCCTCACAGAAACAAACACAAAACTGCACCAATTTTCCACAAGGACACTGAACATTTACAAATTTTACTTACCATTTCTTTACTTCTCACTCAGGTCTCCTTGTCATGCTCCTCTGAGATTTAATCACACACACAACAAAAACCCGATGTTCGTCTCCCACTTCCTTGGAGCTATAATTTTAGTTTCTTTGTTATCTGCAGCATTTCTCTTTCTAGCCCATCAAATTTAGTTAAAATGATTTCTTTTTGCTCTTTAGGAAGATACACTTTTCCTTGGCGATCACGTCCTGGTGAAAAGCAATAAAAAATTTGCAACAGACTTTATTTCCTCTTCTCTCCAGCCATGAATTTCTTACAGGATCGTATTTGTCTTCCACATATATGGTATTGGTGATGACTGAATTGGGTTGGGGGACCTGTTTACAAAATATTTTCTTCAAATGTAGGATCTCTGTGCTTCCCAGAAGTTTTCGGGGATCTAGGGTTGCAAAATTTAATCAGAGTAAAATCCCCTCTCATAGGGTTCAACAATCATAGCTATGATTTATCAGATACCCTACATATGTCAGGCTTTTTACACAAATTATCTCTATCCATGATCAGACGCCTACAAGAGAGTACACTCATTTGCATTTTACAGGAAGGAAGACAGAGGATCAGGAAAATTAAATGACTTGCTTAAGGCAGCATCTAGTCAAAACCTGGTCCATTTTACTGTAAAGCTCAGTTCACTGCCAACCACCTCAACTCTCTAGTCACCAGCAGATAGATACTCGCTAGTCATTCTCCCTCTGCCCTGTAACTCTAATCCATCAACTCTGAAACCACAGTGAAATCTGTGTCCTAGGGCAGTGGCTTCAAACTGGAGTACATCAGAAATTGCCCCGGGCACAAATTAAAATACAGATTTTGAGCCCTCTCTCCCACACACTGTGACTTAGTATTTTATAGTGGCACTCATATATCCACATTTTAATAAGTGCGTCATGTGATTATAATACAGGTGGTCTGAGGATCATATTTTGAGAAACACAGGCATAGTTTCCATTTATATCCCGCTGGCCTCACATGAAAACGCCTCCGTTCTTCCATTCGTTTAAGAGGTAGATTTTTGGATTTGGTTTAATTTTGTTTTTTACTTGATGGATGACATACATTACCTACTGAAACTTTAATGACATATCACAATGTAAATCAAAAGCGAGATATTCATCCTAATATTTACGTCAGTCCATTGTGTAGATCTAGAGTAATTAAACACCCTTTTATTTCTACAAATCCCTTTATTTCATTTTTCCAACTTTCTTGTCATTGTCTTTGTCACTTCCATAACCGGGTTCACTCATGCTAACGGGAAACGACTATTGCTGTCCTTCAATTAGAGGGATAGTCGATGACATTAATTATGTTTAAACTCTACCAGACTCTGTGAGGGGAGGGAATGGAGAAGCTAGTAGGTCCCTGCTCAGAAATACCAATTTAATCTAATACGAGAAATAATTTTAAAAACACATGTTTACATTATATAAAGGAAAATAACAGAAACATATCTATATGGTAGCTACAAATTTATGCTTCCTTGGAGTTAAAAACCATTTGCAAGCACGTGAAGAATATTTCTGTTTAGTCTTTCATTTTTGCACTAACTCTTATTTAAATGAAGCCTAATAATCATTTTGGGATTCTCTTTCCCTTAAAAATTTAAGTAAATCTGGATCGAAGAGCCAATATTGTAGTCTGGGAAGTAGAGAAACATCCTTTCAGTGATTTCTGCAAACTCTTAACCTTATTGCCTTGGGTTCCATTTCAGAAATGAAACTCAGTCCCATCCTAGTTTCCACAAAATATCGGATCACACGATTTTAGGAGCGTGAGAAGTTTACTGAGAATTATAGGCATTATTGGGAGAAATCAGACCATGTATCTCGAAGTCTCCTGTCCTATTACGCCTGGTTATACCTGGTTATAGTCCAAAGCCAACATTCCCTCCACTTCATCCTCTCCACTGCCCACAATGCCTGGGAAGTATAATACTATTTATTCTCAGGGAGTTATTTTTTTTATCTAAGCCCGACCTCCCTGAAATTCCAGGAATAAAATTTTCTCCCTTTTGGTTATGTCAGTGAAGTCATTAGCTGTACCTAATAAATGGGAGAATGCAAAAAAATCTAAAGTTTTGAGAATAAAACCAGAGATTATTACCCAATAAATATTGTTTATACATCCATAGTCCTAATGAAAACAAGAAGCAGTAGCAACTACATAATTAATTATAATTGGTGCTCCCTTGAATGATCTATTTCTATCCTAATATACGTATGTGGCCTCTTAGCCCCTAAAACTGATGACATGTTTGTGCTCTAAAATGATGCAATTACTCAAAGGAGAGTCCCTTCAAGACACAGCACATTTATATTTAATGTATATAATTCTTTTACATATTAGTTTTTATTATTTACACAAAAAAACTAACCAAAATAGTAAAGGTGGACAAAGACATTGCTTAGAGGTGAGTGCACTCTCAAAAACAGTTAAAACCAGGGTCCTGACAGCATGTCTGGGATCGTCTGAATAGAAAGTCTGAAATTAGAGCAACCTCTGGCCATTAAGTGCAGGAAAGCCCACACTATACATTACTACAACCTCAGAGCCTAACTTGGTTTTTTATAGTTAACAGGGGTTCCATAAAATGAACAAATAATTCAATGAGATCGGTATATCAACTGATTTTATAATGTTAGTACTGAACCAGCAAAATGCCAAATTTATATTTAGCATTTTCATTTTAAGAAAGCAACTGCATGTATATTTAAGAAAGATAAAATAGTTTTTATATAAAAGAGGTAATCCCTCAGTTTTTTGGAAAAGTGACTTGGAATAGCACCGTCTTTAAGAATTCTGAACAGCAGTGGTAATATGTACATACAGCAGGAATAGGTATGGTTCAGGACTATCCTGGATATATCGATTAACATATATAAATAGATAGAAAATAATAATCACATCACCATTGTTTGCCCTCCTCATTATCATTATTTATTTGAATGTGGCTCTTTTCCTCATATGAAACCATGCCATATCAAAAAAAAAAAAACAACAACAAAAACACCTCTTCATCTTATAAAATAATCACTTTCCTCTATTCACTCTTTGTTCCTTTCTTAACTTTTCTTTGTTGGTTAAATTTTTGTATGAATTTAGGGGTCGCTGATTTAAGACGGCAGCTGCCAGCCAAGTGAGCAAACATTCCTGTAAAAGCACATGTGTGTTTTCTGGCATCCCGACGAGCAATGCCTGGATTATTGACCTGTGGATTGGCACATGCCAATAACAGAGAGTGGGCTGGAGTCACTGCCGTGACAGGAACTTGATGAAAGCTAGTCTAAGAAGGCTTCAGAAGGGAAAGAAAGGTAAAACAGAAAAGAAAAGAGACCATTCCAGTCAATTGGGTATGATGCGTGCAAAACGGGATAGAGATCAAAGAGAAAGAGTTTCTAGGTAGCACAAGGTGAGGTTTGACAGGGAGAGTATGTAAGACAAGAGGACAATTATGAAGCAAGTCAAGAGGCCTCTAATCCTGATTAATGTAATTCAAATTACATTAATCGTCAGCCATTATAAATAACAGATAATAACTGAATGGAGTCTCGTGTTGAAATGACTCTCTCCCTGAACCCTTAAATGATACAGGACTTTGCTCTCCAGCGTTTGGATAAGTGGCTATTCAGACTCTTCTTTAACATGTCCTGGAATAATGAATTTCCCTCCTTACTAAGAAGGACACTCCTGTGTAGAAAACTCCTAATTATTAGAATCTCCTTTGTCTTGGTAATATCCACTCACCATTGATGGTAGCGACGTGCAGAACCTCAAAGAGCGACCTACGTCCCACCAGTTAACACTGAGAGCCTTCAACAGATCAGAAGCCCTTGCTCTAGGGCATTAAATATTTTTACCCTTTCATCGTCTTGGCTGTGCTGAAATGTAAAAATGTCTGCACTTCATTTCTTATTGTCCTCACTCTCCACTTGTCCCTCAGCCCTGGAACATTTGATTATTGATCACTTTTTCCCACCAATCTATTATCCCCATACTTTCTATTGGAAATGTACTAAAAAGACATGAAGATGCGCTAATTCTCAAACCAATGGGCAGGATTAAATCCTCACATTATCTATTTCTTACATTTATCACCCTTTTCCTTGAATCTCTCCTTCACTGGCTTCTCGGCTCTCCTCTACCTCTCTAGACACTTTATACTGTTATATTTATTTTTTTTCTTCTACCAAACCGTAAGTACTAGTATTTCTCAGGGTTCCATGGTCTATTTTCCTCTTTTGTCACTCTTTTGTCTTCCTAGGCAACCTCATTTTTTCTCGTAATTTTAATTACTATTTTTAGGTTAAAAAATATGACGATTCTTTATTATTTACACAGATGTCTTTCACAACCTCTGAAAACCTGCTTATTGTGTATCTCCGCCGAGGTATTCCAGAGGCTCTTCCAAACTGGCAGATCCAAAACGGATCTTTTACCTTCTCCAACCTGCTTCTCACCTCGTCCTCAGAATCGTCATTGGTGATGTCACCATCCAGCCAGCCACACAGACCAGAAGCCTGGGAGTCACCTCTCAGCCATTCCTCTCGCTGTCCTCTGCCTCAATCGCAAGTCTAGTCGGTTCTGTCTCCTCTGTAGACCCTGAATCTGCACTTCCCTCTGAATTCACACTCCCACGGCCTAGTTCGGGACGTCTTTATCTTTTGCCTAAACTCTTAACTGACCTTCTTCTAAATTTCTATCCTTCTAGGCACCTTAGACCACGTCATTCCAAACTGCTTAAAACTCTTGTTTTCTAACACCTATTTTAAAAAGCCCAAACGCTTAGCAGGGACGACTTTCACAGTCTGGCTGCTACCGTGTTTCCTTCTCTGTCTCCTGTCAATCTTCCCCCACGCTTCCCAGGCCTCAGCAGTGCTAATAGTCTCACCTGTTAAGGTGCTACCCCCCCCCACACACACACACACCTGGCTCCATCTTCTCACACCTTGGCAAACAACGCAACAGTCAAAATCATTTCAAATTTTATTCCCTGACTAACCCAGACTCTTTGTTGTTAACTCTTTCCTCCTGCATACTTTACAGTGTGGCCATCATCACATCATATTATAATGGTCACCTATATAACTACTCTATCGGACTCTGAGCTCCTTAAAAAATCATTGTTTCTTTCAATACTCTATCTCCTTCCGGCCCCCTCCTGTGCGTAGTGATTCACAGGCACATAGTAATTCAGCTAATATTTATTCAATAAACAAATGTAATCACTAAAATATAGAAATTATCATAAAACTTGGCAGTCTAGTAAGGAGAACATAAAAGTAAATCATTAAAATATGACATATTCTACATATTCTATCCCAGGCCTGCAGGGTATCATAGTAACGCAGGCTTCACTGACTACGGGTGCCCCACCTAATTGTAGATCTTAATGGATGTCACCTTCAGGCTTGACATATTCATCCATCTGTGAATGAAAGCTATTAGAGCCTGGGAAAATGTTGATAACTCCTAGTTCCCCATCCTGAAATAGATGAAGAATGAAAAGAGAGAGAGAGAGAGAGAGAGAGAGAGAGAGAGAGAGAGAGAGAGAGAGAGAGAGAGAGAAAGTAAAAAGAAATGAGAAAGCTAGTGTTAAGGGAAAAAAGATAAGGGTGGAGGAAACGGGCAGTCATTGAAGTAATGGAGAGCTTGGCACACATAGGCAATAGCAAATATTTCTGAATAAACAAATGAATGATGAGCGGCGATGGATAGATGTAGAGTAGAAAAAAGCAGTGTCTGATAATATAAGTTGTGATTTTAAACACTAGCTCTCTGTTGTGTGTAGTTAACCTACCACTGAGTGGACCTTCCTTGAGACATATTCATTCACTTCCTATTGCCTTAAAGCCACTAATTAGGTTTAAACTTCTTGTTCAAGGCTATGGACTATGATGGGAGAAGAACTACCCATTTTTCAGGAGTTCAGTAAAAATGCCAAAGAAAATAACACTAAATATCCAGTTGTTGACTGATTCCACTATAAATTCGTAATCATGACCTCAAGCCCAGTCTTGCCAGAGGTCTCAGTAAGCCCCACTGGCTAATTTACCCTCCCCCTTCCATGAGGACATTTTCAAACCTGTTCTACCCTTCTCAACCCTGGTAGGCCTCTTCCTCCCTCAAGGTCGGACCTCACCTCTGCTTTGCAAAGGAAACAGAGGCCTGTAAATGAGCATTCTCTCATCTTTCAGGTGTAAAACATACACACTTTCCGGGACTGTATCTGCTTCATTTTCTCTTGTTACTCTAGGGCTGTTTCTTTTCCCGCCTGAGGTCTACTCTTCCACGTTGTGTGGAAGCCCTTATCACTTGTTCCAGACCGCTACTATGGATTCGACCTCTCCCTCATCACTAAATCATTCAGATCCTCAAACCTGTCCGTGAGCATGCATCTCCCTCCGGCTCTCAGGCTTCTCGTCTCCTTTCCCCCTTTCTCTGCCAGTCGAGCTTCCTTAAAATGTTGTTATGTCTATTTTCTACCCCCATTTCCTCACCTCAGCTCCTCCATCCACTCCGATACAGTTTGTATCCTCATCACTCCACCAGAAAAGCACGTACCAAGGTCATCAATGGACTCCATACCTGCAAATTTAAGAGATACTTTTCAGTCACCTTCCCTCATCCTGTTATGCAAGCATCCAACCTACTAGTCACCTCTAAAACCTCCCTCCCTCACTTTCCTTAGCAAACCCAAGTTCACGCTCACACGTATTCACTTCCGTCTGCTTTAGCTACCACACCACTCTGATACACGCTCCCATTATGCCTCAACTGGACTATTGCAAGGGCTTCCTAATTATCTGTCCATATCCAGTTGCCCCCCGCCCTCACTCAACCACGTCAATTCATTCTTTCATTCTATTTAGAACTATTGCTTCAAAGCATAAATGTGGGGGTATGACCTCCCTTCTCTCTGTTCCCTGTCCCAGTTTAAAACCCTTCAAAGGATCTAAAAGTCAAAATCCTTCACTTGGCCCACAAGGACCTGCCAGGACAGGCTCCTTGCTTTCCCTAGATGCCCCTGGTCTGCTCACTCTCCACGCCCTGGGCACGCTCGCCTCCTTTCGGTCCATGGAACACTCACATTTCTCCTTTGTCTGTGCTGACCTCACTGTCTGATGCAGGTTCACTGCTCATCTCTTCCTTTGCCTGCTTAAATCTGACTCTTCTCTCATCTCGGTTTCTCAGGAAGACTTCCTGGACCTCTCTAACAAGGCTAATTATATGTTCTTATAGCACAATGTTATTTTCTACATCCGTATTCCTAGCCTCATTATAATCGTACATATATCTGTGTCTCTTTTTGGCTAATCACAATCTTTTCTTACTCAACAGCTACCTCTATATGGGTATAGGCCTCGCTTGGTTCTGTTTTTGTTGTATTGTTGTTGTTGTTATTTTGCCTTACTCAAATGCCTAACACAGTGTCTGGACCACAATAGTAAATTCCTAATAAATATTTTTTAGTTACAAGAGAAACATTTCATTTGACTTAGGAAAACTTCTGTGCTCCCTTCAAACTCCCAGAAGCAGGATTTGCCAGGCTGAGGGTAGGGGTGGTTGAGACTTCTGGAGGGCAGGCTTCTCTCTAGTCATTGAACTGCTTTCTAAAGACTTTCGTTGGGCAGAGATGACTTGGTCGAATATACAGAGACGTGGAAAATGCAGACATAACTGGACATACTGAGGAGTTGTGGGGCGGGGGAAGATATGAAACAGCTAAAAGTAAGAGAGGGATGTGGAGCGGAGAACACCTACTGGGAACTTTTATGAAGCTTTGCCCTGTGGTGACCAATTTAAATACTCCCTTCCATCCCCCATTAAACCTTAAATAAAATTTAACTAACTGGCCCAATTAGTAGTAGAATCGTATCTGGGCTGGGCAGGGACGTGCAAGAAGAGAATAAAGCAAGTCGCTGAGTTCCACTATAAGGAGGATGCAGGATAAGAATGAAGCACATCACTGTCCTTCGAACGCATCCAAGAATTCCAATAAGAATCCAAAACATACCATTTCTCGCCGCGCTCTTTGGGAGATCTAGACGTGGGCCTGAGCATCTCTTTGCCTTCCCAATTACCTCATGTCATCCCAGATTGGTACTTCATCATACCAAAAGTGACGTAGTTCCAATATAGTGGCTTGGTCATGTAAGACTTTGTTATGCTCCTCAAGATCAGAGAGCATTTTCGAGAATGTTCTCTAAACACCATTTAGCCTGTGTTTTTGTTTTTCATTTTGGTTCCTATAGCAGTGAATCATCAGGGACTGCAAGTCTGGGGAACCTCCAGGTTTATGAAAAGGTTAAGCAACGAAGTTTGCACATAGATAGTGAAGATGTGACATTACTATCAGTTCTGGAAAATACGGATGAACTGTTGCAGGAAATAAGAGTATTTGGATGGGATAAAATGGCAGGAAAATTATATTTGCTTACTCTGTACTGAAGCCTGTGCATTATTTGGATTCATAAATACATTAATCCCAGAGGCTGTGCCGGGAAAGTAGAATTATCACACTGCTGGGCAACATTTATAATGCCTTTAGTGATTTTTCTAAACAGAGAAATTCTTTTTTATTGGTCACGCTTCACACTAGTATTGTAAAGATGAGTCAATCTCCTTATCTTGACAGTATATTTAAATTCACTGACAAACAGCAAGGTGAAATCAACTGCTAGCATCCCTGGCAAGTGAGTGAGATAGCTAAAATAAGCACTTTAGTGTCCGGGTTACCGGACAGTTTTAATTTATTTTCAAATGCATCACATAGGTTTCTACAGGTCACGGAGGGACTATTGTGTGAAGATCTGCAAATTTAAAGACCATTTTCATTCCTGCACTGGGAAAAATCCACATACTACAAAGCATTTGTCATTGATTACTTCATTTTATATTCAAAACCCTGCAAATTAAGGCAAGTACAGCTTCCCCTTTTACTAAGAAGGAAAATGCAAGCTGGGGAGATAGAGTAACACCCAGGACGTGCAGCTGAAGGAGCTATCGCTAGGCTCTCCTTATCCAGTTTTACCGAATCATAATTGCATATATATTACTTACAGTAAAGACTGTGTGTTTCTAAAGACATAACACTAGCTCCATAGCATGACTTTCAAAGAGGGAATTGTTCTTTTTTGTATTGTGCACATTGCAAAATGAATTAAGCTAGGTTGCCTGCTCCTAATAATGACAAGAGAGCTTTTTCTCATACAGGCACAGTATCCATTTTTTATACCTAACTGTAGAATAAAAAAAAAAATGATTTACAAAGTATCTCAGTTTTTCTAATACCCAATTATATAGTGGAAACAACAGAAAACAAACTATTTACAAGATTTGTTAATACAGTTAACCAAAGAAAAGAATTAAATATTTAATTTTTACATTCTATAATCTCTAAACGCATATTCAGTGAGCTAGCTTAATGTGATTTGGATTTTTTTAAGTACAGTCAAAAATATAAAAGACGAGGAGAAAGGAAATGAACCAGTTCATAAAATTGTAAAAACATATGTTCTCAAGCACAGGATCCATCAGCTCAATAAAAACGTTTACAAAAAGAAAAAAAAAAATTTTGGAAAGAATCATGAAGCCTCGAGCAGAGAATATCTTCCAGGAAAACAAAATAAATGTTTTGACAAATATTTAGCAAAACAGCATATTTATTTTAAATACTCCAAATGTTTGCATTTTAAAATTGTTGGAAAAATCCTATTCCAGAGAGAAATACATCTAATCAGTTCCAAAACATTAAAGTTATTTTCTTCTTTCGCTTTCAATTAAAAATTGGTTGTGCTTACAATTTTATATTTGCAGAGACGAAACTGCTGCCTTTTTCTTTAACTGTATAAAGTAACAGTGGATTCAAGGCCAGTCGAAGATTTCCATCAGGACTACGCTCAAAGCTTCCAACTCTATTAAAATGAAAAATGGCATTAAAATGTATAATTCTTGACACTTGAAAATGTTTTACAGTTATCACCCATCCTAACAGAAGCCAGCAGAATTGTTTAAAGGAACTGCAGTTACTTCTCCCATAAAGAAGACTGACGGCTGATATAAATAGCTCCATTATTTACATATCTCTCCTACGCTACTCTAGAAATGAACAAGCAAGAATTCATGTTGTTCCGTTTGTTTTTTTCCCTCCATTAAAGGTTTTTTTACCCTCCATGTTTAGGTCTGCCACCTGACAAATGAATTCACATCCCAAATCAATTAGTAGGTAAATCTTCAGCAATGTAATTGAAACTACAAATCAAACTTTTGATCAAGAACAACGTCAGCAGGTCAATAACAGCAACGAAGAATCCTGGCACCTCCTGAGACACAGAGGTTTTTAAAAGAGAGAGAGGAAAACCAATTCCAAATAAATAAAAGGAGTACTTAGAAGGACAGGGGCAGGCAAGAGATAACAGAGTAGGTAGGAGCAGATAAAGAAAAGTTTATTGGAATGAAAAAGGAGAGATAAAATGTAATGCAGTAGGACCGTGAAGAGAGCAACAAACCCAGTGAGGGGAGGAGGGGAAACTAGACTATATTATTGTTCTTCTCATTACATAATAGTGGTACGAAAATATTATTTTCCTGACTGTGTTTGCTTCTGTCAGCCGTTTTAATGTGTACATTGTGTACGATGGTGACGCCTTGCAAGATTAGCACACACGAAAGAACACACCTCGCGCAGGGGTTGTTCCATAAAGGAACTTGCTTACCTGTTACCTTATTCTGGAAATCAGAAACTTGACAATCTTGGCCAACAAGTTCAACCTATCTGCTTGATAAAAGCTGAATGAGAAATTTTTAACCAAGACTTTCAAAAGACCCACAGAGAGTTGTGAGGTGTGTAGAGTTTAGCCGAGGATGACATTTTCCTATGGCCTAAGAACCACACTCAGTTCCCTTGAGCAACAGAGAATGATGTTCTGCCTGCATTTATTTTTCTATTTACTAACATACCTTGATGGGAAATGTTCAAAGTGTGATGATTGACTTCCAATTGTGTGGTCCCAACTGCCCATGCCTGTCTAGGAATGCTTTCTTTTTTCTGCTTGCCTGCCCATGGGGTAACTGTAATCAGAATGTCAACCAACGTCTTCAAATACCCTTCATTTGATAACGTAATAGAAAGTAGAGAGGTATAAGAGATATGAAGAGCACAATACCCTCCAGGTCCATTCACGTTGTTGCAGATGGCATGATTTCATTCTTTTTTATGGCTGGGTAATATTCCATCATATGGGTAGTTACGAAAAGTCATGGGGATGTAAAGTATAGCAGAAGAAATACTGTTAATAATACTGTAATAACTATGTATGGTGTCAAAAGGGTACTAGATTATCTGGGTGATTATAAGTTATATAAATGTCTAATCACCATGTTATACATCTGAAACTAATATAATATTGTACGACAACTGTATTTGAAAAATAAAAAATTATTTTAAAAAGAAATATTAATAGGACTATAATGAATGATTCGCCATTCCACCCACCCCCTTAAATTAACATGCAGTCACACCCCAAATCCATGAGCATTTATAAGCAGTCTGACTAGCCACTTCGAGAATTATATTTTACTGTACAAAAGTTAGGAAATTTGGTGCTCTGCCTCTTGTTTGAACTATTTTCTAAATCCTTAGGGAAGAAAAGTACTGTTTCCAGATTAAAAACCCTCTCCTCCTGCTCTGACCAGAGCTCCCCTGGCTTGGGCAGAGAGACAACTTCTGCAGACCCATCATCGCTCTGTTGACAGAAGACACCTCATGCCATTTACTCCACCCTGCCTCTCTTCCCGATGACATCGGAGCAAATGCACAAGGGAGGAACTGCATCCTTCTTGGCCAGACTTAATGCCTTAGGTTGACGCCTTTAAACAAACCTGGCCCACGGTCAAGGCTACTTAAGACTTCATAGATTATCTGAAACCTGTCAGGCCTGTCTTGTTAACTTGCTTGATTTAGATTTCTGACCACAAACAGTTATTTCCTGTGTCAAATTATCCAGTGTAGTCTCTTTCCCAGTCTGAACACACAATGGTTCTGGTTAAACATTAAACTTAGTTATTAATTTTCTGCTTTATATTAATTCTCACTACTTTTAACAATATACTTAGTGAATGAACATCAAGTAAATCATACTCCGAACCACTTATATCATCACAAATCCTCACCATTCAAGTTTCTATCTCCATCATGAAGTATTCCATGATTTTTCACACTGAGTTGTTCCTTCTCCTAATTTCTGCACCTAAAAGAACCCATAAATCAATGATACATATATTCCAAAGTATGTATCTAGCATGTGTGTTGTACTTTGAAATACAACAATAATTATAAATAATGTTCAACTTTATTAATTGTAAAAGAAAGAAAAATTAAAACAAGATGTCATTGTTTGCCTACAAAACTAAAATTTTTTTTTTAATTAAGTAATAGAATATTAATAAGTCAAATGTTAAAATAACAAAACTAGTGGTTAAATGGTAGACCGTGCGTTCTCACTGCCCTCATTTGCCAATAAAAGAGAATCTATTTAAAAAGCACAAGCCTCCTTCCTGTCACTACTTGTTTGTCTTAATTAAATCCAAGTCCTGCTCCTGAATAGACATTTCTCCAAAGACGACATAAGGATGACCAATAGACAGATGAAAAAGATACTCAGCATCACTGACCGCCAGAAAAATACAAATTAAAACCACAGTGAGGCATCACCTCATCCATATCAGAATGGCTGTCATCAGTAAATCAACAAACGACAAGTGTTGGTGAGGATGTGGAGAAAAAGAAACCCTCGGTGGGATTGCAAATTGGTGCAGCCACTATGGAAAACAGTATGGAGGTTCCTCGAAAGTCAGAAATAGAGCTAACTACCTTATGATCCAGCAACTCTACTTCTGGGTATTTATCCAAAAAATCCAAAATGCTAATTCAAAAAAGATGTATGTCATCCCTATGTTCATTGTAGCATTGTTTACAATAGCTAAGATATCGAAGCAACCTGCGTCCATCGCTAGATGATGGGATAAAAAAATGTGGTACCTATATACAATGCGATATTACTCGGTTATAAAAAAGAATTAAATCTTACCATTTGTGACAATATAGATGGACCTAGAGGGTATTACGATAAGTGAAATAGGTCCAACAGAGAAAGACAAATACCATATGATTTCATCTGTGGCTGAAATCTAAAGAACAAAATAAATGAACAAATAAAACAGAAACAGACTCCTAGATATGAAGAACAAACTGATAGTTGCCAGATCGGAGGGGTATTGGGGGGTTAGGTGAAAAAAAAATGAAGAGATTAAGAAATAAGTAAGTTAGTAGTTACAAAATAATACAGCACAGAGAATATAGTTAATAATTTGTAATAACTATGTGCAGTGACAAGTGGATGCTTATCAGTAAGATCGCTTCACAAATTATATAAATGTCTAACCACTATGCTATACACCTGACACTAATATAAAATAATATGAAGGTCGACTCTAATTTAAAAATAAATAATTAATTAAATAGTCCAAACCCCACTAACTTATTATTCTTGCCCCCTCGGATGCTATGGATTGATTTCCTTCTAGAGTTACTAAAAACAAGAGAACCCAACTTTATTGTCTTTTAAGAGAGCAGAGATATATTAAATTTACCACCACCACCACACACACAAAAAGAAGCCATTAGAACTCTTAGTGCATGTTAAAGACGGGTAGTTTATTACTGCTAATTCTTCGGGTGTTTCCTAAACATTTTATTTTTTACTCTCATCAATGCACAGTTGCCCATGATTACAAAATACGGAGAAGATATGAGTAACCTAATTTAATGACACACGAAGAGATGACACCTTGTCATTCAAAGGTGCTCCTGCCTCTAATGTATTGACTCTTCTGGACAGGTGAGATAATACCCCTTTTAATCTGAGCAAGCAAAGGAAGTCAATAAACTTCACGGTAGCTGGGAGGACAGGACCCATCAACACTGGGAAAGTATGAGACTGAGTTACTAAAAATATGCCAACAAGGTATAACGAAATGAAACAGAATAGATATAAAATAAAAGAATTTGCAGTCTCTTATTGTCTAAACATCATCATATGCAGATTTCGAAACATCCATCAAGAAAAGCATCTGACAGAGACTATACATTAAAGAAAAAGGAGATTCCAAATAAAGAATCTTTGCCTTTATCTTTGCACAGAAAACCTCTATCTTATCTCTAAAGCTGGGTTTCCTTAGCTATAAGAGAAAAGGGGGACAACTGGTGTTTACAATCGCTAAATGAGTGAGATATGGAGAATTGTGCGAGCGCACGTGACCAAATTTAAATTGTAGCTCCATAAGGAGGAGAGAGAATAGAGCAGAGAAAATATCTAAAGAGAAAATGGTTGAGAAATATCCAGAAATAATTAAACACGCCAAGATACAAACTGAAGAAACCAAATGCCTCTTAACAGAACATTTATTTGCATCATAGCATAGTGTAACAGTATATCACAAAAAAACAGAGATCTTAAAGTCAACTCAAGAGAAAAGAGAAATCACGTAGGAAGGAGTGTTAGGTTGCCATGAGATGGATTCCTCAATAACAGCAACGCAATCTAGAAAACAGCAGAACTGTATTTTCAAAAAGTTGATAGGTAATAACTCACCCTCTAGAAGTTTATAACCAGAAAAACTAATTTTCAAAAAGAAAATGAAATTATACCATTTCAGGTTAAAAAAAAAGTGAGAGCTTACAATTACAATATCTCCAAAAACTGTTAAATAATGTTTTAGGATAAAGAAAATGATCCCAGAAGGAAAAAGTGAATTAAAAAAAAAAAAAGACAATTAAGCAAAGAAAATGGTAAACATAGTGAAATCTAAACAGTGGTCGGATAAAATATCACTTGACGTTAGAGCATTCAGAAAGTCTTTATACAGTTTGAAAGGAGGGTAAAGTTATTAGATTCAACGCCTGTTGAGTTTTAAATGCATGTTAAAAAGTTTAGAATAACAGAGGGTAAAATTTTCAAACCAATAAAGGGGAAAATGCAACAAAAGCAAATCTGAAAAATAAAACTTAATCGAAGAAAAGACAAAAAAGAAAAAAAAGCAAACAAGCATAAAAAATGTAAAATAGATATAGCAATAATTCAAAACAAATCAAATATAGTAAAGATGTAGACTTTTTTACATTCACTAAATAACATGATTTCAAAATACATAAAGCAAAAAAATAATTGAACCTCAAGGAGAAACTCACAAGTCTAATATTAGAATAGATTTTAATATGTCCTCAGTAATTAATAATTCCTTGAAAGAACTGCTTCATTTCTAAATTTTAAAATTAAAAAAAAAAGGCTTTCATCTTTCATATAATTCATGGTTTCATAGCTAAAAGTTAATTAGCTATGTTTCTTAGTTAATAACGCAAAAAAGAACAGAATTAAATGCAAAAGAAATAAGGAACAAAATAATATAGACTTGGAATTAAACAGGAAACAATCAAGAAATAATCAATAAAAGCAAAGTTGCTTCTTTGAAAAGCAAATATAATTTGAAATAGTTGGTGAGACTGATAAAGTAAAAAGTGAAATAAATAATATCAAGAGTGAAAAGGAGGACATAACCACAGATATGAGGTTTTTTAAAAAAAATTAGAGGAATTATGAAAAAGTTCACAATTTTAATATTTAAACAAAATAAAAAATTCCTAGGAAAATACAACTTACCAAAACTGACTCAAAAAGCAGATAATGTGGCTTGTCGTATACTGATTAAATAAATTAAATCTGATTTTAAAATCTTCTACCGAAGAATATATCAATTTAGATGATTTTATAAGCATGTTCTATGAAACATTTAGGAAATACATAAAGCCAGTCCTAACCAACATCTTCCAGAGAATAGAGAGAGTGAAGAATCCCCAGCATGACTTAAGATAATAATAGGGTTTTGTATCAGAGATTCAATACTAATGTAATAGCCTAAAGAAGACAGAAATTTATTCTTCTGTTACATAACAATCTACAGTTGTTGCTACAGACAGAGGGTGGTTGTCATTCAGGAGGCAGTTTTCTTTGATCTTGTTTTTAGGTTTGTTTGTTTGTTTGTTTGTTTGTTTTCCTTTTGAAGCTACATTGCAGGCACATCCTTGTTCTGGCTCATCAGATGTAAATAGTATATAGAGGATGGATTTGAAACCTCAACATCTGAGATCTCTGATTTTAAAATAAAATAGATCACTTTTACCTACATTCCACTGACATCGACTTAGTACGTAGTAAACACACAACTTCAAGGGAAAAAATGATCACTGCTCTACACAGTGTGTTTAGACAGGTTTAAACTCATTTCTGTTGAAAGTATCCAAGTAGAAAATAGACGACCGCCCGTGAGGGATGCTCTAGAAGGAATTATTGCATCAGAATAAAGGTTTCTCTTGTTCCAATCTAAGAGTCCTTCATACTCCAAGATTCTGTGAATCTATAATATAGGTTGATTAAAAAGCAAATGAAGAAACGAGAAAATGAGTGCAAAATATGAAGGCGGCAGGCACCAAAACAATCCATTCACTCCAAATTTGCCTGCACTGGGAGCTGGGAAATTATGTCACATTAGCTGTAAGATTACAGTTCAAGGAATAGTGATTCAATCTCCTGTTGCCATAAATCCATGAATTAGAGTGAATTTACCAATCAAGAGCCATTTTTATAATTTATGTGTAACTACCATCATGATATCCCTTAATTCATAAAATGATAAAGGAAGAAAACTCGAATTTTATGTAGCATCTATTATCATACTAGGTGTTTACACATAATATCTCATTTAATCTTTTTGTAACTGCTTTTTCATAGATGAAGAAAATTAGAATTAAAGAGATAAAACCAATTTCCTGAAGTTGCGTTATGTTTCCTGGGTATCCATTTACTTGATTTACACAAGGATTTCTTTTCATTAGTTCTAACAGCTCAGTTATTTTGGGGCTTAGAATCACTAAAACACACTGGAAGGCATTCCAAATATAGTTTCATATTTTAAAATAAGTATAATTGTCCATAGAAACTAATATATCTGCCTATATTTGAAAGAAATACATGAAAATTACTAATTGTGAATGCTTAACTTATCGATGAGAAGGGTCAAAATGGTGTGACAACTGTATAAATTACTAAAAGTGGTACATCTTTTAAAAAGATATCAATCAAAATATCAACACTTTTTACCTCTTTAAGTTGAAAAGGTCATATTTCCAGTTTATTATTCCCCTAATAGGATAGATTAACTTAATTCCCTCATTTTTAATTAAATTCCAGCTCACTAATAGTTTAGCACTGACAAAATAGAATAATTTATTGTTTTACAGGGAAGAATAAAATATGTAAGTTTGTTTTTAGTGACAATATATTCTATTTGGGTATTATCTCATTTTTCAGTAATAATTTCTCACAGACATTTAGAGTCTCAGCTGCGAGGGAAAAATGTCATATTCTCTTTCTCTGAGGCCTTCCTAGCTTACTGGTGACTATATTATCTTTTCTTTTTTTTTTTTTTAGCCATTTCATGATAGTCCAGGAACATTTCAGCTTATTCTAAAAATAAAGAACATTTAATGAGGATCACCAGGGCATTTTTTTAAATGGTTTAAAACGTAATTTCTTGCTGTCTCCTGGAAGTCCCTTTTCCTGGTTTACATGTTTCCCTTTGCCCTTGACCCTTGCTCTCTCTTGGTCATTACTGAGTCCTTACATTTTCTTAAAAAATGATTTCTTTTCATTTTTACTTCCTTTTTTACTAAACTATCTTACTTGGCTTATCTGTGGGTTGCTTTAATTTATAATTCAGTGAAAACAAGCCAGATTGTTCATTTAATAATCACTTTTGGCATTATCTAAAACTCCTTAATAAGAATTTTAAAATATCACACTTACTATGCATACAATTTCTTAGAGTCATAATACTGTAAATTATAACCTGCTAAATTAGAATATCACCACTTCCTATTTCTAGCAAATAGACTATGGTCCGATATGGCGTGATGAGATGTAAAAAATAAAAAGCAGAACAGAATGGTTCCAGGTTTCAATGTCACAACAGCTTTTGAAAGCAGAAGAGACTATTTCACAGACTGAAACTGAAGACGCCCTTGGAGGAAAAAACTCCTTCAAATTGCATCTTTGAGAGGCATCCCATCACATGGTAGCATGTCATATTACAGAAGAATCACTTAAGCATACTTCGCCTTATAAATATGGGAACAACGTCTATGAAATTGCTTCGTACATTACCGTTGTATGTGCAATAAGGTGGCGAAGCGTCGATCAGAGTGTGCTTAGCACAATCGACGTTTTCCACACACAGTAACAACGATCTTTACAAAATGTCAGTTCTGCATTCAAAGCCTCCAATGTTTTTCCGTTTTGGTAGAATAAAATCCAAAATCCTACAATGATGGGTCGTGATCTGACCCCTGAGGACCCATCTGATGTCATTTACTTCCCTGTCACCAGCTCCTTCCTCTCCAGCCACGTGGGTCTCTCAGCCAGGTGCCCTCCGGCCTCAAGCCCCTTGTAGAACTGTCACCTCTGCCCTGAACATTCACGTGGATATCCACAGGGCTCCATCCACTGTCTCAGGTCTTTATCCCCTTCCCAACCACATCTCCTAACCTGCTTTTCTTTTCTCCATTGTTGACGTAGAATATAGATACCGATTTGGGGGAGGGGGGGTTGACATTCCTCTCATGGAGAGTGAACTTTATAAAAACGGTGGATTCGTTTTATTCAACGACGTGTTTCTAGCACCCAGAAGAGCAACTGGCACAAAGCAGGCTCTCGATAAATATTACTCTTGAATGAAGAGATGCAAAAGTTAGTGTCGTACAGCAGTTCACTCACATTACGTATTCAGACACTATTTCTGACTCCCTTCTTAATGAGGCCAAGGCTGCTGATGTGATCGCCATAGAAATTAAACAATTCCAAGCAGAAATGAATGCTGCACCCAGTCGCACACTGGTACTCCCCAACTGTAGCCTGCATGCTGCCATGGCAGGATAGTGGAACAATAGGGAAGAGATTCGGGTACACACGAAAACGTAACAGAGAAAATTGCTCAGAGAATATGCGTGGCACGTATGCACCGAACAGCACAACATCAGATACGTGCTACTTGAAGTTTGCTATGTTTTTAAAACTGCATGTATTACCCCACCACCCCCTCCCCACCCTGGACCCCTGCACGAACTAAACTTATGTTAAATCCCAACCCACAGATATTCCCTCATTTAGGATCTAAAATTTTATCTCCTAAAGATAATCAAGTTCAGATATCCCTACCATAATCCTGTAACTATCTCTTTCCCAAAGCTCTCTTCGCCCTCTCGCTGGTGACCCCTTTTTTCACAGAGCTCATGTGTGGGAGACAGGGAACAGGGCGCTGATGGAAAAGGGGTGAATCTGGACACTCTTCGCTGGGACTCGCAGCTGTGCCAAGGCTGCGGGACAGTCCCAAAGCCGAGGAAGCCAAACTGCTCTCTCGGAGGAAACTAGTGCTGGCTTTTCTGTGTGGCACGTTGGAGAGTCTAAGGAGACCAGCTGAGCCCTCCTCCAAGTCTGCTGTTGGGTGTATTTACAGAGACCTGCTCTTTCCACCCACCCCAATGCCCAGACCCAGAGCTGCAGCTCACTCCATAATCTCTAAGCGGGGTTGTCATTCAAAACGCTCAAGAAAAGAACCAGGTACCATCCCTGGATTTGACAAGAAGTGAGGGAGAAGGGGAAAGAAAAAAAAACAAAACAAAACAAAAAAGAGGATGTGGCTTTGAATTTAGTGGCTAAAGCATGGGGTCTACCTCGTTCTCAGCAGTGAGCAATCACCATTTGGCATTTTCAGCTTCGCCTTAGACAAGAGGTCAACCAATCCCCTTGTCAAACAAAAGGAAAGGTATCGCCACACCGCACCTCACACCGCCAAGAACGTATACTGGTGCTACAGAAATCCCAGCTTCTTCACAATATTTCCAGTGAGTTCCGACACAGAAATTAAGAAACTTTATTTAATGCCTACTTTGTATCGAGCATCATATAAAGTCGTACACGCACTATCTCATTTAAACTTTACGATGATCTCCTGAGACAGAGGTTTTATCCCCATCGTACACATGAAATAGAGGCTCAGAGAAGCTCCGTATCTTATTTAAGGCCATATAGGTAGCAGGTACTTGGTACGGCTTGCAGGTTCTCTCTCTCTCCCTCCTCCGTTCTTTTTCTTACAATATATCCAAAAGTTTGTGTGTTATATCATATCGTGGTCTAATGTGCAAACATTTTATTTTAGTGTCATTAAATAATGTCACCATCAACTGCAACAGGAGCTCCAAGTTGACCATGGTAAGACTTTAAGTCAAGGACACAGACAAACAGCCAGCGGTCAGAATTTGGTCTCAGTATCGCTTCCGTTTTCACGTGTCGTTCATTTTCATTTTTTTAATATTTTCTGGCAGGTCGTACACCTGTCAGTTTGAAATTCCTACCACTCCCTTCTGATCGACACCCCGATGCCCCACATACACTCTTCCCCACACAGCTTTTGAAGGAGGTTTGAGTTTGAACCCTCAGATTAAGGTCAATCATAAATTCATGGAAACCAGCAGTTCTTCAGGTCATCCAACTTAAAACTGCTGTCTGTTCCTACTGAGAAAACAAATTTTCATGCGTAAGAGGATGGAAGAAAGAAAGATACAAAGAAAGCATTCGAATAGAAGCTTGGGTGGGGAGAATTTAGATCTAAAGCCAAAATAACTTCTTAAATAGGAAAAAGTAGGTCAAAGGGAACGGTACAGCAGCTGTCAAAGGTTAGATCTGGATCCAAGTCACACATGTTAAAGAAAAGCAGCATGACTAAATAAAACTACTGATTTGACCTCATCTTTGTTTGCCGTAAGATGTGGGGCATCCTGATGTTTATATCTATCTCTCCACGGGAGCTCAGATCCACGCGCAAGCATGATTCAAATCTTCCAGGCAGATTAAACAGGACGGAAAAACCATCCTGTCTAGAACTGGAGTGCAGCGATCCTGCTTACCCGTGATGCTCTGGTTAAACCTCTGACCCGCTAGACTGAGACCACTCTCCAGATGCTGACTAGCTCTCAACATGCAGGGGGAGACTTATCTACAGCGGGATCATCTGCTAAAATGTAGATTCCTAACCAGTCCTCTCCCCACACCCCCGCAGGACTTCTCTCGATGGAGTCTCAAAGTGAGATCTTGGAATCCATCTTTTAACAAACATCATCCTTCTGTTTTACGATCACTCGAACTCGGAACAACAACTTTAGACTCAAGCCATAGGTCCTCCTGCCCCTTTTCATTCAATCTTGACCCCTGTCCTTCCTGGAACTTTAGTTCTTACCCAACTCCTCTTGTTGAACTGAATTCCAGATACGATGCCTTTGGTCTGGCTCTATTCTATTGCTGCATGACAAGATGATTATATTTCACAATTGCTTCTACTCTCCATTGTCTGGCTTCGTATTGAAATAACTAACTCCCTAAGTATTCACGAACAGTATCTGGAAAGTACAAAGTGGGGCAGAGGGGCTCTAAATAGCTAGTTATTCCCTACAAAACAGTGGAAGGAAACAATTGCTAAAATAAATAGGGGAAGTTCATTTGACAGATAAAACAGATCAGGTGCAGACACCCGATAAATAGTTTGCTTACTTCTGGGAAAACAAAACAACTTCTCTGGATTTTGTGCTTGCCAACCTTTAAAGCTTTATAAGAAGTAATTTATTTTAGAGTTCATTCCATTATACGCTTGCAATCAATGAGTGAACTATTGCATTATATGTGCTCAGCTTTCCTATCAAGACCATACAATAAATGAACCGTTGGACTACCATGTGCAAACCTTTTTTAAATAGATTGAAAATATATGTAAATAATTTTGTCTCCCGAGCTTAGGCAGCATGCAAAGATGTTTAAGGATGATCACAATAATGCAAAATTCATGACAACTCATTTGCTATAACGGCAACTCTGAGTCACAGTGAAGAATCGAGGACACGTGTGGGAAACGGTCTTGGCAGGAGGGTGACCTGTGTGTACGAAATTTTTAAAGTCACAAAGTCCTCCGTTAACCTCAGTAGCCTGAGTGCGAAGCTGCTGCTTCCTCCTACATAACCGGTTGTGATGCAGGCCTCTCCAAGGATCTGAAACACGCCGAGTTTGCTGCACGTGGCGTTTTGTAGATGTCTCAGAATTGTGGCGAATCCCCGATGGCCGCGGAAAGGTTGTTTCTCTTTCTAGTGTCACATCCCACTGGCACACACACCACTCTATATCGGTTGAAAAAAACAATAATTCTGCAAACGAACAAGCGATAATGATAAAGGAGAACAGTACGTAGACAAGCAAAATATCCAAAGAAGAGCATTCAACCTTTTTAGAGGGTAACTTGAAAAGAACTACCAAAATTTTAGATCACGTATCTTTTTGACTATCAGAAACGTATTTGCATTAGCAGAAAACAAAGATGCATTCGCAAAGCCATTCTTCGAAGCACCATTTGCAATTAGAATCCTTAAAATGTTTTAAACTTTCATCTATACAAACTAGGTTAAAGAAACCATGGTACAAATTCTACTCCGTGACCATAAAAAATAATAAAGCAGAATCACAGTATTGACTGGAATGACATCCATAATATACTGTCAAATGACAAAGTTGCAACGTATTATTACATTATGTTTACATTTGTGTATAAAGAATTATATATATGTGTATATAATGCTTACATATATGTGTATAAAGAATTATATATATAAAGAATTATATATATGTGTGTATAATGCTTACATATGTGTACTGAAAATCTCTGATAATATACGCAAGATGCATTAACTATGATTACCTTTAGAGGTTGACCTGAAAGGTTTCAGGCACTTTCACTCACCACTTCAGACTTTCTGTACAATTTTAGTATTTTTATTTTTTACTACTATCGATTAGAAATATAATTAAAGATCAAAATCTTTAATAACACGAAGTGAGCGTAATAGCATATAAATCTTCACACATTGTTGGAGAAAGCGTTCGCTAGTAACATTTCCATGGAGAACAATTTGGCGATCGATTTTAAAATTAAAACGCATATGTCATTTGATTCAGCAATTTCTTCTCTAGATCTTTATCCAAATGTATACTGACACACTCACAATCATTTGCAGGATTATATAACAGAGCAAAAATTGATAACTACCCAATTATACACAATTAATGGACTGCAATGTAGTTTTGAGAAAGAGTTCATCTGTGTATTAAAATAAAATAATCACCAAGATATCTTGTTGGAGAGCAAAACCAAGATAAATGGAATGTTCCCATTGTGTTAACATAAAAAGGTTATAAGTGTCTATATACTTCTTAAATGTATAGAATGCTTTTGAAAAGTATTTTAAAAACTAGTAGTTCCCTCTCCAGAGATGGCTTATGGAGAGGTGCAAAAGACTTAATTTTACTATATATCCTTTCGTATCTTCTGAATTGTACCCTATGTGTTTGTACTGCTTATTTTTAAACCTAATTTAAAATAATGTTACGGTGACTGACAAAAAACTTTTAATAGCAGCCACTTTTTTCAAAGAAACAGATCGTTTTTATCCATTCATTCAACAAACATTGAAAACTTATTATGTGCCGAGTATAGTTCTAGGTCCTTAGTATATACCAGGTAATAAAACAAAGTCTCTGCCCTCATTTATTTGAGGGTGGGGAGGGGGGAGCAGGTGCAGGGCAGAGACTCGCAATAACAGTAAATGTAATAAAGAATATACAGTATAGTACAAGATGAGAGGCGTCATGGAGAGAGGAGAGCAGATTAGGGTCAGGGGTGTAGGAAATGCAGGAGCGGAGGATGGGCGTGGGTAGCGTACTAAACAAGGTGCCAGGGGAGACCTCGCCAAGAAGGGGAGATTGGAGCAAAGATTCAAAGAAGGTAGCTATCTGGGCAGGTGTCTGGGGAAAGAGCATTGCAGGCAAAAAGAGGAGCTCAGGTGAAGACCTCGAGGTAGAAAGCTGCCTGACGTGTTCGAGAGGCAAGAAGGCCCTGGTATGGACTGACTGAGGGGTTTCGGGCCAGGAGATGAGATCAGACCAGGAGCCGAGGTCAGAACCCTCACGCTGGGGCCTTGCGTGCCGTTGTAAAAACTTCGCTTTTTAGTCTCAGCGAAGCACAACCACCGCAGAGTTTGAGGAGAGAAGTGACATGATTCGATTTACTTATGCAAGGGTCACCCCTTCGGCTGCATTGAAAACAGACTGTTAAGGACAAGGATAGAAACAGAGAGACCCAGAAGGCGGCTACTGCATACCCCAGGCGAAAGACGACGGTGTTCCCAGTGACAGCACTGGAGAAGGGACAGAAGTGACTGAATCTGAGTACCGTGCACAGGATTCCCCGGGGCGTCGGATGTGAGGTGAGAGAGACAGAGGAGCCAAGGATGATTCCAAAACGTACCCAGTCCTTGAGCATAGGGTGTCCTTTGATGCTTTCTCACCCATTATCTTCATGCGACTTCCACCAGAGAGAGGCCAGGTGGAAAAGAATGATAACAACAGGATGCTAGATGACAAAACGCTTACATTATAAAAAAAAAAGACCGACATGGGCTGTTTGTCCTCAGGAAAGATGGGTGATTGCTGTGGCTTTTATTTTATTCTCTCTACAAATCAGCTGTTTTATTTCAGTGAGGCCACTGTTATACGTGAGAGTTTCGTCTATTCCTTCAGGATAGCTATGTACTCATGCAAAAAAAAAAAAAAAAAAGTCATAGAGTTGTATACAATTTTTCACAAAAGATCTTTTGTTTCAAAAATATCTTAGGTGAGAAAAATTCTGTCTAAATAATTCTGTGAGATGCATCTGCTGTTAAGCAGAGGTGTCTCTTATTTTATGTCATTTTCTTACTGACCGAGCAGTTTTGGCTTGCTCTCTGGCCATCCGTAACCCAAACAGCTTCTTCTCAATTATTAAACAAAAGGACATTCTTCTCACGAAAACAAAAAGTCGAAGAAAAACTATTAACAGTATGTTTATGACCTGGATTTTGGTGACTGTTTCAAAGGAGTATACTTTGAATGTGTGCAGTTTTTATACCTGAATAAAGCTATTTTTAGAAAAGAAAAACTAACTGGATGATAGCTTCCAACACTGGTGGTCCAGATTCTGAGAATCGTTCTGCATTTATCTGTTTGTAAAAGATTCCTCACTCCTGCAGGGATAAATACACAAGGATTCACAATGTCTGCCTTACTACTCATTCTCTTCTATCAGGCTCAGGCTGGTTTGGCCATGTTCCCAAACACAAAGGGTCACTTCTGTGACCGTATTTCAGAGCTTTTTCTTTGGCGACTGCATGAAATACACACTGGGTACCTTTAATCCCTGGGGAATGGAGCCTTTGGAATTTCATGCTTTCCAAATCAGATTTCATGAAGAAGTCTCACTAGCAAGCTCCAGGGAACAATGATAATATATATGGAAATTGAATCAAAACTATATGGTGTATAGGAGAAAAACTTACTCAAGTGCAATAGTTCTTTGATCAAAAATATAAATAATATTAACAAAGTACTCTTCATCTTTGCAATTCGGAGTCGTCAAATGGACTAATTTGTTAAAGGAAACATACGTCTTATAAACATGCTCCACCTAGGGGCCCAAATGCACTTATCTCTGTATCTGTATTATTATTTATGTCAAAGCAATGAGAAATCTCTAATACTCTACCAATCTCAAATTATCCTTAAAATAAACCTTGCTATTAACACCTTCTAACATGAAAAGTAACATTTGTATACGACAAAAAAAATAAATGCATAAAAATAATTTAATTAAAAAAATAAAGAGATAATCACTAGTTTGGGAAGATTTTATAGCAAGTGAAAAACACAGAATACAGAGAATTTATCCTTTGTAATTACAGGATAAGTATAATCAGCTTTTAAGTCATGGAAGGCGGAAAATGTGGCCCTACTCTCAATGACATAGAACAAAATATCAAAATCGTATTTGTTCGACAAATCTTTATTAAGTACACATTTCTTTCCAGGCACTTTTCTAAGCAGGAGGTTATAAGCAGTGGACAAAATAGATAAAAAATTAGGGCCTCCTTGGACAGTATATTCCAGTAAGAGAATTATCACCCCCAAAAGTGGTTTGTGGTTCCAAATTGTAATTGGTTCTGTTCTCCATAAGTAATTTTGAATGAGATAATGATATAATTTTATGTTTTCAATCATGAATAATAGTAAGAGTTAGAGAGCGGATATCAAGTTTCCCAAAAGCTATCCAAAGGCCCCAAAGAAATCGGATTTTCACTTAGCTAAAGAGATAACAGGAAAAAAAAGCCACATTTCATACACATCACTTCTTAGTGTATAGATAGCCCAGAAATGCTCATTTTCTGGCTGTGTAACATGGGCAAGTTTCTTAACCTCTCTGTACTTCGGGTTCCTCATATGTAAAATGGGGCTAATATTATACCAACCTCATAAAGATTTTAAAAGCATTTAATAAATTTAAAAAGCCTCGGTGACACTGAGCGCTGATTCCCAAGTCTGAGGCTACAGTGTAAGCTCTCAAAACGTGAATTCGGACTCCGTAAAACCCGTTCACTCCACATGATGGGGTGACAGACGCTCGGCTCGACTTCCCACAATGAGCAACGACGGAACTGGACAGAGGACACAAGGCAACTGTTTTCAGGGAGCAAGAGGACAGTACAAGACAGTAATCCTGGGAAGAAGCAAAACTCACAAAACAAGGGCCACAACTGTCCCCACAACAATTCCCCAACCACAGCACGAAGGACAGCCGATTCAGCAGGGACGGTCTCCTTGTCTGCTGATATTTGAAGCTGTCACGGAGGAGATGAGTTTTATTGGTCATTGACGGCCAGTAAAACTAAGAACAATGGATAGAAGGCTTCGGGAGACACAGAGTTCAGCTCAACAAAATGAAGCGTTGTCTAGCTTCGAATTTTGTCATCCAAAGATAGAACAGACTGCTTTATGAGGCACTGTGTTCCTTGTCATTGGAAGGAATCAAACAGAGGGTAAGTGAACCAGTTGTTACAGCGTGGTACGGTGAGGATTCTAACGTCAAAGGAGTGAGTGAGCAGAGCGAGTAGCTCTCAACTCAGACTTACTGTGACCAGTTCTCCGGAAAATGCACAAAGGTCCTGAAAGTGTTTGTCACTGTGACTACCTTAAAGAACCTATCTCTTCCACTTCTATATTCCCTGCCACCAACTCACGGTAAGTGCAAATAAATCGGCTAAATACACTATGATTGTGAAGTTACATAAGTTACTCCTCATTCTGTCCTCCTGTGTCTCCTAGAGAAATACCAGTCCATACAGAGAAGAGGCGTGAAAAAAAAAAAAATAGGCTTTGCAGAAAATGCCCATCCATGATGAATAATTGGTACTGAACTAGACCTTTCCAGTAAACAACTATGAAACTCAACAAAATACATGAGGCAGCTGTTTTGGACAGCTAGCGACAGACTGTGTAAGACTGCAATTCCAGAACTGCGGCATAACTCACAAGGCGAGCCCCACGACTGCCCCCATTTTCTGCCTGGGGACAATTTCCCAATCACAGCACAAAGAGCTGGAGCCCAAGCAGAGCAGGGCATGCCTGCTGAGCTGAAGAGGCAGAGACCAGAACCAGAGCACGCGAAATGGGTTGGATTCTGCAGGGCGAGGCGTTGGGCAGGAGAGAGCTGTGCAGAAGAGCCACGGATGTCCACGCTGAGGGAGTTTCCTAAGACTCCACGGCTGTGAGCTGGGCTGTACGTTTGGCTGAGGTCACACGTGGCATAGATCTTGGTTGCTTTGTGTTGGAGAGTAGAACAGTTACCAGACGTCAAACAGTGCAGCAAAAAGAGCAGGTCTATCCCCTGACCCCCCGCCACCCCACCCAGAGTGGAGAGAATTCGCTAACAACAACCCTGGCATGCGAATGAGACATGAGAAACATCACGCCTCAGAGGAAAGGCTAACTCCCTAGTAAGACCTGCTCCGAACACGAAGAAGAAAGCCTATCACCGAGTTCCAAAGGATCTGGAGAAGAGATAGATTTTGCAGGTTGAGTCCTTCAAGTTAGAGGAAATAGCTTAAGCTTCCCCCAAATATTCAATAGCAAAGCACGAAATGAAGCCTAGATGAATTCAAAGTGTTCGGCAAATAAACGGGCTTCTAAAACAAGAATCGATACTTTTCAGGATATAACATGCAAAACTGGGTTCTCACAACTGCCAGGATTCTGAACTTACTGGACGGGACTGTTTTTATTCAGTTCAGCACCATTTTCTGAAATCGTGTGATTTAATAGCATCTTTCTGGCAAGCTACCTGACATATATTTTTATATGAAAACATGTATGGCTATCTATAAATAGGAAGTGAGATACGATTTCTTCTTGAGAGTAAAACAACCGTTCGAAGAGTTTTTAAACTTGGACCGTGACATGCGAGAAGGGCATGATGCTGTGGATTCTCTGAGGTCACATGGTTGTTCCTCTCTTCTCTGCTTTAGGGATGGGCAACCAACTCAACAAATGACCACCGTCTTCCGGCAGAGAAGGCCATTATTGAAATCTCCACACATTATTACATTAGAGCATGGATATAAAAGTCTTCTGCTCTGCTGATAATTACATTATTACATTAGCACTCTCCAGATAAACGTGCTATTCATTTGATTGCATAAAACAAATATCGCGTTGAACTGTAATCCGATTGACCACACTGTGTGTGCTTGATAAAAGCCACAGGGAGAAGGATTTCCAGACAGATTTTCTGTATAGTTGAATACCTGCCATTCTTGTTTGGTCAAGCACGTAATGTTTTAATGCTCCAGATATGACAGATTTCAGATTACCCAAGTTAGAATAAATGAAAACATTCTTCTTTTGCCTGAGAGGGTTACATTCCTGCATCTGATCTTAGTCAAAGTCTTGGAGAATAATCAAGCCACAGAAAAAAAGAAAAAGAATTGATAGAGTATTTTGTTCAGCCAAGCAGATAAGAACTTTCGGTCCCCAGTAAAAAATATGAATTAATGATGAACAATAATAGACCCTGGAAACTTCCATGATTCAGTATGTCAAAACAAATCTACTTCTCTCCCTCAACTTATATTCAAAAAACCAAACTAAGATAAAAAACCAAAAATCTTCCAATCTTACCCTTCAACTCCTCGAAGTTATAACCTGTGAGAAACACCTATAATCAGGTCAATGGATCCTTCTGATATCCAGCTATATGGACTAAAGAATTACAATTAAAATTCGAAAATCATTTATAAATATCGACTTTGGATTCTTTTAAGTTGATTCGTGTTCATTGTTATCACATGGTTTTAAGAGTGGATGAATGGGGAAGATGCTGATTTGAGTTGTTTGAATTTGCTTTGTTCATTTTCAAAAAAGCCACCAAAAATAATACTGCCCACTGTGAGAGATGTTTTAGGAAAAAACCAGGCAACCTGATTCCACTTAGTCTGACTTGAACCAAAATGTTCCCAAATACACACAAACGCCTGAAAGAGAGCAAATATTTTTCACTTTTTTTTTTTTTTTTACAGAGCCTAAAAAGGATATAAGCCTTAGCTACGTTATTTATTTAATTTTTTTTAAAGGGAGAAAAAAAATCCCGTAAACAATTAACAGTCTTTGTCGCTGACACTAACTGTACCTGGGGAGAAGGCTCTGCATGGTCTTTGTCCACTAGTAGTCAGGACATCCCAGCTGCCTTCGGAAGCTCTATTTGAAAGTCAGGAAATACAAACAAAATATCTCAAAAAGCACCGACTTCCTACTTTCCTAAAAACTAGGAAATACAATGTGCTAGATTCAGTGTCGCGACAGGGCACTGAACTTAACGGAGCTGTTGGTGTACTATCATCTAGAAACTGCTCACTGAAAGCGGTTGCCCATTCCTGAGTGAAGAAACTGGGTCAAGTCCCAATTACTTCTCTGTGTCATTCGTAGGCAAGCAGAGATTTCCTCCAGGTCCTGACAGCCACCGTCTGGGTGTTGACATGCAGTGTGCCTTTCCTGGCTCCTGAAAGTCGGTCATGACTGTGAGTCTCATTACTCCCCATGAGGGCCTGTCATGGCTGAGGAAGAGCAATCTCCCTATAAACATTTCGACAGAAACTTGAAATCTCGTTGAAATTAATTCTAGTGGGGTATGAATTAAATGTGATCGAATGTTTTATAGTCGAATAACAGACACTACGAGTGCCCCCAAAAAGTTTTGGCAGGGTCTTAGTTTTAAATTTCGATCAGAGCTTATTTTTTCCCAAAAACAGCTCTTCAACAAGACTTACTTGTAAAAAAGGAACACCAAGCTAAAGTAATTTCATAAAAGATTACTCTGTGACCACGGATGTGTATTAGTTGGTCTACTTATAAATTACAGAAACACATACAATAGCCAAGTAAATATACATAACTAAACTTGGAGATATTGAGGACAGTTCCAAGACTAATTAATAATTTTTGGATGTTAAATTTTATTTTGAACAGATAAAACTGTCCAACTAAACTATCTAAAAACTCTTGGAAATAATACATTTATTTGTAAATAAGTGTTCCTTTCAGTATAAAACTGCTATTGAGGAAAGAGAACTATCTTTTTTGGAATGATAAATTCTAAAAGAAAATAAGGAATGAAGTCTACCTCTTGTAGTGGAAGAAAGTATATTTGGTTAGCAACATGCACTCATTTTTTCATGGTTAACAAGGGAACATTTGTTTTAAAATTGTCTTTCATTTTCATGGCCATGATTCCTGGAATCATAATCACATCCTCTAAGTCAGCGAGATGTGTTATATGAGAGCTCGAACAACACCTCACTTTGAATCGTGAGATCTCTAAGTAAGTAACTGAGGCTCAGGGAGGTTAAATGACATGACCCAGATCTCCCGACATCAAACCCAATTCTTTTCCATTGACTTCAAGTTAATTTATCCTTCCTAATGATCCGCGAAAGAGAATCCAAAGGAAGACTGAAGGAAAGGAATATTTCTGAGACGTCATTAAATAAATGCACATACTCTTCAAATTAATAGGATGCAGAACGGTGCTATAATATAAGTATATAGAAGAGAAGGATAAAAATAGGCTATGGTAAAAAAAAAAAAAAAGAAAGAAAGAAAGAAAAAAAGAAAAATGAAATGAAAAAAAGCAGAGAGGGCTTTCACAGCGACCTCCTGCAAAGAAGCTTAGAAACTGTTTTAGACCACAGGCAGAGGAACTCCTTAAGAAGGGAAAAGAAAATGTGAGGAAAATGCAATTCTCTCTGCCAGGACAGACCTACTTTGAACGAAATCACGTTGGTTTCACCGAAATTATGTTGTTTCGGCGAATTTCAGGGCATTACTTGTAGCCATATTAACTTCCTCAGTAAACCAAAAAAAAAAAAAAAAAAAAAAATCGGAGGAGAGTAAAAAACATAAAGTAAAAGGTAATTTTTCTATTAGGGTTATTTAAAAATCTGAGGGTAATAATAGTTCTGTAGAGGAGCCTAAATAGCATTTGCCTCCTTCTTACACATCCCTTACCCCTATCCATTTCACGTCATCCATAAAAGGCAAAATAATCACACCTCCCTTTGACTTCTTCAAGACGCTGATACACTCAGTGGATACATAAAATTATTTGGGGGGAAAATTATTGTATAATATGAAAACCATAGATTAAAAATAACTGCACTCCTGCCCTCTGAAGCCTGGGCTCTATTTAGTAAATCGCTTCCAAAGAACTAAATGTTGAAAGGAGAAAAGAAAGTAACTTTACAGCGGAAGCACTTAGCAAACGCTACCTGGGCAGAGTGATCAAGGTCAGTATCGCTGACCGTGAATCATGTGGACAGTATAGACCCCTGGCATTGCTCTCGAAAATTCGTAGCCTCGGCCTAATCATGAGCTAGAAAAAAAATCAGACAGACTTCATTGACAGGCATTCTACAAAACAACTACTAAACACTCCCCAAAACTGTCAAAGTCGTCGAAAACATGGAAAGACTGAGACGCTGTCGCAGACCAGAGAAGATCAAGGAGACAGAATGACTCGACGTCATCCTGCAATTTGCCTAGATGGCATCCTGGGATGGGAAAAGGGCATTAGTGGAAAAAACTAACGAAACCCAAATAAAGCCTGGAGTTCTGTTAATAGTAATTCACCAATGTCGGCTTCTTAGGTTTCACAAGTGGTTATGTTACATGAGATGTTAAAATAGGAAAAACTAAGTGCGTGGTATATGGGAACTCTCTGTACTTCGGGACAACTTTCCTGTATATCGAAAACTATTCCAAAATAAAATGTTTATTTAAAAAAATCGTAATTATTGCATCTCGAGTTTCTGTGGATGTAAAAAGAGTAACTGCAGGAGAAGAGCGTGAGTCTGGACCCAGAATGCCCAACTTTGAACTCCAGTTCTGCTACCTGCTAACTCCATGACCCGGGCTATGTCTAAATTCACTCATCTTTAAAATGAAAGAATAACATACCTAATTTGTAAGGTTGCTAAAGGATGAAATTTAACCATGCCGTGTTTAAAAGTGCTTACCAGCTGTTAAGCACTCTATTACATACAACTGTTAACAGCTAGTACTTAACATAAGTTTAAAAACCTCAAGAGCTCTAGTTCACAGTGAATTTTTAAAATACAAATAAATAGTGATATATTGACAAAGCAAACCAACTAATATAAATTACACTCCATTAGTAATAACGGTAAAGTATTTCAAAGGCGGAACGTAAAACTTCTCTTCATTAATCAAAATGTTATCATTGGTTCTGGGTGTTAAACTTTCGGTCAGGTATTAATAAATAAGTTTCCTCAGACAAAGACAATCAGGATGCCATAGGAAAACTGTGCCATATAAAAAGGTGTTTGAAAACCCTGAAAATGGTTAACCTGGAAAATAGAAGACTATTCTGGGGAGACTAGAATACCTGCTTTAAAAATGGAAAATAATTCAATATTTAGGTAACAACTTTAAAGCCAAATGTGGAAGGAAATTAAATAATTTGTTCATTCAAGACAACCACTAATACTTAGGAAAAAGCTGAAACATCGTTGATGCTGCAAAGAACATTAAAAATATTAACAGAACTGCCTCCTCAAGAATCTTACACTCCTGTAACAAATCCACGTTTCTAATATGTCTATAACATGCATTTTTGACACTTGTTTATTTATTTTACCCGTTAACGTACCAAAATGTCTTGAAGGGGACAGCGCACAAAATGGGTCAAAGCAATGACTTTTTTTAAATTGAATTTCTTAAGCTCTACCTTTATTTAAAATTGAGCTGTAGATAAGTTACCTGTTTTAAAAACCCTAAGGTATAATTGAAAACTCGGGGAAGATTCTCTGAGGAAAGGAAATGTGAAAGGAAATGCTTCCACGATTTCCTTCCTACGTTATAACCTCATACGATATTTTTTCTTGACATTACGCCCAGCATGGTGCCTTACTCAATTAGATGTTAAATATGTTTCGTGAAGATTTGAAACATCAGACACCATCTGCAGCACGTAGATACAGATATCTTAAATTCCCTTCTAGAAATGGGTCTATCTCATATAACGGTTAGAGATACAGAAGGAGGAACCCCGCATTTACTTGCACATAATTAAACCTGGAAGCGTTACTGCAGATTATCATTCTGCCTCTACAATAGTCAGTTCATTTGATAGTAGGCCCCCACTCTCTGGATTTAATTCGGCGGCACTTTCTCCCTCAAACCAGAATCCTTTCCATGAATTTAAGTCTATTCACTAGTGGTAGACACGAGACGGATTAACAAGAGAAAAGAGCCAAATTTAATTACATACGTATGGGAACCCCACACGCACAAGCCAGTCATATGCGAGGGGTTCAGAGACAGAAAAGGAAAATGAGGTACATACGACATCGTGAGCTACGGATGAGGGAAGGTGCTTTTATCTGTTATGCCATAAATCTGTCTCTCTCTCTCCATTACCACCAACCTCTAATTTCACCACCTTCTCACAAAAACATTCTACCTGGTCCACCTGCTTCCAACTTTGCTCCTCCTCCAAATCATCCCCCACAATCCCAAGCCTGTGGGACCCCGCCAGGGTCTGATCTTACTTTGTCTCTTTTAGTGATCTCTGCAGGACACACTCCAAAGGCCTGCAAGGCACCCACCCCCTTCCTGCGCTCTAGAGCCATCTACTTTCCCAGAATGACTGCTGCCTCATACTTCTTCCGAATCCTCAAATCTGCCATTCCTAATGAAATATTTTTGGGTCATCATTTATTCTAAGCTCTCTAACAGAAACATTCCAGTCTTCCTCCTCTTCCAATCATCTCCTGCTTATTTTCAAAATTTCTCCAAGAAGCCTTCCCTGCCCTGTTAAACAATAATAGCTACAGGTACCTTGCAGTTCGATCGGCATGACAGTCACTTATTATCGTTGTGAAGCGTTAACCACCTTCCTCTTGAGGTAGATTGTAACATGGGACAAGCAGAGACCGTGCATTTTGCTCTTCGACGTGACATCAGGGCTCAGCTCATTGCCTGGCATATAGTTAAAGCATGACAAATGCATGTAATTAATTAATTAATGGGTTCAGGGTGGGTTGCTGCCTCCGAAACACAACTAGCTCACTCAGCATCATTACAAAAATCCCATCCGCCATTTTGCTTTTCCATAGCTCTGTAGCAGAACTTGAAGAGAACAACTAATCACTTCTTACTAAAGGTCATCATTACCTTGGGGTCTTGCAACACTCATTTGCTCAAAACTTCATAAACCCAAATAAGTCTTTTGCTTGCTAGCAGCAATGCTGACATTCATTTTTCAAGCACTTTTTTTTTTTTTTTTGCCATTAAAGGAAAAGATCTATATTTCCACATTGCATCTCCTCCATGGAAAATTAAAGCTAGAAGGGTCTACAGATTACCACCCTCTTTTTACAAACAATGAAGGCAGCTGAGAGGCTGAGTCACTGGCCCGAGATTACCCAATATTTTTAATGGCCATGCCTGAACAAGGTCTCTTAGCCCTCAATACAGTCTGCCTGCCTGCTCCTCATCTGAGAAGGTGAAAAGAAAAAAAAACTGCCCACCACGAAATTCTGCTGCATTTCATATAACTATCTGGGGATCATTTGCGACTTTATCATAGAATGTCTAAGCAAGAAAGGAAACTAGTATATATCAAGCCCCTGCTGCATGCCATCACGTCGACAGAAACATTTTGTCTACTGTTTGTTTCACTTAATCTCTGCCAAGAGTCCTGTGATTAAATATTATTATTCCTATATTACAGATGAGGCACCAAGCACAGAAATTCAGGAATATGATGTAATACACATCCGAAATAGCATAGCCTTCTATTAGAATCCGACTCTGTCTCCAAGTAAACAGCACACCTTTTCTTCTGAACTAGAAATTTTTTTTTAAATGTCCACCGCCGCTTTGGGGCCCTGCGGGTTCCCTTTGACTGCACCACCCGCTGGCCCAAAAGTTCAAGACCTTTTTTCAAAAGAGTGCTTTTATTTTTACATGCTACCTACCCGGGTATAGGGACTTCATGAGTCGTTAAGTACGCTAAAATTTGATATTGACAAATTAAAATTTTGCATTAGTAAAGTTCTGCAGAGAAGGCTGAGTCAATGTTTTACTGCCCCATCACGTCCCTTCACGCACGCCCACATGAAAGCGGTGGGACTTTCCACCGTTTCGTGTTCTTGGTCACTGACACATCATCAGAGTAGCTTCCGTACGGTCATAGTGCCCGGTTGCTATCTGCGCTTTTCATTGACACACAGTCATCGTCAGCGACAGAAGTTACAGCGTTGGTTCTGGGGCAGATGGCCACCTGCTGTGGTCCGAGGCAAGTGCGCCGCTCAGAGCTCTCGAGTTTCCTCGTGGGGCTGTTTCTCACAGATTTAAAGGAGGGAGGGACGTGTCAGGTACTTAGAATAGGGGCCGAAACACAGTGGTTTCTTAATACATGTTAATTATTATTATTATTTCATCTTAGTCTTTGTAAGATTATTAGGGGAAGTCTATACTGAGTAGTAGTGTCTATTTGCATAAATAGTTTTGGTCTTTAACTGCCCACTCATTGGAACTTGAGACCTGTACATTCATGAAACCGCCGTTAGCACAGACGATTTTATAATCCCCTCAAAACTTGATTGCATACTGATACCTCATTGCTGTGGTCTGTGAATTTGTCCTATTTGATAGTTTATAATATAATGAAATGGAATGTAATAAAGCTGCCGTTGTCATTTTTATTTCTTAGAGAATTGCTTTACACAAATTAAAAGCATGAACATATGTCCTTGTAAATATAAATACCAAGTCATTCACATATTTTGACACCAACAAGTTTTACTTAGTTTTTCCCAGTTCTTTTTTTTTTTTTTTAACCTATGTGGTTTTTCCCCTGAGAAGTGACAATCAGTGATCTAGGAAAGCCATTGAGAATTTTGCCCTTAATAAGTAGAATATAGTTTTTTTAAAAAAAATTCTGGGAACCAAACCAATTCCTCTATCACTTCAAACCTCCAAAATTATCACATGCTGACTTACAGTTATCTTCCAATACACATCTTAACTCCTGAACGAGATTATATTCCCTGGAGGCCAGGGACCCTGCATGAATTATATACTACTTAATGACTCCCTGTATCTTTGAGCACAGTCACCCAAATAGCAGATCGTCAGTGAGAAGCAAGGAGGGTGGCTGTAGCCAGCCTTGGGGATGGGTGTATTCTTTCCTCATACTCTGGTAGATATGAAAATGATTTCCTTCATGGCTAGGTTTTGGATGGGACATTGCTGGAATTACAACACTATTATGGACTTTTAGATGTGCTATGTTTGAGCTATTTCTCTGATAATGACGGCGGTATTAGAAAACTATAAATTCATAAGTAGTCTTCTAGTACAGGAATTTACCAAGACTTTTTAAATGGCTAAAGTTTAACGTTAAGGTCACAGAGAAGGTGAGAGCTTGACAGGTACTATACTAACCCCCACACCGGTGGACTAGCATCAGAAACTGTCCTGCCTGTCACCATGCTAACGACATACACCAGCGTTGACTGGCAGGAGTTCTTCCGTTTGTGGGAATTGACTTAAGTCACTCCAGATCTTTACTTCGACGATGATTGACATCGAAAGTGTCTCTCTAGCAGGAAGTTTTCCTGCTTTGACATTCAAAAATCTATGTCACGAGCTCCAAGAAAATGTGCCAGATGGTAAAGACCAGCAGGGAATTTAAGGCTGCTACGTACAGCTCTGCCCCTTATTAAGTGAGACTTTGAAATTTGCAGGCTGGGGTGCGGGGAGGAACCTGCCAAAGATCAACTCTGTTTATTACATGACGATATGAAATAACTCTTTGACTTTCTGTCATGCAAAACATAGTTATGTTTAATAAGGACAGTCACATTGAGTAATTGGGTAGGAGGACCAAAGCTAGGAAAATTGCCTCAGCTGTAAAGATGACAATAAAAAACAAAGAAAGAATAGAAAACATTATCTTTCACGTTGACATTTTACTCCACTTCGATGTGTAGGATCGCACTTTCCCAAGGATTAAGGTGGCATTTACCTGTATCTATACGGGAGGGGGAAGAGTGACAGAAAAGACGGAGCATCGTGTGGAAGAAGTAATTCTTCTCGTACAACATGAATTATGTGTTTCCGGAGACATTTTTTTTGCCTGTTGCGAATACCCGGAACGTTTTTATTTTTTCCACTTCCACAAGAGCTATTGTAATTGCCACTGAAGAAAATTCAATTTAATTCGACGAATCTCTGGGAGGCGCTTCCTACCTACAGCTCCACGGGGGGCACGAAGATGAGTAACGGAGGCTTATTTGTCAGAGTTTGTCATCTGGAAGAAGGTGAGAAATGTTTGAGAGTGAGCGCGTTACAGAGTGGAAGGAGGTCAGCATCACTAGAGCCCGGCTACCAGATGTTCTAATTCCTGACCTGTATTTGCCAGCTCTACAAGCATGGGCAGGTTACAGAAGCCAGAGGTATCTCCCTGCCTTTAGCTAGGAAGCAGAGGCAATAAGGGAGTGTACACGACGGGTCTGTGTGAGGATTAAATGAGTAAACACACACACGCAGGTTCCTAATACTGACACGTTCAAAATAATCCATGGTGGGTATTACTATTAGCTATAGCTATATCTCAAAAAAAAAATAAAAATAAAAGGAGATACTGCATTGCATTTACAGGACCAGAAAATGTTTGTGGGGTGGGAAAAAATGTAGCCCTTGGAATGGATCTTAAAAAAGAGGTATAATTTCGAGAAGTGGGGAGGGAATGGTTAAGGAAGGATGTGGAGGTAGAAAAGCTTAGATAAGCGTGATATAAAACTTAGCACAAAGTGGTATTGATTCACAGGAATGTGAGGTACTTGTGCAGGAGAGAGGAAAAAAATGAGTCTAACACTTTAAAGTATTCATGGAAGACTCCCCATTTCGGACCGCAGGATTTTAACAAGCAGGAGGTTTGGAGAGTTGGCTATTGTCAAGGCATTCCAAACACAGTTATTGACAAGAGGCAGGAAGACCCAGGGTATCTCCCAGACAAAAAAAAAAAAAAAAAAAAGCAACGACTCACTAATCTAAACCAATGGAGGACAGGTGGATGCGTCTGTCTTAAAAGAAGTGGAAACTTGGATTTTAACAAGTTGAGTATAAAATGTCAGTAAAATATCCACATAGGTAATTGGAAACGTTTCAGGTTGACCCATGAGAGAAGTCTAAATACCAAATTGTGGTCAGAAACATTCCGTATACAGGCTTGTAGCTTTTGCTGCGAAAACATTTTGAAAACTGAAATGCCAGCCTAGTAATTTTCCTATAATCACATAATACATCATTGACAAGGGTGAAACCATAATTCATGAGTTCCGATTCATTTTTTCACAAGGCTGCAGACAGACGTTCTCGCTATTAAGTAAAAAAAAAATGTCCACATGTCACTCCCAAAAATGCGATTTCCAACCTGAGGTCTGCACAGAGTTCTTAGATAGCTGTGTCATGCCAGCCTCTAATAACTGATATTCTGTTGCCCTTTTTTACTGTCTGAAGACAATCTGTTTGGGTTCTAATCGAGATCTGTGGCTCCAAGGTTATCATCAAGTGACAATGATGATGGACCCTTTTTAACTCAAGAAATAAAGACAATAAATTGCCATAGTGAATCGCACATCAAATGTAAGACCAAAATGATGTGTAGCCATGTGCACGCTGCCAGATGCCGAAAGCACCCTCGTTTCCTTACGAGGAAAATGAGGGAAATGACAGCGCCCCCTTCATGGGGCAGGTGTAAGGATTAAATGAGAAAGTGCACGCAAACACTCCGCACGCACAGTGCCTGGCGATAAACGCGCCCTGCCACTCTGACCTGCTATTTTGGTCTGACGCCTCTATCCAGCTGACGAGGATACACGTCGCATATAAAATTGTCACCAGAGAGAACCATGAGCTAACTGATTGCACACCAAAAGGAAACAAACAAAAAAAATGAATTAAAATGCTGCTGAAATATAGGGAAATTTATTTCTCAATTCAGACAGTGGTATGTTTCTACATCCTATGTGCTTGATCATAAGCAATCAAATCAAGGGGGTGGGGGAAGATTCCTGAAAAAAAAAAAAAAGTATTTTATAAATAAAAAGAACCTCTCCCTGATCTAAGTTTTGTTTTTACGTTGAGGGCATGTTTGTGTACTATATTGCGACTAATGTTTAAAAAGGTTATTTTCTACCCGAAACATACATTTCAAATATAATATGTCCCAAAAGTCAGTCGCAGGTTACGAGGTCATTTCATATCACCTGATTTTCACCCCCAAAATTGCAGGCCACCAGCCACGGCATTTTACTGTGCGGTAACCTTCCTCATTCAAGTCCCTCTACCTCACTTTGATTTTTGAAAAAACGTAACACTGGAATTATATTTTCCCTCGATTTTATAGCAGCGCCTCAGAAATAACTCTCGGTTTTACACCATTTAAATTTGAGTCTTCGTGCTATTATAAATCTATCACAAACTGAGATTTTTTTTTCCCCCTCGTACAATAGGACTACTCGTGGTTTTGATCTACATAAAGTGAAGGGAAATGACAGTGTCTAGCAGCTGAAAATACCTCTAATTTAGCAATAACACAAGTGATGTTGCTATTTAATCGTACTAGGGTTCCTTCTTACTTTGACTACGGTTAAAATTATGTACATAAAGCTACAGTCTCTGCCAGAATAGATATCATCAAGCACCTGTGTTTCCCATTCTATATTCTCTCGCACACACTGTCGTAACTGTGAAACAATGTGTAGCACAATTTTCCCTTCTATTCATGGCTAAGAAGTAGAGGAGAATCTCTTTATTCCACTTGGTGGTATTATTTTCTTCTTTGCATTCTCCCACGATGATTAATTTTCACAGACCTTTTATTTCAAGATAATTTAGGTTCGGATCAACTGTAAAAAAATAATAGAGAGATCCCATGTAACCTTTAACCAGTTTTCCTCAATGGGAACATCTGGCAAATTCCAGTACTGTATCACAATCAGGATACTGATGTTGATATAGTCAAAAGAGAACATTTCCATCTTCACAAGGACCCCTCAATGTTGCTTTTTTATAGCCACAGCCTTTTCCTGTCCAACCTATCCTCTTCCTAACCCCTGGAAGCTACAGATTTGTTCTCCATTTCTGTAATTTTGTCATTTCGAGAACGTCACGTAAATGGAATCACATGGTATGTGACTTTGGTGACTGGCTTTTTTTCACTTAACGTAATTCCCTGGAAAATCCTCCAAAGTGTCGTTATGGATCAATAATCTGTTCCTTTTTGTCACAGAGTAGGATTCCATGGTGGGGATGTATCACATTTAAAAATTTTTTTTCAATTACGGGTGACATTCAACATTCTATTACTTTCATGTGCATAGGATAGCAGTTAGACATTTATATAGCTTATGAGGTGATCTCGCCAATAAGTCTAGTACCCACTTCACACCATACATAGTTATAAAATATTATTGACTATATTCCCTATGCTATACTTTACATCCCCATGAATATTCTGTAACTACCAATTTGTACTTCTTAATCCCGTCCCCTGTTTCACCAGCCCCTTCCCATCTGGTAACCATCAGTTTGTTTCCTGTATCTATGAGTCTGTTTCTGTTTTGTTTATTTATTTTTATTTTTTTAGATTCTACATATAAGTGAAATCATATGGTATTTGTCTTTCTCTGACTCATTTTACTTAGCACACTATCCTCCTTTTACATATCGTTGCAAATGGCTAGATCTCATTCTTTTTTATGGCTGAGTAATATTCCGCTGTATATATATACCACAGCTTCTTTACTTATTCATCTATCAATGGACACTTAGGGTGCGTCTATATCTTGGCTACTATATAAGTAATGCTGCAATGAATGCAGGGATGCATATACCTTTTCAAATCAGTGTTAGATTTCTTCAGACAAATACCCAGAAGTGGGATTACTGGGTCACGTGGCAGTTATATTTTTAATTTTCTGAGGCAACTTCATACTGGTTTCCATAGTGACTATATCAATTTGCAATCCCACCGACACTGCACAAGGGTTCCCTTTTGTCCAATAAATCAACACTTGTTGATTTATGGAAGACAGACATTCTGACAGGTGTGAGGTGACATCTCATTGCGATTTTAATTTGTATTTCTCTGATTGCTAGTGACATCTCGTATATTTTTATATGTCTATTGGCCACCTGTATATACTTGTTGGGAAAATGTCTTTCCAGGGCTTCTGCCAATATTTTAATCAAATTGTTAATTTTTTTTTTTTTTGGTGTTAAGTTGTATGAGTTTTTTATAAATTTTGGATATTAACCCTTTATCTGATATATTGTTGGTGAATATCTTCTCCCATTCAGTAGGTTATCTTTTCCTTTTGTTAATGGTTTCCTTTACTGGGCAAAAACTTTTTAGTTTGATGTATTTTTCTTTTGTTTCCCCTGCCCAAGGAGACATATCCAAAAAAATACACTATGAGCAATGTCGAAGAGTTTATTATGTATATTTTCTTCTAGGCTTTCATGATTTCAGGTTTTACACTTAAGTCTTTAAACCATTTTGAGTTTATCCTTGTATATGGTGTAAGAAAGTGATCTAGTTTCTTTTTTTTCCCCCATGTATCTGTCCAGTTTTCCCAACATTTGTAAGAAAGACTGTATTTATCCAGTTGTATATTCTTGCTTCCTTTGTCATAGATTAATTGACCATACAGGCATGGGTTTATTTCTGAGCTTTCTTTTCTATTCCATTGATCTATGTATCTGTTTTTATGCCAGTACCATACTGTTTTGATTACTGTAGCCTAGTAGTATAGTTGGATATCAGGTAGCATGATACCTCCAACTTTGTTCTTCTTTCCCAAGATACTGTGGGTCCTCCTCTTTCTGGCACTGCTGCTGAGGGATAGGGAGCCTGGCGTGAGCCTGGAATCCCTCACTCCTCACAGGGTGCCACTGCAGCTAAGACAGCCCTCTTAGTTCTTATCCACCACATGTGAGTGTGGGGCTGGCCTGTTGCATGTCTCCACCCCTCCTACCAGTCTCCACATGGCTCCTTAGTCACAGGAGTTCTGTTCAGCTAGTCTACCAGTGGTTCTCAAGGGTGTTGGTTCTATAACTTACTTGTAATTCTGATTTGGTCATGGGAAGAGAGCACAGCATTTAACTCTTCTGTCATCTTGACCAGAAGTTGTAATTCATTTAATTATTTATCTATTGAAGGACATCTTGGTTGTTTCTATTAATGGAATTTAAATTCTAAGTTAACACTTATAAAGTTTCTTCTACCTATTTCTATAGCCTCCCAGGGCTTGAGATCATCATGTTCCACAAATGCAAATCTTTATACTTTACAAACATGTGGTTTTCCTCATTTAGTAGCATTTCTCTTGATTTATATCCTTATGGACTATTTTTTTGCATCCATGTAGAAGTTATTTTTATGTATCCAAATCCAAAAGAGACGACCATCTATGTTCTCTGTTGCATCTCGACTTAGCCTTGAAGAGTAGAGGAGAAGCCATGGCCCCAGCCACCATTAGGAGAAAGATTCAGCTGGTCCCACAGATGGGCCTCCATCGCCCGTCTACTGCAAAACACCCCTACGAATGTGCTTTTCATGCTTCAGTCTTCAGATGCATGAAAAGCACATAATTATGAGTCCCCCAGCCACTAGACCCTTAGGAGCAACGCTCTCTTCCACACTTGTATGCAATATGGCCATAGATTATCCACTTCCTTCTTCTAAGGGTTGTGCCTGAGAACTAATTTTCTTAACGTAACTCACAACTGTTCCCCATTTGTCAAAGAAGACGTGGATACTGGTCATAATTCACAAGTGGAAAAAGCAAAAGGGAATCTGTGCATGCTTATCCCAGAGGCAAAGACAATAAAAGAAACAAACAGCGGTCTCTGGTAGTAGTAGATCAGGTATTTCCCCAATGCGTCCATTCAATAAATATTTATGGAGTGGCCAAACACCCTGCTGAATATTGCGAGGTATATAACACCAAGATGACATAGCTCTCAATCTTGGGATATTAGACTTATTATACCCTGACCAAGAACTCAAACGGAAAGGACAGGCGAGAATAAGGAATGATCTCTTCCTGGTCAGTGGTTGAACGTTACCAGATATGATGATGTGGGAACGTCCTCCGATTAAAACAGAGCTCCTCATATATGATCATATATAATCATACATATATACAACAAATGTATATATAACCAATTATATATTTACATCATAGATATACCATTATATACATCACCAGTAGGTATAAAAACTTGTTGCTTCAAGAGAAGTGAGAGAAAGAGGGGGGGAAATTTTCCCCATTGATTATCAAACAATCTATAGAATATAAAAGTTTAAGTGAGTTAGGAAACCGTAAAGACACATTTTCCTCCTAACTCTGAGCGTCTAATAATTAACAGAGAGTCGCGACTAAGAATGTTGATACTACTTATTCGTGCACTCCAGACAGAAGTGGGGTGACGGCAGGCCAATAAGTTCCGAACATCGCGTATGAGGCGAAATAAGAGGATTACAACTGGCACGTTGTTAGCCATCATTCAGTTTAGTTAGTGTGAAATCACTTAGCTGAACAACCACCACAATAACACCTTCTAAGATTCACTGAACACCGACTACGTGCCTTACCGCGCGCCGAGCTCTCACGTGCATCCACGCCTCGCTCAGTCCACACTGCCCCTCCTTACAGTTGCTACTACTACTACTCCAGTCTGTGCCCCCTTCCTCACGCCACCTTCGATGCTTGGTGTCCTCTCTCAAACCTCCCTTGGCCTTTCTCCTACGAGGACACTTGGCATTGGGTTTAGGCCCCACCTTGAATCCAGGATGATCTCGTCTCGAGATCATTAACTTAATGACATCCATAAAGATTCTTTTTCCAAATAAGGCCACATTCCAGATTCGGGGTGTTAAGGCACAGACATATCTTTTGAGGGGTCACCATTCGATCCACAGCAGAGGTCGAACAATCTCCCCAAATCCACACAGGTCGTAAGGGGCAAATTCTACCTGCCTGATAGAATTTACCGCATCATTATTTATAATCGCTCTGACATGTTATATGTTCATCGGGGAGAAAATTCCGTACTTGGGAAATATATTAGCCATCTCATGTGTGGTATTTGCAAGGCATTATGAAAAATGCTATTTCTAACCTTTCTTAAAACACGCTAAGTTCAAAACCACTGAGTATGAATGCTATGTATTACCCCGAAAGTGACTTATTTCATTTAGAAAATAATGAAATGGCCACATCATCTTCCTTAGTTTCAGTCTTTTTGAACTACATTGATTCATCCTTATTCAGTTGGTTTAAATACAAATGGACCACGCTGACAAGTACAGTAACTTATTCATCCTGATTCAAGTAGTTAGGCTTACCTCTGCGGAGTTAATGATGACGATACCCAATCGAGAAGTAGCAATATTCTTACCTAATACCGAGGTGACTCTTGTGCTACTGTGGCAGAAACACGCCCTGGGGAAGAACAAAGAAGGAATCACTAACTTGAAAATCTTCCTCTAAGATTTCTTATGTCTCGTTTTATTTTTTGATTATAAACTAGACAAGAATATAGTACGGCTGTTAAAACTGTTTCTGGGAGATTTTTTGTAATGCTATACCACCATGGCTTTTAAATGATCCATTAGTTGGGGAGGAAAGTGGGGAAAGAATAATAGTCTTTTAACTCCATTTTGTCTGAAAGAGAAATTCATCCTCCGCATGATTGCATAATGATGGAACATTATCAACTCCACTCTTTAATGGTCCAGAACAAAATAAAATACTCAGAGGGCTGATGAGCCTAAGACCCAGCAAAAAAAATCACAGCTACCTGCTCCGAGCACCATCAAAGCAAATGAGAAAATAGCCCGCTTTTAGAGGAATTAATTTGTGTGATAGACAGCGAACCAGAATTCTTTTGGCAGGGGTATCCTTTTTTTAAACATCTCATTGCCTTGGGCACAGAAAACATATTTGCATGCAGCGAGCATTTAGAAAAAGAGTGAAAAAACAGAGAGTAAGGCTGAGAGATACTGTCTGCTTTCAAATACAGAGTCTGCAACTAAACTAAACACAGTTCAGGTACAAATATAGAATTTTCAAATAAAATTGGAGAAGACCATTATCTTTCTTACAAAATTGTAGCAGCTTGCTGAACCTTCGTTACTTTGCTTTGACAGGCAAGCTAGTTTTTTTTTTCTTCCTTTTCTGTTACGTATCACAATATTCTTACCGGATATCAGATTTTTAACTGCGTTTTTTTTCATCTGTGTGTGTCTAACTCACCTGCTTTTTTTATTGTCGCATTTGTCTATAATAATAAGCCGGTGTGGAGGAGAAAACAATCAATCAGCAGGAGTTACTTAGCAATTTAAAGAAGCAGGCACTGAGCCAGGTGAATTAGGAGAAACAGGGCAAGCTCAGACAGGATATAATTAAATACCAATATGTGGTAGAGAATGTGCTCTAGGAGGCAGTAGTACATAAAAGCTTCATAGGGCAGGAGCCCTGAGGTTGGCCTTGAAGTTCAGGCAGAATACCGTGAGAAAGATGGAAGACTTTCTAGCACAAGGAGAGGCCCAAAGGTGGGAACATGTCTTTTCGCTCGCTAATTTATCCCAATAGCTACCATAGCGCCTCGCACGTATGTGGCACTCCCTAAGTATCTGTGGGCTGCTAAAAGGTTGATAATATATGCAGATAATTTTGACAGAAGGGCAGCTCTGCATCTTAAAGATTTCCGAGGCTACCCAGAGTGCTTTAACGTGACTCGGCAAGCGAGGCAGCGCGCCATCATTAACTTCCATCATTCTGCAATATGAACAGGTCGGTTCACCCCGATAGTGGCTGTGACATGGATAGAACAATAATTTTAATTCTTATTGCAAGAACTTTTCACGGGATAATCTGAATGGGGTAGGAAAGGAATAAGTGTGCAAGGAGGGTTTGGCGGGGTCTTCGGCTCATCCACTTTCTCCACCCGTCACCTTGAGTTCAACCGCCCTTAGCAAAGGTCCAAAGAGACGGCATTGCCGAATCAGAATCCACGTGCTCAAGAGAGCCCTTCCACGAGTGACGGCCCTGGCACTGTTCTCTTCCAGCGAGGCTCTGTGTTTAAGCATAATGTTAATGAGAGGACTATGAGCAAAGTTCGATGAGAACGCCACAACTTCCAACTGCACTGGTCCCAGGCGATGCTTGAACTCTAAGCCCACCAGCTGGAACGAGAGCATCGCTCATGAGATAGCACCTAGCCTGTGTCTTCTCTTCACTTCCGGAGTCCTCTCTCACCTTTAGATGGTACCCACAGAGGACAGAAACGCGCTTTTTACATTTATTGGATATATTGGCTAAAGGCTTATGTTTCTGCTCGATTTTAGAGCAGATGGTTAATGAATGTGCATGTGCGTGTGTGTGTGTGTGTGTGCGTGTGCATGTGTGTGTTCAAATGGCTTCCTCTAAAAAACAAGCCAGAAACTAAATCAAATTCTTTTATTTTAGCTGTGGCTCAGTCAATGTCATTAGCCACGTGCATCCATGGCTCTGAGAGGCCGTGACCTCCCAGCTAGCTTTTAATTTCCCTAATATATTTAAATCCCATTGTTAATGCATGGCAAATATCAGTTATGTTGACGTACTAACAATTCCACTTGGCTTCTACAAAATGCGCCCCCCAGGGGGAGAGAGGTATCACACACTCTGTCTGCCCCGGCCTTCTTGCCTCCCGACTCCTCCCATTCTCCATGATCACTGCCGCTTCCTTACGGGTTTATTAAGCAAAAAGTAGGTAGGCAACACCACGACCCTCTCCTGTCTGTACGTCTTGGTATAAGCCAAGTTTACTGTTACATAACAAGCTTACCATTGTAGTATTAAGGGACAGGATTAATATGAACATACTAGACTATATTTCGTTGCTACTGAAGTCTGGCCTGCTGTGCGCCTGAAATCATGAGAAAACAAACTATTATGTGAAGTACCGGCAGAAATGTGAGATTAAAAAACACCTTCAAGGGGGAGAGGGGTCGGTAAGAGGTACCAATTGGTAAATTATAAAATTGACCTGTGTTCTACACCTGAATATCTTATCATATATCGACCGTAATTGAAAAAAATAAACGTATAAAAAAAATTTTTTTTTTTTAATCTTCAAAACCTAACCGAAAAACCGAGACCATCCCTGGTGGCGGATACCAGGAAAAGAGTAATGTTTTAACTTCATATTTAAATATTTCGACATGGTATGATAGGATTTTTTTTTTTTACCAGATCTTAATATGGCATGGACGTATGACATACGTTGTAGACTATATTGTCACACTTCAGAAACTTTGAGGATTATCACTGAGAATGATGACCTACTTATAGGTCTACAGAACAAAGAGGGAGGCAGTGTCATCGAACAGATGTCGGCCTGAACAGAAGCACTAACCTGAACCCCAGCGCAGGAGGCATGTCCTTGACCCAGCCATCTCACGTCTTGAGTTTGAAACTCATCACCTACAAAGCACACGGTCCTAATACAGTCGACCCTCGACCAACACTGGGGTTAAGGGTGCTGACCCTGCACGGTCCAGGATCCACGTGTAGCTTTCGCCTCGATAGTCCGTGCTTTGTATCCGTGGATTTCGCATCCGCAGATTCGACCAACTGAGGACGGGACACAGTATTTTCACACCCTCAACCGCAGATTCCCAACCGCGAACAGAAAATACCATTTCCCAGCTGCAGTCGGTTGAATCCGCAGATGGAAAAGACTTGCTGTATTTGTTGAAAAAAAAATCTACGTAGAAGTGGACCCGTGCAGGACAAACCCATGTTGTTCAAGGGTCATTTTCTTGTCTATATTCTTCCCTAGTAGGGTCCAACACGTGAAGACTTTGTTCTTTTCATATCGTTTTTCCGTAATTCACATCTGTTATCTTGTTAAGCATCGCTCAAAGTTTTTTTTAAACCAAACTCAACTCTCAACGCTGGGAAAACATCCAGAAACAGAACACGACAGACACCAACCAGCAAGCTCTCCCTTGAGAACCCCTGAAATGGGTAAGTTGAACCACTGGGGGTCGCCCTTGTCCCACTGAAGTGCGACGGCATTTTTTAATTTTTTTTAAGTATTTTATTTTATTAATTTCAAGTATAAGTGACAGCATTTTTACAGCACCATTATGTACAGGAAATATGTAACACTAGCTCACTGAAGAGCTTTAAACCTTTAGCTCATTATGTGTGAAAATTTCCGTATATTTAAATGTAAATTATTTTAAAAGACTATCCTGTTTTACTTTCAACTTTTCCTGGTCTTTCTAAGCAAGAAATGGGTGGGTAACCTAATATGAGAAGAGTGATAGAGACTATGTCTTATTCATATTGAGAACCCCAGCCTAGCCCAGTGCCTAGCATTCGATAGTCTATTGAACAAAAACATAATTGAATAAATATATAAATGAATAAATTAATGAAAAGTTCTCTTTGCAATAATTTTAACACATTAGACTTACGGCCTATGGATATATATATATATATATTTATGTATGTATATGTATATTATCATTAGGGCAAGGGAAAATGTTCATGTTTAGGGAACTGGTCAGAATAAACTAGGTTATGCTAAATAACAAACAGCCCCCAAATATTAGTGCTTTAAAACAACAAAGATTTATTTCTCACCATTGTGACATATCCATCACGGGGCGGTCAAATTTTCTGCTTTACATCCTCCCACACTTAAGGCCTGGTTAATGGAGTAGCCACCTTGCAGAAAAAAAAAGCGTTCTTCAGAGTCTTGCCCTGGCCATGAAGTCTTCTGGCTGGGAAATGCTGGTCACCTGATCCACAGGAAGCATAATTTTACTATGGGTTCAGAAGAGAAGGAAAGTTGAAATAGTTCACAAACACATCTAGAAAGTAATCTTGGCCGATTTATGTTAAAACAATAAAATGCTGCAAGCTTCTTTAAAGAGCATTAAACTGAGATTATGTAAACACCAGCAACCTTGTTTTCCCGGTTTGCAAGTATAAAGCTTCCTGAAGATCCAGCATGGAGTCGTGTGCCTTCTAATGCTCTTGCGGGGCTGCACACAAGCAGGAGCTCAGTGTCCTCAGCGTCCACCCCGGTGTCAATGCCTGGCAGCCCTGCAGTTGCTTGCCCGTGCAGAAGATCCCCTGAAAAGAACATGGGACTGTGATCTATGGTTACTTAGAAAATACAAATTTTTTGCCAATTATAAAGAGCGGAGACTCCACAGGGCAAAGAGTTTAAATGCTAATGCTGATGTTCAAGGTTTTCTGGAAGGGAGAATGATGTGCGAATGTGCCCGTGCGTGTGTGCACACGCACGTTCACACTTCCCATGGCTGCCCTTTCCAAGGAAACAAGAAATAATGTACGGCCCAGTGCAGAGAAAGAAGAATAGGGTGGACTTAGGTTGTAAATCCAAGGCGCTTCTGAAAGAACATTTAAATATTAAATATTGAATATCTCTTTGCAGAAGTCAACAAGGATTGATGAGGAGAGACTGTGAAGGGGACGGGATTTACAATCTATTAATGTCTCAGCCTCTCTCACCCACTCAGTGAAGAGAAGGAGGCCCCTCCTGCTTCCCCTCCTGCCTCTGCCTTCTGAGATTCTCCAAGAACTAATTCCGGGACGCTCACAAGGCTGAGTTAGAAAGTGGGCAGAGAGCAGTGGAAGCTAAGAATACAAAAGAGATGAGGGAAAAGCCTAAGGAGAAAAGGATAACTAAGTAGAAGAGAGTGAAAAAGAGACAACATTGGGGAAGAAACAAGAGAAACCTAACAAGGGGAGAGAAAAGTTAGCCATGAGGTTCAGAGAAAAAAGAGAATTTTGCGAGCTTTCGCTTTGCGTTGGGGGTAGAGGGTCATGAATGAGAGGCTCCGACATAAAATGGCATGAAGGAGAATTGTGAAGAAGGGGAAAGGAGCGTGAGAAGCAGCCCCTGGGTTTATGAATTGCATCCCTTTTCTTGTTTTCAGAGACTGAACGTTTTTATTACTTCTGGTTATTTGGACATGCTTATTTGAATATGACTCTCTCTAAGGTTTGCATTTATTTTTAAATATACAGATAAGAAATTGCTCTACTTTATTTAGACATGCACAGAATCATATGTCAAAATACACTGAAGAAATATCAAAGTGTTTCGTCAACCGGGGAAAAAAAGATTTGCCAGCATTCTCTCTCCTAAGGGCTCTCCTTCCTTGGCTTAAAAAGAAACGCCAGTCTTCCTCGTCATGTTGATGATATTGGCCTTCTTCACTGTTCTGGGGTCTTGTGACGGTTTTCAATTTACGGTCTCAGTCCAAACACATCCTTGAATATAATGCTTTATGATAAACCACAAAATTCTTTTAAGAACGTCTTTACATTGAGCGTGATGTTACGCTTTCCCGGCAGAGGGCGCTGAAGGCACATTGCAGGAAGACGAGGCTTCTGGCAATTCCCAGCACAGGTAGGGAAGGCAGGTGGGTGTTGGCCACGTGCGATGGGGCTGCCCAAGCCACAGGACCAGAGCCTGAGCTCAGCCCTCTCGAAAACCTTCCCCCCGCCTCGCAGAGGATACCCACTCTGAAGGCCTCCTGCCCCCCGGGAACAGCCAGACTCCTGCTTTCCACACACACCACCTGCTGCTGATCATCCGCTCCCGCCTGCACTCTGGGGACAGCGGGGGGCGGGGAGGGGGGGGAGCTGCCTAGTGTTTGCCTCTTCCAAGTCATTTGGGATACCAAACTCCACTCCTGACACCGCGTTCCTGACGGCAACGTGTAACCGGCTCGCTACTTGGAAACACCCCTGTTATGAACACTGGGAAATGGGCTGATAGAATCACTTAACGTAGAATGCCAGGGGTCTGCACTAGATTCAGAATCAGAGCTTGGACGACTAAAACACTCCCCGTGACCCAGTGCTGAGTAAACAATAAAGAACAGGTTAGAGGTACACAGCGAACCACGTTCTGTGGGAGGCAACGCACAGAGAAGATGTCTAAATAGTCAAAAACGTAACTGAGCTTTGAGTCCAAGCCACTATATCCCTTTCACTATTTCTGAAATCTCAACGACACACCTTCGCACTATGCAAGCATGTTTTTTAACATGGCAGCCTCCTTAATCTATATTTCTTGAGCAGTCATCTGAAGTCATACTTGCCATGCTACATGCCTAAGATTAGAATTTACATTAAGTGTCAAGCCTTTAAGTCCCAAGCTAAGAAGAGACAACATAGTTACATTAGCTTTTGACAGATGAAATAACATCATGTTGCAAATACTTTTAAATCAAATTTGTCATGCTCCAGAGAGCCCGTTTCTTTCAAAAGTATAAAACTCAGAAGTCCAAGACATGGAAGTGGTAGGTGTGATCTTGAGTGTGGAATGTCGCACTGTGCAATTACTACATTACATATTCATACGTTTTGAAGCAATTGAAAATTTTCTAATAATTACTGGTCATCACAAACTAATATGCATCTTATTAATCTCTTCACAGGAATGAGACTGAAGATAAATTTGAACCATACTAGTTCAGCTATTGTCTGCTTTTCTTATATGTTAAAGAACATACCAGCAAAACATTTCAGTATAGGAGAAAAAATAAGAGAGTTTGTTAGAAAACACAGGTTGAGTCAAACCCTGGAAGATACTATCAACTGAAAAATATCTGAATGCATTTTCAGCAAGGCTTATGACGTTACAAACTGAAATCAGATCAAGTTACCTGAAAGGCGCGAGGTATAGAAATTTTTAAAAACCTATGGCTAGGACTGTCAAAAACTGAAAAGTATTAAACAAAGTGGAGCATGCACAATTCCTGTGTTAATATATTTACAATCAATCGCCAGTCTCCTATCAACTGCAAGCTTTCTGTTCTTGCAAAGTGATTTTTTTTTTTTTTAACTTTCTGGAACTTTACTGTTGTAAAAGCTTCTACATAGCTTGTGGGTACCCTGTTTTGAAGAAGTTTCTATCCATTCACTATTTTCTCTCTGGCATATTCATGTAATCTTTCTCCCCCAAAGCTTGTTTCCTGACGTCATTCTGAAGCCATGGCTTGGCTTTCTTTCCAACTCTCTTTTAAATGGCTCTCACGCCAGCCCCTCCCTCAACCGAGTTTCTATGATCCTAATACCAGCCGTCCTCACCCTTTGCCTGAAGGATTCCAGTAGATTCCGATCTTGTCCTTCTGCCTCCTCGCTCATCTATTCTTCCGTATTACTCTACAGGTATGTTTATAAGACACATCTGATCGTCTCAACTCCCTGCCAAAATATGTAAAACCAACACATAAAAATGTGTTAATATTCCCATATCCCCACAGCAAACAATGTTTGTGTAAGCGGAACTTCACAGGCTCATTCTAAGATTTGCGTGGGAATGGAAAAGACCAGAAATAGCTAAGACTTTTCTCGGAGGAGGAACTAGGTGTGAAGAATCAGCGTGGAGTGTGTGACAGAACTGTGAGTGTGAACGAGGAGGCATCATCAGTGGCCAGCCTTGCAATGTGCCGCAGCCCTAAGAGCTCCTCCCCTAAGGCGACACAGTTAATAAACGGCATCAGATCCACAGCTCTTGGCTTTTCACGTCCAGGTCTGTGTTCTTGGCCCTGGGGCGAATAAACACAGAGAAGAGAGAACGCTGCTGGAGGTAAGGGATGGGGAAGGAGTTCGGGAGGTGGTTAGGGAGTCACACCGGACTGCAGGTGAATGTGTGCTTCGTTTTACACAATGCTGATCCATTCTAAAATACTCAAATCGTCAGCACCGTAAATGTGAAAATGAACATTCGTTCATTCATCCCATCTTCTTATACCTTTCACCTTCTTCCCACCTTGCCGGGATCTCCATCTCAAAATAACTTGCCAGAGGTCAGGCAGGAACCTCCCACCCCTCACACGCATTGAACTGGGGTTAACACGGTGGATGTCTGTCATATTTGGTTGACTGGCAATGTTTATCTTCTCAGTGGCACTGTGAATGTCGCAGAGTGTTCCATCTCGGCGTGACAGGGAGGATTCCTCAACTATAACTTCGGTTTTCCGTCACCCTCCTTTCAAATTCAGAACGTTGCAGCTCAGTCCACACGTTTGGAAAAGTCGACAAACGTGAATAGTTGAGGGGCCATGGACGCAGAGCCACCTGGGTCAGCTTACATTCCTGCCTGGACCAGCTCTTCATCCCTGAGCAGCCGTTCACACTCTGAGATTCAGTGTCCGCTTCTGTGGAAGGAGGACCACGGCGCCTACCTCCTCCCAAGGCTATGCGAGGGGTTAAGTAAGATAGTACAATAACCGCATGCAGCATGCTGAGCACGGAGCATGGCTTATTGTCGATACTCTTTAAATGATCATCTCTACTAATATTATCATTATTAATATTATCATTATTAAAAAAAAATAAAGAGTGATTCACAAGCGGAGGTTACAGGGGAAACTAAAAGACCTATCTCTAGAATTTCCAGGTTCTTTTTTTGTTTGTTTGTTTGTTTGTTTGTGTTCTAAAGTTCATTAAGTCTCATTTACAGCCAACAGAGAAGTTATTTCCTGATGTCCTCTGACGGACTAACTAGCTGGCCCAGGCCCTTGCTCACATAAGCTGCAGCTCCCTTTCTCTGCTCAGAGGACAGATGTTAATGACCTTCCCTTGTTCCCATCAGGAAACTGCGCTTTCTTCCCAGAGTCACTAGCCATCTTTCTACATGTATTTAAAAGCACCATAGGGATGGAGAAAAAAAAAAAATCATCTTTCAGAATAAAGATTAGAGATTTGAGTGCTAACAACCTTCTTTTTAAAAAAAAAAAAAAATCATGTTTTCATGCAGATATGAAGAGGAGAGGGTAAACTCTTTGCAAGGGACAACAAGTCTTATTCCTCTTTGGGCTCCTATTGTCTTACAAACAATAATATGCACATGCTAGGAAGAGACTATCTCGTTGAAACAATAAATGTCCCCCAAAGACCTCAGAGTGCTTTGAGGAAATTGCTATTAGTTTTCCCAATCACCCTTTAGCAATAAAAACCTCAGATTCATGGAATTAAAGAGAAATCTCCAGAGTCGGATGGCAATTGCATAGTAAGAAGGTCCCAGTGGCCTACTTTCTGAAAACATTTTGGTTATTTTCATGAAGCATTATTTTGAAAAATGAATAACAACTGTTCAAAAAACTCTGTAAGCTATTCTGAAGAAAAGTTTTCGAAGAATCAAGACAAGTCTGAATTTCCTTTCAAGGTTACTTGAAAAACTGACTGCCATGATCAGAGGAGAAAAACATGGGAAAAGAAAAAAAAGAAGAATATGCGAAAAAAAAAAATCTGGTAGAGCTACTTGTATCCTCTTAACACACAGCAATCTGTATGACCCCATTCGGAGACACGAATTCAAAGGATCTTCTATGTAAAATTGTTGGGGTTACACCCTAAATTCTATTAAATAATTAAAATTCTTTTCTCCAACAGTTTCCTCCATGATTCTCATTCATTTAGATTAATTCATCAGCTCGTACAGAAACAACTCCAGGAGGGACATCACAGCTAGCCACGGCTAGTGTGATTGTTTTGGGGTAAATTAATTCATCCAAAGAAACCTAAATGGACTAGAGTGAAGATATAGGGATTTAGAGCACAGCCAATGAGTCATCAGAATGGTGAATTTGAGAAGCATGGGACAGTAAGAGCACATGGACAAAGTCAACGTTAAATGACGGAAAACTCAGTTTGTAGGGAGGCAATGTTCTCTAAGCCTCAACTTTCTCCTCGTAAGATAAAATAATTCTCTCTTACTTGTCTCACAGAGTCACTGTGAAAATTAAATTCAATAGTATCCTTGAAACACTCTACTGTTTCATTCAAATATAAAAAATCAAGGAATGGATTCTAGAGATAAGTGACAGAAGGTCATACGGATAACAAACGTGCATTAAGATGGGATAGGTGTGATGATATAAATAAATGAATACCTAGATAAATTATATAAGAAATGTCAGTTACTACGTTGTGCTTGAAATGACGCCTGGAAAACAGTATAGATATTTTATTCAAGGACATAAAATAAGAATAAAAATAAGACAAGCTCAAGCTACTGCATTAAAACAAAGATTTTCTAACTTATTTCTAAAGAACTCTGGAGACGTAAAAGTCCGTCTCTTTCCTTGATATTTCCATAAAGAAAAGACAATTGCTAAAAAGAATGTGGTAGGTTTTCAAGCCCTGACATGCACAGGCGCCCGTGAGATCTGAAATGTTTTTAAAAAGCGAGCTGTCGAACCATATTCTTAGGTAGATTCTATCATTTATATGTATGTTTGTAAATACAGATAAAATGTTCTAGAAAACACACTATTAACAGTTTTACCTCAAGGGAGAAGAGTGAGGCTGGAGAAAGCTGGGGGGAAATGGACTTTCTTTACACTTTTATAATATTCAAAAATTTTCTAAAGTACACTTTATGATTTTAAAAATTAACTATAAAAAAAAAATAGCATGATAGATAGCGACGACATAGTCACAGTTTCTTACCGTGAGCAATGGGGACAGCTGAGCCTTGAAGACTAAGCAGGAGTCAGTCCGATGAAAGAGAAGAAGGGAGGCCTTTAGGGCAGACAGTGACCAGGTGCGAAGAAGGCACAGGGTCCTGGAAGGAAGGGAGGTATCTAAAATGAGCAGGAGTTTGGTCAAAACAAATCTTAGGTAGATATGGGAAAGGAGTCAAAGATGATGGTAGAAAACTGATTGATCCAGGTGGCTCGTGCAAGATGTTAAGGATTTTGAACGTTCTTCAGAGCCACTCGGAAGCCACTGACGGATCTGGGGCATGGGAGCAGCATGCTCCCCCATTTATGTTTTAGGGAGACGCCATTAGAAACTGTGCAAAGGATGGATGGAGCAGAAAAAGCAAAAGCAATTAGTAAAGCACTTGCCATGATTAAGGAAAGAATTGCTGAAGGCGTGGAGAGGAATCAATTAGACTATTGGTTATACAAAACTAAACTTTAGGAGGGAGATCTATTTAGGAGATAGGGCTTTACGAATCATCGAAAGGATTAATGTACACCAGCACGTCCCAATTCCATTATTCATATTCTCCATCACAGTCTAAGAAAAACCCACATTATTATTTAGTCAGTGAATTTTTTTTTTCTTATTGACTCACATAAAGCCTCGTCTTAAGCAGTGAAATCATAAGTTTGATGAACTGTGTTTTTCTGAGACACCTTAACATAAGCAGACTACAAAATTAAAATAATATCCTTTTTGATTAGCATCTGAATCTTCTCAAATACCGCCAACCACGCCACACTTTAGGAAAAAACAGGACCGGTTCCTTCCAATTCTAAAATTTTCTGAGTCTATAATATTCAATTAAAACATTTCTTTGAAACTTGAGCCCCAAAGATGTCACAAGTAATTTGCCCAAGACCTAGCTTACACGAAGTATGGTCTCCGGGTCAAAATACCTCAGAAATGTCAATTCTCAGACCCTGTTAAATCAGAAACTATGTAGGTAAGAGGCAGAAATCTAACCTTCCATATGAACCTGATGCTTCCACCAGTAAGTGTGAGAACCACAGCTTTGGGCCACCCGCAAAATTTCTCCAGCAAAGAAATGGAGGTGCTGAGGAGAGCCCAGGGGAGATCATGCCCAAGTCAGGGTACCCTGCATGCTGAGACACGTCTGCCGGGTTTAACAAGGGTTAACAGCGATTGTTGACAGATGCCCCCTCCCTTTGCTTATCTACATCATAATAAAAGTTTTATAATAAAACAGTATTGTGTGATAGCAAAGAATATTTTTAAATTAAATGAGCAAATCATTGCTGAGCATCAAATTGCTGCAGGGACAGAGCATGTTAACACAGCACACAATTACTGCACCGCGGTTTCTATAGGTCGGGACCTGGCTCGGCTGAGTTCTCCACGTCCAGGTCTCTCACACAGCTGTGATGGCGGCGTTGGCCCGGGGGCTACAGTCTCACCTGTCAGGTGGCTCGCTCGCTGGTTGTTGGCTGCATTCGGTTCTTCATGGGCTGTTGGACTCGAGCCTCAGATCCACATTCGTTCTTATTGGAAGTGGCCCTCAGTTCCTTGCCCAGGAGCCTCTCCAACACAGCATCTTGATTGCTTAAAGTGCACAAGAAAGCAGTAGAGAGAGTCTACTAGCAAGAGAGGAGTGTTGAGTATTTCATAATCTAATCTTCGAAGTTCATCCGTCAATGTTGCCATGAATGGCAGGAGGCAGGGGCCATCGACAGCTGGTGGAGAGGCTGCCTGACTCCAAGGACTCCTGCTCATTCAAATAATTATGTTAAGATCTGGAGAGATACTGAAGCTATAGCCAAGCTTTTCATTTTACAAATGAAGAAACCGATTGAAGAAACTGGGTGATTCTGTGACTTGCTCAAGTCTAGGCTGAATGGATAAGCAACGTCTCGGGGCCCTGTTCTAATGTTCCCTACCCCGTGCTGTAGCTGCTTCTCATTCCCAGCTACCCCGTACCCATCCCAACAGCTCCAGCCCCCTGGCCACCTTCCCGATGAAGGTTCGCCAGTCACGTGAAGCCTCCAGGTTAACTTACATGGTGTTTAGTCAAACAGTGCCCGAATGACTGTTTAATGTTCTAGAGTGCCTGCCTTACCTGCACCCAGAATCGCCTCTCAGCCAGAACCATGCTTCACACGGCCTTTATCCCTCATAAAGGAAACCCTGGGAGCCTCCCAGCCGCAGAAGGAACTTGGTGTACGGTTCGCTGATGGATGAGGCTTAAAAACTGCAAGAAAGCATAAATGTTAGAGGAGGGAAAATGGTATAATTTGCTTCTGAGAGTCATATAACATCCTCGAATTGTCAAATAAAAATTTCATTAAGTCATTTTTTTATGGGATAATGTGGGGTCGATGGATTAATGGGAGCAAGCGTCAGCACGGTCCGTCCAGGGAGGTTGGATATGAGGAAATATGGAGCCTGACGTTCATTCCCACTCTCAGCCTCTGGCCCTGGGCTGGTTGGCATGTCCCCTCCTCGGTCCGCACTGCAGGAGGAGAGCCTTCGCCTGCTATGTAAGACTCTCAAAGATATGTAAATGACAGAGAAATACTTGGAATATGCAGGGCAACTGTAGTAAACTTCCAACGTTTGAGAGGAGAAAAATTACAGGTTTTTTTTTTTTCATTTCTATTCCAGTGCCCTAATCCACTCTCTTTTGCTCTCTATGAAATAAAATAGATTCTTAAATAAACCGGAGGATAAAACCAGTACTGGCAAACTCCTCAGCAAAAACCAACAGCTGCACATTTTATCCAAGGCAATGCAAATTTTTCCACATTAGAAACTCGCTTCTAGGAGGAAACGCGAAGCAAAGTTTTAGGGACATGACTTGTTTCATTTCGAGACATTCTGGATAAGATAAAAACATAATTTATCGCCGCCTCAAAATTCAGAGACTAAGGAAGTATTCTAATCTGGACAGTAGATTAGTTATACTAACGACTGGTATCACAGACAACTCTGAAACAGTTGCTTGTTCCCGTCAAGAAAGGTGAGATTAACCTGTGGGCAGGTAGGACAGGAGAACGGCAGGCTGCAAACTTAATTCCGGCGATGCTGTGGACAAGGCTGAAGCCTTCACGATGTTTCTGCTTTTACGAAAAATAGCTCTAGTTCACATTTGTCCCTACAGCCTTATCAAAGGGAGTCGGGGATTTTAGTCAAAAACGTGAACTAGTTCTTAACATGCTCTGTAAGATTTGAACAGATCAAGTTCGTAAGTACATTCATGATAAGCTAGTCCCTGATAAGCTTTTGGCAACGCAGAAACAAGATACACCCTTCCTCACATCAAACGAACATCATGCTTTAAAACATCCCTAACGATCTGAATTATTTATTTCAGAAAGGGCCTGAGCCTAAAGAGTAGGAAAATATCATCTCTTCTTCCAGAAGGTCTATCTCTCCCATCCCAATAAAGGGAAGAAGATTCTGGTTTCCCTCATGAGCATCCTTTTAAAGATGCCTTGGGCAGAGCAGGTGGAAAGTGGAAAAGAGAATGTAAACTCTTTGGGAATTCCTTCACATAAAGGGGAAAAAAAAAAGTATCAGGATTTAAATACTCCCATCTCAACAAACACAGATAACCAAGCAAAATTTAGCTTACGAAAATTCAAATAGATGCCCTAGGGAGAAATAGCTTAAACTAACAGATGCTCAGTCATTTTAGTGATCTTCTAGAATATTGGAATTTAACAGCAGTTTATTACCTTCACAACAAAAATGATGGGAATATGGGTCTAGGCATTAAAATAAAATTATGCCTACTACATTATCCATAAATGACAATTGTGAAGAACTCATCAAGACTAAATAAGAAATGTTTTCTAATGGATGTAGCTATTGTGTTAAATGAGATAAATATGGGCCTAGAATTTTTGAAATGTTGCACTAAGCAGTAGGTAAATGAAAAGTGATTATCCTAATTAAGCAGAAAGACAAAAAAAAAAAAACAGAAGTACACACAGTGGTCACCCCTTCACCCCTGAGATGCCCTGGGGTGCAGCACTGAAATTTTCTCTATGTGAATTCTCTGCTACACTCTAGAAAGATCAAGAACTTCACCTAATTCCCTGTGTAATGGGTGTTCCCCTGTTAGCCTCCTCCATTCTGCAAACCAGAGAAAGACATAAATGAGAATAAAATTCCCCGATGATAACGCCATGGACTCTTAAGAAGGAAAATGGTACGAAGGCACATTAATCCTAAAAAAAATATATATCAAATACATGAGTTTGGGGGTAGGTCTCTAACTCAAAGAACAATCTCCTCCAAGGCAGGGACTGGGCTGTAGTGCTGACGGGTAGCCCTGGCAGTCTGGGGACAGAGACTCGGGCTGCGGCTGGGGCCGGACAGCATGCACCGGCTCTGGCCCATGGAGAAAGAGCTTCCCGAAGGGCCATGAGGATGGTTCCCCTGCCTCCCATTTCATTTCCATCTGTGAAATCATTGAAACCCCGTCTCCAAAACCCAACAGAAGCAGAATATCCAGGGGAAAGTGCTTTCGAGTAAATCTCCAAGGCGAATAATAAAAAGGTAGGCCATTCATTATATAGAAACAATATACGTTTCATTTTGGTACCTGACCTTTTCACGGGGTTAAAACATGAAAAAAAAAAAAAAAAGCCCTAGAAACATTTTCTTTTTCTTTCCCGAGAAGATAACTAAAATTTTCTAGGTCTTATATGTGTCACACACTGTGCTAAGTGCTTTAACATTTGACATGTTATCTAATTTAATCCTAGTAACCCTGGACAGTAGGTGTTTCATTCTAATTTTACAAGTGAAGAAAAAAAAAAAAAAAAAAAAAAACGAAGCCTCAGAGAAAAGGATAGAAGGTTGATGATAATTTCCTGAGCTAGACTATGAATAAAGCATGAGCGTGTTATCACCGACATCTATAAAAAAAAAAACAGCCATTGCAAATACAAATAAAATAAAGATTTTTTTTTTTTAATTTTTCACTAGATCATGATTAAGAGAAAGTATCCCTTTTTTAGCAGCTGCATGCTCAGTTCAGAGGTAAGCTTGTCACTGTTTCAGCATGCACTGACCACAGTTACTACTCTGTTTCTGGGATCACTCTATAATTTATAGTGGCTAAAAGCTCCATGCTTGGATTAGACTATCTGAGTTTGAATCCTAATTGTATATTTGGGTGAATCCTACCAGTAAATGTACCGGCCGTATTCCTTTAGACAAATTACTCAACTTTGGAGTTTGTAAAAGGCTATTTCAAGGGGCGAGGGTAGGATGGTTTCCACATGGGACAGTTTGGGTACAGCCTGACCTCATTCTGCAACATGACAGCTGACCAACATGTAGACAGCTGCTATTGAAAAGACCTTCCGGGACAAGAGAGGCCACTCTCAGAGCTCCTTCAACCAGGCAGCATACAGGAGTCCCTTAGGAGTCCCTCAGGAGTCCCTCAGCTGACAGTCAGCGGTCTTCCAGGCACGGGTTTGGTTTCCGCCATTGGCCAAGCCTCTGTTAGTTTTCCTGAAAGTGACCCTGACCCTGTGCTATTCCTCTAGCTCCCCACCAGGGGGGCAGGGGAGAGGTGTCCCCACTCCAGCAAACCTCACTTCCTCATTCACTCAGCTTCCAGGCTGTACACTGTTCCCCACACACTTGGGGACTTCCTTTTTGAATCTCAATGCCCTATATCTGGAAATCAAGAAAACCGAACATTTACTATTCCTTGTTCTTTTTGTTCCTTTTATAACATTTTTACTTCTTGGAGCAGTATAGATGTCTCTGACTGACTAGGGAGAGATACATTGAGGAAAAGAGCTCAACAAAGAATATCTTAAGATGTAACCTTAGTTTATAAGTATATGGAAGAGCTGAAATGTAAGTATCTGGAGTTGGAGTTATTTCTATCATTATTTATATGAGCAAACCCCCCCCCAAGTTTTGCGTAGAGCAGCTCCCTTGCAGGTCACTTCTTCTCCCCTCCCCTCTCGTTCTGCACCTAGTGCACACCCAATATCCTCCTCTGAAACGAGGCTCTGACATTAGCTCCTGTGGGAGCAGAAATTCCAGCACCTGAACGATACTTGTTCTCAGGACAGGTCTTAGAACCACGGCCCTCCTGCCCAACCCGTCACCACCACCACCACTATGCCATGTTTATCTAAGGTTTTTGCCAACATTTCTTGCATCTCTCATACCCTTGTCAAATGATAACAGGAAATCTGTTTTACACACCAAAGACAAGTAAGATCTGCATTCCGTAGAAGACATTGTCTCAAATAAGAGCATCCACATGTATAATGGAGTGCCGGAATATTTCATAATGCGTAAATTGTCATTCTGCCATTGCTGTTGGGAATTACTCTACTGCTCACAAAGCACCTTCCCGTGTACTATTTGGTTAAATGAAACAGCTCAATATCTCGTCGAAAAGAAGTATTCTCATGAAAGGAGGTGTTGGTGGTTTGTATCTGTTAAGGAAAGCTCGGCTTCTCTCTTATGCTCTTATCATAAGAGGAAGCACAGCTTAGCCTTTCACCTAGTAAGTGAACCACGTGCCCGGTTTGGAGAAGGTAGGCTGTGGAAGGTTTGTAGAATTATTAGATGGCCAATCCTTTAAATGCAATCTTGTCTCTGGGACCCTTTTTTTCCCTGGTGTAAATTCTTTCATTATTTCTGTGATGCAATTCAATCAAATGTGTGCCTTAATTTTTTTTTTTTCAACAGTTTTTCCTTTTGAATTTTCTCTACCGGAGCTGCCCAAATCGGGCCATTCCTGCTACTGTCAGCCCATGGCACACCGAACATGACTACCTGTCCCTTCCCGTTTGCCAGGCATAGCAGGGATATCCCTGGCACCTGTGAAGGCTAAGTAATTGTCAAGTGATTAGCAAGGGCCAGAGGTCATTGAGGTAGCAACCCCTTCAATAGGCTTCCATAAAGCAAGACTTGTGAAAACTTTCATGGAGTCTTAAAAATCAGAATTACTTAAGTAAGTAATACTAAAACAGAAATAGCCAAGAGTCTTTTTGCCACTGAAATATGGTGTCAATGTGGCATTGAAGTTCAGGTCAAGCTAATAATTCATGAAACAGTAGTTTACATCAGAACCGTCATGTGGTTGATATACTATGACTTGGTAGGGTATGAAAACACCTCCATCATCTTCTCTTTGTCGTTTATGCACCATCCCCAGGATCAAAGAAGAAAAGAGCATTAGCGAGGAAATGCCGGCGTACAGTACTCTCCAGACGTAATCTTACTGAACCTTAGAAGCCTCATTCACATGGGGAGAAAGGTCGACAACTCTTTGATAACAAAACAGTGATAGGATCGGTGACTTTGATGATGCCAATAAAGATGATGGTCATATCAAGGAGGATGACAGCAAAGGAAAAAACATTTCCGGTCGCCTTCGCTTAGCCACTTCCAGTACTTCCTTTAAATCTCAGCTCAAACACTATTCCTAACCCCGGCCGACTTAGATTAGTCGTTAGCTGTTCGTTGCTTCAGCATTCACGTATTTTATTTCTAGGCCACAATTTGTACCAGCTCTTTCATTTTATAACTCTTCTAAAATTATTCCAGGTCTGCACATGTTGCTTTCCTATCTCCTAGCAAACACAAACTGTGACAAGTATTTTTTTAATCCTACCAATTAAACCTAGTTGTTCTGAGCTCTATACATCATAGGTTCTGCTTAGTAATTAAATTCAAGACTGCAGATATGTACACATCAAGCAGCTATCTGATGCGTTAACAACAGCCCGTGAAAAATGCGGAAATGAATAAGATATTGTCTTACCTCATAGTCACGAAACTTAACACTTAGTAGACAAGAGTCTTGTGAACAATTAATAACACAAGGTAGAATTCTATAATTGCTGATGTAATTAGCTAATGTATGCACAAATGCTAAGAAAAAGAGAGAGACAGAGACAGAGAGACAGAGAGAGACAGAGACAGAGAAAGACATTTGCTATAGTGATTACAGAAGAAAGCAATTCTTTTCCACTTAGAAGTCCAGGGAAGACTTTTATGTGAATGAGGTTTATCCTCTCAGGAGGATAAACATGAGAGCAAGCATACCAGACCGAGCCTGAACAAGTGCAGGAAAGCCGACGGTGCAAATTACATTTTAAAAAATGTCAAGAAATATAATATGTCTGCGTACTGTGTGAGTAAGGAACATGTGAGACGAAGTTGGAAATTTAGTTGAAATCATCGTAGAAGATGTTGAAAGCCATACTAAACAGCTGGATTTTATTCAGCATGCCTCATTTTACCGTTCTTCACATTATTGTGCTTCGCAGGTAATGCAGTTTTTATAAAATAAAGGTTAAGACCCTCCACCAGCAAAAAGATTGCAACTCACTGAAGACTCAGATGATGGTTAGCATTTTTTAGAATAAAGTATTCTTAAACTAAGGTATGTAAAATTTTAAAGACGTAATGCTATTGCACAATTAATAGACTACTATATAGTATAAACATAACTTTTGTATGCACTGGGAAACCAAAAATTTATTCCAATGTTAGCTTTATTGAGGTGGCCTGGAACTGAATCTGTAATATTTCTGAGGTATGTCTGTATTCCCCCAACTATGAATCAAGAAATCTAGTCCCAAGAGATGTTCTGTTATTAAATATATTTGGGGAAACATGCATGTTGTGCTCCCTTTTTTAATTTTCTTTTTTTTTTAATTTTTTAAATTGTTTTTTATTTATTTATTTATTTTGGTGACATTTGTTAACGAAATCCAGTAAGTTTCAGGTGTACGATTTAACAGTAAGGCATATATAGATCGCATTATGGATTCCTAACCCTAATTAGATTTTTTTTCTGTCACTACATATCTGAATTTTCTTTATATTCACGAAAACACTAAAATTTTTGTGAAGTCTGCTGGTAAAGGACAACTTTAGTATTTTTTAACTCACAGTTTAAATTCTTTCAATTATTTATTTATTTTTTCTCATGACATTTATAATACCTTGAGGATCTAATTTTTTGGAGACTGTGGTTTGTGAAATGCTGCTCTAGCCAAAGAGGACCAATTATTTACCTGGATGAAAAGGAGTGATGAGGCCTGATCCATGCCTAAGATTTGCCCATTTAAAAAAAAAAAAAAAGAAAAGAAATTTCAAGCAATATAGAATCATAAGTAAGATCACAGAAACCAAGCCACCAATAGATCAGCCTCAAAGGAGTAGGTAGGGTAAGCTGGGATGACTTACTTTTTTTTATCATGGCAAAATATACGTGACATAAAATTTGCCACTTTTAAATGTACAGTTCAGTGGTGTTAAGTACATTTACATTGCTGTGTGGCCATCACCACTAGCCATCTCTAGACCTTTTCCATCTTTCCAATCTGAGACTCTATACTCATTAAACAATAGTCCCCATCCTAGGCCCCTTGGTAACTACTGCTCAACTTTCCGTCTCTATGAATTTGACTATTCTAGGTACCTTACCTAAATGGAATCTTACAATATTTGCCCTCTTATGTCTGACTTATTTAACTCAGTATAATGTTTTCAGGACAATTCATTTTTAAAAGAGGTGGCTTAAGGTCCATTAAAAAAAAAAGAAAAAGAAAAGAAAAAGAAAAAAAGGACCACACACTACAACAGGCCCTAGTAAGAGCTACTAGCAATACAAATCTAAATCCAAGGCACTGAAGCATGTAAGGGCATTAAAACCCTCCTCAAGAGGGCAGTCCTCTACTACAGAGGGCAGATATGAAGAGCTTCTCCCGACAGGTAATTCCTTGGGAGACTGTCACACCCTGTCATTTTCCAGAGACTAATCAACATCATCCAAGGTCTTCAGAAGGTTTTGCTTATGTTTAATTATCCAGAGAACATCAAAGATCACAGAAGCCATTGAAGCTACCGTACGCGAGCTACTGTACACGAGCACATCGACGGAGGACCACGCTTACATTAGTCCCACATGGTTTACCTTTCAAGTCGCTAACAGAACGCGGCCTGGTTAGCACTCCGAAATCAAAGGCAAAACATGACTGTTTGGCTGCCCGGGGAAACTCTCGCAGGGAAAGGAACAGACAAACGAAAATTAAATAATAATGTCTGCCTGTGGTAAGGAAGGAAAGCCGAGGAAAAGGGGAAGTAGTGAGGTCTAGCTCTTTTATCTTCTCCAGGTCCCCTGAAATTATATTGTTTTAAGTGCAAGTCACTGTGCAACCAGGCAACGGCGAGACTGGGCCTAGTCTCTCGCTTTGGTTCGTGTGCCCTGAGTCCCACCTCCTGGTTCTCCCCTCTGACCCCCCGCCCCCCACGGCTGCCAAGTCATTCCCATCTAAAGCATCACCATGGTCATTTTCCTTCTGTGCTGCCAAGTCTCCAGTCCTCTACGGGTCCCCATTGTCTCATGGCTAAGTTCAACATTCCCGGACCTCCGCCATTCAACCTTTTCTGAGGCCACGTTTAACACCTGGAAACCAGCCACGCCTTCTCTACTTGTGGAAAACCTCCCCACCCTCCATGTGTGTTGGAGACTGCCTCTCGATGTAGATACTCATATCTGGAGACTTTGTGAAGATCGCCGAGTTGGGAAGAAGGCTGCGAAGTATGTATGTTGAGGCTCACGTTCCACTTCTTACCTGTGGGACCCAGAGCTAATTGTTTAATGTCTCCGTGCCTCAGTCTCTTCACCAGAAAAATGGGGAAATCACAATGCTTGTGTGACTGGATACATAGATATATTACACGAGGTAACGTGGACAAAACACTCGGAATAGTTCTGGACGCTGTGAGCAGGGCCTCGTCTGTGTTGACTATCAGAGGACCACGCAGGACATGGAGCACTCAACAGTGTCCTCTGGACGAAAACATCGCTGAGAGTTAAATAATAATAAGGACAAATGAAAGATTCTTGTGTCCAACACAGGAGACCTTATTAAAATGGAAAAAAAAAATCAAACTATTTAGGGATGTCTATCATGTCTATAAGTTATGAAAAAATATAAAATCCTAATCTGGTCACATTTTGCTTCTTATAATAAAATTGAGCCAAGCAAAAGAAGAAAGTGTTTGCTGGGGAAGGAAGGTCAACTGCCTATAGTTGTCTTTTGTTTATCTGCATTCTTATGCAAACCCCACACAGCCTCTCTGAAAATCCCAGAATCACGGAATTAATTACACCTGACAGCCCCTCCGAGCTGGGTCACTCTGCATCCTCGCCGCAGATGAAGCCGGTCTTTCCCAGAGACACAAAGTCCCCCTTAAACCCTTCCAGCGAAAGCGACAGATCCCTACGGCACTGAACGATCAAAACGGATTCACACACATTTTAGCGCCCAAATTTGCACCTTCCCTTACCCATTCCGCGTCTTTTGTAATTGTCGTTTTGTTGTTGCTGTTGTTCATTTGTTTAGGTTGGTCGTTTTACGTTCTTTTGATAAATGTACGTCGACTTCGTCCATCACAGTGTGTCTTGTCCGCCGTTGGCCTCCAGAACCCTCTTTTGCCGGCCTGAGTTTTCTTATGCTCCTCCCCCACGCCTTGTATTTTATGTTTGGGCCTTCGTTAACGTGTTTGAAACTTCTGGTAGGACTGGGAAATACAGAAAAGCGATCTGCAGAAACAAGAGAAGAGTAAAACAAAGGGAGCTTCCTGGGCCTCGGGCACTCCGGCCCCGTGATCGCCCCCGAAAGGTCACGCAGAGCCCCTCCTCCCAGACTTCTCGAAAGACCTTAGCACCCTTCCCTTTTAACTCAGGCCGGCTCAAATCGAGCTTCTATTCCGACAGAACCACCTTTTCAGGTGCGGTTTGCCTGAAGTCAGAAAAAGTCATAGCTCTCATGTTAATGTGGCCTTCGTTTATGGCATGCAATCGATGTCTTACACTGTCTTGGCCTCATTTTTTACTTTAGCAAAATGAAAGGTTGTATTTAACTGCTTCCTGGAGCTATCAGAGGGAATAACTAATCGATCCGCATGCCGCGTCTGGAGGAAGTGTCCTAAGCGCTCCCGAGAGCATCTCCCGGTAGCTCTGCATCTTAGGGCAGGGAGAAGTTCCACTAGGAGTAGATTCGAGTTTGACTCTGACTCTTTCCGAACTACGTGGCAAGTATTCCAGAGGGTTCAGTGATTATCTGAGCAACTCGAGCTAAAGACTTGGGTGATTAAACCTTGATTGGGAAGCTGAATACTAGGGACCCAAGTAATTGCATATCCATAGGCTCATCTAACTTAGCGATTATGGTCCCAAGCTGGAGTAAATATCTTATTTTAAGAGCTTTCTCCAATTACTTTCTACTCTCTCATATCTTTGCTCCATCTGTTTTCCTTCTAATTTTGAAGCATCAGCCTTAATTCTTTAATGCGTGTGTATTTATTTTTAAACTATTCGAATAAACACGTTACAGATGGCCTAATTCTCGAATCCCTTCGCTTTGTCTTAAAGAGTAAGATTTTGCCATCGTTCCATCGTGATTATCTAAAAATATAACTGAAACGTATGACAACTGATCTTCTTTGCATGGTCTCTCTTCCAATTTGATCCAATGATCGTCCAATCTCTGATACAAATTCAAAGCAGTACCAAAAAAAAATGAAACTCCATTTGATTGAATAGCCAACCAATCAAATTAAAGCCTCTATGTTCCCTTTCTCTGATTTATCTTCCAGGGAGGATTTGGCCATCTTAGTGAAGCAGCCACAACTTAGACTTTATCTGACTTAAAAGTCTCCATATAGCTCCCAGGTGACGGAGCTATATGATCTTTGGATATTCATTCTAAAAGGAAAAAACACACCCTGTAAAAACATTTGGGTTGAGCGCGAGGCGAAGTCGCACTCCTGCTGACTGACGGGGGTGGTCCCGCACGTACCCCACCCGCTCCTCCCCTTCCTCTGCCCCCCACCCCCGCCCGGCACTGAGGTGCAGCGGCTCCGAAGCCTGCTCCCTCCGATTCGCTCACGGTTTGTGTCCTCTGGGGAGTGGCCTTGCTTACTAAAGCGACCGTCATGATGATGGATCACAACCGGACACTCCATGTGGGACCAGATGCCTGCGGCCCGTCATTACGCGCGAATCTGCTTCTCCCTGGACGCAGCGGAGACAAATAAGGAGGATGAATTCGCCCATTGTTCTATATCCCCGTTTTTAAGTAAATGAGCTAGAATTGAGGTCAGAGATCATGGGACTCAATGCTGCCCTTGAGTTAGGGAAGCGAGGTAAGGCCCGCTCAGACCTCCTTTCTCCTGCTTTCCTCCAGATTCTCAGATGCCTGGGCACCAAAAACAAACAAACACAAACATGCAAGATAATTGGACATAAACAGTATTTCGTATTTGTTTACGTCACGCTTGAACCCTCGACCTACTCCTTACCTCCTTCACCTCTCCCAGATCTGAACTAACCCCAAGGTGATTCCTCGATGTAGGGCCCCCTCCAGTTTCACCCCGATTGCATATCCTCCCGTGAGTGGCCATGAGCTGGATGGAGACTCTTAAATCAGATAAAATCTAAGTAGTGGCTTTGTTTTAGTCTCCAGCAGAAGCCCTGGGGAAACTCTCACTAGGTCTACTTTATCTCCACTGACGACCAAATCACATTCCAACACATAAAAGCGAGAATGTCTTTATCAGTTTTATTAAAGCTATAAATTTTGATTATAAATCCTGCCAATGCCCGTGCTCCTAGAACCCTCTAAGAGCAAATTAACTCTTTTCTCCTTTCTCTGTTGAGTCCCTCAATGAGTCAGATCATGGGCGCATGGGAACTGTCTTGTGATTCACGTTAGCGGCTTCTGTCTGGATGGACATTTGTGTTTATTCTATCTAGATTTATACTCAGAGTGATGCAACAGCTCAAAAATAAAAAAATAAAAGAAAAATAAAAGAAAAAAGAAAAAAAAACTGCACATCTAAGAACTGTAGGCCAGAAGGGCTTTTGGTGGCTTTAGTCTCACAGACACACAATGGCTACTTTGAATTGCTTGAAGTTATCCACCCAGGGACACCCCAATGTACCTGTGTTTCTCCTCCTTATCACGACCCCTCTGTTCCAGCATCTGCAGCGTGACCCCACCTCAGCCGGGCCCGGACCCCCTACCCCTCCCCTTCCAGACCCTCAGCACCCCTGGCAGGAACCTCACAGGAATGGCTTCTCCAGAACACAGCTCGGATTCACTCTGAATAGTCCATCCAGCTGGCAGTCACGTTATCTTCTGTTCTGCCCATTGAAATCCTACACATCTTTTAAGGACCAGGTCAAACACAAACGCAGCAGTCTCCTCCAGTGGATCCTGACTGCCTTTCCTCCTTCCTTTACAGCCACATCACACTCAATATTTCTTTTCTTTGTCTGCCTCCCTCTCTACCTCAAATGCTCACGGTCACGCTAATTCTGGCACAGTCTTTCCCATACTAGGCACACGGAGAAATTTGCTAATGGAGCCCACGTTAGAACAAAAAGATAAGGACGTGCAGGGGAGGCATCGGGTTTGTGCACAGATTTTGGAGGTGAAAGAAGTTTATCACGAGTTCAAGGGTGATACAGAGCAACGACGCCTCTAGCCAGGGATGCTCCGAGGCTGCCCTACCAGGTGGCATTATGGGTTTCATCTTTCATTCATCCTGTTATGGGGGCCATTTTACAAATCTGAACGATATCTTCGTTCTTGGTAGTAGGGGCCTATATGTCCAAAACCAAAATAAACCCTCACGCCAATATTACTAAAGAAATGAGAAAAAAATAAATTGAAAGACCAGACCACTGCTGGCGATGGGAATGGTGGTCATGGAGTTAGACCCTTTCCTGTCCCAGCCGTAAGTGATAGCACAGGGACAAAGACCATAGGGCTGTGTCTTATTAGCCTTCGTTTTCTCAGTCCCTAGAATACTCCCTGGGACGTGACAGGTCTTCAAGGCAAGTAGGCAGGAGAGCACTAATGGCGAGCTAATATTAGGTCGTGCTTACTTTAGCAATTATAGGGCTCGTGAACTTCCAAGAAATGTCATTTTCAAGAGATGTGGCGCAGATCTGTGTATGGAATTTTAAAACCTCCTTAGATTGAGCAACGAAGCATACCTTATGTGAGGATGAAGCATAGGACAGCTTTATTTATTCAAAGAAAAAAAAAAAGAAAAACATGAACTTACTCTGCTTAGTCCTAACTCAGTCACGAGCTTGCTGTCAGTTTTTGGACAAGTTAGTTAACTTTTCTAGACTTTTCTAAAACATCGAGATTAGATAATAGGTTATTCAGTTATTATCTAATCCCAATTTTAAGAATTAATATATGTTTTGTAAAGCCATATACAACATTTTACAAATTTTAGTTATAGTTACATTTTCTGAAGATAAAAAAGAGAGCATATGTTGAATCTGCCTCATGTTTAAACCCAACTTTCATCAGCCTTCTTCTGGTTTATTAATATTACATTGATAGTCGAACTCATTGGTAAAATAGAGGCTTTTGATTTGTGCTTATTAAAAAAACATATTGGAAAGAAAGTGCATATTGAACAGTCTTTTCAGAGACGTCACTTTTTGGTTTCCCTTTGGTACTCCTTGATGCTGACTTTACATCTGATCCTTTTGGCACATTTTCTGAAAAGCCTGCCCCTCAGAGTCAGGGAGTTTGTGCACCTTACTAAAAGATTAAAAACAACTAACATTGCAAATGAAGGACGCGCTGTCGCAGTGATAGGAGTTACAATGGTGCCCTCTTGCGGGCATGTTCCGTCAGTGCGCCTCACAAAGGGATGATGTAGTTGATACGAACCGAGAGGATATTCTCTCAGGACTAATTTGTGTTGGATGAATTCTGCTGCTCTTTATTTTATTTGTTGAAGAAGCTTTTATATGTGGAAATCTTTGACCATGACCGTCTTAACTTAACCAGCAATGCAATCACAGATTGACTTTTATCATAGTATTTCTATTTTCCTGGTATTAGTGACTATCAGAAATTTGCTGTTAGGCAACAGAGGTTTTTAAAATTATAGTTTGATTTGAGTTTTGTTTAAACTTTACAAATGCACATATATGTATTATCATTACGTTTATTTTAGAGAAGATGACAGAAACTAATAGTTATTACATGGCCACTAAATGCAAGGCAACGGGCTTTATATAAGTGTATTATTATTATTTAACCACATGTCAACCAATATTAACTTCCCCATTGTGATGAAAAAGAACTGAGGGTCATAGAGGTTATTACTCAATTTCATGAAAATAGTAAGTGATAAAACTGGAACTCAATAAATCTTTGAGTCTTATTAATATTTAAGCATTATAAAGTAAATATGTAAATCTCTGCATGCATGTATGCATATACATATGTATATACATATGTAAATTCTCTGTACTCAAAAAGTGACATCGTCTAAGCAGTGATAGTAAATAAACCAAAAAACCCAGCACACGATGCTGACTGGTGCATATAAGTTATCTTGGAAGCGCTTGACCCAAACTGAGGAAACCAGAAATGGCTTCTTGGTAGAGAGGACACCTGAGCCCAGATATGAAGGGTGAGCGGTGTTTTACCAGGTGAGGAAGAAAGAAGGCAGGGTGTTCCCTTCTCGCCTAAAGTCCTGCTTCTATTCTGTGACGATTGCGATCAGGTGTAGGTGCATCTAATAAACCAAAATATCAGTATTTTAAAGAAGATAAAAGTTTGTTTCTTGCTCACATAAGGAAAATCCAATGATGGAGCGTGTCTGCTTTGCAGATCTGTGGTGTCAGTAGGGACCGAATTCCTATCTGTCTGTCTCACTATCCAAGCTTATGACCTCATCCAAGAAGGCTCCTGGTAAGGTTTGGAGCCACAGCGGCCACATTCCCTGAGCAGTTGTAAGGAGGAAAAAGAGGCACAAAAAAAGACACCTCCCAACTGAGTCCAACACCCTTTCAGGTGACATCTCATAATTCCCGAGCGGCACATCTACTCTCATCTTATTGGCTGTAACACTGAGCAGCGGGAGCGCCTGGAAATGTCATTTATTCCGTACTACAGTGTGTACATTGAAAACACAGGGTCCTGATACTGAGGAAGAAAGAGACATAAAAGAATGGACTCACGGCGTCTAGCAGACTCCAAATCCCACACCTCCGCATACTAGTATTGACCAGCTAAAAAAAATTTTAGGAAATTAATAAGAGAGTCAATGGATTTGCATTTAGGTCAAATAAAAGTAAAAGGAGCAGGAGTGTTTTTCGAAGATCAAATGAAACATGACAACGAAGAATATATATATTTTCACTGTGTCTCTTCCAACATGGAGCACGTTAGAGTCTCGAGTATGTTCCTTGTATTTTTTAATCATTGTGTAGAAGATCAATCAAACATACTAGAGAATCCAGAAACAGAATCAAAAAGTGGAAAGAATTGATATATAGAAAAATATTGGTAAGATAAAATGTCATGAAACAGCAACCACACAGACACACAAGATCCAAACCAAATAACTTTCTGAGGAAAATTTTTGCAGCACAAATACCAGAAAGCTCATTTCCTTAATTTACAAAGAAAATTACAACCAAACAGCAAAATAAGGGCACTAAAGAAAATTGAGAAAAATACACAAACAAGCACTTCACAAAACAATAAATGCAAATAGCCAAAATATGTAAATAGATGCCTGAGGACTTCAGCTTAAATTTCATGCGTTGAACACATGCTTTCCTCCATCATTTCCCAAACCCCCAGTAAAATTACAGTAGAGGAAAAAAAATTTTTTTTAAGGCATACATTTGTAAGGACAGAGAGAGTAGAAACTAAGACAACACAAAAGAAATCACAAAGTCTGATAATCTAGGAAGCAGTCAAGAGAGCGAACCTGAGTTAGAAACGAAACAGAAATTAAGTGCCGAAGGGGGCAGGGGGAGTCAGGGCAATGAAAGGGCATCGAGCCTACCCGCTTGGCCCTGGAAAGACCCAAGAGCCGAGGAAACAGATGCTACGAAAAATTAAAATGCAGGCCAGATATGAAATGCAAATCGTTGCTGTTCATTGAAGACGTAGTGTCAAATAAAGGGGCAAAAGTGCCCGTCGCGTGGAGCTTATCTTCCAATAGTGAGGTTACAGTCTAATAAACTAACACGTGGTTTATTACAATAGATGTACAGTCATATGGGAATAAGGGCTGTGGAGAAAATTCAGAACAGAGGTAAGTAGTACGGGGCTGGGAGCACGTTGTGAAATATGGTCACCTGGACAGGCCTTGCTGAAAAAGAGTTACGTGAGCACAGACTGAAGGATTTGAGGGAGTCAGTCATTTGGATATCTGGTGGAAGACAGAACCTCAAATGTAGATGTCCTGAATTGGGACTGTGGCTGGGTGCCCTGGAGAACAGCATGGTTGGGGGGTTAAGGACAGGCATCAGGACATCACCGGAAGTCACTGGGACGACTCAGAGGTCATTGTGAGGACTCTGGAATAAGACGGCGACTTCGAAGCTGAAAACTGGAGAATTAATTGCAAGTAACTCAGAAGAGGTTTTCATTCCTGAAATGTCTGAACCAAGAGAGCGCCCAGCCCCAGGGACACCAAGAACCATGGACAGAGTGAAGGCTATGCCGAAAACAGGGAGTGCGAGGTGAGGTGCGAAGTCTGCTTACTCTCTGCCCGTCCAGTCCTTTTCTCCATCCGCCCCTGCTCCCCCAGAATGATGACTGCCCAGCGAGAACGTGGGGGGCTTCTGTTTGGGGAAAACTGGCCAGCCCAAGGGAAAAGAGCCCCAGACGGACAAGGTCCCTCCCAACCCCCCTGCGGTAAAATCCAGCAGCCACGAACCTCCTCGCTCTCCTGAAACTTCCAGCCCACACTCTTAACTGGGATCAGCCAGTTCCAAATCACGAGACAGCGGTGGACAGTCTCCAACGTAAAGGAGAAACTGAAATAAGGAAACCAAAGGAACTCAAAGAAAAGTAGAGACAACCCATAATACTGTGAAAAGCAGAGATCTTCTAAAAACCAATAATTAACATTTTCAGAGGGAAAAAAATATATATATATATATTGCCACCAAGGAAAAAGATAAAGCTGCTACCAAAAGAGAGTACCCAGAGCGAGGGTGACTGGCCATCCCAGTCTGTCCAGGGCTGACTCAGTCGTGACACTTAAACTGTCCTCTCTCAGGAAACCCTCAGTCCCTGGGGGAAGCAGGACCCTACTGAAAGGAGAGAAAGTTCTAGTAAATGAAAGATATGAAAGCAGAAACAAAAAACCAATAGAAGGGTCAGAAAATAAAGTTGAAGACACAAAGCCGGAGTAGAACAAAGAGACGGATAAAAAGGAGAAGAGAAAAAATATTAAAAAAAAAAAAAAATGAATAACGTCTTGGAGGTAAATCGCTGGAATAACAGGAGTTCTTGAAAGAGAAAACAGAATAGAAGGGAATTATCAAAGGACTAATACGAGAACATTTTCCAGAAGAGGTGGACATAAGTTTGCAGACTGAAAGGGCTCCCCGAGGGCTCTAAACAGTGTTTGGATAAAAAAAAGAATGGTGCCCTGGAACATGACCGAGGATGCTCAGAAGAAATGATGCTTAAGGCAGAAGGCGAGGGTGGGCAGGATGTTGGCAGAGAGAACAGATCAGATTCAAAGGGTTTAAATGAAATCAGAAATAAAAACGTCACATTTAACCACTCTACAGCAATGCCAGACGCTTTCTTTCGTAAGAGATCATGTCTTTGAAGTTCTGAGAAAATGATGTCAGCGTAGATTTGCACAGCCAGTGTGCCAGCATAAACACGTGAGCGTGGTTTGTACAAGCAAAAATTCGAACTCAAGCAAACAGTTGTTGGAGGTCAAATAAATGACAACAAATAGATATAACATTAAATAATGATAATAATTAGGCCAATAAATAAACTATTAGAAAACAAATAATTATAACATTTTATAATGTTCTGACCATTTAAAACAATCCATTCAATAAATTTTGTTGAAGAATAAAATTAATCTATATGTACTGACATAGAAAGCTCTCCATGACACATTATTAGGTTAAAAAAAATTAGGTTTTGAAATAGCAATAATTTTTTAAATAAAAGAATGTAGGTAGAAATATACACTACAGAAATAGATAAAGTAACTGGGAAGAGAGAAAAATTTCACAGTTGTCAGTGATTATCCTTTAGGTAATAGTACTTAGAAGCTTAGCTTATACTTTTTACTTTATACAGTTCTAAAGTAGTTGGGTTTTTTCCCTTATGATATGCACATTGTTTTAAAATGTGTATATATTTTCTTTCTTTGTGATCAGAGCACCACCTAGTGGTCTATGTTAACTTGGAAATTAAAAAGAACAAAACCCTCATGACTTTATTTAAGAGTCCATATCTTAGAATAACCTTCAAGGTATATTAAATGGAAAAACCAAAGTACAGAAAAATCTGTAACAATCTACCATTTGTACTAACAACAGAGTATTTTTACATGTTCGATTGTATATGCATAAAATACTTCTGGAATCACACACACCCCTAGAGAAGTTGGTTGTCCTTAGTGAGAATAAGTGGCTGAAAACTAGAAGTGAGAGCAAGAACTTTCTCTGTGTACCCTTCCAAAACTTTTGAATGTTAAACTTTAATATAAAATGTAAGTTAAAAACAACATTCATATCTAAGGAAAATGCGCTCTGTGTCATTTTCCTGATGTTATAAACTCTTCCCTGCACATACATGTTAAATCAAGATTTTTCCTTCAAACTCAGAGGGACACAGAACCAAATCGTCTCGTTAGGGTCCAGGTCCAAACTCCTACTTAAATATTCTAAGAAAAACCAAACTGCAGGAAGCTCTCTACTCTGAAAAAATATCCCAGTTTGCTCCCCCTTTAAAAGGACCAAAGTTTTCAGTTCCCTCATCGGAGGCCAGAAGTATCTCATCCTGAGAGAGAGCTCACAATTAGAAAGAAATGTATACGCCCCTTGACTAGAAAGCTGTGATCGCGAGACCATAGGCATTACCCAGAACGACTGGTCTTGACTAACCTCATGTCCTAGAGTTAATTTTGAGTAATCAACAAAATAGTATAACTGGACACCAGGAAGTCCTTGACAATGTCCTGAGGGGAAATAATTTGCAGTTAAATAGAGAAGTTATAGTGGATGATAATGTCCATATGAGGATTAATAGTTTGTCGAACAACATAACCAAAGAATATTGATAAATAGATTGAAATCTTATTGTTGATTTTAAGTGCTATATTCAGCCCATCCTTTTCAGCAGTTTTACCGGTAACTTGATAGAGAAAACAATATACTTATCAAATTTGTGAAAGACACAAAGCTATGAGAGTATATATACTATATCACAGAATTAGATGGCCCTGACATTATGTGAAAATGAATAAAATGAAATTTAGGAGAAATAAATGTAAGAACCCACACTTATTTTCCAAGAAACCATCTTCATCAGTGCAGGATAGGAATTTCCAGTTTAGCTGCAGCAGGAGTAAGAGACCGAGGATACTCGTTCATAGTAAGAGTCATACATCTGTTCGAGAGGGGAAAAAAAAACATTACTTAGAATGAAGACCAATATATTTCTGTCTTATTATGTCTAGAGCAGAACCCTTGTAAATGTTGCCTATGTTCTGGACACCACATTTCCTAGACGGATACTTGACAAACCAGAAGTAATTTAAGTGAAAGAGAAAAAAAAAAAGGATTCTGAAAAAATATGTGTTCACGACATAAAGCAAACTGAAGTCCTGGATGGAACAATGTCTGTCCTCAAATATCCCCACTGTGGAAATGGCCTACGTACCTGAAAGCATAAAAATCAGCTCCGTTGGTAGAAATTTCGGGAAAACGAAATTTGACCTCACATAGTTGATTTTTTCTAACAGTCGGAATTCTGCACAGACGGAATGGACCGCCTCAAGAAGCAGTGCATCCCTCAGTCCTGGAAAGCTCACATGGAAGAAGGAAGCCTCTGTGTAGACACATGCAGAGGGTGTGCATTGTCACACTGGCTGGAACCTCTGTGCAAGGCTGAAGAGGAGGGGCTGGATTGCCTTGGGGGCCAGCATGTCATAGTTAGTGCATCTTTAAGTCGGATACTAGCCCTCGGGTTTTGGAAACGCCGTCTGTCAGACAGAGGAAGATCCCTCCTGTTCCTAGTTCTCTGGGGACTTGTGTCACGGTCGTACTGGTGAGGAGGTCGCCGTTGGAAGCCTGTAGGATGTGGGCCTGTGAGAAGGCCTCGCGTTTCTGCTTCTCAGCCTCTTGCCTTTTCAGCCATCAGCATGGTATTTCTGCTGTCTTGGGGAGATGCGATAGGTTTTCACACACTCCAAATTTTGCAAGCCAGAGCATTTTCTAAAATTTACTCTGGGAATATGCATTTTTTAACTTCAACTTTAACTTCTTAACTTAAGACTAAATGTGACAGGACATGATTCGTCACTTTATATCATGACTAGCCCACCCACGCCATTCCCTTAAGACCCATAAGTGCTAGGCACCAACTCGGGACCTCCAGGTCCACCACCAGTACAACTAAAACGATGTACCACCTTCCTTCAGCTTGGGACGAAAGCCACAAGTAGGACACAGGAATGGCTGTCATGCTTTTTACCAAATACAAGTGAGCATTCTGAGAAGGGGATATTCTGCGTAATAGGGCTGTGTCCATGTTAGGCAAACAGTATAAGAGCATAGGGGAAAGGAGAAATATTTTAAAAGAAATATTTTAGAAAAGACATCAGATGGAAGAAAAACATTTTAAATGGAAAACCTATTCATAGATCCATTAAATATGAATATATAAAAATGCGACTTCACAGGCACGTATATTATACGCACTTAGCAACGGCTCCAGAAGAATGTCAGATGGATACTCTTTGAATATATTAATGGATGTCATGGCTAAAGAATTGAAATATTAAAGGAAAGCATGAATATCGGGACAAATTGCCTGGGTATGATGATCACAGCATTAAGTGCTGGCTGTGGAAATTAGAAAAAATAGGTTCGATCTGAGAGAAATCGTGAGAAAAGTCTTGGATGTGAAGAGAGGGACCCAAGGTAGCATCAGGTTTGGGTCCTGGCAGAGAGGTACAGGGCAGTCCTCAGCAGCGCTAGTCAGTAAAAATACGAGAGGGACGTACGCATTTTTAAATTTTCTAGTAGCCACACACATAAGAAAGCCAAAGAAAATGGTCAACACTAATTTTAAGATTATGTCTATTTAATCCAACATATCCAAAATATTATTTTACTGGATAAATCCACTGTGTACTGCATCATTAATTCGAACTAGCCACACGTCAAATTCTCAGTAGTCGCATGTGACTGGCAACTCTTGTATTTGACAGAACAGGAAGATTGAATTTAAGAAAAGAGCACGTTTCAAAAAATGGTGACTTTAGGAACCAACAGGACATCTGTGTAAAACTATAAAGCTCATTTGTGCAGGTATGGACCTAACATGCAAGGACAGGCTAGGCACCAGCCAGCCTCTGCTTGGAGCCATACAGCCAGGGAAGAGGACGGAGCACGTTTTGCAGAATGTCGGCTGCTTAGTTCTTAAATGACTGATTAACCACAGCATTTAAAAGGCCAGAGGGCATATACGAGCAAGACTTTTCAACTTATAAATACCGTGTGGTGGACACGTGACTTCAGCAACCCCATATAACTCCCTCCATTCGAAGGGCTCAGTTTAGAAGCATTTATATATTGCTAAAGTCTTTTCAGAAGTGTTGTTGTTATTCCTAACGTAATTAATGCTTTTAAGATTAAGAAAAAATAATAATGAAAAGGAGAAAGTAAAGGAATGACATCTCTTGGAGTGAAAAACAAAAAGGCTACTTAAAATAAAACAATAAAAAAACAAGATAAGCTGACAACTAGCTATAAAGTCCCAAGATCGATGGTAGTTGGAAAGTTAATTGTTGACTCAACTCTTATTAGTTCAGCTTGACTTACTGCTAAAAATGGTGTAAAACTGACCTGTGTTCAGTCACGTCACTCCTATAAACCACCTGTTGACTCTCAAGTGTGTGTCAGCCAATGGAAAAGTCTTTGCTCACTGTTGTTATAGAAAAAGTAAATAACTAAACTTCACGTATATCATTTCCTGTTTCCTTCTTGATTCTTCAGAAGGGGATTTTTTTTTTCTTTAGAGATTGACATTCTCCTTGGACAAATCCTAATTAAAATTGCAACTAGGAGGTTAATAAATCTCGGTTAATGAAGTGGCATTAGGAAGCGCCTGTGTTTTCATAGCCTGGTAGAGTTCAGCGAAAATGTTTATTAACCAATGCAGCCTGTTCTGTCCAGACCCCAAGACACTGAAGACTCTGTTTGAATCAGGCTCATGGGTTTCTTCCTAGTCACTCTGGGGAACAGGAATGCTTTCTGGTAAGTTGTTTTGAAATCCTCATATCCTCTCTGCCTCAAAATAAAGTTGTTGTTGTTTTTTTAATTAATCCAAATTGACTAGTAATATATATTTCATTGTCATAAATATGAAATTCTACTTACTGTTCTTTCCTGGAGATTTTTTTAAGTGTTAAAGAAATATGTCTAAAGGGAGAAGGAGAGAAAATACTTTCTGGAACACTCCGTCAGATTTTTCCTCACCTTTGCTATTATGGTTTCTTTATCCTAGTTCTTCATGCTGTGTTGTTAGAAGACGTATTTCATTAAGTTCCAACGTAGACTTAAGGAAAATAAATTAAATCACAAGACTTCACTCAGTTCTTATAATTTCCTACTGTTGAAAATGTGGTACTGAATTTGGTAAAAGCAAGGACTAGAGTCAAGGGAAATATTTCTGAGGGACACGGATAAATATTTATTTGTTGATTTTTAATTTAAAACCCAAAAAATTAATGATAACATCTCTTCCTGAATATTTCTAAGTTTTTTTGAACATAAATCTGTGACCAACATTCTTTTATTCTACATGTTCAAACAGGCAATCCAGCGTAAACTGTCATGGGATATGCCTTGAAAATTCAAACTGGATCAAACTAATGTTAGTGAGTTGCCTATTGGTCACGTGATAAGGTATAGACAATTCGTCCAGTCTCATGGAGCTCTTCTCTGTTGAGACACAGCAGCAATTACGCTATCAACAATTAAAAACAAAAATTTTCTCTGGGATGCTGTATTTATAACTAATCTGTACAGCATGCACACTTTATTACAAAAATTTTCCAACATAATTCAAATAAAATAATTATACCATGAACACTCAAATACCTATCATGTAGATTCTACAATTACATTTTGCTATGTTGGCTTCTTCACAAACTATTATACTCATCCATCTATCCATCCATCTATTCATCTCCTTTGCTTTTACGATGTGTTTGATAGTTGCAGACCTCGGTCTCCTGCACCTAACACTCAGGGATGTATATCACTAACTAGACTTCTATACTTGTTAACGTTTCCTTTGAGATCAAATTCATATGCAGTGAAATGCACACATTTTTAGTATACCATGTAATGAGTTTTGATAAATCCATGTATCTGTGTAACCTGAACTTCTGTCAAGATATAAAATAGCAGCAGCATCATTCCAGATTTGGAAAGTTTCTTTATTCCCCAGCCCAATCGGTCCCTGTTCCCACCCTCCAGAGGCAAACACTCCTCTTCTCCTTTATACAGCACACACACACAATGGTTTTTAAGATTCATTCATGTTTTTGTGTGCACTGGTAAGTCATTCCTTTTTTATTGGTGAGTAGTATTCCAACAGAATTACATTGTATGAATATACTACAGTTTTGTTTATTCATTCTCTTATTGATGGGTACTAACCTTTTTCCAGTTTTTGTCTATTTTGAATAAGCTTGCTATAAACATTCTTACACAAATCTTTCTCGGGACATACGTTTTCAGCCTCTTGTCTAAATACTCAGGAGCAGAATTGCTGGGTCATATTGTAGTACAGTTTTATTAGACACTAACAGAGACTTTTCCAAAGTGATCATATCATTTTATCATCCTCACCAACATTGTATGAGAATTTCAGTTACTCCACATCCTTGCCAATTTTGAGGCTGTTAGCCCTTTTAATTTTTGCCATTCTGGTGGTTAAGTAATGCTAGTTCATTGTGGGTTTATTTGCATTTACCTGATGACTAATGTTGCTGAGCATTTTCCCATGAGCTTATTGGTTATTTGTATATCATCCTTTATTAAACATCTATTATTCAAGTATTTGGCCCATTTTCAAAAAATAATATACTGTTTGCCTGTTTATTATTGAGTTGGAGCTTTTGTAAGTAGATATTGCAGCTATAAATCTTCTGTCAAAGATATATTTTGCAAATATTTTCTCCCAGTCTGTGGTTTATCCATTCTTTTTTCTTAAAGGTATACTTGATGAGCGTTAGTTTTAAATTCTGAGTAAGTCTAGTTACTTATTTTTAGTATAGTTATTAATTTCTGTGCGCTATCTGAAAATGTGTTTTTCTAATCCCCAAGTTGCAAAGATACTTTCCTGTTATTTTTTTTCTAGAAGCTTTATCATTTTAACTTCTACATTTGGTTCTAAGACCATGTTGAATTTATTTCTTGTATGTTGTGTGAAGCAAAAGTAGTTTTATTTTTTAATATGGATACTTAGGTTCCACCACCATTAAAAAAACAAAACAAAACATTTTTCTGTTTCCGCTGGATTTCTTTAGATCCTTTGTAGAAAATCAGATGACCATAAAGGGTGGATCTTAATTTTGGACCCTCTATTCAGTTCCACTAATCAATCCGTCTTTTCTTATGCAAATACCATACTTTTCTGATTACTGTAACTTAATAGTAAGCCTTCACAACAGGTAATACGAGTCCGCCAGCTTTATTCTTTTTTTTCAAAAGTGTTATCTGCTACCTCCTTTGCTTTTCCATAGAAAGTTTAGAATCGACTTGTCAGTTTCTACAGAAGAACACAGTAAAATTATGACCACGATGACCGTAATCTATTGGTTAATTTAAGAATACATTTAATATTGAGACTTCCGATCTATAAATATAGTATATATCTCAATTTATTTATATCTTATTTGACTTCTCTCAGAAGTGTTTTGTAGTTTTAAGTGTAGAGGTCTCGTACATCTCTTGTTATTTATTTCTAAGTTTTTAAAGTCTATTTTAAATTGAACTTTGATGTTTTATTTTATAATTTTTGAAGCTATTAGAAATACTATAGATTTTTGTAAACCGATCTTGTATTCTGAGGCCTTGACGAAGTTTAATAGTTACCCTGTAGAATTTTTAGGATTTTCTACCTAAACCGTTATGTCATCTGCAAATAGAGATCATTTTACTTCTTTAGTTGTTATCTTCTGGCTTTTTCATTTTTATTTCTCACCTTACTGCACTGGCAATAACCATCAATACAATTTTGAATAGAAGTGATTGGAGTGGATATTATTGCTTAGGGGCAAAGCAGTCAATATTTTATCTTTAAGTATGATGTTAGCTATAGTTTTTTTCAGAGATTTACTTTATCGAATTGAGAAAGGTCCTTTTTATTTCAGTTTGCTGGGGATTTTTTTATTGTGAATGGTGTTCGATTTTGTCAAATGCGTTTTCTGCACCTATTTCGATGATTATGTGATTTTCCTCTTTATTCAGTTAATAAAAAAAATTACATTGATTGTCAAATGTTAAAGCAACTTTAGGATAACCTGGGATAAACACTACTTGGTGGTTATATTATTCTTTTATGTATACCATAGATTTTATTGGATTTTTTTTTTTTTTTAGGATTTTGTGTTTATATTCATTAGGAATATTAGCTTGCAATTTTATTTTGTTGTTTTTGTAAACCTGTCAGGTTTGCGTATCACAATTAATGTAGGCCTCATAAATCAAGTGGGGATTATTTCTTCTGCTTATATTTTCTGAAAGATTATATGTTATTTTTTCCTTAAATGTTTGATAGAATGCATTCATTTTGTGAGAGCCTGTCATAATCTTCTCATGCCGGTAATAATAGCTATCATTTTATGAGACTCTTCGATAGATCAGTTTCTATATTAGGCGTATTCTATATGTTAATCTATTTCATCATGACAACAATCCTGTGAGGTTAATATTATTATTCTTATGTCAAGAACACAAAGACTTTACTAGTAAGTGGCGGAGGCTAGAATCAGCTACAACTCTAAAGATAAAGCTCTTTGCATTCTACTTTACTGTCCATCAAATTCATGTGTATAGTCATTTAATCAACTATATCCTACTGATGAGGAATTATTACGACAGCCAAATCTATAGCAAACCCATCAGACCACCCTTCATTCATTCCTTCATTCGATAATATTGATAATTATTAATTGAGCAGCTACTATGTACCAGGTACTACTTCAGACACTATTCTAGGCTCAGCGAACAAACTAAGCAAAATTCCTTGCCTTGTGATGCTTAAATTCTATATTATTATACTAAACAAAGCTTAGAAGGTGATAAATGCTTTGCAAAAATAAAATGAAACAGGGTCAGGAAATAGGGTGGGGGTTTCAAATATAAATAGGGTGGTGAGAGTAGACCATACTGAGAAAGTGACACATTTAAGCAAAGACTTGAAGAAGAGAAGCATTCCCTCTCTGGACATTCCATGCAGAGCCATTATAAAAATGTCAGCTTTTCCTTCAAGCAGAGTGGGGGGATTATAGTAGAGGTTTAAGCAGGTGAATGATATAGTATGCCTTAAATTTCTTTTTTACATGCTGTTTTAAGAATACACTTGAGAAAATCAAGGAAGAAACGGAAAGATCAGTCAGGAGGCTATGTCACTAAATCTTGTAAGAGCTAAGAGTGCCTCGAATCAGAGTGGTTTGCAAACTCGGGGTGGGATTCTGAATATATTTTGAAGATAAAACCAACAGGATATCTTGAGGAAACAGCATATGGAGTGCGGTAAAAATGAAAGAGTTGAGTATGACCTCAAAGATTTTGTCAAGAAAGAAAGAAAAGAGTAGCGACCGAGAAGTTAAGGGGCAACGTAAAGCGAGGATTCAGTTTTGAACATAAGTTTGAGAAATGGTATAAAAAAAAAGTCCAAGGCTGCATGAGATCATTGTCTAACGAAATCTCTTAAGTTCCTTGCAGCTTAGAAATATTGTCATTACAGATTTTCTCAAAACACAGTTGCCCATCTATAGTAACTTTTTATTGTTATTCGAAGCCAAAGAGTTAAAGTGTCTTGATTATTTTGTCTGCCCGTTTTGAGACCAAACATATTTTCATTTATAATATTCAAATGCCAACTCTACCACAAGTTTTAATAGTAATCGAGCTTTACATCGTGGTATAACTTGATCAGAGAAATATTCTTGTGACTATTACTAATTCGAAGAAGTAAACTAAAAATTTCATTTTGAGTTCCATACAACAAATTGAATAGTTTTCTTAAACTGATTTCTATTCTCCACATAATCATGTTATCTCTATTATTAAGCCATTATTGTTACCACAAAATACTATTTGTAAACTGCTCTTGAACCTTAGCAGTTCTTACCTTGTAATTTTATAATTGTTGTTACAAAGATAGACACGATTTCTGCCCTTTGGAGTCTAGCAATCTAGAAATCATAATATTGACTCACAGTAAAAGAAAGGAAAGTCAATTACTCATGCCTACAATACAGTCTGTAGTGACAAAGAATGAGCAGTAAGATTCTACTGCTCAGCAGCCCTGTGGCCCACCCGAGATGTGAGATGAGACAAGTAACCTCCACCCTGGACAAAAGACTCAATGTAATGAGGGATCTGATGCTTTGGTTTCTACCCCTCGGGCTCTGGCAAACTCAGCTGAGATTACAGGAGAGAGAAGGACCTGCAAGAGAGCCACCCCACCCCACCCAAACTCTGTCACCCTCGACAGTCACATGGCACATAATCTGCATAGCCTAGCGGTCACAAAATAGGAAACAAGCCTTCTCTTTGAACAAAACTTTGCAACGTGAAGCTTATATTTGGGAGGTGACTGTATCTATGTCTGCCTTAAAATGGCAAGAAGGCGCGGGCAATACCAGGATAGCCCTTGCAAAGTTTTAGGGAGCCCAAACTGGAGGTACACCAAACAACCTGGAATTCGAGGCATCAGAAGTAGTATAAGTGGAATGTCCTTAAAAAATATTCTATTTTAATGAATATTTAATGCAACCAAAATGACTGAATTAAAATCTAATTTAAGCAAAATAATTGAGAATATTCAACAGCACCTAATCAGAGCCCACAATCCTTCCATCAAACAGGACATAAAACAGCTGCTTATATGTAGTGCACGGTTTCATCGAAACCCCATCAGGTTGAAGCATCCCAGAGCTACTCATTTGTGGGTGGATTTATGTGATTCTGTACTGTCTAGAAGAGCGAAACACTTTGGAGAACAAGCAAAAAGAAAACTCTAATGCTCTCCATGGGCAAATGACCCTAAGTTAAAAAGACTGTGGCAATCTATTATTTTGCAATCACAAAGGGATTCTGATTGTTTTGCTTCGGAGATGAATACGTAGCTAGAGATAAAAAGAATAAAGAAAAAGAGTTAATATTCTTAGCATGAAATTGACTTAAATATAGTGTGCATACTTTTAGGAGAGGAAAAAAAAAACCTATAAATTCTACGCCTTAGAGAGTTGCAAATTTGGTAATGCTTCTTTGAGCAATATAAAGCCTACTTTCTAAAGAATTAAAAATGAAAATACAAACACTTTCATGACTCTTCTCTTTCCTATCTTTTTATTCTCCAAGAAATATTATAACTTTTATAATCACACCAAAAAAAATCGATAAATGTTATTTTTAAATCATCCTTTAGCCACCCAGAAAGCGATAGAAAAGAATCGAAAGCCAATGAACATATCAGCAAGCATGAGAATCATCTTTTCCTTAAATGAGTGTGTAGCTGAAACCTGAAAACCTTTAAAGATGAACCAAATAGAGACTCAGAGAGAAATTTAAGAAATTATGTTTCATCGAGAACAGATCTGCAAAGGCGATTTAAACTTAAGAACTTCAGGAAGGGGATAAATCTCAAGGACTCCATTTATTGGGCACCTGCCAAACGTATGGCATTATCGAACATGCCTTACCACATAAGGTCCTCCTGAAACCCCCAAAAGTAGACTTCTAAACTCATAGATTCACCAAATCCAATAATTGCAGCATATTTTGCTTTTTCTTATGGAGCAGATAACTGTTCCCGGCAACGTTTGCACCAAAGGTTTAAATGAAGGCCTAGAAGACTCACTCACGGAACTTGTGCGTGACATAAGGCTGGAAGGATTTGCAAATGTGTGGAATGGTGAAAGAAGGATCCGAAAAGGTCTTAGGCAGGCAGGATAAATGGGCTAAATCTAATACTATGAAATAAGTGGGTAAACGCGTTAAGCAACAAACTACAAAAGTATGAAATACAATATCTATGATTCGGCAATTTGGTAATAATACAGATTAAAAAAAGGTGTGTGGTGGGGAGTTGGTCTGACAGTAGATATTATATATATATATATATATATATATATATATATATATATATTTTTTTTTTTTAATGAGGCTTAACTAGCATCCAGAACTTTGACAAATCAAAATGCAGTGGGCGCTGCTGTCGCCCTACTGGACCCTGGGGAACCCAATCCGGAATGCTGACTTCGGCCCTCACTTTAGGAGTATTTGGGAGCAAAGGAGAGAAGTCAGGAGGGAGAAGAAATGCAGAATTATGTCATAGGAGGAATGTTTGTTTAGACAGAGGAAATGAAGTGCAGGCAACGCGTATTCAAATAGTTGAAAGATCTTCAAATATTTGAAGAGCCCTCACCCCAACTCGCTCGCTCCGTTCTGCTCTCAGGAACTACAGGATATTGGCAACAAGGAGAAGGAGTTTTGCTCACCTGAAGAAAGTCCTCTAAGGAGCAGAGCCATCCTGAGGTTAGGGGGTTGCTGCCAAAGGCAGTGAGTCCCATTACTAGAGGAATTCGAGCTTAGGCTGGGCGTCTATTCTACCAAGACAGTCTAGGGAGAATTCAGTCATCGCATGGTGTTTAAGTGAGATGATCTTTAATTTTCTTCCCAAATCTGAAATTTTACTCAGGGGAAAGTTCTCAGGAAGGAGACGGCTTTTTAGTCAAAGTTCGGAGAGAAGATGGCTTCGCATAGGGAGTTGTCCGAGAAACAGAAGGAGTCAGTATGACAGGAAACACAAAATGAAGATTGAGGAAACTGAAGTAGAAGCAACAGTGACAGGAGGAACATGGCATCGGTCCTTCAGGAAGCGAACCCAAGAAAACTAGTTTCTGCCTACGCGAGTGTCATAGTCCATGTGGGCAGCGATAATAAAATTGCCACAGACTGGGTGGCTTAAACAACAAGCATTCATTACTCACAGTTTTAGAGTCTGGAAGTCAAAGATCAAGACACCAGCAGATTCGGTGTTCGGGGACGTCCTGCTTCCTGGTTCAGAGATGGCCAGCCTCTCACTGTGTCCTCGAGTGGCAGATCTCTCAACAACCCCACTCACGAGGGCTCCATCCTCATGGCCTGGTGGTTTCTCAAAGGCTCCACCTCCAAATGCCATCGCGTCGGGTGTCAGGATTTCAATATGTGAATTCTGGGGAGAAACAAGCCTTCGGTCCATGACAAGGAGCCTGTAAAATGATCAGGGAATGCGGGATGAATTTTGCTATTGTTGTTGATGGTTATTGTTTTCAGAGGGTGACAGTTCCAGGCCTTGTTTTTCCGTACATGATATTTACACGGTGACAGAAGAATGTATAACCACCCCACACTTCTACAAACCACCAAACCATCAAACGAGGCAATCTGTCCATGCAGCAGGCGGGTCTCGTCCAGGCGTTTTTAAAGGCGACAGAGATACTCTGTCTCGGAAGAAAAGTGGGCAGACAAGTCCAGCAGGCCCGAGAAATGGCATGCCCACTGCGACGTGGGCTTTAAGCGAGACCACGCCAGGATCTGAACACGGCCCGGCTTGTACACTTTTCTCCCAAGGCCTCCGAAAGCAAGCCGGGGAACCACAGGGGCTCACAGAATTTTTTCTAGCCTTTAGCTTTCTGATCAGGGTGGCTGTAAACATTCAAAATATTAAAAAATTCCTGGGTGCCCAGCCAAGTTTGTTTAGTTACTGTGAAAGAGCCCTTTATGTTGACTGTGGCAGATTTGTCCTGGGATTAGGGCAGTCGCTTTCCCCAGCCCCTGAGGCCCTCCACTTGGGGCACACACGCAGCGTTTACGAAAGGAAGGAGATCTGGCACAAAAGCGCACGGCATGTTCCACGTAGTCTCCAAGCAATCGCAACAGCACCCAAGGGCTCATTCCAGCGTCGATGGGATAAATGGATGTGGCGCAGAAAGAGCGGTGAGTACAGCAAGCAACCACCAGAGAGGAAAAATAAAGTGACAAATGAGAAGAAACACGTCTCCCCCCGTGCGGGTAATAACAGCAGCAAGCAAACCCAGCAATCCCCGGCAGGCCGCCTCGTTTATCGAAGCCTTAGGACCATTTTCAAAGCAGATTCCGTGTCCTCTGGGTGGGATTTGCTCGACTAACACAGTGCTCGACGTCACTAAGACTTCTGGATATATCTTCCGTATGGATTTTCTGTCCACAGCTATGAAATTTGGATTTCTGCACCGACTTGCTCGTTTATGTGCTGCTTTTATCTGTTCTTTCGTTTGCTTACATGCATTCCATGGATATTCATAGAAAACTTTACTGCCTACCAGTCGTTTTTCTTTCTTTTTTTTTTTTTTTTTTTTTTTTTTTTTGGAACTCTACTAGAGGGGCCCACTTTCATGAGGCTTTATTTAGTGGGGAGAGAAAAATAAACAACCACAAGTGCAACTGGAGGAACTGTGATGAAGAAAAAACAAGGCAGTAAAGCCTGGTTGAGATTAGAGGTCAAGAAAGGCCTCTATGGGGACGCGGTGGTTGAGCAGAAGAGGGAAGGATGCACAGGAATTAGATGCTGGGAGAAGTGGACGGAGACCCCAAGCCGGGGCGGGGCCAGGGTTACTGGGGCGGCACAGGCACGAGAGCTCTGGTATGACCACGAACGCAAACGAGGGCCGAGGGCGGCGTGCTGGACCATAGAGAGCATCCGGTCCGGGAGGATGCGGGGCAGGTGACGCGCGCCCTTGTAGGGAGGCCTGGGAATTAGGACTTTAAGGGAAATCATCTGCCAGTTAAGCAGAAAGGTAGCATGATCTCATTTACATTTACAAAGATCGTTCTGGTTGCCGAAGGGCAGCAGGAATGGAGGATGATGGGGTTAGGTTAGTCTATTGAGCCATTTCCCTCCCCAAATCAAGAAAATATCTGAGTTTAATCCATTTCCGGGTATTATCTAAGCTATAATAACAAATCAAGGCGGCCTGGCTTTAGTTATTAGTAAATGACTGCAACTTAAATAAGCTTAGGGGTGATTGCATATGATCTATATAATGTGGTAGAAGGGGTACGATTTGTTTTTATCGTGTACAAATGTATATGTGTTCTCCAGTCTGCTCCTAAATAATCATTGCAGTTAGTCTTACCCTGTGCTAAGCGACAGGGGACAAAGGAGCTATTTATAAATCGCGTCAATGGAAGCAGACAAAATTCCCCGGAGATCAGACTGTAGGCGCACACCCAACGGCAGCGCCCCAGCCGGACGTCCCATCGCCTTTCAGATACTCCCACGGAATACCGAGAGTAGGGATGGCCCAGACCACGCCACCGTCTAAAGGCGTCATCTTCGCCTTCGGACAATAAACGTTCCACTGGTTTTGAGACCCAGAAGATGACCACGGAACCGCTTTTTCTGGACTCCAGGGCCTGGTGGTGGGGAGCTCCTGGTTAAGAGCGCTCCGCCCTGAGCGCTGGACAAGGAGACGATCAGTTCCAAGTCCGATAGCCACAGCTATCTGACAGTATGTATCATCCCGCTACGTTTTTTTCACCCAATTTTCAGTTTCTATTAAAAATTCAAAGGTCAGGACTTTGTATTTTTTTTTTTTGTGCCTTGAATAATAGCATCCAAGTGTGATGACCTAGAAATAACTCACAGCATATGATCTATCAGTATAGAAAACATTAACGGATGCCTCCTTCTAGAAACAGCCACCTTCAAGTCAACAAAAGTGAAGAATGTGGGAAACTGGTTGGCATAGGTGTGTGATACCACGAACGATACTATATGCATATAATGAAACGTCATTTGAGAGCTTGAATCATGTTTCTTTCTCTGACTCATAGAACTTAGTCACCACTAGATGGCATCATTTCTCTTTCTTTTCTGTTGTTATTCTGCTTTGTTTTATTTTTTCATGAGGAAACCGTCCTCATAGGATGTTGGCAGTGAGGATGCTTTTTTTGTTCTCTGAGCTCCTTTAACAGACTTAGCAGTCTTCATATTTTCTGGAGAAGCGCAAGCATGATCGATCTAATTCCAAATATTGAAGGGCTGCAGAATGTACGAGAGCGTAGTCTACTAACCATGAGGAATTTGGAAGAACTAATATTCGCTACTGCTGATTCACGTTAAGATTCCGTGGATCATTTTACTGATGATCTTCATCTTTGTATTGTGTTTGTACTGGCGTCGGGGCACCCTCTGAACCCCACACACCAGCAAACTTTGAGATCCTCGTGCCTGTCCTTCGAAGTGGCTCTTAGCCTCATTCCTTCCTGTTTATTATTACTATTGCAAAACCTAATACGGAGCTAAAAATCTGACTCTGAGTTTTCTTCCACTTATCATTCTTTTCCTTCAGTCTGTTCTTCACATGGAGATTCAATTAATCTCGAACCCATTGCTTCAACATGTCGTTGCACTATTACAGACCTTATATTCGCCTTCTAATAGCATTTGAATCAAGGCTAAGTTCTCGCCTTGGCATTAAATTCTTTCAGTTGTTTTTGCCTAATCGATGTTATCTTCTCCCCCTGCCTAACATAGAAAGGCCATTCCAGTTAATCCACATGATGCTTTGCAAAACCGGATTTTAACTATGAGAGTGGATTTCGGTTTGCTTGCTTAGCTGGCTGAGCGCCAGTAGAGCACATTGATTAAGGGTCTTCCGGAGTTGATATTCTAGCTCTGCCATATACTATTTTATAGTTTAAGTTACTTTATAACTCAGTGCTTCCGGGCCTTCGTTTATGAAATGAAGACAGTAATAGTATCTACGTATTATCGAGGTATTATGAAGATTCAAGGAGATATAGTCTGTAAAGCTCTTGAAACAGTGCCTGATGCCTTTCAGGTGCCAATTACATGTCACCTAAGTCCTCCTTTTCCTCCTGTCACCTTACTTCACCACACAAACGATGGAGCATAATGCCGCACTCAAAAAAAAGACTTGTGTTCAATAAATGAATCCCTTCTCTTTGGATAGACTTTGCTTCCCTTCTCTATTGAAGCCTGGGGTTTCTTTAGCATAAAGCTGAAGGTCAAATTGCCCCTGAAGCCTTCTTTCCTTCTTAAACTAGCATCGCTATTTGGCTCAGTAATGAATTTAGGGGCTGCTTTTTACCCATCATGACAGAGGACACGCACAGACGCTTTCCAGGGGGAGGACCAGTAACACAAGATTAAAAGCTGGCCTCGATTTGTTGAGATTATCTCAACACCTATCTTAAAATAATCAATATGAAGGTAGCTTTGAGGACAACAAGGACAGCGCTTAAAGTGTCATAAAATAGTCTCCACAAAGTATAATATATATATATATGTATTTAATATATATATTATATTAAACAGAATAGAAAGCCCAGAAATAGACATACAAATAGTCAACTAATCTTTAGCAAGGGAGCAAAGGTAATACGACAGAGAATAAATCATCTTTTCAATAAATGATACCTAAGCAATTGGATGTCCATATTTGAAGAAGGAGGAGGAGGAGAAACATCTAAACACAGGCTTTATACCTTTTACAAAAATTAACTCAGAATGAATCTTAGATCTAAATATGAAATCCCAAACTATAAAACCTAGAAGATAAGGTAGAGGAAAATCTACATGACCTTGGGTTTGGCAATGAGTTTTTGGATGAAACACCAAAAACATAATCCATAAAAAAATTGGGGCTTTATTAGAATATAAAACTGCTCTGCAAAAGACACTGTTAAGAGGATGAAGAGACAAGCCACAGCACGGGAGAAACGGAAATGTTTATCCGATAGAGCACTTGGATCGAAAATATATTTTTAAAAACTCTTAAAATTCAGCAATAAAAAAAAACAAATCTATTTTAAAAATGGGTGAAAGATCTGAATAAAAGACAAAGAAGATATATAGTGTCAAATATGTATATGAAAAGATATTCAACATAATAGATCATGAAGGAATTCTAAATGAAAACGACAATGACATACTATACACCCTCTCAGAATAACTAAAATCCAAAAACTGACGATACCAAATTGATGGGGGAATGCGGAGCTATAGGAATGCTCATTCATTCCTGCCGGAAGCGCAAAAGAGTACAGCCACGTTAGAAGCTAGGTTGGCAGTTTCCGACAAAGTTAAAGACAGTCTTAACACACGATCCATCAGAAGCTTCTAGATTGAAAAACCATGGGCACGCAAAAACCTGCACTGGAATGTCTATAGAAGCTTTATTCACACTCATCAAAAACTGGTAACAATCAAGATGTCTTTCGATGGGTGGATGGATGAACAAACTGTGGCACATCCATATGACGGAATATTATTCAGCGGTAAAAAAAGAAACGAGCTGTCGAGCCCTAAAAAAGTCCTGGAGCACCTTAAATGATTATTGTTAAGTGAAAGGGAGTCTGAAAAAGCTACACACTATATGACTCCGACCACGTGACGATTTGAAAAGGCAAAACTGGAGACGGTAAAGAGATTTCCAGGGTGTATAAGGGAAGCGTGAGAGAAACTATGATGTATGACACTGTCCTGGTGGCCGGCACGCAACTGTCAAAAGCCGCAGAACTGTACAAAGAGCGGGATCTCAATGTAAATTATGAATTTCAGTTAATAACAGTGTATTAATATTGGTTCGTTATTTATAATAAATGTACCATACTAAAGCAAGCTGTTAATAATGGGAGAAATGGTGAGGATGGAGGGAGTGTATAGAGAACCGTCTGGCTTATCTGCTCGATGTTTCTGAACTTGAACCTTTAGGTGAAAGACTCCAATAAATAACATTCTTAAAATAGACAGTAAATGGAGAATTTGGGGTGAGTTACAGGGAAAGGATGTGAAATCTCTTTCTCTGGGTGTTCTTAAAATTATAACATTTCCACATATGTTGGCAGCGGCTTAAATATTTGGAATTTGTGTAGTAAACCCTGGAAGACAGAGAGAGGTTAATTCTATCTGGATAATGCTATAATTTTCCTCCAAAGGAACTACTATTTCCTTTACAAATACACGAGCTCTACTTCTTTGAGCCTGAAATTGGAAGTCCTTCTGGCTGAATTTATAAACACATTTATTTTTATATGGGTTAAATCTGATCTAGCTACTCTGAGGTCTGTAGTTTTATCACTAAAAATTGTTTCAATTGTATATGTATCATCCGGGTACCAAATGCCAGGTAATTTCAGGCACACAAACCAGAGATTTTACCCCGAACCCGGGTATAGTCATGTCAGATAGATATCAACATTACTATCTCTTTTTTTCACGAAATGAATTATACCTTGTCTTTACTCACAGAGTTTTTGGGTCCAAAAAATTCTCAAAAGTGTATCGACACAAATTGACTCTGCCATTCAGTTACACCAATAGTTACCCCGAATCTCAAAATATGAGAGCACACTCCATTTTTGCCAGTCTCAAATGTACCGTTCAGGTGCACAGAAGTATTACCAAGTTTTAGTAGATCTCGTGTAAATATTTGCTGAACAAACTCTCTCTGAATGAGAGTGTGCTAAGCCAATGTTTGGTTTCTCTTGAAGGTGAAGACATTCGCGGTGATTCATGGAGCTTCCATTCACCAACCTGGAAATGGCATTCATTTTACTGGCCTTTGTTATCTTTTCCTTATTTACTGCGGCTTCCATCTACACCAACCCAGACGAGAGGAACAAAGGTAAAAAGAGAGAGCTCTTCGTAGTTAGTCTCTATTTCCTCTCTCCTCCCCTCCCTTACTTCTTTTTGTATGGTTTTATTTGGTTTGGTTTCTATTCTGTATGTGAGGATGAGTTTGTTTTAGGGTGTGGGATGTGTGTGTATGAAATAGTGATTGAGAGAGGTAGAGAGAGAGAGAGAGAGAGAGAGAGAGAGAGAGAGAGAGAGAGAGAGAGAGATCTTACTAAATTTCCTGAAATTTATAGTGGTACTTGGCCACTATTTATTAAGAAAGGTTTGGAAATAGCAAAAAAAAAAAAAAAAAAAAAAAAGTCATTCACTTGAATTCTAATCCCAGAATTTGGCAGATCTTATGACCTAAATCTAATATATACTTAAGCATTTATCTAATTTTATTTTCACCATCCTCTCAACCCTGTCTCCAATCAGAAACCTAATATGTGCAAAAAGCCCAAATTCCATTATAGTATATATGGGGTGTGTGTGTGTGTGTGTGTGTGTGTGTGTGTGTTTCATTCAACTATACATGAGAAGGAAAATGATTCGATTTTTTCCTAATGAGTTCTTGTCTAACCCAAACATCTGAAAAACATAGAGAAGTATTTTGAAAACTCAACACCACATGACTGCTCATTGCCAATAATAACAATTGTTAGCCACAGAGTATATAATTTCAATGGTCGTTCTTGGTATTTCACTGTAGTTCAAGGTCAATCAAGTTTGATACAAAATCGATGATAACTGGCTATTTGGGGGGCCAAATATTATGTATGTGCATGTGTATACAGTATATGTAGAGAATAAGATAAAATCATTTTTTAAAAAATTGTGTTTCCTACAATTGTGATAACCCTCCATCAGTTTTTGGCTATAAAAGAAGTGCTCTCTGTGAAATATTTTTTTTTTCTCGGTCTTACAGATATATAACACTTACAGAAGTAGAAAACAAAAAGCCATAGTCAGTAGACATTCCAATTCATTCTGACATGTAAATTGGGAAACATAATAGGAGTCCATAAAGTGTTTTCCTGCTCCACACTGTGTTAGTTTAAAACTAGATTTGGCTAAAAGAAAGAGTAAAAACAAAAGAGCAGTTACGTTAAGGAGATAATAACAGATTCTCTCACATGGAAGGAAGCCAGGAGGTAGTAAATTCATGGCCGACATGGCACTCCATGGTGTGTTGGACCTAGGCTACTTCTGCCTTAGTTCTCATCCATCTTTGACTTGCAGCTCCTATGTCATGGACCAGAAATAGATGTCAAAAAGATACATCATGCTTGGGACCCATCACAAACCTAGTGAATACGCATTTCTGGGTGTTGGACCAGGCCATGTGTCTTTAAACAAGCTCCCCGCATTATTCTAGCTTTCATCTCTGGTTAAGAAGCACTGATTCTAACTATTCGTATTTCGCAAGTGACAACAGAGATCCAAAAAATGTTTAGTGAGTTTCTCGGGCACTCAGTAAATTAGCAGAAGAGCCAAAACCAGAGCTCGGGTCATCCAATTTCAAGTTTACTGCCCTGTCTTCTAGACCGCCTTGCTTCCCTAATTTCACTCCATGAGCATGAGGAGCCAAAGGATTAGACCAGTCATAGAAAGTTAGCTTTCCTTTCCATTTTCATTATTCTCCATTTTTTCTCCAACTCTGTTCCTTCTATATCTGATGTTTTTGTCTCAAGCTGAAGCTGCTCTCCCATTTGAATACTGTCATGCTGACAGAACTAGAGCCAGCTGCTCGAGCACTCCCATCAAAGAGCACTCTGGGCCCGGCACGTGCTTCTCTTCGTAATCGCCCAGCCAGACAGAGAAGCACAATTTTACGTGAGGAGACAAAAGGCGTACCCTTTCCTAAACGTGATAAGACTTATGAGTAAAATTTACCTTCATTAAAATAACAGGGCTACTTTCATTTCCTTTCTCAGTACAATCAGAGAATTGCAGGTGCCGTGAAAAATAAACTTAAAAGATGCAGATTTAAATTCACGTGTGTACTATAAATCCAGTGGGCTCAAGCTATGAATAACAGAGGATCTAAAGGTGAATAGGTATCAGTTTCCATCTCAGAAAGGATGGTCCAGTGGAAGATTTAGTTGCATAACCAGAGCACAATTCAATATATGGTCTACCAGAGGTTTTAAATAAGGATGATGGGGCCACACAATGGGAAAATGTCTTTAGGGGCATTGAGATGGGCTTCAGAGAAGAGATGGCCATTGTGGTGTAACTGGATATGGACGGATTAGGGTGAGGTGGGGTATATTCCAACTAAGAAAACAGCTTAGGAAAAATTACCCAGCTGGAAATGTTACACACACCCACACACACACACACACACAGACACACACACACACACACAGACACACACACACACACACACACACACACACACGATGGAAAATCAGCCTGTATTTGCCACTCAAACCGAAAATATTGGAAGCCTTTCTCCTCAAACTCCCACTTAAGAGCAGAGATTTTCAAACTGCAATTTGCATACAAATTACCTAAGGATTTTATGAACAAATAAACTATCATTCAGCTGGTCTCGACGGGACCTGGGATTCTGTGTTTTTAACAAGCTTCTGAGTGATGACAAGCCTCCAGATGAGTCGAGCCGCTGATGTGCTTACTCCTAGGCTCCCAGGGTGGTCAAGGTCGCCTGTGTCCAGCAGGTGAGGAGGGACCTTGGCTATGTGGCTGGGGTGTCCATGTGCCTGCAAGCCAGGCCCAACAGGGTGCAAGGCAGAGACAGAGGGAGGGAGAGAAGGGGCCATGGACCTGCATTTTACTCTCGCCTTAGGTCCTACAAATGTCAGGCGTGGGCAGGCTTACATTTACAAAAATATTTATATGTTAAGAACAGTTGATAGTCATTCTTTAAAAGTCAGAATATTTTAGTATTGCAAGACTGCAGGATTTCTGCAACTCTGAATAATTTATAAATCTACTATCTCATTTGCAGTTGACATTCTTAATTCTCTTACTCTATGTTTTTTCATAAGGGAACAGTTAAGACAACTTTCTTTGTTACAAGAGGATGTAAGTCATGACAAATGCTGAGATATTTCAGGAAAATTTATTTGTTGAGAAATTGACCCAAACCCACATTTTTGTTCCTGTTACCATAAGAAGTTAAAAAAAAAAAAAAAACTGTTCAAACACTATCAAATCAACTCAACAGTCTTCTCACTGAAATGAGCGGTCTGGCTATTTTGATTTCTAATCAAAGTTACATAGATCATCTACCTTAGACCTTTCAGAGGTACTTGAGAATGTACTTTTGTTCAGGACCATAAAATATGTCTTAAAATTTCAATTTGAAACTTAAAATATACAGTTCTTATTTAGAAATGTGAGTCTAAATGAGAACAGAATTTAATCACTGCAGAATCATGTAGCCTAAAATAAATCTTCTTAACTGTTCAAGGAAGCTTTGCCTACCACCACCGCGATGAAAAGCATTGTCCCCCGTGGACTTCCTAGTCACACTAATGTAGTGTAGCATGATACGAGCACCCAAAATTAGTCAGCCTAGGACCATTATTGTTGTCCTTTGAGACTCACAGTGACCTATTTTGCCGCTATATTGCCTATCTTCAAAATAATAAATTACTCGTAACTTGATAGAATGAATTTAGACGGTGCCTTTCCAAAGAAGTTTTAAGAATTCTCTCAACCGGAAAAAAAATAATGGTTATCTCCTCTCGATGACTTAAAAATCGAGACAAATAAAAGTTATTTAATAGTCGTGGAACTTAGAATAAAACAGGGCTGGTTCTTCTCAGTCTAGGTCACTGTTCGCTGGGTCGCCCGCCACCTCCGCCGTCTCTTTTCATCAGTATAAAAACAATGATGATGGAAATGTTTCTTAGGTGCCTTCCATGCAAAAGGCAGGATGCACTTTAGACGTAGTATTGTATTTGATCCTCAAACAGCCTGATGAGATAGGTAATAACAACTTCACTATTTTTCAAGTGAGGATACTGAAGCTTTAAACCTTAACTTTAAATCACTCAGCTACTAAGTGACGGAGCCAGAAATTGAAGCCTCGTTCACAGGATGGCAGTACCTATGCATATAACCAGCACACTTTCTTTCAGATTGCCTTTAAAAAGACGCTTGCTTTGAAAAAAATTTTTAAAAAGATGCATATATACTTATTTTTATTCCTACAAAGATCTTACATCAGCTAAAAATATGTAACAAGATGAAACTAAATTTCCCATAAGTAGGTAAGGAAATCCAGGCAAAGAGAAAACTTAGGGTAGGAAAAATAAAAATGGGCGGGCTTGGTGAGGAGAAGGCTAGCTAGCATTTCATTTCAGTAAAGCATATAAACTGTGTTATTGAGCATTCCTGACTCTGCTATTTGGTAACCCTGGGACTTAGGGCAAATTACGTAAATTTTCAAAGCCTCCTCTTTTTCTCATCTGTGTACTGGGGATGATAATAGCAATTGCCTTATAGGGTTGAGGTGAGAGTTACATGAAATAAAACATATAAAATGCAGAGGGGTAACTTTGGTGCTTTCTCTTTTGAAGTTTTCGTGATTAGAAATTTAGATAGAGCGATGAGGGTCATCACAAAATAAAGGAAAACATTGACTACAGAACCAAGAAAATTTGTACTCGCTTAAATAGCCCACACACTGGGTCAATGTTTTTGTTTTAAATATCCAGCAATGTCATACATTCAATACTAATCAGCTACAGGGTGACATTGCATACACCAGATGTAAATCTGATGTAAGGATTGCTTAGGCAAAGCCATTGACAAGTTAACATTCAATAATATTAGATCACTTATCAAATGAGGACGAGAAGAAAACACAGGCACTTCAAAAACTAATAAAGTGAAGATCAAAGGCTTGAACAACATTTCAGAAAACTGATAAGGCCTTGAATATTTTTTGCGAATGGTATAAAATTGTGCTATGAAAATCACAAATAAAAGAAAGAATATCGTATGAAGATATGATACAAGTATGTCAGAAAAAATCAATATCTCAGCCATTCTTTGTTCTAAAGTTAGCTTCTAGTCAAATTACAAATTGCATGCTATTAAAGAATTGATACGATCAATTTATTTCATCATTTTGTTTCATTTTTCAAGATAAATATCCATTTAAACTTTGTTTGTATTGTCTAATATTAAGTTTTGCCCTCTAAATAGATTCACTTTAAATGATCTTTTCCAGTACCAATTATTCTCAGAGTAAAAAGAAGTTTTCTGTTACAGAGTTACATGCTCAGCAGTATTAGCCACTATCAGCAATAATCCAAGAAATTGGCTAGATGCATACTCTTAAGTATAACCACTTGTAGAATGTGAGCCAGAAATTCAGTTCTATACTTTCTTAAAAGCCAATCTGGAAAAGAAAACTAATGTTGAAGTTTACCTGAGCTTTGTGTTTCTGGAAAACAGCTACAGTTTTAAAAAATCCCCCCACTCTTGTGTTCTGAGAAATGATTTACCACAATCACCTTTCCCCATATGACATAGATAAGATTCGCTCTTTCTCTTGACTTCCATTAGACTCTCGATAACTCTTTGTTTACCTGTGACAGGGACAAGAGCAGACCTTTTCCCTTTTGCCTGAACCTACAGGCAGGAACAGACACAGCCCCTCCAACTCTGTTCTGTGTCTTGCAAATGATTTAGCTGAGATTAAAACTGTTTATGCCCCTGAAATTGCTAGACACACAGACAAACATTTCCTACACAGATAACTGACTGAGACTTTCCTTGATTAAAAAACAGTTCTAACTGTAAAGTGCTCCACCTGTATCTTTTCTATTTCCTCCTGTAGATGTCTCAGGTGAAAACGCCTGGCTGAGACACTGACCTTCAGATCTGTGACACTCTCCCTGGTGCAGCAGCCTGAATAAAATCACGTCATTACTTTTTTGGTTTTTGTCTTTGACAAAACACAATCTGGCCTCTGTATGTGAAAATCTGATATGTATATGGTAGTGTGTGTGTGTGTGTGTGTGTGTGTGTGTGTGTGTGTGTGTGTGTGTGTGTAGTTGCTAGTTGGAATACAACTGTTTCAGCTATGGAGAAAAGAAAGATGTGCTCACAGGTAAAGAATCACGTTAAGGACTCTAGCTTAGTGGTTTTAAACTTTTTGGCTGAAATCCACTTCAAGTGGCCCCTACGCACATTTACCCACATGTGCACAACTGAAATGGAAGTTTTATAAGACAATGCCTAGCCTCACTATAAGCAATATACTTTAATACTTTGTATTCTGTTCTGTTTTTCATTTTTTTCATGCCGATGCAATCCACCTAATAGACTGCATGACATATTAAATTCTAATTAAATTACATTAAATTCTGATCATTTCTAAATTCTAAATTTAGGAAACAGCTCCAAGTATAGCTGGGAAGAACATTTTCACAAACTACATGTCGATCTCCCAGGCAGAAACCTTCATAATTTACCATTGCCTAGAAAATAAACGTTCCCAAGGCTCTTGGTCATCTTTCAAGCGGGAGATTTGCACGTATCCGCTGGCAATGCCCTCCTCCTTCTCTTTTACCTGATCCTTATTCTTTAAGTCTAAGTTCATTTCCTCTCTTCCATAATCACTAAGGTAAAATGACGTCCCTCCCTGTGGACCTCTCATAGCACAGCTTTTATACATCCTTAATTTGGCACTTATTGTTAGCACCTTGCATTATTAGCTATCTTTGAATGTACAGAAAATAGGACTACAAAATAATAAAACAGAGTTCCATAACTTGTTACTAGCCATTCAGAAAATGTATTTTTACTTTGTGTTATTTACGAGAAGACACTGTGCTAGGCATGGGGTGAGAATGAAAAATTTGCCAGCAGCCAGTCTTGACTTTAAACTTTGGAGTCTAACAGGAGAGATGAGATAGGTAGATAAACATACAAAATAATAATTCTTGTAAAAATAAAATGCATCATCTTTATATGAAGGTTTTCTTTGAAGAGTGAAAAAAAAAAGAAAAGATTGTAAATCACCAAAAGCAATGTTTTAAAGAGAATAAGAAAAACCACTCTGCATGTCCCCTGGAATATAAGCTCCATAATGCAGAAATTTGGCCTGAGTTAGTCACTGATTCGTTTCAACACTTACAACACTGTCTGGGACATAAGTGGTTTTCAATAATTCATTACTGAATGAATTAATAAATACCTACAGCTTAGTTTTTTTAGACAAGGTCAACGTATGAGTTCGAAATGTTATTAGCATAAGACATTGTCTTTCTCATGTGTTCTATAGCTCTTCCTACTACTACGAGTAGTAGCTCATATTGTTTTATGAATATTCAACATTTAGTGCTCACATTGAACTTTTGAGGTAGATATATAGTTTTTCTACTATACTGTATCTAAAATCCCAAAAGAATATCAATTGGAATCCTGTCCAAAACAGGGTTCTATCCCATGAACTAGCGCATGAACAAAATTGCCAAGATGAGGCTGGCTTGTGCAGAAAGATAATATCTGAACTATTTATAAACCTCCTTTTTGAAAACTCAGTGACGCACAGCACAAATTACTTCGAAATAACACAATTCAATATAGAGAAGCTCTTTGAACTCTATGTACATTTGAACACCTGTCTATGATACTCAGGTGTGATATAACCATGAATTGAACATATATTTTGACCTCAATTAAACAAAACATAACTAGGATGTGTGTGCCTATTGGACAGAAGGAATTACGTAATGCATGCCAAAATCAAATATAAATGGCTTTGTGGATTTCCATTTTCTATATCATCTAGACTACTGCTTCCTTTCATTTCCTGGAATCATGAAGAACCGTTTCTCATCCACTTCATTGTCCTTCAGTTTTTAAATTGAACACTGTGAAAGCGCAGTATCAGTTTAGAAGAGATTGGTGTAACGCCTCCTTGCATCTTTTGGAAACAGCACGTTGTGATGTAGCAGCAGCAGCTGCCTCCTGCACGAATTTTATTGTTGTCCACCTGCACACCAGGCCCCGTCTTTGAAAGCTGTCTGGTCGAATGATCAATAGGAAGTGATAAAATGTAAATGACCCATCAGGGAATTATGAGGACATTCTGGGTAGGTAATGATCAAAGGTGTGTCCAGCCTCCTGACAAACAGTAGCCTTCCAACATCCCTGTGCAAGACGCCGCCTTCCAGAATGGCTGTGGTAACTGCCAGGCAAATAGCCCTGGTGACCTCGTCGTTAGAGAGAGAAATTAAGCCCAGGCCTGGGGATACCCCCTTCCTGATTGAGATAAATTTTAACTTATCTTGGAATTTTTTAGTCAGTTCCAAAACTTCGTATTTGTTAAAAAATTTATTTAGACGTTTCAGCTACTGTTATCCAACTGTGTCAACGTCACCAAAAGGTCCTACGTTTCTTTCCACCCTTCTTAACTGCAGAGACTAGATATAGAGGACTGTAGAAAATAATGGATAGAATATCTGTGATAAAGTCAGATAGAAATGGATTGAAATCCTATCCCTATTACTTAATGGCAATGTGACTCGAGCAAATTGTACAAAAGCTCCAAGGCTCATTTCATTTATATGATAATAATTACTTACGCAAGACTGTTGTGAAAACTGAAATAAGATATTAAAACAAACATTACCTATTGTAAGAATTAAATCATGGCTGCTGCTTTTATTATTTTATTATTATTTTTGTTGTTCGGACTATTTTTTGGTTTGTGTCTATAACCTGCTATTTGTAAGGTGGCGTTGTTTATGGCTCTGTACCAGTCCGCTGTACTTGGGGTGACTGCTGTATCCTGGGTCGATCTGTTTGCTGTCGATAACGGAATTCTCTTTACTCACTCTCAGAGTTATGCTGAAGTCAGTCTGACTTCGATAGTGGTTTATAAACTAATTCTAATTTCATTTTCGTTATGGTTTTTTGTTTTGGTTTGGTTTTCTTGGTGACACTAGGCATCAGTTGATAGTGAGAAGTACTTGTTGAGTACCTGCTACTCAACTCTGTGGCAGACATGACTGTTCTTCAAAAGAAGAAAAGATACTTCTTTTGTTCTGGAAAGACATGCTGAGTGGCCAAAAACAAATTTGTTCCAGGCACATTTTTGAATCCTGGAATTTGTGTGACTGTGTCCTTAAAAGAACATTGTAAAAATACGAAACCGCATTAACAAATAGCAATTATTGGTCCCTCCCGATGCCTCTGTCTCTCGCTCTCCAGCTTCCCTCTGCCTCTGAGAGGAGACCACACTCTGTGGAGTGTTACCCTTTTTCTGATAAACTTTCTTTTTGACTCTAAAAAAAAAATAGCAATTATTACAACACAGTCATGGCTCTGACCCAGTCATCTCTTCCAAGGCCTGTAAATGCTTCTGCAGTGTATGTCATTGCTGACCAGATGGTTTCACTGCCCTGACCACAATCTTTTAAATATTCATGAGGCGAAATTCTTGCATATTCCAGTGAACACATAATTTCCCAGTACCGATCTGATGTTAAGGAATTTCTCTAACCCCTTACAAGGAAAGGTTTTATCTCACTTTAACCATATCAAACCATCTCACAGACAGCACTATGAGCATTCAGTTGTAGCAAAAGCAAATTCTGATGTAGTGATCTGAATTCGGCAGTAGGACTCCGAAGAGTAGGCCATAGCACACTCGGTATTCATCATTAACTTAGATTATGGCCATTTATAAACAAGGAATAAATTTTTTTAAAAACTTACAAAACACTTAGACCCACATGCATTTCTGGTGTAGCATGATGGCCACCGGAACAATTCAAGAAACGCTTGTTTTAAAAAAAAATAACCAGGACATTGATGGCATCAAAAAATTGGAATGGAATTAGCCTACACAGATGTTTAGGAAGAGGTGGATTTTTGACTGTGTCTTGAAGGAAGAAAAAAAAATGGACATTTATAAAGATAGAATCAAGGGACTATGTTTAAGCAGGGGATTTACAGTGTAAAGGCAAAAAGATAGAAAGTCGCGTGCAGTGAACAAGCCAGATTTGCAGAGCAAGGAAACCATCCTAGAGATAATTCTGAAACTGCCCCAAAGCTGGAGGTAATATTACAAAGACAGCCTTGGTTCTACTGCCCTGTAAGCACCAGGCTTCTGCCACGAGGCATGAGATGTAAATGAAGAGTGCGAAGATAAGACACTATTGAGTAATTTTTAGCAAAGAATGTAAGAAATCAGACAGGGCAAGGATGGTCGTTGAAGCCCTGTTTGTAGTAGACTAATGGAAACATACTAGATGTCCATCAATACGGCAATGGTAAATCATGGCAGGTGCACACAATGGGGTACCATGCAGTCGCTGGAAGAACTTTACATGCACTGTCATTAAAATGTCCACGACATAGTAAGTGGAACAGTATACTAACGAACAGTATTAGATCTAATTTGTACGTTTTAGATTTACACATATATATGTATATATATATATGTGTTTGTTTATAAACATATAAATAATCATAGATTAATCAATCTATTGATCATCGTTAGAATCACATGGACACACACAAACTAACAAACGTGGGCAACTCTGGAGAGAAGAATTGGGATGGTGGCTTCTTACCCTTCCGAACCGATCGTTAACTGTGTTACCACACACGTGTTACGAATCCTTCCATGATTATATAATCATACATTTACAGATGTTTAGAGTTTACAAAGTACTTTCCCGTTTTTCATTAGATTCTACACACCTATGATGTTGACGGGCTTGACCCCCGTGTCCGTCCTTGTCCAGCAAATGGAGACATGTGACTCTCTGACGTTACGTAGCCAGCAAGGGACAGAACCACATATCACCGACACAGGTGTGGTGACCTCTGCACTTCCTAAATAAGCAAAACTTGAAAAACTTTCCATTATGAAAACTCTGGTTAGCTGATAGTCGTCCGGATTGTCCATCACGTTCTCTGTCTGGGTTTTCATCATCCTCATACGTCCTCTCATTGTAATTTCCTGCAACCCGCTCCACGCTACCGTGGCTCCCTTTTTCTTTCTGAATAGAAGAGAGTTTTCATATCATGCCTGTTTCGATCCATAAAATTGCCCTCATCAATCTTACATGCATAACACTGGAGACGTGGACTATCTAACAACATAACTATTTCATTAAAGCTGTGACAAACGCTAGGAAGAAATACGACGTTGCCAAGGGATGGACACATAGGTGTCCAAGAAAAACGCCTCTGAGCAAATGACGTCTAAGCTGATGAAGATGCACGTAAGCAACGGGGGGAAGAGGAGGAAAGAGGACCACGCTCCTTCCATCTATGGGAAGACCCGGTGCGTAGGCCACGCGATGAAAAGGGGCCCAAGAAACTAACAGCGGGACAAGTTGGGTTTGACCCCAGAGGGTCAGGCAGGATGACTGCAGCGAAGGAGGGAAGGAGGTTGGAGGCCGAGGTCGGGATCGCTGGCGTTACCCCATGAGCACTGGGAGAGACATGATCAGAGACACACTTTTAAAAGATCGTGCGGACTACAGTGGAGAAACAGCGCTGGACATGGCGAGAGGAGGCGCAAGCAGATGAGCTGGAGGCCGGTCCGGCGAGAAGTAACCCGGATGAAGGGGGCTCAATAGATGTTTCCACTCAGCACCACTGAATTTTGAAAGACATTTCACTGAATAAGAACTTTTCCTTTTAATTTCCAAAACCATGAAATCAAAGGAGCGTGAATGAATACATTTCTGATCTTACAACACATTTCTCTGCTTTACAAGTTTTATGGATCTGCCGATCATAAAAGTTTAACTTCAAGATATCTGTTCATAAAAGAAAAAGAGCGACTACAGTAATTCCGTGTTAAACAGCACCAAGAACATTTGTCATTTAAGAAAATCTCTAGTATTTTTTTCTAGTCCTGGCTCACAAATCAGACTCAACAAGTAGCCAAAAGACATAAACCTTACAGCAGTCAGGAGTAATGAGGCAAAACCGAAGAAAGGAGAATATAGATTTTTATCCACGTAAATGGAGAAACATTGATTTTGGCAACACTGCGCCCTTTTCCAAATAAACCCAAAACAATAACAACAGTAAGAACTATAAATATCCCTAATAATACTAAATTAAATAATACCAATTGTATCGACACACACTCTGGCATTTATACTTGATGACTTGCTACAAGATTATTCTTTTGTACCCAATTTGACTTGTCTACAAAATAATGTATTTTCAAGAATTGATACCTATCGAGTAAATAACAACATTTTGAGTGTTTACTACATACCAAACATTTAACATGTTTAATCTTCATTTGATCACCATGATCATATCGTACAGTAGGGATGTGTGACTGCGTGCTAATACATCTACCTGAGAGATGAGGAAAATGAAACTCCCAGAAGCAATGTGCCCAAAGTCCCCACTAGGCAAGGGTCTCAGTCTGCGTGTACCATCCTAAGTCTACATTCACAACCCACACCGGTGAGTCAGACTGAGTGTGGAAAGTGGGCTTGATTCAGAACTAGCTGTGAGATTGAAAATGAGTTGCCAAATTAACCCTCGCATCTAAATCCAGGTATCGTGAGCCAAGATGATCCACCATTGTTTACCACAGCAGTGAACTTTGTGTGGATAAAATGTGACACCCCGCCCCCCACCCCTCGCCTGGAGAAAATGAAAAATAATATCGAGAATGGAAGGTACAGATACAAATCCAGAGCATCGACTACAATCTTTCCAACTGAGATTTCTTTAACTGCCTTAAAATCATGTTTGCAATTACCTACATTTGGAAGTAAATTACCTAAATGGAAACATAAATTAAAAGTCTTTTAGTCTCAGGGAAATTCAGCATTAGGAGATATATATATAACTAAAACAGTGTGGCCTTAAAGAATGTATATAAAGACTGTGTGTGTTCATTTTCAATTCTCTAGTAATTAGAGTTGGGTTTGCCTTTTGGTCACTCCAGGCTATTTCCATACCGTGTGGGTGAAGCACTGGGCATGGTGAACTAATACTCACAACATAGTCCTGCGGGCGCCAAAGACCACAGGCACCAGGATTTCCAGTTAAATTGTTGGAGTAAAACGCCAAAATGTCTGGGTCCCAAATTAGATGCCTCTGCCTCCACTTCATAAAAACGAGGAAAGCCCCTATTAGCAAAAGACCCAAGTGAGACCGCTGACCAATCTACAGACTCACTATTATTACACATAGTTTTAAGACTAACTTTCTGCAATTTTTCTGTTCTTATTGGACACCACGAGCCTTCCGCTCTTTGAATCAAACTGTCCAGAGTTCAGATAGCATGGCCATCAGTGCACTGAGGTCCTCTTAGCTATTTCTCTCACCTGAAAACCATGAATTTGACTGAAATGATACAGGGCTACAACAGTTCATTCTGAGGGCGAATTTCAAATGAGTTATAAATAAAATCATAACATGTTCTCTGCATCAGTACTCCCAACACACCTAATTTAGGGAAATAGGGAGCTCAATAAAGTTTTATTTAAAAAGAAAGAAAAGGTGCAAGAAAGCACTTAATAATAGGTTGCTAAAGGTGAGAATGCAGCACATTTCGAGAGCAGGTAACAACAGATCGGGTCCTCGATACGATTTCTTAGAAGTAATTTCAGCAGCCAGCCAGTAGAGGGAGATGTTTTACAAGCACTTGAATCCAAGAACAATAATTTTGCCCTGTTGTGCTCAAAAGCTACTTCTGCAGAATTCACTTCATACCGGACACTATGCCAAACTAAGGGAACATCAAGGTTTTGCCCCTTTGCCCAGTAAGCTATGCAAAATGCATGCAACTCGTACAGGTAATCCCTTAATTATATTTAAAATGGGGATGGTTTCTCCTCCTCCTTTTCTCAAAGTCCTGGGCCAGACATGTCCTGAAGGCCTTTATGGACCAATGAATCCTAACATTGGTGAACTGGTTAAAAAAGAAACAGAAAAAAAAAAGAGAGAGAGACTGTAAAGTGATCAGTATCTCTACAGTAAGGGAAAACAGAATGAAGATCTACAAAGTTGTTGCTCAGTTTCTGCCAGTTATTCAATACTTCATTTATACAGTACTATTTTTGTAACATCAGAAAATGTGCATTTTTATTGAGGTGTAATTGGCATATAACATTTTATAATTTCAGGCGTACAACATAATGATTTCATATTTGCATACCTTGAGAAGTGATTACCACAAAAAAAGTCTAGTTAACATCCATCGTCACACATAGTTAAAAAAATTTTTTTTCACGGGATGAGAACTTTTAAGATATACGCTCTTAGCAACACAGAATTGTTTAAATTAACAATCAAAATACTGCTTGAGTAACACGAAAACGACAAGAATTCCAGGCATGATTTCACCTCACCAGGGCATAATAAATTTCCCTGCTCGCACACCATTTGCTGAAAAGCAAAGTAAAAATGGTGGCCCTAAAAATAAAAATTAGAGTGCAGCTAGCTACGAAGGAAAGAAAGTTGGGAGCAGAGACCCAGCTGCGAGATGAGACTAATGGTGTGGGGGTAGTAAAAGAACAAGAAGACTTTCTCACCGCTCCCCAGGGAGATGTAAAATATATAATTAAAGGACAAAAGGCATTCCAAGCTTGACTCCCAGGACCGCTTTTGAGTTATAATGACCCGCAGTCTGGCTACCTCTCTGCTCGAACTCTGAAACGGTGCAATTTGTGGTTGGTAAATGTAACTGTTAGATGCCATTTGTTATTGATATCAGAAAATGCCACATATCCGGGTAAATACATCTCTAATGCAGACAAAGATATTTATTTGATGGGTATAAGAAAACTTGGAAGACGTCAAAATAACCAGAAACGGGTAGAATTAGCTCCTACAAATTGAAATTCCTAAGAATGGAAACCCAGCACTAAATCAATAAATCAAAGAACGTGGCTTGCTGATTCCTGTTTAAAACAGGACAAGATATTGTGAGAAATAAGATCCATAATCTCCCTCACATCTTGAGATGTAAATAAGGAAAACCTTGTGTGGGAATCCTACATCCCATTTTTACCTCTGGGAATCCTAACAAGGATTACGTCAAAGCTGGGCTCATTGAACTGATTACACAGAGAGCTGCGGGTTCCTTTGGAATACTGTGTCCTTGTACAAAAAGATCTTTGCTATTATCAGTTGTTCCTGAGGGAGATTCGGGAGGATGGGGGAAGGTGTCTCTTTTCTTCTTCCCTCTGAATAGTAAGTAGTCTTATAACACTTAGTCAAAGATGAAAGATTTCTTCAGGATAGAATCATTTAAAAACCACTCCCAAATGCATAGCTATTATGTTGGTTTACTTTGCTTTATTTCTCACAAACTTTATTCACTCTGAAGTTCATTGTCCATCATCTTTCATCTGCAAGCCTTGATCTCCTCCTCTGTAAAAAACAGAAGCGAGGCCGCTTACCCTGCCTGGTGGATCCAAATAACATGATGCATCCTAGTGAACTTTGGACACTATAATACTAACCCTGTTTTTTATAGGATTATGTATATTTTGCATAAGGTAGTCAGTCATATATGTCTTTTTAACAAATGAAAACCAGTATCTTGAGAATTGTAAAAATCAGACACTTTCTCACAATGGTAGAAGCAGAATATCATTTGCGATAGGTTATAAATGTCATGGTAACAGAAAACGTGGACCCTCTCAGCTTTCTGAATCCTATTCCAAACTTCAAATTTGTAGATAGTAGAAAGTATGTAGTCTGAGGATGGTGGTTGTCCCTAAAGACCACATAAACGATGGTTTCTCAGCTGAGATGGTCAAGGGACCAAGCATTTTTAAGGGTGTGTGTACAATAAACCAATATCAAACTTACGTTGAAAAATTACAAGCGGAAGGAAAAATCTAATGAACAGATCTGAGGCGAGCATAATTTACTTTTATGACACAATTTCCCAGACACTGAATCCTAGTTGAAGGATGTTTGCTAAATTATTTACCCAGGAAACGAACCTCTGCCCACTAGCAGTCACAGTCTTCGTGGCTCCTGTTTAAGGTAATGGGTTATATTTAGACTCTCCTAAGAAATGTTGAAAAATCTGTTCAAGAGCTCACTGGAAGCTACTCCCAGGGCCCCGTCTACGTTACAGGTGACATCTTCCAAATGTAGACACTTTAATAACTACATTTCCTGGTAGGTAGCTAAGATTTTGCTGCTCAATGGTCAGAATTATTGCCAGAAATCCTAGGCTTTAGGAACGGAGAGAAAGAGGGAGAGAGAGGGAGCAGGGGAGAGATTTGCTCGTTTTTGAAAATGTATTTTAGCTCAGATGCATATTTTCTTTTATAATTCCAGAGCTTTATTCTGGCATTTTTGGGCCAATACAATGTATAAAATGGACTGTCTACAAAATGTACTCACATTTTAGCCACTAGACGTCTTTTGTGCCTAAGTGCCAGGGGCAAGGTTTTCTAGGGAGAGAATCCAAACCAGTAAAACTGGGTTGAATTTTGCCCAAAGGGCTTTGTAATTTCCCTCTTGACCTCTGACGCTCAGTTAGGTTCAGAGACTTAGAGCCTGCTTTACCTCACCCAGATGTATAATGTAAATAGTATGTATAGGATTCAAAGATATTTAAGAAAAAATTGTTGGACCTTAAATTAACATACACAAACCAAAAGGAATCATAGCTCAAACTTCGTTCTTACAATCTCTAGTGGAATCATGAAGTTACAATCAATACCAATTATGTTTTGCACCAACTAAAGAACATTTTCCAGAAATTTTTGAGCATAGAAAATTAAGGGAGAGAAGTAACATTAAAACCCTCAGGGATAACTGGTCATATTTTAATAATTTTTTAGGTTTTTTTTTTTTGTTCACATCTCAGTCATTACTAAATAATTCATAAAACTGCTTTTAAAAGATAAAATAATGGCATTTGTGATCAATTGAAATTAATGTTACTATTCCCTGGACAATACTGGGGGCATAATAAATAGCAAGTCAAGATTTATATATTTTATAAAGTGTTTAGAGAAATAAATACATATTTTTAGAAGATAAATATAGTATTTATCTGGTGTTTTAATTTTCTTTCCTTCCTTCCTTCCTTCCTTCCTTTTTTCCTTCCTTCCTTCCTTTTTCCCTTCCTTCCTTCCTTCTTTCCTTCCTTCCTTCCTTCCTTCCTTCCTTCCTTCCTTCCTTCCTTCCTTCCTTCCTTCCTCTCTTGTTTTCCTTTCCCTATATCTTTCTGTTTGGTCCAACTTAAAATAAGCATTTTTTAAAAAAACTAAAACTTCTGGATAAAGCTAGGGTAGGCCCAGTGTTCTCTGTGCTCTTGATTTCTTTTCTCTATATCTTTCTTTTTGGTCCAACTTAACGAGCATTTTTTAAAAACCTAAAACTTGCAAATAAAGTCGGGGCGGGCCCACTGTTGCCTGCGCTCTTTCTTCCTTGACAGTTGAACCTCAAGTGTCATGAACTAGAAATCACTTTACTTGGGTAATGGAAATTTTGGATTTCTTCATCCTGACCTCAAAATCCCTCTCTCTTTAGAAAATGCATTTCATATAAACATACGCACACACTATCAGCTGCCCAAGGATATAGCTGTTTTTTATCCCGTTCTAGCCTCTTCGGGGCTTTAAAAAGTCAGCTATTTAAGAGAAAATCTTTGAACGTAGAATCGAGTTCTCATTTACTTATTTATTTTTAACGGAACACATATTCGTTCCTTCAACATCTTTGGCAATGTATTTTTGTACGTACGTCCTACCTTCAAGCATGCGTTATGGTCAGTTTTTCAGGGCTATTAACACCATTCCCAGGCTCTGTGCTCAGCTCTTTGGCATTATCCTTTCCAAAGACTCTACCTACCCCCTTCACTCTTGCGTTAGTAGCAAGACTTAGGATTGCATCAATGTTTTTCAGATGTCTTTCCAAATCCTTGCCTTTCTTGAGAAGTAATACCAATATTATTTCAGTATGCACTGAACCTACTGATCCTGATTTGGAAGAACTTTTTTTAAATTCTGCGTAATACTTATATTTAAGAAAAACAGTTGACTATACTTTATAATGTGGTATTATGTATTTGGAAGTTGCTAATAATAAGATATTATATTATATATTTTAAAGTTATAATAATATGGTATTCTATATTGAAAGTTGTTAAGAAAGTTTAAGTAAATCTTAAGAGTTCTCATCACAAGGAAAAAAAAATCATAACTATGGTGATGGATGTTAACCAGACTTATTGTGATTATTTGGCAATATATACCTACATACAGGAAAATGCCTCCCTCGCCGCCACTGTCATTCCTCCCATTTCCTTTGTAGATTCCTCCTGACATTGCAAGAACCAGGACTCAAGCCTTTTCTCTATCTGCACACACTCCCTGGATGGTCTCTTTCACACAATCTCTTTGGCTTTGAAAAGCATCTCCAAACTGTCACAGATTTTCATCCAGAGCCTCGATCTATTTTCTGCTCAGCATCTCTACTCAAAGTCTAACTCCCTAATTCCTCATATTGCTCCCCAAACCTCTTTTACCTACAATCTTTCCTTCAAAGTTGTTGGCAATGCCATTTTTTCCAAAGCTCAAGACAAATCTCTCTTTCTTTCAGACCCCATATCCAAACCGTCAGTAAATCCTATTGCCTCTAGCTTCAGAATATAACCAGAATTCGATCGCATCGTATTAAACTTCCACTGGCACCACACTGGTCCAAGCTAGCACCGTCATCTCTCACCTGGAGTACTACAACAATTAATTGCATCGTTCCTTGGCTCAGACTTTGTCGTCATTTTTGATTTCATTCAGAGTAAAAGCCTAGATTCCTACAATGGCCCACAGAGACAAATGTCCTTCCCCCAACCTTTGACCTCCTTTCCTATCGTCCCCCACCCCTCCCTGCCCACACCTGTCCGCCTGACCACACTGCCATCCTTGCTGCTTCTGGAGCGCACAGGCATGCTCCTGCCTGAGGGCCTTTCCCCTGGTCACGATCTGGGCTTGGATCACTCTTACAGAATATCCATGTGGCTTGTCCCTTCTTCTTCTTCAGGTCTTTACTCAAGGTCACCTCCTCAGTAAAGTTTACTCTAACTGCCTCATTGAAAGTTTAATCTCCTCATCTAGTACTCCTGATCCTACTTACCAAGTTCTACTCATTTTTTACATTACATTTACTAATAAACTAAACATTTTCTTATTTATCATTTTTTGCTTATCTTCCATCTACGTCTGCAAGAATGTGAGCTTGTGAACGTGAGGGGAAGGCAGGTATCTTTGTCAGTTTTATTCACTGATATATCCTGAGCATCTGGCAACAGAGCCTGGTGCATGGTGAGTGCTCAATAACACTTTCTGAATGAATGTGTGAATGCCTGAATATTAATGATGTTAATTGACGTCAGCACTAAAGAATATAAATGGACGGCATGAATAATCAAACTTGATAAAAGTAGAATTTTAAAGCCATAGGTGCTTTGAAGCTCACCCAATATAACCCATTTAAAAACTTAGAAAACAGAATCAGACAAATAAAAAGATTAATCAGAGATCATACTGCTAGTTCGCCATAAAGAGGAAAGAAAATCTGGATCTTTTATCTTAGTAATTTTCCCCAACCTCACTGATTATCTTTTCTATTCCCTAGGTTTAGCCTAGACTTCTTGAAGCCATGGAGGACAGTCCTAATTATATCTAAATGGTATTTAACTTATCTCTCCCAAGAAATGTTAAATAGTACCTAAATTAATGGTATCTTGATAGCTCATACACTAGGTCCAGGGACCCAACAACATACTTAGATTAGCCACAAGACTAAAGGATAATGACTCAGGCTTATGAATCTGAGCACAGGGGACTCCAAGAACCTATCACAAATTGTCGGAAGCACCCGCTCTCTGCAGCCTCCTCCATCTTCATAGATAGTGTAGTGCTCGGACGCCGTTCATTTTAACTTCAAACGATAGGATAGGGTCGTATAGTTCAGAGGCAGCTCACATCTTACAAAGGACATTATAAACCTTTGCGCCGTCGAACAAAAACATTACCTGGGAAGAAATGAATTTGTAGTAGGTTCCTCTCTGTGGTCGGAGTTCTGCTTTCTTTTTGCTTTGCTCTCTTTCCCTAGGTGCAATTCCTTCCCTTAGCCAGTAAAAACAAACAAACAAACAAACAACCTATGTTAGTGAGTACCCAAGTCCTTTTATAACCAAAGTTAATTTGTACTTTTCCAAATGGCTAATTTCCCATCCTTTCTTCTGATTTTTTTTTTTTTAATTATAGAGGAAGAACACCAGATAAAAGAAGAGAAAAAGAAAAAGTCCAGAAAGAAGAAAAACTGCTCAGACGAAGAGCATAAAACTGAAGGTTCAGAGCTGTCACCCGCGACGCCACAGCCACAGATATTTCCACAGGAGTTTCTTACCCACAGTAAATAAGAGGATGGGATGATCGAGAAAGTTAAAACCTGCACTTACAGATCAGACGAGATGATAATAACCATCAGTGAACCGAACACTGGGGAAAGGATTTCAACATTTTAGCGACTCAGCTTTATTAAAAAATATTTATTATGCTTAATAAGAGCAATACACAGTGCTAGAGGCAATAGATTACACATAGGAATAAGGCAAAAATGGCAACGATAACAAAATATTACAAAAAGCCAGAAAAGCCCAAACTACATGTGTTGCAATTTGCTAAGATAGGAAAAAATGATGCATTTTAATCACTTTTATAAAAAACTTGAGACTCATATGGTAATATATTAGCCTCAATTCTCCTAGCACATGATGGTGAAAACTATAATTAACTATATTACTGCTTCTGTATTTGAAATAAACATGCTAGAGAAAGAACTCTATATTTTTATAGACCTAAAGCAGAAATTTTAAAGTGTTTACATTAAATGGAAATACTGTCATTGCTTCAGTGGGTTTTAAAACACGAATGTCTAAGTTCTCCAAAGCAATGCAGTTTACAATGACATGAGTCTGTAAACTTCTGATCTTAGCACTATGTAAGTTCACAGGGTGTTAGCATCCAAGAAAAAGTATCATTCTGTGACCACTTTTATCCCCTAGAAGTTAAATTTATTGTTATTATCTTCTACATAGATATTAAGTCATCACAATCAATGCTGATAGCATTGTAGTGACAGGAAAGGATCATGATACCGCTCAAAATGGCTAACCTGCCTCCAGAAAGTATCATAGTGAGGTCTCTATTGCTGCTGGCTACTGAGTTCTAGTAATGTGAAGGACCCATTTATCTATACATGTCCCTGCCCTATACATTTCACTTTCAAGCAAGAGTTAATAAAAATGGTTCCCTGTCATTGGTAGATATACGTATTATTGACAACACGCTATTGAGCAAAGCTAATCCAGGTTTTAGGTCAGGGTACTAAAAATTTTAAAGGATTCACTAAGTTAGAGAGGGATGGAGCATGCCCTTTCTAGACAAACAGATCTGGGTTCGAATCTGCTCCATACTTTCCCTGTTATACATCCTTGGGCAAATTATTTAATTTCTCTGAGCCTTCTGGAAAATAAGGATTTAAAAAAAAGAAAAAAAGATCTACTTTGCTGGACTGATAAATGGACGAGACAGTGCATATAAAATATGTAATTCAGTGCCTAAGAGTTGATCAATAAAGCTAGCTGTTGTTACTAGGAAGCATTGACATTCTCTCAGACCTTTAAGTCTGCTTGATACGCCTTTTCAGGAAAGCAGAGAAATCTACAACATGGTTCTAAATACTTGGACGCTGTCCTTCGGTCTCTTACCCCATCTTGTGCAATATTGCATGACTGGAAATGGGAAGCACTTAGTAATTAATCAAGAATATTTCAAGCCAGAGGGTTTCGTGCTAGGTGGGGTAAGTCAGAGAAAGACAAATGTCACATGATTTCACTTACATGTGGAAGTTAAAGAACAAAACAAACAAACAAACAAACAAAACAGAAACAAACTCATAGATGGAATATTTTGATAGTTGCCAGATGGGAGGAATGTTGAAGGTGGGGGTGGAAAGGGGGAAGGGATTAAGAAGTACAAATTGGTAGTTACAAAATAGTCATGAGGATGTAGAGTACAGCATCAGAAAAATAGTCAATAATATTGTGATAACTATGTATGATGTCAGATGGGTACTAGATTTATTGGGGTGTTATATAAATGTCTAATCATTATGTCGTACATCTGAAGTGAATATAATATTGTATGTCGACTGTCATTGAAAAAAATATATTATTAAAAAAAAAAAAGAATATTCTAGCACAGAGGGTAAAGAGGAGATGTGAAATAAAAATGTCCCTAATGTGTATAGAATAACTGCAAACCCCTAGGTTATCATCTTGTTACCTAGAGCATAACTAATCTACCAAATCAATTTAAGGTGTTTCAGAAGCAACCATACCACTCATTACTGTCATTTTATAACAGGGACATTTCGCTGCAAATAGGGATTATGGCATTTCATGTCTGCATATAAGCTATAAACAAACTGTCTCAGATAAATAACATATTTTTAAACTTTATCCCCATCAAGCACAAAAAAATATTATTTTCAATATTTTTAGCAAACTTTCCATCTTTTTAATTTAAGTATTCTGTCATTTCTGATTTATAGCCAGCATGACAGTAAATTAAATGAGAAATTTCTGAGTCTCCCAGAGACTGGAAGGAATTAGTATCCTCTCAAGAAATCCTGTTCTCATAGCTTTCCATCCTGGATTCTTGATGAAAGAGTACAAATAAATATATGAAGTTTGAAATGTTTATTGCAACCCTAAGACCTTTTGAAATGTACTCATCACTTATGTCTCCTGTTTTGATGTGTGCAATAACTATAAGTTTAAATATATACTTGCCCTCCAACATTTATTATAAATATATAGATATAGACCCCTTGTGATTTTTCCTTGATTAGAATGTTAGAAATAGACTTTGTTCGAACTCTAATCACACTTACCAAAAAAGTTCTCTTGACTTAAAAGTTCGAGCAGCCACATTCTAAAGAAAGAACCTCTGTTCCCCTCTTCACAGCTTTGTGCATCTCCGAAAAAATAGCTGTTCTTAGTCAAACAGGTTTTCCATTTTTTGATGTGTTTAAAGGGCAGTATAGGAGAGCCAAGAATCGAAGAAATATAATGGAGAAGAATTGTATTTCAAATTTGTACTCCTGAAACAGACCCCCCCCCCCCCTGGAGTTAATGGGCTGCTCTAATGTCCACTCAGAGAATAAGAGGCAAACCAAAAAAAAAAAAAAAAGTTTGTTCAGATAAGAGAAGGATTCCATCAAGAAAATAAGAAGAAAAGATAGGCGAAAGAGAGACTTAAAGAAGATATAGTGTTCCGGATAAGTAAACATTTTGTTTTGCTTTACAATAGGCAGGAAAACATTCTACTGTTTGTTATTTTCCAAATTATCAGTATTTTAACTGATTAAAGACTAAAGTATTTTATTTCTTTGTGGTCTTGAGAAGAAAGGCCAAGGACAAGAATTCCAAGTCACCTCTACTCCTAAGAAAACCTTTGTATTTCAGGCAGTCATGATGGTAATAAAATATAGAGGTAGGTTCGAAAGGCCACCTCTGCATTTACCTACCCAAATAAAATCATCACTATCTAATGACTTGAAGTAAATTTTTCTAAAATTAGAGAAAAAATAAGTAAAGTTTACAAATATACAAAAGCCAACTCTGTCATGCTACCAAATGTAGGAAGCCCTGCCTTAAAATATTTCTCCCTCCTGGAAACGTCAACACAAAAACATTTATAGGAACACGTCACTACTCATACAAGACTTCGAAAAGGAGACGCAAATTAGGGGCCGGATTGCATAAGACTTTAAAAATTAAATTCAGAAATTAAAAATATTTGAATGACATTTTTAGTAGCCAAACCCCTGATGAAATAAGAAGAGACTTTCTATCCACATCTAAGACTTCGAATTATGTTTTCAGTGTGGAGAAAAGCATTTTGAAAGAAGTGGTAGAAATTGGTTCAGAAAAGCAGAAATAAGATCAATTTGTAATTAGGAATTTCAGTCCATACATCTCAGACCACAAATTTATGCTTCTTAGAGAAGTGATGAAAATTTTAACTCAAAAGATTTAATCATGAAGATTCTGTGGCCCTCTCATCTAGTTTTTTGGAAATGCTCCATGAATGATTTTAGGATCTTACACAGGTTTGGGGGTTTTGTCTTTTTGTTTTTTCAGAGGTTTTTTTTGTTTGTTTGTTTGCTTGCTTTCTTGTTGTGTTTGTTTTTGACAGGGTGCGGTGCTTAGTTAAGTATCTCAAGCTATTATCCAGGCTCTGAAAGAATTAATAACTCTCCAACTACATGGCAGAGGAGTTTCAAATCACTCCTTTGGGTTCCTGCAAAGTAGGGGAGCTCTGGCCATAGAAGCCCCTAAGGTGGCCACTGTGGAGAAGCAAATATCTTTCCAGTGAAGGCCTCAAGATTACTGCTGCCCATGTCCCACAGATCCGCTGACTAGAAACGCGGGTGTGATTTTCTGCAACAAACGGGGGACTGGCTGGGAGGACAAAATTATGTATATATCAAAATAACGCGAAAAGGAGAAAATAAAAAAAAAAAGTTTATAATTCAGCAGACAGATTTTAAATAAAAGTCTAGAAAAGACAGGATGACGTTGGAGTTTTCTGGAGAGAAAGAGAACATGCTTCCTAGTGCCCCAGATGATCTAAGTCCTGGAATCAGTTCCATGTGGGAAACTTAAAATTCTTCTTCAAGACAATGCCTGAACTGCATGGTGACTGAAAGTTGATTAAGAGTTGTCAGCCACACAAATGCTTTTTATTAAAAAAAAAAAAAAAAAAAAAAAATTGCACTTAGGAGAAAACATAAAAGCACATGTACTTTGTTATTGCTATTCTTACTGTGGCTTAAATAACATGACTTGAAACTTAGACCATGTGGAGAACACGTGTGGGTGCCCTGTAGACCAAATTACACAGGCTTTTCCACTTTGAATTTTCATTAATGCTATGAGTCAAATAGGAGTAATTTTACCAATTATACCATGTCGTAAGAAAATAATTCAGAAAAAAAAAATCTGTAATTTTGATTGAGTAGTCTAATTAAACCAATTGCTATAAATATATCTTTCTTGGCCTGATCATACAAGGAATTTAAATTAATTATCTAAAAATAAAGCCTCTATTCATCTTTTCTCTTTCCATTAATCTTAATTTCTCAGTAACATGTTGTTGGATAGAAACTGGTTCGAATTGGATAATTTTTTTCCAGGTTTCCTAAAATGAATTATGACATTTTTACCCCTTGTGCACTAGAGATTAGAAACTTCATATTAAATACCAGCCTTCATAACACATACCAAAAAAGTCATAATCATTCCTACTTTATCTTTAGTATTTCTTCCATGACTCATCAAATTACTTTCCTTTATCTTTTCATATACTTTTGAAACTACAAAGAACATCAGAGATCTAATCCATCCACTTCTCTTCTCTCGAGCACTACCTCTAAGACTCAGTTACAATCATTTCTCCTAAAGACAACTGAGGGAGCCTCTCAACTGCTCTGGCTTTCTTTTGTTCTCCGCCATATAACCAGAGTGATTTGTCCAAAAATGTTTTTAGCACTCACCCCACCTCCAGTCATCCCATGCATCTGCCAACATCCTCCATCCCACAATGGACACATCTTAACCCTCTCCAATGCCTTCCCACTATGTTTATGATATAGCTAAAATTCTTTAACTCACCCTGCAAGGCCCTACAAAATCTGGTACCTTTGAGGTCTCCATCCTCATCTGAGACCACCCTCACCTTGACTCCCAAACTTGGCCTCATTGACCATCTTTAAGTGCCTGGTACTCCCTACGTATCATCAAACTTCTGCTTACATTCTCTTCTGTCCAAAATGCTCTTTCCTTCCTCTTTGCTTGGCTGACTCGTCATTGACGGGACTTTTTCAGATATCCCTACACTGTGTTTTGAATAAATCCCCAGTAAAGTCTACTTGAATTTTTGCTAATAGCCTTGTCTTAATGAAACCTTTACTCCCACCCAACTGACTAAAATGGTACTTTCTACAAAGTTGATATGAAACATAATTGTATTCAAATTACTATTTTCGATTCTGTTTGGGGAGGCATGAGAGGAACTCACTTTAGATAAAAGTAAAGCTAGTGTTCACATGGAGCAGGTTTCATCGTGTAATACATCTGAACTTCTTTATTCTATGAAAGGGCAGAAGCAGGAATGAGACTCAGATGGAGAAACATCTGCCAGACTCATGTGACCAAAAAAAAAAAAAAAAAGGATGCGGATAACCAGCTCATGTGTGAAGGCTTATCTGAGCCTAGTCTTGGGAAATCTGTCATTAATTACCCTGCGTGACAGCTAAATGGATCCCAATTAGGAAATGCACCTCATATTGTTTGATCTCTTGAACTGGAAGTACATCTAAAGAAACCAAGCTCACCATCAACCTAAGCCTTGAAAATCAGGTGTACTTATGGATACCAAGGAGAAGAAGGTGAAGGAAGGGGAGAGGAAGCTTTCTTTCTTCTACTGAATCTGAAGAATGAAGTCCTGAAGCTTTTCCAAGAGCTAAGACTTGTAAAAGGCCCTCTGATGTCTTATCGATGTTTACTTATCTTTCTTCGTTAATGTTGGTGGTTAGATAAGCCCCAGATCATTGTTTCAGTGTCTCTTAAATGAGCAGCAAAAGGTCTGGGAATGTAGGTCAATAGACTCTGCATTTTTCCTCAGTAGCTTAATGAAGACCGTTTAAGTGTCTATAAAAGACTAGCAGTAAGTTGACCTGTATAGGAATTGAGTGTTTCTGAGCACTGCTTGAGAATCATAACTTAAAAGAATATATTGAATAATGAACTTGGTGGTGAAAGATTCACATTCATTTGTTTGAGTTGTGCAGAACTATTATGACTTATTTCTTCTTTGAAACCATAATAAGTGTTATCTGAATAAAACATCATTGAAAACTGGGTTTATCTGAACCTAGGAACAATTTCTATTTTAACTTTACTGTAAAATAAGTATCTGTCAGGATTGGAGGATGCACAATAAATGTCACTAGATTATACTAATAACACAAAACTTACTAATGGAAACTAAATTTTTTAAATTTTAATATATTTAATTGTCTTAATTTCCAGGATTTGATGATTTATCAAATACAGCTTAGTGCTTTTTTTAAATTTGCAAAATGTTTGTTTTAAACTAGATATGTACAATCTCATGAGCAAAAATAGAAGTCTTCAATGTCAAGTTCAATAACTAATAACATGATAATTAAAATCAGCAACTCTTGGAATAAAAATGTTAAATAGTTAATTTAAAAAAAAACCATTGCGTTGTAACAAATAAAACCACACACGCACGTAAGCCTTTAACCTGAGCTACGGCCCAGCTTGTAATCACTTGTGATGTTTTAAATCATCCATAGGAATAGCATGAAATGAAATAAAATGTTTTCAATCATATAAAGGAAAGATGTATAAAAAGTTAGTACCATCATACATGGTAATGACTAATTTCAAAGCTATTTCTTTGTGATAACTTTGAGGAATGGAGAAGTAAAAAATTTTTCTAATAGCGACAAATTAATCATTTCTAATAAGACCAAGATTAGCTATTTTATCTACCATTTCAGGCTCCTATTCGCTAAACTACGCTGTCACTTTACTTTTTAACCTTGCAAAGTCTCAAAGCGAGAGACAGGAAATCTTAGAAGTCAATCTTATCAATCTTATATGGCTCAGTGAAAGGAGAAGATCTCAGATTATATATAAAAAACGTACTTGAGGAGAAGAAAAAAATTAAAATATTATGTTCCATATTTTATTTGGCCATTCAGCAGATTTTTTGAAAATAAAAATGTATATTAATAATAAAGTAATAGACAATATGTGTATACATATAACAGTCCAGAAATCAAAGTATTTTCTGATCTATGTCTTTAAAAAACTTTTGTTTTCATGTATTAAAATGAAAAGTAAATGAGCAGATACTAACATCACTAAGAAAAAAGTTTTGCGTGCAGGGAATATAGAAACAAATCAACCATAACTCTGAATTCCAGTGTCCTGACAGCTCAAATCATTTTCTAGTCCCTTTATTCCTTTTCATGGTAGCTGCCTTAACATCATGTAACTACTGCATATACATATTGTGTTTTAAACTTAGAGAGGGCATAATTCTCACCTGTAAGCTTTCACACACAAATTCAAAGCACATTCAGAAAAATAAGTGGTTCTCTAGCTTAAAAATATGCAACTGTCCAACATATTTCTACAGGCCAGAAAAGCACCATAAGATACTGACTAAAACATCTCTGTTCTCAAAAGCAAGATTCAGATGAGGAAATGTCTGCCAGACTTCAACAGATTAGTAAACCTATTAGGGTTAGGTCTGGGGACAGGGGATAGCTTAAATACACATAAAGTAAGTAAAGGGGTAAGGTAAAAATTTCCCGCTTTAAATTTAAATTTGGTTAAATATTTTCAAAAGAGGAAATGCTGCATTTCAGAAGAACTGACTTCAGAGTAGAGTTAAAACTAAATCCAGAAGATTATTCCCCAAATAATATGTATAAAACCTCAAATAGCCCTCTCAAACCCCAAGAAAAAGGGAAAGAACCTGACACATTTAAGGGCCCTGTTTGTGACCGGAGGAAGATATCATATGGACTATGAATGAAAGATATGAAACACTCCTCACGTAAATGTCGCCTTCCCCCAAATGTGAGGCTGACCAGGAGGCTCCCAGGGGGCTGCTTTTCCTTCTTAGAGAGCACGTTCCTTTCCAGCATACTCATTCTCAAAACCATCTTTTTTAAAGAGTATTTTATTACTCAAAATAATTTTTATTTCTATAATTTTACATTTATACTTTATAAATAAACTATTAAATACTTATTGCCTATAAGACCATAGACAAGTTTACTGACTCTCTCGCAGCCCATCTGCGTTTTATCACAGGGGAAGATGGAGATCCCAATTCATAGCTAGCTCCTCCTACTGTTGGGAAGTTTAAAAACTGTAATGTACAAGTAACACAGTGACGGCCCATAGGAAAAGATCAGTAAATGGTAGCTATTGTCAATATCTATCCTATTAAATATCTTGGTAGTTTTTCAATGCCGTGCTCTTTAAATTCAATCTCCATGCTAGCTTTGTATGTGTTATATAAATTCTTTATTACTTCCCTACAACAACAACAACAATGAACAGAAAAAAAAAAAAGTTCTGAATTATTTCTTCACTTCAACTGTTGTTCCAATAAATGCCTTTAGCTATTTTTATACATGGTGGATGCACAAAAGAACTTCTAGGATCATTCGATTTAGAGAATTTAATCTCCTTATTTCCATATATTGTGAGCAGTGAGGAGAGTTTTTATTTTTTATTTTATTTTTTGTTTAAGTGACGTTATTTCTAAGACCTGAAATATGAAAACAGCTGAAAGGCACAACGGAAAGAAATCACGCAGGAGACATCCCTAACAATCAATACTAATTATCAGTTGCATCCGATCCTATTTAGTCGGCATGGAAACTAGGCAGACCGGCTAAAGAGACAGCTTCGATTTGCTGGGAACAAGGGATTATTATTCAAAGGACTAAGGTGCTCAAGAATATATATATCAGAACAGTTATATCACAGACTATACGACAGGAAGAGAAAGAAGCAAGGTGCCTTTTTAACTAGTTTGCAAACTTCCCATCCTAAAGTATATGACTGCGACTTTATTAGAGCTGTGATCATTCTGCTGGAGAAGGCCACGGCTGTTTAACTGCTTTGTTCGAATGATGGCTTCTCTGCAATATTTTGAAATCATGGATGCTGTTATCCACACCAAAAATAAGCATACCTCAAAATCCGAAAAAAATAACGCCAGAGGGGTTTGGAAGAAAATGAAAAAAATACCTATAATGCACATTAGCCAGAAAACGATGAAGCAGTTTCTACTTAAAACAATCATGTGAATTCCATGATATAACCATTCTATTCCTATAACAACACAGGACTATGTATACGAGAGAATCATTCAGGAATTGTCACCAGAACAAGCTAATGAAGACAACTTTCAGTGGTATTCTACAATTATTTTTTGGTATCAGCTCTTTGTTTTTACAGCCTTTGATTTAGTAAGAATTGCCTTATTCCCAACATATACCCTGGAAATTATGAAGTATGTCTTACAGAATCAAGCTATGGCCAATGGCTGAATTAATGGGCCAGAGCACTCTTTTTTATTTATTTACACAAGAATTAGATACCGATAATAGATCTTTGGTCAGAATCCTACAACCCTACGAATGTATATCCCTCTGCTTAATTAAACATCACCCATGGCCGAGTTCTGTTGGAAGTCACTCAGCTTGCTAAAGGGTCATGGGGATGAGACTTCATGGACTGGAACCAAAAGAAGTCTGAAAAGTTACAAATGCAAACAAAAAATGCTTTGGTCATTTCAAGTTGTAACTTGTATTCCAGGCCCACATTCCTCCCCACCCCCACCCCAAATCTATGTAAAGCCAAGTCCTAATTAGCATTGCCTAGAGAGAAATACAATTTTAAGGTTTAAAAATTTTCCAGTCTCTTCAACCTTTCTAGCAATACCCTTTTATCCTATTTTATCCAATACCTCGTCATCTCAGCCCAGAGTAAATACACTCTAACTACTTTTTTGCTCTCTAAACAATTAAAAGCAGAGATCATAAATTTTTAGCAAAGTCTGTCATTTTTGCCTTATGAGAACAAAAAAATCACACTAATTTCAATATAAAAACGAGAAAAACAGGGAGGTCTTACCTTCTCAGTTAAACGTTTTGCATATTTCTTGTAGCAAATATTCTATGAGGTTAAGAAATATTCAGTGAAGTTACTTTTTTCCTTCTATTTCTTCCCTCTCGCCCCTCGAATATTTTCTTAAAATAAGACTGTATACTCACAGTCGTGTTCATATTTTTGTTCTCTGAAATTTGGAATTTTGCTATCGACTAAAAATGCTGCTGTGTGCTTTAGGTTGTAACTAAATCAACTACTATGCAGCTCTCATACGAAATGAGGTTTAAATGTATTGTATTCCTTCCAGGTCCCCTTTCCCTTACGGCTATTTGCTATTTATTCGGCCAGCCTTCCACCAGATCTAGATTCTAACTTTTCTTCTTTCTTGTTACCCCTCAGGGACAGCCCTATCTAAAACTGTCAAATAAATTATTTGAGTTTTTCAAAATAAGTAGGGCATGTACGAATAACACAAAACCTTTCAGCAGAGCTAGCCATTTGTTTCTCATTCGGTTCCATACTGCTTTTACAATATCTTCCTTAGAAAGCGGTCAAAGGATGGGAGATGTGACAACAATGAGCTCAGGGGATTAGTTTACTCGCTTTTTTGTTCATCTTTTATTAGCCCTCCTGATGTTTCCTTGATAGATTTCCTCCATTGTATAACTCTATGTACATTTTAGAGCTAATCTGCGTTTTACAAGCCCACTTTGTGTTAGGAGAATAAGTTAAAAGAAGTTTGTTTTTGTGATGTGATTAGCAACTTTTCATTACAATAAGAATAGGAATGGAATTTAGTAAGGTTCAAATTTACATCTCCTTTCACCAGGAAAGAACTGAAGGAAGTTGTCTGGAAAAGCATCTTCCCCTATCTGCTCAGCGAACATTAAATAGTTACTTCTCAAGCCAAAAGATTTCTATCACACGGTTCTGTGCATAGATGCCATACATTCTTTGAAAGTAATGTCAATATTAAAACCAAGTTATCATAATTTTTCGAAACGAGAACCAGCACTGGTGAGATCCAGCAAGGGAAGAAAAGAATGCCCTATAAGAAATCAAACCATTTTCCCTCAGTTTCTGCTTCATATCCGGTTGGGGGAAGGAAGTTACTATTAGAAGGAAGAAATGAAAATGTTTTATGTGGATTGTTTGTTTTGGTTTTGAGTGGTTTTTGTTTTCCTTTCTTCGCTCAAGGATTTTTTTTTTTAAACACCTTCATCAATGTGCAAATAAATGGTTCGGAATGTGAATTACATGTTATAACAACAAATTGAGAACTACATGTAGTTTCAGTAAATGATGTGTGTGTGGGTGAGGGTAAGGAAGGTGAGTCCTTGTTGCGATGCTATCAAATCTAAGACCTACGGAGCCAATTAGCCAGCTGCCAGCAACTGACTCTCTACCAGGCAGGATTAGAAGAGATCAGCCCCGAGCCTCCAGCCCCCAAATCCCCTCTAGCAAGCAAGCAGGTTTACAGAAGCAGAGGCTGGCCATTAACACACCTTTACACAGGATAACTACACCCTTAACATTAGCATATTTTTGCACAGAATATCTCCTAGAACTACACCCTGTTTAACATTAAACAATGGAAGCAGAAGTTGGCCATTTGAAAATTTTCCACCCTTAACATCCTCATGTAGCGTCTGTCAATTTCCACGGCATACATACCACCACGCATGGCTGATTTCCAGCTACCAACACAATGTTAGCTGAGCAGAGTTGGGAAGAGATGTGACAGTCAAGCTCTTTGGAGTTGGTGTAAGCAACATCCAGCACATCACTGAGACTACGATTAATGTCCACCAGATGAGCGCTGCTTAATAAATGAAGGTACATCTATGTAATATTATACTACTACCTACACTATTGCAACTGTGGGCAAAAAAGGGGCACATACCAAACCTGACAAGCTTGGGGGGGGGGGCCTGCATGGCGGACCTCACAAATTCAGAGACCAAAAGTAACCATAGAGGTTGATCTGAACATAGCAATCCCTAAAAGCTGGTCATGGTTGGCTGTCTCCTCCTAGTTCTGTAGCTTCCTTGACGACAGTCAATCTTTACCTTCAGTGAGCCTGTTTATTGTCTTTTTGCTTCTAAGATAACATATCTTTGAAATGTCAGAGTAATCTTCTTTTCCAGATCCCTCAAGGCACAATCTTGGGCAGCGGAGCAGGGGACCACAGAAGCCCTCATTGTTATCTTGTTCCCCACATACCATGTCTATGTGCTGTCCATATTAATTATTAACAACCCTGTATTCACCAATGTAGAACAAGTATGTGCCTTTTCATCTTGTTTTTTATCCAATCCCAGCGATTCCCACCCATCTGCCAACCCCACTTTGCTTTCTCTCTCCTCCTTAATCTACCACTGATGGATTTTGTGCAGCCCTCCTTACATATCTTATTTTTACTCTAACATATAAAATAAGCTGCAGAACTGCCATTGTTGAGAAAACCTTCTCAGTATGTTGAGATTTCACTTCCCAGCAACTGTTATCAGTTCGGCTCAAAAAAATTCATAAAAATTCTCTGCAGGTTCGTACATTTCTTATGTTGACACAACCCTTGAAAACATGTGATGGAAACATATTAATATAAAAAATTTTCAGGCTGGATATTCTTAAATAAGAAAAAATAAAGTTCTCTCGCATGTCTATAAAATTGATATATAAAATGCATATTATACAAACATAAAAAGTGGTTAACTTTAAACGAAAACTTAATAAAATGCCATGTGTACAGAGAATCATTTGTATCAGCTCATTAAATATTCACAATTTCTTGACAAGGTAGGTATAGCATTATCACTTTAGAAAAGAGGAAACAGAGCATCAACTAGTGAGCGAGAGAAGTCAGAATTTAGACACTTAGACTTCAGAACCAAAGCTCTTAATAAGCTTTCTTCCCATATGTGCACGGACTACAAATACATAAGAGAAAAATATCTGCGATATATTTACCAATTGTTTACATTAGTATGTGAGAAGAAAGGAGATTTCCGATACTAAACCATTTACTAAACCAACATATCTATAACATTTTAACATTGACCACATTTATTATTTATTTAATCAGAGAAAAAAAAAAAACTTTTTTATCAACTGCATCTTTGCCTTTCGCCAAACAGAAAAAAACAGAGACATTGACTTGTTACCAAAATTAGCAAGACAAAAATCAGTACTTGGCTCTATTAAATACTAATAAATAGCACGCACGGACACATGTACACAACAGCAACAAATATTCAATATTGTTAAAGAACGACAGATCTAAAACTGAGTCATTTATTCTAAGCCCACATCACCAAACTGAGACTTAATTATAGTTTCGGCCCTCCCAGGACTGGATTCTTAAACCAGTCAATCAGGAATTGAGTAATCAGCATTACTTAGATAACCGGCCTGATAGACTCGCCCCCCACCCCCCCTTCCCTCACTCCCCACCCCCCCACCAGCCATCCCCTATAAGGAAAGTAGCCTTGCAATAACCAATCAGCTTTTCTGCCTGTTATAACTCCCTTGTTCCTGCTGCCTTCTAACTATAACATCTCTTGCCAAAAATATATTTAAAATTTACTTAATTTGATTTTGGTTTTTAACGATATGGTCCTAAAATAGGTCATATCTATTGTGAAAGCCTCGTGCTCTGGTTTTGACATTTACTTATAACAAGATACAGGAACGTACGCATGAAAAGATGCTCAAAATCACTGATCATTGGGTAAATGCACATCAAAACCACATTGAGATGTCATCTCACACCTGAAAGTATGGCTATTATCAAAAAGACGACAAATAACAGGTGTCGGTGAGGATGTGGGAACCGACCTTGTGCACTGTTGGTGGGATTGTAAACTGGTGCAGCCACTATGGAAAACAGTACGGAGAGACCTCAAAAAATAAAAAATAGAACTACCGTACCACTCAGGAATTCCACTTCTGGGTATTTACCCAAAGAAAACAAAAGTAATAAAAGATATATGCATCCCCGTGTTCATTGAAGCATTGTTGACTATGGCCAAGATATGGAAGCAACCATAAGTGTCCACTAATAGATGAATGGATAAAAAAGATGTGGTACATATACACAATGGAATATTACTCAGCCCCCCCAAAAAAGAAAAGAATAAAATCTTGCCATTTGTGACAACATGGATGGACCTGGAGAATATTATGTTGTGAAACAAGTCAGAGAAAGAATTATACCTTATGATTTCACTAATATGTGGAATCAAAAAACAAAGCAAAACAAAAAACCAAACAGAACAAATGAAGAAATAAAACAAAAAGAACTTATAATTGCCAGAGGCAAGGGGGTAGAGGAGTGACTGAAAAGGGGAAGGGTATTAAGAAGTATAAATTTCCAGTTGTAATGTATAGTATAGGGAATAGAGTCAATAATATTGTAATAACTCTGTACAGTGATAGGAAGTTACTAGATTTACTGTGGTGATGAAACTGTAAGGTTTTTAGATGCTGAATCATTATGTTGCACACCTGAAACTATTATAATACTGTATTTCAATTATAACTGAGCCCCTCAGAATGGCAAAGGAAAAGGATATATATCCAGATCACATTATATACACATTTCTTGAAAAAACTAGAGATGCCTGGGCTGGAGATGAAAAGGCTCAGGGAGAGGCATACAGTTCTCCAAATACTTAAAGGTATTTTTCATAAAACACGATTTCAAAAGAAGAACTAGACTTATTCTAGAATGTCACAAACTTCAAAAATAAAAAAAAAAGTTTGTTATTTCAGAAAGGTATAATTCATTTTCATCTTAGAAAACAATTTTATTAGAAATTAAAATTTTCAAATAAAAATATATTTTAAAAATGAAGTCTTTTCAATAGGCTTCTTCAGAAATTAATTAACTGATTCTCATGAAAATTGTTGAGGATGACCATCTCTCTAGGATATTGCTAAAGAAATTCTCCCACTGGGTGAAAAAAGAGATTAATAACTCCAAAATACTTACCAGTTCTATAATTATGTGAAAAGTTATAGCTTAGTTCTCATTAGAACCATCAGAAACTTCCAATGATAAGAAAACAGATCCACTGTGATCCACTATTTATCACAACAGCCATTCATTTTCTTATCCAACCATAAAAAAGGTTGGCTGGATCCCAATAATATCTAATCTAGAAAACAGCTCACCATTCCCCTACAAAAAGCATTCTCCAGTATATCAGAGCAACTCCTCAGCTCATATTAAACTGAACTCTCAAGACTTCACTGAGCCTTTTACCTAAATCCCAGAGTGAATCCAGAATCTATTCATCCTAAGGATCTGAAACTCACATCATACCCTAAATTAAAGGAATTAGTTCAAAATCAAAGCAATTTAGGTTATACAGAATCAAGACGTACCAATTCTTACCTCCCTTATAGTAAAATTTTATACTAAATAAGGAAGCTGTCCCATTTTTAAAATGTTACTGAGGCACTGTGAATTGCAGTGGTGAAAGTAAAACAGTCAGATTTACTGTTGACTGGTTTGTTTTTGTTTTTGTTTTTTTAACTTTTATTATCATTCAAACTATGCTAATCAATGCTTGGGCCTAGTTCGACATTCCACATTTCAGCATTTCAAGAGCTTTCTCTGAAAACAGGTGGAAATAACTATCTGTATAAACCCTGGCAGAGTTTCGTTTACTAGGCTTGTCTCTCCACCATGAAAAGATTGGATAAATAGTCAGATATATATCTATATATAGGCAGTATTATGGTCCATTCTCACAATTTCAGAATTGAGAGTCATTTAAGAATTTAAGTTAGAGGAATGAATGGGTTCCATGATAACTTTATTTTCCTCAGAAATGTAAGTATGTCTTTCTTTTAGTATTTTCTAAATGTGAAGCACACTCATCTTAGATCTTTCAGCTGAGATCCAGCTACCTCTGCCTCAGTAAAATTAGATTTTCCTTCCTCAAAGAAAGAATACTTCTGTTGCCAGCTAGCTACCACCTATAAATGAAATCGTTTTGAAAAAAAAAACATTACTTTGTAGCTTTAAAAATATGCAATGCTAAAAATTCCACTTTTGGAAATTTATCTTGAAAAAAACACAGTACATGTTCAGAAAGATGCTTTATAAAAATAATCATTACAGTATTGTTTATGAGCATTAAAATTGGAAACATACAATGTAGAGATGACGATTTGAATAAATCGTGAAACGAAAATGATGGAATGCTATAGAGCTTTAAAAATGATTATTTTGCTTATAATTTATTGAACATGAAAAGGCACAGCTATAATCTATTAAATAAATACAAGATTTTAAAAGAATATTATTATTTTTAAAATACATGTCATTTCGCCTAACATAAAATCTGGAATAAAGTTCACTAAAGTTTTCTCTCTAATACAAACTTTTCAAAGAGCCTCATATTATTTTGCTGATCTGCCTCCAGTTTCTCTCCTCCCGTTTTCTCTTCAACCCACTCTTGTGTGTGTGTGTGTGTGTGTTTTTTATTGTGGAAAAATGTAAATATAAATTAAAAGAGAATTGCGAAATGAACACCTGCAATTTCGAATGCCTGAGTAACATTTTTTTTTTAAGATGGTAGAAAGTATGGTATTTGCAAATGATTCAGAAAAGTGAGGTGTGAGAGGGAATTGATGATCCAGAAGAGATTGAGGGCCAACTACTAGAGGGATAAATTTAAGTGGGTGAGGGTAAGAGAGGGTTATGAAGGTGGAATGGCAGGAAGTAAGTAACAGAAAGGTCCAGGCCAGGATGACAGAGCCTTAAATCCTCCTGTGCGAGGCTGGCTTTTACTCAGATTATGGGGAACTTTCAAAGGATTTTAAGCAGAGGAATGGCATGTTAAGTTTGTGCTTCAGATAACAACAGCTAGCTAAGATGGAATTTATTTTAGAATGTGAATTGGCCCCTACTGTTCAATATTTGGTACTTCTTATTAGGCACCAAATCCTGCAGTGTTCAAGTTAATTCTTTGGATGGCATTTTACATCTTTTTGCTAATCCTTTGAGTGTCTACAAAGTTGTCTCACAAAAGAATATCAACATTCATTATGTCCCTACACGATGGTCAGTATTAGAAAGTGTAACCATTTTTCTTTGTAATTTGTTATAGAAAAATTGGTATTTTATCACTGTTTTACATTACATTTATTCAACTTCTAATGAGACTAAATGCTTCCATGTGTATATTCGTTTTGAGTATTTCTTTTCACTGTATTGTTAGTAAACTTTAGTGGGGTTGTTATATAATGTGTTTTAATAATTCAAGAAGTCTCCTAAAGTAAAACAAGAAACTGTTTCTTGACTGTTTCTATTATCAGCCCAGAACGTCCCTCTCCAAGAACCCTAAGCTTTCAAATTGATGTACAATATTTAGTTTTAACTCTCTGGACAGAGTATAAGAAGCTGAAAAAACAGTAACCATTGTAAAACACTTCCTCCCTTGAAGACAATGTAGTCAGATCCCATGAGGAGACTATTCTTGGCTGTCCCATTATAAATTATGTCAATACAAGCCTTCTGTTGGTCAAATGAAAGTTTTTTATGTCTGCAAGATGTAAGCATCACTTGTAAGCTTTTTTTTTTTTTTTTTTTTTTGAGGGAATATACAGACGTTAACACAGTATTAAGAAAGAAGAGAAAGGAAGAAAAAATCTAAACCCATTTTGGGTTATTTGCAATTTAATGATAAAGCTTTAGTGTGGTCCTCAAAAATATTAAAATCATCGGCTCCTATTAAATAGCTATCTAAATGTCTGTCAAGTTTGGGAGTGAAAAGGAAGTACAGCATGATATTTGTTGCTATAATGCAGTTGTGAGTAAACTTTTTCCATAAAGGGCCAGACAGTAAATATTTTAAGCTTAACGGGCCATAGGATTTCTGTTGCAACATTCAATTCTGCTGTTGTGTTGCGAAAGCAGCCATAGCTCTTCCTTCCATGAATAAGCATGGCCATATTCTGATAAAATTGTATTAATGATCACCAAAATTCGAATTTCATTTTCACAGGTCGCAAAATAAGATTGTTCTTTTAATTTTTTTTCCAAATACTTAAAAATGTAAAAACCATTCTTTGTTCGTGGATTGTATAAAAGTAATCATCAGGCCAGATTTGGCCCACGGTCTGAAGTTTATTTACCTTTGCTGTAACAGATTAATTTTTTTTTTTAATCAGCGTTTCTGAAAGACTCTGAAGGTAAAAAGCCCTTTCATCCCCCAGTTGAAGATAGTATCGTAAATACTATATACTGACTGACAAATTGCAAAGAGCAGATGACCATGTGTGCCTGGAAGTTGAAGGTAGTATTAAATTCAATCGTGTAAACAATTCACAGCAATTCATTTTTTTTTAAAGGACTGTCCAACATTCAAATGCTTGTCTTTAATTACATGAATGTATCTACTTGGCAGCTAAACCATGGCAAAAATGATAATGGGTAAGCCCTGGGGAGAGAGTTCGCAGCTTTCATACGAGCTGGCTGTGTGATCTGGGACAAATCATTTAAACGTTCTTGCCTTCCATTATCTTATCTATAAAATAAGACCATTAGATCATATTATACCTAAACATCCTTCCAGCTATGAGTTTTTATCAAGTCTAATGATTTACCACATGAAATAGTTAACCTACCCCATATTCTTGGAATTTATGGGCCCCGAGTAGATAGAACATTGCTAATCCATGTTTGTCTTTGGTCATCATTGATTCTGATGCCAGGATCTAGAGAAGTACCTAAAACATAGTAGGAACTTAATAAATGTGTTGAATAAATAAAAATATATAAATTTTCTTACTTTATAAAACAAAATGAAAAAAGCAATTTAAACAAGTTAATTTATTTATTTAGCAAATATTTTCTGAGCAACTATGTGTCAGTCACTGAAATTGGATAGATACCAAGAGTAATAAGACAAAATACCTGTTCAAGAAATTTCACAGTCTGGTGAACCTAAGGGCAGAATGGGGTCGGGTAGGGTAGTAAAACTTATTTATGCCAATTTTGCCTTTCATTTCCTTTTATAGCTCTAATATAAACACATAGTAGAAAGAGTCAAATCTGAAATAAGACTGTTCCTATGTCTCCGGTCCTTGTCTTTAGAAATAATTAAATATTATTTGCTATCATTGGCTCTCTCTCTAGCATGGTGTTTTTTTTACTTGTATACAAACGCACAAACACATGCGCACCTTCATGGATCCTCCAAATGATGACCTTTTAATTGTCATGTCTAAAAAAAATGAATAGCTGAGTTGAGAAAGAGTGCAGCATCAAATACGATCGCTCGTACTGTGCTAAGTAACCTCTGGACCACACAGTCTTTAGTCTACAGGATCATGATTTTAGGTGCTGTCTTTAAAAAAAATTATCAGGAAGAGACATATCCATTTCCTTGTTCATTGCAACATTATGTACAATAGCTAAGATGGGGAAGCAACCTAAATGTCCATTGACAGATGAATTAATAAAGAAAATGTAGTGTATACATACAATGAAATATTTTTAGCTTTTAAAAAAAGGAAAATCTTCCGTGTGTGACAATATGAAGAACTTTGAGGACACCATGCAAAATGAAATAAATCAGTCACACAAGGACAAATACTGCATGATTCCACCTACATGAGGCCTTTAAAATAGTCAAATAGTCTGGGCTCATGAAAGCAAAGAAAAGAATTGTGGTTGTCAGGGGCTGGAGGGAGGGGAAATGCGGAGTTGCAAATCTACGGGTATAAAATAGTTGAACACTGTGCATGTAGATCACAATACTATACTGCACACTTAAAAATCTGTTAAGAAGGTAAATCTCATGTTTAATGTTCTCATCACAATAAAATTTTAAAAATTCATTATGACAAATATTCACTATGTCTTACCCTGAGTGGTTTTGGGCAAAGTCCTTTAAACCTCAGTGAGCTCAGCTCCTTTTTCTGTAAAATGGAGATAATAAAATTCCCACATTATAGGACTTATGTCAGAGTTAATAGTGAAAAGACTCAAATATGCCTGACTCGGAGTTACCATCTCATAGTTATTATTATTTTTATCTGCTTTAAATTATATTTTTATTGATAATGAGATCAATATGCAATTATACAAATACACAGTTTCTATATATTTATTGCATTTCTGTTTTCCCTTTTGTGACTCGACTGTTCCTATGCCTATTTGTTATTATATGTTCATCTTTGTTCTCATAGATTCACAAGAGTGATTTCTATTTTAAAGATAATAATCCTATTGATAACATATATTTAGCATATATGTTAAATATATATTTCAGAAGTCTATCAGTTGAGTCTTAACTTAGCATTTTTGATTATGAATAGTAGATTATTTTTGACATTTTATTAGGAAAATTTACTTGGCAAGTATGCAACCGTATTTTAACAATTCATCACATTTCCTTTATCTCTACATATTTTTGCTGAAAATTTTCAAAATACGTTGCAGACACCATTTCCGTCCACATCTACATGCATTTTCTAAGAACTTCGACATTCTCGTGCATGTCCACAAGCATCATCACCACCTCAAATATCACCTATGCTCCAGTGCAGAGCAGCTTTGAGTTGTCTCATTAACATTCTATAAATAAATACATAAACCTGTTAGTCTTCAACGTCAAAGGCGATCTTCCAGTGACTGTTTTTCATTCCTATAAAATTTCTGGCCTTTGAGAAGCTATAGAAATCTAAATAAAAATCTGAAGATTTTACTTTTGCCCACAGAGATCGTCACACTTCAGCTGCAGTAAAAAAAAAAAAAAAAAAATAGAACTTGAGCATTTTCCTTAGGCTGCGAGAAGCACACGTCACCCTTGATCACCCCCGGGTCTCTCTATTCTAAATAATCCTCATAAAGTAATTCAAATGAGAACAACAGCTAAACAGAAGACACTTGGGAACAATTGCCTGAAAGGCAATTGTGGAAGTTGTTAGCCTCATATAAACGTGAGTAAACAGACCAAATAACAGCTTGGAATATTTAGTTTAACCCTCGTGAATCTACCGGATGTGCGAGTCATTTGTCTTGTAATTACCTCCTATCTCCTAGGCACAAATTAATCCTGCTTCAAAAATTCGCTAGCAGAGCAGCCTTTTTACAGTACATCCTGATGCAGTCAAAAAAAGAAGGCATGATGTTCCCAGAACTCTTGTGCAACTGCATATGTAATGAAGACAAATTTGTATTTTTTCCCAACCATTTATCTCTACTCAATACTCTGCAGGGAGAATCTTGTTATTGAAATCTTAATCAAATGATACAAAATAGGGCTTATAAATGTGGACTCATTTGAACTCTCTTACTAATGTGACTGTAAAAACTCGGGAGGAATTCAAGTGTTTTACTTTTAAATATGACTTAGCAGAGGCTGGAAGACATTAAAGACTACAGAGCTCAGCACCTGTTTGCTGAAATTTAATGAAAAGCAGGAGCGTCTCCCTTTACCCACGAATGCGGGCAGTTTAAAATTATTACCAGTTACGGACCTGAAACCTATTATGAAAAGTGTGGTTTTTGTGCCCTGGAATTTATGTCATCAGCAATTCCTTGGAACTAGGAACTGTGGCTGTGTCAGCAGAGAAGAAAGCGAGCATCCGCAATGATCTTGCATCCATCCACCCAGGCGTTCATGAAAGCCCAATACAGCCAGCCCCACACGCTAAAATCCGGGTGGCGTAGGTGGGTGCGTCCCCCTACGCTCGGCCACGCTCCTTCTTTGCATTTAAGACTTGAATTCTATTCCAATAAACAGATGTTACTTCTCCACATCTTACTGATTCATGAAAAAGAGAAAAGCATACAATAACAAAAGTATCAGCTAACATTTATGGTTATTTCAAGTTTATGGGATTCCTTTGTGTAAATTGTTTCGATATATGACCATGTAATATATTTAGATATAGATGATATAGATATAGATATAGACATAGATACATAAAAATATAGATATATAAATATATATATGCTACAGAATTCTGTTAAATCATTTTTCTCATTTTTCAGTACTTCACGATGATCCTTCAAGAGAATATGGATAGGTAATAAAAGTGAAGTTTAAAGAGATTTTATGACTTTCTTGAGGTCATACAGGAAAACATGCCAGGTCTGTCTAAGCAGGCGAGTGACGGAACTGAAACTATTACCAAAATATTTTTTTAATGTACCACTCCTTCCACTATGACTCGTTAGATTCTTTCTTTTCATAAGTGGCAAGGTTCTGGATTCTTCTACCCTGGGCGCCATCCACCTCTAGGGAGGGCACCAATCTGAAAGAGAGGCGCTGAAGGAAATGTAGTTGCTGAGGACGCTGCTTGCTGTGGTTGAAATTCCTGCTAAGGGGAGAAGGCAGACATCAGCATCCACCACTATGGGAAGAGCCTGAGTGTTTCAGGGAGCAGGGGATTGAGGAAACAGAAGTCATACTGCTAAATCTCACTAGGCTCCGGCACACTGCATCCCTGGTAAACGACTTAAGTCAGGCCTCTGCAAAGATAATCATTTGCTATTTGCAGTCCCAGTGCTAAGATGGCTAAAGACCTCAGGAACCATGAGAAGCTTAACTTTATTCAATTCGGTGTGAGATGCCTTGTCTCCCTAGCTTCGGACACAGGATAAAGAATGTCTTTGTTTTGTTCCTTCCTCTGATCGTTGCGTTTTCTGTTCCGTCACACATGCCGTACTAGGACACGTGAAGCAAGCAGCAGGGAACGGGACCAATGGGTTGTGCCATCAAGAATTAAAGAAACCGGACGTCTTGCGAGATTGTGTTCACACCGGCTATATCATCCGCCGGCCACTGGAATGTCATTTAAAATACAGTAAGACCGTCGTTAGTTAATAGTAAAAGCTGGCATTTCACTCACCAAGCCCTACGCTGGGTGCTGTACCTGCGGGCTACTTTATTCCTCACCCGTTCCTATTAGACTTTATTCCTGCTTCCAGAGAAGAAATTTAGAACCCCACAGTTACCATGTGGTAGAGCTAAGTTTGGCACTCAATCTTTCTGATACCAGGTTATAGGGCTTTTAACTACTATATTATATGGCCTTTATTGAAATAATTTGGGATATCTAAAAATTACAATAAGTGAAAGAGAGCGGGGAATCGAAAAGAAATGCGTGAGAAGATGTTATCCACATTCTTTTCAAAAGGCAAATTCCATTCCCGTGTGAAAAATGCGGATGATGTCCCCTGCCGTACATACAAGATGTCACTGTAACTGACATCAATAAAGCATTTTCTATGCTACATGCACGTACATCCCAGCAGCTGAGTGAATGTTGTGTGCAACTGGAACCACCGATTGTTTGGAGGAGCCGAAGACTCTTCAGTGCCCTCCCCTGACTTGATTTCCACTGGAAAAATAAATAAATATCCGACTTCTCACTACAAATTACACTGTTAATGCTTCATGACTTAGTAGCGAGAATCAAAATATGTACTGTACAAAGAGGGGATAGAAAGGTACAGGCATCAGCCTTTTGGGAGAAAATCATAATATGTATTACTATCCACATTCCCAAGCTGAAGGGTGCTGCTTTTTAAAGAGTATTTATGGGGCATAGATGTCTTCCCTGACAAGGATAATTCAATTTGGTGGCAGAGAGAGTCAAAAGGCCTTATTGTAGGCAAAAGCAAAGGCGATTCCTTTCTATTCTCTAGTCTGACTACTACCATTGGACAACTAGGTACTTCTAGATTGATAGTTATGGCCCATTTGATAAAATGGAAAAGTTTTGGAAATAAAACCACAGACAGAGGGTTAAATTTATTTGGATTGTTCTAAATCATGAAATGCTAATGTCTTTATGAGCCGAGCATCTTCAAAGTACCTGATAATAAAATACTGCAGGTAGCCTGAATAAGCATTTTAGACGGTTGAGAGGTATGAAGTTATTTGTTGTGTTGTTTTTTAAAGTCAATGTTTGTTGGCTATTTCATGACAATAGCCAAGTCTATTTCAAATGCTTTACTCACTTTCACTTACTGGAAGAGATTTTTAAAAGAGAAATTATAGATCTATATGTTTAAGTTCAACCTATGAAAAAACTAAAAAAAGTAATAAGGACATCAGTATAAAAACACTTTGAAAGCTAGATCTTTGTAACTTTAACATTCCCTAGGGTGAGGCGCTACCTGAGAGATTAATAAAAAGCTTCCCTTCTGCATATGCCTCCTCTCTGTTCCCTAAAATAATAGAAATAATATTTAATTCTTTTCTTCTTGCATCTCTAGAGATCTATATTCATCCTAAAAAAATGATAAGCACCGTATAATTTAAAATTTCTCTAAGTTACAAGTTAATTTTTCATATGTAAATTTCATCAAAGCAAATGGCTGGGAAGAGTGCTGGTTAAAGAAGGAGGCTTACTGTTCAGTTAAGTCCAAATCTCTCTCTCTCACACACACACACACACACACACACACACACACTAAGTACTCTTGACTTGTCCTTCATCACTATATAGTCAGCCTATTCTGATAAGATCAGGGCGAAAGTTTTTCTTTTAACAGGAGTGAAACTAACACCAACTACGCTGAAAGGCACTTACATTTATCTTAGAATATGTTAGAACCAAGAAAAATAAAAACGGTTTTGCAATTGAGCAGTATATGCGGCATTGAAGCCAGTCTGGTAGACTCTTGTTCCATGACTTAAGGTTTAATTCACGATTTTACTTTTACGTGCAAGTGAAAACTAGTGAAAAATCGAATGCTGGTCTTCTATTGAATGCAAGTTTGAATTGGCCAGAAACCACTAACTGCCCTTTTCTAATTTCTTCCCAAAGGAACTCCATCAATTGGACAGAATCTTTCCTGTTAGTTCCTTTCCTTTTCTACATTTTTGTTTCTCCTTTTTAGAAGTGAACATGAAATATTATCCAAATTTAGAGTAATACAATTTCATAGCAGAATATTTATTTTACAAACTGCGATATCATAAAAAAAAAAAATCTCAGTCTATTTATTCATGACAGGACTAAAGTTAGCCAGACTAGCACTCTCATGCCTGGCATTAAAGTACAAACAGCAAGAAGAACAACTCAATCATCGAATGTGTAGAGTGACATTTTTCAGGAGAAAGCAAGGGACGACATGAAAATGAGAAGAATAGGGGAAAATATTTTTAAAGAAAGAAAAGAATACTCCAAAATGTTATTAGTAGCTGCCTCTAAGTGTGTAGGATTATGATTCTTTTTTTTTTTTTCTTCGTCTTCTTCTTCTTCCTTGACTTCTATACTCTATGAGCTTTAAGTATGAGGTAGGTGCAAAAAAGACCTATGGTTTAAAATACCCAAATCAAAAAGAAAGAGGCTCAGATGTCATTGGTTGGGGGGCAGTAGTGCCAAACTAGTAAGGCACGTTACTATCATGCATTCTATATTTGTCTCTTCACTTTGTCAAGCAATCTTCATGGAGAATAATACAGATAATTTTTCTAATTGATAAAATAATAATTAAATTAAAATATTTTCTTGCGTTTAAACCCTAAAATTTCAGAGGAAATAAAAATAATATATAAAGGCCTTTTCAATACCCCTTCTGTAATATGTTATCTGAAAACCCAGACACAGTTTTTAAACCAAAGTAATTGATTTTTTCAGACCAAGGTGTTTTAGCTTCTCAGGGTTTTTTACAAAACTTCCTGAAATGGGTACTATGAATCTAACGTGTAATGCACATAGACTGAAGCTTTATAAATTTGCATAAATTAAACCTGCTAGTCATTAATTCAGAGGTGACCTTTATCAGTGGGAGGATGTTTTCTGAGTCTCGGAAAACAAAGAGAGTAGACAGGATATTTGAATGGCTCCCTCTGTCTGGCATTCTGTGATCCTCCAGATAGGTCTTCAGCTTACAATGAGTCAGCCCTGGGCTGTATTATCTGTTCTGTGTGGACAGTGACCAGGCAGAGCTCTCTTGTGAGGTTTAGCTTCTTACCTTTGTTTGTCTGGAGGCCTTGCAAATTAAATGGTCTTACAAAAAAAAAAAAAAAAAAAAAATCTTTTTCAACTACATTACAATATAAACATTTTCTCCTAAAGTTAATGTAGTTGAGTTATAAAAATGCTATGTAGCATGGGTGGTCAGGCTATAAAACCATGTATAAGAAAGATGGAATTTATTCTGAAAAATATCCTTTCCCAATCTGGTAAAGGCCCTCAAAGTTAGCTGTTTATTGCAGAAATGATATATTATATTGCTTCTCTTTATCCTTTAACTTTTTTTTTTTTTTTTTTTTTTTTTTGCCTAACTAAACCTAAATTAGTTCCTTCTTATGCATATGTAACTTTTTATATTTAGTTACTCGGAGTTATGCTTTTGGGACATACAAGGGTTAGCATTTATGAACATAGGTAAGATATTATCGTGCAATGTTCTGTATAAGCGGACACAGCAAAAGTTGAAGGGTTTTCTGCGGGGACGACAAAGTCTTCAAATTCCCCTTCTCCAGCTCTAGAGTCCTCTCAGTGAAGCTTGGGTACTCAAGTCTGATGGAAAGGGGGAATTCAGAACAGCAGAAGGTAGAGCTCATGCAGAGACTACGCAGTCATTCAACTATTGATCGAGGATTTATTGAGTGCCTACTATGTCCCAGGCACTGTTCCAGAGTCTTTGGGCAGAATGGGGAGCAGGAGAGATAAGGCCCCCACTTTCAGAGCGTATGCATTCTAGGGGGGAGAGACCCACTAAACAAATACATTAAAAAACTTAAGATTGCATTAAATGTTCCAAAGATAAGGAAACAGAACAACACGAGAGACTCTAACTAGAGGGAGTGGCTGAGAACAGAAGGAAAAGCTATTGTAAAGGAGGAAGAAGTTTTCCTGGACCCTCTACTTATCCCTGGCTGGGTCAGACAGTTAAACAGACAGAATAATGTGAAAAAAGCGTACAAATTTATTCACATACGTTTTACCTAAGACAGGAGTCTTCTTCTGAAAGAAATGAAGTCACAAAGAAACAGACCTGAGTACTTTTAGGCTAGGTTTGGTGAAGAGTGGGCAGTGTGCAGAAATATGATAGGTTAGAAAGTATGAGATAAGTGTAATAAACTGTGGAAACGGCAAGGCCTGTTTGTTAGGATTCTTCTTGGCGGCCCTTTGGTTTAGGAGATAAGGATGCACCTATCCTACAGGTAGAGGGAGGGCACCTCTCACATGAGGGTTTTATGACCTGTTTCATGGGAGCCAGGAGGAGGGAAGATCAGAGCGACCTTCCTGCTTCGGCCATTTTCTCAAACTTCTTCAGTTTAAAATATTCAGTATGCTCAGGAGCCATGTTCTGGGGTAGCATGTTCTTAACCCCATCATGTGGAAATCTGAGGAAAAGAATTCCAAAGAGGAAAAATAGCGGATGCAAAGATCCTGAGACAAGAAAATGGTTGGGTTTCATAAGCAGAGGACCAGAGGAAGGGAAAAGGAGGAGCAGAGGGTGAGGACAGACACGGGCCATACCACAACGAACCTGGAAGAAATTGGTGCCATATTTGATTTTCTTCTCAGTGGGAAATCTATCCAGAATGCCTCTCGCCTTTTATGACTTTGCTTCTGAGATTCGACGTAATCTTTGTTCAAGAAGGGCATCTTTTCTAGAAGTTATATTTCAGACCGTTCCTTTAGCCACTCTGATCCCCAACAAGCTCCAACAGCCATTGGGAGCTTTCGTCCGTGTTTCGAGCTAGTTTTAATTTTCCAAAATTATTTCTAAACTGTTATGGAAATTTTAGACATAAAAGAAGAAAGAATTATATAACAAACCCCAAGTTTTGACGATAATCAACAAATTGTTTTTAACTACACGAGCAATTCATGCTCCCTGAGATTAAAAAAAAAAAAAAAAAGACACTTAAAATCCCACTACAAAGAGATAGCCTCCAATAACCACGGCACCATGCTGCATGTCCTTCCTGGTTTTTTTTTTTTTTCTTTTTTATATATATACATATACATAGGATATATAGTTTTTCTTGTTTGTATCTTGTTTTGTTGTTAAGGTGAGTTCGTGCTGTACATGCTTTTTTTTTTCAGGCGCGGCAACCCTTGGTTGACCTCACAGATTGCAAGGACCTTGTCAGCTTACAATCCCTCATTTTTTATTTTTATTTATTTATTTAGTTTTTTACACCTACAGCACCGGTCTTCCTAGGTGGTCTCCCATCCAAGTACTAACCAGGCCGGCCCCTGCTTAGCTTCTCAGATCAGATGTGATCGGGCTTGTTCAGGGTGGCATGGTCGTGAAAGTACATGCTATTTTTGAAGCTGAGACAATCTTTCAGTCATTTTTTTTTACTCTCCTCTCTTCTTTCCAATGGAATTCTCTGTTTTACCTGAGCTCATGACACATTTATTTGGACATTCCTGGTGTTTATCCATCCTTTGTTCATGTCCAGCTTAGCAGAACCAGGCTGTGTTGAGAATAATTCAGTCCGTTGAGCACTTGCTTCTGGGTATATATCCTCCGTTTGACTCAAATAAACTCATATAAACATTTGACAGCAACACCAGCAAACGGAGTAATTTCCATACTGGAAATTGCAGGTTAGCACCGTGGTTAGGGATGTGGACGTTGGGTGAGGCAGGTAAGTGATCAACCTCTCTGTGGCTCTCAGTTTGACTGCAGGTAAAATGGAGAAACAATTGTTTCTACCTCCTCGTGTTGTCATAGATAATGCAGAACAATGGATGTACTCGTAGTGCTTGTCACCGTTCAAAAATAAAATTCAACCAGGTAAACTTGAAGATCTAATTGTCTTTCTTAAGCAATTCGTGAATCTGGCAGCGACCCATCTAGCGACCAGAAAGGTGCTCTGAGCGGCTGTGCAAACTGGAGGTTTTCATGGGCAGAGAGTGCGCCAAGGGAGCTATTAACAAAAGACAAGAAAAGATTATTTTTAAACCAGGACATCTCCTTTTGCGGGGAAAGGAATGGTGAGGGTTTGTATTCTGTGGATTGCCTCTTGTTTCTTTGGGGGATAAGAGAGCCTACATGTCAGATTACTTCATTGGCGTTGCTCAGAAGATTCTGGACTGGTCGATTAAGATTATTTTTCCGGAGAGGTTGAAATATCAGTGAGGTCAGGTATTAAATTCAGGTTCCGTATCATGGCCTTTCACATAAGTGTCACCATTAGGGGACTATGCTCTTCTCTTTAACATTACATACTATGAGTTCAGTAAACGGTTGCTATTTTTATTATTAAAATATTTGTTATTGGTGAACTAAACTTTCCTGTCAAATGATAAAGTATCAAGAATATTGATTTAACCCAAAAGCTATATGCAACATCTGTGGAAAGTCATCGTCTTATAACTATATAACTCAGAAAGCTCATTTGCTGGTTAAGTCCTGAGGCGAAGTTAAACCATAATGTCATGTTGGCATTCTTATTTATCAATCTGTGTATCATATACGATATGGTACTTCAATAGCTCTTGGTCTGTGTGCAACTGAATCAACTTTCACTACCAGGTGGGAAGAAAAAAAACATTGATGTGGGAAGAAAAACTTCCTACCTTTCAGTAATCAACAGTGGTCATAATGAGGGCAGCAAGAGTCTTGCTAATAGAGACCTTCGTGACAGCTTGAGGGACAGTTTACCAGGGCTACACCTAGCACGTCTATGTGCTTCATTCCTAGCCTGTAGGTAGCATTTAAAAACCATTAAAAATAAAGGAATACAGTCTCCAAAAAGGTGGAGAAGAAATCCATGTCCTTAAGAATTCTGTCTTGAAATTTTCCTTCCACCCTATTTTATTGAAAAAAAATTCTCTGGCATTAGATTAAAAAAAAAGAAAAAAGACTAAAAAGGACTCAGAGATTCAGCAGAAAACAAAAAGAGGTTGGTCGCCTTCGCCAATTTTATTTTTAAAGTGAGGTTTTAAGGGGAAGACCTCCATTGTCCTCTGCCACCATCAGGAGGGAACATTGATATGTTAACTACCCCCTCTGCCTTTCATGCTGAGGTGTGATTAGATCCCTAGCAAAATACTTTCAGAATTTAAAGTCGTTTCCATGAGATAGCAATTCCAACTCTGCAACTTCCTTAAATGCGTTTACCTTGACATAGTTTAATGTTTCTTTTAACCAGGAGCAATCGTGTTGTGTGGTGATTAAATTCGCAAAACAAATCTTCCAAAAGTAAACAAATAAAGACGTCACTGAAATTCCTTAACATTTAATCTCTCTGTGCTTAGCTTTGTCTCACTCCCCACACTTCTCTCTTTATGTCTTCCCATTTATCCCTTTGACTTTCCATTTTATTCTTTTCCTTCTCAAATGACTAGATTACCATAAACATTCTCTCTCTCTCTCTCTCTCTCTCTCTCTCCAGACGCGCGAGAAGCAAAAAGAAAAAAAAAGAAAGTAGTAGGGCGAAAAGAGAGAAAGCAGTAACATCGAGAGACCCTCCTAGACAGACAAAACCGAGCAGAAAGAACGAGGGAGAGACGATGAACTCACATCTCAGAAGACCCTGCTCGGCTCTCAAACCGCTGCTCGGGCTCTCCCTCCCGCTCTCCCCCGCTCACACAGCCTCCCTCCCCTCTCTCTCTCTCTCTCTTTCTCTCTCCCTCCCTCTCTCTCTCCTCCGCGCCCCCCCAACTATATCTGCTACTGATTGGCTTCGTCCAAAGGACAAAGGGTCAGTTAAAGGAGCCATCTTTCAGTTTGCATGTAGAGATCTGCCAGACCAGCTGAAATGGGTAGAAGTAACCTTCCTTACAACTCTGCAGACAATTAAGTAATTGGATCCATATGTGCCAGCTTATAAGCTTTTAAAAAGAAATAGATTTCAATGCGGAGTTCTGATTTCAGTGAGAAAAGACACACCTACAATTATCTGTCTGGCTTACTTCCTAGTAATAGACTTGTGCTTATGTTATAGTATAGATTTTTGTGCTTGTGTGATAGAGTAATTGGATGTTTTAAAGCTATTCACAGGAATGTAGTAGCCTAAGCAAAAAAACTTAAATTTCTGTAAGTATATACATAAATAACATACATATTCTATAACTCTACAAACATTATATTTCTGAAAAATAACATTTGACTGGGGAGTTCAACAGTCAGAAATCCAATATGATTTGTTCATTTGAAGAAAAGAGCAGAAATTAAACTTAAAATTCAAATAAAGCCTCATTAAAAATATGCAATTATTTTCAGTGTAAATATTAAGGAAGATTTCACAAAATTTAACTTATGATAAGGATTGTTATTCCTGCAGCTACTTTGAGGTACCTAGCAACTCAGAGCAGGAACTCTAGGGTCTGTCTCACGTCTGGGTTCAGACCTTAGATTTGTTTACCAGGTATGTAATCTTGAAAAATTCTTATTTCTCTATCTCTAAACTGCCTAATTTGTAAAACGGGAATAAGAGCTGTTATGAAGATTAAATCAGTTAATTCAAGTGAAGTCTCTATGATAATGCTTGGATAATAGTAGCTCATAGAAGGTCTTTCACATCAAACTTGCTTTTTACAAGAACTGTTATCGATGCACATTTGTTCTATGACTTGTTTTAGCCTTTAGCACATTTATATAAAGGAACTATATTGGACTTCATTTCTAACATTATGTGTGTATATTTTGAGGATCTTTATTGGACATCAATAGCATATAAAGTAGTTAAATATTGTAGTGTGAGATACAGGCTCAATCACCATAGCAACTGAGTAATTGATCACAAACATTTCTAATTCAAGTGCCAAACTTTGGGACTGCTGAGGTAACAACATAATTATACATAATAATAAAATACTCTTTCCAGCCGGATCAAGAAGCATGACAGAGAACTGTTTCCAACATTTTTATCAAATATCTCGTGTAGGCACCCACCGTAGAAAGGAGAGAGTTAGAAATTGTTCTTGACGAGTTATCAGGAAAAAGTCAAGCAAAGTATAGCAATGCTAGACAACTAGACTGAGTATCCTGGGATAACACTAATTAGACCGGATTCTCTGGGAAAGAGAAATGATATTTTGCAGGATGTTACTAAGGAGTGAAATAAGGGTCAGGGTTAAAAGGATGAAATGCTTGGAAATTGATCAACAAAGTTTTCTGTACTTTGTCAACCACACATCAGCTAGCATACTACCACCCTCCTATTCTGTTTGAGACATGGATGCTTTGGGCTTATATTTTTCTTTCTCATAACATGCAACAAAATCCCTGTGTATCCTAAGTGTTCATTTTATGTTTGTTAAATGAATTAATGAACCCGTTCAAATTTCCAGCCAAAGGAAATTGAAGTAGAGCCAAAAGTTGGGATTTCAGAGAACTTAAGAATCTATAAATTTAAAGACTAAATATCTCACATTTTAAATGAAAGATCTGATAAAATAACTTGACCAAAGTCATATGACTTAGTGACAGGAGCCAGGAATAAAAATTCAAGTAGCTTGACTTCTAAGGTCATGCTATTTCCATTAAACTAAACTACCTTCCCTTTTGGTGATGAACAAAATCACCATAAGCCAAGATTCAAGTACCAGATTTCTATTCTACTAGTTTAACGTTAAGCTCTAACCCATTCAAGCTCTGAAGTTCAAAAATGTTTAGAAATTTTATGAATCTCAAAGTTTTAAATATGTCCTTAAAGAATTCCAACACGAGGTTTACTAGCAGTTTTATGTGATATATAATTCATCCAGTAAACAATAATTGTTTCCCAGGAGTCACTCGGATTTATGATGAAAATTCCTGAGACTGTTTTTGATAAAATAAGCATATAAACAAGGTTAAAAGTAGGGATAGAGAAGACTAATTCAAAACGTCTCATTTATTTTAAAGAGAAATATTACTAAGTGGGATCTCTCTTATGTCAATTGAATGCTTTTTAGCTAATTTGTTCTCATTAGAAAAATATGTAAAGCTCACCAATATCCCTTATAATCAATAAAAAAAAGTCTTCTTGATGCTATTTGGTCAATCGCTTTAACCCAGAGGCCTGGGTAAGAATAACCACAATGTAGGGGTGTCTAAATGTTCCACATATATTGTGACCTCTATTATTTTTGTACTTGAAATAAATGAGAGTCTATTACTCCCATGAACATGTTATTTTTTTTTTTTTCAGGTTTGCCAGGCATATGAGGGTTAGGAAGATATCCATACTCTCAAATGTGTGTGCCTTTTTTGGAGATATGGTTTCTTATGAAAATATATGTTTTGGCTCAGATGTTAGCTTGATGCAGCATTTATGATCAGTAATGTTTTTTCAACCAGCATATGTGCCGAAGAAGATCCTGGGAAAAATTTTGAGTGAGCATTGTGCTGAATAAATGTTTTACCACACTTAATAATCTAAATTTATACATTTGATATCTCCAACATGTTTACTTTACTATTTACTGTAAACTGGGAAAATGTCTATTTTGGTCATACATTTTCAAAACCGATCATTTTTTATTTACTCTGATTCTATTTTTTATATCTTTATTAGTTTCCTCTTCAGTGTTAATTTGGAACCCCAAAATGGCAGGAGATAATTAAGGGAGGCCTAGGAGAACTAACGTAGGCAATGAAAACTGAAAAGCATGGGATTGATCTAGACCTCGTGGTTCAAATGGAATTAATATCAAAAGAAAAATGGATACTAAATCCAGAGGCCAACCAATGGATTGGTTCAAAATCCAGAAATAGTCAGAAAGCAAACAAATGAAGAAATGGGAATTGAATAAATGAAGTCAAAATGAAGTGTTGGGAATGAGTAGTCAACACCATCCAAGCAATCAAGGCTCAAAGAGGTGATATTCCACCAAAATAAAAATTAAAATAAATAAATAAATTTTTAAAAAGTAAAAAAAATAGGTGATATTCTTGGGAAGACAGACTCTAAATTAAGCTGTAATCCATATTCTCCAGATTAGTTTTAAATGTCTCCATTTGTGGGCAGGGTATAATCTCACCACAAACAGAGACATGTAGTTAACCAGGAATCAAGAATAGATCCTGATAATACTAAGATCTATTTTCCTATACTAGTATACTTAGAGTGGAATTTTTACTAATTTATTTATTCAATTATAGGTTAGATAATGACTATATAGCAATAAATAACAGATAAAATTTCCTATCCTCATGGAGTTTACATTCCACAGAGGTAGGTAAATCACAGGTTATGGAGCTTAGTTACAGAACCAGCTTTCAGACATGAAAGGTACCTTAGTTTCTATCTTTATCTAGGTCAAGTTCCATAAACTGCTATCCTAGTATTTGCTCTAATTAATTTCCGAAATTATCTCATTTTTTTTCACCTTTTCCAGGTAAATATTTTTCATGTATTCCTTTTCTTTATCCAACATTCACCTCTAGAGCCGTATTGTTTTTAAGTTCTCATCTATTTTTTTTTAATATCTTATGATTTCCATGTTCAATCTAATTCAATATGAATTTAATATTTCTAGGAGGAGACATCAAAAAGGTAAAAGGACAAGTCTCTGCATTCAAGGAGTTTTTATTTCTGCGGGAGTCCATACGTCCTCGAGAAACTGTCAGACCAGGATGAATGTACTATGGCCCACATGGGAGGAATTAAGTGCTGTGGTGGTGAAAAGGCTATGATAACAGGAAAATTTCCAGACCTCCACAACAAAATCAAAATCCCTTTCAGTTGGCAGGAATGAGGAAATGCTTATAGAGCAAACCTAGCGAATTTATTTAAAAATGAAATTAAATAAGATACAATTTAATGAATTAACATTGAATTCAAGAATAGGGACTGTGTATGATTGATTCCTCATTTTATACCTATACCTAGAACAGAGCCTAGAACACAGTAGTAATTTAAGAACTCATCAAGTATCTGTTGAAGCGATCTTTAATGATTGCATTAAACCTTGAACAACTAGTAGGACTTTGATTATGCAAAATTGGGACAAACAGAGCGGGTGTTTCCAAAGAAACACACAGCATGAGAAAAAAAACAAGAAAGAAAACAAGGTGAGCCGAGAGTAGATGAATTTGGATGGATTGAAGTTTTCACGGAAAAGGCCCTATTTAAAAGGTTAATGATTTGACGTGAGACACACACCAGCAGCGTCAGCAGTGTGATGAAAGTTGTCATCCAGTATCAAGGAGACGTACCTGGAGAAGGTAACTGACTGGAAAGAGGCCAAATGAAAATGGGCTAAAGGAGGTAATTTGTAGGTTGGGGAGAGCACGTTTGAAGGGAGAGAGCAATGGAAGGAAAGCTTAAGATTCAGGTGGGAAAGAAGGCAATATAGATGGAGCAGGATCTCTTAGGACAAATGAGGGCACACGATGAAAATCAAAGGAGTAAGAGCCCCAGAACCGGATAGACACGGGCCTCATGTTGGCTTTGCTATTAGCTCATTTATTTAATTTCAGGCAAGTCGTTTAATTCTCTGAGTTTGTTCTCTCGTCTGTAAAATGGAAATGAAGCTTATATCGTACAATTATCATGTCTAAATAAAATAACTTCTGTTACATTCCTGGCATATACAATATACCACTATATAAATAAGTATGTTTTTTATAGAGACTATATCTCCTTAAAGAATATATAAATAGATAGAAGTGGGCTGGTTTCCTAGGGCTGATGTAATGAAGCACCACAAATGAGGTGGCTAAAAACAACAGAAATTCATTCTCTCACCATTCAGGAGGCCGGAAGTTCAAAACCAAAGTGTCAGCAGGTTTGATTTCTTCTTGGAGACTCAGAGGGAGAATATGTTCCATGCCTCTCTCCTAACTTCTGGTGATTGTTGGCAGTCCTCACCCTGTAGCAGTATAACGACAACCTCGAGCTCTGTTGTCACATGGCATTCTCTCTGTACGTCTCTCTGTTCTTCTTCTACTAAGGACAGCAGTCATATTGGATTTAGAGCCTACCCTACTTCAGTGCAATCTTAATGTTAACTAATTCCATCTGCAAAGACCCTGTTTCCAAATAAGATCACATTCTGAGGTTCCAGGTTGACATGAATTTTGGGGAGACACTTTCACCGCAGTATAAAAAGTATTGTCCTAACTTATCCTTATAATAGCTTCAATAGGCTATTATTGTAAGAATCAGGATTTGCACCTTAGACAAGAGGATAGCAAAATGGTTGAAAGTTCAGGTCACAAAATTTGAATTCTGCCTAGGCTTCTTTCCAGTTGTGTGGCCTTGAAGCTTATAACCTCTTTAGTTGATTGTCTTCTCATTCGGTAAAAAGGAAGTAATACTTCAGAGTGTTTTAAGGAGGTTTAAGTTATGTAATATGTGTAATACATTTAGCATTGTACCTTAACCAGAGGGACAGGCTTGGATCTCAAAGACAGCTGTGCTTAGGTAGGGTGAAACTCAAGGTTTCTGGTCTCGTGAAGATGATTTATCATTTTCATCTAATTGCAATCTAAAAGCTCTATTTGCAGAGACACCTGTGTTGTTTTGACTGAGCACTTTGATACCAAAATTTCTCCATGCCTGGTTGTTCAATACTACCATGAATGATTTAGCACCATTGCTGATTTTAATTCCACAGAAACGCTGGCTCAAGTAACTGCTTAAACATAACCATCCTCACCTTCCTTCATTGTGTTCTCAGAGAATAATTTCAAAACATATAAATAAATAATGTCTTAAGTTTCATAAGTTTTATACATTATCTCGCCAAACCTTTATAACTCTTAGACTGAAAACCGGGCACTTCATCTAAATTTTTTTAAATGAGAAAATTAATGTTCAAAGTGGTTACATGACAAATACAACATTTTGCTGTATCCTGGTCAGTTGGAGATGTCATATATATTCCGCGGTACTTGCTTATGCTATCTAGAGTCTAGAAGTTCATTGTTGATTATCTGGTTATAAAATATAACATTTTAATCTATTTATACAGTCTATGGTAGTCCTTATATCCATAAAGAAAACTTACTACTACTATATCTTTGAATAGAAATATAACTTGTCTTGAAGTTACATTGTCAGAATCTATATTGTCCTCCTGTTGATTTGCTGGATTTAATACTCGATCTTGTTATCTTGCTGTTTCCCAGCGTGCTGTACTGAGAAGCTTGTACAGAAAGTAACAGTCTGAACAAATCCTTTGCCATTCACGGAGCATTTTATCCCAGGAGTCCAAATTCTTGTATTCTATCGATTGGATGGAGTGACATACAAATACAGCACAGTGATGCGGTCCCCTTTAACACTACGCTTTCCAGTCCCCAAACTGGCAAATATCTTTGGATTTTAAGAAAATAATTTTAGGAATTCCTGTATGCTATTGCCTGTTATTAGGTGCATGCATAACCAGGCAGGCAGGGAGTTCTGCAGACTGACTTGCAAGATCAAGACAAATTATGCATTAATTTCAAATCTCAGGAAGCCCGAAGTTGTATACCAAGTACCTGAATTTAGAGAAGCCAAAGGCAACAGAATTCCTGGCAGTTTATAAAAGCTTCATATGCTTTAGATTTTGCATTTTGGCTCTACATGTGGTTCAGAAGTATATCTACACTTATCCTTTTGGTTTACTTTATACTAAGTACAGTGATTTCCATTTATAATAGCTACATATCACAGAAAAGGAAGCACTTAAAACAAAAAGGGACCTTAGTGTATGTGTGCAAAACACAACACTAGACTGTTTCTGTGTTTTTCGAACTCATTGGGAGGTGAACTGAGAAGCTTTTTCCCATCTCTAATTTCTGTGTCTGTGATAAGTTAGGCTGGCATTCCTCCACATATAAATGTTTTCACAGAACACAGATTTTATACGTTTGTGGCTTGTTTAAACTTCCTTTTTAAAAATCCTGGACATATTGCAGACAAAAATAATCCCCATTACTTTTTTTTAATTGCTTTACGAAATAAAAATATAAACATTTTTCAGATTTATTTCAGAACATTCTAAACTCTAGGATAATGTTTATTGATATAAACACACATAGATCAAGCACTTTAGAGATTTGGGATAAATAGGTACCTCTTTGCAGTAGGTTAGGAAATAAGAAAGAATTTCAGCACACATTCTGTCACAAAACACTTGGGAGTCTTAAGTTAGAGCTTCAGAATTCCTTCTGAAAAGGACAAAAGAGAGACTTCCTGTCATTTCAATTGCTTTCTGCATGTGGGACCAATCTGGGCAATACAGAGTTTAAACACATGCAAATGGTGAGGGGAGGAGGCAAAACCATGCCTAGTTTTACAGGTTTCTCCAAATTCGGATTGCATCAAGTCTGCGTCTCCTATGAGCTTCCAGAGTAGACTTCCACTGAAGTTACAGCACACTTGAATGCTTTGTTTCAGCAATATTTGCTTATGGAAATAAAGGGGAGTGACCGATGGGAAGGAGGCGAGGCGCGGAGGAGGGGTTTGAGGCCGGGGGAGGCTCTGACCACAGCACAGCGCACCAGTAACCTTGTCTGATGTGATCATTAACCTTTCTTTAAAAAACGCAGCTGGCCGTACTCCGAGGTTTGTCATTAGAAGGTGAGAAGAGCCACACAGATTTTGCACAGACTATTCAAAAAAGTTCGGTTTACTTTGAGAGCTACTGCTCCCCTTCGGTGTGGCAGAAAAATGAGATTTCGACAATTCTTTTTTGTATTTTTTATTTTTATGACGAGTCTTCTTCTTATCAATGGACAGAGACCAGGTAAGGCTTTGGTACATTTGTACCGAGTAATTTGTTTTTATACCTGTTTGTGTCCGTGGGCCTGTGAGCATGATTGTGTTTATGTTTGAAAATCACTTAGGTGTACTGGGCTAAGTGTGTAGGATTTTGGAAGTATGCTAACCTGTTGGATCTATTATCTGGATATATTTTTTAAAGCTGGAAATTAAAACAATGATAAATATTTTACCACCATTTTTCTAATTTCAAAGAATATTGATCCCTTAATTATTGTAGATATGTTGTCCTTATAAGTAAGAAGAAATCGAAATGCCTGGTCTATTCATTACAGATGTAAACAAACTTACAGATTTTAGGTAACATGCAACATCTAAAGAGGTTTATTATAAGCACATGGCTGACTGAAGTTGGAAAATGTTAGCTGAATTAACAATATAAAAATCATAATTTGAAAAATTATAGATGAAATCTTAAAACAGTCAGTAGCTGTTATTTCTAGTTATATAATTAGATGTGTCACTTTTAAAAAGTATAATTTTTAGTATTGTGCTTACACAGCCAAAAAGTATCAAAGATATGTGTGGTCAAGACAAATAATATTAATTTACTTGAGGTATTTTTAAAGGTGATATCAGTCGTGTTGTTCTTATCCAATAGAAACTTAGTAAACCATTATTTTAATGTGTTTTTCTTCAAAACCAAATATCTAAGATTTCAAAGCACTGACAAATAAAAACATTTTAAAGTTCTCTGATTCAGGGCAAAACAAACTCAAATTTAAGTAAAAAGGTGATTAAACTTATATCCAGATATGAAATGTTATTTCCTTGGTAATATATTTCTCTGCTTAGCACAGAAAATAGTACATAACTGGTGAAAAATTCAGTTTCTGCCTTTTAGTTAATCAGAAGTTCGATCACTGAGGTTATTTCAAATGAAGTCCCCTGGTGTGTGTGCCTTTTTACATAAATAAGAAAAAGGTCCAAATTAGTGACTCAGAAAGCATTCCTTTTTACTGTGTACAGCAATTGCCATTCAATCCATTTCTACTTTTCTGAAATTCGTAGCACCTTGGAGCATTTTTTAAAAAAACATTTGTGATTAATTCACTACATGAAATAAATGGTCTAGGGGCATTTAGGAAGAAGGCATGTAGAATGAGGAAGATATTACTATTAGATCCTGCTAGAACATGAACTGTTAGAAATATACCTTGTGCATTTGCATCATATTAATTTTTTATATCATCATCACAGCGAAACAAGTAGCACATAGTCCTAGTCTAGGTTAGAAAAGATCCCTTCGTATCTTCCAGATTAAACAGTTACTTTTCTGAAAAGTGCTCCTGATATTTCCTTTTTTTTCCCCCAGCTAATCTGGCGACGAGAAGAAAACTTCACAGACTCAGCTGCCATCAGAGGAGATGCATGCCTCTCCACTCACGGGTGCCCTTCCCCTGAGGTACCTCTGACGGGAAATAGCTTTCCCGCATGTAGGCAGTGTTCTTGATTGGATATACCAGAGAATGTCTATTCACGTTTTGTAAAATGCGATCATGACTTTATGGTAATGTCAGTTTAAGGGATGCCTACTAGCATGTGAAATGACACGATGTTTGGGAATTGTTTGAATAGTTTACTGGAATAGATGAGGAAAATGTAGGAAAATCTTAATCGTTTAATCTGAGTGATAGTTATATAGGGATTGATACTATTCTGCGTGTTTGACAGTTACCATAATTAAAAAATCAGGCACCAGGAGAATATAATTATGAAAGTATATTCAAACATGTGTTTTGAAAGAAAAACACTGAATAGCTTCCTGTGTTATTCAGAATAACCACATTTCCCATTAAGACCACTGTGCGCTTGAAAGCATTTGGACATATTTGCCTAACACCACCACATGAATGGTGTTGTAGCCTCAATATGAAGTTTATTTTACCTGAAGACATTCCTTTTAATATATAACATCAACTTAATATTATTGGCATGGCAGCTTTCGGCCTCACTCACAGAATTGGTCTTAATGGTTGCATCTTCAAAGATAAATTCTGAATAGAATTTTGCTCCACCCCCATCTTTGGGGGGAGGGGAGGAGAAAGGTGACTAAATGGCCAATGATTTTATACCACTAATACCATCATCAATTAACTTCAAACACTTGCCCACATTTAAGTTACTTCATACTCAAAATAAATTTGAAAAAAATAAAAATAAAAATAAATTTGGCATTCTATTGTAATTATTCTAAGCTCTGTAAGTCATAAAATATATCTTCCCTTAAAAAAAAGTCATAGAAACAGTCCTCAATGTACACAGGCAATCGCTAAATTAGCTTATTCAGTTGGTCTATAGACTAGCATTTATGGCACTATTCATTCAGAGGAAAGAATGGTTGCTATACCTATTGTTTAATAATGTGCTTTTCAAATCCAGTGAAGACCCTGAGGAGGACACTAAAAGAAGGAAAAACAACGCAGTAATAAGCATTTATCATGAGGACTAAGACAAAAGGCCACGTTCTCTATGTCTGTATCAGTAACAGGTTCGTCTTTGCTATCAAAGCATGAAAAAGAAATTTGGTGGAGGAATCCAGAAAGATACAATAAGCTTTTGAGAGACAATTCTTAGGGACTAAAACAGGCTTCGAAAGAGGATTTTATACATTAAAAGGTCTTTGGCTGTGTGTCGAAAATGCATTTCAGTCTCACATATAAATAATGGTAAAACCTGTGCTGAGGAGGAGTGGAGAAGTTCAAGATTTTCCCAGCACTCCTCCACAACGAACAAAGAGGAGAAGAAGAGGCATTTCACAATAGGGAGGAAATTCCTGCATACACAGAGAAAGATGCCTTACATAACTGTGAATAAAAGCCCTTAGTTAGCCACCGCCATACTGGCTTTCTCCACAAACCACCTGCCATAAAACTGGGGCTGCAAGCAAACAAGGTAGAGTAGTTAAATTTGAAATGTCAAAGTGAAGGAAAATTTTGACCTGCGAAACCAAATTTGTAAACCAAAGGGAAATTTAAGTAAAGGCCATGTAAACCATTTCATGAGAGGGCTCCTTTACAAAATTAGGCCGATCCTTTAAAGAACTGCTCAGCTTACAGCATCCATTTTCTCAATGTTTAGACTAGTCCTACATTCCAGCTACAGTTCTTTGAAGAATGTGTAAAAGCCACACTTTGGAATCCAGAGATAGTATAAGTACAATGCAAGATAAAATAATTTTCCAAGGTCTTGCTGAATCGGTTGTATAATAACAAGTGCTATCTTCGAATCTGATAGCACAATGCTCACCGTCCTAAACATTTGTACATATTTTATATATCTTGCAACAAAAAATCTTGACAACTTGACAACTGAGTAAAGGCACTATAGACCTAGGTAGTAGAAATCTAAGGCAAAACCTCCCTTTTATTTATCTACCTCTGTTTTCTTGCATGCTTTAGATAAAATCACATGTGGTTATTTGATTCAGTTAGGGTCAAATAAGACTGTAAAATGACAGTAAGGTAAACAGTTGATTTTGGAATTTTTCCAAAATAACCCATTAGAGTGGTTTAGACTTTCAACTCACTTAGTAGGAATGTTGTTACCTTTACTTCGTCAAGTTTTTCAGCTCCCAGAGTCCTCCTCAATGGTTCTCGGTAATATTTCCTAACAAGCAAATAGAAATTGAATTAAATAGAAAATCTGCGCTGTATATAATTCATTTTCTTTGCTTTTTTTCCTCCCACAAAAATATTTCGGCATCACATTCAGGTTAATGTGAGAGCCACAGAGTGGAAATGAGGTAGAGCCTTTAGATTCTAATGACATTCCCCTTCTAACAGTAAAATTTCACTACATCGATGCTTTTATTTATAAATATGTACTCCGGGTTACTATACACTCTATTTATATATACTTTACCTGGGTTTTTAATAATAATTTAGTACCTTTTCATGCTGTAAAATTTTTTTCTAATAGTACGGAAGAGTGTAAAGTCAAAAGTAAAAGTCTTTAGCCTATTGCCCATTTTCCCTTACCAGAGGTAATAGCTATATCTATAAAAAGATTCTTGGTAAAGGTAGCTTTTATAAATTGAGACCAGATAATAGTCTCTTACCACCCTTGATTATTATTCAAAATCCAAGTCCTTCAAGTTTTCTATTGTCTGCATAATTCTTACCCCTCAAAGTCTTGGACTTCTGACCCTCTTGACAGAACCTCTGTCTTGCCTCCTAACTCTTTCCTCAAGTGTCCTATTGTCTTGACCCTTCTCACTCCATTCTGCTTGTTTGGCTTAACTGAAAGCCAAATTTGTCTTCAGCACAGAATCTCCCTTTAGTGGAGTGTTTTTCATCTCCAACTTTAGCAGGGCTCTCTGGAAAATACCCTTCTGCTAACTCGTACATGCTTATGATTCCCATTCAGCCCTATTTCAAATCTTTAATGACCTCTAGTTTTCTTAAACTTCTTCACCTCCTTTTCCAACTCACAGAAAGAAGTAATTCCTCTTCCCAGAGAAAATGAAGATAATCACGCTTCAAATCAGACCTTGCCCTCAAACTACAAATATCCACATCTGCAACATTTCTTCTATTTTTCCTCCCTAGACTTTCACTAAGAGATTCCTCTCTTGGGTACAGTTAATCTATCTACACCTAAGGAACTCTGATCCAACAATTACTCCCTTTCTTCCCCAGAATGTTCCTTAGTCAAAATTCATCTATTTCATCTGGAAAAAAAAAAAAGTACCATTGACCCTATTGTGCTCTCTGGTGACCAACCCACGTTCCCCTCACAGCCAAATTTCTTGAAAAATTGGCCATTTCTTGACCTCCCATCTATTTTCAACACACTGTGCCCCATTATATTCTGGGAAAGGTCTCGAGAGACTTCCTTCTCTCTCAAATCCAGTGAACACATTTTGATCCTGATCTCAGTTATCTCGCTGCAGGTCTAATCACAGAATGGATTTAACTTGGTTTTAATGACACTATGCTCCCTTTGGACTATTTATCTCTGGAACAGATCACTGTTCCTTTTAGGACCTATAAGAGTGTCCAAAGGCTTATGTGGAATCTCCTTAGCACTGAAATAATTTTATTAGAGAAAAAAATAGAATACACAGGCTTTCCCAAGACCTTCTCCTCCACTAGGTCTCAACCATGCACACCCATGGTTATGCCAGGAGCTTGGACAGCCACTACCACTATTCCAACTTCACCAGGTCTTCCAAAATATGGACCATCTTCCTCCATATCCACTGCCTGGTCCTCTCTCGTCTTACTCTTCTTCATTCTTTTCATAACTGCTGCCAATGTTTCAGGTTTCCTTGCTGCTACCTTCATCTCATTATTCTGGAAGAATCCTAAAGTCTTCATCCAAGCATGTTAGCACTACTGGAGAAGAAATACACAAGAAGTCTGATAGAAACCACTTGTAAATTCCTCATCTTCAATCTTGGTTCTTCACAAGTGGCCGGCAAACCTACTACATTCCTGTGGACAACTTGCCTCCGTGCACTCCACAATAACTGTTTCTAACTTTTTTTCTCACCTCAAATTTAGAACCTTTTCTTCATTTTCAGCAGATGGCCTTATCTAGTATATCAGAGAAAAAAAGTCATCAGGTGGTCTATACCTCAACTTTCCAGTACCAAACTAGAATCTCATCTAATCTACCTCTCATCCTGCCCACCCCCATTCTTTTCTTCTTTCTTGTTGCCATGGAAGGCATGGCCGTTCCTCCAGGAATCCATTCTCCCCTCCGGGGGAAAGGAAGGACTAGTATCAGGAAAGCTGAAGTTACTGAACAAATCCTGACCGTTCGGGACCAATTGCTTCCGAGGTTATGGTTTGGCTTCCTGGGCTGGTTGTTAACCGAGTTTGTGAATCAGAGTTCTATTTTAATATATGGCCTGGCCATTGTCCATTTGGATATCAGTCTCCCAGCTCCAAACTCATTTCAACTCTAAATTCACACCACCTAAGCCTAACCACTGTTTGCCTTGCACCAACCTCCTCACATCTACTTTTGCTTCTCTTTTATCCATTCTTCTTCTTATAGCTTCATACTGCTTAAGGCCCTATAGTGATTTCTCATTACTCTTGAGATTAAAATAAACTCTTAACGTAACCCATAATCAAGCACTTCTCTACCTCTCCAGCCCTATCTGACTCATTATGGCTATGTGAGTTTATCGAAGGTGTCTCGTTCTTTCGCACTGCAGGGTATTCATTTATTTTCTCTATCTAGAATCTAGGGTGTTCTTTCCCTTATCTATCCCTAGATTATCCCTACTCAGTCAAGACTTTAATCAAATGTCACTTCATTTTCGTGTATGTGTGTGTGTGTGCCACATAAAACTTCTCTCCTTATGCTGTTCCGAGTAACTTTGGGAGGAGACTTTGGGGTTCTTTTGGTTTTACATTTTATTTATACTGACCTTGTGTTAGAGTTTTCAACTTTATCTGTATTCATTTTTTTCTCTAACGGTAACATTTTTATGTATACAAAAATTATATGTATCATATATACATATATATTTAAATGTATGTGAAATGCATTTACTACTTTCTTTACAGGTTACTAAACAGATATATTTGTGGATATAGAGACAGTTATTTGGAATGACTGGTATTTCATTGTATGGACAGCCTTAGTTTATTTAACTCGACTCTATCGATGGATATTTATGCTTTATTTATGTCATTTGGAACCATGGTGCAGTGAACACGGATGCATACATTTTTAAACGCTTGTGTACTTTCTTACAAAATACTTATAGAAGTAGAATCACTAGAGCATGCATATTTTTAAATTTTTTGAGATGTAATTCACATACTATATGTGAAATACTCATTTAAGGTCTACAGTTCAATGGTTTTTACTACATTCAAGTAGTTGTACAGCCATCACCATAATCAATTTTAGAACATTTTCATCACTCCATTAAGACATACTCATACCCAGAGCATGCACTGAGTTGCATCCCTTTTTCCTGAATAAATCCTTTCTGATAATGAAAAAAAGAAAAGAAAAGAAAAATCCATACCCATTAGCAGGCACTCTCCATTTCTCTCCAACTTTAATGCTAGATAACTACTCACATACTTTTTGTCTACAGATTTGTTCATTCTGGACTTGTCATATAAATAAGTCCTTAAGATGTGTGGGTGTGTCTGTGTGTGTGAGAGACTGGCTTCTTTCACTTACCTTAATGTTTTCAAGGCCCATCCATGTAGTAGCATGTATCAGTATACTATTTTTTAATGGCTTAATAAAATTCTATCATATAGAAAAACCACATTTTTTTTTTTTTTACCAAGTCATCTATTGTTTCCACTATTTGGCTATTAAGAACAATTTTACTCTGAACATTCATATGCAAGTTATTGTTTAAACCTTTGTTTCAGTTCTCATGAGAATATACCAAAGAGTGAAGTTGCTGCATTACATGGTTATTCTGTGTTTAATTTATTAAGGAACTGCCAAACTGTTTTCCACAGAGCTTGTAGCATTTTCCATTACTGCCAGCAGTGTATAAGGGTCCCAATTTCTCCACATTCTCACCAGCTCTTGTTAGTATAGCCATCCTAGTGGGTAGAAGTGCTATCTTATTGCAAGCTTGATGTGCATTTCCCTAGTGACTAGTGAGTGGTGTTGAACATCTTTTCATGTACTTATTGGCCATTTGGCTATCAAATCTTTTGTCCATTTGTCAGTTGGCTCATCTTTTTATTGTTGAGCTATACGAGTTCTTTATCTATTTTGAATACAAGGCCTCTATCAGATATATGATTTTCTTCCATTCTATGGGTTTTCTTTTCATTTTATTGGTGTTGTCCTTTGAGCACAAAAGCTTTTAGGTTTGTTAAAGTACAATTTGTCTATTTTTTTTTTTTTTTGGTTTATTGTGCTTTAGGTGTCATATTTAAAAAAATTGATTAATCCAAAAATCACAAATATTTACACCTATATTTTCTTCTAAGAGATTTATCACTTACTTTCATGTCTATGATCTACATGGAGTTCAATTTTGTACATGGTGTAAGGAAGGAGTCCAACTTCTTTTGCATGTGGATAACCAGTTTGGATATCTGGCCCCATATATTAAAAACATTATTCTTTCTCCCATTAAATTATGTTGGCATTGTTGTCAAAAGTGTACGGGGTTATTTCTGGTCTCTCAGTTCTATTTCATTGATCCACATGTCAATCTTTGTGCTAATACTATACTGTCTCTGTGATTGTAGTATTGTAGTGAGTGTTTTAATTAAGACTGTGAATCCTCCAACTTTGCAGTTCTTTGAGATTGCTGTGGTTATTCTGGTTCCCTTGACATTCCAGGTAAACTTTAAGACCAACTTGTCAATGTCTGCAAAGAACAACTGTAATTTGGATAGGGACTGTGTCAAATCTGCAGATCGACGAGAAGTATCACCATCTTGACAATTAAGTTTTGCAATTCGTGAACATGGGATGTATTTCCATTTATTCAGATCTACTTTAATTTCTTTCAAGAATGTTTGTTTTTAGAATACAAGTTTTTATACTTTTTTGTTTAATCTTGATTATTTTATTCTATTGATGCTATTGTAAATGAAATTTTATTTCATTTTTGAATTGTTTGTTGCTGATGTATAAAAGTATAATTGATTTTTGGTTATTGATCTTATATTCTATAACTTTAATGAAATTATTGATTCACTCATAGTTTTTAGTAAATTCCTTAGGATTTGCTATGTGCAAGTATATGTCATCTGCAAACAGAGATAGTTTTACTTCTCTTCCTTTCGAATCTGGGTGTTTTTTATTTCTCTTTTTGCCTAAATGCCCTAAGCAGAATATCCAGTACAATGTTTAATAGAAGTAGTGAGAACAGGTATCTTTGTTTTAGTCCTGGTTTTAGATGGAAGGCGGAAAGCATTCTGTCTTCCACCATCAAATATGATGCTAGCTGTGGGTCTTTACAAATACCTTATCAGGTTGAAGGAATTCCTGTCTATTCTTAGTTTGCTGAATGTTTTTATCATGAAAGAAGAGTGTTAGTTTTTGTCAACTGTTTTTTGAAATTATCAATGTGTTTTTGTCCTTGCTGTTGAAATCATGAAATTTTCCTTACTCGTCTATTTGAAAAATTAAGCATGGGTAAATTGGTCTGCTGAATAGCATATCTCATTATGATATATTCTTTCTCCTTTGCCTTCCAAATATAGATCTGCCAGATGAAAAAGAAAAGGAGTGAAAAAAGGATACCTACCTACCCACCTACACATTAACATGCTGGCTTAGAATTTCCTGTGTGAAAAAGAATCATTTCATAGCACCTGAGATGTATTACTAGTTTCACAGGATCCTCTTCTTCCTGTTTTCTTTTTAAAGGGAAAGTAACACAAATCCAAAAGAAATTACAGTTTGAACCACAATTATTTACCTGCATAATAAAAATCTCTCATCTTTTCTGCACGTAATTCATATATGGATTAAAAAGAAAAATACTTTCTAATGTCTTAGAACTCTCTAGTAGAAAAAGTGCAAGAATTAAAATTTTTTTCTTTCATAGTCCTATAATTCTTCAAAAACATTAAAATAACTTTGTATATGTTTGAGTGATTATTTTAAAAATGCTAAATCTGATATCAATTGCATTGACTCTTTGGCTTTGCAGCATTGAGAGAAATAATTGGTTCATCGATTATTTATATAGAGAGACTAAGATATAAGCTATTAATTGCTACCAATTTTAGATTATAAGCTTTAATGTTTATGAAAGTATTTTTATTTTGAATAATATTCATTTAAAGTTGTAAAAGAACATTTGATGTAGTCATTGTAGTTCATTTATTTTAAACCTGATGTGTTCATTTCTGAACCTTTTTTCTCATCATGTAATTACAAGAAGCTAATGTTTGATTTCCTTTGAAGTTCTGTTTTATATTTTTGCTTTATTCGTATAGTTTCTTAGAACGGCCCATTTAAAGTCCCAAGTGGGGCAATAGCTTTATCTAACATATGAGTGCTCATCTTTGTTCTAGGTTCTGTTTTGGTGCTATTCAAACTGTGGTGGTGAAACATGTTTAAAAAATAATCAGAAGGAATTCAGGGATATGAAACTATCCTGTCTAAATCTGAACTGTACTGATGATTAGGTGTTCCCAAGTTGTTAAATATGCTCTTAATTTGTATTTATTGAAAGACTGTTAGCTCAGTGTCATAAAGTTCCTATTACTTTACTGTAACTTAATCCTAAGTATAAAGTTTATATCTTGACTAGAAACTTTACTTTATAAACATTATAGAATGGGAAAGCCATAAACTATTAACCCTTATTTTGCTAAAATAAAAAGTTGGGATTAATATGTAAAAAATTTGATATAGAAATTCTGACATGAAGTTTTTCTACCTTTTAGAGCTTATTAACAGTGTCTTTTGGGATAGAAGGTGCTTATATAAAGCATTGTAATTAAATTTACACATAAATAAAATATATTTTATAGAATGTATTACCTCATTTAAATTAGATATTTAGGGAAATTCTAAGCCTGTACGTTTTCAAGTACAGATTCTCACATTCACTGAAAAAGTTAAAATCGAGCCATGCCATTGTAAACTATTTAATTGGTTATAGATTCCTGCTCATACTACTTCAAAAACTTTTCAGGAAAACACTCAGTGATTTGGGTATCTATTTGTCTTTTTAAAAAAATGTTTTAATCTTCATGGTGTTATTTTATAGTTGTCCTTAGTTTGTGTAACAGATGTTCAGAGCATTGAGTTCTGTTTCTGACACTTGTCTCTCTTCCATTGTTTGTTCCTTTTAATTAAGGCATTTAAGACTGAACAGCCTTGATATATACCCTGTCACTAATTTCTTTTTACTTATTTCAAGATTATTAATGTAAGGGCAATGATTCTCTCAATATCTATAAAAACTCAACAACCAGTGGCATGCATCTGCAAGTGACATACCAGAACAAGTCCACAACAATAGAGCCATATTTTATTCACTTGGCCAGGGAGAGCGGTGGACCAGAAAAGTGTCAAATATGTGTACTTTCAGTTTAATCATCCCTATGATTCGGTGTTTGTTTTATTCTTTTTCTATTACAAGTCTTTTGGAATTTCAAACATCTTAAGAATACAAAGGAGAAGAGATTTTACATAGTTTACTCAAGATGGTTTAAGCTTATTAGAAGTAATGGTGTTGGTGAAGTGGGGTAGTTGGAGTGGTGGACCGAAGAACAGTTATTAATGCCAATCCCTTTCTCGGCTCAGTTTCTTCTAAACTCTGAATGCAGTCTTTGGTCCTATTCTTGCATCATTTTCACTCTCCTTTGCAGGGTGAGGACTAAAGTGAGTGGGCGCAAAAATTTAAGGGTACGCCAAAAGCCTCGGTAATCAAGATTAGTAATATTTTAACGCTCTTTGAAAAAAAAATTAACACCAGAAAGAAGCGTGATAAACAAAACATCAAACCTTTAGGAAAAAGACAGTAATAAGAGCCGTTTTTCAGTCATATTGGAGCCTGAGTTCTAGCCTTTCGAGTCCTCTCTTCTCACTTCCCCAAATGACCTCACTCCTTAAACCCTAAATCTTTATCCCATTTTTGTTCTTGGCTTCTACTTAGCAAGACTGTTCATGGAAGGAAAACTGGATTCTAGCCTTGACTTTTCACATCTAAGCTCCCATCTACTATAACATGTACTTAAACTCCAGGGAGTCTTGGTAAGAGATAGTGAGATTGATAGTTTGAGGGCTGAGCACCTATCAATTGTTCTGCAGAAAAGTCCTATGAATCCCGTCTGAAAGTTTGGGATCCAGTTGTACATTTAAGGAATATCTATACTATCTGGTTATTTTGGGATTATTACAATACTCTATTTTTACAAGTTCTCATAATACCTTCTATCAACTGTTTTGTGGCACTTGCTATGTGACCATATAATATTCTTGAAAGTTTTTACTCTGTAATGGGTAAGAGTAAAGGAATACTGTGGCATGTAGCCATTTCTCAGTTTTTCTATTTTTACCCGGTTGGATATGTTAGTATGTCAGTTTCCACACTATTCTCCAGTGAGTTACAAAGGTTTTGTGTTTCATAACTCAAAATAGTTAACAGTTACCTAAATATGACTTGTATAAACTGAGCCATAAGTGTCATGAAAAGCTCAAATACTACAAGTAAACCAAAATAAAAATATTTCCAATTCTTCAACATTGGGTAAACTCTTAAGAATATTAGTCTTAAAAAATGAAAAGAGGATCAAAAATTGGAATTCGAAAAAAAAACAACCGAGATGTTTTCTGTTAAAATCATGATCTGATGAGATGATGGATGATATTCTCCATATTATGATTTTTAAAGTCCTTTTTGAGTGTACCTAAGTCTTTTTAAATTGTTCAGTTTTTTTTGTTTGTTTAATTTAAAAAGTATACTTGTTAGGAAGGAAGAAGAGGAAGGGAGGAAGAAAAGAGAAGGTGTTCACCCTCTGCAAAGTGGTTTCCCAGTAATCCTGTGGGAGGAAGTATTATTTTGTCCATTTTCAGATGAGGAAACAGGGACTTAGTGAGAGGAACCTAAACTCAAACGACCAGTAAACTGGTACAGCTAAAATACAAATCCAAGTGCTTTCCAAAATGTGCTCTTAACCACTAGGATGTAAGAGGAGTTTTAAATTATTAAAGCCATGTATTTTGTAATGCTATAAAAAATGGTTTTCCTGACCTGCAAATGAAAAATGGAAAACATTTTCATAGTTTTATGCCACCTCTTGGAGCAGATCAGAGCAGGGATCACTACTTCAGCTTACTTACCCAGAGATCTGTGCACGTCTCTGTATGACTCAACTGAACAAACTTTAGATTAATTCCCTCCTAACTTTCCTTCTCTCTCCTCTTCTCTCAAGGAAACTTGAAAATTATTTGCTTTAATTATTTTTTCAAAGAGAAAGTACTCACATGCAATAAAATTCCTTTTTGTTTATCCTATTTCAGCAGAATATTTCAAACTATTCTAACAATGGCATGTTTGTTTTTGTTTTGGGGACATAGCAGAATGATACTCCAGAAACTTTTTTGTCTTTGCCAGTAATAAATTTAGCACAGGTTTGATGTGGGGATCATAATAATTTCATAAGCTAATAGCATACAGGATAATCTCTCTTAATAAGCTAAGTCGAGAAATACCATTTTAAGCAAATCTGTCAATCAATCACAGTATTGTTTCAGGCAAGGAGAGGTAAAGAAATAAAATGTACATTTAATATGAGGTGTGTGTTTTACATGAGGAGGCACTCAGAGAGTCGGCCACTAACCAAAGAGCTTATTCCTAGCTGCTGGGCGTAAAAGCAAAAGGCCCCCATTGCCACGGCATGTTGCTAGGCAACAAAATGCTGGCACTGGTAGGCAGGCTGATCTCTGTCACAGGGCCTGTGTGAGTTCATCACTCTTCAAGGAGTGCCCCGCTAAGACGGGAGCGAATGTCCCAAGGGTCTTCAGAGAGTTTTTAGGTTAGCTAGGAGTCGCCCCACACAAACCAATACTCAGTCCTGACAAACTCTCAGGATCTATAGTCTAAATATCCCCCTGCTATAGTGGCTTCTCCGCGTATTGTCATCGAAAGTCCCTACCGGGGCTGCTCAGAAGCTGGGCTGCTGGCTGCTTATTGACGACGGAGATGTTAAACAATGGCATCCTGACATCCTGGCATGACTACTTCATTCATTCTTCTCCCAAAGCAACTTTTTTTTTCTTTGTCGCAAACAAGTGTATTAAAACAACTTCGCCTAAGTCATAAACAAGTGGCTTTAAAAATCACATAAGCCAATAGAAAACATACCTTCAAAAAAGCTGGGCCTTTTCTCCGAAAAATTATTTTCAAATGGCAAAGAAAACACCCAGATTTTAGCATCTTTTTAAAGAAAGCTTTACAACGATATGAAACAGAATGTGAAATGCCTGCTCCCTCTATGATACGGAAGGACTCATATTTTGTATCTTATGGTATTTGCATTGAAACCATAGAGTCGCTCCACAGTTAAGAGAAGAAATGAAAAAGGGGAAAAGTTTAGGAACCACAACTTTAACAATATCTGTTGAGGATGCTCTCATTCACACCTGTATTTAACTGCTCACTAAGCACTACATTTTGGATTTCTTAAAGTCGCCAAAAGATCTCTTCCCTGAATTGCAGCCAGTCATCCTTTCAAAATGCAAATTTTAGAGTCCACGTGGAGCGAGCGAGCTGAGTGGTCGTGTGGACCCGTGGCTCCCGCGGCATGGCTGACCACCCGACCGAAGAGCAGACTGCAGAATTCAAAGACTCTTTTTCACTATTCGACAAGGGGGACGATGAAACTAGAACATCAAAGGAACGGGGGACTGTAACGAGATCTCTTGGGCAGAATCCCACGGAAGCAGAGTTACGGGACATGATCGATGATGAGGTGGATGCTGATGGTTACAGCGCAATCGGCTCCCCAGAATGTCTGACAATGATGGCAGGAAAAACGGAAGACACAGACAAGGAAGAAGAAATGAGAGAAGCTTTTCCATGTGTTTGCCAAGGACGGCAATGGCTGTGTGAGTGCAGCCGAGCTTCGCCATGTGACGACAAACCTTGGAGTGAGGTTAACAGACGAAGAGGTTGATGATAGTGATGGTCAAGTAGACATTTGTGTGAAGAGTTCGCACAAATGAAGACAGCAAAGCGAAGACGGTGTACAGAATGTGTTAAATTTCGTGTACAAGATTGTTTATTTGCCTTTTGTTTGTAACTCATCAGGAAAAGGTTTCTCCTCTTACGCTCATTGTCCTGAAACCTTATTTTAGAAAATTTATCAAGTAATACGTGGCATGTGGCTTACTCTGGATATATCTAAGCCTTTCTGCCCATCTCAACTTGGAGTTGGTCAAATGAAGGGACATCATCTGGGTTGTGCCTCTTTTTTTAAGTAGTTTTCTTTAGGAACTGTCAGTATGTTGAGAAGTGTGGAGTTGTAACTCTGCGGGGATAATGGACAGTCAAAAATATGCCTTAAAAGCTACACTATTGCAAAACGGATGTATTATCCAGGTATTAGTACGCTATTTATTTATACTACTGGTTTTGTACCAGAAACATTTTCTTTTATTGTTACTTGCTTTTTAAACTTGGTTTAGCCACTTAAAAAAAAAATCTGCTTATGGTACAATTTGCTTCAAATCCATTCCAAGTTGTATATTTGTTTTCCAATAAAAAATTTTACCCAATTTTACCCCCTCCCCCCCCAAAAAAGAATTTTTTTCAAATTTCATTACAGGCATTCTTTGCTTTATTGTGCTTCACAAGTATTGCATTTCTTACAACAAGATCACCAGCAAAAGACCACCCGTAATATCTTTGAGGTACACCTGTATATCACCTTAATGGTTTAAATGCTTCAATTCTTTCCAGTGCATTTGATAATGACCAAAATCCTCAACTTTGCCTGAAAGGTCTTGCAGCAGTAATTCAAACCTATCTCATCAGCCTCACAAAAGCCCTTTTTTTTTTTTTTTATTTTTCTATTTCCTGCACCTCCCTAGTCCCCTGTGAGGTGCCAGCTAAATCAGTCACTTATGTACAAAGTTTTTTAGAGTTAAGAGCCTTTCCTTGGCTCTTCCTTCAGCCTTGAACATTTTTACCCTAGAATTTGTCCAGTTACTCAAATTCATTCCTCATATTTTACCTTCTGCGTCACTTCCTCAGGTCTTCCCCGGGAGCCAGAATTGAGGTGTGACATAATCCTACAGCGTGGAGCAGAGCCCCCACTCACCCACTGACACGCAAACTGATCTCATTTTGTGGTGGCTGGAAAATGACTGCTAGAAATTTATTGCTTGCAGGAAATTACTGCTTGGCTATAGCCCATGGGAACATGGCTATCGTCATGGGAACAAATTTATCGCCCTTAGGAACATAAACTCTAACAATAAGCTTTCTGCTTCTGTACTCCCACTTGCACATCTGACCTGTGGGTTGACAGGTAGTGAATAGAAGAAAAATAGACCTTTGTGTTCAGACGGAATGAAGAATGGGGTTTAGGGCTTAAAAACCCTGTACCTCTATATTTTGGGGCTGCTTAATGTGGGGTCTGCGTCCTCCTGGCAGACCCGGCTGGCTGAATAAAGAGCGTTTCCTGTAACTCACTGAGTTCTGGCAGTCCGTGTGTCTGTCGGGGGCTGGCCGCTACAACAATTGGGAGGCTGACTACCTCCTCACTAGCCCCATCCACAGCAAAGCTCTCCAGTCCCTCAGTGTGAGAGGAGGAAGATGTGGTGTGGAGCTTTTAAAACCCACCTGAAAACCTCATTGCCCCTCAGATTGCTCATCACAGTAAGACTCTGCAGTTTGCCCGTGGGAATGGAACGATCAGTTGAAGCCAATACTGGCCAGATCACTATGGGAAACGCCCCCAGCTGTGCTCAAGAGGCTCCCTGCTCGTCCCCTGCACTTAAGGCCACTGAGCAAGCGCCTGGCCCTTAGGCGCCCGCTCGCCCAGGCTCGTTGGGGGTGGGTCCTTCTCGCAGCAGGCTCTGAGGCTCCAGGGCAGTCTCGGTGCTGAGCCATCGGTGCACGATTGTCCTGTCCCACCTGGAATGTGTGGCGGGGCGATGATACAGGTACACAGGCATCGGCATGGGAAGGGGGCGAACGTGTGGAAGGCCAGCGTCATACACGCCACTGTTAGGATTCCGGAAACACTTTACAGTGACCCGCCCGCGCGCTCGTTCCCGCGGCATCTCCGTTGCCATGGAAACAAAATTGCAAAACTAGAAACCAAAAGCAAAAAAAAAAAAAACCTTTCTCCATGAAGATAAAGTCAACTAGGTCAGACGGAAAACACTCGTCGTGGGTGCCAGATTCGCTGTCAGCTGCACGAAGGTCCAGCTACTGTCTGTAAGTGACAGAGGGAGAAGGCGGCCGTCGCCAGCTCAGCCTTCGTCGTCTCTCGCGGCACAGACGGTAAGGGGTTCGGGGTCCCGGCCCGGACAGAAGTAAGGCTTCAGGGCTTCGGAAAACCGATCCAGGAAAGAATGGATGTGGGACCTGTCGTTCAAGCTGTAGAACGAGATCTGACCCAACTCGTAGTCCAGATAGACGCCGATGCCCCGGGGCTTTTCCTTCAGCACCAGAGGGACAGGTGCGGACCCTCGTGCCACGTAGTCGCCGTCCTGCAGCTGAATCGTCCACAGTCTGTCCTGTCCTGCCCCGGGCCGCTTCCGCTTCCTGCACGGGGGGTCCCCGCAAACGCCCACGGCCCACTCGGGCTTGTCGCCCACCTGGACCTCCCAGTAGTGTCGGCCGCGGTCGAACCGCTCAGCGCCCAGGACGGCCGCATCGGCCATGAATCCCTGGGGATTCCGGCGAAGTCTTCGCTTCCTCCTCACGAAGGCCACGGACTTCTTATCCTCGGACACGAGCAGATGGGGATGCGCCGTCTCGGCATCCAGAGTCACTTCCTCTCTGAACGTCTGTATGATTTTCTGCAGAGCCGAATACTGCGGGGGAAGACGGCACCCTTCTCTCCTTACCTGGACGCGGTAGACAGCCGGCGACTTCAGGCCTTCGCACCTGCCGACGACGCTCCGGAGACCCGCCAGCAGCGGCACGTCGGCCATCACGCTCCTCTCTGCCACCTCCGTGAGCAGCCCTCTGAGGGTGCAGATGTGCTGCGAAAACGCGACGATGTTGGCGCTGAGCTTCAGCTGGATGTCCTTCTCTTCCTCCGCCAGCCTGGAGAGCGCCACCTCCTGCGCGTGCTCCACCGACCGCATCAGGTGGTCGTACCCCGAGGCCAGCTCCCGCCTGCGGCGCCGCAGCTGCGCGCTCAGGCCCCGCTGGCTCCTGTCCTGGGCGGCTTCCAGCTCCAGGAAGTCGGCCACCTGCACCCGCAGGGCCTCCAGGTAGCCTCGGAGCTTGCGCCTGTGATGCGAGGCGGCCTCCTCGGTGGGTCTCACCTGGTGGCCCTGGTGGTCAGGGGCCTGAGCGCACAGGGGACACAGCACCTCCAGGTCCTCTTCACAGAACAGGCTCAGGACCCGATGGTGCTTCTCGCACAGGCGCCTGTCTTCCCGCCTCTCCTGGCTCCCGGTGACCTGGAGGAGCCTGGCGATGTCCACCATCCTTCCCAGCTGGACGTTGCTCCTCGGGTGCCTGTCTTGGCATGGGTGGCGGCACACGGGGCACGGGAATCTGTCGCGCAGGTCGGCCCAGGACCGCTGGATGCAGGAGCGGCAGAAGTTGTGCCCGCATTCGATGGTGACGGGGTCTCTCAGGTCGTCCAGGCAGACGGGACAGTTGATGTTCGCCTGGAGTCCAGCCAGGGCTGCTGCAACCGCCATTGGGCCCTGAACGGAGGGCGACTGAGATGGGTCCTTCAGGAGTCCGGGCTCTGCAGGATCCCCCCTCCGCACCCTCAGCTCTCCCTTCCTGCCCTAAATTCTCTTTGTCAACGTCTCTTTTGCCCTTGGTGTCCTATAAGCTCCTTACCTGCAGAAGTGGGTGCCCAGAGGAGCTCTCTGTCCACCTGCAGCTGGCCACAGAGTAGTTGGAGAAGTAGCTTCCACTGGCAGCTCAGAGGATGTGAAGCCGAGCTCAGCAATTCTCCGGATCAGAAAGCAGTCACAACTCTTAAGTACCTACTGGCTCCTGTGGGGGGGCGGAAAAATGAGAAAATATAATTTCATGTAAGATAGCCTACTTATTTATCTGGTGGTCCTGTTTACTGCCACCCGTAAGGCCACAGTTGCTTTGTTTTCCCCAGGCCCACATCCACCAAAACCCACATCCACCACAGGGCGCTGCATAGGACTGCAGAAAATGTGCGTTAGGTTTCAGCCTTAGTCACATACTATCTGGGGGACCTGGGTACAATACTTTAAGAGAATCAGGTTAACAAGTGCAAAATCCCAACTTTAACCATTTCGAACTTTTGAAAAACCTCAGAAAAGGATTTGGAACTTCTTTTTTCTTTTTCTTTCTTTCTTTCTTTTTTTTTTTTTTTTTGGCTTACAACAGTTATTTCTGATAGCACCGAATTCTTCATGTGCCAAATTTACTTGTTTTTCATATATGCTTCTGAAATGCAGGATATATCAAACTGTGTACCCTAAGTGGATGGGGTTGGGACCAAATTAGATTTACTCTGAAAACCAGCCACGCCAAGTAGGAAAACTGTGATGATCACATGAGGCACAGAACGCAATCTGAGTTCAGGAATTCGATGTAAAAAAAAAAAAGCTAGAAAGCACATACACACTAGCCTTTCAAGTTGGTGAGCTACTAGCCAGAGAGTTGAGCTTTCTCTCACAGTCGCTGGTTCTATAGAGGCCAAGAGGCCGAAAAGGTGACCTCCATGTTGGGTCGTCTTGCTTACCACAATGTTGAAAATTCGCACACATGTTGGGAATCTCAATCTCCTTCTGCTGTGACCTCCATGTGATCCCCACCATGTTTGTACCTCCAATGATCTCCTCAGCCCCTGGCTAAAGCTGATGAGTGACTAAAATCTTGGCCAGGTTTCTGGGTCTCCCTTAGAAACTGAATGCCTTTGGGACTCCTCCTTATACTCTTAGTCTGTCAGCGGGCAGATGATTCGATAAAAGAAGATCTAGTCAGTCAATGGAGGGTCTGAGTACCAGGGATACAGGTCCCAAAGCTCTAATCTCTCCACTCTTTGTCTGTACACAGAGCAAACACGCCCACCTCTCCCGGCCTGTACTACACAAACCGGCCCTCACGGAGACTCCCTGGAGGGATTCCATGCTTGGCCTCTGAGCAGCACCTCACCTCTGGGCGCCTTGTCACACACAGAAATTAGTTGCCCCTTAGGGCAGGCTGGGATCACGGTATCGGTGTATGAAGCAAGCATTTAGATGACTTAGGACAAGGCTCACTGAAGGACCGGAACCATAATAAATACACGTATCTTAAAACGAGAACTCAGCGAAAGCCCTGCCGGAGAAGCCGAGCAGGAAACCACGGCTCTGATCGCTCCCGCTGCCCGCGCTGAACGTGGTCCCCGCTCACCTGGTCGCCGCTCACCTGGAACCTGCCGCTGTGGGCGAGTCTACGAAGTGGGTCTCCGAGAAGCGTCTCAGAAGCGAGGGTGGCACCAGCTGTGTGCTTACGCATGGCACACTGGCATTTATATATACCACTAAGAGGGTGGAGCTATGAGGACCCGGCCAAGCAAAGCCCGGTGACTCCTCCCCCGCCGCGGGAGGGGTGGGTCCGGGTGACAGGCTGTTCAGAGTTGCTGGTGGGTGGGTGGGGACCGGTGTCCTGTGATTCAATCAGACCAAGAGCGACAGCCGCTGAGTTAATAAGCATGACCTCGTTAGCACCTTTGCGGTTTTCCCATGATCCCATCAACGTGCTTTAATCCCATCTTTGCTGATGAAGAAACGGAATTTAAAATAAAAATCTTTACGGGAAAGATAAGAGGACAGTACTGGTTCTTTCAAAAATAATCTCACAATTACACCCTATCTCATTTGCCTTTAGGTGGAAGAGGTCGTGAATGCTAAAAGCAATACATGTAATGTAGCTTTGAGATATTTAGTGTAATAAGCAAAGTTTAGAACACAGCGCATAATAGGCTCATCGTATTATTAAACAAGCCACGCAAAAAGTGTCCATGCGTGTGTGTTGCATATGAATAGGATTTTTTTGAAGGATGCTGAAGACACTTATGGATGCTTGTGCTGGAAAGGAGTCAGGCGGCTGGGCGACCTCCCTCCAGGATGAGAGAGCAATTCATTTTCGAAGTGTCCTACTAACGGGTGAATTTTTACTAAATTGATATTATTCTAATTTTGAAAATATTTCCCAAGAAATAAGCAGAAATGATATTCACTGGAAAGTTGCCGCAAGACAGGTGTTAGTTTTGCTCATTAAAGAAAACCTTTATTTATTCCCTATTTGGACACAGCTGTTCCTACGGACAAAGTCCTCAAGCAGCATTATGAGTCTCTGCTGTCCGGACTGTCAGTTCTCTGACAGTGGGGAACCCTGCAGATGTGGTTCGCATGCACGCTCCTAGAGAACAGTGCCTCACATCTAGGGAAAGCTCATAAAAACTTCGCTAGGTGAGTCATTCAATGAGATGCACGGCTGGGATTTATGAGCTCAGGAAGACCCAAGTTAGAACTGCAGAGCTAATTGTTTTCCTCCTCCCTGTGGATGAAATTAGCAGGAGCAATGGGCGGAACAGGAGAGTCCGGTACCAATATGAGAGTCTCGGTGTATCCCAAGCAATCCCAAGTTTTCTCTGTTGAGCCCCTAGAGAAGGCTGGATTGCTTCTACCCCTTACTTTTCGGTTGGATATTAATGCTATGTGTTTGAGGGTAAACCATCTGATGGATTGTATGCCCCTAGGCCCGGAGGTGAAGAACCAAAGATGTTATCTGAGCATAGAAGGACAGAACAAACCTGGGAATTGCACACATTTGAGAAAGCAAAGAGCAAAGCAGACTTTGGTTAGGCAGGCAAGAAGGCGCAGTCTGAGACGGGGCAGCGAGGTCATGATCCTGACAGATCAAGAATACTAACTACATCCAGAACCTGTTTCACTGTCGACCACCGGGTCTCTGATAAAGTTCGGAACTGTCTTTGATCAGTGGTAGAGGCAAAACGACAGATGCCTCTCGTTCAGAGAAGACACGCAGACCACGATTCTTTTGGATTATAGGATATACACAAACATTTTTTTGAAAGTATCATGGGTAAAATAATCAGGCCTTTGCGTTTCATGGTAGGGTCATTGGACCAAGTCTTTGCACCACAGTACAGATGAGAGAAATAAGCAGCACCCAAAGTAATAATAGCAAGTATGTAACTTGTTCTTGCGATATGCAAGACACTTTTAAAATAGTATTTGTTGTGTATTAACTCAGAAATCTTCATAGTAATCAGAGCTATCTTAGAGTGAGCCTGAGCGCAATTACCTTATTTTATTTATTTATTCATTTATTTATTTATTTGATTGAGTGTTCCCCCTCATCCCGCCTCCATCACCATGTAAGTGGTAGATTCAAACCCAAAAGATTTGGCTATGGCTAGAGAACTTTGGTCTTTAGCCCCAGACCATAGGGCCTGCAGGCTACTTTTCAGCATTACAGCTTTTAAGTTTCTTTGGTATCTTTCCAGGAACATACTATTTATCCACAAAAATATAAGCATATATTTTTCCTTTGTTTATTTTACATTATGCATGTACTATGTCCTTTTCTTTTTGAACTTTTAAAAGTATATATGGAACTATTTTTCATATTTGCCAATGTACATCTATTTTCTGTATTGTTTATGAATGTTTAGTGCCTCCTCAGTGTAAAGACAAATGAGATCCATGTGTGGTAGATAATGTTCTGGAAGAACCAATAGTGTCATACTTTTATTTTTTGTAAATATTTAAACCGTGAGGAATTTCCAATAGATTTCATGCCTTTCCAGGGAGAAATGGGGAATCAAATACGACACGATAATTTCGGAAAGCGAGGGATAAAACCGCCTGTCTTACGGGAGTTGGAAAGCAAACACAAACACACCACGCTTCCTGGGATCAGAACACCCCAAGAATGAAACTGGGAGCCCACAGTATTCCAAGTACCACCGTCACGGTCGTGCCGTGTAGGCAAAACCCACGCTACTCGAAAGTTGGCTTTGGTGTCAAGACCAATAATGCCACAGACACACCGAAAGGGGATGAAATGGGTGTCCTGGTCACTCAGTGAGGCTCTATATGGACAACATGGTGGCTACCAGGTCAAACGATGGCTTGGGAGAAAGAAGAAAGGCAACGGGCGTGGGTGTTTTGGGTGGTTGGGGACAGTGCCTGGCTTAGAACCGCCCCTGAGCTCTGCGAAGGAGCACCCAGCCCGCTCTGACATTTTGCCCACACGCGGGGCACAGGGTGAAGCCAGACGGGTGACGATTGATTAAAGGACATCTGCACACATTAAAAGGGGATCAAGGTTTTTATTACGAGGACTTTCAATTAACACAGGAAGAACACAGAACACATAGACTAGTTTACGAGGTGGCTCGGTGTTCGTCTTTGACAATACTCATTTTAAGTGATTTTGAGGAAGGTCCGATAGAGAAAAAGGGCAGAAGTTTCTCGGCAAAACGTTCACGGAACGTATACAGATGTGATCTATTTTTCAAATTATAAAAGGAAACCTCTCCCAACTCATAGTCCAGAAAAACGCCGATCCGTCGGACGTGGACCGAATGCCATGCGTCACGTGGGCTAGTCCAGAGCTGAATCTGCCAGCAGCCATTGCTTGGGGACGGAGACACGTGAGCATTTCTGGGGAAAGATTCCCTGCACACACCCAAGGACCATTCACCGACGCCTCTGACCTCGACCTGCCAAAAGTGCCGGCCAGCGTCAAATCGCTCAGAGCCCAGGACTGCCGGGTAAGAAGTGAACGCCTGGGGGCTCGGATGACAATGTGCTGTCGTCATCTGAAACAGGGCAGTCTTTCGATCTTGCGAGACAAAGAGGTTGTGGTGAGCAGTGTCAGGATCAAGTGTCAGATCTTCCTGAAACGTGTCGATCATGTTCTGCAGGCCAAAATACTGCGGAGGGAGAGAGCAAACCTCCTCTTTCAACGCATACGAGAGTGGCGCGGGGGCCTCCAGGTTTTCGTACGCGCTGTACACACTGCCAAGGCCCGTCAGTAAGTCCAGGTCTGTCTGCAAACACTTCCTGAGGACTTCATTCAGCAGAACTTTTAAGGTGGAACTGTGGTCTAACATTTGGTTTTTCTTTTCGATTACTTTTTCCTGAATGGCCGACTCTTCCGTTAGCAACCTCATGTGAACCACATCCAGCTCCTTCCTGAAGAAATGATTAAATTGTTCAAATTCAGACTGCAGTTTTTGCCTCTGACTTGCCACCTTCCACTGCAATTCAAATCTTTGCGACACCTGCACGTCGAGCCCCTTTTCGGCTTCTTCGACCTGCTCCCGCAGGCGCTCGGCGTGGCCCCGGAGCCGCCTCCTGTGACGGGCCGCAGCTCGCGCAGTGGGCGTCAGGGGGTGACGCTGGTGGGCGGGGGACACGCTGCACTGGGGACACAGGAGCTCCAGGTCCTTCTCACAGAACAGGACCAGCGCTTCGCGGTGCCGCTCGCACAGGGCCGTCTCCCGCGGCCTCCTCCTCCTCCTCCTCGAGCTGTCAAGCTGCTTGATGACGTCGGTCAAGTGACCCAACTGGGCGTTCCTCTGGCAGCTCCTGTCAGGGCAGTGGTGGAGGCAGACGGGACAGGGCAGGACGTGGAGGCCCGTCCAGCGCTGCTGGAGGCAGGAGCGGCAGAAGTTGTGCCCGCACTCGATGGTCACCGGGTCCCGCAGGTAATCCAGGCAGACGGGGCAGCTGGCCTCTGCCTGCAGGTCGGCCGGCGAGACCGCGGAGGCCATTGTGCAGGCCTTTCCGTCTCGGGCCACTCTGCGCTCGGAGCTGGGAGAAGCGAGCAGCCGATGGCTCCGCGGGTCACTCTCCGCTGCGGAAGGCGGCAGGAGCTTCGGAGAGGAGTCCCAGCCGCCAGCCGGCGACCTTCCCGTCGGCCTCTCCCTCCGAATTCAATGCTCTTCCTCCCAAGCTGAAGGTCAGCCGTGAAGTCGTCGTGGTCTGTCTGAAAAGACACAAAATGCAAGTCACATATGGGGTCTGCGGACGAAAGGACATTGCCATTTAAAGGACAGTTCCGTGAGCAGTGACCCTTCCGTCCCGTACTAAGTAAGAGTCCCTCAAAGGTGACAAAATCATTTCTCAGGACAGCATTTAAGGAGCAGTTCGCAATCAAGACTTATCATCTGTTTTGCAACTCTGAATGAATTCATCGATTTAGGCAAATTCATCACTGGCTGCAAACAGCACAAGAAAGACTGGCAGCCATGTCACAGAACTGTCCGAGGGAGCACACACACTATGCGTGAAGAAGCTTAGCCAGGAGAGTGGACCTAATCTCACCCAGCAGAGGCCCGCCCGCTCATCTACAGGCAGCGCACAGGATGGAGAAACGTGAGGAACAAGCCCGCGACTCTCGGTGTCGGCTGGCCTGGGCCTCTGCATCCCCGGAGAGCTGGCGCAACACGAGCTCTGGGTGCGACAGCGAGGGGATTTGCGGAGAGACCCGTCTCTGAGTGTGCGGATGAGCAAGGCGCATGGCCCTCCCCGGCGTGGGTGGGCATCACCCGATCCAGCCAGGGCCTGAGGCGAGCAAACGCTGGGAGGCGGCGGATCGGATTCACCGTCTGCTGCACTGAGCGCGTCCACCTCCTCTCCTGGGCGCTCCTGGCCCTCAGCCCTGCGACCCAGACTGGAGCTGCACCCCCGTTCTCACGCTGCCGGGCCTTCGTTCTGCACAGCACCGTGTGCCCTGGACGCCAGCTGCAGACTGCGGATCGTGGCATTTCTCGGCCTGCCAGCCTTGCGTGCCAATCATTGTAAATAAACCTCTTTCTAGATGAGTACTATTGGTTCTGTCTCAGATAAACCATAATGAATATACTGAGTAAGTAATAAGTAAAATTCAGGCTGTGATAAACTCCACTGAAAAGTCGACCATGTTTCTTCAACACACACACTCACACAAAACCCCACAAACTAACCATGAGGAGGAATATGAGAATTAAAGTAGACTTAAAGACGTACTCACCAATTATGATGTATAAACGTAATTTCATTTCATTGTGAAATACACGATTAAAACTCAGTTTGGAATTTGGATTTCTGAGGATAAAAAAATCATGACAATTGTTTCAGGCTGAGAGAATAAATAATACTCAAAGCATGCATATAAATCTTTTAGAAATATATAATGAAAGGTTTACAAGTGAAATCTTATGATGTCTAGGCATTTCCTTCACAAAAATGGGAAGAAGTTGGTAGGACTCCAGGGAAGGAATGGTAAAAAGTTTACAATTAAAGCACATGAGGTCTTTATACATGGATTCGCTATAATATTCTCTCTCTTATAATAGATATATAAAATTTTCTATAAAATAATGTTTATTTTTTCTGCCAAAGGTTTACATTTTGGATTCTATTTCAGTCCGTCTCTACTCTATTCTAGCCAATCCAGTTTCTCTAAATCCTTTCTTTAAATTTCATCTTTCCCTTCATCAAAAATTCTCAGATCCATTCAATTTCTTTTTTCCTTAGGTTGTTTCGAACCTGTCCCATTACCCCTCCACTCCGAGACCATTTTCTTCCCTGTTCCTACTTCCCATCCTCAGGCCCCAAATCTCCTGAATGGAGCTAAATTAAGATCAAGGAAAGACCAAGGTGGGCGTTAGAGTTCCATCTGCTTGTCATGCGGGTCCCAGGGCTTATTTCAAAGCACCTGTGTCTCTGGGGATGGGTTCTTTTCTTTAAGAGACACGTGGAGTAAGGACAATTACACTCACTTTCCCTTTCAGCATAAACATAAATTTAGATAACCCTCTCGGAACACGTGGTTTAAACAATAAGAGTTTGACACTAGACACTGAGACATTCTCGGAGAGCATTCCACCGGTGACTTCACGCCAGCACCTCTGAGCACTTTGCCACACGCAGAAATGATCGCCCCTTAGGGCAGGCTGCGATCGCAGGGTCTGCATTTTCAGCAAGCTTTTAGATGACTTAGGACAAGGCTCACTGAAGGACCCAAACCATAATAAATACACGTATCTTAAAACAAGAACCCAGAGAGGCCCCTCCCGGAGAAGCCGCGCAGGAAGCCGCGCAGGAAACCCCGGCTCTGAGCGCGCCCACTGCCCGCGCTGCACGTGGTCCCGGCTCACCTGGTCGCCGCTCACCTGGTCCCCGCTGCTGTGGGCGAGTCTACGAAGTGGGTCTCCGAGAAGCGTCTCAGAAGCGAGGGTGGCACCAGCTGTGCGCTTCCTAAGGTGACCCTCGCACTTATATGTACCACAGGGAGGGTGGAGCTATGAGGACCCGGCCAAGCAAAGCCCGGTGACTCCTCCCCCGCCGCGGGAGGGGTGGGTCCGGGTGACAGGCTGTTCAGAGTTGCTGGTGGGTGGGTGGGGACCGATGTCCTGTGATTCAATCAGACCAAGAGCAACGGCCGCTGAGTTAATAAGCATGACCTCGTTAGCACCTTTGCGGTTTTCCCATGATCCCATCAACGTGCTTTAATCCCATCTTTGCTGATGAAGAAACGGAATTTAAAATAAAAATCTTTACGAGAAAGATAAGAGGACAGTACTGGTTCTTTCAAAAATAATCTCACAATTACACCCTATCTCATTTGCCTTTAGGTGGAAGAGGTCGTGAATGCTACAAGCAATACATGTAATGTAGCTTTGAGATATTTAGTGTAATAAGCAAAGTTTAGAACACGGCGCATAATAGGCTCATATCGTATTATTAAACAAGCCATGCAAAAAATGTCCATGCGTGTGTGTTGCACATGAATAGGATTTTTTTTGAAGGATGCTGAAGACACTTACCGATAGATGTGCTGCAAAGGAGTCAGGCGGCTGGGCAACCTCCCTCCAGGATGAGAGAGCAATTCATTTTCGAGGTGTCCTACTAATGGGTGAATTTTTACCAAATTTATGTATATTATTCTAATTTTGAAAACATATTCCAACAAATAAGCAGAAATGATATTCACTGGAAAGTTGCTGCAAGACGGGTGTTAGTTTTGCTCATTAAAGAAAACCTTTGGACACAGCCGTTTCTACGGACAAAGTCCTCAAGCCTCATTATGAGCCTCTGCTGCCCGGACTGTCAGTTCTCTGACAGTGGGGAACCCTGCAGATGTGGTTCGCATGCACGCTCCTAGAGAACAGTGCCTCACATCTAGGGAGAGCTCATAAAAACTTCGCTAGGCGAGTCATTCAATGAGATGCACGGCTGGGATTTACGAGCTCAGGAAGACCCAAGTTAGAACTGCAGAGCTAATTGTTTTCCTCCTCCCTGTGGATGAAATTAGCAGGAGCAATGGGCAGAACAGGAGAGTCCGGTACCAGTATGAGAGTCTCCGTGTATCCCAAGCAATCCCAAGTTTTCTCTGTTGAGCCCCTAGGGAAGACTGGATTGCTTCCACCCCATACTTTTCGGTTGGATATTAATGCTATGTGTTTGGGGGTAAATAGTCTGATGGACTCTGTATGCCCCTAGGCCCAGAGGTGAAGAACCAAAGGTGTTATCTGAGCATGGAACAATGAGAACAAACCTGGGGATCGCACACATTTGAGAAAGGAAAAAACAAAGCAGACTTTGGTTGGGCAGGCAAGAAGGCACAGTCTGAGACGGGGCAGCGAGGTCATGATCCTGACAGATCAAGAAAACTAAACACATCCAGAACCTGTTTCACTGTCGACCACCGGGTCTCTGATAAAGTTCGGAACTGTCTTTGATCAGTGGTAGAGGCAAAATGACAGATGCCTCTCGTTCAGAGAAGACAGGCAGACCATGAATCTTTTGCTCTATAGGATATACGCAAACATTTTTTTAAAAAGTATCATGGGTAAAATAATCAGGCCTTTGCGTTTCATGACAGGGTCATTGGATCAAGTCTTAACATCACAGTACAGATGAGAGAAATAAGCAGCACCCAAAATAATAATAGCAAATTATTTCATTGTATGTTATGACTCTGTGAAACAGATTATCTTTCTAAAGCGTAAATTCAAGAACACATACATTTATGAGTAGATAATAAGGTTTGACAAAATAGACATGCGTGTATTTGACAACTTTGTTGATGACTCGGGACTTTACTTTCCTCTGCTTTGGAATTTCCCTGCTAAGTGAAAACAGTTTGAGGAAACTTTGGAAGGTCCGAAGTAGGTCCAGTATAAAAACAAGACCTACGTTTTTCTCTATATGTGAGAGTGTAAGTGTAGATATGAGAGTTGTTCTTCCAGTTACAAAATGAAACGTCTCCCAACTTTCAGTCCAGAAATTGTATTGTCTCCAGCGCAACACAGATGTAAGACCAGAGCAGGATGCATTTTGGATGTGGCAAAGTCATAGTAGTTCTGAGGAAAGATCCCTCACAGACACCTACGCCCCCTTCACCATTGTGTCATACCTCTACCTGCCAATAACGCCGGCGGGAAACACCCTCCGAAGACTCAGGACGGAAGGTAAAAGTCAAGTTCTTGAGATTGCAAGATAAGTTTGGCATTATCTTTTCTAATGTCACACCTTTTCTGTCCTTTGAGGTGGTAAGATTGGGGTTCGCAGTTTCAACATCAAGTAGGTTGATCATTTTCTGTATGTTCAAATATTGTTCAGAACGCCTGATACATTTTTTTTCTTTAAATCATATTGAAAAGGTTGCCGAAGTGTTTAGGTTTTCAGACCTGTTGTATTTTCCATGTCTGTGAGTAATTCCAGTTTTGACTGCACACACTTCTGCTCTTTTAATCAAAAGTATTTTTAGTGTGTACAGAAGCTTTGAAGATTTTATTTCATTTTTATTCAGATTTTCCTTGAAGCATATTGTCTTCAATCTACAATTTAAAAAGAATTCTCTCACTTTTCCTAGCAAACTTTTAAATCATTCCAACTCAGTGTAACAACTCCCCTATTTGAATCTCCACTTTCGAAAGGAATTGGAATGATTTTGAAACTTGCATTTCTAACTCCTTTGCATCATCTCTAGCTTGACCCTCAGGGGCTCAGGGGAGCTTCTGAACTGCCTCCTGTGACTGCAGCTTGTTCAGCGGGATGGTGTGAGGGTTGGGGGGAGGGGAGAGGGCCTAACCTGGTGGTTGGAGGAGCCACAACAGCTCCAGGTCATTCTCTTTGGCTTCTCACAAGGGGGTTTCTCTTCCTGCCTCTTCCTCTGGCTCCTCATGGAGGGAAGCTGCTTAAGGGTATCAGTCACAGGACATCATCCCGTGTCACTCCTGAAGTTCCTGGCAGCAGGCTGAGTTCCCTGTTTCCCAGGTAACTGCAATAACACCTTTCCTGCGTCCTGGGGCCATGGTGGAGCCCCTCTCCAGGTCACCCCACTCTCAGCCCTGGCTGCTAGCTGTGGTTCTCCTGCTCAGGTCTGCAAGAGGTTCTGGCTCCTTCCGGAGTCCTGCTCACCTGAGGCTGTGGGGAGCTCATCCCCAGCCTGGATGCTGCTCCCAGGACCCCCCCATCCCCACCTGGTACTCACGGCCCCTCCCTTCCCTGTGGAGCCCACTGATTGCTCATGCAGAAGGTCAGAACCTGGCCTAGTTGCTCTTACATTCCTGTAGAGAGTGTCTTTTCCTGAGGCCTTTGGAGAGAGTCAGGGGAAGGTATTAGAGCTGGTAGGACACAGGAAGGGAGGTGAGTAGAAGCCGACTTGTTCAGAGAGTTTACTAAAAAATTGGGTTGAGGGAAGCAGGGTGTGTAGTTTTCAAAACATTCTGATATGCGGACGGATCCTGGGTAATCTCAAACACAAAGGACTTTTTTTCAGCTGCTACCTGAGTAAACGCTGCTAGGACTTGACTTTCAGTCCTGTGCCAGGATCTTCCTAATAGAGCCAATCATCTCTTTATCAGCTCATTCATGAAGTCCTCCACTCAACAAACTTTGAGCGCTCACTTAGTAACTTAATCATTAGAGTCTCGGTACACAATGACAATAGCCAGTGTCCACCCCTGGGCATCTAGCCTTCCGGGGAGAAGAGACGTAAAAGAGGAATGCAGATGATGCCTTGTTTCAGTGTGGATGATCATTTATTCCAGAGAGAGGGTGAGGCCCTTCCTCAGGACACAAATTCCCCTTCTCCAGACCTGTGTCCTGAGTAGTGTCTAGCACCATCTGCTGGAAAATTTTTGACAAAGTGACACATAGGGTTATAAAACTTCACACAGATCAAAAATAACATCCTTGTATCCAGTCCTTTAGTGGCCGCTGCAATACAAGTCCAAGGTCATGGAGCAGAAGGTATTAAAACACAACCTCTAAAGAAGCGACCTAAGCCTTTCAGGCGATTTCACTTGAGAAAATTGAAGCGAAGACTTTTCAAAATGTTTAGTGGGATCGGAAACCAGATCCTGGATGGAATTAGAGAGGAGACGAAGGGCAGCGGTGGACGGAGGTGGGAACTCAGAAGATGCGGGAGGGAGGATGAGAAATGTCGTCGGGGGGGCCTGTTATAGCCTCGATGCTGATTGCATCAGGAGTGTGTCCAATGGGAAGAAGGAGCGGAAACTCCCTACAGGGTCATAAAGCCGAAGTGGGCCCGGTACTACTCATAACAGTGCACAGAGAATTTGGGCTGTGTTCTGTCCTCTGACTTGGGTCACGGAAGCCCACCTGCTCTGCGGGGAGCGGAGAAGCTGCCAGTGGCCCCCAGGCCTGAAGGACGGAGGGCAGCTGGTGAGCGCGTCTCCAGCCACAGGTGAGCGGGACTCAGGGAGGGACCAGAACCTGCGGCTGAACGAAGCTGGGGCGACTGCGCGGGCCGAGCTGGGGCGTGGACTGGGGCGACCCTGCACGGAGGCCTCACCCCGGCAGGTGAAGGCGGTGACGGAGGAGGAGGAGTCGGCGGTGTCGGGTGACCTGCGAGGCTGCGGAGCACACAGGAGGTGCTGCGTGGATTTATTTGGAAGAGACTTTCTGGCGGGCGGAGTAGGTACCTTAAGTGGGTTCAGGAGAGGAGGCGGTAGAGGGAGAGGAAGATCCAGCTGTGGGTGTGGACGTCACCTGACATCTGCCGCTCACCTGGAACTCAGCTCGGGGAGATGCGAAGTCCCGGGGACTCCTGGTGAGGACCTGCCGAGTGCCAGGCCCTCTGCTCGTCGCCGTTCCATTTCCCTTCTCCATGTGCTCTCTGTTTAAGGGTTTACATATGTGTGCGATTACTTACTTGAGGATAAAATATTACTGACATGTTAATAGGTACGTATGTTCCTTTTTTATCTTGGAACAAACCGTGGACTTTGTTTTAGAGAAATAATGACGTTTTAGGTGTTCCAAGGACCTTCAAGTGAATTTGTAGAACATTAAACACTTTTTGATGGTGTTGAGAAAAATCGACAAACCTACGATTCAAAAATCCGAATAAGGACGATGGTATCTTTTTCAGCATCATCAAGCAATTCTTCAATAAGCCGCAGACCCTGAGCGTCCTAAGATTTAGGTGAATTTGAAACTTTCTACTTAGAGATAGTCAGACCCCACGAGACTGGCACCCGCTGAAAGTCCAGGTTGTTGCTACTTCTTCTGATGCCCGAGCTGTATGGATCAGAGGTCGCCACGACCTCCTCCTCTTTTGGTCCCATTAATCTGCTAGCGAGACTCGCAGAACCCGAGCATCTCCTCAGGTTTACTACCTTTGTCATAAAGGACGCGGATGAGAAGCTGGAAGAAGAGGCGCACAGGGCAAGGCCAGGAAGAGGTCTGAGGAAGTGGACTCCATCCCTGTGGCCGAGGAACGTGCATTAGGACACGTTCCTCCACCCAGAGCTCTTCAAATCTCCAACAGTTTTTACTGATTTCACGAACTTAATCTCCAGCCCCCTCCTTCACACCCGTAATTCGGCGGGTGGGGCCGAAATTCTAATTTTCTCATGAATTGGTCTTTCTGGTAACTATGCCAACCCCGAGGCTATCTTGCCCCACCCTGTTAGCAAAAACTTAGACGTGCTCAGTAAGAGCTCCTAAGGAAAACCAAAATATACTGCTCACACCGAAATTTTCAAGGGTTTTAGGAGCCCTGTGCCAGAAATTAGGAAGAAAGACCAAATATATTTCTTGATATACCATAGAAGAGAAATGTAAACACTCTTCAGAGATTCTTAAGTTCCGTGCCACATATATTCTTGTTTAAAACCAGATGTTCCAACAGGTTCATCCAAGTTTATGTTTATATTAGCACATGACTGAGAGGGAGGTGAGTGTAATAGTTGTCCTTATTCCGTGTGTCCCTAAAAAAATGGGGGACAAAGAACCCATCCCCAATGACACAGATGGACAGAGACTGGACCTGGAATCCCGCACACATAACATACAAGCAGATGGGAATTTAATGCCTGCCATGATCTTTCTTCAATCTCGATTTATCTCAGTTTGGGACCAGGATATGGGAAGTGGGAACAGAGAAGATTATGGTCTTGGGGTGAGCGGGAAAGAGACATGTTCGAACAACTACAAGGAAAGAGGAATTTAATTAGATCAGAGAGATTTGAGATAAAGGGAAAAGGGATGAAGCTTAAAGGAATAAAAGAAACTGGTTTGGCTAGAATAGAGCAGAGACACACTGAAATCGAAGTCAAAAGGTAAATCTTTAGGGGAAAATTTTAGGTATCCATAATGAGAGAGAGAATACTATAGTAAATCCATGCGTAAAGACCCCATGTGCTTTAATTGTAAACTTTTTGCCATTCCTTACCTAGAGTCTTACCGACATCTTCCTATTTTTGTGAAGGAAATGCCTAGACATCATAAGATTTCACTTGTAAACCTTTCATTATATATTTCTAAAAGATTTATATGCATGCTTTGAATATTATTTATTCTCTCAGCCTGAAACAATTGTCATGATTTTTTTATCCTCAGACATCCGAATTCCAAATGGAGTTTTAATCATGTATTTCACAATGGAATGAAATTACGTTTATACGTCGTAATTGGTGAGTACGTCTTTAAGTCTACTTTAATTCTCATATTCCTCCTCATGGTTAGTTTGTGGGGTTTTGTGTGAGTGTGTGTGTTGAAGAAACATGGTCGACTTTTCAGTGGAGTTTATCACAGCCTGAATTTTACTAATTACTTACTCAGTATATTCGTTATGGTTTATCTGAGACACAGAACCAATAGTACTCATCTAGAAAGAGGTTTATTTACAATGATTGGCACGCAAGGCTGGAAGGCTGAGAAATGCCACGATCCGCAGTCTGCAGCTGGCGTCCAGGGCACACGGTGCTGTGCAGAACGAAGGCCCGGCAGCGTGAGAACGGGGGTGCAGCTCCAGTCTGGGTCGCAGGGCTGAGGGCCAGGAGCGCCCAGGAGAGGAGGTGGACGTGCTCAGTGCAGCAGACGGTGAATCCGATCCGCCTCCTCCCAGTGTTTGCTCGCCTCAGGCCCTGGCTGGATCGGGTGATGCCCACCCACGCCGGGGAGGGCCATGCGCCTTGCTCATCCGCACACTCAGAGACGGGTCTCTCCGCAAATCCCCTCGCTGTCGCACCCAGAGCTCGTGTTGCGCCAGCTCTCCGGGGATGCAGAGGCCCAGGCCAGCCGACACCGAGAGTCGCCGGCTTGTTCCTCACGTTTCTCCATCCTGTGTGCTGCCTGTAGATGAGCAGGCGGGCCTCTGCTGGGTGAGATTAGGTCCACTCTCCTGGCTAAGCTTCTTCACGCATAGTGTGTGTGCTCCCTCGGACAGTTCTGTGACATGGCTGCCAGTCTTTCTTGTGCTGTTTGCAGCCAGTGATGAATTTGCCTAAATCGATGAATTCGTTCAGAGTTGCAAAACAGATGATAAGTCTTGATTGCGAACTGCTCCTTAAATGCTGTCCTGAGAAATGATTTTGTCACCTTTGAGGGACTCTTACTTAGTACGGGACGGAAGGGTCACTGCTCACTGAACTGTCCTTTAAATGGCAATGTCCTTTCGTCCACAGACCCCATATGTGACTTGCATTTTGTGTCTTTTCAGACAGACCACGACGACTTCACGGCTGACCTTCAGCTTGGGAGGAAGAGCATTAAATTCGGAGGGAGAGGCCGACGGGAAGGTCGCCGGCTGGCGGCTGGGACCCCTCTCCGAAGCTCCTGCCGCCTTCCGCAGCGGAGAGTGACCCGCGGAGCCATCGGCTGCTCGCTTCTCCCAGCTCCGAGCGCAGAGTGGCCCGAGACGGAAAGGCCTGCACAATGGCCTCCGCGGTCTCGCCGGCCGACCTGCAGGCAGAGGCCAGCTGCCCCGTCTGCCTGGATTACCTGCGGGACCCGGTGACCATCGAGTGCGGGCACAACTTCTGCCGCTCCTGCCTCCAGCAGCGCTGGACGGGCCTCCACGTCCTGCCCTGTCCCGTCTGCCTCCACCACTGCCCTGACAGGAGCTGCCAGAGGAACGCCCAGTTGGGTCACTTGACCGACGTCATCAAGCAGCTTGACAGCTCGAGGAGGAGGAGGAGGAGGCCGCGGGAGACGGCCCTGTGCGAGCGGCACCGTGAAGCGCTGGTCCTGTTCTGTGAGAAGGACCTGGAGCTCCTGTGTCCCCAGTGCAGCGTGTCCCCCGCCCACCGGCGTCACCCCCTGACGCCCACTGCGCGAGCTGCGGCCCGTCACAGGAGGCGGCTCTGGGGCCACGCCGAGCGCCTGCGGGAGCAGGTCGAAGAAGCCGAAAAGGGGCTCAGCGTGCAGGTGTCCAAAACATTTAAAGTGAGGAGAAAGATGGAATATTGCCGGAGAGAATTACGCTATGAATGTAAAGAACTTAAGCGATCCTTGGAAATAGAGCAAGATGAAATTAATGCCCGCTTGCTCAGGGAAGAGGTGGATGCCGAGGAAAAACTCATTAAAAACAAAAGACAGATTTCAAACCATATGTTCACCATAAACAACCTCTTAAGGGAAATAGCGGATAAGTATTACGAGACAGATCTGGATTTACTCACAGGTATCGAAAGCGTCTACCACCGGTATGAGCACTTGAAGACCCCAGAAGTCTTTTCATGTGAATTAAACCAACAGATGTGCATTCTCCCCCCGCATTATTTCTCCCTGCATGAAATGATCAGCAGATTTCAGGTCGAGTTGGCACTAGATCCACAAACAGCACATCGAAGTCTCAACATCTCAAGAGACAGAAAAAGTGTGACCCGTAGGACTATGACACCCAACTGTTGTCAGAATCCCGAGCCGTTGGCTTCTTACCCGGCTGTTCTTGGTTCTGAGGGCTTTGACGCCGGCCGGCATTTTTGGCAGGTAGAAGTAAGAGGCACAGGTGAATGGTGCTTAGGTGTTTGTAAAGAATCTTTCGCCAGAAATGGTCATGTGTCCCCCTCCCCGAGCAATGGCTGCTGGCAATATCAGCTCTGGACCAGTACATGCGGCGCGTGCCCCACAGGACGAGTGCAGGTCGGCGTTTTTCTGGATTATGAGTTGGGAGAGGTTTCATTTTATAATCTGAATAACAGGTTATATCTATATAGATTCACTGGTATATTTACAGAAAGACTTATGCCTTATTTCTCTATCCCGTCTTCTTCAAATTCTCTTCAAATCAGTATCCTCAGAGATCACCGATGAACTATACGGGGAGGGCAGTTTTGTATGTGGTTATTTTCTTCCCTTGGAATTGGAAGCAAGAGTTGTAATAAAGATTCTGATCCCAGTTTTGATGCCTGACTGCTGAAAGCTGTTTGGGGCTCACCCTTTTCTCGTCCCCCTTTCCTCACACCCAGGAAAGCTGCTAAGAGAGCCCAGGTGCTCCATCCTTTCATGCAGGTTGGAAGTTCCAGCCAAGCCAGGCCCCAGCCAGGCCAGAACCCTCCCCCCAACACCACCCAGGAACAGCCATGCACATCCTCGGTAGTTCCTTTTCCCTGTGCTCACGGTCACTTTGGCACCTACTCTGAAAGCCACCGTACTCTTCCGCCAAAACCTCGTCGTGTGAGTAATGAACCTTTCACACTCTCCTGCTGTGTGGTGTGGCATCATCAGTTTTAACATCTTTTGAATGAGTTCCACTCTGGCTGTGCAACCTGATCCCACCACTGGCATTGTGAGCAGAATTCTCCAGTGCGGAGTGCAGCCCCCAGGGGCTTCTCTCGTAGCTGGCTCTGGGGCCTGAGGCAAGTGTGCGATTTCAGCTGCGCTGCTTGGAGCTGCATTTGCTGAGTTCCAGCAAGCCCGTGTTGCAGACTTAACAGACCTAAGCCGGCAGTTCCTACAAGGATCACGTTCTATTTTCTTTTTTATTTTTCATATAAAATTTTCAAAATTCTAATTGTTTTGCTCATCTCGTATTTCATGAAATCATTTTCATATATAACCTCAAAACATCACATACCTCTCTCTTTAACGTATGGAACTGCCGACCTTTTAGAATGTGCTTTCGTTTGAAAGCTCGTATGGGTACTGTTTACGGTTTGAGGAAATGAAGTTTCACTTTGCATATCTCTATAATATTTGTCTATATCCATAATGTGAAAAGATGCTCAGCTGAGCTTTGGAGAACTCCTTTCGCTGAGGCACCAGAGACTCCTGCATCCACCAGAGTAGCCATGCCGTGCTGTGGTTTCAGCGGCTTAGCAAGACGTGTAAGTACTTATTAGTGCTTATTCGAGTAAAGTGCAATGTGGGTCATAGGACATTCATCGCTCCATTGCCCACCCGGGGAATCTAAGTCCCTCAGTCATAGGCTGTCACAGCACAGAGTCGCTAGACTAGAAAAAGAGGGAGCATTAAAAGAGCACGCGACGACCCGAAGGCCAACAGCCGGAAGTGACGCACATTTTCCCTTCTTCCATTTTCCAAAACTAATTGCAAGGCCCGATTATCTGCACGGGGGTTGAAAAGATTACACGTAATGTAAGGCGAAACCCTACTATCTGCCATAATTCACGAATCTAATTAGACACGAAAGCAAATTACATCAACGACGAGTGCTAGAATTAAAACTCTCCATTTAGAACTTGTAACTAGATGAACATAGACATGACAATAGTTTGGCTTAATCCTATAGTACTCGTTCAATGACTCGCTCCGATAAAAAAGAAGGTCATTCTTTTAAGTAAAATAAACCTTAAAGCATTCTACCTTTGGTAGAAATATAAAGCATTTATTATTTTGAAATTTTGGTGATTCATTAGAAATAGAATCACTGAGGGTAAATAAACATAATGGAATAAATTTTTTAAAAATCTTACTTGGGAATGATTCCTGTGGATAAGAAGCCTAAGAGCATCTTAAATGACTGGAATGACATTGTAGTGGCCAGAGGTGAGGTCGAGGTATACTTAGACCACAAACACACACACACACACTTGCAGTTCACACTCTGCATGGTTTCAAAATGCACAAAATTCTGTTGCCATGGTTACTTAAAGAACCCAAGTCCTCCCCTCTTAAAATGTCAGTTAACCATAGTGTATTAACTGTGAGTCATCCTTAAAGTGGAAACTATATGGACACAGAGGGTAGAGTCTCCAGTCACAAAAGATTGCTCTTGTACAACTACCCAAGTTCATCACTAACAACTTCTGCTTTCCACACAATGGCAGTACACAATTCAGCTATGTTTCCTGCCGCGTTCTAACAAGAATCATCTTTTCTCCAGGCTCATATAACATAGTCGTCATTTCCATCTGAAATCTCACCAAAGGATCTTTCACATTCCTGTTTCTACCAGCTCTCCTTCTGATGAGATATGTCTTCCCCAGGGCTAATTTCTCTTATTCCTCGTGGGCTCCCTGTCCGCCTAGTAAATCCCATCGTCTGCAGTATGGGTTAGAATACAGAAAGACACTCTGGGGAGAAACAGAACCTGATGGAATTGATTGAAAGACACATTGTTCTATGTTGACCGAATCTTATAGATTAGATTTAAAGAAATATCTTTGTCTCCTCTTCGCACTGTGACCAAAGCAATCTAATATCTGAGCTTATAACTCCGTTGAAACTGTTTTTGGTAATTTCAATGCCCCTTAAATACTATTCTGTTTTTATTTATATCTCTTTGCTTATTGACTCTTGCTGGCAATGAGATTGACAAGAATCAACTATGATTCTGTACTAGTTTTTGCTTTGTGGGACTCCCCATTTTGTAGATTGGTAGCATAAAGTAAATGTTTGAATTCTAAAGACTGTGGGTGATGTCAACTTTTATCGAAAATAAATTAAACGAAAGGAAGAATGTGGGTAAAATGTTTAGCGGTCGATAGGAATACCAAGTTATCTAAGAAGCAATCTGCCAAAAATAAATCGTGATGCAAAATCTTTCGTAGAGCTCAAAAATGCTTCTCAAAGAAAGTCACAGTTTAGCTGGGATCTGAAGAGAGAATGCCAGGGAAGTAGGGAGTAAACAATATGCATGGGGCACGGGAGCTGCCACAGGTCAAAGTTTCTTGTGCAAAAGTCCCGTGGCAGGGCGCTGAAGGTACGGACCGTAAGACAGGGTGAAACTGGTGGGCTCCAGCGTGACACTTTCCCGGATGAGAAAAACAGGCCTCAGGCTTTCGGATTTCAGTTTCTTCATCAGCAAAGATGGGATTAAAGATGGTTGAAGGGATTAAGGGAGAATTGCAAAGGTGCTAACGAGGTCATGCTTATTAACTCAGCGGCTGTCTGTCGCTCTTGGTCTGATTGAATCACAGGACACCGGTCCCCACCCACCCACCAGCAACTCTGAACAGCCTGTCACCTTGACCCACCCCTCCTGAGACCAGGGAGGAGTCACCGGGCTTTGCTTGGCCGGGTCCTCATAGCTCCACCCTCTTAGTGGTACATATAAATGCGAGGGTCCCGTTTGTAGCCACACAGCTGGTGCCACCCTCGCTTTAGAGACGCTTCTTGGAGACCCACTTCGTAGACTTGCCCACAGCGGAGGGGTTCAGGTGAGTGGGGACCACGTTCAGTGCGGGCAGCGGGTGCACTCAGAGCCATGGTTTCCTGCGCGGCTTCCCCGGCAGGGCCCAACTTAAAAGGCTAGTGTGTCTGTGCTTCCCAGCTTTTTCTCACTTGAATTCCTGAGCTCAGATTGCGTTCTGTGCCTCATGTGATAATGACAGTTTTCCTACTTGGCGTGGCTGGTTTTCAGAGGAAATCGAATCTGGTCCAAACCCCATTCATTTAGGGTACAGTTTGATATATCTTGCATTTGAGAAGTATAAATGAAAAACAAGTAAATTTGACCTGTGAAGAATTCAGTGCTATCAGAAATAACTGTTGTAAGCCAAAAAAAAAAAAAGAAAAAAGAAGTTCCAAATCCTTTTCTGAGGTTTTTCAAAAGTTTGAAATGGTTAAAGTTGGGACTTTACACTTGTTAACCTGCTTCTCTTAAGTACTGTCCCCAGGTCCCCCAGCTGAAACCTAACCCAGGGACAAAGGTCTTAGTATCGAAAGTACATACACAGTTCTATGCAGCCCCCCGTGGTGGATGTGGGTGTTGGTGGACTCTGGCCTGGGGAAAACAAAGTGACTGTGGCCTTACGGGTGGCAATAAACAGGACCATGAGTACAGAAGTAGGATTTCTTACATGAAATTATATTTTCTCATTCCCCGCCCCCCACACCCCCAGGAAACAATAGGTACAGGGCTCCGTGGCGGTTGCAGCAGCCCTGGCCGGACTCCAGGCGAACATCAACTGTCCCGTCTGCCTGGACGACCTGAGAGACCCCGTCACCATCAAATGTGGGCACAACGTCTGCCGTTCCTGCATCCGGCGGTCCTGGGCCGACCTGCGCGACAGGTTCCCGTGCCCCGTGTGCCGCCGCCCATGCCAAGACAGGCACCCGAGGAGCAACGTCCAGCTGGGAAGGATGGTGGACATCGCCAGGCTCCTCCAGGTCACCGGGAGCCAGGAGAGGCGGGAAGACAGGCGCCTGTGCGAGAAGCACCATCGGGCCCTGACCCTGTTCTGTGACGAGGACCTGGAGGTGCTGTGTCCCCTGTGCGCTCAGGCCCCTGACCACCAGGGCCACCAGGTGAGACCCACCGAGGAGGCCGCCTCCAGTCATAGGCACAGGTGCATGGATGTACTTTCATAAAATTTTATGGACACTGAAATTTTAATGTAAGTAAATAAATAAATTGCTTTGGTCACTCTTCTGTTTTGCTGCTTGATACTTAGTTTCATTTTCTTTTACTGTTTGAAATGTTCATTATTGAACTGAAAAAATATTGGAGGTTATAGAGACATCACGTCAGAACCTGAGTCATCCTAACATTTTAACTACGCCTCTCTGCAAACTGAAGTTCATCCCGTGAACCTTAGAAACTGACTGAAGGTCTTAACTGAATTAAAAAATAAGTAAGAATTGATCATCTACTACCAGTGTTTTCCTTTTGGAATAGAAAACAGCTGATGACAAAGTTTATAGACTCTTCCAGAACACAGAGACGGGTCCAGAGAAGGCAGCAGTTTCAAGCCATACTTATTAACAAGGAAGGAGAGTACCGTGGGGCTGCGGAGCTGAGTGGAAAAGGTGAAGGGATCAGGAAGTCCAGATGGGTCGTTACAAAACGGTCATGGAGATGTGAAGTACCACGTCGGGAACGCAGTCGATAGCATCCTAACTGTGGGGTCAGATGGGTACCAGGCTGATTGGGGTGAGCACTTCCTATTGACTACATAAATGTCTAACCACTATGTTGTACGCCTGAAACTAATACAAAATAATATCGAATGCTGACTGTACTTGAAAAATAAATTTTAAAAAGGGAGGGAAGAAGAAGGGGCGGTCAGGCGACCCGGATCCAATCTGAATTTCGCGAATACAATTTAGGTTTTAGTTTATGAACCTTGTCATTCTGGGGATTCGGTGGTATCGCCTGCTGATGACACATCTCTCCTTTCTCTTAGGAAACTCTCGGAACCCCCGGGGTGGCTGTAACTAAAGGAAACACGTGTTCTCCTTCTCTGAGTAACAGAGGGTGTGACCAACGACTACATCCCTTGCCCGATAGCAGTTGTATAGCATGAGGGTTTTCAAACCAAATATTTAGCTAGATACCAAAAAAAAAAAAAATCAATATAAATAAATAAATTATCATACATTATCACAAATACTCCCTTCCCCTCATGTTAAGCTTTAAACCGATTCTTTCTAAGGCAGCATGTAAAGGTGCCAACAGCAAATTGAAAAGGGGGCACGTTGGGAAAACTGGAGAAATCATGCCATTTGCTCATGAAAGTGCTTCATTTTATCTGGAGAATTAGGTAAACTTAGTATCTTTATAAGTTGATATGACATTTTATCCCCATCATAATTTTTAAGTACAGTCCAAGAGTAAAAAAGGTGTCTTTTCTTTCCCTTTAGACAAACTTAAAGCCACAGAGGATCCCTTTCCTATCACTGAACTTACTGACCCAATGAAGATAGAGTCAAATTCATGATAACTTCTTAAGGGCAAAAATAAAGAGAAAGTTTAAGTGTTGCCACTGGAAGATGCTACAGATGTCACAGCAGTGGTTGGTCTAACACTGATCAGAGGAATCATATCTTCTTTCTGGAGAATGGAAAATTGCAGGAGTTAGCATAGCAAATCAACTAGGGAAACCCTGGTCCTACAGTGAGGAGATTCTTTATAAGAGCTACAAGGGCCAAGCTGCCATTCAATATCACAGTAGTATATAAAATACATATCAGGCTCCATGGGAAGAAATATTAACACAAGAAATAAGTTTCCTCATCAGTTTAAAAGTTTGATCAAATCCTTGTTTTAAACACATTGTCGTGTGAGATTCCATCTATAAACAGCCAAATTATTACCAGGTTCTTACGTCATGTGGAAGACGTGTCAGCCAAGGAGATGTTTAAATTACATCTTTGGTCCTAGGATCAACCAGGCAGTTAAATAATTTTGAAAAGTGCAAAACAGACATTCTTCTTGATTTAGCGATGCTCTACAAAGCACCTTTCACATGATCCACGAGCCCTACATAATAAATAGTCACACAGGTGAGAACCGAATTCACGTTTCCAACACAAATTGGAAGATGAGACTTGACGAAAGCTGCAAAGCCCTGTGTCAGCTTGTCAGGTCGTCGTTGGTCAGTCTTAGTGACTCTCGCTCCCTCTGCGGTTGCTGTCTCGGCCTTGAGCCTCTCACGGTTTGCTGGGCTCAGAGTCCAGGTCAGAGGAGGTGAAAGCCAAAAGCCGCTTGCTCAGCAGTGCGTTGTGTCGCTTCAGGTACACGATGATGTCTCCTTGCTTTTCGACGATCTCTTCCAGGCTTGAAGTAGTCCTGCGAAGAGTCAAGGTATTAGTGGGTTAGACGCATCACCAACACTCTTTGCCAGAGGTCCCTGAAAACTGCTGAAAGCACAGTGTGTATCTGCTACTTTTCCTTTGATGTTATAGCTAAGGCAATATTCAAACTGAGGCTCCTTCATTAGACTGGGTCTCACCACAACGAAAAGGCAGTAAACATGAAATCTAATGCTGACGGCAGATATGCATAGTCGTAATCTGCAAGCGTTAGAATGGTTTCTGATGGTTCTCTTTCTCTCATTTTTTACTCCCTTCCCAAAGCTTACCTGAATCCAGTCTCTGGCGTGACGTTGCTGGGGTAAGCGTAGACTTTTTCTTCCTCAAGTATATCAGGCTGTGGTTTGGCTTTATTAAATTTCCGAATTTTCACTAAAATAATAAAGTCATTATTGTCAGGGAATCTAATTATGAGAAATTTTCTATTTCCATTTATTCAAATAACATTCATTGGCTCTTCTTTTCAAATACGTTAATATGAAAAAAAATGCTTCATAAAGTGAACAAACAGGTTCGTTTCTCCACGTCAATGTCTGAAGTCTACTGTGTGTCAGGCCTTTAGTAAACACTGGGAACACAGCAATTATTGTTATTCTTGATAATGATAACAGGGATTTTTTTGTGCACCGAAAACAGAGAAGGCACAGGTGAACGGTTTTACATGTTTTTCATTCAGAACTACCTGCGTGGCTGGTCTTATTACTCTTATTTTCTACAATCGAATCAAGTGCAGCCCAGGGAAACTAGACAAGAGGCCAGGGCTGTAATCCAGGAAGCAGGACTCTAAGCCTTTCCTGTGGGCTCTGCCATACAAAACGAGCTACCAGGCTAGGGAGAAATACGGACGATAAGCCCACATTCCAAGCCGGTATGGAAAGGACCATCAATGGAAGCTTGCACAAGGGGCTAGGCCAGCCCTGTAAAGCAGCGCCTTACTCAGCAGGAGTGGGATGGGGGGTCGGGGAGAGGTTCAGAGAGAAAGAAGAAGATAGGGCTTGAGTCCAGCCTTAAGGGAAACAAGAATTCATCACTAAGACTGGAGTCGTGGAGGAGAGGGTATCTTAGATGAGGGGAAGCCTGAACTTAGAATCCTGAGGAGACAGAGTGTTGTGTATGTGTGTGTTCTAACGAAATACTTTTATTTAAAACTTACATTGAGACAATCGGTAGCTTTAACACAGAACAAAATAGCAACGGAAACATAAAACGAGCTATTTTACAATGTAAAGTCTCAAAGTGTCCTAAATTTTACATCTCCCCTGACTTAAAGAGACAGTCAAGATTATACTTTCAGAGTAGGGGCTTCCGGATACCGCTAGCTTGAAAAGCTTACTGAAATAATTATTTTACAAATAATTCAGTGAGCCCTACCACAGGGATCCTGATTTTATCCTGAGAGTAAATGGCAGTCATGGAAAGGATCTCACCATCGTCCCTGAAGGGCAGGGATGGTTAGGGGTCGGGTCTTGGAAAGCCTTTTATGCTGGACTAAGATTTCGGATTTCAGATTTTCTTCCTTAGGCCATTAGAAAACTCTGAACGGAGAAGTTGTTAACGATCAGAGTCGCCTATGAACACAATCGTGTTGGCAGGAGTAAAGAATATGAATTAGAGGACAATTTTACCGGCTGCCAGAAGGTCGATATTGAGTGGCCTATACTGATTTTTTTGCTTTTCAAATGAATGAAGAGCTAATCAAATTTAGTATCTCAGAACTGTTCAAGTTTTATTTTCCTAGTTTTCCCCAATATTGGCAGGCAAGCAAATTAGTATTTAATGAGAAGAGGTCATCTAAATTTCTAGAGATTAACTACTTACAATACAAATAAATTAGTCAAGATTAGATTAGAATCAGTGTATCAAAGAATCATGTCTTAAGCAGTTACTATCATATTTATCAAAACTAGCTATCTTTTAAAGTATAGAGAAGCAAGAAAAATGTATTTATCAGGGCACCAACCTAAAATTTTCTGTGATATCAAACAAAAGCAAAAGTTATCTTTGGAAGTAACTCCCTCAATCTCTCCCGTCAGAGCGCACAGTACATTTGAAGGAGTAATTTAAAAAGTAGGCTTACTGAGGATGTGGAGGGAAAAGTCATACTTGAACCTTCTAGAAAAATTTAGTATTTGCATAAACCCTACACTAAGTAAATGAATGATTACAATAATTTTAAATCTTCCCTATATAAATCATCGTTTTCACAAGCCTGAATTGCCAAGTCTCAGGTTTTCTTAAAGTAGGAAGCATGTTAGTTTGGAATTTAAAAGGACAGTTTTTAATAGTATATTTTATTTGGATAAAAATGTTTTAATTAGTGTAAATAAGGATGAAATATGCTTCTGAGTCTTTGACCGTAGGCCGAAATGATTCTTTGCAATTAGGAAAGGAAAATTCTTTTTGTTCGAGTTTAGGTGTCACGCAGCTAATAAAATGCTAACTGGAAAAAGTAGTTCTCACAATTCTTGACACATTTGCTTCCTTTCTCTTTTAAATAGTCTCGGGTTTGGTCTTTTTGTTTTTAACATTACCCGTCTTATTTATAGCATAATTAATTTTAAAGGCTTTAGCAAATCCTTTAAAAATAGTACATTAAATCCTCGAGAATTAAATCTTGGACTACATTTTAACAGTATCAATTTCCCTTTACGTACATGATGACACGTGACCCTGGGAATATTACTGCCACTTAATTTATGTCACAGAGTGTTCTATGGGTATTACAGGAAATACTTGACTGAAGTCTTGCACTCCTTGTAGTGACTAAAAGTTGTAGAAATGCTACAAAATAATATGCTGATTGAATTCTCAGACCCAAACTATAACCCCGTTTATAGCACTTGACAGACGTATGTTATAGAATGAAGCTGATCAATCAACAAGGTCAGTCAATGTTTGTTTCTCTCACGTGGATCACTTTACTGAAGTATTGAGCTACTGCCTACATACTGAAAAATTAACCTTACTTTAAAACTAGTCTTATACTTTTCTATTAAATTAAGTGGGTGGCAACATTTCTTTTATAAACCGAGGTACAAATGTAATCCTCTATCTAATTCTGCTAATTGTTAGCTGATAACTACAGAAAAATTTATTGAAAGTCAATTAAGAATGTGACACCTTTCACATCTACAAACTAGTCACTCCAGTTGTCTTCTAAATATTCTTCTCCAGGCCTCTTTCAAAATAGGTAAGACATTTTATTGTCACAAAATGACTGTTGCTCATTGCCACAAAGTTAGCTACAATGACGGACAGATTTTACCAAATGTCAACATTCCAGATGGAATGAAATCTAGATTTCTCCAGGGCCTGAATTTTCTTTCTGTCAAAATACCTTTTCATCTGTTTTTTCATGTTAACATATCTGAAGCTTACTTTAATTTTACCATTGAGAGTTCTGAAAGACAACAGACAAACCCTCAGACAGCTCTAAATTTAGAAAGAAGTGGGTTTTAAATTGTTTATCCTAAAGCAAGTTTGGGCTAAATTAAGTTTTGCATGCATTCTTTATTTACTAATTTTGTATTTTCTTATTTTAAATTTTAAATGCCAGCTTTACATTTCAGTTTCCTTTGAGGAATCAAAAGTTTGTGGGCCTTTTGAGTCTTCTGTTTTTGATTTACAATGAAAAGGCTTCACTTCGGTTGACAAAAATTTGTGGATGACACAGATTTAGAAACGTGACTCATCGGCATCTTCCTGTAGATGTGAAATGAAAGAAGTCTGGATGTGGTCAGCACTGAGAGAGGGAGGTGCTTAACAGGTTCTCGGCTACATGGAAAAACTTCCTTGTGGCAGAGATGATGGGCTAGGCTTCAGGTGGGTCTTTGTAAGGACGGCCTCGTTGCATTCCTCACCTGTGTAGATGAGCAGACACATCAGAGAGCAGATCAGTTCCAGGGCCAGGACGCCCAGAATGAGGTCAAGATACAACCTGCTGGGCTCGGGGAAGGAGTGCTGCATGCACAGGACCAGGAGAAGCACCGTGCTGCCTGAGAGAGAGGACCAGAGGCACGATGTTAGCCGGAGCCCAGCGCCGACGCCCACCAGGCCATGCGTGCACTTAAACTTCGCAGTGAAGGAAGTTTAAGGACAAAAACTAAAAACTGCTCACCTTTTGGGAAAAGAAAAACGCATCTAAGAGTTGATGGTGTCTCATAATGCAAACACATGAGAATCTGGACTCTTAAAAACTAAGGGATTCTCTTTTGGTTGTTTTATAGAATTAGTAACAATGACATTCCTTTGGGTTCTTTGTGCATTTTGCCAGTTCTTCAGGATCCACTGGCACCCGAGGACCCTAGTAGCCCATTCTGGTCACGCGGTGCGCCACGGGAGGCCCGCACTGCCCTGAGGGTGTCTGATGCTCCAGACTCCTGGAGGAAAACCTGGGACACACAGCTAACCTTGGACAGATGACCAAGTTCATCTGTCTTCCTGAATTCCTCATCTGCTGTTGTGAGAAGTGAGTTCATGTGGGAAAAATAATAAGCATTCAACAAATATGACTTACTTCACCCCCTTGCTCAGCAATATCCATTATTTTTGAAGACCACTTAAACCTCATTCTGCACTTTTGTTCTGAAGACGGTCAAAGAAAAAGTTAAGGGGCTAAAGCGATTCCTATAGTATTAGAATTTCCTAAACCTTACTTAATATATTTATCTAAGTCTGGTTATGAGAGGAAATGCCTATTTGATTGACCTTTTTGGTACAAACAGGATGACTGTGAGCCAAAGGGCCACGTTTAAACGGCCTACCAGAAGTCACTGCGCAAAGCTCTGTTCTAACGAGCCTGAACCCCTCGCGTCACACTCGAGCGACCAGTCACAATGTATTTAGCGCACTGACAGATTGCTTGATTTATAAGTTAGTTTTGTGAACTGGACAAACATAATTTACAACATCTAGAGAGAAAAAAACCTCTGCGCAGAAGTGGACACGACGCTTTTCAGAGGATTTTCGATATGCTGTGCATTTCCTACGAGACAGACAGCAGGCTGGTGGGTCACGGGGCATAATCGGGGACCCTCTGGACACGGAGCCTGCAGCTCGGTGGAAGAGGCCACTGGAAACGCCCCCACGGGGCCCGTGGATATTATGAAAGTGCCCGCCTGGAGGAAGCCCTGCCCAGCGCCACGTCTCAGTTCAGACGGAGATGAAGGCCACCTTGTCGCTGGGCTGCTGCAGCAGCAGGCGAATCGGTTTTGCTCCAGCCACACACACTCTCCGGCTCTTTCCACATCTCACAAATCTCAGCAAGCCCCTCCAGGTCAATGGCTTCCTTCCGCCTCCCCCAGGACCTGGCCCCGGCTAACCTCTCCGGCCTCTAACCTCTCGGCCTCGTTCTTCACCGCTCGCGCCCACCTGCTGTCAGAGTTCAATAAATAACTTCCGACATGACGACCATCCATGATAAGGTTTTTTTTTTCCTTTAATGGTTTTATAACCCTAGACATAAACCTAGATGTTTCTTGTTGGATTTCACTCGCCATTTAAAAAAAGATTTAAGAGTTGGCGGGATCCTAACTATTCATTCAAAATACTGGAAAGAAACAAGTCCTTGGGGTCAAAGGGAGGTAGCACAGTGATAAGGTGCATGAGCTCTGGGAGCCTGGAGGCCTGCTGCCTCTGATGAACTAACACCCTGCCTCGCTTTGACCCCAGACTCTGTAATACTTGTCGCACAACCCTGTTGTGAGAGGAAATGAACTAACAATGCCTGAGTAGGTACTGAATAAATGGTAGATCTCATCATTATAATAGAAATGGTTTTATGGAAACTGTCCCTATACTGGATATATGCCCCACGGCTCCTCCTCAAAGCAAGTCCCCATGCGGACTGAGAGTCTCAGGCCACACTACAGCAAGACCCAGCCGCTTTACTACCTGTTCCCAAGAGCACCTTTTCCCGAGCAATGTGGGGCCAGCGGAAGCTGAGAGTGTGTAGCACACAATTTCCCCAACCGAGGACCCTACAATTCTCACTGCAGCCTGCTTTTATAAGTAAGTATTCCTTCCAGAATTTACATTCTAGAGTAGTTCCCTCAAACTGCACTGTTGTGGGTTCCATGTTTTTTTTTGGTAGAGAATTTTTATAAGAGTTTACTTGAACTGAACTGATAACAGATGCCAGGAAGCAAGATCTTAAATGCTCTTCAAACTAACTTTGGCATGTCTTCAATCTCTGGGTTCAACCTTTCAGACCTCTGAGAGAAACACTGCTTGTCTGGGCCCATCTGATGGATTGAAAATGACTGCTTTTAAGTAAAGGGCCAAGTTTTCATTTCAATGGAAAAACAAACAACTAAATATGTAACTCGCTATGGAACAAAGAATATTTGAGAGTTCGAAATATATTTGGATCTAAGGAAGGGAAACAGATAAATCAGATAAATATTTTCAACTTATTTGTGAGAAAAAGAAAACCCCTTCTCCCATCTCCACCACATAAAATAAATTTATTTTCCTCTCTCTAGAGAATAACAAAAAGTATCAGGATGAAGCTAATCACATGTGATAAAAAAGATAGTTATAATTTTCTGAGTAGCTGGAAGTTCTGTATCGTCTATGATTTACTTTTTCTTCAAATAAGAAAAAAATATACTTAAAGAAAAATAGAAACAAGGTAAATACCTTCCCCAATCTCTTTGATTTTCTGGGTCTTTATGTGAGCAACATACAAGTGATGTCATCTGTGATTAAACTCAGGGTGCAATTGCTTGGAAATACTTTGATAGAGGTTCACATGTTTAACAAAAATTTGGAAGTCAGAGGAGAGGTAAAGATCAGACAATCTCTTGGTGGGCTTCAAAAATGCCATTGTTAGAGAATCGCTTAAGAAACTGATCATTTATTTTGCTCACAGAGTAAATAAGGTCTTTCAGTGGTTAAAAGTAGCTTTCTGCTTTTATCTTCATGGAGGTAGAAGAGGTGATAGTGACATCTTCTGGCCAAGATAAGAGTCCTAACACATCAACAGTCGAACGTATAAAACCAAGGAGTGGTAATTGTCGCCCCCTTCTGGGTGAGTAAAGATTAGCCATCTCTACAAAATGCTGCTTTCTCTGTTAAAGCAAGGCCCTTCAGCTTCCACTGAAAACGTCACTGAGCAGATGTACTCACAGTTTGCCCTTAAGGAAATGTATTAACAGAACACAGAAGAAAAATCAAAATTAAATTCTGTAGATCTGTTTTTCTGGGAGAAAAATACATTTCTAATCTAGTTTCAAAAATGTTTAAAGATTTATTCTGGACACAAATTGAAAAAGAGGGTCTTTAAAAATGATGGAAACTTAAGGCAATAATGCTTAAAGAAGTTCAGTTTCATGCCATTAAGCCTTTAAAATGTCTACAGCAATAAAGAAAAGCAAGCACTCATGCACTCTAAATCCTCTATGGACTCTCTGATCTTGCCTTCGTAATCTGCTTCTCGTTTTCGGTTTTAGATAATGTCTCTTCTTACATAACAGTGTCTCTCTTGCTGCAAGAACAGTACTAGTACTGAGCTTCATTTAAATAAAAGAATTCCCTCTTTCTTATCTTACAGGTATCAAATAGGAGCAGCATTTAAATCTTAAGATGAATAAGGAAAAGGGAATTTCTACGTTTCACACAGGAATACATGCACACCATGTTTATAATGAAGGGGAACAGAAATGCCACCCCAAAATATGACTTTTGGGTATAAGGATGATTTTAAGCTGACTATTTTTAAGAAACAGCAGGTACGGAAAAAGCTCTGAAAACTGAGAAGTTATCCATTTGCAAGAACGTCTTCCTCTCTGTACTAGGAAGAGGATAACTCTAAATCTCAAGAAACTCTTATTAATAAAGTAATAATTTAACCTTCTTAAATGTGCATAAGAACCTTTGACTTGTTTACTGTGTTTTTCCTGATGTCATCCCAACCCCACCCCTTAATTTCTTTCGTCTTTTAGCTGGAGATATTTAAGGTGATGACTTGGGCCATTGGAGTGTGGCTCAGTTTTCCTGGCTCTCTCCCATGCAGTCAGGATGCACACAAGTTATTAAGCTGCTGTTGATTTTTCTCCTGTTAATCTGTCTTATTACGGTGGGGTCTCAGGAAGGGTAGAGAGAAATGATGCTATAATAACAAACACAGATTTCAAAGGAAAATGAAGGTTATATATACAAGAAAAGTTTCAAGACATTTAGGTGATCCGAATTTTAGTGGCCACAACACATATTATCACTGTTACAAAAATAAGAATCTACATTAGGTCCTCACTTATCCTGAACAGGTTCTGTGACTAAGCAAAACGATGTATAAAGAAACCAATTTTACCATAGGCTAATTGATATACACAAGAGTTAAGTTTCTATGGCGTCCTATCGACATTTTACCAAAATGACACTGAATGAAACATTATTCAGGGACCTGCTGTATTCGATTATAAACTCAAACTTCACATTTTCTTTCTGCTGTCATTCTGCCACTCAATCAAGCCACGGGCAAGCTGAGCGAGCCAAATGGGCTTACCAGTGGAGTGTATCATTAGTCCAAGTCTTTTAAGATGCCTTGTCGATCGGTAGATCATGGTATAGCCTCGGTTTCTTACTTTGCTGTGGTGGTACTGAATGTAGCGTTCAAGAAGGAAATGCAGAATCCACAACACAACTTTTCCAAGGATTATGACCGTCTGGACTTTCAGCGGGCTGGTGTAGTTTCCTGGGCACATGTCCTCAGTTGGATTAGGATAAGAACAGAGCACACCTGTTAAAAATGCTAAAATAACAAACACAACCTGGTGGAAAGGAAAGGGGTAGTGTTAAAATTCATTATTTGGACTTTAGGAATAATAATCACCATTCTTAAACCTATGACTTTTGCTATTGACTTTTTATAAATGAGTTGAAAAACATGTTTTTACAAACTCTTTAAACAGAAATTTTGGAGAAAAATTTCCAGGTAACTTGGAAAACAAATAAAATCACGAATAGGAAAATAAAAATCACTTCAAATTCCATCTAACGGAGATGAGTACTTAATGTCAAACAGTTTTCCACCCACTTCTCTTTTATTGAAAAGAGTAAAAACGGTTTATTTAGTGCCTTAAAGGTAAAATCTTGGTTTCAAAAAGTTTATTTCTAGTTTCGGTGTCAAGACAACAAGAAAAACTATGCAATTAAATTGACAAAAATTTAAAAGATTGGTGCCAAAATGGAGGCAAACAGATATTCTCATAAATTGTTGACTGGTCGGAGAATTGCTGTTGAAAAATAATTTGGAAATATCTTGACCCAGAAATCCTACCTTAAGGACTCAGAAGTAAAAGCACCAGGCCCTAGTACACATGGATATGAATATTTACTGCAGGATTCTCTATATTTGCAAAACTTGAAAACTGCCCGAGTATATGTGTCTGTTCATAACAGAATGCTTGAATAAATTAAGGTACAGCCACACATATGACAGAATATCATTTAGCTATAAAAAAAATTAACTAAATCTCTGTGTATTAGTTTGGATAGATGGATATGACATGTTAAGATGAAAAGAAATAAGTTGCAGTGTAGTAGCTCAAAGTGTGGGTTCCCGACCAGCAGCACCAGCATCACCCAGGAAAGTGTCAGAAATGCAGACTCTCAGGCCTCATCCCAGACCAGCTGAACCAAAGTCTCTGGGGGTGTGGTCTAGCAATCTGAGGTTCAACACGCCTGCCCGGGAGTCTGATGCATGCCGAAGTATGAGAAACACTACTATCCAGTAATACATGCAGTATTATCCATTTTAAAAAAAAGAAATTGGATTCTACTACACTTAGGTCTACAATAAATTCTTTGAAGTAAAGACAGGAGTAAAACAGTATGCTCATTTTATTTTATTTTACTTTTTTAATGAATTAATTTTTTTATGGTGACATTGGTTAATGAAATCCAACAAGTTTCAGCTGCACACTTTAACAGTAAGACATATATATATATTTACACTGTATGTTCCCAGCCAACTTACATGTATCAACAGGAGAAGATCTGCTAAGATGACCGTAGGGAGCGGTTGGAATCTTGGTGTGAACTGAGCATGTAATGAATGATGTGGCAGAGGCTGGGGATCCAGAAGGGGGTCATCTTCAATACTTTGGGTGAGATCCAAGGAACCCTGGGGTGCAGAAAAAAGCATTAAGCTATAATCGCCATTTTCTGGGTTATGTTTCTAAGGCAAATCTACTAAACGTTAACACTTTAAACCATTACACAAGTTAGAGGCAAAAAAATACAAAAACAAAAAAACTCCTTAGCTAAAGCCAATTTTGTAAATATACCATAAGCTTCTAGATAACTATCATACACAAATTGGTGAAAAACAACAATTACTAAAACAGGTAGAGGATATCTTAATTTGTTTTCAAACAAGGTAATATATAATGAGACTAAAGCCAATAATTTTTTTCAAGCTCTAAAATTTAGATATTGATCTATCTAATATTATTGATGAAATAATTACATAAAGTTGCAGTTCTTAAACTATGTCTCTGTGTTCCAAAAATTTTTGGAAAGTTGGTGGAGGCTTTATTAAGAGGTCTTAAAACAAACTTTGAGTTATGATAGACACTTTTTAGAGGACTATTAGAAACAGATCACCCTGATACACCCTCGAGGAGACTAGTCTACAGATGCCCAATTCTCAACGAGAACCACCAGTTGCAATGTCACTGATATAGTCGGCAAAGGTTTACCTGCAACTTAAAAATGTAGCTAGTCCTATATAAAAGTACTGAAGGTATTGTCTTGATAGGCACAGTCCTTCCTAGTCTCTGGTGCATATAACAATCTCTCAATCTTAGACTCTTACTGAAAACTATTATACGTAAGGCACTGACTGTATTGAAGATAAAAGAATATAAGACACAGTCCAAAAGGAGATTCCATTTCCACTGGGGAGTTTAGGGATAAAGGCGTGCAGGACTAAACAAGACAGAATTTACAACAGAATATAGTGCACGGGTATATAATAGGGAAGAAATAAATTAGCAAATGAATAGCACGAATGAGGCACCAGATTTAAGTTAGCTAGTTGTACTCGAATGAGAGGAAAATGAAGACAATGCAAGAAAGGAAAGCCTGGGAACAGGATTCAAAGACAGGAGTAAGGGCTCTTTATTTGGGAAGGGGGAGAAGATGCGACAGGTGGTATGACAAGTGGTGCGAGAGGGCTGTTGGGCACTAGGATTATAAAGATAACGCAGTAATCCGGGACATGAGCCAGATCTGGGGTGGGCTGCTTGATTCTCAGTCTGAGGCACTTAACGCTGCTCTGCAATGTTTGTATTCAATACCTACACGGCCTCCTGTTTAGTTTGCCACAACTCATGGTACGGCTCTAATTAATTCTGCTCTCTTTAAGGCTCCTCTGTCTCTAGTTCTTTCTCGGTCAGCAGATGTCCTAGGCTTCACAGCTCTTCCCTTAATTAATATCCGTGTAGCCTTCCAGGCAGAGGTGGGGCAATTCCCATTAGGCAGCCTTGCTGGGCACCCACGCCTCTGGAGCATGCCACCCCTCCAAGTCTTCCAAAGCATTTGGTGCTCACCTCCTCTGTCATACTATCCTGTGATGGTCTTCTCACTCACCTTCCCCAGTTGACCTCATGAGTCCCATTGTATCCCTACTTCCTATGTCTTTATAATCCTAGCGCCCAACAGTGACTCATGGTTGGCACTCAGGGAATACATTTGTGATGAACGAACGTTCTGAACTGTCCTCGCAGTGTTCCCTAACTCGGTTATGGTATGGTATCATCATAACCAGAAGCGATCATCAAGAGCCGTGGGGACAATCAACTCTGACCAGAGGCAGTACAAGCTGTGGTTAAGGGTAGGTTCCTAAGACAAACTGCCTGGGTTCAAATATGAGTCCTACTTAGTACTAGCTGTGGGCAGGCTACCTCATCTCTCTCTGTCTGTTTCCTGATCTTAAGAAGGAGAATAACAGAAGTTGCTTCATAGCTTTGTTGGGAAGATGAGATGAGTTACTACACAGAAAAGTGCTTAGAACACTGCTTGGCACGGGGTAAGCAATCAATAAGTATTAACCACAATTCTCTCTAATTCTTGCTTTTCCTTTGCTTCTCATATAATATTCATGACCATTATAACTCCCAAATCTGTTCTTTCCTCTCTATTCTATCTCAGTCCAGGCCCCCATTGTTTTTTGTGGCCTGTTGGTACCTTCCAATCTCTAGACTGTAGCAACCTCTCTTAGTGCTGTCCAAGTTCTTCCAAGATGAACATTCATGTTCCTCTCCCCTAAACCGTGGGTACCTCCCCATTACCCTCAGGATAAGACCTAAATTCTCAGTCCGGCTATCTGATTTACAATCCATTTCCGAGCTACTTTTCAGGATTTGCCTCTCCCATCTCCCTCTCTCCCTCTGCTGCTGACCACTCGTCGTTCTCATCTAACCTTTCAATCTCTGTGCATCTAGGTACTCCTCCCCACTTGTCAACTACTTGCTGAAGCAAAAATAATGCTTTCTCTGATGCCTCAATGCTGTTCCTACCGCCTTTCTCATCTGACCTTGTTGTTTTCATCCCTACTTGGGTCTCTTTCAGATCCTCCATGTGTCTTTTTAACCTTTTGAACATATAGAAAAAATTATAATAACTTTTTAATGTCTTTATTTGGTATTACTAGCATGTCGTTTCTGAATTAGTTTTAAACCGACTCATACATATCTCTATCATAACTTACAATACTAAGCATAAGACATCAAAGCCACTGGAATAAGGTGTGCTTCACAAGGACAGGACTCTCTTATATTATGTTCTTTCTATCTTTAGCACCTGATATACAGCACCTGATTGCACGTGGATTAAATGAAAGACTGCCCAACTTCTTAAACAGTTGGGACCTGGGGATTTAAATGAAGCTAGCATTGAGACCTTAACCATAGACAGTAATCTATAGCAAGTCCTCACTTACATTAATCTCCAATTGTTTGGTCACAGGACTAAAGAGGGCTGCGCCAATCCAGCTCTGTGAGCAGAGAAGCGAAGGGAGACCATGGCTGAGGCAGATTCATTCCAGGGCAGCCTCTGAGGGGACCTGAGCTGCCCTTCTTTGCATCTTTTCAGAGGCTGAGGTGTTCATCGACCCTATAGCCTTTTAAATAAATCCCCTTCTTAACCCTTCCCCCATTTAGAAAAAAAAGTGCATCTTGCTGCTAGCGTGCTGTTAAATTCGCCAGAGCTGGTTTCACTGCTTGTCAACAATGACCCTAACTAAAAAGCCTTTGCCTCTTTTTAACTCATTTAAGTGTCTGGGCCTATGACATGGGAGATAACTTTTAGCTTTTTACTGAATGGTAGAAATCACATCCACCAAATACTCATGCAGGTAACCTGTTCATATGGAAAGTGATTGAGCCACGTAATTGTTGGTGAGACATTAACTTACAATTGTTTGGTGAAACAGATTCCTAGGATTGTACTCATCCTAAAGCTAAAAGCTGTAGATCCAAGAACACTAGGGTAGCTTCCTGCCAACAAAGAAGCTCTTACTGCACACGGTTCTCTTTCATTTTACTCTCAGGTATTCATTTTTTCCATACATTGTCAGTCCATGACTCCCACCCTTAAAAATTTAGAAACAATTATTCTTTAATTATATGTGAGTCTCAAATCTATTTCTAGGTCTTACAGTTAGTTTTTCTTTTTCTCCACTGGGGGAAAAAAAGGTGGGGGGGGGATTTTTTATTTTATTATTAGAAATTGTTTAGCCTTTCTTTAGTCAAGATAATTTAACTATAATCACTATTTACACAAGAATCTAAGGTCCTGTAGGGTTGGGACTGTGTTTCATGTGCCTTGCCTGATGTGCCTTATTCAGTGATAGGATCACAGTAAGATTTCTATTAATTTAGAAACCCAAATTAGCGTTTAATGTAGCTGTCAACTTTTCATTTCTCAAGGGCCAGAACATTTTTTGTGTCAATGGGGCAACCAGTTAATTCTGGGACAAATATATTTGCCCTAAAAAATGTTTTAATAAACTTAGGCAGAGATTTTTGCCATTATGCTATCACTCTGTACTACATACACTATAAACGAGGTCACGATTGATTGATCGATTGATTTTTTTTTCGTAATCCGGTTTGAATCCACCTAAGAAAGGAACTTTAAAAATCTTTGTATTCCTACCATGTCTAGATTCAAAAACATCACGACATTGTTTTTCTCTAACGTGGGTTTCCGGGCGATGATTGCAACAGGTCTCTCTGCCCGCGGGTCGCCAGTGGCCGGTCTGCGTGTTGCAGCCGCTCCAGGTCTACAGCCCTCTGCGGCCGAGGCAGGGGCCCCTCCTGAGCCCCAGGGGCGATGGAGCCGCCGGGGACCCCGCGACGCGCCGGGAGCCAGGGCTGTCAGGCCAGGCGCGCGTCACGTGACGCTCTCAGTTCCGGGATCAAAGATGCGCACAGCACGTGGGCCGGGCGCCTGCCGGGGCCCCCCGCACCCGTGCGGCCACCGGCCGGCACCCACCCCGGCCTCCGCCCGGGAAAACGAGCCTGGCGCCGGGCGAGCACTGCGCACCCCGACCTGCCCCGGCGCCTCCCGCCGCGGCCGCACGGATTTGGGGTGGCTTCCTCCCGCAGTCTCCGCCCAGCGCGCCCGGCACAGGAAGAAGGGGATCCCGGGCCGGCCGCCCGCCGCTTTCGTGCACTCACATCCTCCAGCTTGCCCCGCGCCGCCATTTCCCGCCGCTCGAGGCCGAAGCCCGGGCCAGCCCGGCCTCTCCACCGGTTCCCCGGCGCCGTGGGCCCAGGGAGGTCGCCACCTCCAGGGACCTGGCTGCCCCGACTCCTGCGCCCGCCCGGCCTCTGGCCGTGCCCGGGCCCCGCCCCCTCACTCCCGATTGGCCGAGGCCGTGCGAGGGGCGTGTCCCGCCCTGAAGTCTGGACCTGTGGGCCGCAGCCGCGGCTGGGACCGCCTCAATTCCTAGGATGCCGCTGGGTCCGCTATAAGCCAGAGACCTGGGCATGAAAGGATGCGTTCCAAGTCCAAGAATTTAACTATTTTCGGCCACCACTTGCTTCCACCACTTAAAACGTCAGCTTTTTAGGTCTTCCTCAGTTTTTGTTTTGCAGGCACAGTTCCATGCATAAGCAGAACCAGCGGTAGAATTTTAGGGTTCCCATTTTTTAGCTCGAAACTCCACCAGCAAAGGGACACGAATGGAATAAAGATTCTAATTTCCATAACATATTCACAGATTTCACCAATGGGCTTCAATAAAGAAATCACATTAAAAGCCGTGGTCTCGCACGCTTTGCTGAACAGTCCCTAATCTGTCTCTGATTCAGTTCTGAATAAGTAGGTTTCTCTGACTCTTTGAGGAGACACTGTCCTGAGTCTGAGTCTTTGCCTCTATTACAAGAGTAAAAGGGTTTTATCCTTTTTCAACTTGAACTTCGTACTTCTTTTATAAGTACTCTCAGTTGACGGATTATTTAGTGAACGATGTTGGGAGAACCAGCTAGCCTTTGGAAGAAAATTAAGCTGTGTCGCTCCCGCATTCCTTAAGCCAAAATAAATTCCTAATAGTTCAAAGATTTAAACATGAAAATAAATCAACAAAAGTTCTTGAAAAAAATTAACATAGTCTTGCAGTAAAGACTTTCCATGCATGCCCCCAAACCCAGAATCACTAAAGGCTTCATTAAATTACTTTTTTGATCCTAAAAATACTGCTTGTGCCTCTGATAAAACAAAAAATTTTTTTCTCATCCATTGTTTAAGACAAAGAGGTATCAGCTATGTATGAAAATCCTCCATAACTCGACTGCACCTTGAGATAACCCCTGTTAACAAAGGTAACCACCATTAACAATAAGCACTGATACACTTCATCAGACTTTTTCTTATAGTTCTTAATACATCTGACTACATAAAAAGTTTGAAAGTTTTTCTCGTATACCTCTTTTACCACACAAAAGAATTTCAAACTTCTGCATGGGGAAAAAGATAACTTGAAGTTATAATTTAAATGCAAAATAACTGGAAGCAACCTAACTATCCATTATTTGTGTAATAGTTGAATAAATGATGTTATCCATATTTAGGTCTTATCCAACAGTTCAAAAAAAATTAGGTAGATCTATATATGTTGGGGGGGGAGGAAGCTCTAAAATATAGTTTGTCATAAAAGCAGGTTGCAAAATAATAGTCATGCTATAATTTTATTCATGAAAGAGGACACAATGCAGAAAACAAATATTTGATATGCAAATAAATGCTATGAAAGTATACAGAACTAGGGAAATTAGGCAAGAAAAAGATATTAAAGGCATTCAAACTGGAAAGAAAGAAGTAAAACTATATCACAGAAGACATGGTGCTATAACTAGAAAACCTTAAAGACACCGCAATAACAGTGTTAGTGCTAATAAACAAATTAGCTAATAACGAGTTTGGTAATTTCTCACAAAACTAAACAGAATTACCATAAGACCCCGCAATTTCAGTCCTAGGTATATAGCCACAGTAATGGAAAGCAGGCACTTTAATTGCCACTGTCCATTACACTATTTTTCACAATAGCCAAAATGTGGAAAGGTGGAAAGGTGAAAAACAACCCAAGTGTCCATGGATAAACAAATGCGACATATCCGTACAATGGAATTTTATCCAGCCACGAAAAGGAACAAAGTTCTGATACTTGCTACAATATGGATGAACCTTGCAAATACTGTGCTAAATGAAATAAGTCAGATACAAAAGGATGAATATTATATGATTCCACTTACATGAAATATGTAGAAGAGGCAAATTCATAGAGACGAAGTAGATTAAAGATTACAAGGGCCTAGGGAAAAGAGTGAACGAGGAATTACTGTTTAATGAGCAAATGTTTTGCTTAAGGTGATGAAAATTTGGGGAAATAAATAGTGATGATTGCTGCATAATATTATAAATGTAATTAATGCCGTTGAATTACACACTTAAAAATGGTTAACATGGCAAATACATTATAAATATTTTACTACAATAGAAACAGTTTTTTAAAAGTCTGGAATAAAAAAAATTGAATACATACAAAACTACTCACCATGTAATTATGAATTATAACATAATCCTAACTCTCACATGATAAAGAGCTAATTTCTTAATTATGCAAAGTGTACTTCCAATCAACCCTAAACAAACGAACAAACAAAAGGCAAATGATAAAAACAAGTAGTTCACAGAAATAGAAAGGCCAGCAGCACAGGGAAGTATGTCCAACTTCATCCACGATTTTAAAAACTCAGATTAGAACAAAGCATGCCATTTTACTTATCAAATCGATGAAGATTAAAATATTGGTGCAAGTGTGGGAAACATTCGCTCACTGTTAGAAAGAGGGTGAATTACTGCGGCATTTCAAGAACAGTCTGGCCAAATTTTTCAAACCTACCAAATCTACATTTATCCAAGTTTTGAATACTTATCCTTTGACTTTAGGAATTTTTCCTGCAGTTGTACTAAAACAAGTGAGAAAGATATTTGTCGATGGACATTTGTTGAAATAGCATTTCTCAAATTTCCTCTTTATTAAAAACAGTAATAATCTAAATATCCATCAATAAGAGACTAGTTAGATTAAATACTGTGCCAATGAAAGTTACCATTAAAAAGACTAAAGGAAGATTGATATGCATTGATCTATATGTACTACAGAATGATAGCTAAGTAAAAACATTTCAATTTGCATTTATATATATATATGTTTCCATTTGTGGGAAAATATCTATTACAATTATTAAAATTTTCTGTAATAATATACCAGAATCATTCATGGTTACACCTGCTGAGTAGGACTGAGGATGTAGAAGAATGTTTTCTTTTCAGTTAAAATTTTTCCACACTCTGAAATTTTTACTATGTATGATTTTTTTAAACTTAATTTTTAAATTTTCAATTAAACAGGTCATTCATGACTGTACAATGAATAGTGGTGTGTGTATTGTCAGTGATTTCTGTACACTACTTTTATAGCATAAATTTGCATGTTAAATATTTGGTTTTTCTATTACACATACATTTTTCATGAATACAATAACATCATAACTATTTTTCTATATCACAGAGCTCTTTTCCCCCTCCTCTTTAATATAGAGCTGTTTTTTTGATAATGTCCATAAATCCACTTCATTTTTTAAGTTGTCGAATAATATTCTAATTATGGATACCATAGTTCATTTAACCAGTCCTCAAAGAATTGATAATTAGCTTGCTGTCAGTTATTTAATATTTCAAATAATGCTATAAATGAACTTTCTTCTACTTGTTTCTTTCTGTACACCTGTGCCTCTTGGTGCATATGTGGAGTTATTTTTCTAGAACGGGTATGCTATTTTTACAATTAAAAATAGTTTGGAAAAGAATTATGCTTCAGAAAGTTACCAGAATATTTTCTTTTAGACATACATATACAACAATAGAAACAGAATACGTATTTAAAAGATAAAAGTGTGTCTCTGTGTGTCATTGGAAAGCAGCCAAGAGAAATAAAATGGGGAGAGGGGGAATGACTTAAAAATCCACCTCATAATCTGTATGTCTGAAATATACTTGGTTTTTGAGTTACATATATTGACTCAAAGCTGGGAATTGTAACTGAAGAAAAAAAAAGAAAAAAAAAAAGAAATAAGGAAAACAAACAACAGAAATGTGGGGAGGAATCCCCCAGGACCACAGACATGGGAGAGTCTGAGGGTAAAGGTTTCTCCAGCACTAAGCAGTGCAGTGACTCAAGGAGAAAGATCCACCTTGTTCATGGAAAAATAACGCCTGTCCACTCCTTAACACGCTCGCAAGGGTGACTCTTCTTTCTCTAACACGGCCTTACTTCTGCCATTTGAAAGTAACAACCCTGAATTTTTTTTAAAAGTTTTTTTTCTCATATTTTTCATGTTCTAAATTGACCTTTATTCTTTAATGAGTGAGAAATTAACAAAGGGCAAGCCAGGTATTCAAAGTTTAGAAACTTAAAAAAAGACGGAAGTCTTTCTTATGTATTTAGATCCTAGTTCACATCATTCTTTCTGTCTGACTCTCAATAATAATGATTTCTCATCGTCATTAAGTTTACCACAGTTATGCCTTGTTCCCCACACTGAACTTCGGACCCTCTGAGGTGTAACTCATCACACAGTCCAGAACTGAACATGCAACAGAGAATGGTTGAATCGAACTCAGTCTAAGAGAAATGAGGGGAAAAGTATAAGAATAAGATACTAATGGAAGCTGAGGAGTGGGATAAGTAGAGCGGGGAGGATAGGGGAAGGGGGAGAGATGAGAGGAATGGGAAAAGAACGGAAAAGACCACTTGTACAAGTTGAGGAGAGGGGTATGAAAAAAAAAAAAAACAGTGAAAAGAGGCCTGAGAGGCACTGAGCTGGGGAGCCGCCCATGCTCTTTATTAATTTGATCAAAATATGGATAATAAGATGCATATGAAACGCCAAAAGGGCTGGTGGGGAGGACAGGGTAAGGTGCCCGAGGCAGTGTGGGGCGGGTGGGGGGGACCAAACACAAACTTTACATCCTGACTGTGAGTGGCAGGATGATGCCAGGCAGTGAGCAGATGGCTACAAGAGTGACAGGGCCCTCAGCTGGGGCCTCAGCACACGGCCAGGCCACCAACAGCAGTGGCTGTCTCATTGGGGCAGATTTCTTATTTGGGTGGGTTTACTGTGAATCTTGCCAGTAGACTTACAGCTTTACGCCCGGAAGGTCCTTGGGTCTGTGGACGATTGATTCATTCCCTGTCCCAAGTATTAGCTTTAAACAATCTCAGAATCTCTAAATTGCCTGGGGAAGTGGGAGGGAAGACAGGGACAGCTACTTCTCAGGTCGCTGCTTTAACGGTGTGCCTCCGGCCTGAGAAAACAAGCAAAGGGCTGTGCCTCAAATGTTAGGGTCTGAATAAAAGAGTCTTTTTCAGGACGTCTACGAGACATACTTCCTTTGATCTCAAGTTATAGGACATACATGATCTCTGCCTTTCGTTCCCCACATGCTTAGAAACCATCTCATTGTTTTAAGGAGTCCTTTTATTTGGAACACATTTTCCCGTGTCAGCCAATGTGGTGTAGAAGAAAGTGCATTAACAGACATAAACTCATCTCGAATTCCAGTTGTATAACTTACCTCTCACTTGAGCCTCACTTTTCTTAGCTATAGCATGGACAAAATGATACTTATCTCCTAAAGTGACAGTGAAGGTTAAATCACATGTTGAATCCCTGCAGGGGACTTGGTACAAAGGAGGAACTCATGAAATTTTAGCTTCCTTCCTGCCTCTCCCCACCCCTACTTCTCTAGAACGTAGCGGGCTGGAGGGGAGGGGCCAGGTACACACAGTTCTCTCTGTAGGCATCCGGCACAGCACTGTGTGTAATTAAGTACTTAATAAATGCTTTTTGATTAAGTTCAGCATCATCACAGCAGGAGAAAAGCGCTTTGTTCAATCACCCTGATTAGATGTTTTTTCTTGGCAGAAGTTCAGATGGCACTGATGTTAAATTCAAAGTGTTATTTTGGCGAATCACGTAATGGTACTTCAGTTCATTTCTCCCCGAGAAGGAATGATAATTCCCACACCTGTCTCACGGCTTTGCTTCTTGTATCCCTTTGGGCAGTCAGATGTCTTAGAGTTTAAAGGCCTGCCTGCCTTTTAGTCAATAACATAGCCAACTGACAGAGAGGCAAAAAGTTTGAGAAGCTGGAGGCTAATCAGAGAGACCGATAAAGTGGTTTGTCACTTGTTACAGTCACCTAGTCCTTTAAGAAAGAGCGAGGGTCAGATAGGGGGTGAGGCTTTCAGAAGAAACGCAACTGTTAGCTGGGATCTCTGTCTTTCTCCTTTCACTGAGTTCTACAAAATCCCACTCACCAAGTGTTTGTGGATTCTGTAGAATTTTCTGAGATTTTAGGGAAAGTGTAAGGCTTTCTGCTGTCCTACCGGCTCCGCCCTTTTTCTCTGCTCTGCTTTTCCCTCCTTCTCTGGAGCGCCCCCCCCCCCCACCAAAAAAAGGAAAAAATTTCTTTTTGTTTCATGCATATCCATTCGGCTTATATCTTTTGTTGCCTGAGCAGATCCTCAAGGCCCTACCCTTCTCTCCAAGTGCCTTATCACAGTATTTCCTCAAACAAACAAACAAACAAACAAACAAACTCTGAACAGTCCCTAGGAAAAATTCTGTGGTATGAAATCTCTACCTCACCAACCTGTCTTCCTCCTGCTCCCCTCCACGCCACATCCCCTACACCACACTGGTGGCCGTTCCCTAAGAGCAAGCAGTGAGGTCTGGGCGGGATGCGATGCTTTTCGGACTACAAGTTATCTAGAACCTTTAAAGAACTGACTCTTTTTATAATAGTTAAACAATTTGGTTGTGAGTCCCAAACCACACTTGCATTTGGAGTTGTAGTTCTCATCCAGCCCGCTGAGTAGTGCTGTTCCTCTATTAGTAAGATGAAGGCAGTGGACTCAGAAAAGTAATGGGACAAATATTTAGTGTCTGTGGCTAAGAGCTTATAAATATTTGTTTCCTTTTAGTGATACGTAGAAATAAGTCGAGTGGGCTGTTATTTGAATAGCACTTAGTATGCATCAGGCATTGTGCTGAGAGGTCGACATACCTGAATATCTAAAGACAGATTTTAAAGTGTGAGACTTTAACTAATGTGTCTCAACTATCTTCTTCTTCTTTCTTCTTCTTCTTCTGCTTCTTCTGCTTCTTCTTCTTCTGCTTCTTCTTCTTCTGCTTCTTCTTCTTCTTCTGCTTCTTCTTCATCATCATCATCATCATCATCATCATCATCATCATCATCTAATTAAGTACTCCATTAAGCTGTCGCTGTATACCTGGATGCTCTCTCTTCTTTTGTGTAGGTGACAGGAGCGTGAAGCCAGATAACATAACCAAAATTCTTTAACTGTGAGTTTGAGAAGAGACATTCTGAGTCCTTTTTCCCCCCTTTTCACAAGAAGGAGAGCAGAAAAAGAGATCGATAGTTATTAAGCGCTCACTATATATTAGATATTAAGTTGCTGTCTTGTAAAATTATTTCATTAAATCTTATAACCTTATATTATGATTACTTTATGGAAAAGGAAAACAAGGCTCGGATAAGCCAGATGACTTGACCAAAGTCACACAGCTGCACCAAGGTATAAATTCAAGACATCGAAGTCATGGTTTTCACCACACACATATCAACAACAACAAAGGGAAATGGGAAAGTTTCTGATGGGAGACGGTGTTTTCGGTTTCCCCAAATCATTTTAAAATTGCAAGATTAGGAAACTTAAATAAGGTTTCTGTGTTGCCCAGACATCAATGTTGCCCATTTGTTCTTTCTGTAAAAAACTATTTTCTTCGATATTGCTTTTATAGAACTCTTAGATAATGGAAGATTTTAAACGAAATGTGAAGCAATGTAAACCTGTTTCATTGCAGATTTTGAGTTCATTCTTCTAATCTTCCGGCAGATGTTATATTCAAATGGACTCTGTAAATTTTAGGAAGGTTCATTTTTTTTTTTTTTTTTTTTTTTTTTTGCTCCAGGGAGAGATTAAATGATCTTTACATGCTAACACAGCCGCATAATAAAGATAGAGGAATCATTTTGATTGGTTCTTTGCTTTAGATTGTCTTCAGCCTATCAAGAGATGGTTCAAGAGGGAATAAAAGTTGTTTCCTAGCAGGAAAATCTGACTGATTACTAGAATATTTCTTTCTCTCCTACTATTTTCATGGGTCATGTGGTCAGCACAAAAGAATTACTGTGGATATTTGATGATGCCTGCTGTAGACATCGATTTTGGTATTTCAGGAACATACCCCCATTGACTCAATAACAGTGATAAAATCAATCAGCAGCAAAGTCGATTGAAATATAGGTTTTCAAATGTTCTCTTTGCTTCAGAAGTTTCTGTGATGCATTTTCTCGACTAAACTTCAGAAACCGTAAGGTGTAATCAGTCCATCACACACAGCCCAGAATTACATGTGCAGTAAACGGTGGTTGAAATGAACTCAGTCAACGAGGAATGAGGAGAAAGGTGTAAAACTAAGATATTAATGGAGGGAGGAGACTGGGATAAACACAATCAACTAAAATAGGTTAGAAAGAGAGAAGGGAAGCAGAGAGATGAGAGGAATGATGCCAGGCACATAATTGAAGCTATTTTGTATTTTCAGCCCCATTCAAGCCTCTAGTTGGCTGCATTTACCACTGCATGGAGAAGAACCACCCAGTTAAGTCTAGCCCAAATTGTAGAATTGTGAACAAATAAATAGTTATTTTAAGTTACTAAGTTTGGGGTGGTTAGTTACAATAGCAACAGAAAACTAAAACAGAGCTCTATGTGGGGAGTTATACTTCTGTTATGGCTAACAGATCAAACTCCTGCAGATGACAATTATAAATTCTGGAAAAACATATAAGAACAACTATCAGAAGGCCATGAAGCCTGGACAAAAGCAGTGCGTTTTTGGAGAAGAGTTGAAACTTGGAGAAGGGGCAATGACAGGAGAAGCTTCGAGTTTGCAGCTCTTCTCTGACTACAGGGCAGAGAGAAGCTAAAACTCTAATGGAATGTTAGCTATCTTTCTGATTTGAAGGATAGCTCGGTTGCAAGTAGGGGCAGTCGGAGCATGACAGAGGAATCCGAGAGAGGAAAGCTAGAGAATAGAAATAAAAGTTTAGTCTATAAACTTTGTCCAAGATGCTAGCTGACTTCTGAACTATGCGTGGTGTCAGACTGTAAGCAGCGAAGCTAAAGATGGAAGAACAGAATGAGATCTGAGCTGCCACCCACCACCGGCGAAATAAAGTTTGCATTGAGTCTAACTGAATTGACAGTGTGCTAAAACAAAACTGTCAACATTATTCAGAGAAATGCAATAGAATCCAGTTTCTACAACATAACGCCCGCAATGTCCAGGATATAATACAATGCTTGACATACAGAGAACCAGAAATATGCGAGCTACTTTCAAGGGAAAGAAAATCGGCAGAGGTCAACTATGAGATGACCCAGATTAAAAGGACTTTCAAGCAGCTATAACACCTATGTTCAATGAGATACATGGAAATAAGGTCAAAACAGAGGTCTGCATAAGATCCGTTGGTAGAAGAAAGAAATAGAGAGAGACAAATGACCCACGCGGACAAGTTCTTCCCTGAGCTCCGCCAGGCTCATGGAAAGCATCGGCTTGTCTTTTCGCCCTTGGCAAGAGTACGTATCTTGGTAGGGGCTGTGAGTATTCTCGAAAAAGCTTCTAATGATAGGAAAGTTACTGTTTTAAGGCAGAGAAAAATGGACCCAAGTCGAGTGGGTATTGTGGGCTTGGAGGAAAAAAAAAATGCAAAGAAGCAGCATGATATGGAATCTGAAGAACTAGACTATGGCCTGGTTTAAAACCATCAATTAATGATGTCATCTTAGGTACATCATTTAACTTTTTTGAGACTCAGTTTTTCTTACTTGCAAAATGGTGATATTAATAACACTTGCTCCAAAGGGTTGTTGTAGAGATCAACTAGTTAAATATAATGTATGTATAGTATATTTTATAAAGTATTATGTCTTAGGTTAAACACGACATTCTAAATTTAGTGCAAGATATAATAAGATAAGAGTTTTTATTTTGAAAAACATTTGGGAATAACAAACGATGACATAAAAATAAAATAAATGTGGTTCCAATGTTTTCTGTTGGACCATTTTGGAGAAGGTTTCATTTTTTCCTCCCAACTCTAAACCGAATTAATTTGGCCACTGATAAATACAATTAACTTGAAGTATATCTTACTAAGAAAACTTGTAGCTTTTTTTGCAGGTAAAAAAGTCTGACTTTAAAACATTTTTTTTTTGTATTTTGAACTTTTCTCACACATTCTGATATGGTGCTATGAGTTTTGTGTCTTTATGTGTTTCCTGATAAAGTTTCAGTCCGTGACAATATTAGCTACCTCTCTTTCTTCATCCATATTTAAAAATCAGTGTCGTTCATTGAGCAAAAGGAAGTGAGTTTATTTTAAGCATAATTTTACCAACGATCTGTTTAATCTAAGAACGTGTTTAATTCCAAGAAACTTCTTTTGCAAAGCGGTAAAAGGTCAAGATACTCATCGTCGATCCTGTAAGGGTGTCTGCTTTTTGAACATTAAAGACCGACCATAAAGTATTGTACATACCTGCTTACGAGGTATGATCCAAGCAGCACTGAGATGTCCTTCGTGTTCCCTCCAATTTGGAATAATATGATTGTCTGAAATTTTGCCACCAGAAAATGGCGTAATGCTTTATGTCATTGAAATTAAACTGTTTCTAAGAGGAGCATATATAATATTTCCACTGCCATGTGTATCTCGATATGAGTTAAAGCTTTGTCTGAGAACATGATAGAAGAAAGAAGAAAAAAAAAAAAATGAAGGCGCCTCTCCTCTACCTTGCAGGCTCATGTATTTAAATGCTGACTTCATATTGCTGTTTAGATGTCTAAGGGGCATGCCAAACTTAAAATATACAAAAGAAAAAGAAAAAAGAAAAAGAAGTCTTTATTTTCTACCCTTCTCCTCATGGACTTCTTCATATTATTGAATAGAAAAACCACCTTTCAACCAATTTCTAAAGCCAAGAAACTTGGAGATAGCTCACAATCAAGCCATCTGCAAATGTTAATGGTTCTAGTTGTAAAATAAATTTTAAAAAAATCTATTCCCCACCATTTCCTCTACCACTTCCCTAATCTAGACCATTAGTACTTCTCACCTGAACTGTTACAATAGCTTTCTAATTAGTTTCTCTGTTTCAATCCTTACCCTTACCCTAATCTATTTTCTACACATTAGCCAAAGTGATCTGTGAAAAGCAAAAATAGAGTCATGACACTCCTCAGCTGAAATGCTCAAATAGTTACTAGTCACCTGGCTCCGAACAAAGTCCGAAGCCCTTCCCATGGCTTTTGGGTAATGAGAGCAAAGCATCAGAGTTCATTTTAGCTTGGGAGATTCTAGATCTACACTTACAGAATTTATGCAGAATAATGACGGTCCTAGAGTATTTGGAGAAGGCATTAAAGGTAACATAGCTTAGAATCGATATAATGAGACAAGGCCCAGAACCTCCAAGTTTTAACATTGAAAAGAGAATTTCTAGAGATGGGCTAACTCACCAAGCCCATCTGACTCTTTGAGTTTTACTTTAAATTTAGGATCTTCCTGCAGTTTATGTGACCGCTGCCATCATGAGGTTGATACCTTAATTTCTTCATTTTGTCAATGGAGATACTAATAGTCCTATCTTATGGGGTTGTCATAAAACTTTAAATGAGTTAGTGCATGTAAAATGCTCAGAATAAATCCTGATACTTAGTAAATTTTAGCTGCTAGTGTCATAAAAATGCTATCACAGTACATAAGCAATACTAGTGAATTCGTGTAATATTATTGCTATTATCTCAAGTAGTAGCTAATTCAGTTTATCTGTCGTGGTTCACAGGCTGTTATTTACATGGACAAGGATAAAGGCTAGGACGAATTTTACCCAAATCATTCTGACGAGAAAATAACACGTTCTCTAAACCCTCAATGCACATACTGAATTACAAAGTCATGATTTAATCCTCCACCTCTGAATTCACTTTAATTGTGGATGGGAACATTGATACCATTTCAATTATTTAAAAAAGATTAATAAATACTGTTTTTAAATAATTCATTTTTTCTTGTGTTTTCTTAAAAAGTCTTTCTCTGGAATAGGGTCTGACTTGGTGAAAACTTCAGTGCTTGGCTGCCTATATAACTAAGACTTACCCATCACACCCCACTCAAGAAACTCCATCTTGTCACTCTGTAATATGGCAAGAATTCAAAACGTTCACATAGCCCTTTGGAGGACAAAGAGAAATGTAAGCTGTGTGATCAGTAGTTAACGAGCAAAGGAGAACAACTGTGTTGTCAGAGAGATAAAAAGTCCATTTCATTTCAGGGACCATTAATAATTTAATTTTGTCCTGAGATTTGTCTTTGACATCAATTTCCATGGAAAGTGAAGAATTCTGGGAAGAAGGATAGCAAGCCGGATCCACTCTGGGATCAGGTGTGGCGTAAGCACTTTTCCCTGCCCCCTGAGACGTCTGTCCTTTCTTATGCTCCCCTTTTCTCTTCTCCCTGCTCCACAGTCTGATCCCCTACTACGTTATCATGACCCCAAACACCAATGCTACCTTTTAGCTGTTCCGGACCTAGCATGACGTAGACCATTCTTTGACCACTGCCCACCTTCTCACCACTATGCCTTCCCCCATCAACCGTCCATATTGAAAATAACTTACTCTCTTTTGACATTTTTTTCTCTCTTCAAGGTCCTGTTAAGTAACTGCTGCTCACCAGATAACTTAACTAAAGGAATAAATGGACAATAGTGTTTCTTATGGAACTCTGTATTTCCTTATTAATAGGGGTTTCCAGAAGTGGTAATGCTTTAAAGGACCGATTTCTTTAATAAAGGTATTAGAGGCATTTTGGCATGGTATTTGGGAAGAGATTTTTTTTTTTTCTGTATTATATCATGAAGAAATTTGATTTTATTACATCATGTTCAGTTTAAATATGTCTTACCCCCTGTGGCCATGTTTTTCTATTGTTATTGTTTGTTTGTTTGTTTGCTTTATTATTTTTTGTTGAGATTTAATCCACATACCATAAAGTCCACTGTTTAAAGTGTGTAATTCGGTGTTTTAAAAAATGTATATTTATAAGGTGGTGAATTGCTGAATTCTAGAATGTTTTATCACCCCAAATGAGGAAATATTTTTAAATAGGGAAGTCTTTCAACAGTGCCTCAAAACATGCCTACTTTACTTCATAAGAATGCACCTAGAAAAACAATTAATTGGAATGCCATTTAGAAGATTTAGGATTCTTCCGAGTAAGAGGAATATCCAAGGCAATCACAAAACAACATCTTCCTACAATTAAATTGATTACATTTCCTAATCGAATTGATCACATTTACAATCAAATTGATTACATTTACAAGAACACTGTGAGTGTTCTTGTCGACTTGCAAGTATTTTGCTCTGCTAGAGAAAACAGAGCAGATGGGATGAGGACAGTAGGGGAGAAAATATATCCTTCCCTCACCAGTTTAAAGTAATTTGCATGTTCTTTATTTTTAGGTAGGGTGGTAGAAAAAGGGACTTGGGTTGTATTCTTGAGAATTCTCTTGTCTGCAAGCAATAGAAAACAACCCGGGGCAGCATGAGGAGAGCTGGGTGTACATATACATTTTCTCATCTGCTACGTTCTCTCTACTTGCTCACCAGCTTTCTGTGTCTCCACATGGCAGAAAACCTGGCTGCTGAAATATCTCAAGTTTTTATTAGCCTACACGTCCAGCCACCTGGTAAGAGTTTTCCAGTTCTCAAGGATTGGGATCGGTCCAGTTTTGGGCCATTGTCCACAGCAGAACCAATCCTTTGGTGATAATTGAGATAGACTTCAGGGGTGAGAAGAGCGGGAGAGAGGTCCCAGGAATTTGGGTAATCGAACAGGTTTTCACTATGGCAATCTTTGTGATTCTGTCCACCTAAATAAGATGGTCTCTGTTTGAAAGTCCTGTAGTCCCTACGCTTACCACCATAAGCCATGAAAAAAGAAATTCCCACTGCCTTGTTTGAAAATTAATTATACAGTCAACACTTCCGGTGTCAGATGTCTTATTTCTTAAAGAAAGTGGTGGCGCTTAATCATACACGGTAGTAAAACATACAATACAGATTCCAATCAACTTAGCCTTTCGATGAACTGCAATGAAGATTGACGAGAAAACAGCTTTCAGAAGATGCTATCAAAGGCTCTGTTACTGACGTAGTCTCAGATGTCCACGAGTTTTCCATTCCGTTATTTAAATAATGAAGAGCTCTTGGGAGTCGAAGCCAAATGCTTCTGTTACCCAGCTATAAGCTTGAAAGGAAACAGTTCAAAGCCTTCCTAAGATTCCTGCAGATAGCGTTATTTCTGGGATTCTAGTAATGGGACTTGAAAATATGCTTCTGTGATTGTCATATTTTGTCTTTGAAAGGGTATTTGAAAATTCTTTAAAGAATAAATGGCCAAGAAGAAATTTAGAAGTGCTCGGCATCCTTAATAATAAGATAAATGAAAAAATAAAGCAAAAACCATTGGTTTAGCCAACGATTTGGCAGTAGATTTAAGAAAATGGTCATCGTTCATTATTGATGCAGATTTATTGAAATGGGCACTGTGAGGGGCTGCCGATGGGGTAAAAATTGGCACAAACTTAATAAATAGGTAGTCTGTATCGTGTTGTTTTTTTTTAAAGTATTTTGAAAAGGAAATTTATCTCAAAAACACACAGATATGTACAGGTATGTTCATTATGACATTGTTTCAATAAAAGAGACCACAGAGGAAAAAAATATCAAATATCAAGTATAAAAGGACTAAACGGCTAAGCAATTTAAGGCCTAGTGACACGATAGAATATTACGCAACTGTTTTAAATGATGCAGAATCATTAACATCACTCCTACTTTGGCCGATGCTCCGCTTGCTGAAACCTTCACTATCTGCTCGATCCTTCCTGCCCGGCTAGAGCTCCCTTTCCGGCTACTTCTCAGTGACCCTCTCCAGTGTTTCTTACGCCTGGGCAATTCTTTACGCTTCTGGTTGTTATGATCACCTAACTTAATAAATGGCTTTCAGATACAAAGGTCTAGCACTCACTTCTCGCTTTTCTCCAGATTTATACCACCAACTTCTTTTAAAAGAGTTTCCCTTTATTATTGACACTTGAAGCTTTAGATATCAGTAATTGGCTGGGTTCTCTTCACCCACCCTCTCGACATTTCCACTAGTTACTAGCATCACTATCACTTTGGTATATTTGATAGAAAATCTTGTCATATATATTTTGGCTCATTCTTCATTTTTCATTCACAGTACAAATGGTTGTCCTCCCCCCCCCCCCCACCAGGGTCTTGAGAATCCTCCTGTGCTTGATATTTCTGATTCTCATCATCTTTTGCTATCCATCCCCACTCTCCTTGATTCTAATACACTATTTTTCTGTTTGCTCTTATGCTGAATTCTTCAAATTATTTTCCTTAAACACCATTTTGATCAAGGCATTTCCCTCTTCAAAGCTCTAACCAAAAAACTTTCCAGCTAAATCAAGACTGCTCATTCACTTCCTCTCTTACGTGCTTTCCTGAGCTCATTTCGTTTTCTACCCCATTTCCCCTATTCCATCCCAAACTACCTACCTTCCTTCTCTTATACTGATGCACTGGTATCGTTCAAGGAAAGATCAAATACATAAACAATTTCTGCCTAAGCAATCATTGTGGGGAATACTGGAAACAGCAGTCATAGATTTGTATCCCAGTGATGCCGTTCACTGAGGTGACCTTGTTAAAGCTACTTCTTTGAGCTATTTCCCCAAGTATAAAATAAGGTCAATAGTACCAGCCCTAAACTTCTTATTGTGAGAACCCCGGGAGATAATGCATGACAGAGTGTTTTATAAACCGCTAGGCAATATGCAAGAATAAGAGAATCCAGAGACATGGACAGCTAAATATCCAGAAAGCTGCTCTGGTCTCCCTTTGATGTGAGCTGATTTTGGCTGAAGGAGCGTGTATCAGATAATTTTCTAATTTAAACATTTTAATGATTAAAAAAAATATCTGATTTGCAGATGTCAACTCTGCTTGATCCCTGCCTTTTACTTGAGAATCTGTTCTCTGCTCAGCATCTTGGTTCATCGTGACAATCTTGGCTCCTTAAAAGCTGGCAAGCAAAACTCTTGTCTCTGAGGATATTTAAATCTTTCTTGGCTCATGGTCGTTTCCTCTTGGGTGTTGAAATGAAATGATGCCTTTCAGCCTTTCCGAAATAGAGCTGTAAGAAAGACTCATGATGCTCTCATATTGACAAAATGATCTTCATAAATCACAGATGTAATGGGCTGTGGTCACAGTTAACAGCTCTTCGAGATCTCTCAGATCTCCTGCTTTTAGAGTCTATTATTTAGCTTATTTTTCTACCTCTCTTTTCCTTTCCTTCCTTAGTGTTAATTAACCGAGGATATTTCCCTGACATTTTTTTCTCTGTTATTTTCCCAATGCTTGCTTTTTTTTTTTTTTTCCTGGTTGTTCCGACAGACCATCTGTCAAAATTTTGCTAGTTCCACAGTAGTTCCATGCTGTTTTTCTTCCTCTTTCTGTTTGTAAAATTGCACAAATAATACACAAATAAATTCTCATTGCAAAGGATTCAAAGAATACAGAAATTTATAGAGTAATATATTGGGGTTCTTATTCACCCCGCTGCTGTTCCTAACTTCCTCGTTAGAGGTAACCACCACTGTTACAATTTAGTGGGTATCTGTGTTAGTCAGGGTTCTCCAGAGAAGCAGAACCAATAGAGTATATATTTGTGTGTGTATGTGTGTGTCTGTATATATATATATATATATATATGTATATATATGTGTATATATATACATATATAAATACAAATGTGTGTGTGTGTGTGTGTGTGTGTGTGTGTGTGTATAACTGGCTCACATGGTTATGGTCTGTTTGCCATCTGCAAACTAGAGAACCAGGAAAGCTAGTGGGAGAGCTAGTGAGTTCAGTCCAAGTCTGAAGGCCTGTGAGAAATTGATGGTGTAAGTGCTCACCTGAGTCTCAAAGCCCAAGAACCAGGAGCACTGATGTCCTAGGGCAGGAAAAGATGGACGTCTTAGCTAAAGCAGAGACACTGAACTCACCCTTCCTTCACCTTCTTGTCCTATTCGGACCCTCGCCAGATTGAACAGATTGAATGACGCCACTCGAACTGGTAAGCGTGATCTGCTTTACTACTTATTCGAATTCTAATCTCTTTCAGAGACACATTCACAGACACAAAATTATATTTTATTAGCTATCTGGGCAACCTTAGCCCAGTCAACTTGACAAAGACGAGGAAAGTAAATCTAAACGTAATTTTAGTATACGTGCTGCTGAAGCAAGCACGTAACTATAAATCTAAACAAAATCTAAAAAAAAAAAACACTTAAATAGTGTGTAAATCTGAAAAAGATCCCTCCCCCTTTTTTAACAAGGAGATAAAATTTAAGAATTGCATAAAATAAATAAATTTATGATATTAGTGGTAGAGCAAGGAGTTAAATTGTGGGGCAAAACTGACAGTAAATTATATGGGTGTAAGTAGTATTTTTAAATAAACGTCCTTAACTATTGAGGAAAACTATCGAGGAAACAAAAATAAAACCAGCATTATTGCAGAGAAGGAATTCTGAGCCATTAGAAGCTTTGTGCGTTTTCTGAGCACACCTAAAACCATTCCTTGGAGTCCCCTGGGAGCTGATGTGGGTGACTTCTTGGGCCAACTCCAGGGAGAATTGGTATAGAGAGGCGAAGGGAAGTCGGCTTTACTGTATAACTACCAGAGTTAGAAGCTGAAGGAAGAAAAGAGAATGTGTCGTCTTGAAATGTGAACATAATAAAATCGGAAACAGGGAAACATTTGCTTCATAAGTCTGCCTGCCATGCGTTCACATTTCCATACTATTTAGTAGTCGCATGAAATGATAGTCCTGCTATTCAAATACCATTACGATGAATCTCCAAATATTAAGACTCAGTTCAATTTGATTCAGTCTTTTCCATGCAGTTCTAACCATTGTTTTTATTTTTATAGCGAGTGTCACATACATATTATCACGTGAGTATTAAACACCTAAGAGAAGCACCGAGCAATTGTTTAGGAACAATTGGTGAGTAAAATGTGTACCTAAAGCCAATCATCCCAAATGAGTAACCATATTGTATTTTAGAAAATATATATATATATTTTTTCTCAAAGTTATTTTGGGGGCTTGGTTCATGTGAACAATGTCCTGAGCCCTCCTTTCTGCCTGTGCATGTGGTCTGAGCAGATTATCGAAAGCTCAGGTTAAGGGTGGACTTCATTGCAATTTGTAGGCTCCGTTCTCGTTTGAAGGAATGCAAGCCAAACATAATTGCTTCAATATGCTGGTCTCTGGCTGGATTTCTTGCATAAAAAAATAATAGCAGAAGGCAATTAAACACATGAACAGACTGAGTAAAATTGTAGTGCGTTAACCCCAAAAGAGAACACACCTAAATGTCATTCTCGTGATTGCGCTATTTCAGAACATGTCTGCTCTCAAAAGGTGCCATAGATGTGTGTCTTGCAGAAAAACTGGTTTAATTTCATAAACATACCTAAATCGTCTGTTGTATATATAAATTCCAACAATATGTTCATCAAATTGAAGCACCTTGCCATTCTTCTCCTTCTCCTAACTAGGATAATTTCCCTTTCATGTTATTCTTGATTGCTGTTCAGAGATTTTGCCATTTTTAGTTATTACATAAACAATTCACCTGGTTTAAAAGCCAGGAAAATCATGACTGTAGAGCAGAGTTTCATGTTCATGTATATTTGAGCAACAAAGTACCTGAACTCTAGTTTGTTGCATGAATTAAGAGATTCAGGACCTTGAAGGCTCAGAGGGACAGAGACTAAATTCAAGTGAGGTTGGGAAACTGGGCAGCAGCCAGACACGACCACATTTCCCAATCCATCCTCAAACCCTATTCTGTGTGCCCAGCCTAGTCAGCCCTGTGCACATTCATTTCTAGACCCACTTAGACTCTCTTCAAATTGTTTCTCTTAAAAAGTAGGCTTGGCGACTAAATTTTTTACTTTGTACATCTCTGAAATAGGACTAAAGGGAAATAGTGTGAAAGGACTATATTTTCAATTTTCCAGCACTTATGGAGAAGATTGCCACATAATTTTGTGGAACACACTTCATTTTTAAATGTTATAAAGAGTCAATTCTATCATTTTAGCTTTCGATAAAAAACTGAAATGCACTTAAATTTGTCCATTACTGGTCTACTTCGTATGGTTTTCTTTTCACAAAGCCGTTTTATTGAAATGCTATATATTGTCAACACACCAATAAGAAGCTTAAAACACATTTTACTTGAATCATTTTAAATTGTGTGCTTCAATGTGACTATTAAGATTGAAATAAATCTAGCCTCAAAAGAAATTAGAAGATTCTCTGTGTGTTTATGATATTTCTCTTTCCAGACGTTTTCTATTTCTAGACAGCATATAGAGAAATTAAGAAGTGAGTATAGAAAGGAAATAAAGAGGTATTTTACATTTGGAAATATAAGTTTTTCCTTTTGAAAGTGCATTGTTTCAGAGAGGAATTTGAAGAGCTGCTATAAATAGATTATTTAGAGCTGCTTCTTGTGCCGAGTTGATGTGATATTTCTTTTCCCCCTGGGCTAGTTTCATTCCAATTCCTTACTTTTTCTTTTTGGGTAAAAGTATATGTTCTTCTTCAAGCTCTAAAACACTCACTTTATTATTTTTGAGCTCAGAGACTTGGTTTATAGAAATAATTCAAGAGTTTTTATTAAACTGTTTTCAATGGGGGCGTGGGGAACCGTTGCTCAAATATCTGATAAGGACACAAATATTTTCAATGGGCAAATCATATTTTTTGTAACATAAACACTTGATTTGACATTTCTATTCCCTAAATTTTGAACAAGTAAAGTATTCTGAGAAGTTAAGCCTTTTTAGTTAGCAACAATTAGCATATTTATGGTACACATTACTTCATTTACAAAGACCTAGGTTTTAATAACCATTTGCATTGCCCAGCAAACTCATCAGCTTTAGCCAGCCTGTCCAAGGCAGACACAGAACCAGTGGAAAATTGAGCTTGGCCATCCTAAGATTTTTAAAAAGTAGTGGCTTCTATATTTCTAAAAAGTCTAAAGTAGTTGTTTTGGTTTCCTTAATGACCTTGTGATCACTAAATTCACATCTTTTTACTGTAACACATTTAAGGCTGTTTGTTCGAGGTGGTTATAGTTTTTCTGAGGACCAAAAATGAGATCAAATACCTCTGACTCCTTTTAATTCCATTGCTTCCTTCTTTTCCTCCCCAAGATCAGCATCATACCCTATTTCATATTTGCTTAATTTGTATGATATGCCAAGAACTATAGGAAAGACAAAATTTCTACTCTTAAGCTAGGAACTTAAAGTATCACCTTACTTTTTTTTGAGAATCCCGATGTGTTTATTAAAGATGACTACCATTATGTCCACATAATGAACAGCATGGGTCAGGTGATTGAAGAAATGTGGGAGTCATGCAGGGTTTCGTTTTTCTCTGACATATGCTATTTGTAAGATCCATACCCATTACCCCATCAATGATGGTAGGTATGTAGTTCAACATCACCTTACTTTTAATGTGGGTGTTTAGGGAGCATTTTTCTCTCTTGCGTGTGTAAGTATCCGAACGTGGGACATTTTATGCATACATTACACAAGCTGATTGTGAAGGGAACGGTGAGCAGAGACTGTCCCTCCCACGGTCTGCTGTTCTGAACCTGAATTTGGCAAAACACAGGCAAAGATGGAACAGGCCAGGGAGACATGACCATAGAAGCAGGAAGAAACAGAACAAAACACTGATATCCAGGAGTGAGAAAGAAAAAAGCAGTCCTTAGGAGCTGGGCCCTGGCCTGGAACTGCCAACTAGGTCACGGTGTTCTGCCGAGTGTAAACAATGCCTTAGAGCACCAACGGTAGACGAGGTCGCTCCGTGTCAGTGAGGAAGTGAAACGAAAACAAGACCACTCTGTAATTGAGTCTGAGTTCAACAAAAGTAAGGTCATTGTGGAATCATAAAAATGATCAGATGTCCTCTTTCCTAGCAAAGCAGCTCCTGCTCCCTCACCAATTGCGGCTTTGACCCCACTTAATTCCTCCTGTGTTCTAGATAAAAATGATTACAACGCGCCATCATAGAGTCGCTCTTACTTCCTGATAGCACCCAGTCCCTGGCAAATGCCTGCTCTTTTGAACTCTCTCAAAACACCTAACACAAGCCAAATTCTCAGAGAAAGTTCCTTCGCACTCTTTCTTAATGAGATGCCCTCACAGTTCCCCATGGTGTATGGTCTCCGTGGTTGCAATAAGACCAGTCAATAAACCCAAGTTTATTTGGCTTACAGATGTCTTACTAGTGGTCTTTGGCTGCGGTGCATCAATGACAGGAAGACCTAGATTTAGAATTTCTGTATATTTTCTTTCCAAAATGTGTCAGAATCACCTGAGCCTGCTTTTAAAAATGAAGACTGCTAGGCTCAATCTGAGATCCCTTGAACCTCTCCCGAGGCCCGGGATCTGCCTTTTAACATGCTCCCCACGTGATCCTCATGGACATGAAGAAGTGTAAACAACCGCTCCATACATTTTCCATATGTGCGGAAGTAGCATCCATCCAAGCAAAGCCAGACTGAGACTGTGTGCCTTTAACCCGAATCTACACCGTCCCTTTGGGAGATCAGTTCCCAAACCTGCCATACTTAAAGATACAATTTTATAAATGCGGTCGATCCTCATTATTTGCAGATTCCAGTTTTGTGAATTCAGCTACTTGCTATAATTTGTTTGTCACCCCCCAAATCCATACCCGGGGCACTTTCCCAGCCATTCACAGTCATGCGAAGAGCCTCGAAAAATCTGAGTCACTTGACATCCTGGTTCCCTGCAGAGGTCAAAGAAGGCACCTCCCTGACTTCTTGCAGCTCCCCGACTGTAATGACCAGAGGATGGCAACAGGGGGCAGTGCCAGAGGCTCCTGCTTGGGGTCCGCCGGAGGGGCTTTGAACCCCAACTCCACAAGCATTAGCAAGGCAGCCTCAGAAGTCACTTAGTACTTCTGAGCAGCCCCCTGCCTGCTTTTTTAAATTGTGGTAACCTAGACAAAAAATATACCCTTTTAACCATTTTTAAGTGTACAATTCAGTGGTAGTAAGTACATTCACAACGTCATACAACCGTGACTGTTATTCATTTCCAGAACTTTTTCATCATTCAAAACGGAAACTCTATTCTTCAAATGATAATACTGCACCTCCTCCTGGCCCCAACCTCTGACAGCTTTGACTTTACTTTTTGTTGCTATGATTTGCCTATTCTAGGAACCTTAGGTAAGTGGAGTTAGAAATTAGCTATGCTTTTGTGTCTGGTTTATTTATTTCATTTAGCATCATATTTTCAACTTTCATGCATGTTGTGTCATGTATCAGAATCTCATTTCTTGTTACAAATTAATGATATTCCGTTGTATGTATATACCACATTTTGTTTATTCATTCATTCGCCGGGGACCTTTGTGCTGTTTCTTCCTATCGTCTATCATGGGTAACACTGCTATGAACATTTGCACACAGGTACGTGTTTGAGTCCTTTTAAAAATCTTTGGGGTATATACCTAGCAGTGGAATCCCTGGGTCATATGGTTTTTCTGTTTGGGAATTGCCACTACACACATAAAAAAAACTTAAAATTTTTGCCCGCTAATAGTGAATAGTGACATCATCTTTGAAGACATGTTTTATAATATTTCCCCTCTCGGGGACACTCATTGTTATAATAAATGCTCCAGCTACCCCTTATGAGATTGATTATCAGGAATCCTAACCCCCTTTTTTTGTTTAAATAATAGATTCCGAGTGTATCAAACAAGGTCATGTCTAGCTCTACATAATTATTATTCTACTACTACTACTACAACTACAGCAACTACTACTACTACTGCAACGACTACTACTACTACTACTAGTAGTAGAAGCATTAGCAGGATAGTACTGTACTGTTTATAAAAAGCAAACATTTTCCGTGTGTTATTTGTTTCTCAAAGCATACTTGTAGTGCAGACACCCAGCCCTAACAATTATGAGATAATAAAACACTTTAAAATGGTATTTCAAAAATTAAATTTAAGTTTCTCAAAGATATATGGTTGTGTCTACAGTGATTGCAGGTGAGGGCAAACACAGTGGTAGAATTTTTCCTGTGCGAGAATTGAAATCAATGTTACTGCACCCTATAGCACTATAATTTCCAAATTAGTCTGTGTTCATTAACACATCCTACTGAATTGGGAATGAAGTATTAAACACAGACTTGATTACATTTTCTTAAAAGATCCCTAAGCCAGACCGTCCTGACTTACTGGTCGCGTGAAGTAACACGACCCCCGAGACAACAACAATGAAAGGGGAAGGTGGGTCTTGCTTGACAGGTGGCTCACATGAGTCGATGTGGTCTTTCAGGGACGGCAGTGAGGATCAAATGCTTCAGGATGGTTCTGGGGTCTGACGACAGGCACTGTAGCCTTTCCAGGAAAGGCACATACAAAGCCTGGAGAAAATGTTTATGGATTAGAGCACCCTTCCGTGATAAACACATCGAGGCTCTCCTACACCCCTCTCTCCTTTTTATCCTTTGCATTTCCTTCTCGCCTACCTGTCCACCCTCCAGCCCTCTCCCAGCAGGTCCGTCATCACCCTTGTAGTAAGAGTAGAAAGACATAGAAAGTCAGCTGGCTTTGTGTAAATGTATTAAAATTTACATATTCTAAAACGTAAAACCTTTTGTTAGCAAAATTTTATAGGCCAAGAAAATTAAACTATGGTCGATGGTTGAAAACCTTATAAATTTCATAGTCTGTGTTAGTCAAGAGATTTACAGTGTTCTTTTCTTTTTTATAGCAAAGCAAGGTTTTAATAGGGGTATTCAAAATCCTTAAGCTAGCCTTTGGAAAGACAAAAAAAAAAAAGGAGTAAATAATTGCTTTCCACATGTGGCTTCAATACTTTTCCCTCATATAATTCTTTTTAAAAAAAATAACAACTTTAGTCTACGGTCATGCTACCCTGAACAAGCCCGATCCCACCTGAGCTCTGAAGCTAAGCAGAGTCGGGCCTGGTTAGTACTTGGATGGGAGACCACCTAGGAAGACCAGGTGCTGTAGGCATAAAAAATAAGAAAATAAGAGATTGTAAACTGACAAGGTCCTTGCAATCTATGAGGTCAACCAAGGGTTGCTGCACCTAAAAAAATTAAATAAATAAATAAATAACAACTTTATCGAGCTGTAATTCACATATAATAAAATTTAGCCTTTTAGATAATTTTTTAAAAATTAATTAGTTAATTAATTTTTCATGACGACATTGGTTAACGAAATCCAGTAAGTTTTAGCTGTACACTTTAACAGTAAGGCATATATATATTTACGCTGTGTGTTCACCTCCCACAGTTAGATTTCTTTCTGTCACCACATAGTTGACTGGAATTCAGCTTTTTAAAGTGTACAAGTCAATGACATTCAGCATAGTCACACCGTTGTGTGACCATCTCCACTATCTGATTTCAGAGCATTTTCACTACCCTAGAAAGAAACCTGTACCCATTAGCAGTCATTTCTCAAGCCTGCTTCCCCCAGGCCCTGGGAACCGTGAATCTATTTTCTGTCTCTCTGGATTCACCTATTCTGAACACTTCGTATACATGGAATCACAATTTGTGGCTACTTGCGACTGGCTTCTTTCATTTAGGATGATGTCTTTAAGATTTTTGTTGATGTTGTTGTCGCATGTGTCAGTACTTCATTTCTTTCTATTTTTGAATAATACTCCATTGTATGAATACAACACATTTTGTTTTTCCAGTCGTCGGCTGAACGTTTGGGTCATTTCCAGGTTTTGGCTACTATGAATAATGTTATGGATATTTGTGTACACTTTTTTGTGTGTGGTCATATGTTTCAATTCTATTGGGTATATATTTACCTGTAGTTTCGAAATTCTAATGTAATTAAACTATTGTTTAAAAAAATTCATATAGACTATTTCACTCTAAGGGTTAAGTCACATGTGATAGTAGTGTCATTTTATAACACATATAACATTTCAAATGAATTGACTTTGAACTTACTACTCAAAGTATAACTAAAGAATGGTGAGACTGTTAGGATATACTGTTTACAATAAAATTATAAATGCAAAAATAATCTTGTATATCTTGAACAGAATCCAGAAGGACTACTATTTCATGACCAAGTAGGATTTATTCCAGAAACGCAAACATAGCTTGTAGCCTTAAAAAAATTATTTAATATAATTCACCATATTAATAAGTCAAAGGAGAGAAATCGTATGATCATCCTGATTGATGCCAAAAATGCATTTAATAAAATTTAACATCCATTTCCAATGGAAACATTTAGTAAAGTAGAATTAGATGAATATTTCTTTAATTCATTAAAGTCCGGAGTAAAATAGAGGTGTCGGTAGTATACTAAGCCACAGCGTCGAATAAGAGTTGGAATGGAAACAGCAAAAGTATCATTTTTGCAGGCGATTTAAAAATATATATAATTAGTAGTTGACTTATAGGCAAAAAGACCTAGTTACAAAATATATTGACAGACAACAAATCAATTTCAATAGCAACAAAAATGTAAATTATGTAGGAAAATCTTAACAAGAAATAGAGGAAATGATATAACTTTAATGAGGTATGACTCCACATACAATGCTTTAATCATTATGCTGGATATATTCACACATAGCAATTTATATGATAAACATAGAATTTCAAATAAGTGGTTAAAAAAAGATCACTGTGAGGATTTGGGACAATAGGTCGGTCATCTGGAAAGAAACAAAACAGAACAATGTTCCAACTCCTTACCTGTAAATATCTTTTAGATGAATGACAGATGTGTGACAGATGTAACGTTAGATGTATTAGAAGAAAAAGAATACAGAAATATTTTTCCCTTTGGAATATGGTAGGCTTTTTAAAACTATGCCACAAAAATCCAGGAACCAAAAAGGATAAGGTTGATAACTTTGGCTACTTTTAAACTTTTCTATTATAAACAACCAAACAAAAAATGAACTCATAACTTACCCTATAAAGAAGAGAGAACGATAAATGAAAAATTGGGCAAGTGTATGCAACATGATGCATAATAAAGGGCTAAAATTTTTTAAAATATACATATATGGGGAAAAACAAATGAAAGATGGCAAAAGACTATGAACAAGAAACTTACAAAAAGACAAAATACAAATTACCAATAAGCATAGGAGATGTTTAATCTTATTAGGAATAAAAAACCAGCCAAATAAATTATAGCTGAAACATAATTTTTTTGTCCATTTGACAAATACTACAAAGATTAATAATATTCAGAGTAGGAGATAGTTTAGGAAATGGATACTTTCATGTTTTACTGATGAGAATGTAAATTGCTATAATATTTCTAGAGGATAGTTTGTCAATATGCATAAAAATGACCCAAAACTCCACATATAGGAATTTATCCAAAAGAAATAAATGAGAACAGATGTAATTGAATGATACTCACTGTGGCTTTGTTTATAATAGTAGAAATACAAAAGCAGCCTAGATAATTAAGTAAATTATGGTGCATGCTTTTAACGGAATACACTGCGGCCTGTAAAACAAGAAAATAGCTCTGTATTTATGGGAATGAAAAGATGTCTGGGACAAATAATTGACCAAAAAGAAGCACATTTTAGAATAGCAGGTATAGTGTAATTTCATTTATGTACAATTACCTTTGTCTACTAATGTGTGGATGTGCATAGAGAAAAATATTGGGAGGATGTTCGCCAAACTGTCAGATGTTTTCTCTAGTGATGAGATTTTAGTTGTATTTTTATTTTCTTCTTTGTACTTTCCTGTCACGTGAGAATTTTGCATACAATGAGCATATATCATTTTTAATGACAGTCAGCTAGCTTAAATATGTTGACCCTAAATGCAGCTCCTTTATGCATCGCAATGCATGCGTTTGCAGTCTGGCACAGATATGGGAACGGCGATCATGTCAAGGACATTTCTCCTCTAACACACTCTCAGTTTTAAAGAAAAAATATAAAAGAGCTCGGTTGTTAGAGGAGCAATCAGGAGGTATTTAATATACTAGAAACAATGTCGTTCTTATAGTCCGATAAATCCATACCCACTAATGTGGCCTTAAAAAGTCCAGGTGTTCCTTTAAAACATTCTACCACCAATGTATTACATTTATCCCCAAAGTTACATTCATTGTTCAGAAACTTAAATCTCTTAAAATTGTACGTATTCCTGTGGTGAATATATAAGGAGGATATAGCACAAGGCCAGGAAAAGGATCATTGTAAAGCATTGTTGACTCCCATAAAGGAAACTTAAACATTTGCAGTCAGGGGCCAAAAGAAATTACCCAAGCAAGGCCAAGTATTGCACACTATCGCCAGATACATAGTTCTGACAAAGAAACAAGGATTGGTAATTGAACTATCAAATATTTTTAAAGAGGGTATTATGTTCCAGAGGACATGGAATAGATTTAGAAATAGATTTAGTCTTCTGTTTCCTGATCTGAAGCATTTCTGAACGTCACTCAAGATCTCCATAATACCGGAAGCAATAAATGTATGCTTTAGATTTCTTATAAATTTTTCACATATACTTATGTAGGAGGGTTGTGGTTTTTTTTTGTTTTTTGTTTGTTTGTTTGTTTTTTTATGTAATGATGCCAACAGGTATCCTCCAAAGAAAATTTTATCTTAAACAAGCTTCCTTGACACTATATATACCAAGTCAAATTTTATATTCTACTGCGACACGATTGAAAAATTTTAGACCCTGCTGCCTTAAATTCTATTTCCAGTTGCAGCCCTATTACACTGTTTACTTTGGATAAACTTCTTTAATTCTAGATATGGTCAGTACAGTTGAGAGAGAGAGAGAGAGAGAGAGAGAGGGAGACAGCATTGCTTTACTCCACATGCAGGCAGTAAGGGTTAATGAGATAATATTAATAAACTATTTTTAAGAAAAAGGAAAAAATGCTATGGATATGCTAATTGTGTATTGATAACTAAAAGGAAAAATATAGTCCAATGAATAAAAAATTGTGTAAACTAATATTTTCAACATTTCACACTCGAAGACAAATTCTACCTCAGTACCCCGCCAAGGAAAGTAAAAACAAAATCAAAACAAAAACAAAAACAAAAAACTCTCAGCTTTAGAAAACACCGCAGTTCCCAAGGTATGGGAGAAATGCTAACGGAAGACAAGCTCACCACACTTTTCCAGTGTTGTTCAGCCTTATCCATTCGATAATCACTAACTGTTGAATCTAATTTTTTTTTAAAGAATGTGTATGAGCCAATTTAGTATAAAAATTAGGATATAAAACCACAAATTTTGGAAAAGAGATTGAAAATAGAAAACTCATTTTGACTAGTCAAACAACTTTCTCAATTCCCTTTAACGTGATTCAAAGCACAAGGATCATCGTGGACTGCTAGTTTTTATTACTTGTAAAATCAAAAGTCATTATTGTAAGGTTCTAGAACTTCTAGTTCTACCAACCTCTAGAACCTCATAGAAACCTGAACATTTTCCCCAGGCACCAATTAATTCACTATTTATAGCCCTAACTCTTAGTTTGATGTAATTTGGAACATCTATAACAATAACGACTTACTCTCTAGAATTTACTTTTCTATTTTAGCAGATTTACTATCCGAACTCCACGGACCAGCGCAGTTGGACCAGTGATTCTCAAAGAGGGCCATGTGGGAGAATAAAGAGTCGAACCCTGTCCCCTCCCCTTCACACTCAAGGATGGATGAGAATCTCTAGGTATAAGTGAGTGGAAAATAATTCACTATTATAATTTTATATCTTGGGGAAAACACTCTGATTTTCGTAACAAAATGACAGAATGTACGACTGGAAAAATTGAGTATATAGATAAAAAAAAAAAAAGATTGAGAAGCAATAATAAGCATTGCAAAATTACCAAAAGGAAGGAGGGTTAAAAAGAGCTGGTCATTCGGCTGAGAGCTTGAGAAAATGTTTTTGGTAGGAGAGGTGACGGAGGGACAGGAAGGATCATGCAGTACTCAGAGTGTTCCAGCTTCCTCCCCCATCCCATACTCGTCTGGTTCATGAACAAGCTGTGAATTTGGAAGGCTTAATCTGTGACTTGATTTGCTTGATTAAAGGCCGAGGTAAGTTGAAATCGTTGGTAATATATTTCACAACTGAAACAGAAAAACCTAACCCCCTGTCAAGTGGCATTTCCAGAAATTAAAGGTTTTCGATTGGGCCGGAGGTGATTGCCAAAGTAAAGAGGGGGAAGAATTGAGGATAAGAAAAAAAAAACAAAACCAAAACAAAATGAAAAATCAAGGGTTCAAGAACTCTGAAAGAGATGGAGAGAGGTAAGACTAAGAAAAATTTGCTTGATTTTTAAGTTTGTAAAGAAACACAGAATCACTAACAATGAATCATCATAAAATTGAACGTATAGTAATAAATAAAAAATGCTGGTCACTACAATGCATAGGAATTTAACATTTTAAGGCAAAAAGTCTACTAGCAGAAACTGGGATTACAAATAGTAATCAAAAGTACATATCGTCTGGAGACAAGTAGTATGGCAGGCACATTCACGTTTTCATACTCGAAGCATTTGCTACACAGTAATTACAGTGAACTGTGAGAAAAATACACTCCCTGAAGAACAAAGAGGGACATTCCATCTGTACCCCGTGGAGGAAGAATTATTTTAAGATATACGCAGAGCCACTTCTGAAAGGGTAACGCTTGTATCTTTTTGTGTTTCTTGTGGCCTTCCTTTTCGGCGTGGTACAGTTGAGTCACTACGTCATGAGGTTTGCCTGGGCTGACTTATCTAGGTTAAAGTATCCAAAGTATTTCTTCATTTTCTATCGCTCCTAAAACGTTTCATTAAAAGTCATCAGTAGGTGTGTGAAATTGCTTACCAGAGTGAAAGCTCTAGTTCGGAATAATTATCTGAAAGGCACAGTGAATGAAAGCTTGATTTATCAAGGTCTTTTTCGGATCTATAAGTTCGCATTTTAAAGCGCTCCTGGAATATGGGCTAATTCTCATCCAACTTCCAAGGGAAGCTTCTTTTGGACCTGTTTAAAAAAACAGATCAATATGGCTTTTAATTTGTTCATCATTCACACGCAAAGAAATGTTGTCACAGAATTTCAAGAGTACTCAAAAGGACTATCTGAGAAAGGCTAATAGTTCCCTCTGGATTTTTTTTTTAGTTAATAATTTATTTAGCAAACAGTTTCTTCAGAAAAAGTACAAAGGTTTTGACCTTGCCACACTAGATTTTCCCATCTTCGTAAATATTAGGTTTATTTAATGAGCTATCACTGGAATCCTCATTATTACTTTTATCACACAAGAATGGTAATTGTGCCATGTGTATAAACCTTGTGGAAGGCAGTCCAGATGGCATTTCCTTATGGTTTTGATTTTAGCTATTTCTAGAACATTCGTTTCAACATTAAACAAGATTCTGGAAGATTTTGTTGTGGGTTTTGTGTTGATTTAAGCTAATGTGTATTTATCTGTGTCTTTTTCCACATGAGTGGTGTATTAGGAAACAGTGTAGACAAAGGTAAAGATCCAAAACACTTTTTGAAAGGGATAATGAGAACCCACTAGAGCCTACTCAGGTTGGAGGGTTAAGCAGAATCACCCAGCAAAGTCCACAGCAAAGTTCAGGCTGGAGCAGCTAGCTCAGGACCCTGTGAGCATGAGAATTAACTTCATAAGCCACTAAACTGTCAGGTAGGCTGTGTGTGGTATGATCATGGCAATGGCTGACAAATACACTTACATAAGCTGCGATCATTTCATTATTAATTCAAAGAGGGTAAATGGGAGGAAATAAAGAGAGACAAAAAGTGGCATGAAAGAGGCGAATGGGAACGATCTTGGTCGAGATCCATGCACATATTGTATTAGCCGAAGTTCAAGTGGAGTCTGTGTCACATGCTAGTTCAAGAGATGAGTTAGGAGGAAACTTGAACAGTGGACCATCTGGGAAACCAGATCCTCGGATCCTTTATTTTATAGAGGAAGATGCTGGATCTCAGGGAGATGGAGTTTAAAAAGCTGATACCCTCTCCCCCCTCTACCCCACCCCACACACACACAGAAGTGGGCTGTTATCTTTTCCTATTCATCATCTCTGCCATGGAAATCCTACCCAAACTTCGGGGCTCAATTCAAAAGCCACCCCTTTGGTGACCCCTTCCTTGGTTTTCCTACCTAAAAACGGTCTCTTTTACGTGTGAATTTTTACAGATTCCTGAACTGTCTGAATTTAAAAGAACAACAGTTTTGTGTCATTTTGTTTCTTTTGTCCTGGCTTACAGTAGGGGGAGAAAACTTTGCCCTTTGTCCTTTCTAGGCTCTTAGGCTGGTCTAATAATTAAACTGACATAGACAGATTAATAGGAGAAAAACAAATTTCTGTTTGTATGTATGAAAGCCCAAAGAAATATGAAACTCAGAAAAGTGACCAAAGTAGGCAGCTTTTATACCTTTTAGGCAAAGAGACAATGCATTTGTGAAGAATCAACAAGACAAAGAACTTTGGGCTTGGGGAAGGAAATTATTGGGGAAGTAACAAGGCTTCTTCATACAGGCTTCTCGGCCTTAAACTCCCTACCTCTGGTAGTAAGGATGGACGTCTTCTACCCTCTCGGTCCAGGTAAGGTACCTTTCACATGTGGAGACTTATTTCCTGCTTTCAGAGGGACAAAGGAGGGTCAGTGTGTTCTTCCTGCCGGCTGTTTTTCAAATAACTTTAATGCAAATTAATCGGTAGGCCCGAGTGGCATATTTCGGGTGGCATACTCTGCTCCAACGCACTCGCTATCCTTTTCCTGTCCTGGGCTGCTTCTCAGCAAAGGCCTGCTTGAGCTTCAAGAGAGAGAGAGGGGCTCACCCCAGAAAGCATGGCTGGGAAGGGTGCTCTCCATGGAGTGCTCTCTCACTGGAGGGAAGACAACGGGAAGAAAAAATGCAATGTGCCTTGGTCTTGTCCCTTCTTTCTGCTTTTCAATAAATGGCCTTCGTCCATTCTACTTGCTTTATGTCTTCCTATTCCTATGAATGAATCCAGGCACTAGATTATTTAAGGTTTCCTCTCAAAGCATCTGATTAGCTCCAGACTTCTGATTTCAAAAGGAGAAAAGGAAGAATGAATTCTGGGGGCCTGTGGTAGACCTCAGCTTCTCTCTGCTTCCCCTTTGAGTGACAGTTAGTCAGATAGTAACAGATGCGACTGAAACTTGTTAGTGTGATGTCGCTAGGTGTCACCGAGCCAAAGGAGTCAGGTGTAACTAACTGATAAATTAAAAGCAGGAGAGAATAGATTTATAATGTTCGCTATTATTCTGAAAGAGAACTCATAACGAAATTATGTTAAAAGAGAAAAGATGGTTTATACCTAAAGGAGGAATGAACAGCTCGGAGAAAGGGATGTTTTCTCCTATCAGTGAGCTCTTGTGAGTTTAGAAACCCTGAGGAGTGAGTCATGGAAAGATCCCAACAGATAACATATTGTTAAATCTGTCTTTTTCTCCTGGGAAATCAGATGTGCGAGACCTAAAGTGAAAAATAAAGTCCACTACCCATTAAATATTTGGAGAAATAGTGAGAGACCAAAACAAGATAAAGCAAGTAAGTACACCCAATTCCAAGGAATAGGGAGAGCGTGTTTGAGCTGCTGCAAAGTCCTGGAAAGCAAAAGCATTGGCCAAGCTGTCAACTCCCTGTGGACAGAAGCTGTGTTCTATTTACCTGTGAAGTCTCTGTAGTGCTCAGCAGCACGAAGTAGGTGCTCGTGTTTGCTGTATTAAAAACTCTGAGACATACTTGGTCTAGAAAAGGCGAGCATGTGCCTGTGTTCTCTCTTAAATTAAGCACTTAGACTCTGCCAATCTTTTTTGTCCTTTGCATTTCACTAAATTGGTGACAGGAAAGCAGACGCCCTCAATCTTTTGTACTGTCTGTTCTGAGCCTGGCGCTCACAGTCCTTTCTTTCCCTTTCTTTCTGGCGAGTGAAAAAGTCCTGACTTCCTCTGGTAAACGATGGATTATGTCTCCATTGCCTCGAAAGATGACAAATCAGAAGGTCACCAAGGGCCACTGTTTTCCTGCCTAGAAACAATTCCAGGCACAGCTTGGCGATACCACGGGTTCGATTCCAGAGCGCCCCAATAAAGCGAGTCGTAGTCCTTTTGCTGGTGGAGGGTCCTGTTTCAATTTGTAAAAAACACATCTGCGAAGCACGATAAAGTGAAGAGCAATAAAACAAGGTATACCCTGTACTGGGCGGAATTTGGCCTTGCACTTTCATGATTTAATCCCCAAATCTTTGGGCACGGGACACTGGGAAGGATGCCTCTGATCAAAATGCCAGCCTGGCCTGTTCTCCCTATGGTCCTCTGTTAGTGTTTCACACTTACAGATCCAGACCTCTTTGTCAAGAGAACCTATTCCTCTTTTAAAAGCAATATATTGTATTGTTCAAAATAATAGTAGAGAACTCTATGGAATAAAAAGGAAGGGCTCCAACCCTTTGCCATTCTATTATGAATCCATTCACCTGAGGTCACAATTGATATGTCTTATCCTTGGGAGAGTCAGGCAGATTATGCCAGTGTCACTGTTGGAAAAAAGGACAAATCTTACGTTGAAAACAATCCTATGAACCTTCCAATCGCTGGTTTGATAGCTTTGATAAAATGCTGGTTAGGTATTATAAAGGGTTTTTAAGCTCTTATGCCTCGCACACCCCGTGTGTGGTACAGACTGCCAAATGTACACCTTGCATTATTCTTCATACGTCCTGGATCCCCGGGGAGAGGGTGTATGATGTGGGCGTGTTTCGTGTGCTTGATGTCTATAAATATGCTCAGAGGCTGCTCGAAGCTGCTCACGGCTCTTTCAGCACATTCACTCTTCCCGGTTTTAGCACACACCCGCACTCTCACAAAAAAAAGGAGGAAAACTGAAATTTGATTTCTGCCGTGATGACCATGATTCCGGGCAAATTGCTATACAGGTGGGTATTTTTTTAGGTGTGCCTCCCCTCCAAGATGCGAAGTCCACCTGTAGTTTGTCTGCAGCAACGTGTAGAACACTCTGTTTTCGCTTCGTTCTCTTCTTCGGTGTTGACTAGAGGCTCACATCTATCTGTCTATGCCTCTACCTGTCCTCTGCAGTTTGGTCCAGGGTTCATTTTCTCCCAGCCTGTGACTCTGACTCTATTTCTTGGCTAAAGCCTTTTGCCTTCTTTTTCTAAAAGTCCCAATCCACAAGTCCTCCACCCATAGCTGCCTGTACCTACCGCTGCAGTCTGCACTGACCTGGAGGACGGGACCTTGACGGGGTTTAGGGTCCACCACTCACCCCTCTGGTCTCACTCACATGGCTTTTCCTCATATAGAGCTTAGTGATTAAGAGCACAGTCTTAGGAGTCAGACCAGATCTACATCTTGGCCCTGCCTTATACAGATATATAGATATGGAAGTAGATATAGATATAGATATGGATATACCAAGAAGCTGGCACAGGCCTCTGTGGCGGCTAGCTAGGCAAGCATGAAATGCACAGGGCAGGCTAGAACTTGTCCATAGGAGCTAAAGCCACAGTCCATACATGGAATTTCTTGTTCCTTGGGGAAGCCTTAGTTCTACTCTTAAGGTCTTCCAACGGATTAAATCAGGCCCACCCAAGTCATCTAGGATAACCTTCACAGCAACACCTAGATTGTGTTTGATCGTGTAATTAAAGATGACAGCTTCACCAATTGGCACGTAAAATTGACCATCACACCTTCTAACATCCTATGTAATTTATAATTTTCTAATTTATTATGTCCATTATCTGGTCTCCCCCACTAAAATGTAAGTTCCGCGAAGGCCCGGAAGTCTTTGTTTTATTTGCTGATATATTCCATAGTAAACGTTCAATAGGTAGTCATTGAATTGAATCACTTGTTGAATTCAATCACTTGTTGAATCGCATCCTCAGGAAGTCTTCTCTGAATACCTGCTGTCTTGACAACAGACACCTACATCTCCTAAGTTAGATGCTTCCCTTCTCATTTAGTCTTTAGTTAGCTAAATCCTAAACCCATCTGACCTCCTTACAGGAGATTAAGTAGAGCACCGGAAATAATGAGATATCTTATAACTTTATTTATTTAACTTAACTCTTTGTTCACATCAGTCTCTTATTTACATCTATTCCTTTAGCTTTCTTTCTTTCTGCTAGTCTACTTTGATCAGCTGGGAAAAATAAAAGGGAGGATCATTATAATTAAATGTATGTATGTAAAGAGACCTTACACAGAAGGCCAACAGGTAGTGTTGAGTTATTTGACAACTTTACCTGCAGAAACAGCCTTTTAATTTAGCACCATGCACCCATCATTTTCCTGGCATCTGTTAAGCACAAAATACGTCAGACGTATAAAATATTGAGACCACAGAGAGAAAAGTCAGGCTCTTTGCTTTCAAATTGTTTATAGTCTAGTGCAGAATTACAAAGTGATATCCTGGGGACCGAGTCTAGTCTTTATTCGTTATTAGTTCAACTCAAGCATTGTTGGCCTATGTGGTATTTGATATTTAAATCAGTGGGCGACGCTGGAAAATCAGAAGATTTCACATAAAAATCTGAAGTTTTGGCTTCCCTCGAAATATCGGAGGATCTAACAACATGGCCTCTATTTCTATGCGGCACCATGATCCCCACCCCAATGTTCAGTCAGATGCCAGTCGTTGGTTAGCATCTTACGCCTGGCCTGATTATTTTTATTTAGGCTACCTTCCTGGCTTCCTGTAGGCATTTGGTTTTTGGATTCCTGGTATAGTGGGTTATTTTTGATAATACATCAATAAAACACTCTTTCACTCTGCAAAAATAATTCTGATTCTATGACATAATGTGACGGTCATAATAAATCGAAGAGGCGTGGAGGCCAAGTATTATTCATTCTATTTTTCACATGAGGTAATGAAAAATTGGAGTGATTAATTTACTAGTCTGGGGTGTAGAGGTGGTTTTAGAGTTCAAATTTCCTGATGAGCCATCATCCTAAGTCGAAGGAGTATTGCGGAGAGATCTCACCCCACCCCAATTTTCCCCACTATAAGACTTCAGACTGAAATAGACAAAGATTAGGGAGGGAAGCGAAATTAACACAATGTTTGGAATTGTACTCTTACTTAAGACTGAGTTGTGGCTTTTTAGGACTATCATTGGCTGAAGGACTTTTTATTATCTAAGAGTGACAAGTCTGTTCCACACTTCATCTTAGGGCAGGAAAAGATAACACCAAAGATAACATGTTTAAAAGGACAAACATTGCATTTCCTATACAATCAAATGTGTCATATTCGTTCAACTTAGCAGTTACACACAGAGAGACGCACATACGCACACATGTGCCTTTTTTTTCATTTTACATGCATAGGATCATACTATACACGGTATTTTGTAACTTCCTTTTTCCTTTCAACAGTATGTCATATTTTCATGCATTAAGTAGTCTTATAATGTATTAATTTTAGGAAGTCTATAAAATTCTCTATGTGGTGGTATTGTAATAATATTAGGTCAGTCACCTATTGGTCAATTCAAATTTACAATTTATTGTTATATAAATATACTGTATTAAATATTCTGGTAGCTGACTCGTCATGTGCATCTATGATTTCTTCTTTAGGATAAATTCCTAGAAGTGGGATCGCTGTGTCAGAGGACACATCTATTTCTTAAAGCTGTTGATGTATGTCCAATGTCTCCTTAACCAATGCTCTTCCTTCTAAAATCTCCTTAATCCCAACTTGGTCTGTCCACTTCAGCCAGATAAATCTCACTAAAGTAATGTTTGCATATTTTACACTCTTGTTCAAAAGATAGTCAATTTTAAACCTCTTTCATTCAGGCTTTAGGAGTCTCCTGGGAAAACACCTTGCCTTACCTGTCTGACATCACCTACCAATTTAGAAATCCAGTTAGAACAGACCCATAATTTCTGCCAGGTCCATTTATCTTTTTCTTTCCCGTAAAGGGAAACTTCTTCCTTTTCTTCTCTACTAACCTAAATCCTATATGTCTCCCAAAGCCCAGATTAAACTACACCTCTTACAGAAAGTGTTTCTGGGATAATCTCACCCCCAAATTATCTTTTCGCTCATGTATTGTATTCCCCGTAATTTTAGGTATATATATCTCATTTCCTCAGGGTGGGCAGGCTGTTCCCCGACAAGTTATTTTTTGAATCTGTCTCCAAAGCCAAAAACGTGCTAGGTGCTGAATCTTGAAAGGAACTGTAAAAGTGTGAAATGAGTTGTTGGAGAAAGTTCTGAAATATTCCCTGCATGCTTTTTGGAATTGGTCATCCTCCCATATGAAATTAGGTGAATGGACTTGATGAGTTTTCAAAGAGGCTGCAGGCATACTTTTCTAATAACGTGATTATTACTAGCTTTTGATGAAATATAAATAATTTTCAGCTGGTCTATTGAAAGACACCTCCACTTACTGGCAAAAATTACTTGTCATAGGATTCAGCATAAGAGAAGTATTTGTCAAAGAGAATCACCACAATTATCAAAGTAGTGGTGGCCAGAGGACACGGATTCTGAAACCCACATTAGTGAGATTCCATTGGATAAAGAGATTTTTATTCATAACTTATGCTATAAAATAGAACCGCTGAATTTTAAAATTATCCTAGACACTGAACATTAAAAAAAAAAACAACTTGAGTTCATTTAAAAATATATAAATTATTTTTCTTCCACCCCATCCCCAAGTATGGTACTTCGCTGTTCCAAAAATATTACATATTCAAAGAAACTGTAATTATGAACATATATAGCTTCCCACAGTTAGAAATTTAAAAATGGATTGTGCGAAATAAAATGCATGTTACTGCAATATTTAAATGTACTTCAAATCATTATAAGTAGGCATGTAATTACTATGGTTTTAGGAAGGTTTAACAAGGAGTTAAAATGCAAAAGAATAAAATTTCAGTAGCTTTAGACCAACATACAATGAACAGATGATATCCATCACACCCCAACTCTTCAAGATCTTCCTCAAATGCTGGCTTTAAAGAGAAAGGCTTCTTCTCAGACTAGGTAACTGGGATGAAAAGTTATGGAAAGAAAAAGTACAAACTGAAACAAAAGATATGAAAACAGAAAAAGAGGATCTAGAAATACTAAGCTTTACTGGCAATATAAATCCATTTTTAAGGAACTAATTGTTACTGGCGAAGTAGTGACTTTGAATCTTGCTCCCTAAAGATTAGAGTTAAAATGAGATTTCCAAAAGAGTGGGTATGGTTTGGTGAGAGGGGAAGAGAGAAAAATAACCTGCTGTACTAAAATGCAATAGAGTATCTATCTGGCAAGGTCCTATTTAATCTGATGCATCAGCCAAGCTTCTGATGTTCAAAACCTTCCCTGAAATTAGCATCGGTTAAAATCTTGGAGGTATTGGCAACTGGCAGCGGAATTCTCCCCGTCTGCATTCCCCACGGCTACAGCAAATTGGCAGTAAGTCTTCCTTAGCAGCTGCTAATGGCTGATGATACCACACAGCATGATTCTACTTATGTAAAACAAACAAATACTAACCCATGCATTTCTATATGTCTGGATCCGCATAGAAAATTGTTTGAAAGCACACACATGAAACCACGAATATGGGTTATCTTTGAGGAGGGGAACGGGGAGGGAGATCAGTGGGTCCTTTCACTTGATGGTTTGCATTTTTGCTGTAAGAATATGATCACGTATTATTTGCCTAATGTTAAAAGTTAAAATTAAGGAAGCAACACTAGGATGCCCACTTATGCAGAGAGAAATATGGAGCCGGGGAGTTTACATCTTCTAACAAAGTAGCTTGCCACAGAAAGTCGCATTACCAGTTTCTTCAGGGGCCAATAACTTTATGAGTGATTCGATCTTTGCACTCAGTGTCCTTGTTCTGGCTTATCTACAATCTCTTGCTGGACATTTTACTCAGATATTTTGCTATTATTCCTGCAAACTCTGCAGGCCTAAAACCGTATATACATCATCATGCGACTTTCTTTTTTAAATCAACTCGATCGCCATAGTTTTAGGTTCAAAACCTTGGGAGGTTTGACTACCTCGTCCTCCTCGCCCCCAGGTGACATTGGTCATCAAGTCATGCTTATTCCGTCTTTGCCGTTTGGCCTTACATTTTTCACGCGTAGCACACTACAGTTGAGCCTTCAACGACACGGGTTTGAACGGAGTGAGTACGCGCACTTATACGTGGATTTTTTTCGATAAATACGTACAGTACTGTACATGTATTTTTCTTTTTTATAATTTTCGAAATGACATTTTCTTTTCTCTAGCTTACTTTATTGTAAGAACACAGTACAAAATACATATAACATACAAAAATGTGTTGATTGGCTGTCTATGTTATCAGTAAGGTTAGCAGTAGGCCGTTAGTAGTTAAGTTTCTGGGGAGTCAAAAGTTAGACATGGATTTTTGACCACACGGAAGGTCAGTGCCTCTAACTCCTGCATTGTTCAAGGGTCAACGGCACTCTATTTTGAGTTTTATTATCTCACACTCAAACTATAATAGTTTCCCAACTAATCTTCTTGCTTCCAGTCTCTCCCATCTGTCATAAATTTTCACACTAATGCCAGATTGAAAGTCTTAAGAGTAGAGTGTGTTTATTCTACTACCTGAACACACACACACACACACACACACACACACACACACACACAGAGACATAGTCCTCCCATACTTGTCTACTTACTTCATATAAATCTCAAACCCATTTGAGGATCCCTAGAGTCCGACCTTAACATTAATCTCTTGGCTTTATTTCTCATTACTCCACTTTTGGAACTATTTATCTAAACTCTCTTTCACTGTTTACTGGCATATTCTCTTTTTCCCTACTATGGGCCTTTCTCTTTCTTGGGTGCTCAAGTAAGTACTTAGCTTATTTGTAAAGACTTTGTTGTCTGGTATTTTTGTTTAATTTAATTTAATTTACTTGTTCGAATTTATTTCTTGTGTCTGAAGTTAATGACAAGTTTCTTACGGGCAGAATCTTTGCCTTAAGCTCTTTATTTTTTCTACACCCCCGTCTCTCCATCTATTATAGTATATTCATCAAAGAGGTCATTTGATAAATATAGGCTGATTGACTGAAATCAAAGAAAGCCTCTCTGTGCCTTCTTTATTTGGGGGGAGCATTGATTTTATGCTTCCAAAAGTAAGAAAAGAATAAAAACTAATATATAGATGTAGCATACACCTGTTAAAATGCTCATTGCATGAATTTTAATTAGAATGTATGTTCCTAGAGGTTAATGTTTTGGTTAGTGTATACAATAAATCGTGCCAGTTGGTTCATTCAACAAAATTTGTTGCACGCATACTTTGTGCCAGTACCTTTCTAAGCCCTGGGGATATGGCAGTGACCAAACAGACTAAAATCCCTGGCTTCATGTAGCTTATATTCTAAGAAAGAAGACAGACAATAAGTTAAATAAATAAGTAAAACACATAGCTTGTCAAATTGTGGTGCTTTGGGGGAAAATAAACCAGAACAGGAGTTTAAGAAGCGTTAAGGGTGCAGGGGGTAGTTGCAACCTAAAATAGGGTGATCGGTAGTCTCCATATCTGTCACAAAAAAAAGTTGATATGATACCTAAGTATAACACAGTTAAGATTGGCTTAAATCAGTATGCCTCAGAAAATATGACCAGCAATATTTTTCTCATGATTTAATTTTAGTTGGCTTTTAACAAAGACTTCAAAATGGCAGCTTAGGTTCATTTTTAGTTCAATGAAGAATAGTTCTCATACATATGCAGGCTGGATTCAATTCTATTTCTTGGGTTGGATTATTACCAAGATCTTAACAAGGAAAATGAAGAAATATGGATGCTTCAGGAATTGCCTAACCACTTATGCCTGCATTAAACATGCTTCTCTGCGTCCAGAAGCTGACTAGTACCAGATTAAGAACCAGAAAGGATTTCTTGGCAAAGAATCCTCAGTTGCAAAAATAATTCCAAGACTTGGGCTGAGCTCAAATTTTAGGATTTATGTGGACAATCAAGACTTATCTTTTTACATTACCATGTGGGCAATTTGAACAAATAATACAAATTCTCAGGGGTTTGGTCTCAAAAGGTCTAGAGTGTAAGAAGAATATTTTTCATTTCCTCTCTCAGCATTGTTCTTTATTATATTAATAAATTATTCTTTTCATAGTGTTTTACAGTAATACTTCTGTTAATGAAGAAGACACATTTCGATATTACACCTTGTCAAAATTGTGGTGATTAAAATCATATAGAAGGCACTGGAATACATTCTAGGAGGAAGGAGGTTGGGGGATAGAGGATAATGATATTATTTGGCTAAAATAATACCAATAGGAAGTTACCCCGTTATATTAAATGATTATATTAAAGTGTACTAATTATTTTGTTAGCTGACATCAGATAATTTCTAAGTTCGACTAGGAATGCAGAGAAGACACTGAAGACCTGCAGATGGCGAAGGTCAGAGATGATAGATGTATTGACGCCAGAAGGAAAAAAAGGGAACAGAACGGGGAAAGTGAAAATGCCAAAAAACAAACATTTCACAATTTTTGCTCAGAGTCCAGGCTATTAACAGCTGTGGTGGACAAACCAAAGCTGTGGATCGAAGTCTGTGTGTGTGCATGTGCATAACTTGAAATGAATGGCAACAAGCTAATAATGCTTCACATCATTTATCAAACATTTTGACTTGCTTTTCCTTTCCTCTAGCATTGCTGACTGTGTAGAAAGAGACTTATAGTTCTAAATAATTCCATAACGAGGTATTATATCACCTGACAACGTATATAGATATCATATAACTGTATATAAGATAGATTAAGTAAATTTCCTTTTCTTAAAAAAAGCACAGAGAAACTGCTTACCTGATGTACATTAGTGTGAAGTCTATTTTTGGATTCTTCCTGTACCAATTCCAACGATTTCCTAATTAAACTTTGCAGCAAACAACTTGCTTTCATTTCTCCAGGAACCTTTGATACAGGATAACGGGCAGGTGTGCTGTGCTGGAAGTAATGTGAGTATCTTCGACAGAAAACAAGGAACAAAGCATTTGCAGAGTAAACCGAACTCACGGAAATGAAGGACTCCTTCAATTAAATATTTTCTATTGATCTGGACTCCCATCACCCCATTTAACACCATAAAGTGTGTAATAAATACCTTCATGTACTGACAAATCCATTTGCTAAATAGCAAAATCTCACAAGAATATTTTGAAAGGCTTTATATTATGTTCACTAAGCTGCTTCCAAACCAAAAGAATAGAAGCAAAAATCCTAACTTAAAATGAGAAAAACAAGTAATGCATTTTAGACTAACTCTTTAGGGTAGAAAATATGACTTTTCAGAAGGCCTCCATCTTCTTTCATACTCTGTTTTTCAATGAGTGATCTTTTTCATACTCGCGACCTTTACACTGGAAGGAATTACAAAAATCGGATCATACGGTTTTATATTCTTTGGTGAAATTAAATCTTTCCTTTACAGGAGCCATTCTGTTCCCAGATTCTTGCCACGTGACGTGTTCGTGCCTGCCATGGCATGCCACGCAGCTCTATTGCAACATCTGATTTCAACTCAATCGAAGCAATTTTTGTCACCAGCTACTGACAGGGACTTGTTCCTCTGTGTGGTTCCATCTTCTTTACAAACGATATTCTGGTTTCTTGCATTAGCTTTAGGTTATGGTTACTAAAATGGCTAAGGAATTGTTCTATTTCAAAAGTACGACAAATGGATGGACTTTTGTAAGTTCTTATTCCTGAATAGGCAGTGAAGAGCTCAGGTAAAGAGTAATCAGTCTGTGGGTGGAGTTAATAAATTGAGCGGGGTGAGGTCAAACACCTCGACATGTCCAATCAGTTCTTATGCCAAGGGGATGGAAACAAGAAGTCCTTGGTGGCCTTGGGGAGCTACTCCTAATCTTTTGTGTCCTTTACTTGAGAACATGGGAAAACTGATATACAAAGGAAGACTTATTAAATGTTTTTTTCCCCACAGATTTGTGTTCGTCTTGTCATGACTTTTTGTTTATTTATCTCACGAATGGTGAAACAGGGTCAAGTGTGGAGGTTGCATCTGGCCGAGGGCCAGTTTTGTGAAGCTACTTGGCTCAAACGAAGATGCAAATGGAAATTTTGGCTTTATAAATTGCTATGAATCTCGGACAGGTCTGCTTATGTCTGAAAGCCAAAGGTTCTATCACTATCTTTTCAGAAAACAACAAAGGCTCAGAGTAGCTTAATTAACATTTTCAGATTGCTTCAAGATTCTTAGACGAGATGCTGGATGTGGGTTCAGCTCTTCCCCTTTTCATCAGGAAATGAGTCTCACGGCAGAGACTTGGATGAGGAATATAGACTGTATTCAGATTTACCTGGCGGCCACCACACTAGATACTAGAGCTTATGGGCTGACATTTAACTCTCAGCGAGGTTGAGCTGTATGTGGCTAAAAAGGTATTCTTTCTCAGACTATTTGCAAAGCCTACAAATTTAGGAATGGGTGTGAAAGAGAAAAGATTTGGGTGGACATTTAGCATGCTAACTGGCCCGGATCCCTTAAAAAGCAGAGAATTGTGACAGATAAGATGAATCCAGGGGAGGACGTGAAAGAGGGGTATGGTTTGGAGTTGTGCGCCTACTTGTAAGACTGAAACATCCTCGTTTTTTAGTATTTACTTGTACATGTAACACTCTTTTGGGTGGAAAGATACAAAAGCAATGGAATTTTTTTTTTCCTTCCTGAAACAACTCCTGAAATGGGTGATCAAACAGCCTTACTGACTCAGCTTGTATACAGGGGAAGGAAGTCAGGCCAAAGGCTGGATCAAACCTAAGTTAGTGTGTGTCTCTTGGGTCTAGCACTTAACCTCAGTCTCTGGCTGAGTCAGGTATAATTGCTGGTCATGGAACTATTAGAAATGATACCAGCAATAAACACTTATGAAATGTTTCCATTATTATACACTTAGTGCTATATGCTTTGCACAGATTCTTTCATCTAACGCTTACAATGACGACCTTATAAAGTAGGAAGTTTAATGATGAATCTGATCAAAACCATCACTAACACTAGAGAAAGAACTCATCATGGATGCCCTACGCAGGGTGGATCAATAATGCCACCAGATGATGGAGAGGTTAGTTCATGTGAAGGCCTACTAAGTAAGGTACTGGCTTTTCCTGGAATACTTCACTAGGCTCTGAAGACTCTTCTCCTGGTCCTCCTCCTACCTCACTGCCTGCTTCTTCTTTGTTTCCTTTGCCAGACTCTTCTCATCTTAGTGTCTTAATGTTAGAGGGACCCAGGGCTCACTTCTTGGTGTCCTTCTTCTTCCTAGTTACATCTAGTGGATCTCAACCAGTCCCATGACTTTAAATATCATGTATATGCTGACAACCTCCACATCCACCCCAGATACATATGTCTAACTGTCTAGATCTATCTTCACATGGATGTTTAAGAGGCACCTTACCATGTCTAAATCCTTTTATAAGCATTCCCCTCCCCCACCAAATCTGTTTCTTCTCTATCTTCCCAGTCTCAGTAAATGTTAACTCCATCCCCCACCAAGAGCCCGGACCAAAATGCTTGGGATCATTTTTGAGTCTGCTCTTTCTTTTATACTCATATCTATTCTATCAGCAATTCCTCTGCGTTTTCTCTTTTAAATCGAATCACAATCCGAACATTCTTCCCATCGCTCTGGCTTTTTAGTCCAGGCCACACTCATTTTTCACCCTAGCTAGGCTAATTTCCTTGCTTGCTTCCCTACATATATTCCTCATATAGCAAGCAGTCATCTTTAAAAAAAAAAAAAACACTTATGAACCTTTTAAAACATACACAAATACCATAAGCGATGATCATCCTCATGTACCCATCACTCAGCCTCAAAAATTAACATTTGCTCATCTTCTCTCCTCTATTCCCTACCCTCCCTCTTTCGATGGAGTATTTTATAACAAATTGCAGCAAAGTTGTCCTTGATGATCAGATCAGGCCATTCACAACTTTCCAGTTGCCTCTCCTTAGTAAGATACAAATCCTTTACGATGGCCTGTAAGTCCTGTGTTATCTATCACTGCTGCCCCGCACCGTCTCCCCCATTGTCTCCTGTCCTCACTCTGCTTGAGCTACACCAGAGGTTCTCCAAACGTGGCGGCCATCAGCATCATCTGGAGGGCTTGTTACACACCCGCAGATGGCTGGGCCCTACGCCCTAGAGTTTCCGATTCAGTAGATCTGAAGTGGGCTTCCAGAATTCGCTCCCGACAAGTTCCTAGATGCCACTGATGTCCGGCGGGCAGACATGGAGAACCACCTGCTGCACAGTTCTCCTCGTCTTCCTCAGCGAGCCAGGAGATTCTGCACAGGAGTCTTTGCACTGCTCGTCCTTCCGACCCGAGTACTCTTAGCATTACTCAAGATGCGTTTTATTCCGTTTCTGTTTAAATATCTTTTGAGAGGCCTTCTTTGACCACTCCTAAAATAGCATCCCATCTCCTCGCCCTGTTATTTTTCTTCAAAGCAGGCATGGCTCGTTTCTTGTTCCTCTTATCGGTCTAGGTGGACAGCTCCTCCGCACACGCACACCTGGTTTTGTTCTCTATCGTATCACCGGAACCAAAACCTTGCAGAGTAAGGTGCTCACTTCACTCGAATGGCTCATATATACTGAGGAAGGGATGTCCAGCTTTCTTGCTTGGGACCCTTGCTAGGCCAATTCATGCCTTCTTGCCTCAGTTTCACCATCTGTAAAGGAACTGGTTGGTTATGCTCACCCTTCCCATCTCCCTGGGTGTATATATATATATATATATATATATATATATATATATATATATATAGGCTCAAATCAAGAAAAAAATGAGCACGCCCGAGAGGCACAGCCATAAGTGACTACCAAGCGCGCTATTCTGCTTCTGCTGCGCTTTCGCGGGCCCTTTTCCTGCACCCCCTCTGATTTTCTAGCCCGCCTGCCCCGGTGACCCACAGATCCCACTGCAGCAGCAGCAGCAGCAGCAGCAGCAGCAGCAGCAGCAGCAGCAGCAGCAGCAGCAGCAGCAGCAGCAGCAGCAGCAGCAGCAGCAGCAGCAGGAGCAGCAGCAGGAGCAGCAGCAGCAGCAGCAGCAGGAGCAGCAGGAGCAGCAGCAGGAGCAGCAGCAGCAGCAGCAGCGGCGGCGGCGGCGGCGGCGGCGGAGGAAGGGGCGGCGCCGGGGGAGGGGGCCTCGCCGCCGCGGGACGCCGCCCCGCCGTCCCGTCCCGTCACGGCGCCGGCGCCGGCGGGGCCGAACCCGGAAGTGGCGGAGCCCGCGCGCCCGCCCGTCCCGCCGCCGCCGCCGCCGCCGCCCCGCACTCGGGCGAGCGCGGGAGCCGCGCCATCAGGCAGAGCGCGCCCGGCCGAGCGGGCCATGGGCGCGGGGGCCGCCGCCGCAGGTGGTGGCGCGCGGTGAGGCGAGCGGCGCCCCCTCGGGGGCGCATGGGACGCGGCGCGGCGGGCGCGCAGTGCCGGCGCCCGCGGCTGGAATGGTGCTGGCGGCGGCGGGCGGTGCCTGCGATCTGAAGCCCGAGAGGAGCCACCATGGAGACGCCGCCGCTGCCCCCCGCGTGAGTGAGCGGCCGCCGGGCGGGCGGGCGGGCTGCGGCGCGTGGCGCCGGCCGCGGGCGCTGCCCGGGGCGGCGGGAGCCGCGAGCCGCGAGCCGCGGGGCGTGACGAGGCGCGGTGCCCGCGGTCCGAAGGCGGACGCGGACGGGAACTCGGGCTGGCCAGGCTGCGACTTCAAGCGCTGCCCGGGATTGCCCGGGACGCGTCCTCCCGGTCCCGGGCGGGCGGCACACGCGGGATGGGGGCCGTGCTGGGGGACGCCGCGGGTCCCGTGTCCGCCTGCCCGGCATGCACGGGCGGCGGGGGCCCCTCCGGCCGACCCCTGCCTGAGGGTCGGAGGTAGGATGCACGCGAGTCCGTTGAGAAACGGAAACGGGAAAGTGCCAGACGCCCCGGCGTCGCGATGAATTTCATCACTCGATCCTAGGTTGCTTGCTTCTCCGGATTTCCAGCAAAATTAAGACCTGAGGAACCTTGGCATCGCTCTCTACAGGAGCCGCGGTTGTTCAGGGCATGTGACCTCTTTCACCTGGGCCCTGCAGGAAATTGTCCAGAAACCAGCATCTTCTGTTTCTTTGGTATCCTGGGAGAATGAGTAGTGTAGCGACCTGCTAGGCACAGGTGTCTTTTTCCTGGGTACCGAGATGCATTCGGCATCAGCCGCATCAAAATTCAGAAATAATAACAGCCGAACAATTATGTAGAAGATATTGGAGCTATTATTGTTCAGTACAAGATTACTTATGTTTTATTTTTTTGACGTTTTGGGAAAAGTGGACTATAAATCCCCCGGGAGTTCGGAAATTTTCAATTTCGATCTGCTTTCCTTAGTTTAACCTTACGAAGGAACAAGAAGAGCCCTTTCAATCTGGACTTTTCAAACCGCAGACCAACCTCGTTCTGAAGGACGGTGTACCTTTCCGTGAGAGCTTACTCATGGAGCCCTATCGTTTTTCACTTAGATTTCGCCCGCGCCAGCCTCTTCTGGTTATTTGGCAGAATTCCAGGCAGAATATGGATATTAGGCTTGTGCTGAATAATTTTTTGATGTCGAGTCCTTTTAGGAGAGCTAATAGGATTCTGGAGCTACAATTTCTAAAAGTGCCTTATGAATTTTTAGCGTGAGTGGAACAGGTCCAGGGGAGATCTAAGGAGGAGTAGATAGATAGAGGTTAAGATTTGAGTTGACCCTCTTGGGCTGATAGAAACAGGGGCTCAGTGGCTACGTGATCGCTGTGGCTTTGAGGGCTTTGTGGGCTTTGTGGTTTGGTCTTTTGCTTCAGCAGGTTCAGGAAGGCTCCTGACTCCCAGGAAACATGGTGGTGGCTTGTTAGCATCAGCAGTGTGAGCACAGCACCGGCAGATGAGTTCTGTTCAGGCTCAGAGGCACTTTAGGCAGGATATGCTACCTGTATATAGACAACACGTAGCATGTAGAATATATCATGTAGATATGTTTGTCTGTAGTGACCCTAACCCCCTTCATATCAGTTCTCTGCAATGCCTTTTTACTTTTGGAGCACAGGGGATTAAAGGAAAGAACAAGATGATCTTAGAATGCAGGTGAAAAAAAGGGTGTGGATAAGCAGGCTCTGGAGGGAGGGAGTAGGAACATAGCTTTACAGAGATTTAAATAGAAATAATTAAAAATGAAATAGATTCCTGCATACAAATATTGATAAACTGAATTAGTTGATCTAGGACAGATCAACTAATCATAATTGTGGTGCCTCGCACAGTTCTTTGATACCGAGACTCTATCTATCGGTAATGCTGGAACAATGACAGGCTGAGAGGTGATGGAAAGCCTGGAATGCTAACAGTCATGAAAGGATTGTTAGAACTCTTTTTAATAACAGGTGGCCAAAGTTGGCGGGTCTTTTGTATTGTTTCTGTTCATCTAATAATAAATACAAACAGATGTTATTTTCTTTTGGTCTGTCTAGGATTAACCCTCTTTTCAGAGCTCATTGAATGTTATGTACCTTTCTGTATATCAGGAATAGTCTTCCTATCCCTTGGCCTGTTTGCCTCCACTCTCACGAACTTATTTCTTTCTTTCCACATTGAATCATGGGTGTGGGATTTGAGAAATGCAGGCAGTGTCTTTGCAAAGCTTCATCTGGCCTCCTCAGGCTAGAGCTGAGCTAGGATGGAGGCCAGTGGAAGTTATTGGGAGGGCTCAGCTTTTCATAAGGGTAGAGTTTTAGCTTGAGTTTTAGGCAAAGAAAGATGTTTGATGTGAATTGAAAGTGCCTTAGATGCTGTGATTGGAGGCAGGGACTCAGCTCTTCTCTGGGTGAGTGTCTGTTTATTCATTCATTCATTCTGCAAATATTTGAATGTCTGTCTCTGCCTGGCACTGTGTGCGGTACTTTTGCTCATACTTCTCTTTTAGCAGTCAGTTTTGCATTGTTTTCAAATCCCACCTTGCTTCTTTTCAGCCCAATATTACATGTCTTGGAAGAATGGAGGTGACTAATTCCTTCAGGATGGTCCTGTTGAAAATAGGTTTCGATCTCTTCTTGCTACTGCTTGCTTCCAAGTTTTCCTCATTCTTCTTGATTCTCATATTATTTGTCATTGGGCACCATATCTCTATTTACTGTTGTTTGCATCCTCGAGTATATTTGGCATTAAGATTCTGTTCCTTGTTAGGGTCTAGGTGATGTTAAGACCAGGGGACGTGTGCCTCTGATCCAGTCTGAAAGGTATACAGCTAAAAATTAGGGGTAAATTAGTAAAAGGCTGTGCACTGAGATGTACAAAAGAAACGTAAACTGAGAAGCCCTGACCTCAGGGTTGTTTTATAGATTCTAGCTTTTGGGGTTGTTTTTTTTTGTTTTGTTTTGTTTTTTTAAAGGCTTGCCATAATTAAGTCGAGGGAAGACAGGCAGTATAGTAGAGATGCTTCCTCTGACCTCCACTCGCTGAACAGTTTTCTTGGTCCTTGTTCTCCTTCTGGCTCGTCTTTCACAAGTTGGCTTTCTTTCTACAGGCCTTACTTTTCTGCTTTTCTTCTCAAAACTGAGCAAACATGTCTCATGACAACCACATCTCTTTTCAGTTGATTCCACGACACTGGAGACTCTTGAACATTTGAGGTGTTCAAGCACAGGCCGACAGACGTCTTGTTGACTGTTCTGAAGGAGTTAAGCAGTGGGAGATTGGTGAGGTTAGAGCAGTGGGTCTCAGGTGTTTTTTACCGACTTGGAATATTAAAAAAAAGTTTGAAGTCTAACATAGAATTGCTAAGGTTCTTGTTTTGCCAGGTGAAGAAATTATCGATAAAATAATAATTATCAGTTATCATCTTTTTGTGAGAGAAAGGACATTTTCGTGCTCCTTTCCAAATTCAAAGTAGGGCACAATCTCAGTCTAAAGGATAGTTGTTAAATGGAATAAGTTTAGTTTTATGGAGACTTCTTGCATTGCCCTCATTTTGTCCCAGACCAGTTAAAAGTTCGTTGAAGCCTGATGTTTGCGGTCCACTGGACCTGATGACCCTTAATGTCCTTTCTAAGAGTCAGTTAACTGCGATTTTTGAAACCTTGCCACGGGTTACCCCAACATTCATTCGTTTGTCTTTTATAGCCCATCCTTGTTTTTGTTTAACTAGTTCTAAGTAAATTGGACATCTCTTAGATCTTGGGTGAATCTCCTCAATGATAAAGACCTTTAAAATATTTAATCATTAGTGGCCTGCAAGGTAATGTCGAGAGAAGACATATGGATCAGTTTGGATCAATTTGTGTCAAAGGACGCATTTGGGAACTTGACAAGAGGATTCTAGAATAAGTACCATTTATGTCCTCCTAAAAATATCTGATGCTGGGAAATCACTCTTCCCTTTCCCACCAAATCTCTTGCTTCTAGTTTATATTTTCTAATGCACTTAGTAGGCATTCAGTAAATATTAGTGAGCATGCTTTCGTGACGGTGACTGTAAGTTTACTCATCTGTGGCTATTGTGGGACTGCACCAGGAGCATTTATGAAACAATTTGGCTTCTTTCTTAAGATCACACAGAAGGTTCTTTGAAGGTGATACAGAGAATGAAAATTGCCTTTCAGATGCTCTTCTATAGAATTCTAACAAATTCCAAATGTATTTACTGTTTATAATGAGGGAGTTCAAGTTTTTTGTTCATGTTTATTGGGTGCCTACTATGACCAGGCTTTGGGGATATCTCCAAAAACAAAACAAAGTCCTTTTCCTCATGGGTAAAGCTGATAGTAAACATATAACAACACAATTATTGTAATGGGCGGGTCGATATACTTTGTATTACGTTTTTTCTCTCTTACATTTCAGAGTCTTGGCATTCGCTAAAGAATTTTTTGGGCCAGTTCTTTTTACTGATCCTGCCTTGAAAAACAAGTCCTTGCTTTTTCCATGATGCTACTTTTTCTTAGTTCCCTCCTCTAGTTTTTAGGTTGTTCAGTGTGATTATTTTATTACTTTTATCTCATTTAATTTTGTCATGTAGGTCTCTTACAATTACCTTTTTTTAGAGCTTAAATTACTTTCTCAAGCTTATCAAGTAGAGGAGAAACTGGGACTAATCTCTCTCTGTTGATCACTTTTTTGTCTTACATGACTTCTGTTACTGTTCGTTGGTAGTAGCTGTTCCTCAAAGATGCAAGCCTTGGCCAATTCTTCTTTTTAATCAACTATTAATTACTACATTGTGGCCCCATCTGTATCTTAAGACTGAGCTCTAGATCTGATCTGTGCTTCAGTCTTGAATTTTGAGCTTCTTACAGAACATCCGCTCTCAGCTCATACCTCAGATTCAACATGTCTAAAACCGAGTTCATAATCTTTGTTCTTTAACTGAGTTCCTTTGATAGCATCTCCACTTATTCAGCAGAATCATCATTCTTTTGGTCCTGGATACCCAAAGCCTTGGAATAGTCTTTGATTTCTCTCTCTCTCTCTTATCACCCTCCACATCTTATCAGCTCCCAGGAACTGTAGAGCCTCGGTTTAAGTGTCTATTCTGGCTGCTCCTATCTTGATGAACAGATTACATCACTTGATACCTGGATTTTTTCCTCCTGTTGAGTTCTCTGTTTTCTCTACTCACCTTTCAGTCCACCTACTATTTTGGCCCTCCAACATCATAGAGTCACGCCAGATGACTTACGAAAACCAGATATCTCAGCCAGATAGTCACATTCCTCCATCATTTTGGCCATATGTGGTACATTCAAATCTGCCTTATTACAAGTCGGGAGTCTCCAGCCTTTTCCTGTCCTGCCCCTAGTTAAAACAACTTGGAAATTCCTCTAAAGGTTGGAGCCCTCTCCTTCGCAAAGCCTTCCCTATTTCCTCCCAACTCATTCCAGCCCTCTTCGCGTTCCGGTAGTATTTATAGACGGTAGCCTGTAATCCTGCACCTGTCCTCTGCCCTGTGCCCTTCCCCAGTGGTCTCAGACGTGCCTCCCAGTTAGGTGGTAACTGGAGAAGGCGCCTGTGTTCAGCCCCCTTTAAGTCCTTCTCCTTGCATAGTGTAGGGCATGCAGTGGGCATCTAGGTAGAGCTTACCTGCCCCATGTATTAACAGTGGTAGTTGTCCGGAGTATTATACTCCTTTTTACTGACTGTTACAGTTAAAGATGAAGGTCAGTCAAATCCATACGAATACATCTCCATTCAGTTTAGCTCCTAACTTCAGCATTTTTCTTCTCAACTCTGTGTTCACATTCTTACAGCGTTCAGTGCTTGTCCGGCTCCCTGAAGCAAGTAGGTGAGGTGTTATTATCTTTGACTTTCACGTTACATTTCATATTAGACGTATTTGTGGAATAACAAAACCTTATTTTATGAGTCAACAGTATAAAGCCGAGAGAGGCTAAGTAACTAATCCAAGGTCACTTGGTTAGTATTCGGCATGGGTAGTCACATGGATATTCATGTCATCCAGCCGATTCTGGCCCTCCTCTAGTACCAGCCACTTCATTCAAGCGCTGGGACATGCGTCCCAGTCAACTGAGTTGCCAACTCGTCGCTACCCTCTCCTGCCAGCCAAGGGATGGCAACGCTAGGAAAAGCGGCAAAAGAAAGGTCATAAACATGAACGATAAAAGACATGAAAATGTTTGAAACGGATCATAAACCACCTCCTGTTTTCAGCGCCTCACCACATCCTCCTCTGACAGTGCTTCGTTAATTGTTTATGACATATTCTTTAAAATAAGAACGGTCTTGCATAAGACGTGCTTTTACCTCGGTCCCTCTCCCGGTACTAGTCACTGTCAGGGACAGAAAGTGCCTGATTGTGCTGTGTGTCATGTAGGTGGGAGGGAAAGAGGGAGAGAGAGCCGAGTCTGAACCGAGCAGAGCTTTTCACAGCTCCATTGTTCTAGCAGAGACGTGGCACTCCAACTTGCGCCAGCCTCTGCAGGGCGGGCAGCCCCGCCGCCGCCTCCCGCCGCCGCCTCCCTGCGCTCAGCAGAAGCCGAGCCGGCAGCCAAGTCCTAGGTGCGTGGAGAGGGCCGGCACGTCACACCTCCCTCCGCCCTCCAGCGGGTTCGGTGCCCTGTTGGCTGCCCATCCATTTCAGTAAAATCGGGCATTTCAGCTTTTTTAGACAGTTCCTTTCCAGCTCTGAAAAATCAGAAACAGGACTTTTAAAGCAATATCTACACTACACTGATGTACTCAGTGGTGCTGTTATATTGTCCAGAAGGTGCTCTGTGCCTGGGTAGGAGGTGTTTCATCTCACAAGATGCTTCGTATTCTGTTTTGAAGCTCTGCGTACTGAGGGTATAATCCAATTTCTTACATGTCCATAGAGCAGATATTAACATTTTTTAAGTCTATATTTACATAGTAATAGGACCATACGCTTGTAGGTTCAGTTAGTCCACTGGGTCTGGGCCTAATAAAGGCTTAAGTTCCAAACACCTGAAGAAACTTTGTGGCATGTGTCCATTTATCTTTAGCGAACTGCAAAACCTGAAACCACAGCTCTCCCACAAACTAAGATGTGTTCCCAATGGAGCAAACCCTCTGCTTTCACAAGTCACGCGGTGGTTCTTTGCGTGAGATGAAGGACGTGAGAGTATTTTGTTGGCAAAGTGTAGAGTGACATAACCAATACTAGTTAAAATATTAGCCGTGGTCGGTCGACTCTCTACTTCAGATATCCCGGACTTGTGTTTGGAAGCCGTGTCAGTTCGATACCCAGCTTTTGAGTATAAGCTCAGCTAGGAAGACAGCGGAGAAAACTAAGAGAGATATGATAGAGTCGTGGAGTCACTTCAGAGCCATGCAGCACGGATGGCGACTTTGAAAACAACAGCTTCTGATGCGGACCTGGCAGAAATTTGTGAGTAATGGTGGTGACTCACTGCGAGCAGGGGAGTCTTGCAGCTTTTGAGGTGAGCAGGCAGAGGGGAGGGCGGGGATGGTGGCCACCCAGGCTCTAAATATTTGTGTCCCGAATACGAAAGTATCTGGTGCCCTGTTAAATTTTGCATCTGCATCATTCACATGAATTAAAAGCATTCTCTCCACCCAAAAAACTCTAAAAACTTAAACAACCCACATTTTCTAGTGTTTGTTCTCAATCTGAGATGATTGTCCTGGGGTAGGAGGTGAGTGGGTAGTAGGACGTATTACGTCACCTTTTTCGTTTTTCAATTATCCTGGAGACGCTGTCATCCTGCCGTACCTCGTCCTGTAAAGAGGGCTTCCCTGCATCTCAATGTGAAGAGCCGATGGTGAAGTGTGGTCTGAAAAACTTGCTCGGGCCATTCCGATCCTTCCGTCCCCCTCCTTTGGAAATCACTGTTCCCAAGGAAACGATACACATCTAAAGACAGTGTACCTCATTTCTAAGATGTCCTCAACATTTTTGCCCGGCTATGGAGTCTTGACTGTTTGAAGGAGGCAGCCCAGTCTCTGTTTGCTTCTGCTCTGAGAAGTCACGCATCCTCAGCAGTGTGTTCTTTGGCAGAGTTAGAAAGTTACCTGATCTGAGAAGCCACCCTCGCCCGCAGCTGGGAGGCCGCAGAAGAGTCAGTCAGTGAAGGAAGAGTGTAGGAGTCTCTCTCGTAAAGCGGAGCAGCGTGCTGGGATCCAGGCCCTTGGAAGCCTCAACTATTTTAGACTGTGTTTGGCGACAGTAGTCAATGGACGAGTTTAAGACTGGTTATGGACTGTAGAGTTGGGGGGAAAACTTAGAAGTGAAAGAGCCGTGAAAAAGCACAGTTTTTCGCCTCCAGGTATGTTAAAGAAGGCAGTTCTCAGAACGAAGAACTCTCTGGAACTCTGCTTCAGAGGGGAGCAGGGGGAAGGTGTCACTGTAGCGACTGGCGTAGTAAAGGGTAAACCTTAACCTCCTCCTTAGCTGCTTCCTAGTATATGTTCCTTTTCCACAGGTGTAGTTTTAGACATGCTATGTAATTTTTCTGTCACTCAGTTCTGCTTCCGAGTGAGAGACCATCATCTCACATAGAAAAACCACATGGGAAATGGGAAATGATGGAAGAGGCTTGCAAGTGCAGCCCCGTGCGGCAGGGTGCTGCGTCGGCAAGTGGCTCTCAGTGCAGAGAACACTTGGAAAATTCCGCGTTGCTTCTTATTCTTTTACACCTTTGAAGAAAGTCTTTTCTTTTGTAGAGTTTCTGGAGTACGTAGGAAAAGCAGGGGCTGAAAATAGCTTTAAGAAAACGCCAGTATAGACGTTGATCGTCGCATGGTAGCTGTCTTGAAGTTAATTCTCTCATGCAGGAAGTTTTAATTCCCGATTTCCTGAGCAAATATAAACACTCGTGACCCTTAATGATCTTTCTAGGGCAGAGTTGCTTTTGCTCCTGTTCTAAGCATCGAAAAGCCTTCTTTGAGAGTTTACTAATCCTCAATGTTCTATTTTCTCTGTTGTAAGCTCTAAGTTGTTGAACTGGAAGCGTGTATAAATGTTATTAAATCGCTATATATGTGTGGACCTTCGATGTTACACAGTCAGAAACTTTGTGTAGATCGCGTATATCTACACAACTTCCTTTCCTTTACACTGTTTTCTTTATGAAAGGATGGTGGGAAGTGGCATCACGAGAATATGTCTTATACCAAAAAGTGTTTCCCCGTTCCCCTCCACCATTTCTGGGCGTTCTTTCATGTCTTGGTTCCTAGATTTACTAGTTCTTTTCCTTAGGCCAGGTGGGACTCATCCCTGCACACACACATGCACGCACACGCACACGCACACGCACACGTGAAGCCACGGCAAGTGGAGTGCACCATCTCATTCCTCCACTCCAGCTGCGGACTCACCCACTCCAGGCAGTGCTTGGCACTGAAGTCATTTCTATGCCCCTTTAAAAACTCTCAAGTGTCGAGAAAGCAGGACTGATTGATGCTCACTTCTAGTGGGCAAGTCCCCGGAGAACAAGGGGTCTTCGTGGGCGCCGATTCTTGGGGGAGGGGGAGCAAGCAAGCTAGCGTTGGCGGTTACCTCACTGTTTGAGTACCAGGTTTCACGGCTTCACGTGCCATCTACGGAATCAGTGGTTCCCACGCATGTGCATGCAGCTAGATTTTTCTCTGCCACTCCAAGCTCCGGTATTCATCTGATACCATCGTGACATCTTCACTTGGAGCTCTGGTGTCTTAAAACCAGTGTGTATGAAAACTGGGCTCTTGATCTTCCTACCCCCCCAAACCAGTTCTGCTTGTAGCCTTCCTTCCCGTCCAGTTGACGGAAACTCAATCCTTCCAGTTGCTCAATCCGAAAAACTCGGAGTCATTCTGACTTTCTTTGACATGCCACACGCGAACAGATCGTGCATCCGCCTTCAGGTGTATCCGGAACCCAGCCGCTTCTCGTCGCTGCTCCTGCCTCCGCCGCTGCCGCCTTGCTCTGGGCGCCTGTCACCCCCTACTGCACGGCTCTCCTAAACAGCTTTCCCCCGTTCACCTTTGGCCCACAGAGACAGTCCTCCACCAGCAGTCAGAGTGATCCTTTGAAAACGCGAGTTGGCGTGTGTCACTCTAATGCAGTGCCTCCCCATTTTCCTGAGGGTAAAAGCCAAAGTCCTTCAGCGCCCGACAAGGCCCCATTTGATCCGCACTGGCCTGTCCCCACCAGCCCCAGCCCTGGTCTCACGTTCCTGGGACACGCCAGGTATATACTGGACCTGCCGGAGCTGTTCATTCCTCCTGGACCTTCTCTAACCTCCTAGTCCCAGTTCTAATTTAGCTCTCAGTTGGGCCTGTCCCGATCACCCTGTTTATCACCGCAGGTTACATCGCTGCATCCTCCGGACCGTTCATCCCGCCCTTAATCTTTCTCTCTTAGCTCTTGGTGTCTAACGTGCCACCTTCTCTACTGATTTGTCCTGCGTATTGTCTCCTCCCTACCCGCCCCCGGCACACACACTGGACTGCAAGGTCTGTGAGAACAGGGATCTTCGTTTAGTGTACTTGACGTGATCCAAGTGCCTAGAAAAGTGCTTGGTATGTAGTTGGCACTCAAAAACTATTCGCTGAATGAATTAATGAAAGATAATATTTTACAAATGAATCGGCCTTTCAGGAAAGGAAATGGTGTAAAGAGGAATGTAGCAATAACTGATGATCGCCTGTTGTTCTTTGTGAGATACACACACACACACACACACACACATACACATACACACATACATACACACACACACAAGTATGATTTCTTTAGGCTTAATTTGATATCTCAATTTTTAAATTTAATAGCTTTATCGAGGTATACTTTACATGCCGTAAAATTTACCCACATAATTGTATGATTCAGTGATTTTTAGTAAATTTCTAGAGTTGTGCAACCATCTCAGAAAGTTTCCTTGTGTCCATTAGCAATTAATTCCACCCCCACCCCCATATTACTCTGATTTTGTTAATTTTTTCGACTCCCAAGTTTCCCATTTACCAAATTACCAAGTTACTTTTTATTTTTGCCTCTTCATTTTTATCTCTTCATCTATTAAATGGGGATACTAATAGTAATTAGCTCATAGTGTAGTCGTGAAGATTAAGAGAATAATGAAAGTAAAAACTACTTAGCTCAGTGGCTGCCATATAGTAAATACTCAGTAAACTTTAGCTAACACGATTAATCTCTTGTTAAAGTAGGTCCAGAATATGTAGGATAAATAACCGTGTAGGTAGGGAGCAAAATTCAAATTGGATTCTTAGTTTGTAAAGTTTTGTTAAGTAGGATCCTGTTCCTGTCTCGATTTGTAAATAATGGATGACAGAGTGTTAAGAGCTGGTTAGTTTCCAAACGAGAGGGTCACCTCTCAGCATTTTTATTTGGCGGTCTCTGCTGAACCACTTCCGCTGACTTTTCTGTCCTCATCTTGACAAAGCTTTGACAGCAGGAAGATAACTGTCCGCTTTTTGCTGTTGTTGTTAAAATCATAGTGCCCATCAGAAAAGTGTTCTGAATTGTGTCTTAATCTTACATTGGGATATATTGTTGAGGCTTTTCTAAGTGAGTGGGGGAGGGAGCATTCATTGTCTCTGTAGCCTACTAAGCCTGACCTAAATTACCTTTAATACGATCTTTTAATGTTTTTTTTTTGTTGTTGTTGTTCTTTTCTTTAATGCACAGATGCACAAAGCAGGGTCATCAGAAGCCTCTCGACTCAAAAGATGATAACACTGAAAAACACTGCCCCGTGACAGTGAATCCTTGGCATATGAAGAAAGCTTTTAAAGTCATGAACGAATTAAGAAGGTATCATTACATTAACATACATGTAACCATGGGTCTCTTTGTTTTTCAGTTGTCTATAGTAAATCTATTCTTCTTGCCTTATCGTTGCTTTGTTTGGTGCAGAGAACATTAAAAGCTTTTCTGCTGGGGTTTTAAAGGAAGAAAAGAGCAAGTAATTTATCAGAAGTATGCATGGTATAAGGCTGCTTTGTCCAAATAGTAGCCACGAGCCACAGGTGGCTAATCTGAATTGAGATATTCTATAAGTGGAAAATACATAATGGATTTAGAAGACTTAGTACAAAAAACAATGTAAAATGTTTGTTAATAAGTTTTTTAAATGTCGATTACATTTTAAAATGATAACATATTGGATTTTGGGGGTTAAATAGAATTATTATTGAAATTTATTTCACTTGTTTCTTTTTGTATCTTCAATGTGATTACTAGAAAATTGTGACCTTCATTATATTTTTATTGGACAATGCTGGTCCAATAGAAAGTCTAGGGTTTCTAACTTGTCGTTGCAAAGAATGTGGAAAAAAACTAGGCAGAGAAAAAGAAACTCTCTCTTTGATGATGGTGGTCATAATATTTTGGGGGAACCTGTTGCTTAGGTAATTCTCAGATGTGTTAGGAGTCGCCGCAATGAAAAGAATGACTGTAAAAGTGGATTGAAAAATGATTAGCTCTTCTTTTTTAGTTGTAAGTATTAACAGTCTTGATTTTGTTTCCTTAGCACTTTGTGAAAGACACGTGTTTTTTCCCATCGTTCCTTTTATGAAAGCACTCAACATAATTTAAAAGCTTAGGCTATGAAGGGAGTGATTAAAACTTTCCCTTAATGGCTCAGTGCTATGCCTTCTTCCTAAAAGACTACCCGTTAGGCCCATCATTTGTCTGTTCATTTGTTTCTCCTTTAATTAAATTAAAGAGTTGATAAATACTCGTCTGCCGGGTGACAGAAATACAATGGTGAGCCAAAGCGGACATGATTGCGTCTTCATGAGGCCTAGGGTCGACTGCAGAAAGCAGCCATTAATCAAAGAAGCACACAAATAATTTCAGTGATAGTAGCTGCTTCAGGAGGCCTTTGAAGGTAGGTAGCAGTGGTCAGGGAAGGCTTCCCTGAGAAGATAGGAATAACTGTGCTGAGATCTCAAAGGAAATAGCGGTAAGGAAATGAAGTCAGGACGGGAGAGAATACAGAGCAGCGTTTCAGCAGGGAAAGGCAGGGTCAGTCTCGTGGTGGGAGGGAGCTGGCCTCCCTGGAGGCGCTGAGGGGTGGCGGGGGGACAGATGGCCGAGGGTCACAGCCAGAGAGGAGGCTGAGTGGGTAGGTGTGGGCCGGCGTTCTTCGGGCCTTATACGTTTTGGGCTGTTATCAGGAGTTGCCATGGGAGGAAGCCATCGGATGGTTTTAAGCAGGGATGTGACATGATCAGATATTTATTTTGAAAAGAATACGCTGGCCGCTGGGCGGAGAGTGAGTGGACTGGGGAGAGAGGGACAGGAGAAAGTTAAACCGCATATCGGATCTTAGATTTGCTGCCTGGTCTCGCTCTGACGTTTTCATAAGGAGGTTTTCAATTAGTCTCTGGGAGAGAAATAGAGGCGGGAGAATCCAGCAGGCCCGGCCCTGGCCACTTTAGTTTTCTAATCCCTTCTCAGCAGTAGTTATTAGAATGTAAAATGCAGTGGCTACTAAGTGAAGCTGAGAGAAAAGTTAAAAAAAAAAAAAACAGTTTAGTTCTTTGAAGACTGAGATCTTTAATGGCTTTTCTTTTTCTTCGAGAAGTCCAGAAAGACTGACTTTTTGCTAGGCCTAGTCTCATTGCTCTCCCACTTCCGTGCAGTGCGGTAGCCGTGGCCTTCCACTTGGTGGGGTGCGCATGGGCCTCTTTGAGCCTTAACTGTAAAGTGAGAGCGGACGGGACAGCGTCTGAGGTTCGCTGCTGCTCCGACCCGCTCCGAGCCGAAGGGACTTCTTCCCGCTTACCTGCGCCTCGTGTGGCATCCTCGCCGCGGCCCTCGGGTTCTTGAGCTCTAGTCTTCATTCATCGGTTTCGTTTCATTCCGGGTGTGAACTGGATGGCGGCGTAACAGTACGTTCTTGTCCTTTGTGCCACACCGTTTCGGGAGCCGGCGTGTCATCGGGCTGGTAGTCGATGCCGATGTTCAGAACAAAGAGTGACCTTTGAGTGGCCGGAGAGCATTGGCTGCCAGCTCTGTAGCCAGGGTCGTTTTAACAAAGTCAGTGAGCAGTTGTTAGTGTTTAAAAACATGAACTCTCTTTGGGGGTTCATCAGAACCTTTTGTGTGTGTGTGTGTGGTTTTTAATGCCATCCCCTTCTCTCTTACCCCTTATAACCAATTCGAATAATTATTTTAAAACAAGAAACAAATCTCTGAAGAGGCCTGCTCCTCGTACAGCTAAAAATCACGTATGGCTTCCTGCGCTTGCATCAGCTTCCTTCTGCCGAGAAGGGGCCGTGGCCAGCGGTTTCCTGGCTCCTGGGACGGGAGAACTTCCCTGTTCTCGCCACCGCGCCCCCGGGCCGCCCTCTCTGCTCAGGGGAGTGACAGCCGTACACCAGAGAGTGTTTTTATGAACCTCTGGCTGCCGGAAATGAAATTTTAAGGGTAAAAGTCACTTCTTTTCCAGTTGTGTCGGTTTAAGGTGTGGTCGTGGGAATAGAGAGACAGGAGTTTTGTAAGGTGTGAGTTATAGAATTAATATAGTTGATAGAAAAGGAATGTGACATTTTCTTAAGTTTTTTTTTTAAAGTTTTTATTTTACTTTTAGGCAGGAGGCCTCAATATAGCTCTATGCCCCAGCCAATATGAGCTTGAACAACTGAAAATTACTTAGTTTAAAAACCCTGCAGTCACTTCTAAACACTGGATTCAGCAAGTATTTGTAATCACCCGGTTCTCCTTTGAAATCGGCTAGCATGCCCGAAAGGCTGTACAGGAGCCAAAAACGGTGTCAGACTTGCCCGTGCCTTTCAAGTGTCTCGATTGCTGCAGGAGATGTCAGAGGAGAGGAGGAGGCGGTGGAAGATTGTGTGCAAAACGTGGGTGCTGAGAAGGATTCTCAAAGTCAAGCCAATAGGTCTTTACAGAGCGCTTATTACGTGCGGCATATTGTTCTGGGATGATGGAGGAGGCAGACACAGACTGAACCCCAGACACGAGTTTTATTGAAAACATTCGATTGTGAGCTTTTCCAAAGTAGCATTTTGCCTTTAAGATAAATTTTAAATGAAACTCCAGTTGACTGTTTTCTAGGATATAGGGTAAAACCGTACCAGAGCGTGAAAAATTAAGATGAGTGTCAGTGGAGGCCAACCTCCTTGTGTTTAAGGAGAGACTGATTTTGATCCTTAAGTTACATTTAGAAGTTGAAAGTTCACAGTAAAGGTAAATTATATGAAGCACTTCACGTGTTCACGTATAGATCACGTAGAAGCCGTGAACATTTAGTCTTTCTGTTATAATAGCAGTTCTGACATCCCAGGAAATAATTTAAACAAAAGAGCCGGAAGCTTTTTCTTCGAGGAGTGCTTATGAAATGTATTTCCCCAGGACTTTGAGGCATCAGGTACCCCGATGTCTGCTAGGGTTACATCATTTGTAGTGAATCTGAACATTTAGAGTTGTGACTTCTCTTGTTATTTGTACTTCGTTGCTTGGATGGCAAGTGAATTAAACAACAGACTTTTCCCTTCATAGCTCTATATCACTGTTTTTACAAGAGAATTCAGGAAATTACGTAGGATGTAAATTTCCTTTTTTTATCACTCTCATGTATATATAATTATTTATAAAGTACTGTCAGGTTCTTTTGTTTTCATGTTGTACTAGAGTAGAATATAAAACATTCCTTGAGGGACAGAACAATTGGAAAGAGCCCCCAAATCAAGCAGACTTGTTTGTTTAGAAAGTTAAAGGGATATTTTGAAGGTTATAGTCACAATATAACTGGTAATCTTCTGCAGCGATTCTTAAGCACTCACGATTGATCTCTTTTTAAGTGGTATTTATTGAGCACGGACAGAATCATTAAACATGTCAAAGACTGTGAAGAATGGATAGTCGTAAATGAAGTCGCTTGTCCAGCTTCTCCTTCTCATTGTCATTCTCCATGTCGCCGAATCCCTACCATGTGTGAGACTCTGCTACTTCAGAGTTTTGTCTCAATGTCCCCTCTTACATCAGAAAATCTGAGTTTGGCTTATTCAGGCAGGATGCAGTGTGGTGGTGAAGCTTACTGTATCCAGCATCCAAGTCTTCCTTGTGCTTAACTGCCGCAGAAATTCAAATTCAAACCATCGTGGTTTTAAGAAGAGGAAGAAGGGAGACAGTGGCGGTGCTTGTCCTGGAGTTCTGTTGTTCTTTGAGGTTACCGACATTTCAGCGAGGTTGTATCCGCCTTGTCTGTTGAATGACATTGTCACGTACAGGAGGTGTGGTTAAGCATGACTAGTGTAAGCGAGCCGTCAGGAAGCCATTCGCCTGATCCGCTCACCTCCCTGCCCCGCCTCCCTGTGTGCCGAGTAGCCAGTGCTCGGTGACGCTGGTCCTCAGCAGCGGCACCGCGTCTGGCTCGCCTCTTCTTCCCGGCTGGCGGTTAATTTCCTTGCTTCTGGCCTCTTGCCTCATTTCTTTTTATGTCTTGCCTTGTTTTTATTGTCCTGACCCCCGATGCTGGTCCAAGATGACTTGGAGCACGTTCTCAGGCCACGGTTTGCGTTTGCCCTGTGGACTCTGGGCTAACGGTGCATCTCACCGGCTTGGCACCTCGATAGTGGCTCCGATTCCAGCCATGTGGCAGAAAGTGCCTCCCGGTTTTCCCTGGCAGCCGAGGAAGAAAGGGGGACAGACACCCTTCATCTCCCCACCACCCTCATTTCCAGTAGAAAGTAAATTCTTATTTCACGTGACTAGTAATTATTTGTGATATCTCAGAGTCCGATGGCACGTTTTACTTTAAGAAGATACGTATTATACAACGGTGGCAAGTTTTTCTAGGCTTAGGAATTTATTCATTTTATATCAGAAAACCAAAGGATATCTTGGTATGCTCAGACATGCTTTATTAATTTTCAGAGCAGAGCAGTTTTTTCTTTCCCTTCGATGACGTGCCATCCGAGTTTTACATAAGGCCTGTGTAACTCGCGGCTTTCACCTTTGCGCTTAGAAGCAACTTCTTTCCAAAGCGCTTATAAGGTTGGGCTCGACGTCGCGTGTGTGTTCCCGGACACCTCACACTCGTGCCATCTTAATAGTCAGCGGTTCATGTCGTAGTTACCCGTTAGCTCGTCCGTTTCCCCCACTCGACTATAAACTCCTCGCCGTCATTGTCTCATTGATTGTGATAAACTGGCCAAGTGCTTGGTGCACAGTTGTCACTCTGGGATATTCGATAAGTGAACAAATAAACGCAAATTTTGCTAAGTGGCCACTTTATGTATCTGATTCTTCTGAAAGTCTTTTCCTTCCATAGTCCATTCCCTCATTGGATTTCAGCATAAACAGAAACTCGCCACGTAGACTGGGTACGGGCTGCTGCAGTAAATTTCTCTTGCTTTTATTGTTAGACATCTTGTTCGTAGTCTCTTCTCCTCACCCCAAGGTCATGCAACGTCTGGTGAGCGTGCAGATTTGGAAAGAGGTAAGAGCCAGACTCGGTAGATACACTCTGGCTGGAACAGAAGAAGGTTGGTCATGGCTCTCTCATCTTTGAGTGGTTTTAATATCTGTTATTACAAGCAACAAAAAGTAAAAAATTGAACACTAAAACTAAGTATGTCTTCAATTTTGTAATGTGGCCCTAACCCAGGGCGCGGCTGCGTAGTACTAATGTGGCAATATTTTCACCTTATTAGTTAACTGATATCAGCTAATAAGCCAATAAGGCCGAGCTAATTGTCTAGGTGACACCCAGCGGATGGTATGCTAGAAGGTTTGGATCAATGAGTAATTGTAATTGAAGCCAAATGTAATTAATTATGTGATTTCGAGATGTTCATGTGTCATTCCACTTAAGTTTCGACTTGAAAGTAGGGCAGTTAAGGGGAATTACTGATAAAGGAGACTAGGCAGAAGGATGCACTCGACTCGTGTTGGAGTCACGCCCAGGTCCCCTGGTCACAGTGGGAAAACGCACACGGCCCCCTCGAGATTGCAACCCTGCTGAGCCGACCTCGTCTCCTTCGCTCCCCCTCGCGGTCCCTTTGAGCTTCTTGTTGTACGGGCCCCCCTCGGCTTCGCGACTCCGGGTCTCTGAGCAGCAGAACATTGTTCTTTCTGTGGGCTGTTCTCTTGCTCCTCTGGATCCAGCTAACGTTTACTTGTTTTTAGAACTCAGCTTAAGGTCAGCAGCCCCGGGAAGTCTTTTCGGATCCCCAGTCTGATTGAGATGCTCCGCCTCTTCCCAGAGCATCTTGGCAATGGCACTTTCCATTCTGTCTTGTCAGTCCTTACTGCTAGTCTCCTTAAGGACAGACGTGATCGTGCAGTGTTCCTTCGAAAGCAAATGAACTTTAATTTTGCTAAATATCCTTGTATAGGTAGTGCTAAAAACCCACTAAAATCGGCCCTTTTATAAACTATATGTAGAACTTTGAAAAATAGTTTCTAGTTCCAGGTTCAGGCGGTTTTGTGTGGTGGTAAAGAGGAGCTAGAGCCAAATTCCATGGATTCGAACCCTGGACACGTTAGGCTGGTTATTCATCTTTAACCAGGGCTTCCCCAGCTGTACACTTTGGGGGTAAAAATCATAATAATACATACCTCGTAAGACTGTGGTGGGGTCTAAATGAGATAAAACATACAGGCAAAGCTCTGGCCCAGTACCCTCCAGGAAACACCACTGACTTTCCTCACCCTGGTTATTTGCGAACCCAAGAAATTCGTGGCCTTGTAGAGTGGTTTTATATTCCCAGAGCAGGCGGCAGACATTGTCAGTTCTCCGCCCCGGGGGAATCACAGGTTAGTGACCCGGAGAGATGACAGAGCAGTGAAACATTGCGCCACCTTTTATGGCTCTCACTTGGGACCTGCCTGGTGTCTCGTACAGCATCGTGAGCCATTGCATCGGCGCCGCTCCAGAGTTACGCTTCAGTTTGACGGGCACAGCAAGCTCGTCACCAGGGAGCCCCGGGAATGCAGTCATAACCGGGGCTGCAGAGTGGTGACGTTTCTCACAGCTTCTCCTAGACTGGGGAGAAGATAAATGCCCGTAGGATCTCTGGCAAGTTTTGGTGTGAACTCTACAGAAACAAGTTTGTAAGCAGTGTAGAAAAGTGGAAAACTTTAAGGACTTAGTTAAACTCATATGAAAATGTTGCTGATGAGCTACTAGGAATTTACCGAAGCGGGCGGGGCGGGCCACACTGGGATGACATAGGCAGATAGTGGAGCAGGGGCCACGTGTGACCTGTGTATGCCAGACACTTCTACTGAGTGAGTGCTCAGATGTTCGAGGCACTTGCAAAGGAGCTTTGGTTTTTCCACACCCGCTTCAGCCGTTAATGACATGACTACGTGTGAGGTCAGTCTCAGAGCTGGCATCCTCTGGTTTGTTCTAGAATAAGTGATAGCAACCTTTTTTGCCAAAAATATATCCTGTGACGTTTTCATTTAGCTGGAGAATCACGCCTAGCAGCTTGTATAGCATGTAAAACATGTTCAGCACATGTTTCTGAATGAATTAAAATGGATATTTTAGAACTGGAGATGTGTTTGCTGACCAATGGTTTAAGGTAGAATAATGGTTTAAGGTAACAGTTCTTTTTAATTTCATGTGTGGTAATATTTTATGGTCTTGAAGGATGAGATATTTCGCATTGCTAAATGGTATGATTAAGTTGAGCTGCAAAAGCCTTTTAAGCAGCAGGTGAAGATGAATGTAATATTACCTATGTTTGATGACCCAGGGTCATTTCAAATATATATATATATTTTGAGTACTTTGACCCAATTTAGTTTTCCACATATGTTTTATTTTTCTTCATCTTCATGTCACACTGCCATTCGCCACTTCTGCTGATGCCGTTCTTAACTCAGGCGTTCTCCCCTTCACAGTTCATTGGTGGGTTGCTGCTAATAATTTCCTAGAGGTCAAGAAATCAATCATCAAGATATTTCACTGATTATCAAAGGCAAGATTCTGAGTGAGGGCAGGGCATTTTGAGCCTTCGTCAGGACAATTTTCTGTGCATTTCCTGTTTAGAAATTCTAAAGGAAGGCAGTGTTTCTTTAGCCTCAACTTCAGAAAAGTGAGTTTTTACTGTAATACTTTTACATAGGATGCTCAGTACATTTATTATTGGTATCACTGAAGTTTCTTTTTTCTCTCCACTCTGTAAACAGTCAGAATTTGCTGTGCGATGTCACGATTGTGGCCGAAGACATGGAGATCCCTGCTCACCGAGTGGTGCTGGCAGCCTGTAGTCCTTATTTCCACGCCATGTTTACAGGTATGGAATGTGTCAGTTACAGGTGTTTTTTCCATGCATACAGTTCTAGGCTTTTCGTATTTTCTTATTAGCATTTTGCGTTTATAAAATTAAGCATGGCAATACAAGAAAATGCTTTTGCTTTGTTCCAAATTCCTTCTCATCTTTTGTTTTTCATTGTTTTTCAGTGTTGTAATCATGTGTATTATATACATTTACTCACAATTTTATCCTCAGTTTTCCTCATTTACATATATTGCCTCAGTTTACCTTCTTGCCCTTTATAACAGCTTTTGGCACTTTATTAATTCGTCCAAAGAAAAGCACTTTTACTATTTTACATTTTTGTCAAGTGGTTTTCACATTAGTTTTATCCAGTGTTTACAGTGAAAAAAGATGTTTATTTAATGTCCTTCGATTCAGAAATATGGGAAAATAGGGTGGGTAACTATAAATAGGGTGGGTAACTATAAATAGGGTGGTAACTATAAAAATGCATAAAATGAAACTGGGGCGGAAGGTAATAAAAAAGAAAAAAAGAAAAATGTAAAAAACGATTTTAGTATTTCTGGGAGAAAAGTAATTTATGCCTGCCACACTTGAAGTCTTTAACTTCATTCTTAAAAAAAATTAAACGTATAATGCTCTACAAAGAAATGAAGTTATCCATTTAGCAATGAGCTTGTAATCTGTAGGGTATTGATAGGACCAGCAAAATGCTTATAAATACAAATGTAGTTATACTAAAAAGCCCAAATGCAAAGCTATTCATACTTCAGAAACTGTTATTTCCTGTGCTTAACATTCTGCTTGGTACTTACAAGGAATACGAAACAACGTAAGCATGTTTCCCACCCCAGTAGCTTAGTGCGTCATTGGGTAGATGAGACGTGCACACTTTGAATACATAATAGTGTACAGAAGATCCGCGTGCCCAAAGCAGCGATGCGCATGTGACGGGCAGCACTGAGAGAGGGGATCTGACCTTTCTTGAGACCTAGTGGATATAAAAGGTTTACATAGTTGAAGGCAAGTGCAGAAGGCCATGTGGGGAGAATGGAATTATTAGTGTTTTCAGAGTAAAGAGAAGTCAGGAGGCCACCTCACCTTTCAGCCTGTCGGATCTCACTGTTCTTGAACTGAAATAATCCAGAATGTAGGAAGGATGATAGCAGAGGGGCCACGAGCCAGGTCGGGAAAGTGATTTGAGAGGGAGCCTTCAGCTGCGGCTGATTTGAAAAGGCAATGCTAAGGAAGTGGGAGGAGTCAGGTTTTTACGTCCTGGGGTTCACTTCAGTTTCTTAGTTTATCTTATTTATACCTGGATACTTTTCTAGACAGAGTCTCTGGGCTTGTAAGAAGGAGGGTTCGATCTGAATGTGTTCACCTAATTTAGGAATTCCGTAGTGAAACCCTTTCTTTCCCCTGTAACTGGCCTTCCTTCAGATGATACTGCTATTGCCACTTCCTTGTCAAATTTTCTGGACCTTTGGGATCATCAGTCACTTCATCCATCTGTGCTTCAGCTCCCCATCTGGAAAATGGGATGATAGTATAACCTCCTAGGATTTTTGTAGAAATTAAGTGAGATCATGTGTGCATTTCTTAGCCCTTTGCTTGGCACATAGAACATGCTCAAATAAGGTTGACAGTAATTATGATTATTATTATTAATATTTTTTACTCTTAACTGCTAAATGTCTTTATATTCTGTAAGAATAGAAGATTGAGAAAGGCTTAGGCTAGACTTTTTTTTGATAAATATTTCATTTTCCCTAGTTATGAAAATAAAGTGATTAACTTAAACCTACAAGATCAGGGTTAGTTTCCTTTCCCCTCAAAAGACAATACTTAGAGTCCCCGAGCTTTCTGAGCCTTAGCTATCCAGAGACATGGATGCCAGAGATGGGAGATCTTATTGTGTCTTTATCTTCCTTCTGTTTCCTTTATAACCTACACTACATTTCAGTTTCCCTCTTTATATTTTTGTATAGTGGTTCTCAACTCTTCGCGTTTTAGCTGACATGCAATTTATGAAAGTGTGAGCTTTGCCTGATGATAGGAATGAGGCCCCAAAGACATTTTGAGTCCATAAATATTCCTAGTGTATCTCAGTTAACTGGCAGGTGGTTACTTCTTGCAGTTCAACTGATTTCTGACTGATAATGCTTGATCAAAATTAGATTTCTATGTGCTAAAGTAGATGCAGAATAGGGACACTATGTTAATTTCTGGCACATCTAAAATGTGCATTGAAATACCTCTGTTGTGTGCAGTTTTTTAAAAAACAACTTTATTGTGCCATATTTTACATAAAATTTACCCATTTCAAGTGTAGAGTTCAATGATTTTTAGTAAATACGCTGAATGGTACTGCCGTCACCATAAATCAGTTCTAGAACGTTTTTATTCCTACGTAATATTCTTGAGGTTTATCCATGAATGGTATGTATCATCAGTTTGTTCCTTTTTATTGCTAAATAGATTCCATTGTATGAATATACCTCATTGGACTATCCATTCACTGGTTCATGGACATTTGGGTTGTTTGCAGGTTTTAGCTATTACGAATAATGCTGCTATGAGTGAGTATTCCCGTGCAGTTCTTCGCATGGACAGATATCTTCATTTCCCATGGGGGCAGAAATATGGGAGTGGAATTGCTGGGCCTTATGGTAAATTTGTATTTGACTTTGTGAAAAACTGCGATGCTGTTTTCCGTGGCGGCTGCAGCAGTTTGCCTTCCCACCAGCAGTGCACGAGGGTTTCCATTTCTCCGGCTTTCTCGCCAACACTTGTTACTCTCTTTTTCAAAAAAAAAATTGTGGTCATTCTAACGGGTGTGAAAGGCCATCTCTTGTAGTTTTAATTCACGCTTCCCTAATGACTAATGATATCAAGCATCTTTTTATGTGCTTATCAGGCTGGATTTAGGTGGTTCTTTAGTGAGAGATGCCATTTACCTATCTAGCAATATTGGTACGTTTTTCTTCTTCTGAATCCACTGCGTAGTCGACAGTTTGGCAGAGATCAGGCAGAGAAGACAGTGAGATTTGGTCTCGGTGGTTTAGTGTGCATACTACATTCATGAAAGATGTCTAGAATATGAGTCTGTTGTTTCTTTGTCTGTTTTCGTGGGCTGAAGCCCTGCGAATGTTTATTATAAAATATGTAGCGAGGCCGACCAGGAGACCTTCGCATGTTTCCATTCTGTCGCTTACCGCGTGTACTTACCTTCTCTTGCTTAGTGGACAAACAGATGTGTGTGCAGTGGCACAGGGTGTCTCCCTGTTCTTCTTTTGTTTTCCCATGAGTAGTCACCTCTTGGGAAAGGGGAGTAGGCAGATGTTCCTCCTTGGCCCTTGTTTTTAATCTCCTATAAATCGTAGGTGAGTTTTTCATTCGAATTATATCACCGAGGAAAGAATTCTGTTACTCATCGTAGTTACAAGTGTTTGGGTAGAGGAGGGAGGCGAAAAGCTCTTCTGTGACAGAGTCACAGGTTTTCACTTTGTCAAGTGTGGGCCTGTTGAGAGCAGGGCCAAGTTAACTGTTACCAGAGGAAAAAAATGTGTCAGATTGGGCTCATGTCTTTTTAAACTACTTGTTTGTTACAAATAATGGCATTTAAAAAACTGTTTCTCTTACAAGTACATTTGAGGCTTATTTGGGGCCACAAGCTAAAATATATGAAATCTAGGGAGAAATAATGAATTTTAATTTTTACTCTTCTTTTGTGTGTGCTTTTTTAAAATTATTTTTTATTATATTTTTAATTAAGTTTATCGGGGTAACATTGGTTAATACAATTATATAATTTTCAGGTGTACATTATAATTTAACATCTGTATATTCTATTATGTGTTTACCACCCAAAGTCCAGTTTCCTTCAGCTTTGTGTGTGCTTTTTGATAATTTCTTTTGTCACATTGAACATGATTTGGTGAGGTAAGTTAGAATAGGAAAAGATAAATTATCATTTAAATGATTAAGAAGTGAAAATTTTTTCAAAGTCGTATACATGGTTGTATTTGCCTAAGATTTATGCTTTCATTTATCAAGGAATATTTATCGAGCATCTTCTGTGTAGTAGGCTTTGGGGATCATAGAAATGAACGAGACAGACAGCTCCCCATACTCATCAATCTCACTGGGAGAAGAGGTTAGAGAGTAAACATAAAGAAAAGATAATTTCTGCTATCGCTGACTTCCAGGAAGGAAATGAAATAGGGTGTTGCACATAAAGAGCACACGTTAGAATGTTTTAGTCTGCATGTAACAGAAGACTCCGCTCAAACCGGTGTAAATAGCAGGGAGTTATATCCTCTCACAATCGGAAAGTGGGCCGGGGCCAGGCTCCATCACACCTGCAGCTCGAGAATTTCATCAGGGATCTGGTTCCTTCTGTCTGTCCACCCTCTGTCCTCAGTAAGAATTTTATTCACAGGTTTGCTTCCCCTCCTGCATGCCTACAGGAATAGACCCAGCATCTCCAGGAAGCAGGGGGATTGTCTCTTTTTTCCCTCTGTTTTAGGAGCTAGGAGACCTTTTCCAGAAGTTCCTCCAACTAGACTAAAGCTACCGAGGCATGCAGTCCCCGTGTTTGCTTTAGATTCGTTGTAGAACTGAGGAGTTGTATCCCTTGACCACCCTAGGGAGTGGCTGCTAGGGGCATACGGGTCTGCTCGCCAGTATGAAAACATCTGTGTGTCAGCAGATTCTTTATAACCCAAGACTAATAGTGAACAAAGGGGAAATAATGAGTAGAGCTTGAGCAACGGAACATATTTTATTTATTAAATGTAACTATAAATTTGTCATTCATTTCTTAGGGTTTCAGCACATTAAAGCTGCTGTATTATACTTTCGTTTTCTTTCACATGTTTTAAGTGCTGAGTAATAACTGAAATTAAAATCATAGGATTTTAAAAATTGAAATGAATCTTAGGGTTTTCTCTTTTAAATCTATTCACTTTTTAGAACTTTAGAATGAATCAATGAAGTTATCAGTTTGTGCTGGGCTTCAGGAGTCCTGATTAAAGGTCCTTGAGATAGGCATGTTTTTATACTTATGTCCTTAAGCTTTTATAATTTGGAGGACTTCATTTCTTTTCTCACAAAAAGTACAGATGCTTCAATATTCACTAGTGAAAGTGCTTAGTTAGCTCAGCCTGGAATGCATAGTGGATGTTAATAACTATTTGTCGACCAAAATTTTTCATAGCTAGAAGACCCATGTTCGAGATTAATTTAAGTGTCACTAATTATGTTAAGTAGAGATGGTACATCTTAAATTGACACTTGCTTTATTTTTCACTCTTTTAGTCGTTCATTTATCCAACCAATATTTATTGGGTATTTACCACATGTCAGGCATTGCAGGATACAGAGATAAGAAAGATGTCATCCCTGCTCGAGAACCCAAGTGGGGAGAACTAGCTAAGATTATGATAGAGTGGATTTACAGCAGGTACCCAGTGTACTCAGCCTGAGAGCCCAACCTGGCCTTGGGTCCCCAACAGGTAAGGATACCTGGAGGGGCTACCTGGAGGGGCTACCTGGAGGGGCTCCAGCTGAATTTTGAAGACCGTGTGGGGATCAGCCTGGGGGATGAGGGCGTGGGGGACACAAAGGGGCAAAGCCCCACAGAGGCATCAAGGTAGGGAATTTCTAAGACTGGAAGTGGGAGAGAGAAGGGAGGGGAAAGTGGGAGAGAGCGAGGCAGGGGTGGCCGTGGCCAGGGGTGGCGGGCCTGGCCTGGGAGCCGCCGCAGACCTCTGAGTGCCGCAGTCAGGTCTGGAGGTGGGGCCAGACGGGGGCGCGTGCTGTGGTGGCGTTGGCAGGAGGTGAGCGGAGCCCCAGTGGCACGGTGGCAGAGGAATGGAGAGGGCCTTGGCCTGAGAGCGAGCCGCTGTTAATCCCGCAGGCTTGGGTTAATGACGGGACGAGCGGATCAAGACAGAGGGGTCAAGGGTGACTCCCAGGTTTTCAGTGATGGCGTCCACGCGAGTATCCCAGTAGAGCTTCAGAATTCACTATCGAAACAGAAACAAAACAGTCTAATCCAAGAGAGACCGTGGGAAGGTAAAGATGATACCAGATGAACTCTGTGCAGTATCATTGGATATCCTTTTAAAATGCATTATCAAAAATAAATGTTATAAAACCATACTATTTAAAGATTTCCCCCATGAACACAGCAAGGGGCAGTAACTAAGATAATACGAAGCAGCTAGAGTTAGATTGAAATAGCTTCTCCGACTCTCTTTAGTGTTTTGATTCTGAGCAGTTACTGGGATTTTTAAACTATTAATGCAATCTGTAGCAAGCCGCTTGTTGTCGTTACTGGTTTCGTTCATGAATGTGAAAAACACAGATTAAAATGTTTCTGAAGCAGTACGTGAGTGTCATTGAATTCGTTGAAAGTAGGTGGCTTTCCGGGCGGAGAAGTGACGATATTAAAAATGACGTAAGGACTGTATGAGGTAACAAAGCACATCTTATAGCAATACTTTAAAAACTGCAGTGTTAAAAACTGCTTGGCAGAGGACTGTTTTTCAGTCATACATGTAAACCGAAGTCAGATTTCGTTCCGCGTATGCTAAGGCACGCCTAAGTTTTGAGGGGTGAAGTCGCTCCTTGGGAACTGGACACATGGCTTTATGCCTGTTCCCTCAGGTCTTACAGGGCTTCACAAATCGCAGGGGTCCTACAGATGAATTAGAGGCGCTAATTCCAAAAGTCCACATTGGAATCCAAATATCTTTACTTTTGACACAAAGAAGAGCTTCCGGATGATACAAATCTTGTTTATACACAAGATCAGAGAGAGTGGGATAGTGGAACGTGCCTCACATGCAGATGAATTAGTTTTCCATGTTCCTCAACCCTCATTTTTTCCCCCTTTAAGGGGGAAAAATACATACTGTAACAGCAGACACGTGACCTAGGTCCCCGTCTTCCTGCTGTTTAGGGATATGTACCTCTTTCTCGTTAACTCTCTGCCTTGTGATACTGATGAATGTTTTTCCCCTGGGAGGCAGCAGGGTAGGTTTCGAGATATTTTTTAGCTCTTAGGAGAACAGCTTCTTTCTGAGATCTTGTCAGAGATAGTCTCCAGGGAAGCACGCTGTTAAACCTCCATCATTGTTATTCTCTCTTGCCTCCCAGGGTTTGTGTTTGTAAAGGAATTTTGTGTAATTGTGAATCCCCGTGGGCTTTTCTGGTAGTTATGGCCATGGGCAGTGCACTGTATCTGAAAAAAGGAATGAACTTTCAAGAAGTCTTGAGGCTCTCGTGTTTCTTTTTGATCAGGAGAGGCCTGAACAAGGCGAAGGCGAGGGATGGAAACATTGTTTTCCACGCTGCTTTTATCCTTAAAACGTGTTGAAATCTAGACTCAAACCTCTTTGCTAAGGTGCCCCATAGCACTCGGCATTGTTTTTAGCCGGCCCTTGTTATTTTTAATTGAAATTTTCTTTCCCCACCATTTGATGGCTTCTGTCTTTTCTTGTCTTGGGTCACTTTCTTGTTCACACATGAGCCTGCTGCTTCCTCTCCCTAAGTCCCTTTGGTTTAGAGGCCATCCCTTCTGCGTCTCTGTTTCTTTCCACAGAGGAGGTCTTATTTATGATCCCCGAATGCTTAATTAGTTCAGCGGGTACTGGAAGAGCGATCTTGGACCACTTTTTAGCAGACAGTGATGTAGAAGGGTATCTGTCTGGCTTTAGCAATAAATGCTGGCTTGGAAATGACTTCAGGATGAAGTTACCACACATGCCAGGCAGGAGCAGGTTTGGTCTAGGTTTGGTCTCTGGACCAGATCTTTGCCTTCGACTAACCCTGTTCTAATTCCTCTTTTGTCTTGCATTTTCTCAGCCTCTCATGTAATTCGTGTTCTCATGGTTTCCTGCATGAGAGTTGGGTCCTCCCTACCGAGGCCAGAGCCCCTGTGTCCAGTGCAGGCCACACACATTCACGGCAGGCTCTGGTTGTGCTTGTCCAATGGATGCTGCGAAGCAAACGGCCCCTTTTCAGCACCTGCTCATTGCTGTCAGCCAAAGGGGGTTAATTAACACTGTGACTCTTCTAGTCGTGAGCAGAAAACAGATTGCTCAGAAGCGTGGACAGCGTTGGGTACTGATCCGACAATGCCACAAGTACCGTATAGTACATGCAGTTGGACACGTGGCTTGCTCACTGTCGCGATGTGATTTTCAGGTACAGGCGATGGCAAAAGTACATTTTGCGATTTACTCAGGTCAGCTTTCAGGGGAAGTGGGGGCATGTTTTAGGCCTGCAGAACAGTGGCTGATCACGGCGCCTGTTGAACACAGTTCGCGATAAGAAAATGGACCAGTCCGCCTTGGCCTTGGCCTTTCCACAGCTGTGTCTTGCTCTAGCGTCACTCTGACTCCTCTGTGTTTTAGGTGAGATGAGTGAGAGCCGAGCAAAGAGAGTGCGGATAAAAGAGGTAGATGGCTGGACCCTGAGGATGCTAATCGATTATGTTTACACTGCAGAAATCCAGGTTACAGAAGAAAATGTACAGGTAAGAGAAAACGCCTCGTGCCGTCTGCCGCTTTATATGTGCCAGTTTTTTAAATCAGAAGCGCGTACCCACTCGGCGGACGCTGTGTACCAGAGTCATAGACTTCGTTGTTAAAACTGTATTTCTGAGAGACGTTTAGAATGATGATAATGCTTCTGATTTCAGAACCGTTTACATTCTAAAAATTTTAAGATATAAATCTTTTAGTTCTCTGATCCTTGTTTTTTTTATAAAAACACTGCCATATGCATTTATAACAATTGATTGATACTGCACTGATCTGTCTTTATTTCCTTGAAAGTTAAAGTCTACAAAAGATGTTTTTGACTATCGACAACCTTTACTTTTTTTTATTATTATTATTTTAGCATCCTCTTTAAGTGCTTCTAGAGTTTAGCAAAAATTCGACATTGTATCTTTCTTACTTTCCATAAAGAACAGATGTTTTATATATTATGTATTTAAATGATGTAGATGTCTGTGGAGTAGAAAGTGAAAATCATTCTTTAAAATTACCTTTCCCTTCACGCCCACGCCAGCCTACACACATCAATCCACAGTTCCTCCCTAGCGTGTAGCCTCTGTTGGGTGTGAATCCTTTTAGACCATTTTCTGTGGAGTTACACACACACACCCGCCCACACATACACATTTTCTTGACATAAGTATATTTTTACTATACCTGTTGTTCTGCAACTTGCTATGTTCACTGAATAAAGTATCAAGGAGTTCTGTACAACTGAGTACATTTGGGTCCAACTCATTTTGCACAGTATTCTTTATGTTAATCAACATCTATGATTTTTCACCTTTACAAAAATGCAGCAGTGAACGAACATTTTTATATTTGCATCCAAAAATGTTATGGGGTAGATTCATCAAAATGTAATTGGTGGATCCAAAGGTACATGCAAATTTTAATTTTTGATAGCTATGCCAAATCGCCGTCTAAAAGTTTATATTTATTTATATTCCTTCCAACAGGTGAACTGTGTTTTGAGGACCACAAAAAAATTAGGACTAACTTCTTAAGAAATAATCTCCAAATTCTACTTGCACAAACAGAAAATTGTGGGTTCGATCTTTTGTTCCTTATAATTAGTTGAAGTGTGTTACAAAATATTTAAATTTAGAGACTGAAATTTTTGCACCTTAGCTTGGTAAGACATGCTATTATTAAATGTGAAATACCAGCTTCGAGAAGGCCTCCTTGGTGGTCTTCCCCAGATGGCCTCATTAGCCTTCGCTTGGAAGCCCCATTCACGAGGTAAGGCATTTGAAAAACGTTAGCTGATACTGAAGTTTTGTGTAAAGGTGCGAATCAGATGCCACGTGTATTTTTTTTTTTTTTAACATGAAGGAAAGTGTTTGTTACATGTCATGTAATGACAGTACCAACACGTCATTTCATTCTGGTCTTTTCTGAACGGTAATGCTATTTGCTGGGTTCTGGGACATTGTTTTCAACAAGACCAAATCTTGGGTTTCTTTTTGCTCTTTCGATTCATCGGAATGGTTGGGCCTCATTCATTGTGCCTTACATCTGACCTTCAACAAATGAATCACTGATTGGTTTCTTTGATTCACACAGTGCCACGTTGTGGCGGGAGGTGGGGGGTGGGATTTCAAAAGATGATTTCGGCCTAAGAGGCTAGACCGTGTGAATTCTGCCCTGAATGCTCTTTGTAGTAGTTCTTGTGCTGGAGACATTGGCCTGCGAGGAACTGGGAGAATGCCTCTCATGTTTCTTTTAGTAACCGTCACATTCTAGTCCTGCAATGCTACTCATCACAGCCTTTCAGAAAACCTCTTGCCATGCTAATTTGCCTTTTGTGTATGTTGTACTGCTCTTACAGGAATATATTGAAAGAGTTGTATTTGGTAGACTTATTAAATGCTTAACATTTATAGAGTTTATTTTTTGGGGGGAAGGGGACATCTCTTCAGCATAGGGATATCTTGGTAGGTAAGGCCTTATTTTATATTCTGTTGAAAAATACTTGTTTTGGAAAAGGCAGTTGGGAAATAAAATCAATTTAAAATAAGCTGCCTTTTCCATAACAAGTATTTTTTCACTGAAATACAAAATAAAGGTCTACCTATCAAGACATACCATACTTCTTTTTTCTCTTGTGAATTTTTATCAGTCTGTACTTCATTAATATGTCTTACAACTGAGGCTCACTTTAGAAAGATAAACATGTGGAAGTCTCCGCCATTCTTACCGATGATGTTAAGCTAAAGTCTTAAACGGTCCCAACCGGAAGCCCCGCTCTGAGTTTATCTGCCTTGCGAGTGTTGACAGGACAGAACTGTCTGTAATTCAGAGTTGCATTATTTTAGGTGCATTTTCTCATTAGACCTAGAATCAACTCTCTTGTCAGGTTACCTCCTTTGTGTAAGTTTCTGTTTCTAATAATAAAGTACAATTCTAGCACAGCAGGTACCTCAGTCTTTTATTTGGGGACCCCATGTTTTTATGTAGAATCAGTGCCATAGAAGGCTAAGGTCCAGCTGTGTTAGAGTTAGTGACAGAGCAGGACCGTAACCCTGGTGTCCCTGAGTCCTAGTTTGAGGTCCCTTCTGTGACCCCAGTCTCCTTTTTACATAGATTAAAATATATGAATATTTATATATATGGATGTATTTGTATATATGTAAATATATATAAACATGTATATTTATATGTTTTTATTTTTATATATATAGATATAAACTTTGAGTCAGAATGAGAGAATGAAGTAATTTGAAAAATTAACTCCAAAGAACGAACAATTGTTACTTCATTATACAAGTAATAGGGCTTTACTTCTTGGCTGTTAAGAGTTTCCCTGACTCTGTGTGTGTGTGTGTGTGTGTGTGTGTGTGTGTGTGTGTGTGTGTGTGTGTGTGTGTCTGTGTGTGTGTCTGTGTGTGGTTCAGTGTGTGTGTGTGCTGCTATTGTTTTCTTGTTTAGGTTTTTAAAATTTAGTTTTGAGTTTGGGTATTTTTTTTCTTTTTTTTAATTTATGGCAAGGTTGGGAAATAATTCAAGCCAAATGAATTTAAGTTTAGTTTTTTAAAAGAGAAATAAAAGGACAATACATGTCTTACCATAACCATGTTTTTAATTGAACTTTTTGTTGTTGTTAATTTAAATTTAGCTTGTATCTAGAGATTCCAGTAAAATTTTATAAGCCCTATAAATCTGGGAACAGAACAAATAAAGCCAAAGCCTATTATAAAATAGGCTTTTATGCTTTTTGGGGGTCATAGACTCCTTTGAGGATCTGATGAAAAATCCAAGTAAAATGCACATAAGTATATATGCATACAGTTTTGCATGCATTTTCACAGAATTCATGTACTTTGTCTCCCTCAGCTCTTCCACTATTAAGAATACTTGGCTTTATATATGATCTAAAGGGTTTTCACATGGGTTTATTTTCAGCTGCGTGCTGGGCATTTTACATATGTCTCATTTGATATTCATCATATTAGATAGGTATTACTCCACTTTGCAAATGAGGAAGCTTAGGAAGATTAAGTAATGAGTTCTAACATTATACACCAACTATTAAGTTGTCATTAACCATTGCTTAAAAAGAGACTTATAAATTCAAAAATTAAAATACCTTTATAACTGAAAGATATTTTTTTCATCATCCAAAAGTTATTGAAAGTTTACTCTTCTTCATTCGATGTGTTAATTACCATTTTTGGAGAATCTTAAAGGATCTTGAATTTTTTTAAACATTTACTTCACTGCTGAATTTGTGGTTTTGTTACATGCATTTTGACTTCTCAGCTTTTGGGTATTTGTTTTGGCTTGCTAAAAGTGGGTAAGACTTTTCACTTGAGGTAAGTGTGAAAAACAAAGTTAAGGTTGTTAATAGACAGTGCCAAATGTAAGTAAATGCCCTTATTCCCAAATTCATGAGTGTTCACCCACAGGTTCCGTCTACACCAGACCTTTTAACGTCTCCGAAGATATTAATAAGCATCTGATCATATTGAATGGGCAGGTTTTACACAGTTCTGAAACGTATATTTTGTATACATTGAAATTATTTGTGGTAGAAAATCTCATCCTTTTAGATGGAATAGAATTTAAATGAGAACTTTTCAGGAGACAGTTACAATTAATTATTGGTAACGAACCCGCCAGAGTGTTTAACACACTCTCAGTACAGTAGAAAATTCAACATAGTGTGTCCTTCTAGTTGGTGGTGTAGGGCGGGTTCTTTTTGTGTGCTTCAGACAGGAAGTATTAGCAGGGCGGGGCTCACCCGGAGGAAGGCCTGTTGATATGACTGACTACTGAATCAGAAAAGACTGTTCACATGGAGAAACCATTAAAAAAAATAGGTACTGTATATCCTAAAGTTTTATTTTAACCCGAACCACGTAACTGCACAATTGCACGTGGGTCCTTTGCTGCAGAGCGCAGTGCGGTCAGTCGCTTGGAGAGCCGTGTGCGCCTCGTCCGTGCCGCAGCATAATGCTGCATCCGTTTCGACTCTCCATTTTCCGTAAGTGCAGGAAGGACTGAGATACTTGAAAAGAAATCTCAGTGCAAAGTCATCTTCAAATTATACAAGTTCTTTTTCAAATTCCTCCCATGTCTAATTAGATTTTTAAAAAAAAATCTTTCTGCATTAACACATTGGTCAAGTGATGCTAAAGCCGTCAACTTAGTTTTCATAGAACCAGCTCTTTATATATTCACGTTTCATTGGATTACGCATATTTATTTAAATTAATGTAGTTTCAATAATAAGCGCCAGTGTCATAAACAGATTCGAGAGCAAATCCAATATGTATGAGTTGATAAAATGCCGGAGGGACGGCGTGTGCGGGCGTGTTAGAGAGCACGGTTAGTGCACGCGTGGGGAGAGTCGGTTAATCGGATGAGTCGGTGAAACAGAGTTTGTGAAGAGTGCTTTCGCCGAGTATATGTCTGCATGGTGCAGATAAACGTTGAAACGAGATGCCCCTTAGATGGATATTAATCTGAAAATAGATTCTGAAGACACGCTATCAGTTAAACAGACATTAGTGGAAGGCCTGCGAAGTACTCATCCCTGTGTTAGGTAACATAATAAATATAGACTTAGCCTGGATTTGAATCTCGGCTTTGCCATTTAAGTACCATGTGACCTTGTCCAAATTCTTGAACTCTGCGGAGCCTCAGTTTCTTGTCCGTAAAAGGGGTTGATTCTGTTCTTTGTTTTCTAAGAGTTTGTGGAACATCAGTCATTAGATAACTGGATCACGTCGAGGTGACCTGCTGGGACCTCACTAAAAGCCTGGTGAGAACTGAGGCTCGAGTCAGAAATGAACGGGGCCGGGAGCAGGGGCGCTGGTACGGGGGAGCAAGCACTCAGTAATTTTATGTTAAACTAAGGCCAGCGTGCAGTTCACAGTAAAATGTTCAAGGACAAGCGGCACATTTAGGTTTGAACGAGGCGCTGTGGGGGGCGTGGCAGTGGGGGTGTCATGGTCGCATTGGTGGTAACGGCGGTATTTGGTGGTGGTGGTTCCTGCCGTTAGGCTGATGGCGGTGTCTGTGATCCAGGAAGAGACGCCCTGGGTGAACCCATCACTCACGCCTGCAGCTGCTGTGATCCAGCTCATCTGGAAGGAGCCTTGGTCAGGGCCAGGAGCTGTAACTGGGATTGTTTCCTCCACGTGAGGGAACCGGACGGCCAAGCCAGGATCTGGGCCCCTGTTCAGTCCTGTGGGGCGTTAGGGCTCACAGGGTGTTCTGCTTTGGGGAGCATGGCACATTTAGGGCAACAAGAATAACAACACCCCTAAACACTGATTAAACTCCTAATGAACTTGGCAGTCTTGGTCAGGATTAGTTTAGGACGGATTGGGCTGAACTTGTCCTAAGGCCTGTAAGATCCATGGCCAGGGCAGGATAGGCCGGGTAAGGCCTTTCTGTACTTGGCTTGCTCTTCCCCTTTCCCACTTCTGCGCTGTCGAGCTTGCTCGATGTTCCACTGCTGGTATTGACCCTGATGAATTCTACTTTTCAATAATAGCCCATTAAAAATTAATGGAACATCTGTTACATGCCAGGCATG